>NC_141690.1:315387062-316637062 GCF_964263255.1 Lissotriton vulgaris | reverse complement strand
CTAACAAAGAAAAATCATCAATTTCATTATTAAGGACAGGATAAAGTGGTCGGCGAATAGGAAATTGACCAGTCGTTTGCAATTTACGTTCCCGTTCCTCCCTTTCTTTCTTCTCCTGAGCCTCCTTTTCCTCAACCTGTAAAGCCTTATCCCGAGCAGCCTTACGCTGCTCTTTGTCCGCCAAGGCAACTTCACGCTTCATTCGCTCACGCGCCGCTTTCTCCCACATTCGCACACAATCAAACATATTTTGTCTAGACCTGCGTTGAAACAAACATTGCTCTACAAATTGTATTTTACTTAAATCAAACGACCCGTGTAGAGGCCATTGCAATTCAGGATCGGCCTTGGTGTACTTATGCCATAATTTACTGTACATAATAGGGGGAAGGCCAAATTTTATATACATGTCCCTATTTGGTGTTCCCTCTGGGGGAGCCGGCTGTGCTTCTGCTAACCTAATTGAGGTACCTTCTCCAAGACAACACATTCCTCGGAGTGTGCTGAAAACAGGCATGTTCAAAAAGTATCACGAAAACGTGACACCACACAAAATGGCACTTACAGTTCTTTATACAAGTGTGCCGTTCAGAGGGAAAAAAAAAACAAAGTTAGAGAAACATCTCTACATGCCTGCCTATGTGAAGTGCACTACACATATAAGTTCAAAGATCACAAATTCACAATGTTAGCTAACTCAAATCAAAGACGTAGATCGTAGGGCTTCGGCAAGCGTCCGAGGACTGCTTTACCGATCACAAATCACAGAACTTCAGTAAGCATCCGAAGACTACCTTACCGAACACAAATCATAGGACCTCAGTAAGCGTCCGAAGACTGCCTTACCGATCACAAAGCTTACCCAAATTCCCAAATGTCCAGATTCCAACTGCCAAGGTCTTGTAAGCCAAATCAGGCAAACGGCACTTTCTCAGCGATGCAGACACTTCGAAAACTCAGTCGGAGACCGGCGCCACCTGGAAGGTCAGATCGGAAGGAAAGGAAAAGACACCGTGGCAGCCAAGACTCGGGTCACTCGTGGCAGCGCGCGCCCATGGCGGGTTTCCAAGCCTTCGTCACGACCTCTCCTTCGGGCATCCGAGTCGCCGATGAGTCCCTTCGTGGTCGCCAATTGAAGTAATTCGGGGTTCCCAAGGCCTACACGCTCCAGAGATAACCCACTTACACTCAAGAACTGTTGGCACGGAAACTGTAAAAGGCAAAGAACAAGTTTATTAAGACCCCATGGGGTGGTGGTACACTCAAACAGCACCCTTCGGTAATGCAAGAGGTATCACACCGAACACCGGTGTGACCCCGTTTATATACAGTTTGGGGCAATAAAAGATAGGCGGCACGAGTTAAAACACATTTTAAGGACATATATGGTCATGTTTTGGAATACTGCCAGCTCATTGGAGGGGCACAACTCTGCTGGTCAGTTTGGTGCACATTCCAGAAGGTTTACGGGTCAGTGGGAACTGCGCATGTGCAGCTTGACCAATACTAAAAATAGCCTGTTGCTGGGCAGATAGAAGTGGTCAGCGGAACGGACAACGGACTAAAGGGCACGCCGGCCACGAGGCCGTTCATGATCTAAGATGGCCGCTGCAACATTCAAAATGGCGTTTTCATATATAGCCAAGTTAAGGAGGACAACGTGTAGGTTCAGCTAATCGCTAATGCGGCCGGGCCAATTACGACACACTAAACAAAGTACTGAAAGGTTCACCTAGGACTGGCAGGCAGCAGTCCGCAGGCAAGACGCAAAGTGACAGACAAACTCCATTGTGATTTCAGTCAGATCAGTGACAACACTAACAGTTGCCTGCTACATAACCAGTCATTTAAATAGTCAAACTGTCAATCCACCACCACTATTTTTCTTATTTCAGGGGTACAAAGGAAGGGGCAGATTTAAGCCCCTTGCGGCTCTTTTGCTCCGTTCTTGCGTGACTTTTGTGACGCAGCAGCTAAACAAAAGAGGCACCATGGTGCGGCGTATAATATTATAACAACGTGACGCATTTGGGAGATGCATCTCGTTATAAAGCCCTGCGCCATCAGGGGGCGTTCCGGCGCAAGGGAGGGCATTCCTGCGCTGGAACACATCCTAAAAGTGGCTGAGGGAAATCTAAAAAATTTCAACCAGTCACCTTTAGGACAATGATGCGTCACACAAACCCTGTACCTGCTTGAAGCAGACGTACGGCTTGACCCAGCATTGGGGAGATAGGGTACCCCAGAGCATTGCTGGAGCTGCGCCATCGTTGCGACGCAACTCCAGCAGTAAAGCTTTGGTGACGTTTTGGGCCCATGGTGCGCCGCATTGCAAATATGGCGCACCATGTTTGGTGGTGGTAGCGGGCCGCACAATTACTGGCGCATCCCTGCTACTTTGCAGGGATGCGACGGTAATTGCAATTCTGCCGCTTAGGGGCATACTTACTTACGCGTGCTGGCGCATCTCCAGAGATGCGCCAGATCAAATGTGTCACGCAAAACTACCCTTGCGACACGGCAGATGCGCCTCGTTTACAATGCGGCGCGCCCTGGCGCAAGGGTAGGCACTTGCGTGAAGCATCTCGTCACGTAAGAGCGGCGCATCGCTGGAGTCACGTCGCCAACGCATTGCAACTCCAGTAATGGTCAGGGCCACCCAAAACGTAACATGCTGTGTCAGTCCTTACGCCTGCTTCAAGCAGGCATAAGGAATTGAATTCACGTAGCAGCGTCGCAGAAGTGCCTGCGTTAAATCTTGTAGATTTCAAGCAGGCACTTTTGCGAGGCGCACAGCCGCCGGACCGCCCACCCTGCGTACTAGGAACGCACCCATTGTGGCGCAGGCCCATGGCTTTATAACATGATGCATCTCCCTAGATGCGTCACGCTGTAAATGACTCGCAGGAATGCGCCACGTTTACGCCGCTGTTGCTCACGCAAGGCAACGTAAACGTGGCGCAAGGGGCTTGTAAATGTAATCTGCCCCCTAGTGTCTAGCATTACGCAGTTCTGTAAAGTACACTCATACATAATAGTTACTCAGGCCAATGAGACCACAAAATAGAAAACAAATAAGCATAGTAGCAACGCCACTGAGAAGGAGAGAAGTGCACCTGAAATGCACAGAAGATTTTGAAATATAATTTAACTACAATGTAATCGTCAGCAGGATTATTGGCTTGCTCCATGTAAAAAACAAATATTTGCAATACAACAACACAGAGCAGGAGAAAACATAGTAGTGAGTGATGAAATAGCTACCACTACTCACCAAGCCCGGGGATCTCCAAGCCGAGCTAGTCAAGCAGGTCGCGCTCCCGGTCCAGGAGGTCCGTCCAGCGGTGGGTGGCCTGGCTGTAGGTGCGCTGGACCCCGGAGAGTTGGGACATGGCACAGCACACCTTCTGCCACTGCTTCCGGCGCTCCCGGATGTTGTAGCCGCCGGCCACAATCCTGCCGCCTCCCGCGATGGTCCTGGGCAGGCGGCGCTGGACGAAGGAGACCAGCGCGCCCACTTCCTCTGGGCTGAAGATCTCCCGTCGCGTCACCTGCTCCCCCCTCAATCGCCCGCATGCTGTCCTGGCACGGGGTCCAGGACTCCTCCTCCCTGCCTCCGCTGCGGCCCTCAAGTGCCTGGGCAGCTTCACGGCGCCTAGCTTCACCATGGTCTGGGCAGGTAAGGTAGGAAGTAGAAAATTATGAAAGAATAGGATAGGGAAGAAGAAAAGAAAAGAGTTTAAAAAAGTAGTTTAAAAGTAAACAAAAATAGCAGAAAAGACAAAAATATACAGCTAGGAAAAGAGAGGGATAGATAAGAAGCAAAATCGTTTGAAAAAAAAACAGAAAACAAGCAAAGGATGGCAAAGATAGCAAGAGGATAAACACCATGCCCAGACACAGAAAATGAATGAAAAACAAGATGGCCACCCGTTCACAAGCGCGAAATTAAAATCGCACGCGATTTTCCTCGCGATCTCGTGCGAACTTGTACTCGCAATGCGCTTACTTCGCGAGATTATACATAGCGGCCGGAAACGGAAATACGTCACGCAAACAAAATGGCCGCGCCCGTACTCGACCTTGGGGTAAATGAGACCCACAAATGCAATGGCAGGACATCCCGGGCACATGCACAACCCCTGTTGCGTGGATCTGTACTGTGCATGTATGCTGCATTTGTTGGGAGTACTGCCACTGGCAGTGTTGCGCATCAGTTACCGTCTGAGCTTCCGTCTTGTGTACGTCACCTGTGTCCATCCCTTGTTCCACTGTCGATCATGCCCATAAGAGTGACCCATGGATGTCTGCCTTTCCAACACAACGGTAGCTGAACTGGATTATGACTTGTGTGTGCACCCTCTGTTGGCCCACGAACAGGAGTGTAACTGTGATACCCGTGCAAGGGGTGCCTTGATATTTGGCGTATGTGCTTGTAGTTGGGGATGGGTGATTGCACACGTCATCGTGTGCAGTGACCAGATGTAGGCGCTCGTCTATTGGGCTGTTTTGCGGATTAGCGAAACAGCGTGGACGGAGCACATCCGGAAATGGATTGGCTCGCCCTTGTTTTTGTTGAACTCGACAACGACGCACTCCTGGAACTTATTACCCAGGAAGCTGAGCTCACCTTCATGGACGTGTAACAACATTCCTGCGGCCACAACTGATTGTAACTCAGAGCACAGGTCCCAACACCTTATTGCATCTTGGAGGAATGGTCACATATCCCACCACAACAGTGGACATGTCTGCATTCGCCTGGACTCAGAATGCATGTGCGTGCACCTACGTGTGTTGACACACACCTGTGCTAGGTGGGGTAGTCCCATGTGCGGAGCTGCACAACGCCGTTTGGCAACGTTCCAAAATCTGACATACTGCTGGAGGGAGAGTACACACAAGGAAATGTAGTACAACATGTGACCTTGTTGGACCCTTTCACATGCTCACTGTCAGCAGAGCAGATAGTCAGCACAGTCCTGTGGTACAGCACTATGCAGATCCCATTGGCTGTGAGTAGTGTCCCCTGACACGGGGGAATGAGCAGACGCCTCCCCAGTTCTTGCACCTCAACATGTTCCTATGCAACCTGTTAGTGTCTGAAGCCTCAGTCTTCATGTTGTGGCCCTTGTCTTGCCAATACTGCCACGCACATGCTAATAAATTCTACGTAACTTTGCTAGTGTTCAACTGTGATGAGTGTTGATTAGGATGACAAATCGTGTGCCTCAATGTGCATTATCCGTACAAAGGAAGGGACTGAGTGATGCATTTCATTTGGGGGTGAGTCCCTATTGACAGCTCCACCTCTGTGAGCCAGACATTGTGGTTGGGATAGTTGCTAGTAGACCTGTGCTCTTATGTGTCCTCAGCAATGTGAGTATGGTGTCCAAATTCTTGCCATGTGGATCAATGTGATCCACCAAAACAGGCTGTGTCCAAACAGTTGAGTGTGAGTAGGTATGCAAAGAGAGGTTATGTTGTCACATGTGATGGGGGAGACTACTTTAGGCCTGCTACCGAATTTGAAATTTTTACACACAGCTCTATTTAATACTTGGATGTGGGGCAACGTTGGGGGGTTGCAACATTGTTGTTCATGAGCAATGAGGCCACAGCTAGTTCACACCTTCACAGTCAACTAAATGGCCGCGTGGGTCAGGGTCAAACATGCGCATTGATGTCATCTCCCAGGGTGTACCTTTTTGTGCAATCAATGTCCCTACATTCATCAATACTTTTATACTTTATGAACATAGACATGACACATCTCTGTGCTTTCGAATGTTTTATTCACATTCTGTGGAGTTTCGAGGCTGGAGCAGTACATGGCCATGCAAAACCCACATTACATGGTTGCCCAGTGAAGGGCCTACCAGAGTTCTTTGAAGAATCACAAGTTAATCGCAAGAGGAAGAGTTCAGTCCACAGCCTGATTGCTGTGTCATTGGTAACCAGAGCAGATATGGCAGATCATGTGGGGGTCCAGGAGAATGTCGCAGAGTGTTTCGGGGGGACAGTGGAAGGTGTTGTTCCAGGGCATGATGCAGAGGGCTTAAGCAAGCAGGCCTCACACAGAGTCATTACTATCCACATCTTGGTCCTCTGATATGTCTTCCGTGTCAGGAGTGTCAGGTGTGCGTGGTGGTGTTATGGGCGCCTCACTGTTTGACTCTGGCACATCAGGGGGCCGAGGTGTGTGCATTGAAATTCTTGCAGCAGTCATTTGGGGCAGGCTCTGTGGCAGTAATGGCAAGATGAGGTTATGCAGGGCATGGAAGATCCCAGCTACATCTGGCTGATATACATCAGTGGCAGCCATCCTTCCAATATGCATCCGCTCCATGTTCTCCATTGCCCTCTGCAAGTGTCCAAACTCCCGGCTGACATCACTGCAGCCTGTCTGACTGGACAGCTCTTGTATCAGAGTAATGGCTCCAGCGAGTTTAGCCAAGGAGTGTTGTGGAACATGGAGTGGACTGTGGGTGTCCGTTAGGGACTGTAAGTGGTCCCTGATGAGACTCATACACCCACATATGGCATCAAGTTTGGTTGCCATGAGGTAGAAACCCACACATACCTCTTCAGGCAGCGTCTCTGGCAGTCTAAAACAGGGTGTTGGAATGCCATGTGTTGTTCGTGTGGGTCCTGGGAGCCTGCCGTTGTTGGGGGGCCTCCTGTTTTGTGGGCTGTGCAGAGGGTGGGGTTACCTTGATGCAGCTGGGCTGCCCTGCTACTGGAGGTGGGGTGAGGAGGCTGTCCACGAGCCGTTGGAGGCTGTCGGAACTGATGGCCAAGGAGTCCTCTTCATAATCACTGAAGATATGTCTGGTCTGCTCTGCAGGAGGTATTGATTGTCCCATTGCAATGTAAAGGGGTGGTTCAGGTTAACAGTGTGTTCCATGTATGTTGACGCATTGTACGTGTACACATACAGACTTCATGACAGTGTACATTGTGCCTGTTTGGAGGAGCTGGCTATTTGATGGGAGATAGTGGACATTACGACTACATGACTGATACGAGGTTGTCCTCATACATTATCATCTCTCATTTTCCTGCTATGCCAGATGTTATTTGCCAGTTTCTACGCACAAGCAGCACCAGTTGTGCACCTGGATGTGTCAGTGAGTGGCCTGCTCCTTTGAGGATGTAATCCACACTGTGCCACCTTGGTGTCGACTCATGCACCAGAACATGTATATTGACTGCAGCCATGCAAATGGGAGCAAACCACTTGATGTGGACACTCTGAAATTTTGAACCTTTCCTTCAACAAACTGATTTCAAGCAGGTGGTCCAAGCACTTGTCTTGCCGAGCCTGGACTATGGCAGCGCTACCCTCAGTGCCCTTCCAAAATACACCCTGGGCCCACTAAGGACATCACTGAACTCAGCAGCTAGACTGGTTACAGGCAATAAACGAAATGAGCACATATCCCCAGTCCTAAAATCTCTTAAAAGGTTGCCCTACAAAGCACGAATTCAGTTAAAGATAGCTGTTCTGGCGCACAAAGCCCTTCACTTCAATACTCCCAGGTACCTTACGCAGAAACTTGAGCTATCTTATGATGCAAGAGCCTCTAGAAGCGCCAATACTTTCCTCTGGAAACCACTCATCCTTAGCAAAAAGAGAACTTGTCAAAGAGCCTTCTCTGGCGCTGCCCCAAAGATTTGGAACTCTCTTCCACCGGAAGTACGCATAATCTCCTCAACGACGGTGTTCGAATTGGAAGCCAAAAGATTCCTTATGAATACATTCTTACCCTAATTGGGCTAGGCTCATCTGCTCGAAGACACTGTTTTCATACGTCCATTGTACTATTTTGTGTTACTGCTCCTCGTTACCGCTTACTGGGACCTACTTCATTGCCTGTTTTATTGTATTACCCTCCATGGTGCAATTGTCCTGGAATCTGTGATTAATCCTGTTTTATTGTCTTTTTTTTACCCCTACTTTATGACATTTGAGTATTTATGTATTTCCTTCCATTTTATTGTATGCTATTTAAAATGTTATAAATAAAATAAAAATAAATATTGGGCCTGCGGTGTCGCTTGCACTGTCAGTGTGGCTCACAGAGCCTCTGTTTTGCTGGATTCGGCACATGTCCATGAGTAGATTGCGAGATTGGTGGTAGGGAGGGGGTCCCCTTTGTGCACATAGTGGACAGGGGCCTACTTGGTGTTCATATGTGTGCTGCAGAGTGCCAAGGGTATCAGGGACATGATCCACAATCATTGTGGGTGTGCAGTGTGCTACACATAATTGTGAATGTGTGCCATTGTGCC
The DNA here is from genome assembly GCF_964263255.1 of Lissotriton vulgaris. Classification (NCBI taxonomy): domain Eukaryota; kingdom Metazoa; phylum Chordata; class Amphibia; order Caudata; family Salamandridae; genus Lissotriton; species Lissotriton vulgaris. The sequence goes on along the minus strand of NC_141690.1, from coordinate 316,628,767 downwards.
CATCTCACCCATCCCCCCCCCCCAGTCCCTGGTCATTACTCACCCTCTTGCTGTAGGGTCAGGTCATGTTGAGCTGTATTCAAACCCCTGCCACCATCTCCACACCGATGACTGTGGACACCATTTCCTCCAGCTCATCCAGCTCCTCCTGTGGTGCAGGACTCCAACCTCCAGACGCCTTTGCTGCCTTCCGGTTGGCACCTCTGTGACGATAATCTGTTTTTTTTCTGCAGAGTGAACCCCGTCTTCCTCTTCCTCTTCTCCTTCCCCGGGGTTCCTGGCTGGTCCTCGACGGGGCTTGAGGGGTTCGAGTTGTACTCTGCAATCGGTCCAGGTGCATCCATGGTGCTACGCAGTTTGTTTTAGTTTGGTGTGGTTTTTTTGTTGCTTATATAGTGCACTTTTCCGCATGACAGGTGGAAATTGCAGGCTTGTCACTGATGATAGCTGATTTTTAGACCTCGATTTGGGGCATTTCAACTTATTTCATGTTTCGCATTTTTCGGCCTGGCATTGGTTTTAACACGGTCGTTTGGCGAGTTGTCATCAGACTATCACATGTTACTGCCATGATGTGAATAGGACATTGACACTGAGTTATTTTCCCTCAATAAACGACGATATGAAACAGTGCGTTAACCAATTTTGGCAATGATTTTTGCATGTTCCTGAGAATATCCCCCTAAATTTACTATTCCAACTCCAGTGAGTGCAACAATAGGGAAAGTGTTGGATAGCGGTGGGACAAATTACTATTCCCACTCCAGTGAGAGCAACAGTAGGGAAAGTGTTGGATAGCGGAGAGGCAAAAATTGCTATTCCCACTTCAAAGAGTGCAACAGTACAGAAAGGGTTGGATAACGGAGAGGCAAAACTTACTATTGCCACTCCAAAGAGTGCAACAGTAGGGAACGTTTTGGATAGCGGAGTGGCAAAATATATATTCCCACTCTTGTGAGTGCAACAGTAGGGAAAGTTTTGGATAGCGGAGGGGTAAAAATTACTATTCCCACTCCACTTAGTGCAACAGTGCCATAACTGTTGGATAGCAGAGGGGTAAAATGTTTTATTCCCACAAATTATTAATTAAAAAAATAACTACTTAACACCCTTTATCACTATAAACCCCAAAACACACACCTCAAATTAATTACACAATTACCATAATTAATTACAAATTAAATAATTGTTAATAATTAACAACAAATTATTAATTAACTAATAACAACTTATTTTAAACATTTAACACTATAACATCTCAATTAAACAAATATTGCTACATAAAAAATAATCAGATAATTCAAAATAATTCATTTAGTTCCCACTCTATACCCCTATAAACCCACAACTACGGAACTAAAAATGCAAAATTCAAATAAATTAAAAATAATAACTACTAAGGGTCTGATTCAGATATCGCTAGGAAAGCCCTCTGTATGACTCAGATCCGGAGGGTTTTCCGAGCAAAACAAGCTCCGGGAGTCCGAACGAGTGAGTATGATGCAGCCGTATGTTTACAGACTCGGTTCGCTCAGACTCCCATTGAACTCTATGGGAGGCTGTGTACAGAGGTGTACACAGGCTCCCATAGCAAAAAGGGGTGGGTGGTGAAAAGCGAACACCCTGTGGTGAGCACCCCATGGTGCCCGCCACAATGTGCATGCCTGGATCAGGGGGACCTGTGGGCACAACCCCTGTGACAAATTTAAAGGGCCCCAGGTGAAGGGGGGCCTGCTACAACCCCCTGAATTACGATTCCATCAGACATTTCGTCTCGCTGAGACCGTGGCAAAGAAGCTGTCCAATTGTGCATCATATTCACTCTGTCGGAATTCGGCTCCATTGCGCGGTACGATTCGGCTACAAACGAGTCGTAGGGACAGGTTTGGGTCCCAGAAATGATTTGGTTGATGCGTACGTGATCTTCGCTTCGTTCTTGGACGTTCGGACCTGAATACGATTCGGACAGAAACAAGGGCTACAAATTGGATCCGGGAAAGCCAAATCCGATTCAGAGGCCTTCCGAACAACATTGTAATTGGGCCTATATATATAACACATATATTCAAAATACAAAAAATATTTATCCCAAAAAATACATCACACACATTTAAAACATATACGAAAATGCATAACATTAATTAAAAAATCGATATTTTTAGCAACTATATTTTTGCAAACTATATTAAACACTTAAATGTTTTGAAAATCAACATTACTTATCTTAAGTCGATATTCTTGCGCTCGATATTCTTGCTGTCAATATTTCTGAACCACGTTATTTCTGACTTAATATTTGTGCAACTCAATATTTTAAACACAATATTCTGTCTGTACACCCTATATAGCACTGCAATAGTCTCAAATCTGGTTTTGGCCCTTATAACGGGTGTCAGACATTTAAATCCAAAACTGGGATTGTTTCAAACAGCATTTCTTTCATATCTCTATTCAAATGTAAGTAGATGTAATTCATCCAATGACGGTGGAAAGAGCAGCTGTGGGATTAGGTGCATTAACATTTTATTGGAATAGAGGGCTTATTTCGTTTTTCTAATTGATCTTTTGAAATTTTAGAAAATAATTGCCTTTTTTTTACTTTAGTATCATGGCGGGAACATAACTTTGGTGTCAAAGGCACTACAATTCACTTATGGATTTCTTGAGCTAGTAGTTATTTAGTGAACCCCATTGCTGATGGGCAAAACTATTTCCTAACCATTGGGGAAATCTCGTTTGCAACCATAGTCAAAGACTCAGAATTGTCCTTAATTAGGAGAGATGAACTCATGAAACTGTCAGTATTACTAGGCACGGGGAGCTGATGGAGCACAAACTGGTGCAGACGTGTCATACAGGCTTGCCTTTGGTGTGCCTTCAGAACATTGTTTGCACGCCTGCTGCCTGAGACCATTGTGCGGTGTGACTCATTAAATGCCTGCCTGTGGTCAGGTAGTGTCTAGACCAAGATTACTGCTGCTGATGTCAAATTCAGGCAAGGAAACAAAAGGATTAAATTATCAAATGTTGTACACATTTTTGCAAAGTAAAATGCAGGCAAATGTGGCAGGAAGACTTTATGGTAGCAATTCAACAGTAGTTTTAATATGCGAGTATATGGCGCAGATACTGGATAGAATGGGATGCTGTGCTCCAATGCAGGCACCTTTGCACCATGGTGCCTGTGTTTCGGGGATGATTATATATTTTTGCAGGAAGGAAATCCTTCCTGCACAAAAACATAACAAGAGCCTTTTTCCTCTTTCTATGTTTGCTGCACAATGCATCATACATAGATAGAGGAAGAACAAGGAGAAATAAATATATTTATCCTTGCTGTGCCTCCCTTACTCCTCCCCAGTTAAGTTCTTGTAAATCTGGGGCAGTGTCAAAAAGCCATGGATGTTACTGGGAATGCCCCCAGCAACACCCATTGACACCCATTCACAAAGTTTTCTGCGTAAGAGGAGCACATATTTATAAGGCCATGAAAAGCCATGGAACATGGCTTTGCATGGCCTTATAAATATGCCAGTGGCACATTGCGCCACCGGAACAGAAAAAAAGTGACGTTCAAGCAGCACAATAGTGCCAGTAGGGCCTCATTACTGAGGTGCCCAATCAGTAGTAACAAGAAGAGGGTACAAAGTTCCCCGGGAAGAGTGGTAAGGAAAGAAGATCTGTGTGCCAGTAAGAGGGGGGAATCCCCTAGTTGGAACTAAAACCCTCACACACCCAGCAAGCTAGGTGTCATGCTTCATCATATGGGTTCTGCTCCTCGTCAGACTGGCGCTGCAATGTCTGCCGGGCTCCCGAAACCGGGGCTCTTTATCGGAGATCCTTTGTTCCGGCCATATGGTGCATGCGTGTGAGAGGGCAGGGGGAGTGTGGTCGTGATAGGAGAGTGAGGATAAAAAAGGTAAGTCAGTCCACAACCTATTTTATTCCCGTGGTTGGCTTCCTTAGTTAAAATGGGTGTAAGGGGAGGTAAGTTGCCCTGAGACTATCAGAGCCGGCTTAACTACTACCCTAAAGTATGGTCAACATGTTTCATGCCTGATGGCAATTCTTCAGGACCTTAATAAAACAGTACCACACAGTGAAAGCTTATGGTGAATGAACAATTTTGTGGTGGGGTATACAACCTTATGTTGTTGATAATACTGGGTTGGCAGGCCGATTGGTCCTGCTGTAGTATTAAAACCCTCGAAGATTCCCTGAGGTACCTCACAGTCTGCTCCCGTGGGACCGGCTGATAGGTAAGGTACCTATGTACGCATCCGGTCCTGGCCGGTGCACCTACCCCACGATCGGCATCTAGGACAAGACGCGGAGCCAATCAGTAGAACTGGAGATATGAAATGTTAACATTTTTGGTAGGTATAGCGTCTAAAAGCACAAAGATCCACTCAATGGCTAATCCCGCTGAAAAAGATACCTTCTCAAAGTCTGCATGAAGAGTTTAGATTTTTTCCTTTTCTTGTAAAGGAGGAGTGCACTCTGACTCCAACCAAGGGGTAGAACCACTTGGGGATTGGCAACTCACTCTAGGAGAGGCCAGTAGTGTTCAGGCGGGTCCACTTGCAGGGCCAGGCAAGTCCAGTTGCACCAGGTCAGCTGGCAGTTGCAGGAAGTCCTCTGAAACTTGTTGTATCTCTGTAGATCAGACCAGTCGGTCAGACAACTGACACTTGAAATCACTCGGGTAGCTTGGGATGAAGGGTGCAGGCCCAGCATTCCTTCGCAGAGAGGAGGGCAAACCTCAAGTAGCAGGGCAGTCCTCTGTAAAAAAAGGCACTCCTTAATCAGCAGGGCTGTCCCCTGGTGAAAAAGGCAGGCCTCAAGCAGAAGTCCAGTCCTCTGGAAAACAATTCAAACATCTGGCAGCAGGGCAGTCATCTGGGGAACAAGGCACACCTCAAGCAGCAGGGCAGTCCTCTGGGTAACAAGGCAGGTCTTACTCTGTAATCTCTACAGATCCAGGAGTGTATTGAGAGGTGAAACTATGTCCTGCTGGAAATGGCAGCTCCATACTCTGGCTCTTTGTACTCTGCACCCACTGCAGCAAAGTATGAGTGTTCTTGAAGTCCCATGCCCTAATTTGCAATGTCCCTCCCACCCCAGTGTCTCCAGCAGATTACTTTGCTTCCCTCTCTTCTGCTGCACTGGAACAGCCACTATGACTTGGCCAGCAAAACCATTTATTGGCCACATTGGCCTCATATTTACCCCACTCTACGTCTGAGAGCACCACTTACCTACTCAATTGAAATGATGATGCTGATCCATTACTTCCACCTTCCTGGGAGATGGTGATGCTGCTGTGCCCTCTCTGCCACTACCATCAGTGGAGCTCCGCCAACTCTTCAGAGTCTAGTAAGTGGTAGAGAAGAGAGCTCCTGTCATGAATAAATAAGGAATAGGAATTCAAGATCAAGTTGTCCAAAATTAAAATCGGAAGATTGAATTATAGCTCCTGTCACTTTCAAACCAAACAGTCAATCCACAAACAGGCAGAGGCACACAGAAAGGTTCAACAAGAAAATAGCCACTCCAATTTTCTATCTCACTCCTTTGGGAAGATATGCATGTAAACATGTTACAGAGCATTCCCCATTCTGGCCTATGGGTGAGATCGCCTTTCAATAGTGAAAAGCAAAATTGGCAGTATTTTACTATCAGGACATGTTACCCACACTAGTACATGTGCTACCTTTCACATACACTGCACCCTGCCCAGGGGGTACCTTGGGCCGACCATAGGTGTGTCATATGTGTAAGAAAAGGGAAGGGTCAGGCCTGGCAAGAGAGTACACAGGCCAGGTCAACATTGCAGTCAGCAAACTCCGCACAGGCACTGCGGTGGCAGGCCTGAGACATCTCTTTGGGGCTACTCATGTGGATAGCACTATCAGTGCCCACTAGTAGCATTTGAATTATCAGCCCTGGCACACTCAGTGCACTTTACTAGGGACCTACTGCTAAAACAAATATACCAATCATGGATAACTAATCACAATAACAATTTACCCAGAGCATATACACTTTAGCACTGATCAGCAGTGGTAAAGGGCCCAGAGTCCTAAAGCCAACAATCCAGAGGTCAGGAAAAATTAGGAGTGAGTAGCAAAAGGTTTGGGGAGAACCTTGCAAAAAGGGTCATTTCCAGCAACTACCATTTTAGATACCTCTCATTATACCAACTGACTTACTCAGCTACAGACATTTTCTTGATGCCTTCCAATCATACCTTCAAAATGTTTAAAGCACTGATTGCAGAACACAGCTATGTTTTCTGGGACAAAAGGTATGCTGAACACAGAAGTATTAACAAAGACCTAGGTTTTCAAAATGTGGATATTAAATGGATTACACAGAGAAGATTAATTTGGCACCAATTAATGTCAGTAGTTAAAACCCTTTTCCATCTCCATCTCCAGCCCCCAGACCTCATGATTGTGCACTGTGGTGGCAATGACCCAGGCACATTGACTGGGGTAGGATTGGAAATGATAATGAAGGATACATTTGCACAACGGATGTCGCTTTTCCCTCACACTGTCTTTGTATACTCTAATATATGCCAATGACAGAAATGGAAGTGGTCAAATCAATTTTGTCCACAGATTGAGAAGGCTAGGAAGAATGTTACTAAAGCTGTTTCTGCTTAACCTAGCGACCATCGGATGGTGACACCATCGATGCACCATACTTAAGGGGCCGATTATGATGGCGGACGGACCTGAGTCCGTCCGCCTCCATAGAGTAGGAGGGAACCTCCGCATGGCCTGCGGAGTTCCCTCCTGTGCAATTAGGATGTGACCGCCACCCTGGCGGTCACATCTTCTATTTTTACCATTGCGGCGGGTGCGGCTTCAAGCTGCATCCGCCGCAATGGTAAAAATGCATACATTGCATTTGTATGCAGAAAGCGTCAGGCACTGTGCGGTGCCTGCCGATTTCTGAATACAAATGCAGGGGGGTACCATAGGTACCCCCCATGTGCACCCCCCACACCCTCTTCACCCAGGGCGCCCACAACAGGCCCCCACAGTGAAGTTACACATGCTTTACCAAGGCGGAAAAGCCACCGCGTAAAAGCATGTTTCACAGCCCATCCTAATCTGGCTGACGGTGTCTGAGAGACACCGTCAACATATTTGGCTTACAACCGCGGCGGAAAAGCTGCGGACGGAAACCAGGACCCACCAGCCATCCTAATGTGGCAGTGGGTCTTTGGTGGGTCCGCAGAGGATTTTCCGCATCCACCGGGCTGGCGGTGGCTTCCGCAGGCTCGGAGGATGCGGAAAATCCTCCATCATAATAGGCCCCTTAATGTACGGCAATCCATTTCACAAGGATTTACAGATATGTCAGTATTTCTGACGTATGAGGCCATGAGGCATGCGTAAGGTTTTGGTAAAGTGGTGTCATAGAATTGTAGCAGTGAAATCTCATAGATTTCACAGCGCCACTCCTACAAGGCTTTGTTGCGTGGGAACACCTACCCTGCATACATCCTACCTGACGCAGGCATAATGTGGCGTAGGGGTACACAAGGTCATGCATATGCCTAGATGCATCCCTTTGTAGAGAGTCTAGTTTGGCATTCAGGGTGTCTGCTGTCACCTTACCCGGGAGCCAGCGACCCCCAGATGCTCAGACCACTGACATGGAGGAGCTGCCAGAGTGTCAGCACAGTTGGAGCTCCATCGGTGGAGTTTGCGGACTGCGGTGATGGCGTCTGTAAGTGTGGGCGCAGTGGTGGAGCTGAGGGAGTTGCCAAAAAGTTTCATCCAGCTGTGGCAGGGGGTGATGATGGCAGTGCCTCCTCCTGGACGCTCAGGGTGGTCCATGCAGATGAATTTGTAGTCGTCCTGGATGGTGATGGTAATGTACGGTTCCGAGCAGAGGTTAGTTAAGGTCTCAATGAACAAGGCGATGTCTGAGGTGATGTGGAGGAGTTCCCAGATTTATGTTGCGTGTTTGTGGAGGGTAAACACATTGAGGAGGATGCAGTTCAATCAATCAATCAATCAATCAAAGGATTGGTTAGGTGCAACTACTCACCAATAGGGTCTCAATGCACTGGAGGGGATACAGCTCTAGGATTTTCCTTAGGGGTCATCAAAGTGCCAGGTCTTGAGATCCTTTGTGAACTTGGAGAGTGTTCGTAACTGCTGGAGGTGGAGAAGTAAGGATGTTTCATGCCTTAGCTGTGAGGAAGGAGATGGACTGTACTCCTGGTCTGGTTTTCTTGATGTGTGGCACCGTAGTTAGGGGGAGCTGGGCAGAGTGGAGGGATCACTGGGGTGTGTGGAATGAGAGGGGTGATTCAGGTAAGCCGGTCTGATGTTGTGGAGGGCTTTGTGGGTGAGAAGCTTGAAGGTGATTTTCTTTTCGAAGGGGGGCCAATGTAGTGTCCGTAGGTGTTCGGTGATGTGGGAGTGTCGCTGTAGGTTGAGAACTAGTCTGGCGGCAATATTCTGGATGTTTTGGAGCTTGCAGGTGAGGGTCTTGTTGATCCAGGTGTAGAGTGCATTGCCATAGTACAGTCTGCTGCTGATGAGGGTGAGGGTGACTTGTTTTCCTGTGCTTGAGAGGAATCCAGTTGAAGGTCTGTGGAAACAGGCAGAGTTAACGGCATTGATTTGGTGGTTCATTTTGAGTTTGGAGTCAAGGATGATTCTGAGGTTGTGTGCCTGGTCGGTGGGGGAAGGAAGGTTACCAATGGCGGGGGGCCACCAGGTGCAGTTCTAGGTGTCTTGGTGTGGGCACATGAGTGATTCAATTTTGTCCGTGTTGAGTTGTAGGCAGCTGTTCTTCATCCACCTTGCGACGTCTTCCATTCCTTCCTGGAAGTCGTATTTGGAGATTCGGGATTCGTGGGATAGAGAAAAGATGAGTAGAGTGTTGTCTGCATAGGACACCATGTTGAGTTTGTGGGATCTGACCAAGAGCGTGAGCAAGGGCATGTTGACATTGAACAGGGTGGGGCTGATGGAGGATCCTTGGGGAACTCTGCAGGTGGTCGGTGTGGGGTTCGCGAGGAAAGATGTGAGTCTAACTTGCTTCATTCTGCTGGATAGGAATGAGCAGATCCAGAATAGGGCCATGTGCCATATTTCTGCATCTTGTAGTCCTCGGGCTAGGTTGCGGTGAGATACTGTGTCGAAGGGCATGGAGAGGTCCAGAAGGATGAGAGCTACAGTCTCTTCTCTGTAGAGGAGGGAGCGGATGTTGTTTGTTGCGGCGATGAGGGGGGTTTTGGTGCTGTGGTTTTTCCTGAAACTGGATTGTATGGGGTCGAGGATGTTATTTTTCTTCTATGAAGCAGGCAAGCTGGCTGTTGATGGCTTTTTTAACGCCTTATTTGGACTGATTGGGCTAAGTCTAAATATGGTTATGATTTCTATGCCTATATAAAGGCAATGTGATTTGTACCTATATAGGGGCATGAATCGGTAAAATTACACTCGGGTCCTAAAATGCTATACAACAGCAGGAGCGGGAGAACGCGGGAGGGGAAAGGGACTGCGGGTGCAGCAGCGGCAGGGAAAGGCGAAGAAAAACATTCGAATACAGAGGAGAAAAGGCAGAATTCGAAATAGGCTGAGGAAAAAAGAGGCTGAAGAAAGTCAAGGAGCAAAAGTCCCACAGGCAGTGGGCAAAAAGTGAAAGACAAAAACGAGGTGCAATCCTGAAGATGGAAAGCGGCAGCAAAAGGAAGCAGAAGCAAATGAAGGACTGGGGCACAGGGGCCTCAAACATCGTCGGAGTCAGCATTTAGGGCAGGCCACTCACAGCGGTGCTGTGCGGTGGGAGAGCAGTTTCCTGACCAAGAGGTCAGAAGTCTTGCTCACCTTATCGCACAGCGGCCGTAATTAAGTAGGCTCGGGGAGAGAGTGGGACAGCTGGGAGGTGGGAGTGGGAGAACTTGGGGGGTGGAGTGGCCATGAGGGCAGCAGTGGTGGGGAAAAGAGAGGAAAAAGATTAAAAAATCAGAGGATAAAATGTAGAATTCGAAATGGTTAGAAGAAAAAAGAGGCTGAAGAAAGGCAAAGAGCAAAAGTCCCAAAGGCAGTGGGTAAAAATGAAAGACAAAAGCGAGGTGCAACTTTGAAGAGAAAAAGCGGCAGCAAAAGGAAGGCAAAAGCAAACGAAAGACCGGGGCACGTGGGCCTCAAATCCTATCAAAGGTAGCGATTGGGACAGGGACAGGGTGGGGAGAGCAGTTCCCTGATCAGTTGAGCTGGTCAGCTGCGCAGTTGTTCAGCTGGGTGGCAGGAGGCACTGGTGTGCTGATGTGGCAGAAGGTGCGTTTGCAATTTTGAAAGGTGCAGGATGCCAGGGAATACTAGAGTGAGCTAGATTGCTGGCGGTTTGGCATCTAGGACCGATGGCGAGGAGGATTCTGGCATTGTAGCTGTGGAGTATGCTGCAAGAAGGGTCCTTGGTACTGCGTGCAGTCCAGGGGTGGATGCAGACAGGATTGCCTTTGGTGCACCAGAGGTATGCAAGCTGTGCATGGCCACACAGCAGCTGCCATTACATAGTGCTTAGGGGGGACTGGACAGCTGGGAGTCGTAAAACGAGGGAAAGGACAATGAAGGGGAGTGGTCAAATGGTTGTCCTCCCATTATAAATGTGGTTGCTGGTTGGCAGAGGTATGCACCCTGTCCAAGCAGGAACTACAATCATATGTCATAAATACACAAAAACCTAAGCTGTGCTCACCCTCTTGTAGCTTGGCACAGAGCAGTCAGGCTTAACTCAGAAGGCAATGGGTAAAGTATTTGTGCAATACATCAAACAGTAATACAGTGAAAATTACACAAAAAGACTCCACAACAGGTCAGAACAATAGAGATTAATTGAATAAATAGAACAAGACCAAAACAACAAAAATCCAAGATGTAGAATTTGAAATATGAAGTTTTAAAGAGTAAGTGCAGAAATAGTGCTTAGAAGTAGTAAGCAATTATAGAGTAAATTGGTCGCTATGGACAGGGACAAAGTCAAGAGTTCAGGCTGACTGCAATCTAGCGCGGGCCAGATACAGGACCCACACAGGACCTGCTGAGCAAAAGTACCTTTATCCTGGTCACAAACAGTAAGATGCGGTGTGCATTCAGGCGATGTGTCTGTGATCCCCATGCAGTTGGGGCGATGTGCAAGATTACTCCATGCTACAGTGGTGATGCATCAGTTCTGTAAGTATCATGCTTGTTCCAGTTTTGGTTGTTTCGAATGCGATACACCAGGTTTCTCCATGCTGTAGAGGCAATGTGTAAATCTTCTTCATGCAGTGGCAGTGATGCGGTGGTAACGGAGGTGATGTGTTGCATCGCTATGGTTCCGATGTGCCAGTTTCCATCGGTGCAGTCGTGTCAATGAATGGGTTCCTACAGTTGCAGCACTTTATACTCACTTCCAATGGTCCAGGACTGGGTTGGCACCAGTTGGCAGAGCAAGACTTGCAGCAAACAAAGTCCAAGTGCTGTTTGTAGATTTAAGAGAAGGCTTTGATATCCCTGAGACTTCAGAACAGGAGACAAGCTAACAAGCCTTTGGAGATACTTAGGTTCTTGGATGTAGAAATACAGGTCCAGTCCGGGAGGACGACGAGGGATTCCTGCGCTCTCATAGTGCTTCCGAATTTGCGTGGGGCTCTGAGAGGGGAAAGGACAAAGTCTGCAGCACACGCCGAGGGACTGCGAGGTCCAGCAGTCTCTCTGATCCACAGCTGCTGCCTCTTCCCTCGGCGTTCCCGCCCCCCCCCCGCCTGTAGTGTATAAATCTCGCGCAAAATCCCACGACGCGGGACGCGCGCGGGACATAGCCCGGGGCGAAGCCCGGGCAAAGGGCGGGCCCTCTGTTGCCCTCCGTGGACCGAAGGGGACAGGACAGGCCTCCCCCTTGTCACTTCTGCTAAAGGAGGTAGAGTGCACACACATTAAATTGACTATATTTGTAATACTACTACCTCTACTCTGATCATGTCCTGTAAGGGGGAATCAAGCCCAGTTGTGCAGGGGTGCTTAGGTCAAGCGGTGCAAAAGCACCAAACGATTAGCACAAGCTTACTGCCTACTGTCCATGTGATAGACACAAATTGTCCTTGCTACTCTCCATCTAGTACGCTATCTCCTCCACTGTTCTCCCCAAGAGTGCATATCCTGTCCCTGTGGGATGAACTAAACAGTCTATGCAAAACCAAGTATGTCGGTGTGGAATCACCCTCTCTCGCCAAAGGCCCCTGTACTATCAGTACTAAAGGCAGCACACAGGAATCCCCCATTTTATTGAACAAAGTACCAGCCAAAAGAAAGCATGATGAGGATAATACCGAAGGGAACCAATCAAAATTCCATAAACCATCTGTAAGCCCTGCACTGTCTGTTAATAACCTCCCTATCACCATGGAGACTGATGCCAAACTGGATGAATCAATATCTTATTCCCAGATTCCGCTATTGATTCAGATTGAACAACTTGTTAAAAACATCATCTCCCCACTAGCAGAAAAAATCAACGCTATAGGGGAAAGGCTTTCGGGTCTAGAGAATAAAATCACGGCTATCCTGAAACCCATCAATAATTCAGTAATAATGAACCGACCCCAGCCATCTACTACTTTCCCAACAGCTAAGCTAACTCCCAACCACAAAAGCGCTCAAGTCATTATACAATCCCCCAAAATCCCAGATTCAACCACTTTCAAAGCTCCCTTCAAATCTGCTTTATCAAGGCCTTCAGAGGTTAAAACAGTATGTAAACTACCACACATACACCTACCGCCAGAAGCCACACCATATGTGTCTGTCCTCTCAGGAGTACCACCACTTGCGATGGGAAAAGCTGAAAGTCAGCAGGACCTACTGAACAAAGTCATATTCTGGATGGGAAGAAATAGACCCCTACCACCGGACAAAGATGGCGGAATCTTGAGTGTGAGAAGGGTGGGCTGGTTGGGCTCACTACCAAAAAACATTTCTGGGGACTTGGTACTGGTTAGATTCAGGACCCAGAACATCGCACCATACTTAAGATCTTGCCCGCCTCAAAAAGGGGATGGCCCAATTCATATTTGGGATCTACTTGACTTTTATCCTCGTATGCCTAATATCCCCCGGTTAGGACCAACAATAGCCTATCACCATTCGCTGGGTGGGGGAGTCCAGGTACCCAGTAGTATTAGTTTCTCTGTTTCCAACAGATTTGATCCATTGTACAACGGTTGCAACTCTTGAGTTTACTTACCTTAAAGGACAACTCTGTATACCTTTACCCCTGTTAGGGACAAACCCCTTGAATAATATGTCACACCACTGAACTTTGAGGTTGGGGATATGTCTTTTGTATTTGAAGTTACGTTGCTCTTGATTGTACATATCTATTTTTAATGACTGTCTTTTCTGTACGCTTTTATGATTTTAAAAAACAAAATCGAATAAAGCATTTCAAGTTTTCAAGTTTCAGGTCCAGTCCTTCTCACTCCCAGGCAAGAGAGCAGCAGACAGCAGGCCAACACAACCAAGCAGTCCAGCAGAGCAGCAGTTTTTGCAGCAGCACAGCAGACTTTCATCCTGGTAGAATGTCATGAGTTTTAGAAATGTTCTGAGTTGATGGTGTCAGAGGTCCAGTAATTACACCTAGTTGGGCCCTTGAAGTGGAGGAGACTTCAAAGAGATGTCTTTGGAGTGCAAAAGTCGCTACCTTTCTTACCCTGGCCACAGACTCATTTTAGGGGTATGCAGCCATTGCGTAGGAAGAAGAAACAGCCCTTACAGCTGTGTCATTTCCTCCCTTCCATCCTGCCTAGGGTGGCCCATCAGTCACACCTAATCTCCCTTTGTTTGTGTCTGTCCAGAGGGAATGCAAAAAGCCAGCTGTCACCCAAACCAGATGCATAATTATACACAAGCAGAAGGCACCAAATGGTTACAGTAGGAAAATGCCAACTTTCTAAAAGTGACAATTTCATAATTGCAATTGAAAATCCAACTTCACTATTTGTTGTGTTCTTAAACTGTGTTTACCGAGATACCAAATTTGGGGGTCTCATCTTTTCCCAATTGAAAATGATACGTATAAAATGTAATGAGCTATTCCCAATGTCATCCTATGAGAGAGTTAGGCTTTGCTTCAGTGAAAAATTAATTGAAGGATATACCAGGACATATAAAAACTTAAAACGTACATGTCCTACTTTTTAAAAACACTGAATCTTTCCAGGGGCTGTGCAGGGCCTACCTTAGGGGTTACTTATATGTAATAAAAAGGAAGATTTGGGTCTGGCAAGTGAGTTAACTGACCTGGTCGACATGGCAGTATAAAACTGCACACACAGGCTCTGCAGTGGCAGGCTTGAGACATGTTTACAGGCCTACTTAAGGGGGTGGTACATTAAGTGCTGCAGGCCTACTAAATAGCATTTAATACAGACCATTGGCACATGTACTGCACTTTATTAGGGACTTAAAAGCATCCGCAGCCCATGCAGCTAAGACCAGTAGAGCGGTGGGCCAGGTTGGGGGTGAATTTGATGGACGATGAATAGGGAAAATTAAATGAATAATTAATTTTCCCTCGTCATTGTTTGTTAAAATACCCCTCTCCCACTCCCACTGCTCTTACCTGCATGGGCCGTGGTTGCTTAAAAGTACATTAAATATGCAACTGTGGAGAAGCCAATTTTACCATGTTTTAATTATAGAGCATATGCACTTAAGCACTGATAAGCAATGGTAAAGTGCCCAGATTCATAATTCCAGTAAAAACAAAGTCAGCAAAAAAGGTAAAAATAGGAGGCCTGAAGGCAAAACGTAGGGGGATACCATGCCAAGGATGCCAGGTCTTGCAATTCATATTGCAGTTTAATAACATAGGAGGTTGAAGTAAGAGTGTGGGGGTGCGGTAGAACCCTCAAAAAACCTTGCTGGAGTTCAGAGAGTGAATGCACACTAACGATGCTTTTACATTTTGTTTTCATCTTGTTACACTTGCTGTGCATTCAAAGTCAGAGGTATAATGTGAGATTATGTCTAATGCAAATTGCTGCTTATTCTTTTAAAATGGGAATTAGTGTCTAACTGTAAAGTTAGAAGATTTTGTAAAGTAAACAATCTGACAATCTTTCTGTGCTATAGGGAATGAAAAAATAGTCTATAATCGTCAGTATTTCTCTAACACAGGACATGTGTATACCTGTAAAAATCAGCAGTTTGGAAAGCACAAATGAAGAACTATTTTATAATTCTTAAGTCTCATGGAATAAGTGTTTAATAGGATCAAAACACATCAAGACACTTAACATGATAAACACTTGCTGAAACACAATTTTCACATATCTTCATTTCTGCACTGTATAATTTTAGCAGTATAACTGTATGTAAATGCAAATTGTATCTGCATTTCAGCGGAAATTGTGCCGTCTTTAAATTGCAGTATGCTACCACACAATTGTGTAGTAATATATGTGTGACAGTGTTTTCCAGCATGCACCAACAGGCACATAATACACTCTTACCAATATACTGTTGAATAGGCACAGCTCATTTGCTATATTTTTTCTTTGCCTGCTCTACATGCCCAAGTGCATGTGCTCTGAAACCTAGAACGTGGTCAAATAATCTCCTAATTGGCTTATATAACTTTCTTATACAGGCATTTATTTTGCTATAATTATCGCAAAGGTATTCAAATGGAGTTTGTGTTACTGTTAAATGGCAAGCTAACTCAGTGAGTGGATCTCCTCATGAATACAAATTCGGTGTTCTGCAGCAACATCAACATGAATCTGCAGGAATCCTACTGAAAAGGTGCTTTAAGGCTAAAACGAAACCTGCTGCCCTGCAGAAGTGCTGCAGGCCTTCCCTGCTCCTATTCACCTTAATGGCATGGGCGTGCTCAGCCAGACCCAATAAGTCTCAGAAACACATGCAAAGTCTGTTGAGAAGTCCTCTTTATCCTACATAGAAGATCATACAAGGGTTAGGCATACAAGTGAGCTCAGAGGTGAGACTACCTAGTAAGCACATTTCTTCTGTGTGCTAATGTTTTCTTTCTTCACCATGATGGGATATTCCACTTTCCTAGTAACCACTAGTATGCATCCAACAAATGCATGGCCCATCATCTGTCTTACAGAGGTCCAGATTTTGAATAATGTGTGGGCTATCTGGATCGAGATAGGTTGAGGATGCACTGTATGATTGAGCTCATACCTTGTCTGTCCACAACAGTCAGAAAGCTCTCTGCACCTTCGATTCATAGGACCCCTGTGCATTGTGCAAATGGTTTCACTGCAGCCTCCTGCCCACAATGCTTCCGCTGAGTTGGAATGGAATCTCGTTTGTTTCCTTTACTAGTTTTACCATTGGTAGTCAGATTTGTCTCACCGTGTCTAGTGTTCGTGATTGGTTGTCATCAGCAAAGATTTTAGAAAGTTTTCCTGGTTTTTTTGCAGGACGAACATGGTTCTCTCTGTTCTCTCTTGTTTCTAATCAGCGAAATTTAATGCAACTGCATATTAATGTGTTATTGTTACTTTAATTCATTTGTTTTTCTTGATTGGTTACTATAGCTACTGTGGATCCAGTCATATAGAGATTTTCTTAACGTTTGGTTCTTGTAAACAAAAAGCTAGTCGTGCTGAGCATTCCACATTTACTGCAACTATAATAATTGTGTTTCATTTGTTTTTGCAAAAGGAATTTACTGGTACGTAATGCTACACATATTTGGCAAATAAATTATTCTCTTGACATTTATAGTTCACTAATCAAGGCAAATCACAGGGAAAAAAATCCTATTAGCAGATGCAAACTCAATAAATTCCTTCTATGTCATTAGCACTGTCTGAGAAAACTATTCAAACTGAGAAATATCCCCATACTTAAATGAGTTTTTGCAGCGCTTCATTCCCTAATTCATACAAGTATATGTTTCTTCACCTTTGTAATCGCCTTACATCAAAGCCCAAAGCACATTTTCAAAATTGTTTGATTATAGATTGAGATATCTATGTAGAAATATAAAATACATATCACCTGGACTCTCAATACTGCAGTTTGTAAAGTAAAGCCCAATATTCTAACAGCCCGGCTTTGTTACATTTTAAAATATATGTATGTGCTAACACAATCAAAGACAGAACCCCAATATTCTCCTAATTGTTTACCTGCCCGAAGCCCCTACATTTTTCTTTGGTATCTGAAGCAGCATAGTGAAATTGTGGCATTAGATTTGTGCAAGAACTTTGGGGTTTAGTACAATATCCATTTAGCATACATATCCAAAGCCTCAAATTTACTCCACGAATATATATTCAAAATTAAATGTATAGATTTCAGACCACCACTCAGACCTGCTCATTAATATCTATTCAGTACTGTAGAGTCGCCGCTCTAGTTGTTCACGCTACGTAGTGACGTAGCGTGAACTACGGCCATCTTAGGATCGCGAGTCCCCGAGCGCGATCAGTCGGGCGCCGGAGCAGTGTGCTGACAACACGTTCGGCGCTCTGTGTGCCATTATTAATTGTAATAAATATCGAATTACAACCCCAAAGGCCTCTGTCATATATATATATATACAAAGCATCTTTACAATGGCGACGAGGTGAACCAAAACAAAACGACGAGGACCCACCAGGAAGACACACATTGAACCCTGGCCATTCCCCCACAGTGCTACCACGGTCCAGAGTGGCCCACTCGATGAGCTGCACCACTGGAATAGAGGGGAGCACGCAGGGAAGCACACAGAGCGTGGCAGAAGCAGTTGTATCCTCTGCAGACACATTGAACCACGAACTGAGGTACAAGGGGCACCACGGAGAGCTGCCACGTGCTAGACGGGCGACAAGACAGCTCAGGAACCACTCCCTGTAGGCATACCCGGCTGGATATTAGCACTGGCTGATCTGGGGGTCACAGATAAAGGTGAAGAGGGAGACAACCAACCCCGGCCATGCGAAGGAGAGGAGAACAGCACACCAGGAAGCCCCAAAACCCAGAGCGTTGCGCCAAAAAGGCCGAAACCATGTGCGCTCAATCATCCTCGGCGACAGCGCCGTTTCCATTCCTGCCAAAACCGGGAGAGCCCCTAATGAAGTGGGAGGACTGGAAGGACTACATCACCAATTATATTGAACTACTGCAGGACGAGAATGAAGAGGCCTTCACAAGCGTCAGAAAAAGAAGAATCTTACTACACAACTTGGGCCCGGAGGGAATCAGAGTGTTCAAGAACCTGATACCCATGCAGAGACAAACAGGTGATGATGATTTGTATGCACACGCCCTAGAGGACCTCGACGAACATTACCAACCCGCTGTTTGTGTATCGATAGACCGCTACAATTTCCAACAGCGGAAGCAAGAGCAGGGTGAATCTATCGATGAATATGTAGCGGCGTTAAAAAAGTTGGCGTCCACGTGTCAGTTTGGCTGACTCCATGATGAATTCATCAAAGACCAGATAGTGATGCACACCACAATGAAATCAGTACAGGACAAGCTATGGTCAAGCGGCAATACCACGTTGAAGGAGGCGATCGCGATGGTAAAGAAGGCAGAATTAGCACAAAGATGTGCGGACGCGTCGAAAAGAGAAATGGCGGCAAAACCCATGGTAAACAGAATAGATGACGAAGAGACAAAAGGCGGGAGCAGAAGCACGAGTTCGACCCATAAAGGACCCAACAAGTGGCAAGGAAATCCGGGACCACCAGGGAGGCAGATGAAGGGAAATAAGACTTCATGCTACCGGTGCGGCAGCTAGGCCCATGAGGCGAATGACAAAAGGTGCCTTCCGGGCCAAGTGCATGTTCTGTGGAATTATGGGACATTACGAAAAGGTTTGCCGGAAGAAAATGGCCCACAACACAGTGAAATTCGTGGACATGGACCAGGAAGATGTGGAAGGACGAAGTCAAGAGGAAGAGGATGAAGTACTGTGCATCGAGGAACAAGTCTTGAGTGTAGGCACCAGAAGATTGAACAAACCCGTGCTGGACATGATGATAGGTGGTGTGAGGATCAGTATTGTGGCGGACTCAGGTTCACCCTACACTTTAGTACAAAGAGCAGTGTGGACAGAGAAATTCATACCCCACCTAGGCCCGCATCTGGAACCACCAAACATCAGAGCGGTCACGTATCTGGGGAACCGCATCCCCATATCAGGTTATCGACCACTAACATTCGAATTCCGAGGGCGCAGTGCAGAGTGCAAACTATATGTGATGGAAAAAGGCCCAGCGGTATTAGGTTGGATGGACCAAGGAGACTTAGGCATCAAGCTGGACCCAGGTGGAGCAGTGCAGGTACTATTGATGGAACCTGAAATGTGGCCAGACATGGAGAAATGGAAAAGAGATTCCCCCAAAGCATTCGGCGGGAGAGTCGGGAAATTGGAGAAGTTCTCGCACAAAATCATCCTCAAGATGGATGCCACACCAGTGTCACATAAAGTGAGGAATGTACCGATAGCCGTGAGGGAGGCGGTGCAGCAGGAGATGCGCGACTTGGAAAGAAATGGCATTATTAAACCCATCTCATGTGCGGAGTGGCTGGCCCCCCTGGTGGTGGTGATGAAACCAAGTGGCAAGGTCCGACTGTGCGTGGACCTGCGCGAACTTAACAAAAACATAGTAGTGGAGAAGTTCCCACTACCCCGTATTGAGGAAATGCTGGCGAAGACCAAGGGAAAGAAATGGTATTCCACCATTGACTTGACATCGGCGTACCACCAGATAGCGTTACACCCTGAGAGCAGGAGGCTGACATCATTCATCACCCCCTTCGGTTGCTACCAATTCTGCAGGATGCCCTTTGGGCTAGCATCAGCAGCGGCGGTCTTCCAAAAGCTTATGCATCGTCTTTTTAAGGACATGGAAGGAATCCAATACTTCCAATACGGCATTTTGGCCATGGGGGTGATCAACAGGACCACGACACCCAGTTGGCCAAGGTACAGAGAGTGCTGGAGGACAAGGGGCTGACTGCTGAATGGGAGAAATGCCACCTAGGCATGGCATCCGTCACCAATCTCGGGCATGAAATTAGTGAACAAGGGATCACACCGAAGAAGGAGAATGTAAAAGCATTATGCAACGCTCCACCGCCCGCCAGCAAAGAGGAAGTAAGGTCTTTCTTAGGCATGGCCGAGTACTATAGCAAATTCATTCAGCAATTTTGCTTCCAAGACCCACCACATGCGGCCATTGACAAGAGAGAAAACAACATTTGCATGGACGGAAGAAACTCAGAGGAAGACGTGACCCAAGCTATACCCCTCCAAGGGTACGATCCACAGGGACGGACTGTGGTAATAACGGATGCCAGTGACAAAGGACTTATGCAAGACAGGGGTGGAGGGACGATGGAGACCCTCAGTTTTGCGTCCAGGGCCCTTACAGACACCGAGAAGAAGTTCAGCGTCATTGAAAAGGAGATGCTGGCAGTGGTTTGGGCCATGGGACGATTTCGCCAGTTCCTATGGGGCACGAGGTTTCAGCTTAGAACAGACCACACGCCATTGGTGCGGGTCCTCACGTCCAGCGGGCATGCGAGCGCCACCCCGAGAAAAGCAAAAAGGACTCTAAAACTACTGGAATATTGCTATGATGTACAGTACATCCCGGGCTGCAGAAACAAAGTCGCTGACTATTTAAGCAGGGCAGCAGCCATGGAGGTAGTGGAGGAAGAAAAGGAAGAAGGAGAAGAAATGGTGGCATTGATGGAAGACCCAGAGAGGGTGATAAGTAACCAAGAATGGAAGGATGCATATCAGGCAGACAAGATCCTCCACGAAGTGAAAGGGTACATCACGGAAGGATGGCCGGAAAGGAGACATCTGAATGGAGACATGAGGAAGTACTTTGAAGTGAGGGAGGAGCTCTCACTTGGCGACAAGGGAGTCTTCATGTACCGAGGGTACAAAGTAGTACCCCAGAAAGACTCATTCCTAGACTGTTAACTATACTACACGAAGGCCATTTAGGAATTGGAAAGACCAAACTGAGAGCCAAACAGGGCTACTGGTGGCCAGGCATGGACACGCAAACAGAACGGCACGTAAGAGAGTGTTACCAATGTCAACAAGCTGATAAGACCATGACACCATTGAGACCATCCTTAGGAAAATTCGACACACCGAGAAATCCATGGGAAGAACTATCCATTGATATATTGGTGCCCATCCTGGAAGAGCAAGGCATCACGAAATATCTATGCGTTCTGGTGGACAAATACTCTAAGTGGCCAGAAGTACATGTCAAGGAAGAGATGGACACTGATACCATACTAAAGTTCCTCACTACAATTTTCCTCAGGGAAGGCATCCGCAAATCCATATTAAGTGACAACGGCCCACAATTTACTTAAGACAAATGGCTAAAATATATGGAAAGGAATGGAGTGTCCTCCAAACACACGTTCATATACCAACCTGCAGGAAATGGACAAGTAGAACGATTCAATAGGGTCTTGATGGGCTCTATTCAAGCAGCCATCATGATGGGGAAGGATTGGGAGAAGGAACTGTTACACATGATTTGGGCGTATCGCATCACCCCCACCGGATCGGGGTACAGTCCTTTCCAGATTCTCAGAGGAAGAGACGCCGGACAACTTGGCGTGAAAAGAGAAAACAGTGACCACCAAGTGGTCTCCAGCGGTAGTACAAGCAAATCTAGAAAAGGTCCAGAGAATATATTCGGAGCACAACAATAAGAGAAGGAATGTAAAGGTCACGCAGTTGTAAGAAGGAGAACGGGTGAGAGTCAAACTGGCCACACTGCAACGTAAAGGAGACAGTAAATACAGCAGGCCACTCCAAGTCAAGGAGGTTTTCGGCCGAGCAGCTAGGTTGACTGATGGAAATGTGTGGTCCCAGAATCGCATGGCTCGATGCATCAAAATAGTACAATGGGCTCCAGAGGCACGAGAACCTGAATTATTGGACCAGTGCACGTCAGGAAATGAAACAGACAGTCAGGAAGGAGAAAGGGAAAGCACAGAAACAAGAGTGGAACAGGAAGGCGGAGAAACTCCCTGTGCAAGCATGACAAGACGAGAAGGGAAAGAACCAGCGGACAGGGAGAGACTGGTTGTCCACAAAGGCAAGGAGGTGGAGGCCCTGAC
Source organism: Lissotriton vulgaris (assembly GCF_964263255.1). NCBI lineage: Eukaryota > Metazoa > Chordata > Amphibia > Caudata > Salamandridae > Lissotriton > Lissotriton vulgaris. The sequence continues at coordinate 316,606,613 of NC_141690.1, read as the reverse complement.
CCAAGGGGAGAAGGAGGCAACGTCCACCCCGGTAAGGTGCACCAGAGGTGGGCGATTGGTGGTGAGACCCTCCAGATTCCGGGACTATGATATGGGTGATGAACTCTGAACCCACTTTAGACTATGTTACTTGGTTGGACAAAAAAGGGGAGATAAGTAGAGTCGCCGCTCTAGTTGTTCACGCTACGTAGTGACATAGCGTGAACGGCGGCCATCTTAGGATCGCGAGTCCCCGAGTGCGATCAGTCGGGCGCCGGAGCAGCGTGCTGATAACACGCTCGGTGCTCTGTGTGCCATTATTAATTGTAATACATATCGAAATGCAACCCCAAAGGCCTCTGTAATATATATGTACAAAGCATCATTACAAGTACTTTCTCTCTGATGTTGAGCGCTGGTCTTCCACGCAAAATACCTTTAATTTTTGCGGGTATTGAGATATTTCAAGCATATTTTAAGCATGCGAAGCATATCAACCTCTATGCTAGCACTACCTCTAAAATGGGATTATCAATCACATTTAAATTCTATAGGGAGAATATTCTTGAAATATTTTTCGTTAAGGAAGCATGGTAACAGAATTTAATATCCAACCTTGTGTGAACTTCTTCTCTTGAAAAACAATGTTTTGTGAACTCCAAGTTGCATTGTGTTAACTGAAGAGAGCAGAACTGAGCTAAATTTGCGAAAATGTGGCACATTTCAGATTTCCTTCTGTGCTGGCAGCAGCAACGCACCAAAGTAGGCATCCTTGAGCCATAGTGCAAGAGTGTCTGTGTTGTGGTATCCTCTTTGTGTTTATGCTGCAGAGTGGACCAGGTATGAAAAGAGGAAAAACAAGGATAGAGACAAACATTTTTTTCGAAGGAAATTCTCAGGCAGGCAAATCCATGTCTGCAACTCTTTAAATATATGAATTTGGATCCAAATTCATGGATGGGTGCATCTTGGGATGGCCCTTGATGCACAGACAGGCAGCTTACAGCATGATGTTCTCTGTAAATCTTAAGGGGCATTTAATATTTACCTTGTCTGCTTTGAGAAAGTCAATCACATCATCCGTGAATAACTTTACTTTAGCTGTAGCACTCGAGACCGCAATGGAATCACTACCTATTCAGAGAAAAACCTTTTGAGGCGCAATTACAAAGTAAATGAAATAAGTGACAATCATGGAGAGTCAAATAGGTTGAAAATTCAACATTCAGTTGTTGATAGACAACCTAGGGAATGATTCACAATAAATGTCAGAAATGTGTCCCTATCTTTAAGTAGATCTACAACTGTTGAATTTGCAGAGAGTCCTGGGTTATGCTAGATGCTGCAGTCACTGGTTTCCAGGAGCACTCCTTGAATTCTATTGTGAATTCCTTTTTCATACAATGAGAAACGTCACATACTTATTCATAGCGTTCATGCATTACTGCATATTTTTCTCCATAGGTAAAATGTAGTCTTTTATTGAAAACAACGTTCCCCTATTACTGAAAATAAATTGCAAGTGCTTCCTCAATTGCTATTCTTGAAACGTATTTCTTCCTGCCTGGGGTAAATAGCTGACCTTGTCGGGGTAGAAACACATTTGTAAATATCGACAAATATGAAATTACTATGGAGAGAATACAATTCAAAAGGCCTGTCTGCCCTGATATGTTAACTCTGCGCTGCAGGAAGAGGGTTCTGTCATATGTTTGAAAATCTGAAACCTGGATTTGTACTAAAAAATAAGCTACTTGTGTGTCTAAAGTTGATGCACATATGGTGTTGAGTATCGGCCCCAAGTACCCAAGTAAGGTGGTTAACTTGCAGGTAAGATGTAACATAATTTTAACTGTCTTTATTCAACACACTTCTACACAACTTGCACAAAACTCTCTAACCTCAACCGATTGTGAACTCAAGATTACTCAAGCTAGCAAGGTCGCAACACAGGGACCAATGATGATTCAGGGCGGAAATCCTCCGACCGCTGGTCTTAGGCTTTCCCCCCCGACAAGGCAAATTTAATGTCTGGCCACCGTATTAAGATGACAGCAGTCGGAGTTTAAACCTGCAGGGAAATCTGATGTGGTTTTGGTGGGCTCAAGGAGCCTGTTGATCAGTCGGAAAGGTAGCATAATCCCTTAAGGACTGCATTTCTGCCTTCAGGAATATGATGCAGGTTTCCAACAGCCATTCCATGTTGGCCTTTTCCGAGATAGAAAGGCTGTCGGAAAGCGACATTGGGGGCCGCTAGCATGGCCACATTCCACCCTGGCCCTTTCCCCGGGAGCACCTGTGGTGCCCCCCTCAACATCCCTGCACCGTGTGGCATGCCCCGTCAAGTGCCTGCCACACGGTGCAGGGATGTTTGCAGCCTTTCAGTTTTCAATGGAAGCTTGGTTTGCAGGCTATTTCAGCCCAGCTCACAAGCTCCCATTAAAAAAATAAGGTTTCTGACTGCACTTTGTGCGGTCGCATTCGAATTGAGATTGCGGAACTGCCCACCCATGGTCGGGTTGTTCCTGTCCCCCAACGTAGTTGGGCAAACGCAAGTCCACCTGACAACCTAATAAGGGCCACTGTTATATATTTTCATTTACATACAGCACCAGCTGATAACAGAAATGTAACCTAAATAATCACAGTTAATCATACTAGATCTTTACTCTTGTTTTTATTCATGTTTATGTATATTATGGCAAAGGTTTTAATTAATCATGCAAATAAAACTTACTTACTTCGCCTGGACGCCTCAGGGCAGCAGCCGCGCTTAATAAAAAAAAAAAATTCTTACTTACCAAGTTTGATATCACTATGTTTTTGTTTTAAGTTCAAGTGTTGTTAAAAGCTTGATACTGCTATTAGAAACAATTTAGTGCTTTAAACAGCTAAACCATCTATTGTGCCTCCTAAGCAATCTTAGTCATATATGCCTGACATGCCTAATTGTCATATATCCCATGCGTCATCCGCATTTGGCCTATATTTCACATCTCATATTTTAATCTTCATGCTCCTTATGTCAGCTTTTCTTTTCCTTCTGATTGCTTTCTCCCTGCTACTTGTGCATCTATTGGATTTGTTCTCAAATATATCATAATGTTTTCAGTAATGTTCTACTATGGGTTTCATGAACAGTCAGCTGCAATTCCAATTATGCTGGAAGGATCGAAGAGGAGCCCAGAGACTGGTTCATTCTAAGTATGATTTAGCAGTACTCATCATGGGAATTTTGTAATGGGCCCCAAATAATGGGGTCACCTCAAATTTGGACGTCAGTGTCCTGGTCACTGGACACAAATTTGGGGAGGCCATTTAAACATGAACTGGCTCTGGAAATTGGTGTTCCATTCACGAAACATGATGGAACACAAGAATATTCCTTCGCTTTAACATATTTTATGTGCTCATGATGGAACTACAAGTCAGGGGTTTCTGGTTAACAAGGGCAGAACTACTGGAAGCCTCACCAGTTTCTAATTTTGGTGGGGTAAAATTACAAATAAAAAATTTAGTATCTCTGGGTCTTTCATCATTTGAAGGGTCACTCGATCATTTCTATATTAGGGGTGCCGGTCAAAGTGTACTGCATAGCAAACTATAATCTATTGGCAAGTTAAGTAAGGATACAGTGTTTCAAAGGGCAGAAATGATAGTGGGGTATGTGAGGACAATGCAGACTCACCATACTTTCAGTCTTGTCATGGATCTCTATCCTCTACTATGTCAGAAGGTGGATCTGGCCATCTTTGTTTACTGGCTCTCAAGTCTCTTCTCTTACTTTTTTGTGGCGCCCTCCACTCTGACTTTGGTGAATTTGACCTACCTAGCTAGAGTCCCATCTGCTCCGCTTCAAATAAGTGCCCTGTTCTACCACAAATAACCAATGTGTCTAGAGTCCTAGGCCTGATATTGGATAAACAGAAAAATTGTTTTGTTCTCTTTTCTGGCAATAATCTTTGTAGGCTCCTGTGGAAGTACAACTAACTGACCCAAGAGGAAGAGTATTATTCCTTCTTTGGTGGAACTGACCAGAAAACAGGGCCAACCAAGCCCAAGTTGTACTTAACATTTAAATTCTTCCTCAATATGCATTGAGTGGTTTTGCCTGGTTATTCTACCAACGATTTTTCAAAGTAGTTGGCTAGTTCTAATTTGTCAAGATGTGCGAATTTAAAGGTAGAGCTCAGACTGTTGGTGATAGCTCAGACACTATGGAAGATCAGAAGATATAAACTGGAAGGATGGGGCATATATTGCACCAGCTCCCAATTTACATAGTGTTGCAGAGTGACAACAGGCAGATTGCAGCATCCACCACAAGAAGTGCAAATACATCCTAGAGGTGAACGACCACGTTGTCCCTTTCTTTAATAGTGACAGATCTTTACTTCTCCTCCTTTACTTTATTTGACAGTTACTTCCTTGCTATTGCTTTAACAGCACCTTTATGTTGCCTGCACTTAGTGAATCAAAACATCGTTTCGCTCAAACACTAAAACTGCATTTAATGTAGACATATTAATATTAATCGGGTGAAGAAAAATCCCAAAATTATTGCATTATGTCAATGTTATTACTGTTATTAATTGCTTTAATTATATTTAATTTTAGATAAATCAGTAACATTTACAATTACAGTTAGAGTTAAATAAAAACAGGTGTTTATTGTACATTTAGAGCATACACTAGGTTTAGCACAAAATGTGTACTTATTGATTTAATTTAATTAAATATACTCATAGCATGATAATACAATAAAAGTTAATTAAATTTGATTTGAGTGACACTTTTTCATGAAATTAAATTTGTTAAACTATAAATTTAGAAATAGTATTAATTTTGGAAAACAATGAATAATGTTCATTGGCTTCATTTAATTAAGAGTTGTGGTTAAGTTTGTCATTAGAAAGATGAAGCTTATTATTTTACATAACTAAAAATGTAATTTATTTAAAATTAGGGTTAGAGTACATGTTAATATAGATGGATTTTAACGTAATTAAATAAGATGAAAAATAGCATTAATTACACAATAATCATTAGTATAAGTTTTAAAGTGGGATAGAGGGGCTGGAGTAGGGCAAAGTAAGACAGGCAAATTAAAACTTAATTCAATGTCATGAATAGGTGGGAAAAGTAAAGGTGGTCGAAAAAAGTTGGGAGATGTAAAGGTGTGTAGATATAAAAGCAGCAGAACTCACGCTACTCAATGTCTTGGATCTACTACATTTTTCACGCAGTGCAACAGTGCGGCCAATTTTCTGTGTTGTGCACCATTGTGCAAAGGGGGGGAACAGTGCACAACCTTACCTACTAAGATTGACCTGCTGTCCTCCCTTGCACTTTCTAACAAAGCTGCATTACGTGATACACTGTGTATCATAGGATTTGTGCTGAGTCTTATCTTTGTACACATTTCTACTTCCAGACAAACTCAGCAGGATCCGACACATTGATTGCATGTTGTGCACTGCATCACACATGCACTTTTTTCCTTTGAGAAATGAACAAAATTCCCCTTGTTCATGTATGCTTCAAGTAGTTGTTTTAACACCTAATCCCTGTTTGGCTCTTTAGCAAAAAAGTATGTGTGTTTCAGCTGATCTGCCCAGTAATGCTCACCTAAAGCAACCAATGCAAATAAGCACAGAGTGCTTTTTGTGTTGAGAAAAGACCACCTTTCCCGTGCAAAACACCTTTAGCGCTGGTTGCACTGCTTTGAGTCAGTGGAATATTTTATTAAATCTGGGTCAAGGTCTATGCACCACACAACACCTGTATAAGATGCCACACTGTTGAACCTAACACCATTCGATGGTAGTATTCCACAACTTTTTGCCTTCACACATCCTGTTTTGCTGAATTTGTTTTTGTGTGCTTTAGGACTCTGTGTACTTTACCATTGCTAACCAGTAGTGAAGTGCTCTGCTCTCTCCCTAAACATATGCAATTGGTTTACAACTGACTGGCACATTTAATCTACTTGTAAGTCCCTAATATCCTGCTACTAGATGTACCCTAGACGTGTAAAATAAATGCTACCAGCACTCATTTTGCGCCCCACTACAGTAGACTTTTAAAACATGTCTCTGGCCTGCCACTGCACCTTGGGTTCAGTTTTAAATGGCCATTTCGACCTGGGAAGATAAACTTCTTGCCAAGCCTAACTATTCTTTCTTAATACCTGTACGTCATCTTGAGAGCAAGCTTTAATCAGCACATATGGCAGGGTGTGGTATATTTATAAAGTGTGGCATGTAGTTTCAATTTGTACATGACCTTATAGTAAAACACTCTTAAATTCGCTTTTTCACTACTGTAAGATCTTATTTCTCTATAGGATAACATTAGGATACTTTATTATATTTATTAAGTGATAACCTTTGTTTGTGAACGGGCAGAAATTTCATGTTTTGGCTCAAATTAATTGTAATTCAAAAACCTATTTTAAGGGTTAAGTTAGATTTACGTCACTTTTCTGAAAATGCCATTTACTTGTCTTAACCATTTTATTCCTATAGCTTGTATCCTGGGTCACTTGACTAGGTGTAGTTGGCAGTTGGCCTTTATGTATTCCTCTGAGACAGTGATGCAAAGGGGGATTAGGTGTTGTCCAGATGGGCCATCTTGTCAAGATGAAAGGGGTGGAACTGTCACCTACCACACATGTACCTCAATGGGGGCTGCCTCCTGCACTCACAAATGACTTCACACTAGCCTTTTGTAAACTCAAACATCTTGAGATAAGTAAGTGGATGTAAGAAAATTACAGACAGACGTGGGGAGTGGGTATCTAGAAGTATCTCCCACTTCAATGTGCCACCAGGTATAAATATTGGACTTCTTGAACCACTCATCAACTCTCTTCAGGGCCTGTGGAAGACTCAGAAGAAGGACTGCTCTGCTGTCCTGCTACTGAAAGAATTTCCTCGCTGCATGAAGGATTGTCTAAGAAAGAGAGAACAGACCTGCTCCTTGAACCCTAACCACCAGAGTGACACAAAGGGCTAGCTGACTGGCCTCCTGTTCTTAGCTACAGGGACATACCAACCCCTAAATACCTGTACTGAATTTTGGCTTGAGTCCCAGACTTATCTTGCCTGTGCATTTCTGATGAGCCCTACTGGCATGGGTTGTGACGCCAAGATGTGTCCTCCAGGTCCATGACCCTTGACTGGTATGAGTGTACTCTAACTGGCCAAACTCTGGGTTTCCTCAGAAACAACACAGCCTGAAGACACGTCAACACATAACCTTGCATCGCTTGCATCTCTCAGCTATTGATCAGTGGCATTTTTGGAACTTACTCAGCTCGATGCATCTTAACCTCAAACCTCACATTGCAGCATCGCGCAGCTCCTGATTGTGGGCATCATCAAAACCAACTCAGTGTTATGCAACTCAATGCAAGACCTCGCATTGTAGAACCGTACAGCTCCTTAGCTGCGGCTCCATCTCAAATGACACAGCGCCATGCAGAATCTTGCATCTCAGTCCAAGTACAACTATGTACATCAACCAGCAGGCAATACTCATTGATGTACCTGGCCTGCACTCCATCATGGTCGGTCTGACTTTGGTATGACCAGATAACCATATTTGGTACTTTGTGCTGTTTGGTGCTAGCTTTTACTTAAGATTTGGAAATTGTGTATCTTCAGTTGATTCTGGTATCATGTTATTGATTAAAACGTATTCCATAAGTCTAGATTGGCGTGGGATTTTTCTTGTGTTGTATTTTCACTTGTTTGAGTGCTCCATCAATACTTTACCCTTTGCCTTCAAGTTAAACCTGATTTCTATTGTGCCAAGCAACCAGCGGTTTAAGCACAGGTTAATTGAGAGACGTTTTGTGATTCTCCCTGACAAGGATTGTGGTTGTTGCTGGAGAAGGGTCTCATCCTGCTCAACCAATTACCCAATTTCTCTTACACACAAACACACATGAAAGTATAGTAGGGCGGGGTTGTAAGAACTCCAGTTATGGAAGGCTGATAGTTTTATGGTGATATGCTACATGGTAAAGACAAGTTCAGATGTAAAAGCCTGAAATATGAATAGAAATCAAATGCTCCATCTGTCGTTATTCGCAAAACCTAATATGAGGGGCAGCAGTTAACCACAACTAAGGGTGAGCGTAAACATTGGGCACACACCAGGCAAAGCAAAACCATGTACCTAAAATTTGGAGCAAAATTATTGGACTCAGAAGCTAATGAGTCTGCTAGCTGTGTCATTTGAGGAAAGGCTTGAACATTTTTTACAAGGACCTGTATGCACTTACCTTACTAAGAACAAAACATAACAGATGAAATTCTTGAATACATCTCAGGGCATGTTAAGCATTTTTGACCAAGCTCTAATACACAATTCCTGTACTCACTGAACGACAATGGACTTGAACCAACAAAATGCCAAAAAAGGGCCAGTTGGCAGGTTCTTCCTGGAAGTCTTACACAAAAGCAGGACCAGACATATTTAGCCTGATAGGTCCTCCTCAGTGATGTGCAGCTTGAGTCTATACTGCAGAAAGTTAAGGGACCTACATTTCGCATTACCAAAGGAGTAGAACTGGATTAAAGTCTGCATTCAGTGATCGCTTGTTGACACATTGATGCTGCGCAAGGAAGAGGAGCCAAATGAGCGGAGAAGTTGTGGCTGCAGCACAGAGTTGCAGTCTGTGGTGCTGGGGTGGAGCTGCAGAGTGCAGGCCTGGATTCTGTCCTGGGTTTGGCTTCTTCCTTGGCCTGCCCCATGTTGCCTTTGGCTGCCCTCGCTTTCACATACCATTTACCAGCAGTTTAAGACTGCTCTTATTGCCCCCCAGCCTTGCCTGTATACTGAAAACCCTCAGCTGTTCTGGGAGGACTGGAGGCTGAGGGGAGAGGGGCAGAAGAGTCCATGAGGGCCAACTCAAGAGTACAGAAGAGTACCCATTGAGAAACTCCGGTGGAGAACCGGTGCAGGCTATTAAGAGTTGTTACCAACTATTACGGATTATGGGGAAGAGCCAGGCAGAGAGCGATGACTGGTGAGCAGCTGCTCAGCCAGCCAGGGGAATGGGCTAGGATGATGTTTTTGCTGACATCGACACCGTCATCGTGGTTGCTCCACCTCCAAGAGTCACAGTGAGGTATTATGATGTGCTTGCACGCCCGTTATTATAGCCCGCGGCCGTGCCTTTTGACGGCGGTTCTGAATGCTCAGTTCTGCTGCTCTGCCATTGTGCTGACCCGGCAGCTATCTGCGGCAGGTGCAAAGTGTGCAGGGAGGGGAGTTTCTTGGCCCCCTGGTCTCCCCGATCAGATCTGCTGGATTTCGCTTGTTTTAGTATCCAGGAGTCTCTTCGTAACATCAGGCAGAGCTTTAAACAAAGCTGTGACCCCTGCACTTCCAGGCGTGCCAGGCCACAGGATCAAGGGAACAAGGGACCTGTTTTTACGAAGCGTAATGTGAGAAGGCTGAGATGACCCAGCTAGGTCTAGGTGTGGTTTGTGGGATGGCCAGGTGAGCTATGCTTAGTCTCGGTTCACACTTTGCTCACTTGCTTGTGGGCACATTTGTTCACCTGTTTCCGTGCTGAAATGCTTTTCTGCTTACCTGCTTACCTGTTTACCTGCTTACCTCTTCATCACCTCTTCATGACCGTCTGGACTCCCTCCGCCACGGTCGCTCCCCCAGCACTTGCTCCACGGAAGCCTTGTGCTCGCTGCCTGCCTTGCCTGCTGCCTGCATTGACCTGCTGACTGCCGCCCTGCGAGAGCGCATAGACCACTTAACTGCGCTGGGTATCGTTTCTACTCGCACTGCCTTTCCTAAGCATTTGCATAACGCCGAGCGCTTGTTATTGTTTGCGCTCGCACTGCATTCATCTGTGTATAGTGGCATATGTTTTTGTCGGCGTAGCGTGCATTCATTTATTCATTAACTTTGTACCTGTATCTTAGAGTGAAGCTCCGGCTGTGCCCCACTTTCGATTCCTTTCTGGGCGGCCATTTGGTTTTGGTTGTAGTTTCACCCGTGTCTCCTCCTCCCAGACCCCGCCTCCCAGCTGACCCTCCCACGCTCCGCCCCTCCACACTTCATTTATGCCTGATGTCCCAACGCGCAGCGTCCACGCGCTACATACACCCCGAAGGTGCGCCAAAGGTAAGCCCGTCTACGCCCGTCCGCGCCTGGACCGCGCCCAGCGCCAGACCCCCTGCCCCTCGCACTGCCCAGCCCTCCCGCTTTACCTACGATGCCGCCACCCTCCTAGCCCTTAACCCCGGCCGCGCCCCCAACTGCGTCCAAGCCGCTCCTGGACACACCCAAGGACCTTTCTCTTGCTACTCCTGCAAATTCATCGGCACCGACAACATCTCCGCTACAACCACACCACAGATTCCTGACCCCAACCACCTACAATGCATCCTTCTCAACACTCGATCGGTCCACAGACACGCCATTGACCTATGGAATCTACTAGACACCATCTCTCCAGACATCGCCTTCCTTACAGAAACATGGATGAACGCTTCCTCCGCCCCAGACATCACCATTGCCATCCCTGAAGACTATAAGATCACTCGCAAGGACCGTACCGGCCACACAGGAGGAGGAATCGCTATCGTCCATAAAAAATCAATCCACATCTCAACCAGCTCTGACGTCAACCTCGCCAACTCTGAACACCTTCACTTACAGATCCACATCGACCCCAAGACCACACTCAGAGGCACCCTCCTTTACAGACCACCAGGACCCCGCGCAAAATTCAGTGAAGACATCACGGACTTCATCACTCCACACGCGCTCCCCTCCAAAGATTACATCCTTCTGGGAGACCTCAACTTTCACCTTGAAAAAAACAACGACCGCAACACCACCACCCTCTTGGACAACCTCGCCAACCTCGGACTTAAACAACTGGTCACTTCCCCCACCCACATCGCAGGTCACACACTCGACCTCATCTTCACCTCCAGCAATCATGTCTCCTTCAGCCACACTACGGATCTCCTCTGGACTGACCACAGCTGCGTTCACTTCACCTACAACAAGCCGAAATCCATCAACCACCTCCAACCAACTCTGCAAAGAAACTGGAACAAAATCACCATCGACCAGATCTCCTCATCGCTCCTTCTAAACACCCCAGCCCACTCTTCTAACCCAGACCAAGCCGCCGCCAACTTCACCCTATGGTTATCCAACACCGCCGACATCCTAGCACCACTGAAAAAACGTCAACGCAAACCTGGCAGCAAGAAGGCCTCATGGTTCAACAATGATCTTAAGAAGTCCAAGAAACTCTGCCGCTCCCTTGAAAAGGCCTGGAAAAAAGACCCAACCACTAGCACCAAGGACGCCTTCAAAAACGCCACCCGCACACACCACCAACTAATCCGAAAGGCCAAGAAAACAGCATTCAAGGATCGACTAGACAACAACGCCCACAACAGCAAGGAACTTTTCAACATCGTCAAGGAATTTACCAACCCCTCGGCCAACTCCAACGACATCACCCCTTCTCAAGCCCTTTGCGACTCCCTGGCTTTATTCTTCCACAACAAAATTGCAGACATCCACAACAGCTTCGACAACCAACCTGGAGACTAACCCACCCAACCATATGCTGAACATTCTTCCCCCTTGAACGCTCTTAACGACTGGAACCCAATCTCCACTGAGGACACCATCCCCCTGATGAACTCTATCCACTCAGGATCCCCCACAGACCCATGTCCTCACCACATCTTCAACAAAGCAGACTCAGTCATAGCACCGCACCTCCGAGACGTCATCAACTGCTCCTTCAACTCCGCCACCTTCCCGGAAAGCTGGAAACACGCTGAACTCACTGCCCTTCTGAAAAAACCCACAGCTGACCCCACCGAACTCAAAAATTACCGCCCCATCTTGCTCCTTCCTTTCCCAGCTAAAGTCATCGAGAAAGCTATCAACAACCAACTCGCCGCCTTCCTCGAAGCCAACAAATCCCTCGACTCCTCACAATCTGGCTTCCGAGCAAAACACAGCACTGAGACCGCCCTCATCACAGCAACAGACGACATTCGAACTCTACTGGACAATGGAGACACAGTCGCCCTCATCCTCCTCGACCTCTCTGCAGCCTTCGACACAGTCTGCCACAGTACCCTTTTACAGCGCCTCAGAAACATCGGAATACAAGGAAAAGCACTCAAATGGATCACCTCATTCCTCACCGGAAGAACCCAGAGAGTCCGCCTTCCACCATTCAAATCCGAAGCCACTGAAGTCATCTGTGGCGTACCACAAGGATCCTCACTCAGTCCCACTCTCTTCAACGTATACATGAGCCCCCTTGCGGCCATCGCTCGCCAACACAACCTCAACATCATCTCCTACGCGGATGACACTCAACTGATCCTTTCTCTCACCAATGACCCCAGCACCGCCAAAACAAACCTACACGAAGGAATGAAAGAAGTTGCCGAATGGATGAAACAAAGCCGTCTGAAACTGAACTCAGATAAAACAGAAGTCCTCATCCTAGGTACATCCCCCTCTGCATGGGACGACTCTTGGTGGCCGGAAGCCCTTGGAAAAGCACCCATCCCGACAGACCATGCACGGAACCTAGGCGTTTTCCTGGACTCTTCACTCTCAATGAACAGACAAGTCAACGCCGTATCCTCATCCTGCTTCAACATTCTTCGCATGCTCAAAAAAACATTTCGCTGGATCCCCACCGAAACCAGAAAAACTGTCACCCATGCTCTGGTCACGAGCCGACTGGACTACGGAAACACCCTCTACGCAGGTACTACCGCTAAACTCCAGAAGAAACTCCAACGAATCCAAAACGCCTCAGCCAGGATCATATTAGACATCCCACGTAACGAACACATCTCTGGCCACCTGAAAGACCTCCACTGGCTACCCGTCAATAAGAGGATCACTTTCCGACTGCTAACCCACGCACACAAATCACTCTACGACATCGGACCAGAATGCCTCAACTCACGACTGTCCTTCTACACCCCCTCCCGCCAACTACGTTCTTCCAGCCAAGCCCTCGCCACTGTTCCCCGCATCAACAAGACCACCATGGGAGGCAGATCCTTCTCATACCTGGCAGCTAAAACATGGAACTCACTCCCCACCTACCTTCGCCTTACCCAGAACCACCTAGCTTTTAGAAAGCAACTTAAAACGTGGATATTTGACAAGTAAGCGTCCTCCCCTCCCTAAGCGCCTTGAGACCCTCCGGGTATGTAGTGCGCTATATAAATTCTCTGACTTGACTTGACTTGACCTCTTCATCACCTATCAACCTACTTTTATTAGTGCATTCATCTCAGTCGCATTTTCCTGCATTCTCTGGATGGACTTTTCAGACTGTGCATGGGGCCTATATAAATTCCCCTGTTAAATGTGCCATCTTTATGTGCTATTACATACTATTACATGCTATTAGTGATCCTGACACCTTTTCCCTTTCCTGGGGCACCCACTGTTGTATTCTTTTTCGGAAATTGTTGGCACTAGTGATTCCAGCGTTACTGTAGATATCCGTGGACCAGTAACAAGGCTATATATTGTGTGCGAGCCCCCGAACTAACAAAATTCACTGGTGATTCCCTTCAGGTGCCTGCGTTCAGGTCATTCAGGGTGTACACAGCGCTCAACTGCTCTCTCAGATCTTCTGCGGGTTCTCTAGGTTCCGCATCTGGGCCAGCTTGTTGTCCCTCCATTCACACTAGCCCCCTCAAGTTACAAAAAATCCTCAGGTGGAAAAAAAGAACAGGGTCATGTTTCACACCTGAAATCCCACCCCACTGTTTTGTCAATTTTCTCGAAGGGCCTGAGGGGCACAGTTATAAAGGATAAGGAGTCGGGTAGCCTCTGTTGCAGTTAGTGAGGACAAGGCAGGTGCTTGCTCGGTTCTTTCTGAGCTGAGTGTTCCAAATTACCATAAGTTCACCTATCGGAACTCAGGGGGAGTAATTCCACTAACTCGGACCACTGATGAGGGTGCCTTAATGATGGTAGTTGAAGAAAGGGAGATGGAAATGGACATGGTCATTGAAGAAGTCAAAGGCCAAACTGAAATACATTTTGTCGATACATCATTTTTGTTAACTATTAAACGTAGCAGATAACAGATTGATGAAGGGAGCCAATTTTGACACATTTTATGCATTAGAGAGGATTATTTTGTCCATTTTATCCCTACTGGAGAAAACCACTCGCAATTCTGATCACATGTTGGATGTTCTTTCACCGATTTTATTGGGGTCCAGAAGCTTATTTCTGCTAGTCCCTGTTTGAGTAAGGTAGGAAAGGGAATTGAAGGTAAATCTCAGGCATGCCAGACACACATAGGGGTATTAGAGGTGGAAATTGGGGAAGACACGCATGTTTCTCCCACACCACAGTCCAGGCATAGTTGTACGTTATGTACTGCCCCCGAAACACTAGCATTAAGGGTCCATTGACAGGTCAGTCTAAGGGGAAGCACAAATGTAACTGCATCCATGAATCCATTGCAGGTTTATCCTATTTTCAAAAAAGGGAAAACCACCATCTCCTGTGCCATTGAATCATTAACAGACCCACTCCTCGTCGAATGACCCATGGATGATTTAGATGCTGCTCCCCCTGGGGAGGAGGCCTCACTCAAAGATAGTGATGAATTAAAAGGTTGTAGGGAGAAGAAAAACAGGATTTGGCGCATTTCAAGGAGTAAGCCAAAAAACGTATGTTCCTTTTGAGGAGCCAGGCACGCTGATTGTGCTCCAAAGTAGGATAGTTCAAGTTCAAGTTCAGGAATTTGTATAGCGCACTACTCACCCAGAGGGTCTCAAGGCGCTTTTGGGAGGGGGATCGTTATTTATCGAATAGCTAGGTTTTAAGTTCCTTTCTGAAAGACAAGTGGTTATGTGTGAGGCGGAGGTAGGTGGGGAGAGAATTCTAGGTCTTGGCCGCCAGGTAGGAGAAAGATCTTCCTCCCATGGTGGATCTGTGGATGCGCAGAACTGTGGCGAACGCTTGGTTGGAGGATCTTAGTTGGCGGGTGGGTGTGTAGAAGGACAGTCTTGTGTTGAGGCAGTCGGGTCCTAGTTTGTAGAGGGCCTTGTGTGCGTGGGTGAGGAGACGGAACGTTATTCTCTTGTTGACGGGGAGCCAGTGGAGGCCTTTCAGGTGGCCGGCAATGTGAGCTTGGCGAGGGATGTCCAGTATGAGTCTGGCTGGCTGGAGTTTTTTCTGTAGTTTGGCTGTGGTTCCGGCGTAGAGAGTGTTTCCATAGTCCAGTCGGCTAGTGACTAGTGCGTGGGTGATCGTCTTTCTTGTTTCGGTGGGGATCCAACGGAAGATTTTTTTAAGCATACGAAGTACGTTGAAGCAGGAAGATGAGACAGCGTTAACTTGTTTGGTCATCGAGAGGGAGGAGTCGAGGATGACGCCTAGGTTGCGTGCGTGGTCCTTGGGTATGGGAGCTGTGCCCAGTGCCGGTGGCCACCAAGAGTCGTCCCAGGCAGAGGGGGAAGATCCAAGGATGAGAACTTCCGTTTTGTCTGAGTTGAGTTTTAGGCAGCTGTTTTTCATCCATTCGGCTACTTCTTTCATGCCTTCATGAAGATTGGTTTTGGCGATGTTAGGGTCCTTGGTGAGGTAAAGGATCAGTTGGGTGTCATCAGCGTAGGAGATGATGTTAAGGTTGTGTTGTCGCCCGATGGATGCAAGGGGACTCATGTAGACGTTGAAGAGGGTGGGACTGAGTGATGATCCTTGTGGTACTCCGCAGATGACTTCGGTGGCCTCTGATTTGAAAGGGGGGAGGCGGACTCTTTGGGTTCTTCCGTCGAGGAACGAGATGATCCATTCCAAGGCTTTTCCTTGAATTCCGATGTTGCTAAGGCGTTGTATGAGTGTGCTATGGCAGACTGTGTCGAAGGTGGCGGAGAGGTCGAGTAGGATGAGGGCAACTGTTTCTCCGTTGTCCAGCAGCATTCGTATGTCATCTGTCGCTGCAATGAGTCGTGGGCGAACCTGAATGGATGGAGTTCATTAGGCGGATGGTGTCTTCGGTGGTGATTGGGTTGCAGGCGCTAAGGTTGTTAGCGAGCGGTTCCGGTTTGGTGGTGGGTGGAGTGGACTGTTCTATGGAGATGTTCTTAAACTGTTATGTATGTCGGCGATTTTGTTGTAGAAGAAAGAGGATAGCAAGTCGCAAAGGTTTTGGGAGGGGGTGATGTCGTTAGAGGCTGCGGTTGGGTTGGTAAACTCTTTGACGATGTTGAATAGTTCCTTGCTGTTATGGGCGTTGTTGTCGAGTCGATCCTTGAATGCTGATTTCTTGGTGGCTCGGATCAATTGGTGGTGTTTGCGGGTGGCTGCCTTGAAGGTGGTCAGGTTGTCAGTGGTTGAGTATTTTATCCATGTTTTTTCGAGAGTGCGGCATAGTTTCTTGGATTTCTTAAGGTCATCATTGAACCGGGGGGCCTTTTTGTTACCTTGTTTGATCTGGTGGTTTTTCAGGGGTGCTAGTTCGTCAGCGCTGTGAATAATCCATTGTTTGAATTTGGTGGCAGCTTCGTTTCGGTCCGATGAGAGTGTGGGAGTTTTTTGTTTGAGCGATGTGAGGAGTTGGTCGGTGGTGATTTTGTTCCAGTTTTTTCGAGGAAGACGTTGTGGAGGGTTGTATGTCGTGGTGGTTTTGAAGCTGAAGTGAACACATTCGTGGTCCGTCCAGTGGAGAGCTGAGGTGTGGTCGAAGGAGATGTGTTTGCAGGAGGTGAAGACAGAGTCGAGCGTGTGACCTGCTATATGAGTGGGTGTGTCAACAAGTTGTTTGAGTCCGAGATTTGCCAGGTTGTCCAGAAGGGAGGAGGTGTTGCTGTCGTTTTTCTTTTCCAGGTGGAAGTTGAAGTCTCCCAGAAGAATGTAGTTCTCGGAGGGGAGAGCGTGTGGGCTGATGAAGTCAGTGATGTCTTCGCTGAATTGTGTGCGGGGTCCTGGTGGCCTGTAGAGGAGGGTTCCTCTAAGTGTGGTCCTGGGGTCGGTGTGGATCTGGAAGTGTAGGTGTTCGGCGGTTGCAAGGTTGTCGTCGAAGCTGGTCGTGATTCTGATGGTGTTCTTATGGACGATGGCTATGCCTCCTCCTGTTTGGTTTGTGAGGTCCTTCCAGATGATTTTGTAAGCGTCCGGGTTGGCAATGGCTATGTCGGGTGCTGATGATGCGTTCATCCAGGTTTCTGTAAGGAAGGCGATGTCCGGTGACGCAGTGTATAGTAGGTCCCATAGTTCGGTGGCGTGTCTGTGGACCGAGCGGGTGTTCAGCAGGATGCACTTCAGGTGGTTAGGGTCGGAGCTGTGTTTGGAGTTAGTGGATTTGGTGTGGGTCGTGATGCAGGCAAACTTGCAGGAGTGGCGGGCGAAGGGACCATGGGTATGTCCTGGGGCAGCTTCGTAGCATTGTGGTGTGCGTCCGGGGTTGAGGGCTAAGAGGGTGGAGGCGTCATACGTGATGTGGGAGGAATCTGGTTTGCGGGGCCAGGGGGTCTGGCACTGGGCGCGGTCCAGGGGCAGACGGGTGCAGACGGGCTTACCTTTGGCGCACCTTTGGCGCGCATGGGGCACGTACAATGCGCCTAAACGCTGCACGTGAACGCTGCGCGCAAATGCATCTGACATATGAAGATGGTGGGGGGGAGGGGCGAGGGAGGGGCAGCTAGGAGGCGGGTGCATGGGGGGAGCCGGGCTAGAATCAAGGCACAACAACAATAAACAAGATGGCAGCAAGAAACAGGGCGAGATTGCTACAGACGCTAAGCAAATGTCCAGAGGTACCGGCCCAATAAATAAATTAAATAATTCAGGCAAAGAGGGCAGAGCACAATTTTATAATGAATGCACAGCCGTCTAGCGGTAAAAGCGCTACAAAAATGCAAAGCGAGTGTTCAGGCAATACTGAACAATAAGCAGTGCGCAAGTAATTAATATGAAGGCACACAGCAGTTAGGCAGAAGCGCTACGATACCACTGGTCTGGCAGGGAGCAGCGTGAAGGAGCGACCGCTTCTGTGGAGGCAGGACGGTCACAGCGCTTCCAGCCTTCGTGCAGAGCCTCAGTATCAGTGGGAGGGAGGGGCAGCTGGGAGGCAGGTGCGTGGGGGGAGCCGGGCTGGGATCAAGGCACAACAACAATAAACAATATGGCAGCAAGTCAAAAGGCGAAACAGGGCGAGATTGCTACAGACGCTAAGCAAATGTCCAGAGGTACCGGCCCAATAAATAAATTAAATAATTCAGGCAAAGCGGACAGAGCACAATTTTATAACGAATGCGCAGCCGTCTAGCGGTAAAAGCGCTACAAAAATGCAAAGCGAGTGTTCAGGCAATACTGAACAATAAGCAGTGCGCAAGTAATTAATATGGAGGCACACAGCAGTTAGGCAGAAGCGCTACGATACCACTGGTCTGGTAGGGAGCAGCGTGAAGGAGCGACCGCTTCTGTGGAGGCAAGACGGTCAAAGCGCTTCCAGCCTTCGTGCAGAGCCTCAGTATCAGTGGGAGGGAGGGGCAGCTGGGAGGCGGGTGCGTGGGGGGAGCCGGGCTGGGATCAAGGCACAACAACAATAAACAATATGGCAGCAAGTCAAAAGGCGAAACAGGGCGAGATTGCTACAGACGCTAAGCAAATGTCCAGAGGTACCGGCCCAATAAATAAATTAAATAATTCAGGCAAAGCGGGCAGAGCACAATTTCATAATAAATGCGCAGCCGTCTAGCGGTAAAAGCGCTACAAAAATGCAAAGCGAGTGTTCAGGCAATACTGAACAATAAGCAATGCGCAAGTAATTAATATGGAGGCATACAGCAGTTAGGCAGAAGCGCTACGATACCACTGGTTTGGCAGGGAGCAGCGTGAAGGAGCGACCGCTTCTGTGGAGGCAGGAGCAGGCCCATCATCTTAGATGACGGCCAGAACTAGGGGCTTACTTTGATAGATGACCTATTATGGAAGGGGTTAGGAAGGGATTAGGGGGGATGGAAGGGCAGGAAGATATAGGGATACGCAGACCTAAAGAGAGGGGAAATACATGGGATAATTTTAAAGTAAATATAGAACTGGCCTTAGTGCCCCGTGGAACCAGGAAATATCATGATTCGGTGAGCTTAGCTGTAAAAACACATGATGCTGTGTTAGATGTAGGGCAAGCCATGGATAATGTCCTTCCTATCCTTCCGTGGGGGGTACTCTTCCAGTACGGAATTATCCTAACTAGGGAGAATTTTGGAAGGGGGTTATGTCCATGATTCTCGCACCGGACAAACACCAGAGTTGGGATTAACCTAAGGTTAGACGAAAATACATGTGTAGTATATATACCAGGCCAAGTATCTAATATTCTGATTTTCGCTTCCATATTTGATATAGAATCAGCTCCACTTAATAGACGCTCCCTGTTGTGGTTACTATCAGAAATAGGGGACCTGTGATTAGTAATTAGTAAAGACATTGAGCGGGTTTACTTAGACCTTAGTAGTGGGTCTCCAAACTCTAGAGTCACATTCTGTTCAGGGATAATCACAATGTTAGTTATGGCTAAATTCATCATTTCAGGAAAAAAGGGATCAATGTGTTCCCATACGAGGAGCCTTTTATGGCTCCGCATAAATTCCATAGGAAATACTGCAAGGAGCTAGGTAGGATGTTATCCAACATAAGGGGTGTCATGAACCAGAAAGATAAAAGTTTGGTGGGTAGCTCCTCTAGGAAAAGAGAGATTAACATTATATGTCCTGAGGCCCAAAGGTTCTTTCAAACATTAAGGGGATGAAGAGTTGGCCCAGTGGAGCTGTGTGTCTGGCTCACTGAATGGCTTAAAAGAAAACACAAAACTCCCCATGTTGCCCAAGTAACCCCCTTGGAAACATGTCCTGGAAGCATGTGCTGAAAATCATAACTCTAAGCTATATTCCTTACTAGTGCATGATCCTAAAATAAATTGTCTTCAGGAAACTTGGATCTGATTGGATTTTGACTTTGAGAATTTTTTTGTTTTCTGTTGTGCAGCCATCAATAAAAGACACGCAATTGGATGTCTAGGTGTTTTACTCAGCTGTGCTATAAACTGGAATCCTGTGGTTTACCTTCATCCTTCTAAGCTTTGCATTAGTTTGAGACTCAGGTTGGGTAATGGCCATTAGGAGAGCGTGCATCCCACCAGGGAGAGCAACCGACTCTCTGTTTGACTCAATTTTTCCTTTGTGCATAAGACAAGTATTTTCGAGGAATGCACTGTGATATTGATGGTGGGTGATTTTAATGCCAACGTTTCAATCTGCTCCTCCATGAATTTTTCTAATCTAAAATTGGAGGATGTATGGTCCACTCCTGAATCATCATTGCTTGGTCAAATTATTTCTGACAGGCGGGGCTTTTCTTACTTGCACAATCTAAGTAGGAAGGATTTTGTTATATTAAATGGTAGATTTCCAGACAATTGTCCAGCCTCTCACACCTTTCGCACTTCACATGGGCAGTCACTGATTAATTTTATGTGGTAGCCTATCAGCTCTTTGGTTCATGCGCTCAAATTTGTACTGAGAACAAATTTGAGCGATCACAGTGTCCTGTCAGTGGATGCCTGGGGCCTGAGGTGCTGGAATTTTGGGAATGAAGGGAGGATTGCATTTTGTATAACAGAACAAATAGGTGCACTTTTTGGTCTAACAAAAAGTTCCCATGTCTTTGGGAGGATTATTAAAAATGCGAGCCCGGGGTATTTTGAGAAGGGTCCCATCTCCTGGTTTGAGAAGATTCTGGCTCTAATTAGATCACGGCGAAGCAAAAAACAACTTAGCGGCACAAAGCCTGTAGTGGCTAAAACATGGGAGGAAAAAAAATAAAATCATGAGATCAATAAGCCTGGGCGTAGCAGGCATTGCGCCTCTGTGTGTATTTCCACGGAGTTTGAAAAAAACTGGAAATACGCTCCCTCCCCCACAAATTAATATGCAAGACGCACAAACGAGAAGTATGGTGAGGTGCCGGAGAACGGCCAGGCAGATGAGGAGGCAGCCATGCAGGTCTTATTTTTTAATTTTTTTATTAATTTGGGAGGGGTGGAAGATGCTAATAGGATCAAATTAAGAGAGATTGCGCAGTCTGGTGACTCATGTAAATATTGGGCTTTAATAGCCAAGTACTGCAAAGGTAGAATTAAGGCAAACCCCACTTTAATATCTGATGCAGACTGGACCTCATACATTTCTCAGTTGTATGCATTAAATCTCTTGGTGGGGTTGAATCCAGATTAAGCCTTTGATTCTCCAGAGGTGAGTGACTACGACCTTCCCTCATTCAAGGAAATAAAGTGCTATAACAAAAGGGCAAGGTACTCAGGCACGATGGGCCCAGATGACTTGTCAATAGCTATAGTCAAACAAGATAGCTCAGCATGGGCACAGTTGCATTGTCCAGTATTTGCTTACTGCTATAAACATGGGAATTTTCCGTCATCCTGGAAGGGAAGTATTGTGGTCTTATTATATAAAAAGGGTCCATAAAAGTCCCCTGCTAGCTTTAGGCAGATCGCATTATTGGATGCGTCTGGAAAATTGTTTGCAAAGAGCATACTTCGCCACCTCCAGGAATGGGCTTTCGGAAATGATTTGTCCTTGCAGTGTATGTTGGGTTCTGCAAACATAGTGGTACCCTAGACAACACTACGGCTCCCCAAACTATAATCTAAAAATACCCAATGAGTAAGGGTATTAAATGCAGCCTTTATAGATTTCTCCACCGCTATCGACCGGGCTGACCAGGGGACAATGTGGAGAAAACTGGCCTCAAGGGGGATCCCCATGCACCAGCTTAGAATAATCATCGCATTGCGCTCCTGCAACTGGACTCGGTTCCTGATGGGAGGTACCCAGGGCCTGTCAAGTTAAGTAGAGACACCTAATTGGCTGAAGCAAGGGTCCCTATTTGCTACTCTCCTCTTTTGATTTCCCTAGTAGAGTAGGGCTTTGTAAAGCGGACTTCCCAAAACTAGGAACAATGAAATTGAGCTGCCTGCATGCGCAGACAATGCCATTCTGTTAGATCTAACTCCAATTAGATTACAAAGGCGACTTACTGAGTTAGGACTTTACTCAGATGAGTATTTTTTTTAAATACATATCTCAAAAAGTAAAATTATATTTTTTATATATCGGGGTTACCAAGTTAAAACAAGCATTTACAATGCAATGGTTTCGGCATTATTAAAGGTAGAGCTATTGGCATTGTTCATGACATTTTTTTTGTGTTTTAAAAAAAAAATCATAAATAGCATTGTTATTTACATTACCAATAGCTTAATTGTTAAATAAATGGCATTGTCATGTACAAAGCCAATAGCTTAATCGCTCGCATATGCATGACCTATTGCATTTACACCCACACAGAGCCACACACATACACAGCCACCCACACAGTCATTCACACAGAGCCACCCACACACACACAGAGCCACCCACACACAGACAGAGCCACCCACACACAGACAGAGCCACCTACAAAAAAAGCTATCCACACAGAGACACACACACAGAGCCCCCCACTCACACAGAGCCCCCCACTCACGGCGAGAGCCGGGGGAGGAGGGTGGAGGGAAGGGAGAGAACCCAAGAGGAGAGCCGGCGCAAAGAGGGAGAGCAAGCAGAGGTGGAGGAAAGCAGCACCAGCGAACGGAAAGAGCACCGCGAGAAGAAGGGGAGGCAGTTCATGTCTAGGGAGGGCAGACAAGTGATGGAGGAGAAGGAACAGACAGGCGGAAGGAGGGTGATTCGAGAGGCAACAGAGAGGGATTGGTAAGAACTGAGACGTGAGAGACGAGACAAAGACGAGCAGAGGCGACAGAAGAATAGAGAAAGATGGCTTATCTGTAAAATTGCCATTCATTTTAGAAGCGTCATTAATTATTATGCAAACTTGTAAATGATGTCGATTTTTATGATAAACTGAGAATATATGCTTTTTATGTTTATAGTGTTTAATAAACTGATGATAAACTATTATTTTGATAAACAGTAGATCAGCGGGAGCAAGCAAGAGCCGAGAACTGCTGGGGTAGAGAGCCGGAAGTGGGTTCTAGGTCATGGAATGGAGAGATAGCAGAGGTGTGGAGAACAAGAACAGATTGAGAGTGAGTGTGAGAGTGTGAGAGAGTGAGAGAGCGAGAGCAGGAGAAGAAAAGAAGTAGGCGAAAGAGGGAGCAAGGAAAGTGCAAAAGCGGGGGGGGCAGTGAGCAGAGGGGGAGAGGGACAGGTCTGACTGGAAAAGAGAGGGCAGACAGAGACAGAAGAGGGGGAGTTGAGGGCAGCAGCAAAGAGGGGAGGGGGAAGGGAAGGCTTGAGGGATGGGTACAGGGCATAAGGAGGGACATGAGAAAGCGAAGGGGAGATGGAAGGGGCGAGGGTACAGACAGAGCAGAATATATAGAGGGGGTGGAGGCGAGTTTAGGAGAAAGAACGAAGATAGGACTGAAGAGAGGGAAAGAACAGAGGGGTGCAAGGGAGAAGAAACAGCAGTGACACTAGGAGAGAGGAATACATCCAGGGGAGCAGGGAGAGGATAAGAGTGTGGAGAAGCGAGATCAGAGGGATGGAAGATGGGGGAGAGGGCTGGGGACAAGTAGAGAACAGGGGAACTCCAGAAACCGGAGGTGAGGAGGGATGCGTGCACTCTGAGGAGAGAGGGCAGAGGGAGCACGTAGAGGCGAAGGGAGAAATCTGAAAGAGGGTGAAAGAGCGGGCGCTGTGATGAGATATGAGGGGTGGAGGTGAGGGTGGGTGGGTGGGGGGCAGAGAGGAGCGGATGAGGAGATAAAGTACCGGTCTGAGTTCATGAATGAGAGCTGGGCTGGTGGGGAACTGGAGGTACGCCTTGTAGAAAATACATTGATTCATATCCTGGATAGAAATGAATAACTAGGAAAAAGTTCAGGAGAAAAAAAGGACTCATGGGCAAACAACAGGCAGCTGTACCCTACCATCTCAGACACTCTTGACCCTGCTTGAAATACCTGGAATTCGTCGAAGAGAAATTGCACTTTACTTCTGGAAGTTTGTGTCGCATCACAAACACACAGTAGTACCTAGCAGTTACGGAAACGTGTGCTTTAAGACACACAGTTTCTAAAAGCAGTTTAAATGGAGTTAAGGACATCCAAAAAGTGCCGTCCAAAGTTAACCGATGTATAAATCTTTTTTAACATAGTAGTATTAAATTAGGGTTCAGATCTACAAAATTAAAAATCATGATGCATAGCAAGATGCACAGCAAGATGCACAATTCCCCCCAATACTGTAAGCACAAAACAGAAGGCACAAAAGGTGAGTACGAGAGAGTGTTTTCGAAGTCACAGGACACGCCATCACTGAGTCAACCAAATTGTGAAAGGGTAGAGGGTACACCAAGGCCATCACATGACCTTACCTGTCATCCTCGCCATCGACCAGAGGTAAGGACTTCAAGGGAAGAAGCCGGATCCGCTAGACTGCCACCCCTCCCTTCCAAAGAAGTTGAACCACCTATTCCTGAAATGCCTTCAGCGATGATGGACTGCGGCAAACCGGCCACCGAGTGCTCCATGAGACGCCTTGCATCTGGGATCTGATTTGCCACTGACTGGATGAGCGAGGGCGCAAAGATTTGAGCAGAACTTAAGAGGTATCTGGTGTGGTATGTGCTGAGACACCGGTACACTGGCAGGATAGTGAGCAACACCCTGAGCCCTGTTGTGTACAGTGGGGGGTGTACAGTGGGGGGCTGGGACATGACAGGTGCGGGGCCCAGACCAGCAGAAGCTGTCAAGCTGATCTGGCTAACAGCGGCTGAGGCAGGGGCAATTGGGCCGACAGCCGGGATCTGCTGATTATTCATTCCTTGAAGCACGGGTTCCAATCCTTGAGCCTGGGGTTTTGCGGGAACGGGGGCCTTCTGCGCTGCCATGACCAGTTACTGAGGAAGGCTCAGCGGGCCCATCGGCACCCCCTGGGGCTGAAGCGGCTGCAGGAGAGGTGCAGTTAGAGTGGGGGCACTCTGCTGCATGACGGAGGGCTTTCCTTGGTTAATAGCTGCTGGTGCTCGCTGCGCCGTGGAGGGCAGATTCAAGTGCTGACCCACTGCCACATTATGACTGGACTGCGACGCAGTGGGCAGATTTAAGGATTGAACCACGCTGTGACTGACAGGCATTGCAAGGGGGAGATTTATTTGCTGGGGCACATTCAAGTGCTGACCCACTGCCACATTGTGACTGGACTGCGACGCAGTGGGCAGATTTAAGGATTGACCCACGCTGTGACTGACAGGCGTTGCAAGGGGGAGATTTATTTGCTGGGGCACATTCTGACTGGTGACCACTGACGTGGGCATCATCGTGGGTGCATGTGCAGCAGTCATAGCAGAGGCCGTGGATTGTGCTTGTGCGACTGTGGATTGCATGTGTGCCGAAAGATTATGCCCAGGAGCCCTGGCCCTACCAAGGTCTGCAGCTTATGGGGGTGCTGCAAGTAATCAGCCACGCTCCCTGTAACAGTAGTCTGAGTAGCCGGCATGGCGATGAGGGCGGAGGGAATCTGCTGCTAGGCTGCATAGTGGAGCTGCTGGGGCAGAGTCTGTACAGGGTGTGAATAGGGGGGTTGTTGGTGCACTGAAGGCACGGCCCCCATACTATGACCAGCCGAAGGGTTCAATGGAGGTTGGTAGCCCGGCTTTTGCTGTCCACAGCCTCCTTCAGGCGGGTGCGATTGTGCTGGCAAGGTGGCACTCTGAGCCCCGGGCTCCGAGTACCCCTGCTGCAGACCGGGGCCTGCGCACTCCGTATAGTGGCTCAGAGTGCTGCTGGCCGAGCTCTCGCTGGTGCTTTCCCTCTCCTCGGCCGCCTGCCTGACACTCTCCACCACCCTGTGAGGGGCCTCCACAGGCTGCTCTCGCTCGTAGTACTCGGTGCAAGTCCAGCGGCCCTTGCGGAAGGGCTAAGAGCTAGAGTCCAGTTTCACCACCCGAAACCGTGATGCGGCCGCTGCCGTGTCGGGAGCTGCGGGGGGAGGGGGCTGAGTTTGCGGCTGCCCCACGGCCGACCCCAGCGCGGCGGCCGCCACCACCGCCTGTGCCACCTGTGCGATGGAGCCCCCGGAGGCCGGATGGGGGGCCTACGTGCACAGCTCCAGGGAGGTTGTTCATCATGTTCACTGCAGCCATGCCCCTGGGCAGGCCAGCGGCAGGAGGCTGCAGGGGCTCGGGGTGCAGGGGCCCGGTGATGCCATTTATGAGCAGCGGATGAGGCTGAGGAGGGGGCAGGCCGGGCAGGCGCAGCTGGTTTGGGGGACAGCGCTCCGCAAGTGCTGCAGCTGCTCCTCGTCGCCGCGCTCGTCACCGGACAACTCCGGCGCCGCTTTCTGTTGGGAGTCCTCGCTGCACGGCTGAGGGAATCCTGCCTGCTCCTCATCAGCTCGATCCTCCAGCTGCTGTTGAGCGGCACTCAGGATGCCTGAACGAAGGCGCCGCGGCCTGGATTACGCCGTGCACCTTCCATGATTGCCGCAGAGGATTAGGCTCCCGCACACCAGGAAGTGAACGTGGACGCTTGGGTGCGGTCTGCTCTGTCGGTGGCCGGTTACTAAAGGTTTCCTGGCACTACAGCCGGACGTCAAAAAAGGGCAGCGTAAGAGCCTGGGGAAAAGAAACCCAAAAAACACCTAAATATTAACTTGGGACTGCTGCCCGAGCAGAGCAGCCATACAAAGAAGAAGTACTTGTCCGTCACAAAACGCAACGTGACATTGCAGGCGGTGGTGCTTGTGAGTCGGAAGCCCGTGGCGCAGTTAATTTTCTCGCAGGTGGCAGCAGTTGGAGGAGAGCAGAGGAAGCGGCAGCTGTTCGTATCAGCTGAGGAAACTTTGACAAGAGAGGAGCCCTCCACGACCACGTTTCTCTGAGGCAGAAAGGCCTCGGAGAAACCACTGCCATTTTCGTGATTGGGGGGCGTGTTTTCGTTCTCTCCTCTTCCCATTGGCTGGAAGGTAACATTCCAGCCAATGGAAAGAGGAGAGGGCGTGACTTAAAAAAAGACACGGAAACGCCCCCGAATCGCGTCAAGGCGGACCCTGAACTCAGTGACGCTCCTCTCCTCCAATGGCTGGCCAGCATTTACGAGGCCAGCCAATGGAGAAGAGGGGCGTGTTCAGGCCCCCTATACTACTAACAAAAGATTTCGGCTCCGCCTACTCACTGCTTACGCAGTGGGACGGTAGCCGAAACCTAAAAATATGCACTAGTTCTTGGCGAAAGATAAACTTGCTGTGTTGAAGTCTAAGTTGTACCCTTACTTAGGGAGACTGTTTACAAGCAATTGCTCCAGGAGTGATCACATGGACCAATGCAGAAGTAAGGCAATCTTTTAGACTTCTGCAATTGGTAGACTCTTTAAAATTTTGCTCATGTTCTATGAGTTGATAAAATGAAAATTCCTCACATGTTGAGTTATGCCTAGAAATCAGTAGATCAACCGCAGTGGGATCAGTTTGAGAAAGTATAGGGGCGTATTTGGCACCAAATGTGTAATCTAAGCTGCGCAGCCTCTATAGATGCAATTCGGCTTGAATTTGGGCTACTTCCCACATATGTGTTCACTATGGCTGCATGCCTAAGATGGAGCAATGCACTACTGAACAGAGTTGAGAACCCTTTACAGGTAGAACAGCGTGAGGAAATATTTTCCACCCTGAAGGGAAAAAGTGTCAGTTTTAGTAATTATGAGAAAGCTGAGAATAGTGGGCTGTCTTCCCAAACAGGTTTTGAAAACTCATATTAAAAAAAATAATTTATGTAGCCTCTCTGAAAAGAGATTTGGCATTGTGCGCAACACACGCCCATGGAGGGCAGAGAACCATCCTGCTGCTATGGCTGAATCTGCTTCCCTTGCAAATAGTAACTGGAGCATGGGAGGGCATTCTTAGACAGGATAAACTTTGTCATTTATTTGGTAACTGGCTGCAGGACTTAAACCCTGTCTTGTTTGTCTGTGCCCTACTATAACCCTCACGACATTAATTCATAAAACCTTTGTTCCTAAAGTATAACATTGCTACAGCTGAGGAGGCCCGAAACTGTCTACTGGTGCCCCCCTCCAAACCAGCTTGCTTCAAAATCTTCAGTTTAAAAAAAATATATATATATATATTTTAGAGAAGGACTATGTTGCTCCGCTTAGTTGAAGTTGGGTGCTTTAAGTTTCTCTCTGGGCAATATCTAATGAATCCTTTAAGTAGTATTATCGGGTTGTTTTTATCAGACGGTTGAAAATGTTAGAGTATTCAAAGATATGCTATGTCTCTCACTGATTACTTTATCGTTATACACTAAAGGGTTTATGAACTTGGTACTGTAGTTGCGCTTTTGCAATCTCATCTTCTCGTATGCTGCTGTGTATTCTGCCATGTACAATTGGATACCATTTAGCCAGAACATTTTTATCTGTTACACTTTTTGCATGTAAACTGAAAATTAATCAGTACTTTTCAGGAATTCTTGAATTTGTTATCATGCTCAGGCACTTGCTCTTTTTATTATCCTGTATGCTGATACTTGTGGTGTACTGGATATCGCAATTTAGAACTTTTAAAACTCTTTGTATTGGGGGGCGTGGTTACGGCGCCGACCAGGATGGCAGCGCTGTGAGGGAGCTCCGCCGCACCGGGATGTTTTCGCGGCATTCCTAGCGGATTCCTTGCACTTTCCACAACCTGGAGGATTGTCCTGAACGTCAGACCTCACGGAGAGCTTAATGAGGTCTTTTCCATGTGTGCTCGAGCGGATTTGACGGCGCTTTTGGGCATCGCGCATTTCCTTTGAAGCGCAACCGCCATGTCACGAAGAGCCGCGGCTGAATAACGAGTCGCGGACATTGCGCAACACGTTCCTTGGATGTAAGCCTATTATTTGCTTCTTCTGCCTTCCTCACCTATAGTTGAAGCGCTCTCCAGTAATTTTAGCCTACTGTGCCTATGGCATTCTCTTTATCAGCTTACAATTCGCTGACTTTTCCTCACTCTGATGTGCAGTTGTCCTGTCAGCAGCTGCCGCCATTTTGGTTTGCTGTCCATTCAGCTTGTTTGCACTGGAATTTTCTTCAATGCCACTATATATACCTGGATATTACAACTGCTTTCATGCTCATATGTTTTTGTTTTTGTTTTTTCCTCGCAATGTTCTTTTTGCAGCCTAACTGTGCGCCCTTCAACATTTTTCTAAGCTTTATTCACTGATAATTGCGACAGTGTGGCGGAATCTTAGCATTCGTGCTCCTATCCCCCTTTCTTGGACCTCTTGCTGTGCTATGTGCCTAATATACGCTAATATTTTACCCCATGCCTCTATAAAAAGCTGTTTTTTATGTGATTTATGCATTCTTCATGAATATTACCAGCATTTGCCTAGTGATTACTTACATCTCAGGACTCTTCTCAACAAGTTCATGCTCCTTCAGCTCATTCTTAGTGCTGCCTCGCATCTCAATTCTTCATGGCTGTGAAGGTGTCCTCATGAAATTCATATGTGTTCATCTGTCCATTCCTCTGAAGTTCTGAGCACCTTCATCATTGTTTTGACACACAAGTTACATTAACTTTCCTCGTATGGACCGACTGCGCAAACCAAAGTTTGTCTTTGTTTCTTCCAATTCTACTCAAGTACCATCCATTTCAATATCCTCCAACCCCTCGACATCTGTGGATCAAATGGCTGGGCAGCCTCCAACTCGTCCTTCCTCAACACCCTCGTCCTACAGAAAATCCTCTCCTCCTAATGCTTCTTCCAAACGTTTGAAGCAAGATCCTCCATCACCAGATAAGTCATCCTCTTCAATCTCTATGGAGTTACTTTTAGAGGAGAATCGCGCTGTGCACCCTTTTGTGCACCCTTTTGTTGAGGATACCAGCAGGGACATGAAACTTTTAAAAGACAAATGGTCTTCTATGGATGCTAGACTTTCATCTGTGGAACAACAGGTCTCAGAGGTTCAATCTAACTCTCAACGCATTTCTTCCTTGGAGAAGTCGGTCCTTGCCCTACGTCAACACACTGAGGATTTGGAAAATAGGAATAGGCGGATTAATCTTTGTGTTTATGGCCTTCCGGAGTCTTTGGAGGGAGATGACCCAGTATCATTTTTCACTTCTTTCATTCCTAAAGTATTAGACATGGCTCCTACCACTTCTCTCAGCATCCAGAGAGTGCATAGACTTGGTCCGCGTTCATCTGAATCACCTAAGCCAAGTGGTGTCATTATTCTTTTTTTGAAATTTACAGATCTCTTAGCAGTCCTCTCTGCAGCCAGGTCCAAACGTCATATTTCTTGGATGGGTCAAAGAGTGTATCTCTCCCAAGACGTTTCTAATGCCACAGCATCCAAAAGAAAGGAATTTCAGGAATCTTCGAGCACCTCTACATTCTTTAGGTGCCAGATATGGTTTGTTTCATCCCTGTACTTTTAAGGTTACCCATCAAAATAGAACATGGACCTTTCAAGATCCCGGCGAGCTGAAGAACTTCATTCATCTCCAGTCTGGTGGTGCCATGGATACAGCCACCCATGCGAGTGGCTGACCACTTCGCCTTCTTTACTAATAGTTGTTGGGTTCTATTCCCATTATTCTCCTGATGTTGTTCTCTAATTGCTTTTTGTTTCTCAAGGTTTCTGGATACATTTTTCAGACTGTTAATATTAGTATATATATTTGCTCACTTGTCTAATTTTTTATAATGCGTATATTGTTATAAAGTTTTTTAGTTTACCTCAGGTGTGCTTCCCTTTTTTCTTTTATGTTGCTCTGTCGTTGTTCCTATGTTTGTTCATTGCATATTTATAATATAAGTCCTCCTTGTCAATTTTATTATTGTTACTTATCATTTTATATTTTTCATAGATTTGTGGATGTCTTATCCTTTCTCCCGTGTGGCTCCTTCCCTGCTGCATACATCCCTGGTATTCCTCCTTCAGTTTCCGTGAGTCAACTTGTCCGTTCTCCAATTTGTTCTTGTCCTGGTGCGGCTCCTTCCCCTACCCTGCAGAAGCTGTCTTGTAGAGTGTCACCATTTCCCCACTTTCTCGTGTTTCCCCTTTCAGGTACGATCCTTGCAGTCATCCCTTGGATATGTACTGTTTATTCTCTCTTCTCTGCTTTTTCTCCTTTCTTTCCACTCCTTCCCCTCCTTCCTTCATCTTGATCTTGTTCTCTTTTTTCTCATTCCCTGCTCTTTTTCTCTATAAATGTTAATGTTGGTTTGTTTATAGTGTTTGCAAATTTAAAGTTATCTCGTGGAATGTAAAAGGTTTTAACAACCCAATTAAGTGGCAGAGAGTACTTTCTCACTTATCCTCCTATAACCCTGATATTGTTCTTTTACAAGAAACACATCTTAGCGATGTTGAGACTCTTAAACTAAAAAGGAGTTGGGTTGGTTCTGTTTTATTTTCCCCGTCCTCTAACAAAAAAAATGGTGTTGCTATTTTACTTCATAAAAAATTGAAATGTAATGTATTATTAGAAGAGAGAGATTCGGAAGGAAGATGGATTCTAGCTAAATTACTAATTAATTCAATGTTTCTAACTGTTTTTAATATTTATGGTCCTATTCAACCTGATTGTACATATTGGCCTTTAATTACTAGTAAATGCATGCAATACAAAGATGACTTTTTCATTTTAGGTGGCGATTGTAATCAAATCCACAGTCCGTTTTGTTCCCCACAAACCCCACAAACAATTCCTAAACACTACTCTTCAAACTCATCTTTCTGATTCCTGGAGACTCACACACCCAGACACCTTGGATTACTCCTTTTTCTCCCATCCCTCACGCCTCCTTCTCTCGAATAGATTATATCTTCCCCTCTCCATCTCTTACCCAAAATCTATTTTCCTCTTCTGTTGAACCTATTGTTCTTTCAGACCACGCTACTGTTATAACAGATATTGATTTACTCCCGCCTCTTCTCAAACGCTCTCGCTGGCGTTTCAATTCTACACTTCTTACTGACCCTGTTTTCTCTTCCTCATTTCGTACCTTCACTAATGATTTCTTTCAAATTAATTCTACTCCCAACACTCCTCTTCACATTCTCTGGGATTCCTTTAAGGCCGCTGTAAGAGGGTTTATTATTGATTTTGTTTCTAGGAAGAAGAAGCAATTTCTTCAAAAACGTAAATCTTCTCTTGCCTTTATTAAAAAATTTGAATTCCATACTTAGTCCGATACTTGTATGTCTCCTGAACTTTTAGGTGCGAAGATATCCTTTAATAAACTTACCACAGACAACGCATCTTCTATCCTTCTTCGAAGTAGTGCACGTTATTATGGGGCGCATAACAAATCTGGAAAACTCTTAGCTAACTATCTTAAGTCTCATAAAAACATACTTCCATTGAATCCATTTTTTCGACCGACAATGTCCTCCTCCACACAGATAAGGATATTCTTGAACAGTTTCAGCTTTTCTATCAACAGTTATATACCCCAGAATCCCCTCCTACCTCTACTATGCTTCAATCTTACTTTGATAAGCTTCACAAACCTTCTACACCCCATCTTAATTTCTCATCCCTTGATGTTGATCTTTCCCTACATGAACTCTCTACATCTTCTCTTACTAAGGGTAAGACTCCCGGTCCGGATGGTTTCCTGGTGGAGTTTTATCTGCACTTTTCTGATCTCTTATTGCCTAAACTTTTGCTGCTTTTCCAATCCTTTTGCTCCCCTGGCGAGGCTGCTGGTACTTTTCAGGAAGACAGTATATGTCTCATTCCAAAGGAAGGTTGTGATCCCATATTTTGTAAGAATTATTGCCCTATTTCACTGGTAAACGTTGATTATAAACTTTTTGCTAAATTACTTGCCTTACGCTTGGACTCTTTCATGCCACATCCTATCAGGAAGGAGCAATGTGGTTTCATAAAGGGGAGGCTCACTTCCGACAACTCTCGTCTTTTTCTAAATGTTTTAATTAAAGCCCCTTCTCTTTCCATTCCTCTGGCTGCTATCTCTGTGGACGCTGAAAAAGCTTTTGACAGAGTTGATTGGTCCTTTCTATTTCCTTCACTCAAGTGGCATGGCTTTGGTTCTAAGTTAATTTCTCTTATTTCTTTATTACATTCCTCACCCATGCCTTCTGTTCTTGTGAATGGATGGCTTTCTTCTTCTTTTACCCTCCAACGAGGTGTTCGTCAAGGTTGCCTGCTTTCTCCTCTTCTTTTTGTTTTAGCCCTTGAACCCTTTTTGTCCTCTATTTGTCAGAATGCTTCCATCTCAGGTTTTCCCTATGGGGAACATTAATTAAAACTTTCTGCCTATGCCGATGACATTCTTTTATTTATTTCTGATCCCAAATCATCTATCCCCCCTATGTTATCTGAGTTTGAGGCATTTTCTTGTGTTTCTGGTTATGAGATCAATTCGGATAAAACAGAAATTCTTCCCCTCACTAAATTTTGTCTCCCTCACCTTTTCTCTTCTACTGGCTTTGCCTGGAATAACACTAAAATTAATTACCTTGGTGTTTAGTTCTCTAATTCTATTTCCGTCTCCGGAATTGAATATGTCTGCTGTTCTTTCTCGAATTGATCAGTTATTTTCTTCCTGGAACCCTTTTTTCCTTTCCTGGTGGGGTTGACTTGACTCCAATAAAATGATGATCGCCCCTATCCTTATTTATGTTCTTTCAATGCTACCTGTACATATTCCTGCCCTATATTTCAAACGTATTGGCTCTTCTATTTCTAAGTTTCTGTGGAAGAAGAAAAACCCTAGAATTTCTCTTCTTTCCTTGCGGAGGCCTAAATCGAATGGGGGTGTTAATTTTCCAGACTTTCGCCTGTACCACAAATCCTTTTCTTTCCGTCAGGCCTCACGCTAGCTTTCTTCGAAATCTTCCCCGTTCTCTCCCCTTTGGCGTGATATTGAAGATCCTATTTATCTCCTTTTTCCTTTGAAGAGATCATTCGATTCTCCATTAGGTCCCCCTTTGACTTGTTTCCTCTGTTTAAATTCACCTCCTCTCTTCTTAAGCCTTTATTCTCACCGCAACTTATTACGAGTGAATCCTTCCTCCTTTTGCTCATTTGGAACAACTCATTGATTATTTTGCATAAATGGCCTATTTCCTGGTCTTCATGGAGACTTAAGGGTTTCATTTGGGTTTATCAGCTTTTTGATGGTATCTCGCCGTGCTCCTTTTCCCATTTTCAGCTCCAATGTCATTGTCCCCATTCTTTTCTACACAAATATACTCTTCTTATGGGGATTATCCATGATCGTTACTACTCTCTTCCTTCCTCATCCCCCTCTGATGCTTCTCCTCCTCTTCTTGCTCTTCTCACAACCTCCCCTAAAGCATCTCTTATATACATATTCTTTTCTTCCCCCATTCCGGACAGAATCAAGTCCAAGTTGGAGTTGTCCTGGGAGTAGGATCTGGGATGTACTTGGCCTATTTCCATTTGGGATAAACTTTGGTCCAAAATCCTGAAAGTCTCGAGGTCTGCTTCTCTCACTCAATCTTTATTTTTTCTTTATCATAGACTTTACTTCTCTCCTCTTTCTCTTTCTCATTTTACCCCTTCTTCTACTTCTAATTGTTGGACTAGCAATACACCTGACACTGATCTCATGCACATGTTCTTTTTCTGTCCTACAGTTTCGGTCTTTTGGACTCACGTTTGGTCTTGCATTTCCAATGTCTTTTCACTGTCTATTTTATTCACACTCCCTATCCTCTTCCTTGGTAGTCTTTCTGAGTCTCTAACTCTCCCCTCACAGTCAACAGGTTTATTTGACCTCATGATTGCACTTTCATTTCAACATATTGCTTCCAATTGGAAATCCCTCACTAATGTCTCCTTGCGTCAGTGGTGGAACTCTTTATGTCATTTCCATAGACTAGATGTCTCTTTTGCTTCTTCCTGCAAACCCCCATAATGTAGAATTGTATTGGTTACCCCTAACTACATATCTAGATCATTTGGCTCAGAAGTCGCCAGCTCCCATCACTTCCGAAAACTTTAAACCACCTTGAAGATTTTACTCTCTCCTCCTTGTGAACTTCAATACTGTTTTGTTTACTGCAATGTTTTCCATAGTTAATATATATTTTTTTTTTACTGTTTCTTGCAATATTTTTTTCTTTTTTGGCCGCTCCTGTTTATAATATTGCCTTGTTGTAACATGTTTTCTTTCTCATTCCCCTCTCCTCTTCCCTCTTTATCCCTTTCTCCCTTAAAAACCAAAAATGTTTTTATGTAGTAGTTTGACATTTGCAATGCCATAACTTTCTTTCACTTGTTTGCTTTTATTTTTCCTTTTTATTCATCCTTGCCGATGTCATGTGTTATTATTACTACCCTGAATAAAGCTTTTCAAACTAAAAAAAAACTCTTTGTATTTTATTCATCATTGAATCAAAAATGCATTTTTCTCTTTTCAGAATCCTCGTTATATACAGCCGAAGTCGTCTAAGAATTTGATGGCATAATTTTCTTTGCCCTACCCTTGTTAGTCTTGTAATTGAAAGGACTCCTAAATTAATTGTGCGATTACCACCCACTTCTGTGTAATTTGAATGCAACTATGATTCTTGTATTGTTTTCTGAAAACAGTAATCGCTGGTGTTTTATGTCTTTTTAGGTTGTTTTTAAGTGGTGAATGAGTTGGTAAATTGGAGTTGTTTGTATATGGTTTTATGTGAAACCCCTTAGGGCTCCAAATCATAATAATATTTTTTTATTGAATTGACCATACCAACCACACATGGAATTACTCATTGTGAAGAACAAAAATAAAAGATGAAATGCTTAAATGAATTTCACCCATTTAATTCAGGCTATTTTCCAGTCCATCGGATAACTTGTCCACTTTTGTCCCCACAAAAGCGTAATGATTCTTAGCCTAATTAGCAGATTAAGATGCAAGACATTCATCAGAAGGTAGTAGATGGCCCATTCATTCTATTGTGAACAAATAGATATATTTATACTCCAAATAGGGTGGATGCATCATCCCTCACTTTGTATCCAACATCTGTCAAACATGAAATCAAGCCCTACTTATCTGATTTATGTACATGTGGGATGTTCTGTAGATGGTAACATGCCTAGCCGATCCGACATACTTCCATTTGTGCTAGCCTCAGATGCCCAATACTGTTCACTGTTTCACTACAGGACAGCCTATCACTACATTAGATAGACCTGCCCTTCGACTAAATCCCCAATCATCACCATTAACCAACCACATTAGTAGTAGAGATATTTACCATTATGTTTTGTCAATAATTGTTAATTGTTATGTTATGTTATGTGGATTTGTATAGCACAACTATTTACCTGTGAGGGTACACAGGTGCTCATTAATCTTTTCATGAGCAACCTATTGAACATATTGATATGGCTTATGTTAGGATTCTGGAAAATCACTCTATTTCCTAGAATATGAAATCTCCCTTGAAGCCCTCAAGCCCTT
Organism: Lissotriton vulgaris; assembly: GCF_964263255.1. Classification (NCBI taxonomy): domain Eukaryota; kingdom Metazoa; phylum Chordata; class Amphibia; order Caudata; family Salamandridae; genus Lissotriton; species Lissotriton vulgaris. The sequence continues at coordinate 316,570,088 of NC_141690.1, read as the reverse complement.
TTGGCATTTCCAGTAGAATGCTGCTTCTGGCTATCATGAGTAGCACCCTGACTCCTGGACCAGGTGCACAAATAGCAAGCGAAGTAGAAGGCCAGGTAAATCTGGGCCAGAAACACAAGACTGGGAACTGCAATTGGAGCTGCAGGGCCTTAATCATCTGCAGAGCTGGGCTGCTTCTAACCATAAACCTATAAAACTGGGGGAGCTGCAAACCTCCCCCTCAGGCATGGCAGCCTTCACTTGCCCTAAATACCCCACCTCTTGCCACCCATCCAGCCAGTGATGTAACACAAATTGATGCCCCCCCTCCAGAATGATAGGACGGTCCAATTATTGTCCCATGTCTTACATATATTCATTACTGTGGGGTCTCCACAACAAGTGTAGGCATAGGTTGGAATGTCTGATACATATCCTGTTCTTTAACTGCTTACACCATTATAAATTATCACAAATATTATTACTAGACTGGTGTCAGCTGTTGGTAATGGTAGAGTGGATAAACACAGCACTATGGGGATAACTTAACCACCACATGCTCCAACAATTAGGGACCATAATAAATCACCCAGTTTTTGCTCAGAACTCACTTCATCAATCTCACAAAGTTAGCTACACCTCTGGCAGAAGTAAATCCATTGAAGAATTACTATTGATTAAGAGGTAATGACCTAGTTGAACTAAGGGCTGAGATCAGTATGCAGCACACAGAAGTCTTTTTGTAGAAAAGTACAAAACTATGTGTAAGCATTTATACTGGATCCTATTCTCCACACCATTAAGGTGGTGCCCCAGTCTAATATCGCTCCCAGAGATTTATCTTTATTTAGCAATTTTGAGTCTTTCCTAAATTAAAGTGCTCCTAACAGCGTTCTTGCTGATGAGCCAAAAGCTCTAAGAAAATGGGCCCAGCCCATGTTGCATGGCATTCAATCAGCTGTGATTCTACAAAAGAGAGCCCTCCCTTTGAGAGTTTGGTTCTGAAAAGGAGAAATGACAGCAGAACAGGCAGAAAAAGTATGGAGAATGCACAATATTGAACATTGATAAAGGTCGATTTTCCACACTGGTGGATGTACTTTTACCAAAGAGAGCTCCGTAGGATTTGAAAGGAACTCTAAAGAAAGTGTGTAGTCCTCTGGCAGGGAGTCCATTGACATGGAGTCAGATTGCCAACCAAGCTCGAAACATGTGGCTGAAAATCAGAATTGTAACATTCTTTATTTGCCTAAATACTTATACTCAGTGTCTGTTTTCTATATATTTATTTTCTGACTTGTCACTTTTTAGACTTCATCTATTCGCGCCCTTGTGCTTTACTTGGATAGTTTTTGGCTTATTTATCTTCTCCCATTTGAATTATAAAAAATATTGTTTATGTCCAGTTTTTGCCTGCTTAAATTTGTCACTTCTCAGGTTAAATTTAGAGTGGATATTTGCAATCGTATCTGTATTTTTATTTTCTTGTACCATTTTCTCCATGAAAATAGGCTGTGCTATAATTGAGAAAGGATATTGTGAGGAGGTCTCAGCTATTGATGACGTTTTTACCCTCATAATTCTTCATTCATCTTAGAAATGATCCAACTCAATTTGTACCCACATATCAAAAGGCAATGTTTTGAAATTAGCTAAATTACGTTTTTCACGTTATTCAACTATAAAATTATACTTATTTTAAAATTAAAAATGAAGGATACATACACACTTTTTTTATATATGTTTAACATTAGTTTATCCTTTTGAACACTAAGAGGGTCAGTAGGATGGGGGCGGACTTTGTCCGCCCACCATCCTATCAGGAAATTTGACCGCCCGCCTTAAGGGGGGCGGGGGTTCTGTGGGGGCCATTAGGATGCACCCACCACAGTGACGGCCACATCCTGCATTCCTGTCGTTGTGGCAGGCGGTGCACTCAGCACCGCTCGCCACAATGCCAGGAAGGCATGTTGTGCACTTCCATGCACAACATGGCAGGCACCGCGCGGTGCCTGCCATGTTGTGCATGGAACTGCAGGGGGTACCATAGGTACCACCCATGTGCACCCCGACCTCCCAGAAATCCTGGGGGCCGCAACAAGCCCCCGCAAGCATTTACCACATGCCTTTCCCTGGCGACAATGCCGCCACGGAAAGGCATGTTTCCGCCCCCATGATAATATGGCTGGCAGTGTCTGACAGACACCACCACCATATTAAACTCTTTTCCGCCAGGTCAATTTGTTGACTGGGCGGAAAAGCGGCGGTCGCGGTCCCCCCACCATAGTAATATGGCGGGGGGGAAGGGGAAATGGGTGTCGAGCGGGGACGGATCTTGAGCGGTCGCCACCGCCATGCGGGCGGTGGCAATCTGCCTGAGATGCTAATGAGCTCCTAAATATTTCAATTTAATTTACCATTATTCTCTATTCAGTATTTATTGTAAGTCCATACCTCCCATTGTTGCATTACTAGTGGTTGGCCATGTTTAGTGCTGTACTTACTACAAAAGTGTAACTTCCAAAGTGTAACTTACTACAGAAGTACAGCTTGTGAATACCAAAAAGTAGTAAACCTACTCAAAACTGTAAACTACTCAAAAAGAGCAGTTTGTGAATCAGGCCTGTCTTATGTAAGCTTTTCCATAGCTAACCTGTCTCCTTCTTTCTTGCAGCATGTGGATACTGTTGGAGCTTCTGGATTCTTCAAGTAGAAAGTTTTATATAGGCGTGGGAATGTACTCGTGTGTACCACCGGCAATATTTCTTCTTCTGCAGTGGTCTTTACCTATCGGTCTCCAAGTCCCTGTAGTGTGTAGTTTAATGACAGAAATAAAGGGTAGCCAAGTTTCCCTTTGCATTCAATCCATATAGCTTTGCAATAGTATGCTGGGCAACATCATAGGCAACAACTGAGAATATGTTCCTCTTTCTCTCCACAGTAGTATTGCATTGGTTCAGTCCCACCTACTGTTAATTATTTCTTGCATTTTTCCTTCTTACCTACCCTTAATTATTTATTACATTTGTTGATTGATTTATTTAGGATTGACTCAGTCTTACGTATATTTCATTTCCCTAAATAGAGTACACACCTCTCCTTTATTGATCTGCAGTTAAAGCCATTGCTGTCTTAATATGAGAGTTGAGCCGAATAAGAGTATGAAATAAAGGAAAAGCTGTAACATTACCTCTCATTGCTATCTCATCCCAATACCTTAATACTGTGATGTTGACGGTGATTATGAAAAATATTTATACGTCTTTTCTCCTTGTGTAATCAAGCCCCAAAAAGTTTTGTGAGCAACAGGTTTGCCCATTTCTAAATTTCTTAACAGAGTAAATTTCATTCTATTTGAATAATACATGCAAGTGTGCATCTTCCCAATTGTGGAAAGAATAAGAGACACCTAGAACAATGTTTTCTTTTAATGAGAGTATTTCAGTCTTTGAGTATATAGGTTACCTCCCTACCAAGGCAAATGTTATCACTTCTCCCTGCAATCATTTAATCTATATTTTGGGAACCTTGATCAGCGTCAACTTCAATAAAGGCTATTGCATAGTTAATGTGCTCATTGTGGATGCTTCTGTTCAACTGAAGCATGAGATAATATATACAGACAGACCTTCAATATACAATGTTGAGTTCATGTAATGGCTTTCACTGTAACAATTAGATTTTTAATGCCTTTAAAACTCAATCAGCTAGTCAAATAAAATGTTATTGATATTTAGATCCATAGCCACGGGTGTTCTTATTTGTTAAGCACATTGCTATTGTATAAGAGTGAGATTTACACCCATGCTATAGATGACATTATATCACCTTAAAATATGCTTAATCTCTGTCTCATAATGTTGAACCTTACGATATCTTAACTGGCCTTTACTATTTCAGCCAAAGGATAATTGATATCTCAAAGAGAAGAAAGAGTAAATGATGGCCTTTTCTGTTCTTTCTATGGAGATGTATTCTTTGAGGTGTGTGGTCATTCCTTTCAAAATAATGCCTGCTTTACTCTATTGCTAGAGCAGAAGAAGAATCTAAATGAACCATTTGGTATACCAATGGAGTAAAAAATGTGTTTTCATTTGGTTTGCAAGGGAAAATGATTCTACATTTTTTGAACTGTGGTAGATGTTAAGATAGATGTGGTGTTCGATGTTGAAGAGTGTTGAGCAATAGTAACATGATGGCTTTACCAGATCAAGTAAGAATGAGTGTTTGCAAGGGTTTGTTGAAGTCTTCTTTGTCTCCCAAAATCCTGAATTTCTAGGCAGATGCCATTAGAACTTTGAGGAGGAAGAGAGTCACCTGAAATGACCAGTTCATGGGTCTGGTGATTTGGTATTCTAGTTGTAGTGTGGTATTTGACTTTACATGCTAATTTAAGTACTGCAAAGTGATCAATCCTGGTGTAACATGTTCAAACCTTTTAGTTCCTGAGATCAATTTTGCAAATACACGTGTAAAATTTCTTCGAGAGGTAATACATGTATTCTAGTTTGCCAAGGAAAAAAGGCAATAGATTCACCCACTAGTTTGAAGGCATTGTTTAGAATAAAATATGTTATCTTTTAGGGATGCTACAATGGTACTGAGAATCTCAAAATGTGTAATGTATGACAAAATGTAAATTCATAGTATTGGCTAGTATAAAGTCTATAGATTTAGCATACTTAGGGGGTCATTATGATCGCGGACGGACTTGAGTCCGTCCGCGACCCCAGAGTATGAGGGAATGTCCGCAAGGGCAGCGGCGTTCCCTCTGTGCTGATTAGGATGTGACCGCCAGGGTGGCGGTCACATCCTATATCTTTAACATTGCGGCGGGTGCAGCTTCAAGCTGCACCCGCTGCAATGTTAAAAATGCATACAATGCATTTGTATGCAGAAAGCGGCAGGCACCGCGCGGTGCCTGCCGATTTCTGTATACAAATGCAGTGGGGTAACATAGGTACCCCCCATGTGCACCCCCTATCCCCCCTTCACCTAGGGGGCCCGCAACCGGACCCCATAATGAAGATACACATGCTTTTCCTCGGCGGAAAACCCGCCGCGGAAAAGCATTTTTGGAAGCCCATCCTAATATGGTGGACGGTGTCTGAGAGACACCGCCACCATATTAGAGCTTTTCCGCCGCTGTTGTAAGCCAACCGCGGCGGAAAAGCTGCGGACGGAAACCAGGACCCACCAGCCATCCTAATGTGGCGGTGGGTCTTTGGTTGGTCCGCTGAGGTTTTTCCGCATCCTCTGGGCTGGCGGTGGCTTCGGCTGGCCCAGAGGATGCGGAAATTCCGCAATCATAATCGGCCCCATAATGTTGCATTCAAATTGTAAATGAATCAAGGCAACATTGAAAAGGAATTAGACAGCAAGATGAGGAGATGAATGGAATTCTATCTTGCTAGGTTGTTAGACCTGTCAGCCTTGGTTCCATGTTTAAATATCGATAACAAAAATATAGTTAACAAAAATATAGATGTAAAAATATTGACTACTAAAATATCGAATCCCTATACTTAAACAGGTAAGTACAACAATATCGACTCAAAAATATAGATGTAAAAAATAGAGATGTAAAAAATATCGACTTTAAAAAATAATATAACTTAAATTAAATAATTAAATAATATTAATATTAACAAAATAAATTAAATTACATTTATATTTTAACTAACTATAACAAATAAACTTAATTTAATGAATATAAACACAATAAATGTGTACATATACATATATTTTCTTAATTACATTTTCTTATTATCTTTATTTAATTCATAAACTTTAATAATTATATAAAAATAAAATAAACACATATATACAACATTTTGAATAAAAAATAATATTCTATATTTAAATAACACATTAAAGTATTAAAAAATAATAATACTTACATTTAATAACAAAATATAAACATTAGTAGTGAAAACATTTGATAGCGAAGGGGTAAAAATTACTATTCCCACTCCATGGAGTGCAACAGTAGGGAAAGTGTTGGATTGCGTAGGGGTAAAAATTACTATTCCCACTCCAGAGGGTGCAACAGTAGGGAAAGCGCTGGATAGCGTAGGGGTGAAAATTACTTTTCCCACGCCAAAGGGTGCAACAGTAGGTAAAGCCTTGGATAGCGTAGGGGTAAAAATGACTATCCCCACTCCAGTGTGTGCAACAGTAGGGAAAGCGTTGGATAGCCTAGGAGTAAAAATTACTATTCCCACTCCAGACAGTGCAACAGTAGGGAAAGCACTGTATAGCGTAGGGGTAAAAATTACTATTGCCACTCCAGAGGGTGCAACAGTAAAGAAAGCGTTGGATAGCGTAGGGGTAAAAATTACTATTCCCACTCCAAAGGGTGCAACAGTAGGGAAAGCGTTGGATAGTGTAGGGGTAGAAATTACTATTCCCACTCCTGTGAGTGCACCAGTCGGGAAAGCGTTGGATAGCGTAGGAGTACAAATTACTATTCCCACTTCAGAGAGTGCAACAGTAGGGAAAATGTTGGATAGCGTAGTGGTAAAAATTACTATTCCCACTCCAGACGGTGCATCAGTAGGAAAAGCTCTGGATAGCGTAGGGGTAAAAATTACTATGCCCACTATAGAGAGTGCAACAGTAGGGAAAACATTGGATAGCGTAGGGGTAAAATTTACTATTCCCACTCCAGAGAGTGCAACAGTAGGGAAAGCGTTGGATAGCGTGGGGGTAAAAATTACTATTCCCACTCCAGAGAGTGCAACAGTAGGGAAAGCGTTGGATAGCGTAGGGGTGAAAATTACTATTCCCTCTCCAGAAAGTGCAACAGTAGGGAAAGCTTTGGATAGCGTAGGGGTGAAAATTACTGTTCCCACCCCAGAGAGTGCAACAGTAGGGAAAGCGTTGGATAGCTTAGGGGTAAAAATTACTATTCCCACTCCAGTGAGTACAATAGTAAGGAATGCGCTGGAAGACAAAACAATAAAAAAAACTATCAAAATTTTCTTTTAATTTAATTTCCAATATCAACATAATTAATATATACATTTAAATATATTATTATTAACAAAGATAATAAACATTAATTAATTAAACATTATTTAAAACTATAACATCCACCACACACACCTAAAATTAATTACACAATTAAAATTAATATTTACTAATTAATTAATGAAAATGTATGTTTTTTTAATCAATTAATTACCAGCTTTCACACCATATACACTTAAAAACACCACAACATACACCTACATTTAATAACACATTTACAATTAATAATTACTAATTAATTAATGGTAATTAATTAAAACATTATTTAATAATTAATCAATAATACATTATTAATTACCACCCTTCACACCATTTACACGTATGAACTCCCCAACACACACCTAAAATTAATTAAACAATTAACATAATTAATTATTAATTGAGTCATTCAAATTAATTAACAACTAATTATCACACTATTATAAATTAATTAACACATTAAGTAATCAATTAATTTTATATAATTAAATTACTTCCCACCCTGTTCCCCTTTAAACCCACAACCCGCTACGGAAGTAATAACACAAAATTAAACATAAAAAGCATTAATAACTAATACAATTCCAAAACATATAATAAAATAACAAACAATTCTCATTTAAAACACTAAAATACATAACATTATTAATAAATAGATATTTTTGTAAACTATATTTTTGTAAACGATATTTATTACATCTATATTATTTTTATCGATATTACTTACCTGTCAGTCGATATTCTGATCAAACTATATTTTTGTTGTCGATATTTGTTCCACTCGATATTTCTGCGAGATATTAATGTCAGGCGATATTTCTACATGAATATTACTACTCTGCACCGTCCGCCTTAGGGTGGTCTTCCCCTAATCCTGTTGCCTTCTCTTCTCCTGTGTTTCTGGATTTGTTGGCCTTCGGAATCTGTGTACTTTACCACTGATCACCAGTGCTAACGTGCTCACTTCCTAATGCATGGTATAATTGACTTACACCTGATAGGCATATTTAATTTATTTATACGTCTGTAGTAGAATGGTATACCAAATACCAAAAGCATGTACATTTATTGCTACTACTGGGCTTGCAGCGATAAAACTCACTTTTTATAACATGAAAGTCACCACTAAGGAACACCCAATAAAGCCTAAAGTGCTTGGTATATTGTATTAAAAAGTTGGTCATGTATTACAAGTTTCACGTGTCCTAGTTGGGAAAAACCTAACAAATTTGTTCTTCATTATTGTGAGGTCGAACTCTCCCATAGAATAACACTGGGCTCCCTAATACATTAAATAAGTGCTCATTTGTGTTGGAGAACATGTAGGAAAGTCATATTTGGTTTGTCAGAAATTGTAATGTTAAGCCCTCTTTAATGCTAAAGTCAGATTTTAAGTTAAATTTTAATTACAGGTTGTCATTTTGCCTCCCCTAACTAATTAGTGCTTGCAGTTTTGTTTCTGGGTCACATGACTGGGTGTGGTCAGAAGTTGGGACTTTGTATATTACTCCCAGACAGCCTTACAATAGAGGGATTCAGTATGCCTGGATGGACCATACATGGTAAGATCGACGGGTTGCTGGGCACAGCCCCACTTGCAAATCAATAGGCTGTGCCCTTCTTTCACACAAAGAATTTAACATTCTTCCATTGTGCCTGTAAATTCAAAGCACTGCAAAGGGAATCTTAATAAACTTCTCCTACTTCAAAAAAAGGCACCAGGAAACCAAAGGGACCCATAGACCTACCCTTCAATTCACTTTATCGACCCGGGGAAGGACTCTCAGAGGACTGTATTCTGCTATTGCCTGCTGTGTACTTTGAAAGGTTTTGCTGCACAGGAAGGAGTACTGTGGTGCCTGGAGCCTGCCTTGAACCCTCAGAGGCCTGCCCTGCTGCTTGAGCCCTGTATCTACTTTTGAGCCAAGGACTAGTAGGCTTGTCTCCTAATCAAAGCTTAAGGGACAGAAATTGCTCCAACCATCTTAAATGTGCCCCCTTGACACAGCCTGAGGGAGTCCTGATCCTCCAAGTGTTACCCCTCTAGTCCTGGACTCTTGATGGTGGTGGTAACGGTGCCCAGTTAGCCAAAATCCAAAACTTGGGACTTAAAATGTGTTTGGTTAAAAAATGTTCTTAGTACCAAGAGGAGACATACCTTCTCGTCCATCCCCCAAAAGTGCATCCTCCATTGATCTGACTTCGCAGCAGCTCCCACGGCATTCTTCTCTGCAGCAGGAAATCCTGTTCAGTGGCTCTTCGCAGAAGGAGTATCCAACCGTGTGAAGCAGCTTCATCTCACTGGAGTTTTTTGACTTCCAAAGAAGAGACTAATGGCCTGATTAGGATATGTGGCAGTCCACCTGACAGACAGCCCTTTGGTCTGACCACAGTATTTGGATGCATGCAGTCAGACTGTCAGCTTTCAGGGGAAAGACCACTGCCTCAGACAGGATCTACTGACCCCGAAGGAGGGAAGTAGGAATCACAATCCCAATGACAGGGATTACGATTTCCCTTTCCAACAGCTTATTTCTAGTGGTTCGACTGCCAAGAAAAGGCTGTCGTAGACTGCCTTTGGGGGGCCCAAACTGGGCCCCCAGCCCTGGTAGGCCAGTGCAAAGTGGCCCAGGGTGACCCACACACATCCTTACATTGTGTGCCATGCACCACATTGTAAATGGCACATGGTGCATGGATGTGCATTAAGTGCTACTTTACACAGAGGCGTGTGCTGCGCCCCTTTTCCTGGGCCACATCACAAGCCTCTGTGTAAAGGAGTAGAGGTGGGCGGAATTTGCGTAGTTGCCCTATGCAAATTATCGCAAAATTGCTCAAAATCTCCGCAAGCACGTGGAACTTTCGCGAAGACGCAGAGATTGCTTTTCCTGCCCGTTCGCGATGTTTTTTTGGGTGCTCACTGGGAAATATATCTCCAACTTGCCCATGCGGTCGCTAATGGGCGTGGCCATCTTGCTTATTTCCTGTTCCGGGTCGAATGACGTGTTCGCAATCACAAACGCTCACGGAATAGCGCGACCGGCTACCAATGATCCTACATCTTGTGGCGCACGCAAACGGATAGGAATACTCATCTGCGAACGCAGGGATGGGGTAAGTCACTACTGTGCATGCGAGAACGCATTTTTAAAGTGCAAACAAGAAAAAATGTCAGCTACGCAGTGGATAGTGGAAGTTTCGACATCTACGCATTCTCTGTGGAACGGAAAAATGCCCAAACTTTGCAACTTCTGAAAGCGGAATGGAATTTCCCACCCAGGCCTTTAAAGGAGCACTTTCCAATCGCCAACCTGGTGGCCGCATCCAAATTGGGCTCTCCGACCGTCCAGCATCATAATGATGCCCTAAGCCTGAAAGTAGATATCTTCATTGTGGCTTTATCCAGTGGACCCTGACAGCGATGTTTCCTCCTCAGACACCTCCTGCATACTTGTCCAGCTAAACTTCTGCAGAATTTCTTCTAAGTCCAAGGGTAAGCTAAGACTGGGCCCAATCTACTCTTTGTATCCGAAATGCACTCCATCACAGTTGGCCTTAACTTTCAACTTTGCTTCGGTCATGCACAACTAGATGTCCACGGTTGGCGTTTTGATCTTTAAGGCGCTGATTTTTACCCTAGACATTGCACATTTTAACACTGGTTCTAGTGATTAGATTTTTGAAGTTTTCGTGACAAATAGTTTATTCAAGTTTTCTCTTTATTTTTATGTTTGGATGGGATTTGTCTTTGGGTGTGTTTTCACTTTATTACTGTTTGTGTGCTGAACAAATACATTAAACTTACCTCTGACAGCTTTTGTGCCAAGCTACCTGAGAGTTAAGCAAATTCTCATTTAGTGACTTTAGAGTTTTGCCATGATGGCGAGTTTGGCTGTTGCTTCAGTAGCTCAAAACCTCCTCAACCTACAACCCAATTTCTCACAATGTCCCTCGCACTAGATTTGATGTACATGTTGTATGTACCTGTGCATCACTATTAGAAGCAGTGAGATTTCCCCTTTGCAGTGATGAGCTGAAAATGACTGCTTACGCTCAAAAAATCAATTCAGCAAAATCTTTCCACCTTAATGTGTCTATCTTGCGAGGCTGACAGAATTTGCTACAGTCTTATCAAGTTGTAATTTTTTGTTTTTCTTTAATGCTGCTTCCATTTATGTAGGTATGGGGCAGTATCCTTCACTCTTGAAACATTTTTTAGAAATCCCCACTACCATAGTTGTATTTGTGCCATTGAGATTGCATTTGTGCTTGTTTTGATTGCGTCAATACAGATATTTATTACTATTTTGATTTAATGGTCAATATTTCTGATTATTGTATTCTTGTTTGAAAGCAAACCGAACGACTCAGGTCCAGAATGCTTTCCGGACAACTCGGGTCGGAAGAGTCCAACCAAACAAGTACGATCCTTTTGAATGCATCCAGATACAATTTGGTCGGACTCCATTGTCTTCAATGGGAGCCTGTGTACCGAATGCATACACAGGTTCGCATTGACAGAAGGGGTGGTTGGGGTAAATCGTGCACCCTGTGGTGGACACCCCTTGGTGCCTGCCACACAGTGCATAGTTGGGAAGAGGGGACCCAAGGGTACCCCATGGGCTGGATTCGGAGGGCCCCAGGTGAAGGGGGCATGCTATAGGCCCCAAAGACCGATTTGGGCAGCCTTTTCATTCCAGACAAACCTTAATCAGAAAGTCTGTCTGAATCGATTGTTGTGATTGCTCGCTCGGAAACTGAGTCCATAGAGCTGTACAAATCGGCTCCAGAAAGGCTCAATCTCTCCGAATGCTTTTCGGAACCAATTCGGTCAGCGTTAACAGTTTCAAGGCATCTTACTTGGTCATACAGAATTGGGAAGGAGTCAGTCAGAAACAAGGGCTCCGGATCGGTTTAGGTAACACTGAATCCAATTCAGAGCCCTCCCGACCGAAATCGGAATCGACCCCTTAGTGTATTTTCCATTTGCTCACCTTCATTCTCTTTTATTTTCCAGAGAGGTCCAGAGCCGATGTTTTGGTTCACCTTTAGAAAGTGCCCTTTTTGGGAGGAGAAGGCGCATTTTGAATCTATTTGCACATTCACTATGTTGAACTGCTGTCACGTACCTTTATATATTTGTTGTCCTACACAAAAACATTTTTATTGCACTGTAAAGCTGAGATTGATTTTAAATTGCAAATTTTACATTCGAACTTCGAGTGATAAGTTAGGTTGTAAGTTTATAAAGCACTTGAATGTTCAGCCAAGTGCAATGAAGCCATGTGGGTAAAAAACATGCCTTCCAATGATGATGTATTGTGTTACATTGTGTACGAAAGGTTTGTAAATATTGCTCTTGGGAAATATTGCCTCCAGTAGAACAAAGGGTGATGCATAATGTCTTTCCTTGTTTCACAGTACACAAACAAGTGCCATCGGAGGGGGGGAGGGGGGGCGGGAATTTCTTGTCAGTGTTAAACTAAGAAAGCTCACCAGCCATAAGTTGAAGGTAGGTGTCCCTGCAACACAACTCATGCCAATATCAGTGTGAGTTTATTCTGCTTTTAAAACAGTGGCATTAGCTTATGTATTGTATTTTTTTTTTGAAACCTGCTCATAGATCATCTTGCATAGGTCAATATTTTGCACAATTTTGGGCTATATTATATAATCAGATACATGGATTACATCCAGTACGTAATTATTGCTGGCAGTAATTTTGGCAACACAGTTCAGAGTGTGCAGAGTGGGGCCTCAGCCTGCTGCCCAGAATCCCTGGGTCCCTTTCTTCAGCCTAACCCCTAGGTTAAAACTTGGGTGCTTGGTTTGCCGATAAACTCACTTTTGAGAGTCAAATAACTGTCTCAGTGGGAGGGTGTTTTGGCATTATTGGATATCTCAAACGTTGTATCCACCTCCTACCATTCTCGGCCCAGAAAACTGTGATCCAGTAGTCTCTCAGATGGACAGCTGTAACAAAATATACCTGTGAGCCTCTCAGGCAAGGATCAAGAGACTCCAGCGAGTATAGAATTTGGCGACCCGCCTGCTGCGCAAACTCCCCAAGTGTGCATCTATAAGTAGGGCACTTAAGAAACTGCTCTGGCCCCTCTTGGAAAAGCACCTCTTTTTAACACACTTTGTTACTGCTAAAGGGTCCATAGGAAGGCTGGGCGGATGGACCTCCACCCTCTTCTTGCTCCAGATTCTCCTAGAAGGTGCCTCGGGTCCTTAGACAAACAAGCTCACGTTGGTGGTAGATCTTTTTGCTTTCTTGCTTCTAAACTCTGGAATTGCCCTCCGCTGCAGCTAAGGCACTCTTTATCTAGAACTCAGTTCAAAGACTTGGGAGCATATTATCAAGGGGGTTTATCTCCGCTTTTTTGGCTTTAAAAGCCATTAAAGCGGAGATAAAATTATCTCCCTATTACCTAGCTGTCTCTAACACCAGTTAGCGACAGCTAGTAGGAGATAGTGACCATCTTGGGCCCCGCCTTGCATGTCAGTGATATTTATCACTAATGACATGCAAAGTGGGCGTGCCAAGATGTTAGCGACTGGAAACAGTTGCTAACATCGCTATCTCCTATTGCCAACTTTTGGAGATATTCTCGCTAAGCGCGAATATCTCCAAAAGCTAACACCTGCCCCTGAGCAGTTCTTAGCCATGTTATCCAATGGTAGGTGGATAACATGGCTAAGAGCATTAGCTCGGTGATGCATGAATATCGCTGGCTTTTCAGCGATATTCATGCATTTCTGCCGATTTTTATCGCTTAGGAGATAAACCTTGATAATAGCAAGGCTCCTAAGCGATAAAAATCGCCGCAGCTCGGCGTTAAAAATATCGCCGCTAAACCAACATAGCGATAATTATCGCTAGTTGTTGGTAATATGCCCCTGGCTTTTTTAGGCCCCCACTTCCCTTTAGTCTCCTCCGCTTCTTTCCAACTGCTCAGCACTGGGACACTTGTACAGCTGAAGCTATGCGCTCTATAAAACATGTATCAATATTATAATTATTATTACAGAAGGGCAGTGGTTTTCCCTTCTGTAATGGGCGATTTTACAGTTGCTGGGTTTTCCTATTTACCCTCAGTGATATTTTAACTGGCCTTTCTGTAAATATTCCCCAGGGTTTTAAGAGAAACAAATTGTTGCTAAATTAGAAATCTTCTTGATAACAAAGGAGTATTTGGCTGCATCAGGATAAAATAAAACAAATCTATACTACAGCAGTGCTCTCGCTTTATGTAATAATTATGCGCTCTTTGTTTATCCACAGTGACAACACAAAATTGCAGTCTCTAAATATTAAGCTCTCAAGTGATCAAACACAAGTTATATGCTATGCTATAAATAGCAGCATATTGTTGTCTACCTAAATTATATTGCCATTGCAGTTTATAATTGTTAACAACTTAAGCATGAAATGTAATGATGCGTGATGCTCTGTTTTAATAATGAATTTTAATGAGAATGCGTCGTCTGAATAAAATGTAACACATTATTTCAATGGAGGCCCTAGTCCCATTCGCATTTAATGGTGTAAACCTAAAATACATTTTGTTCAAACTGGCTTAAAGAAGACATGTATTCATCACGTCGAAAATGTAAAATATATTATTTCAGGCACAAATGTTGATTTCCACAAAAATGTAATAATCTAATAGGGATTCTTATATTTCAAATCATATATTTCAGGCACATATTTGCATTCCTTGCAAAATCAATTTTTGTTGCAAATATTCTCTTATTTTACAATTAAAAGTGAAACTTATATTGAAGTTTGGAATACAGTCTGTTCATAAAATCATGCAGGGTTGTGTTCATAAGTGGGATGTTTGTAGAAATGTCTACTACAGAAAACTTATACTACCAAAATATTGGTGACAATAATATTGCGAAGGAAATTATATATTTACTATTATTGACATCACATCTACATACCATTAATATATATATATTCACTGAAAAAAACAAAGGTTACAGGGACGTTATAGTTGGGTTCAGATTTTACACACTCAAAAGCACGGAAAGTCAGCAGTTATAGTTACCTGAGCTAACTATCACTTATGCATCCCATGTGAACTGCTTATGACTTCACAAATTACATCACTCATGACATGGTCAGTGACATCACTGAAGACATAACTCATGACATCTGAAGGGATCGCGTCTCTAGATATACATAAATCTTTTTACTTTAAAAACTCCAAAATAACTGAACAGATTTAAACCAAAGTACAAAAAGCACTCTTTCTGTACCAAGATCTAGCTTTCTGCCAAATTTACTGTAATTCCGTTCAGCTCAAACTACTGAATGAAATTGCACCAAATTTAGCAGAAATGTAGGTGTTGGTCCAGAAAGTGACATTTTTGTAATTTGGTGTAAAACCATACAGTAGTTTGGGAGTTATTAAAGAAATACATTTATGGCTATCTTGGGACGTGGACTTGAAGTGAAAAACACACTCTGATTGGCGAGATGCAACGTGAAATGAAAGTTGTGGCCAACATTTTGTTTGTCTCCAAGACTGGCGGAGGTAAAAAGAAAGTGTCAAAACACATAAAGGGACAGGATACAAGTATCCTGTCCCTATAGGATATATGGAGGGGCCCCTGTGGGACCTGTTATGGGCACCAAATTGCACAATTTTTTTTGGGCACAATTCAAGGATCCACAGCTACCAGTGGATCCCAGGGGATCCGAAGCCCATTGGAAAAAAAACCTCACACACTCATAGACCAAGGCCCCACCATGCACAGCCCTGAGTAGCATGGGGTTGGATGAATGCAGGTGGTTGGCGGCAGGGTCTGGTGGCAGGCCAAGCACTGCAGCCAACCCCCACCGCGTGCGGCTACGTTATATTAATGTACAACAATTATATGTTATTTTACAACAACAAAAAATTGAAATTCACTGAAAAAAACAAAGGTTACAGGAACGCTATAGTTAGGTTGACATTGTATACACACAAAACCATGTACTTTGAGGATTTTTAGTTATACTCATCTGAAGAAATTTTAACTCATGCTGTTGAATAACTTTAGGCCATGAGTTTCTTAGCATAAGTGTAACTATAACTGCTGAATGTCTGTGATTTTGGATGTGTACATCAACCTAACTATATTGACCCTGTAACATCTGTTTTTTTCAGTGAACATAGGTACACATACACATAGATATAAATACATACACACATAAACAAACACACACACACACACGTATATATATATATATATATATATATATATATATATATATATATATATATATATATATATATATATATATATATATATATATATATATATATATATATTCATTGAAAACCCAAAGATTATAAAGACATTATAGTTAGGCTCAGATTTCACTCATACAAATCATTGAATTTCAGCAGTTATAGTTACCTGAGCTAACAATAACTTACAACCACGCAATGCACTGCTTATCACTCCTTGTCAGCGTCAGTGACATCACTGATGATATCTCAAACGATATGACTGATGACAACATCAAGTGAGTGCAAGTGTTTCTAAGAGTTTGTGAGTGTTTAACATAAATACTAACCCATACCAGCATCATGGATGGTAGCCAAATCTGTTCCTATATATAGGAAAGGAAATAAATCACTTTGATCAAACTATAGACCTGTTAGTCTGATTGATTGAATACAGAAAATATTTGCTTGCCTTTTAATATTTAGGATACAGGAGTGGATCGATGCCAAGGATATAATTTTTTCCTACCAGGCCGACTTCCATAGGAAGATATGCACTATGGATGAGGTCTTTTGATTTATGCTCTTATATTGGAGAGCTGTGGAGCTTGGCAGTCAGCATGTATGTTGCCTTCGTCAAGTCAGCCTTTGACCTGACTCCCTGTAGGAAATTATGTCTGGTCCTCTCTGATATGGGTATGCCATTGGGTATTATTTCATTCCTAATACGTCTACATGAGGGCAATTCTGCGCAGGTCCATGGGGGAAAAGGGAGGACTGAGGGAGAAGTTTCTCATCCTTAGTGGGGTCCAACAAGGTTGTGTCTTGGCCCCCAGCTTGTTCTCCCTATTTTGAATTACATTGTTCACATTCTCTGCAGCTCCCCTACGGACACTCCCACTCTTGCTGACAGGAAGGTACCTACCTTGCCTTTTGCATCTGATGCTCTTCTGCTCTCTAAGACTTCTAGTAGGTTGAAGAGTGCTTTATCTAACTTTAAAGAATGTTGTGATGACCTTGGACTTGAGAACAATTCTGCAAAAAAAGTTAATGATTTTTAACAAACATAGGTGGTTTAGGGTTAGAATGGAACTGGGGCACAATCTTTCACTTATTGGGTTGCAACACTATCTTCGACAACCGTATGGAAACCACTAGTGGATCATTCCAAGCAGATTGCCGGCCACCTCATATGAGGTCACAACTCTTCCTACTCAAAGCTAATTGTCTGTTTCTCTAAATCTATGATGCTAAGGCCGTGGGATCCGTTCTGCATGGCTCAGATCTTGTTGTGTTTTTCAAGTGCATCCTACCTCACTAGTTCTGAGAATAGATTTATGTCATCTTTGACCAGTCTAACCACCATTACTCAATTGGTACCACTAATCTTGGATATGGTCAGGAATTCCTTGGCCAACAAAGCCAGACTTTGACTTTTGTTTTTCTGGCGTAGGCTCTGGTCCCAGTCATAGCTGTTTCATTACAGACTAGCCCTGGAAGATGTAATGAAGGCCGATAGAATTAACAAAATCACCTGGCTTCAGAAATGTAAAGCGTTGCTACTAACTATAGGCTTTAAATCCTTTGGGATAAGTCTTCATCTCTCTCTTCCATATCTGTAGAGGAGCTAAAAAAATATTGGCACTGGGTCAGGCAATCAAAAGTTACCATGGCTGTTAGTTCTTCACTAATGGGGACATTTCTGGAGTTTAAGGCTTCATGTTTTTTGGAGCCCTATTTGGGATGTCATAACTGCCCCCTGGATAGAAAATTATATTTCCAATTTTGGGTGGTAGTTTACCACTAAAGGCATTTACCTCCAAATGGGACACAGATTCTGACTCCCTGTGCCCCATCTGCAGACATTCCTTTGAATCAATCGGGCATGTTGCATTTGCCTGCCCTGGGTATGCTCTTTCACAACAGAAATGGACCAAACCTGTGGGCAAGCTTTTTTTATATTCCCAGGTGTCAGAAGATCTTCGGGGATCGGGACTCATGCAATACAGAGGATAATAAGATATTGCCGCTTCATGTGCAGGGTGTGAGCCGCCCCTTTCAGCAGAACAGCATAGGACAAGAGGAGGATTGTCCAGAGACGACATCATCGAGAGCCGTCCTATCACGGGAAAAAACGGACCTCAAGACGAAAGAGGCCGCGTTTGAATGCGTGGTTCTGGAGATTCAAGCTCGGAAACCAGAGAACTAGAGGAAGACGCCGGAAGACTTGAAAGAAAGCCGCCAGCCTGTGGGAGTACCCGAAGAGCCCATGAAGGTACCGACCAATGCCGAGAGTAGAGGACACCAGATACATCGTGCAACGCCCACCACTCTCCAGGAGGAACTTGGCTGGAGCAGGTACGACGCCGTATATGGGGGTTTGTGTTCCAATGGGGAGGAAGTGTCTAAAGTCTTTAGGGTGGTCATGTTTGTTTTCTTGCTGTCTTTCACCCGGTGATGCGTGATTCTCTTTTCTTGCATGCACCGCTTATCAACCGGAGGAAAAAAGAAACCCGAAGCACGTCATTTGGACAAACTCCAAGAGAAGAAAACACCAAGGAAGGAACTCAAAACTGCTCATCCTATTGAAGATTATTTTGTTTTGTTTGGCACAATAAAATATAAAAGCATTATTAACTTCTAGTCGCGCCACATTCTTTTAAAAGGGCAAGGTCAGGGAATATCAAACCCCCCCCAGGGATCACTCGATACACCAGTATAGGCCCATGTAGCGAAGCAGCTTATTTCTTGCATTGTCCTCACAATAACATTTCATTTTTTTTTATATTTATTTATTTGGTTATTCACATTTGCAGATACACACAGAGAAAAAAAGCAATGAGAAAAACAAAAAGGAACTTTAGTAAATACAACAAACAGTCAAATTAGGCAAATAAATTAGCTTAAATAAAGCAGGAATACTAAGGACTTATCAGAATAAGAAAACTATAACAATTTTATACTGATTGCTCTCATTTATCTACAATCTCTATTGTCATTTTTCCAATTTTCAATTGGTTTCCAGATCTCAATACCCCGTGCTCTTGACTTAGTTCCTTTACAGGCAAAAATCGCCTTCTCTTGATTATACATACCTAACAGAGCCAAATCTGAAAGTTAGGGGGATCGGCAACCTTCCAACGGGCTGTTAATGTTATTCTATACACTGCTGTACCCAGGAAGAGAGCTACTTCTTCCGCCTTAGTGTGCCTCAGAGTATTATCATAACCCAAAATATAAAGGGTGGGAGATTCGGCTACCGGATGCCCAAACACTTCCTGCCAGAACCCAGCAATCATTGTTCTGAGTACTAGTAGTTTATCACATTCATACAGCATATGTCATAAATTTGCCGTTGTTTTGCCACACCTTGGACACTCCAAAGTAGGCCTTTTCCCCCAAGTGTATAGTTTGGCCGGAGTAAAATATAAATCATAGATAGTTTTATAGAGTTGGGTTTTCAGGTTAGCACACATAAACAGCTGTGATGATAGGATCAAAGACATGCCAATATCCACATTAGGGTTATTTAGTTTCCTCGACAACCCACTTCAGTAGATTCTAAATCATCTTGTTGATTTTCAATAAAAATGTCATAAATAGTACCAATCCTAGTCGCGGATCTAGACATACAATCGATTAAAGGGATATTATCCAGAGAGATATCAGCAACTTTTAGATTTAAAATTGTATTAATTTGTATAAATTTAAATACACTATTATTTGGGATTGCAAATTTGGATTGAAGTTGCAAAAATCTATCACCATAAGTGGGAAGTAAAAAATCTCCTATTGTTAATACTCCTAATGTTTCCCATCGTCTAGAAATAGCATCATATATTTGTGGTGGTAATATTGATGAATGCCATAGTGAAATATATCTATTGTGTTTAGGAATTTTCATATACCTCGTAATTTTCCTCCACGTTACCCAGGTGCTTGATATAACCTTAAACTTTACTTTCTTAAAGTATGAAGGTTCGACCTGTTTTAATAACAAACCATTAGCCCTGTCTCCAATGGACAATTCGAATATTGAAGGTATGTAATTAGCCCCTGCTTCATTTTCCAATGGTTTAATGTGAAATAATGACATCGTCTGTTGAAGAAGGGCAGCCCATAAGTAAAATCTCAAATCAGGAATTGCCTGCCCACCTCTGATAATGGGTAAAGAGAGCTTCCGGGTAGATCTCCTTATCTTCCCGTATCCCCACACAATTTTACCCATATGGGATTCCAAGCCCTTTAAAATGTTGTCCTCCACTAATAGAGGTATCGCACGAAACAGGTATAGGACCCGGGGTAGAATATTCATTTTAAGGAAGTTACCTCTCCCGATGATTGAGAGATGTAATCCGTCAATCCTTTTAAGATCTTTCTTCACTTTTTGAAGTAATGGTTCATAGTTAATTTTAACAATCTCGTCTATTTTGGCAGATATTCGAACTCCCAGATATACAGCGGATTCTACCCTTCTAGAATCAATAAATTGATGAACAGATGACCATAGTTTTATCCCTGTTTAGGGAGTATCCCGATATCTGGCCGAAGGCTTGGATAATCTGTTCTATTTCTATTATAGCCTTAGTGGGTTGTGATGTTATTACTGCCACATCATCGGCGTATGCTAATATTTTTGTATGGTAGGGGCCCAATGCAACTGGTTTAATTGCCTCAGTCTTTAGTAATTTTAAAATGAGAGGATTAATGTAGAGGGCAAAAAGGATCGGAGAACATGGGCATCCCTGCCTAGTCCTTCGGAGTATATCAAAAAACCCAGATTCCTGTCCCATTACCAATACCCTAGCCATCGGTGAGAAATACATTGCCTTGATAGATTTCATGAAACATGGTCCAACGTTTATTTGTTCTAGTATTGGCCACAAGAATGCCCATGAAACCCTATCAAAGGCCTTCTCGGCATCCAGGAGGACCATCGACATCTGGCCCCCCGTAGCATTTGCGGCGTCAAACAGTGCGATAGCAGGTTGGGTATGATCCGTAGTACCCTTACCAGGAATGAAGCCGTGTTGCCAAGGGGAGACCAGATGTTCGATGAACCCCCTGAGCCGATTAGCCAAGATCTTAAAATAAAGCTTCGAGTCAGAATGCAGAGGGCAACTGAGGGGGCTTATCTTTCTTTGCAAAAATTACAATATTGGTTTCAAGCCAAGATCTAGGAGGAATACCACTAACTTGAATCCCAATAAATAAATCAAGAAGTAGGGGCGTTACGGTATTACCCAGAATTTTATAAAACTCAAGTTGTATTTTATCGGGCCCTGCGGCTTTTCCCGAAGCTAGCTCTGCAAGAGCAATTTCCACTTCTGTTTGGGTTATGTCTCTTTCTAGATCCAGCCTAGTAACATTATTGATTCCTGAACCATCTTCGTGCTCGGTTGCCCATTCGGATAATATTTCTTTGATAACGTTGGGATTTACAGAATCCTCATTCTTATACAATTTCCCGTAGTAATTTTGAAAAACTTCTAGAATAGATTCTTGTGTTGTATATTCTTGGCCTTCTGACTCGATACGCGTAATGGAGTTAAGAGATAGACTTTGGCGAGTTCGGAGTGCCAACTGCTTACCCACCCTATCTCCCATTTCATAGATCTTATTTCGGTGAGACTGATATAGCTCAGCCGTCCTTAGGGTAATTTTACTATTTATATCTGCTTTTAGTATCGCCATATCTCTTAAAACTGAGCCACCGTCACTTTCTTGTGCAATTAGCCTAGTGTGTTTCTCTTCTAGTTCAGCTAGTTTTTGCAGCTGTAATTCATTAAGCATTGCCTCCTCTTTCCTCTGTCTGGCCACATAGCTAATTGTCTCCCCACGGATTGCAGCCTTAAAGCAGTCCCAGACCATATTTCTAGATGTGCTATATTGATTAGAATCGAAAAACCCCTGCGCCCAATTTTGTCATATATTCTACATATTTATTATTTACAAGTAGTTTTTTGTCAAAGGACCAACTTGAATGGGGTCTGAACATGTTGTTTATGTTCAGAGTTAGCGATAAAGGATTATGGTCCGAAATAGTTTTTGGTAGTTTACTGATTTGTACAGGACTAGCCTGATTACTTGACATAAAAATATAGTCGATGCGAACATATTTATTATGTGGGTGGGAGAAAAATGTGCACCCTGGGTCTTGACCCTGCTTTAAGTCCCATAGGTCAACCAGACCTAAACTTTCTTTTAATTGGGAGACAGCAGTTTAAACTTTCGGCTTGCGACCAACATATTTAAATCGCTTTTGATTCTGTACTACTCTAGCTCTAGGCAAAGCGGATCACAATAACATTTCAGTGGTGAACTTTTGCAAATATTTGGTGCACAACAATGTTAGACTAGTTTCCATGAAACTAAACTTGCTTACAAATCTAGCTTCACACAACATTATCACAATGCACTGAACATCATGTACAAGGTCTCTTTTCGCACAATGTACAAATGTCATCTCTATCTTCATCTATGAGGCGTCAAGGCTATCTACATATCCATTACACCACTAATCTTTAAGCACATCTATTATAAATTCGCAGAGGAGGCACTGCAGCTGAAACTGAGGGTCCCTGCAGGCTGAGACTTCACCAAGCATCAGTCTTACATCTCGTGAGGGATGTGCAGTTTGTGGCCAAGAAGGGTTCTTCATTTTCTCCCATCAGGTAATGGTGTTGGATCGTCCATTGGGTGGATTCTTGGCTCCACAACTACATACACTCTAGGTACACTTAGAGTAGGTTTTGCAGAGTAGGAGTATGCTCGATTACTGCCTTGTTTTATATGCACTGTTTTAGCGCCATGGTAGAACTATATACATTATTATGCTTTTGGTGTTTGTTATCACTTTTATCTGTTCTGTATATTAATCATTGCAGCACACGTATTTTATAGAAGTATACTGTTGGTTAAATAAATATAATGAAAACATCCCACTGTGTATTTTTGTATACCTCTAACAAGTGACTGAGAAAAAGGTTCTGTACTGTTTCCACAATCCCTGAGGTGTCAGGGTTGGTATGTTCAGTGGTTGCTGAAACCATTTGCCCCTGATAAGTTTAGGTGGGCTTATGGTGGCACTGTGAGCTGGCTGATCTTTGGGCCAACCTATCCTGTGGGGATGTCTGGAATCAGTCTGTCCACCTCATCCAAAGTTTATGTTGTCCAAAAAAGTGTAGCTCTTATGGATTAGTAGGATCCTCTGGGGACTTACTTCAGCTTGTCTTAATTGTAACTGCACAGAACTGATCTAAACCCTACTTATGCATGTTTTATTACAAAAATGATTGGGATGGGCCTGGGTTATTAGAGCTAGGATGAAAGGTGCATCCTAGCCGAACCTTTTACCTGCCTTCATATTCACCCTTCAGGTTAAGGATCAAAACTTTACTGTACTGATTATATGTTGTTCTTTTAATGAATGTCTGTGTGTCTGGCTTATTTGCCTTGTTGATATATTTTGCTTTGACTTATCCATTTTTATGCAAAATCTGTTGTATGCTATGATGCTTTTATCTCTCATACTTCAGGCTGTGTTGCTTCCTGAATGCAATCTTTTATGTATGTCTTTTTTTCTTAAATATTTATTAGTTTTTATTTAATGTGCTTTTATGACTATGTGTTGAATAAAGCTTATCAAATTGCAAGCATATACTAACCGACTACAAAAGTTAGATTAGTGTATTAAGGGTACTTCTAAAAAGTGATAATATTTCTAACATATGAGATCTGAGTGGCTGTGTGACTGTCTATATCAGTGTGTGAGTGGGTGTACGAATGGCTGTATGGGTGTGTGTGTGTTGGTGTATTAGTGGCTGAATTAATTAGTAGTGGGTCCCCAGGGCCATGTATAGCTCCAGGAGGGGGAATGTGCTGCCCTTCTTTGATATTCAAGGGACTGACCCTCGTAGTTGGTGGTCCCTGAGGTAGAGAACGTCCCAGGAATGGGGCCTCGCAACCACCCTCTGTCAAAAAAAAGAAAACCCCCGGGGAGGTGGTGGTCTCCGGGGCTGGGGGAATCCACGTGCCCCCTCCCATATTAGCTTTTTTATACAGCGCGGGGCAGTTGGTGGTCCCTGGGGTCCACGCTGCCCACATTATAATGCCCATAAGGGAGAAGGTGGTCCCCGACATTAGTAAGCCATTGAAAGGGGGCCTCATGCGCCCCCTCTATTATCAAAAACTAAACTTTGCATGCCACTGGACCCTGCACCCAAGGGGCTAAAACTATAACAAGCGAGGGAGACCGGGAGGAAGAACAGATGTAAATATTATAACTACCTACTTGGGACTGCCAGTAGGGAAAATATATATATATATATATTATATATATTGGTGACCGTCAGTAGTAAAAATATAAATATACATATATAGGTAGTAGGTAGTTATAGTTAAGTCTGCTCTTTAATAGACGGAGTGTTGTTTTGGGTTGGTAATAACTTTGAGACCATTTGGTAAATCTTCACAAAACCTTGAAAACCAAAAGTTCATCCACCTCAGCTCCTTCCTGGAAAGTTTTGAGGTGATCCGTCGAGTGACTTCTTTTGACTAGGCTCCCTCAAAAACTACTGAACGGAATTGCACCACATTCGGCAGGAAGCTAGATCTTGGTTGATAGATTGTGTTTTGGTGTAAATCTGTTCAGTAGTTTTTGAGATATTAAGGATCAAAAATAATTGTGTATTTTGGCCATAAGTACAGGCTGAACCGTGCAATGATCATGCACCTAATTTCAGATTTGGAACCCCTATTGCAGCACCAGACCCGTAGGACCCATGCTTTTTCCGCACATGTACAGGCCCTATGTTGCCTGCACCTACTAGCATGAGGCAGTTTCTATGGGGTAGTAGCTGTAGCCGGAGGGGTATCACAAAGCTCTCTCTCATGCTTTTTCAAAAACTTCTTTGACGCCATGATGACAAGGATCCACAAAGCAAAACCAAAAGGGTTAATGTACAGAGTGTTGAACATTGCAAGCACTCACACCCAGTCAACTGATCTGCGTCTAATTCATCATCATTCTTTAGCTCACCCACAACCCCAGTTCAGAAATGGCCATATGCAAATCAGTGTGACCCTGTGCCTCATGGGAACAGTCCAGCCGGAACTGCCAAGCCATGTCTTCCCTGGACCGGAAACAAGCATCCTTGGACCAGTTTCTGGCTAATCATTCATCATCAGTCAGGCTAGCTTGAATACAGTGGCAAAGTGAGCAAGGGACCCACGTCTAGGCATACCCTGCCAACTCAGGGCGAACAAAGCAAAACCAAAGGGGATGATAGACTAAGTGTTGAATCTTGCAAGCACTCACTCCCAGTCAACTTCTCTGGGTTTAATCCATCATCATTCTTTAGCTCACTCTGGCACCCCAGTTTAGACATGGCCATATGCAAATCAGTCTGGCCCTGTGCCTCATGGGAATAGTCCAGCCCGAACTGCCAAGCCAAGTCTTCCCTGGACCCGAAACAAGCATCCTGGGACCACACCCACATCCCCTTTCCCACAACCCCACAGGAGTTGAATAAGACAAAACTTGACTTCTACCAGGTAGCACAATTCCCCCATGTGATCGGATGCATAGACTGTACGCAGGTCCCCCAGCAGCTATCACTCAATGAATGTGCAAGTTGTGTGCAATGCAAGCATATTATAACAGACATCGTGCCATAATTTCCAGGAAGCACCCATGACTCCTACATATACTGGCACACTGGCATCCACAGGCGTCTGCTCAGGGGTGAATTTGGTCAAGGACATTTACTTGGTACACACATATACCTATTTGCTACTTCAATCAAACAAATGTAATTGCATAACTGTGGCTAACCCTTTGCTTTCCACCCTGTTGGTGACAGCACATACGCCATGCGGGGCTACATCTTGACACAAAACCTCAGCCCAGCCACACCACATGCGCAGAGGTACAATGCTGCACACATCAGCACAAGGAATGTGATAGAACGCACCTTTGGAATACTGAAAAGTCATTTTCGCATTCTTCACAAAACTGGTGGAGCATTGCAGTACAGCGCACAGACCTGCTGCAGGATCGTGGCTGCATGTGCCATGTTGCACAACATTGCCACCAGGAGAGGCATACACATGGAGATGTCCGACAGTGAGTCTGATGAGGACGACCAACCACCCGCACTACACCAACAAGCGCATGTGGCAAATTCAACAGAAAGGCAAAGGGGAGGTGCACATATCACCCAACATTCTTTCTGAGGTAGGTAATGATGAGTCATAACGACTAAATGGTGAACGCAAAACTATTTATTAACATGAGCTCATGTCTAGCCAAAAAGATATAAGTGCAAAATATGACTGTGATTGCATTGAGGTATAAAGTAAAATAAACAGTTCCACACACTGAATAGCAATCACTAGGTTGTAATTGACCATGGTTACACCATCATGGCTAAAAAAGGAGAACATGCCTGACTAGTGCCTCTTGCCATGCACCCCTAGCCTCCTTCCCCTGCCTCTGCTCCATCACCCTGATGTGTGACTGAATAAGTGGTGCTGCACGAACTGCGCCTCCTGGCAGTGGTCAACGGCACCGACAGGCGACTAAGTCTCGATGCCTCCTCACTCCCCTCCTCTCCTGTCAAGTTGATGCCACCCACAGTCCCAGCCTCGATATGTTACACAGCAGTGACCACTTGTCCCAGGGCCCTGGCAACATCACCACAGAAATGTCCAAGATCTTTTTGCAATGCCACAGAGTGCCGTGCTAGCAGTGCAGTGGTGTTGCAGAGCTTGTTGACGGCCCTTATATTGGCTGACATGCAGATCATGCTCTGTTGATGCCTTCTCTTCTTAGTGCTTTGTCCCGCAAGTAGCGCCGGGTAAGCTCCTGAAGGCTCGAGTTTGTCTGCCTATTACCCTCAGCAATCACTGTGGTCAGCTCATGCACATTGTCTGTCATTGTGCTGATATTATTTGCAAGTTTTGATATCTTGAGATTAATTGAGCCCATGTGTCTCCCCTGCAGGCGCTGCACGTGTTACACCTGGGACTCTACGCCTCCATAGACATTCGGAGCCTGCTCTTCACATTTAGAAATACAGGCCCTGGACATGCTCCATTGTCCCGTTTGGACCAGTGCTTTTGGTGTAGGTGGTGTTGCAACACGAGGCTGGCTGGTCCCTGTAGTGGGTGCAGGAGTCAATCAATCAATCAATCGTTGAATTTGTAGAGTGCACTACTCACCCGTGAGGGTCTCAAGTCGCTGAGGGGGGGCGAGGGGGGATGGCTGCTGCTACTGCTCAAAGAGCCAGGTCTTGAGGAGCCTCCTGAAGGTGAGCAGGTCCTGGGTCAGCCGCAGGTGGGTGGGGAGGGTGTTCCTGGTCTTGGCAGCGAGGAAGGAGAAGGATCTGCCTCCGGGTGTAGTACGCTGGATTCGTGGGACGTCTGTGAGGGCGAGGCTGGCAGAGGGGAGCCGGCGGGTGGGGGTGTAGGAGTGGAGTCGGTTGTTCTGGAAGGCTGGTCCGGAGTTGCAGCTTGGTTTTCATTGGCTGCAGTGATGGAACATGAGCACTGCGTTTTGGTGGTGGAGGTGGTGTGCATGCTGGGGAAACTGGAGTCTCAACATCGGTCTCAGTAGGTGTCTCTGAGATGGGGATGTGGTCACTATCTTTGGAGACTGCCTCAGCTGCATCTGTGATGTGAAACAGTGCAATGTTATTTTTTATTTATCCTACAATTGTTTTACATTTGGCATACTTTCCTTACATTAAATCACTGACAGGAAACATTGGCTGC
Source organism: Lissotriton vulgaris (assembly GCF_964263255.1). Taxonomy (NCBI): domain Eukaryota; kingdom Metazoa; phylum Chordata; class Amphibia; order Caudata; family Salamandridae; genus Lissotriton; species Lissotriton vulgaris. The sequence goes on along the minus strand of NC_141690.1, from coordinate 316,542,096 downwards.
CATGGTGTGTTGGTGTGTTTTGCTTGCCATTGTTGCTTTGGAATGCCCACTTGGCTGACTTGCCTACAAATACCATGATGCATTGGGTGTATGAGGGAAAACGAGGACTGGAGTTTGATCTGTACACTGTTATTTGCCTGGGTGTATGTGCACAATTATACATTACGCAAAGGATTATTCTTGCATGCATCCTACCTTGTGGGGTACTTGCTGTGCCAGATGTGTCCAGCTGTGTGACTCCGACAACTGCATCAGGCTGGATTGTCGCCTCCACTAAGTCCGTCCTCTAGGGCTGTGTTGGTGGGTGCAGTTGATGGTCTCCCTCCTGTGGAACCTGCCTCCTTCAGCCTTTCGGCAATGCGTTCTTTGGCACGTATCCTCTGGTAGTACCACCTTTTTTTTAAGTCATCGATGCTGCAGTGTGTGACACCCACAGCATTCACTTTTGTCTTGATGCGCAGCCATATCTTTCTTTTTTCTGCCTCTGGCACTTTCAGAGACATTTTATCAAAGAGCTTGTCATTGCTTCTGCTGACCTCCTCAATGAGATATTCTAGCTCTCTCTCACTGAACTTCATCTTCCTCTTTCTGGGTGTGGCACTCTCCCCTGAGGCTGTTTTGTCCATCCTCTGTCACACAAATTTGCTGGATACAGAAGTGTTTTTGCACAGCTCCAGTACTCTGCCGTCTCCTCTGAACTCCTTTGGGCACAGAATGAAGCATGGAGTGGATGACATCCTGGTTGTGATATCATCAGCCTGCTTCCTATGCGACACATTTTTGGTGATTTTTGCTAAAGCGATATCACAATTTGTGGTTTTTCAGTTTTTGCGCCTTGCATTTGTGCACTCGCTTTTCGTTTTTGTGATTATTCGCAAATCAGTACGAATTCGCGATTAGCTTCCTGCATTCGGGATAGCGATTTTTTAATTGCATCACTTATTTTTTGCGACAAAAAAATTACTATTTTGACTTTTAATGCATGTGCCTGGAAGTGTCTAAGGGCTAAGTACAGTGAAGGAAATGTACATTGTTTTTATGATCTCGCTGGATCGTGAAGGGTAGAAAGGAATAGATGAGTTCTCAATCCACTCTATTAGTAGGAAAGCATTTCAGGGTCCCTGTTTTTGAGAGAAAGTGTGTAAGTTATAAGTACTGAAATGAGTAAATAGATAATTCTTATTTTCAAAACATGTTGCAATCTCGTAAGACTTGCAGGAGCATGAAAAGTAGAAAGGAGTAGGTGATCTTTTTTTTTATAAAACCTTTATTTTTTGTTTTATGTAAAGGCAACAAGGAAAAACACAGCGGTGAGCCCGCACATCATCCCTCACAGGGGGCATAATCAAAAGTAGTTAGGAATGGTGACTTGTAAGAGCAGGGACACACATGAATAGGTGGCAGGTCAGCGCCATCGGGAAGCGGCAAGAACATAGTGCTAAAGGTGCATCTGCTCAGTGTGTAGCCCTAGGAAGCAGCTGTTGAAGCCCAGGAGGGTATCCTGTCCAGGTTGAGAGGCTTCCGCCCTCCATGTGGGCACCGCAACAAATAAGAACAAAACTCTACAAAACCCCCCCAGCCCCCCTCCCCTCCCACCCTCCCCAGTGGTGGTGACCTCATCAATTCCATTCATACTTGTGGATCCTGTATTAAACCTGAAATAGGTGGAGTGAGTGTATGGAGGATGGGCAAACCGCAGAGGGCAGGCCCTTGGACAGAAAGCGAACCAGAGGTCCCCAGCGGAATTGGACGTTTTTAAAATTACCCAGGTAGATGTCCGCCACTCTTTCCATGCCAAGCAGTTTCCATAGCCTCGCGTGCCATAAGGAGATCGCCGGTGCCTCCGATTTTTTCCAGGCGGCGGCCAGAGTAAGCTTAGCGGCTCCAAGACAGAGCCACAGAATCTGTTTGTCCGCGCGTGTCTGATACTCAAGGACAGGGTCCCGGAGTCCCAACAGCACATAGGCCATAGAATCTGCCACTGGATAACCAAGTATATCCTTGATATGTGAGAGGATCTCCTCCCAGTACGGTCTGATAACTGGGCAATCCCACCAAATGTGGCGGAAGTCCCCAAGCAGACCGCAGCCCCTCCAGCACCTGTCAGAGGTGGCCGGGAATATGCTATGGAGTCCGGCCGGGTACAAATATCAGTCAATAAGCGTCTTAAGGTGGGCCTCCCACAGGTCTAGCGAGTGATTATAAGTAGAGATATCGCGCCATAGCACCGACCATTCCTTGTCTAAGATATCACGCCCCAGGAGCTCCTCCCAATGTCCCATGTAGCGGGGACGAGGCGACACTGCTGAGTTAAGTAGGAGTTGGTAAATAAAGGAGATGACTCCTTTCATGGCAGAGGTCCGGAGTATGAAGGCCTCAAAGGGCGAAGGAGGTCTCGTGGCTGTGTCAAGGACTTCAGGCGACATAGCCCAATGGAGCAGCTGGACATGGTGATACCGTTCCGTCGGTGGGATACCATAGTCCCTCATGCAATTGTCAAAGGAGAGGGGAACATGGCCATGAAATAGGTGGGTCAAAGCTCTACAGCCTCCCTCCCTCCACACCCCAAAGGGGCCATCCTGTAGCGCCGGTAAAAAGGCCGGAATAAAATGTATTGGCGTAAACGGGGAAGGAAATGTGGTGCAGTGGTCATCAGCGGCCAGCGAGTCCCAGACCTTCAGAGTGGTGCCATTCGGGGTACTAATATAAGCGTTCGGGGGCCTGTCTTTCTTGGGTTTCCAGGCCAGGTCCCAGATTGATCTACCAGCGACACTCCTATCCATGTGTAACCAGTGTTTCTCTGATGTTTGTTGGGACCATTCCACCAGCACTCTTAATTGGGCTGCTTTATAATACAGCTGTAGATCAGGAAGGCCCACACCCCCCTCCCCCCTGGGACGTCGCAAAACCGTGAAGGAAAATCGCGCCGGCCCCCCTGCCAGAAAAACCGGAGTCTTAAGGCATTGAAAGAAGTCCCCGTCAAGGGGGATAGGGAGTGCCTGAAAAAGATACAAGTATTTAGGGAGGAGAACCATCTTAATGGCATGGATTCTGCCCAGCCACGACAAGAACTTGGGCTTCCACCGTTCCAAGTCCGCTCGAGTCTTTTCCAATAACGGAGGGAAGTTGGCCGAGAACAACTTCCCAATCGTGGGCGTCAGATGGACTCCCAGGAAACGATGGAGCCGGAAGCCCATGCCAACAGAGTTAAAGGCCGCACTCGCTCCACCTCGACAGGCGAAAGCGTAATGTTCAAAACATAGGATTTGTCGCAATTGAGCTTGAAGCCGGCCACCTCCTCAAAACGCAACAGGACCTCCCGGACATCTGGCAGAGAGTGTACTGGATCCATAATAGAAAGCAGGACGTCATCTGCAAAGAGTGTAATTTTATGCTGCTCCCCGATAAAGGGAAGGCCCCAAATCCCCTCGTGCTCCCGCACCGCAATCGCCAGTGGCTCAATGCTCAAAGCAAAGAGCAGGGGGGAGAGAGGGCAGCCCTGCCTGGTGCCGCGGGAATGCGGGAAGAACGCCAATAGGTGGCCGTTCACCGCTACCCTAGAGCAAGGCTGCAGTAAATCGCTTTTACCATGGAGATAAATTTGTCCGAGAAGCCGAAGGCTGCCAGGGTATTGAACAAGAAGCCCCAGTTCACGCGGTCGAAAGTTTTTTCCGCATCGAGGCCCACGAGGACCGCCGGTATACGAAACCTATCAGCTTTCTCTATGAGGTGGACCACCCGCCTAGTGTTTTCATGAGTCTGATGCCCCTTAATAAACCCAGACTGGTCCGGGTGTATGAGTGCTGGCATCAAATCCTGTAGCCTGCGCGCAATGATCGATGAATAGAGCTTGACGTTGATGTTGAGAAGGGCAATTGGGCGAAATGAGGAGCAGAGGGCGGGGTCCTTCCCTGGTTTGGGCAAGATCGAAATCACGGCTTCCGCGAGGGAGCCGGTGGAGATGCCAGAGTCAGCCATGTCATTAAAAAGGGAGTCTAGAAAGTCGCACACCTCAGTGGCATACGTCTTGTAAAAAAGAGCGGTGTAGCCATCCGGACCCGGCGCCTTGTGGAGTTTCAGGTCCTTAATAGCCTCAAGCACCTCGCTACCAGTAATCGGGGCCTCCAGGAGCTCGTTCCATTCCTTAGACACCTGTGGAATAGGCAGGTCCCGCAAGTATTCCCGCTGGTCATCGGCATTGAGTGTCTCCCCCGCATAGAGTTCCACATAGAAGCGGCCAAAGATGGCAGCCTTAGTCTCGTCCCTGTACTGCAGTTCACCCGTCGAATCACGAACCCCTCCTATATATTCCCGTTCCCTCTTCTCCCGCAGCTGACGAGCCAGGTGCCTCCCCACCTTATTCCCGTGGGGGAGGACACCACTTCCTGTCTAGTATCTGCTTGGCGGTTAGCGCTCTAGCACCTGGGTCTCTCGGGGCTATTTAGGCTGAGCCTGACAACTGCGCGCTGCGGTAAGGGGTAGTGGAAGTTCCTCCTGACCCGCTAGCTCGCCAGAGGCCACTGTATTGAGCCTGTGCTCCAGCCTAAATGTGCTTTGTGATTTGCTATAATTATTTTATCTGTGACTGAAAACAGAATAATTTGTATTTTTAAAATTTGCATTTCGCATTTCTTGCACTCACTGATTAAATCGACACACTCATCTGATTAGTGTGCAGTAGCCGCATTTCGGGTTGTTTGTTCGTTTTCCCTCTGATTAGCAAGGGGGAGGACACCACTTCCTGTCTAGTACCTGCTTGGCGGTTAGCGCTCTAGCACCTGGGTCTCTTGGGGCTATTTAGGCTGAGCCTGACAACTGCGCGCTGCGGTAAGGGGTAGTGGCAGTTCCTCCTGACCCGCTAGCTCGCCGGAGGCCACTGTATTGAGCCTGTACTCCAGCCTAAATGTGCTTTGTGATTTGCTATAATTATTTTATCTGTGACTGAAAACTGAATAATTTGTATTTTTAAAATTTGCAATTCGCATTTCTTGCACTCACTGATTAAATCGCCACACTCATCTGATTAGTGTGCAGTAGCCGCATTTCGGGTTGTTTGTTCGTTTTCCCTTTGATTAGCAAGGGGGAGGACACCACTTCCTGTCTAGTATCTGCTTGGCGGTTAGCGCTCTAGCACCTGGGTCTCTCGGGGCTATTTAGCCCTCGCCCCTTATTGAGCGCGCAGTGGAGCCGAAGCTACGCCGAAGAGTAGCCAAAGAGTGGCCGTCTGCGTCCGTCCGCGCCAGGACGGGTCCAGGGGCCACTCACTCTGCTTATTTTTCTTCTCACTACTATGGCCCCGGCAGAAGATATACGTCTCAGGTACACTTCTCAATCCTTATTAGCTCTTCGACCCCAGGGATTACAGAGGTGCGCCTGCGATAACTGGCCATGTCCTGAAGGTCCCTTCTCCTGCCTGTTTGCAGGTTTCAAGCCACTCCTAATACTATCATTACTGGGCCTCCTAAGGCCACTAAACCAGGAACGAAAGGCTGGAAAAGCTTTCTCTTAAATATTCGATCCCTCCCGCGACATCACGTCGAGATATGGGACACTATCCAGAGCCTCAAACCGGAGGTATGTTTCCTTACGGAAACGTGGCTAAAGCCACATACCGTCCCATCCATTACTTTGGGGATTCCCCTAGGATATAAAATCCTGAGACAGGACCGCCCGGAAAAAATTGGTGGCGGAACCGCCATTATATATAAAGAAAGCCTTCACATTACAGTGATAGAACAAACTATATCACCTTCTATGGAAATAATGATATTTAAAATAAATACAGGATCTAAGGACCACTGGAAAGGTGCTTTGGTGTACCGGCCCCCTGGCCCCAATGCTGGCTTTTCACTAGCCCTAACCGAAATATTAGCTCCACACATGAAGGACAAAGAAAATTTTATTTTACTTGGAGATTTTAATTTTCATGCTGATGTATCAGAACATTCTGATACAAAACTCCTTTTAGCTGATCTCGCTCTTCTAGGTCTTATTCTGCGGAACTGTGGCCCCACTCACAGGGGAGGTCATACTTTGGATCTAATCTTTACTAATCACCCTACCATACACTGTCACCCCCCCAAATTCATAAACTGGTCCGATCATAGTATGCTAGAATTCTCCTTCATACAGTTAGCCAAATCTTCTGATCCTCCTGCCACTCTCAACATTAAATGGAGATCTTGGCACAAAATCACTCCAGACACATTTAAGCAAGTTTGGAGAGAGCCAACTATATCTGACTCTGACAATATTGAGTCGGCTCTATCCAAACTTAATAATACACTCTTGGATGCCATAAACCTTTTAGCCCCTCAAAAACTAGTTAAACAATCCTCTACCATCAAAAAAGAGATATGGTACACTGAAACATTAAAACTAGAGAAACAAAGATGTAGAAAGTTGGAAAAACTCTGGAGGAAGACTCATACCAGCGCTAGTAAGGAGCTCTATCTGCAGGCAATATCCACCTATTATAAGAATATCAAAAAAAGCTAGAAAAACCTGCCTACTATCTCAGCTAGATAAAGCTGGCAATTCGACCAGGGAACTATATAAAATCCTGCAGACCTTTACTAACCCTTTGGTATGTGAAAGTCCCGATACATTCGCCCAAGTGTTGTGTAACAATATTTCCAAATTTTTTGAGGATAAAATTGAAACTATTTATAATAAAATCATCTTGGCCAAACACCCCACAAACACGGAGGACTCTAGTATTCCTTGCATAAAGACTCACACAGACACCTTCCTTGATATCCCTGAAGCCACTGAGAATGATATTATATCGCTATTAAATAACATGAAATCCGGCTCCCCCCTTGATCTGCTCCCTGCCAGACTAACGACCAACCTGAGCATGATAATATGCCCAATCATCCGTAAAATTCTGAACCTTTCTTTCAAAGAAGGAAAACTCCCTCAGCAATGGAAAGAGGCAGTAGTGAATCCTATACGTAAAAACTCAGCCTCACCATGGACGGAACTCTCAAATCTCCGCCCTATCTCTCTTTTGCCCCTCCTGAGCAAACTGGCTGAGAAACATGTCAACACCCATGTTTCCAGTTTCATAGAGGCGACAGGGGGCCTGGACCACTCGCAATCTGGGTTCAGGCCCAATTACAGCACCAAATCAGCACTCCTCTCCGTGACCGATAACATCAAAATGTCACAGGATAGAGGAGGTTCGATGATTCTGGTGCTGTTAGACCTGTCGGACGCTTTTGATACTGTGTCCCACAAAATTCTCCTGGGCCGTTTGAAGGGAGTGGGCATTGGAGGACAGGCCCTGTCCTGGTTAGAGAGCTTCCTCTCCGGGGGATCACAATCTGTCAGCTTGGGCCCCTATCGCTCCATCTCAAGGGCGCTCACGAAGGGGGTGCCACAGGGCTCATGCCTAAGCCCCACATTGTTTAATGTGTACGTGGCCCCCCTTGCTGAAATTGTGAGGAAGTATGGATTCACACCGGTGTCCTACGCCGACGACACCCAACTCCTCTACCCTTTCCACTCCCTTAACTCTAATGTTAGGGAACATTTTGCTGAAGGTATGAGGGCAGTTTCCAATTGGATGGCTTCCAACTGCCTCCAATGCAATGTCGGGAAGACGGAGGTAATGCTCTTTGGGAAAGCTACTATACTCTGGTCCCCCGACTGGTGGCCTCTGGACTTAGGACCAGTCCCCTCCCCAAAATTGACTGTTAAAAATCTGGGTGTGAAGCTAGATCAAAATCTAACTTTAAAGGAGCACGCAAATGTGATCGCTGGAGCATGTTTCCGTACCATTGGCCTGCTGAGGCGAGTCTTTCCTCTCTTGCCTGATATGTATAGAAAGACTCTTGTACAAGCCCTGGTGATAAGCCTATTGTAACGGGCTCCTGATATTAGCCAATGAGGATGCCATAAATCGGCTACAGGTAGTTCAGAATACAGCAGCAAGACTGATTCTGAACGCCCCCACAAGAACCCCTTCCAGGCCCCTATTGAGAGAACTCCACTGGCTTCCTATACGGCAACGTGTTATGTTTAAAATCTGTTGTACCGTTCATAAGTGTCTTTTTGGAAATGGCCCCAAATACCTGGCCCAAAAGTTACAACTTTATAAACCAGACCGCTCTCTGCGTTCAGGCAATCAATTGCTATTAAAACCCCCACTTATTAAGAAGACCAGACAAGGCGGCCGTGCCCTTTCCCTCGTGGAGCTGACCCTGTGGAACAACCTGCCCTTTAGTCTTAGACAAATCGCCAACCATCTATCCTTCAGGAACATGCTCAAAACTAATCTGTTCCTAGGAGAATAATCGGCCTTAGTTTATTTACTAAGACTTTAGCTTATCTGCAAAGTATACCCTTCACCATCCTGGCAAGCAAAGCGCAGAGATACCCCGACTGGGGCCGATTCTGGCGCAATATAAGAAACTAAATAAATAAATAAGATAGGCGTCGCAGCCTCAGCAACGTAAACTCCGCCTTGTTGTTATAGTGGGCCCTCAATTTCCCCCAAACCGCCGTCAATGGGCAAAGGGTCAGCCTCGAAGGGTTAAGTTTGTGGGCCTGCTCAAGTGTCGTCAGTTCCATCTCTAATTCCTCCCGTTCCCGGCGTCGCATCTTATTGAGGCGAGCATTAAGGGCTAAGCAAGTACCCCTGATTGACGCCTTAAAGGCGTCCCAGGTGATGGAGACTGAAGTATCGGACACTGGATTGAGTGCAAAAAAGTCCCTAATGGCCTTCCGCAACTCCTTATTTGAAAAGTCATCCCTGATCACCGAGAAATACCACTTCCTTTGTCCGTCACCAGCCTGCGACCAGCGCAGATTGAGCACGAGCAGACTATGGTCGGAAATTGACAGCGGAAATATTCTAGAGTCAAGGACATCTCCCCTAAGAGCTTGACTTAGAAAAATGTGGTCCAGGCGCGAGTGATGCACATGGGAGAAAAAGGTGTAATCTCAGGACAGGGGATGTATAGAACGCCAACCATCGAGTAATCCCAGCTCCCCAACCAACTGTTGCGTTTCAGCAGAAAACAGACCTGTATCAGCTCTGTGGGTACCGGAGCTATCCATCTCCCTATTCCACACCAAATTAAAGTCCCCCATCAAAAATAGTTGTCCTTCAGCAAAGTCTCCCACCTTCTGCAGCAGACATTGGATAAAGCCGTTCTGACCAGCATTGAGGGCATACACCATCAGAAAGGAGCACAGCCTTCCATGAACAAGACCCTTTACCATCAACCAGCGTCCTTCCCTATCACTGCGTACATCCACAGGCTGAAAGTGCAAGGCTGCACGAAAGAGAAGGGCCACCCCCCTATGCTTCATGGATGCAGATGATCTATATATGAGGGGGGAAGTTTTATGCCGGAGGTGCAGCTCATCCTTACACGCCAGGTGAGTCTCCTGGAGGCCCACAATGTCTATCTGGTGGTCTATCACGTATTTGCACACCTTCGGACGTTTCTGCGGGGAGTTCAGGCCCTTAACATTCCATGTTCCTATACTAAGAGGCATCAGTAAGCAACAAAATCGATCCGGCTATAGTCATACCACACCTCCCCCCGCCCACGCCCCCACATCCAGCAACCATTGACAATGCAGGGTGGCATCCTGGAGGGCCCTCCCAACACCCCACAGCCAAATAGGGCATGCATAGGATCCTCGAATCTAGCCGCACCACGGCAACACACACAGTAATCACTCTCCAGAGTATCAGAATCACACTCAGCCACGCACCCCTGTCACCACCACTACCCCGGCCACCCCCTGCCCCCCACAACTCCCCAACAAACCCCCTTATCACCACAATCCCCCCAAGAGGAACCCCATAGTGGCCCCCAAACCAAAAGAACACAGGGAGGCAGCATGAGGTGACTGAAGAACAGGAAGGAACAGTGTCCAAAACCACATCCGTAGATATAAGTCTGTAAGGTCCTCCAGGGGGCGAGGACGGAACACCATAAGGTGTGTCCCATAGGCCTCATACCGGGGTGTCTTCCCAAAAAGTACAAATTTACCGACGGTACCTGCAAATCCTCCGGCGCCAAGCAACTGTCATCCCAGCGCTCAGGCCGCCCCGGAGCCAAGCTGTGAGCTCGACCAATGTAGCTGACGCCACAGAAGCCACCGCTGCCCCCCTCTCCTGGAGACTGGTCTCAAGATCGGGTCTTCTCCGCTCCGACTCCCTACCCACTCTCTGCCACGAGGAAGACCGCTATCTTCTCCGCGATGGGGAGCCACTGCTCTCGGGGTGGGGGGGCGCATCCTCAATACCCTAGAGGTCCATTGCTACCTGTAGTGATCGGAACTGTGCAAGCCTGTTTTGCCATCGGAAAATGATGCGGAAGAGGTGACCCCAGGAGTAGGCTATGTTACGTTCCCTTAGAAAGGCGGTCACAGGGCGAAGCTCACGCCTCTTTTGAAGGGTCGATGCCGCCAAGTCCTGATACAATTGGGGATGGTGATCCCGGAACTGCAGTGATGGAGTCTCCCTTGCCTTCCGAAGGCAACTGAAAATCATGGACGCACACCAAGATATCAAGTGGAGGGCCACCTCCTCGTGTAGGCAGACTGACCCTGTGAACCCTGTCCATCTGGATCTCATGAAGGTCCTCATCATCCAAGATCTGCAAGAAGAGTGCCAGAACATAGCCCCGGAGGTCTCCAGACTCCCCATCCCAGGGGACCCAGTGTATGCGGATGTTGTTTTCCGGCAGGAACGATTCTCCAAGTCCTCCACGTGGGCCTGAAGGTCCAGATTCTGTTCCGTGAGCCGAATCACATCTTGTTATAGCTGATGCACATCATTCGCCACACTCAGATCATGATCCTCCAGGGTGGCTACTCGCTCCCCGATGCCGTCCACGCCGCGCCTGTCCTCGCGGAGTTCTGACGCCAGCTGAGAGCGAAGTTCCGAAATTTCCTCCTTAATAGAGGTGAAGAGCTCCATGATGAAGGCCTTGGTGGTGGGGGCCTCATCATCCTTCGATGTAGGCGAAGCGCTAGTTCCAGGTGACGCCGGTTGCAGGGAACCCTTGGACGGACCGTCTTTACCGGGCTTCCCTCTCCGCAGGGTAGAGGCCATCACGACCCCTTTTCGTTCGGGTACTTAGTCCTCGTGCTCTCTTCACGCCAGATGGTTCTCCGTCACTGGCCAGGGCTGGGCAGGAGCAAGATGCACCCCCTCGTCAGGCTTCTAGGAGGGAGCGCGCTATCCAAGCAGCATGTGAGGACCTGCTCCGGCCAAGCGCTACGCGGGACACCGCGTCACCCGAGGAGCCGGCCTTCCACCACTAGACCGGCTGGAATGACTCCCAGATACACTGCGCCGTTCCAAAGCTGCCTCAGATGTTGGTACCAGATTCAAGCGCCTTGTGGTCTGCCGAGCACACGTGGCATAGGCCGCCTGCCACCACGCACTCAGCCCGGGTGCACGTGCAGGTCCCTCCCGCACAGGTGGATATTGGATATATGGATATTCATCACGGGAAAGAAATACACTATATAGCCAGAGCACTCTCTACCACAGTCTATTTTGCAAGTATTACTCTAGAGAGATGTCTCAGCTGAGCGAGAAGTGTGTTTTCATATCAGATTCGGTATAATAGTATTCAAGATAGCCTTCCCAGCATAGACGTAATTTCATCCCTATCCCTTTACTTTTACATCTGCCATGTTAGGGCGAGCTGTAACCAGAGAGAAATACATCTTTTTATACCCTAATTTGCGCATCCATCGTCCAAGACACGGGTCACAGGGGATAGGCAAGGCTCTCTCCACACTACTATTCTGACTTATCATGCAAGAGAAATGTGCCAACAAACAGGGCGGTGCCTCCCTACAGCCTACTATGCATACCTGTCAGCATGGGAAGGCACAAGCAGAGAGATAACATTTTCTTAAAGTCTAGTACAGGCACCTCTCACCTGGTAAAATGTGTTAGCGGACAGGACACTCCCTTCTCAGACACTACTGCATATCCTTGTTGCTCTAGGCTGTTGCTCTAGGGTGACGTGTCAATAGAGAGGCCACTGCTTGCCCACACGATGCAGATCATCCATGTTGTGCTAGAGGAGATGAGAATGTTTCCCTACGCACTATTGTAAAGGTCTGTCATGGGGTGAGCTGTGACTGAACAGTCAAAATAATTCCCACACCCTCATATATATATTTTTGTCTCTGGGGAAAGGTCTTAGTGAAATGGTTAGTACTTGGTATATTAATTAAAGAACAGTAAGGTCTTTATTGTGAGACACGTACCTCCCCACCCACCTATGCATCCTGCTAAGCCTGGGCAAAGGTGTGAGTACACTCTACTCTATGCATTGATTACCTTCATGCAAAGTCTCACTTATCAGGCCAGTCTCCCCTCATAGTCTACTGTTCCCAGTTGGTAGGCTGTGGAGAGGTGTTAGTGAGATCCCAGTGTCTACTTACACCTTACTCTGCACTGCTGTTATACTGGGAAAGTATTAATTTAAGATTCACATTTCCCCCCACACCTGCTAATGGGGATAATAAGGCACAAGTACTGTAATAAAGGAAATTGTGAATTCTTGCAGGGTCATCAATAAAACTAGTGATTAAATATTTCTAATAATAATAAATGGACTCAAAGTAAATAAATGATAATTAATATGTGCTATGTACCAATGTCGGTCTTATGCAGACACAACATGTTGGATGCTTTCATAAATCTAAGTGATTTGTTTCCCCCTACAGGTATATATTGAATTGCATTTCATTAAACTAAAAACACTGTTACTATTCTGGTGTTTATAAATTATACATACTATATCAGGACATATTCTGTGTAAATGCAAAGTCCATTATAAAAGGTACGAACTTGTAAGATGCATGCAAGAGCAAACCAGGAAGTACTGCCCCTTGGGCTGCACATGAAGAATTGCCTCCCTGGTTCTCACAAAACAGAGAATTTTGAAGATTTTTTAAAAATGTTACAAAAAATGTGTTTTCGAATATTTAAAAACAACGATTGGCATTCTATATTTTTTTTAAAGGGTACGAAAAAAACAGGGAACTTAAAGTGTTAAATAAACACTAATTGCATCTCTTCAAAAACAAAAAGGAGAAAAACTTACAAAAAAACTATTACAAACTAAAAACAACTGCCTAGTGGGGCATTTGTGTTCTTGGAAAAGCATCTCTGGGCAGAACTGCTTGCCGTTGCAGATGCATTGACCTCAGGTGTCTCTACTTTCTGCTCCCCCAGCTGAACTCCTTGCTGCAAAGTTTTCTGGTAAGGTGCTTACCACAAACTTTCTTGTCACCTGGCCACATCTCAAAGAACTGCCACAAAAACAATTCCTTGGGAGGCTGAGGTGGCTGACCTTGTGATGCTGCCCCTGGCTGTTCATCTGAGGAACACATTCTTGTGAAGAGAAGCAAACAGGAAAGGAAAGCAAGCCAACTATGTCTACTCTCACCAAAAAGTGAAATAAAGCAAAAAGGATGAAATATTCTTCTTCTAAACAAAAGACATACATATGAATAAATCACAATGCTTCCTTAGGGTGTGATTACTCTGCTGCACTCCTCGCAAGACTCTCACAAGCATCTTGCGAGATTGCAAAATAATTTTTGCTTTAATTATTTCATTGAATTCATACACAATTTATCCAAGCTGATCAACTTTTCTAAAGTCTTAATTTGTTCATAATTACAAAAAAAAAGTTTTTAACCTAATTCCAAATGCAGAATCTTGTGGGTGAATCACGAGAGCCAAACTGGAAGTACATCCCTGGAGTCCAGACAGGAGATGGTGTGTTCAACTCCTGCAAGCATCCAGCGAAAATCCCCACCTTTCTTAAACAAACACCATACCATACCACATACCATGAACATTACAGCCATATTTAATGACTCTCTTTTGACAGATCAATAATAATTATTAATTGAGCACATGAAAAAGAACTGTAAACAGTAGATTAAAACAAAATATAGAACTCTAGTGAGTAATCATGTTTAAAATGTTGATTCCTTTCATAAAACGTAGACCTATACCATATTCCAAAAACCGAATACTCTCTTTCTAAGTTTTAATGATGACTTTAATGTAAAAACACATGCAAAGGCTATGGAAAGTATGATGTTACAATATTAATGAACTTGCAGGGAAAATGCCTCAGTAAGAGAGTCAAAGTATTGTTGTATTACTCTGGTTTATACTCAAACATAATTAATTAGAAATATATTGCAAAGTGTGCACCCTTTCCTCATAATTCACAATAGGAAAGCAACAACCTTTCAGTATAATGCCAGCACACAGGATACATGAGTCAGATATTTTAGCATACATATACTTAAATAAAAATTATTTGCTTTGAAGCAACTAGAAATTAACTAAAAAAGCCAAAGGATAAGGTAACATATTGGTTAGGTGAATTTTTCAGGCACAATGTTAATTTTTCAACCAAAAAACCCACAGAATTTAAGCAGTTACAGTTAGCAGCAATAACTATTACCAGTGCCCTTGCCATGCATTTCTTATGACATCACATATGACATCACTCAAGACGTTCTATGACATCTAATAACTCCAGGCAGGTTACATAAATTCAAAACGTTAATGCTGTCACTGAAAAATTCACCTAACTATAAGGTCACTTTAGCCTTTGTATTTTTCAGTGAATATATATATATATATATATTCACTAAAAAAAACATAGGTTTCACATCAGTTATAGTTAGCTGGAAATTTTACTGACATAAAACCAATGAAATTCCACGTTATAGTTAGTTGGACTCACTATAACTTGCGCGCCTGCAATGCACTGCTGATGACGTCACATATTACTCATGACATGGTCAGTGACATCACTCATGACATCACTGATGACACCATCCAGTGAATGTGTGTCTTTATGAAAAATAAATATGTTTTATATTTGTATTTGTAAAGGACGATGGAAGAGTAAATGGTTAAATAAGTGTGTAAATGGATGTTTTTTTTAAAAGAATTGATTGGTTAACTGCCTTATTAAGTGTATCTTAATGAATACATATATTAACGAGTAATTTTTATATTTTAAAATATATGTATCAGTGTTTCACTTTGTGTATAAGTGGCTGCATGGGTTGGTGACTGACTCACTGTTTGTATGTTTTTTGAAGACAGCATATGTGCAGGACTGTATGGGTGGATGAGTGTGTATATGTGTGTGTTAGTGAGTGAATGCCTGTCTCACTAGTGTCTTTATGAGTAACTACATATGTTTTAATCTTGTATATATGAGCATTGATGTATATAAGTCAGTATATGTGAGAGTGAGAGATTGAAAGAGTTCCTTTTTAAATAAGTATGTGTTTCTATAAGTGATTGTTTAAGAGAGTAAGTTTCCTTAGAAGTAATGTGCTAATGTATGTATAGCTGTATATGCAAATAAATGGATGTTCAATAGTTTATTTGCATGTGTGAGTATGTGTGTGAGTAACTTTTGTAAGACTGTCGGTGTGTAACAGGATGTATATGTGTTTCACTATATATGATGAGTGAGAATATGTATGAGTGACTATATAAAACTGTTGGTGTATGAGTGGATGTGTATATAGATGTTGGAATTACTGAATTGGTTTTTGTAACTGGTATGGGTATCTCCATTTTTTTTGAAAATGTTAGTTTCTATTGTTTGAATATGTGTTTCAATGGTTACATTACACTGAAAGGAGGTCTGTCACTCTGTCACAAGGATGGTGTCATCAGTGATGTCATGAGTGATGTCACTGACCATGTCATGAGTGATGTAATATGTGACGTCATCAGCAGTGCATTGCAGGCGCGCAAGTTATAGTGAGTCCAACTAACTATAACGTGGAATTTCATTGGTTTTATGTCAGTAAAATTTCCAGCTAACTATAACTGATGTGAAACCTATGGTTTTTTTAGTGAATTTAATAGGTTTTTTAAATGCTAATTCCTAACTATAACTGGTGTGAAACCTATGGTTTTTTCAGTGAATTTCATAGGTTTTTTAAATGCTAATTCCTAACTATAACTGGTGTGAAACCTATGGTTTTTTCAGTGAATTTCAAACGTTTTTTAAATTCTAATTCTAACTATAAGTCTCACTTTATAAATAAGACTGTTAGCACTCTAGTTGTTCTTTAGAACACTCTGGTACATTCTTTCATTGGGCTACAGTTGGGCTACATCTAGCTGATATTTGGGCTACATTTGCATTTTTTGGTCTCTGGTGGCCATCTTTGGGCTACATTGGGCTACATTGGGCCACATTTGGTCTACATTTTGGCATATATATAGCCCAATGTAGCACAATATATATTTTATCAAAGTTAATTTTCGTAAAAAACACTTAAGAATAGGGCTACCAGTCCCTACAATTTTTCCCAATTTTTATTTTTTTATTTTTTGCTTTGGAGCGCTCCCGGTGCGCTTCCCGGGGAGCGCCCTGAAAAGCGTACTTTTATAAAGCGCCCCCGGGCGCGCTCCGGGGAGTGTCCCGTAAGCGCCAATATCGCGAACGAAAACATGATCATGACGTATCGCGTAGCCGCGTCTGCGTGATACGCACGGCGTAAGCGCACCCGGAAGTACTCGAGCGAATACGATCGCGCAACGTAAACATCCGACGCGCTTACCCTACGCGACCCGAAGCGCCCCCGGGCGCGCCCGGGGGCGCGTAGCGTAAGCGCGTCGGGTCATGTGACCTGAAAATAACACTTTTCATTGGTTCATAACAGTTTTAGTTTCATAATGATGAAGCCCCTGGTCTTGTGACCTGAAAATAACACTTCTCATTGGTTCAGGACAGTTTTTTTTCAAAATGATGAAAGATCCCACCTTTTTTCCTTAATCTGGCTTTGTCCTTTGACTGAGGAAGACCTGTTTGTACATCTCTGTACCTTTTTGATCTTAATAATGGCTTCAGTAGCATCAGCAGCTGGTGCATCTGCCCCACCACCACCACCACCACCACCAACAGGACCAGCTCCAGATTATATTGGTGGTCATGACCAGGAGGAGGAGGAAGAGGAAGAGGAGGAGGGGAGGAGAAGATGGCTGCCTGAAGAAAATACCCCATACAAACCCAAGCCACACATTGTATGGGAGTTTTTTTCAATCCCAGAGGGCAAGAAAAAAGTGAATGCGGCCAAGGTAACTTGCCTAATCTGCAATGAAGAACTTTCACGGGGCAACCCAAACAAAAAATATTCATTTGGTAACCATACCATGATTCGTCATATGACCCGAAAGCACCCAAACAACTACTCTCGTGCAGAGTTCAGGGAACTGGCCAGTAACCTCCCCCAGTTGTCAAGGACCACCTCCCAAAGAAACCAACCCACTTCATCGGGACCAGAAACATCAGAGATGATGCCTTGTATTCAGCCAAGATTTGCTGATTTTAAAATCACTTGTTCTGCATGTGGCAAGCTTATCGCCTATGGTGAAAAAAGCGTAAAGCTCATCGTCCTTGCAGGTGATAATCACAAGTGCCCCAAAAAGAAGTAATTTTTTGGGTTTTTTGTTTTTTTGCTCCAGTTAAGCCAGTTTCAATTCCCTTTTTTTGTTTCTCCCCCTAAAAAAATACAAAAAAAATATAAAACTGTTTTGAAAAGCCAAAAAAAGTACAAAATGTTCAAAAAACACAAAAAAATATAAAACAACAAAAAGAAGAAAAAAAAGTTCTTTTTAGAACTACCTTTAATTTCTAAATAAAGGCTTCTTTTTTTATAAACTCTGTCATCTTTTTCCCTCATTTTACGCTCCCTGGTGCGCTACCCGGTGCGCGTACCGGGCGCATCCCCCGCGCAAAACGAAAAAAAAAATATTTTAAATGCCCCGCGGGGCCCTTTTGTAGCCCCCACATCAAACCTAGGGGGTCAAGGGGGGTCTACCCTGCCCCTTATGGTCATTTCCCTCTTTGTTTTGCCCACCTCTCGTGTCTCGATCCTACCGAGACACAAGATGGCGGCCGCTCCAGACTGTTTCGAATGTTTACAGACACCCGAGAGCCAATCAGCTTTCTGTGCGCACCTCGCGTGGCGTGCCCGGGGCGCGTACCGGTGCACGTACCAGTGCGCGGCTAGAGATATATATATATTTTTTTTAACCTTAATTACTCAAAATCGACTGGAGCACATATCTTGAGACATAGCAAAGGCACATCGGGCTACCAGTCCCTACAATTTTGCCAAGTTTGGTGGAAATCCATTCAGCCGTTCGGGCTAAAAGTGAAATTGACCGCCCTATGGAAATTAACATGGGGAAAACGCGTTTTGGGACCCCCCTTTTATCTTGGCCCCCGCTTGACGAATCCCCCGCAAACTTTCAGGGAAGGACCGGAACGCCGCGAGGCCATTTTGAGGAAATTTTGAGGCAGATTCGTCAACCGGCGCCAAAGGTATTCCAAATAGAATTTTGAGATTTAACATTGAAAAAAATCCTAACTATAACTACCTACTGGCGACCGCCAGTAGGTAATATATATATATATATTCACTGAAAAAACCATAGGTTTCACACCAGTTATAGTTAGGAATTAGCATTTAAAAAACCTATTAAATTCACTGACAAAACCAGTTATAGTTAGCTGGAAATTTTACTGATATAAAACCAATGAAATTCCACGTTATAGTTAGTTGGACTCACTATAACTTGCGCGTGCAATGCACTGCTGATGACGTCACATATTACATCACTCATGACATGGTCAGTGACATCACTCATGACATCACTGATGACACCATCCAGTGAATATGTGTCTTTCTGAAAAATAAATATTAGTGAGTAATGTTTAAATATTTAAATATATATATTATTGTTTCACTTTGTTTATAAGTGGCTACATGTGTTGGTAAGTAGCTACATGCGTATGTATATGGGTTATTAGATGTTTCTCTTAGTATCAGTATGAGTGTCTATATGGTTTGGTGGGGGTATTACTTAGCACATAGATGCATGAGTGACTGACTCGCTGTTTGTATGTGTTTTGAAGACAGCATATGTGCAGGACTGTATGGATGGATGAGTGTGTATATGTGTTTGTTAGTGAGTGAATGACTGTCTCACTAGTGTCTTTATCAGTAACTACATATGTTTTAATCTAGTATATGTGAATATTGATGTATATAAGTGAGTATATGTGAGAGTAAGAGATTGTAAGAGTTCCTGTTTAAATAAGTATGTGTTTCTATAAGTGATTGTTTAAGAGAATAAATATGTGTAATTTTCAATACAAGTAAGGTGGAAGTGTGTGTATAACTCTATATTCAAATAAATGGATGTTCAATAGTTTATTTGCACGTGTGAGTATGTGTGTGAGTAACTTTTGGATGACTGTCGGTGTGTAACAGGATGTATAGGTGTATCACTTCATATGATAAGTGAGTATATGTATGAGTGACTATATAGAACTGTTGGTGAATGACTGGATGTGCATATAGATGGTGGAATTACTGAATTGCTTGTTGTAACTGATATGGGTATCTCCATTTTTTTTTAAATTTCAGTTTCTATTTTTGAATATGTGTTTCAAGGGTTACATTACACTGAAAGGAGGTCTGTCACTATGTCACAAGGATGGTGTCATCAGTGATGTCATGAGTGATGTCACTGACCATGTCATGAGTGATGTAATATGTGACGTCATCAGCAGTGCATTGCACGCGCAAGTTATAGTGAGTCCAACTAACTATAACGTGGAATTTCATTGGTTTTATATCAGTAAAATTTCCAGCTAACTATAACTGGTTTTGTCAGTGAATTTAATAGGTTTTTTAAATGCTAATTCCTAACTATAACTGGTGTGAAACCTATGGTTTTTTCAGTGAATTTCAAAGGTTTTTTAAATGCTAATTCCTAACTATAACTGGTGTGAAACCTGTGGTTTTTTCAGTGAATTTCAAAGGTTTTTTTAATGCTAATTCCTAACTATATAAGACCTGAAAGCCCACCAGGAATCTCCAGTATGCGCCAGGGGACTGCATTGCAGAGAGGTGTAATGAAGCCACAACCCTTTTTACACCTCTCTGCAACGCAGCCCCCGTGCATGTTTGAAGAGGGGAAACTAATTCCCCTTGCATACTGGGGGCCCCTGGGGGCCTATTAGCCCACCTGGAACCTCCAGTATGTGCCTGGGGCTGCATTGCAGAGGTGTAATGAGACTATGCCCCTTGTTACACCTCTCTGCAACGCAGCCCACTGCCGCGTTTGCAGAGGGGGAACTAATTCCCCTTGCATACTGGGGGTCCCTGGGGTCAACTAGTCCACCAGGAGCCTCCAGTATGCACGAGGGAGCTGCATTGCAGAGAAGTGTAATGAGGCCACACCCTTGTTACACCTCTCTGCAATGCAGGCCACTGGCGCCTTTGCAGAGGGGGGACTAATTCCCCTTGCATACTGGGGGTCCCTGGATCATATCTGCCCAAACACCGATATTCCGAACGATTGTAAATGACTTTTCTTGAGAAACATTTGGATTTGGATTATCATGTCCTATACTTTGGAATTTTTGAAAGACTGACTTTGAGGATGCTATAAATTACTCAAGTCTGCCCGAATTGTGTGGGTAAAATTGATACCTAGTCACTTTTAATAAGAATATACTTATGTCTCGTCTAACATTTGGAAGAAATATCTAGTTATATGACAACGGGATACCGACATAACTTGAAGGAAATAAGAACGCCCTGAAGAAGTTCTGTTGTACAGAACGAAACGTTTCGGCTGGCTGTGGTACATAAACTTAAGGAAAATAAAAGCATTTGAATATACACCAAGATTCAGCGCTTCAATAAGTACTCTAAGTGATATGATTTGATTGGACTCATTGTGAAAGTGGTGCTGTGCCAAACTTTGGAATATTCTCCACTACTCTCTACTACTTACTCTCTCCCACTCTCTACTACTCACTCTCTACTGCTCTCTACTACTCACTCTACTACTTACTCTCTACTACTCTCTACTACTCAGTCTCTACTACTCACTCTCTACTACTCTCTACTACCACTCTACTATTCACTCTACTACTCTCTACTACTCACTCTGCTACTCTCTCTACTGCTCTCTACTACTCTCTACTACTCACTCTCTACTCTCTATTACTCACTCTCTACTCTCTACCTCTCTACCTCTCTACCTCTACACCTCTACCTCTCTACCTCTCTCTACACGCACACATATAGACATATATGCATATATATATGTGCATATGCATTTATATATATGTATGTGTATATATAAAAAAAACAACTAAACATTTTTTTTTCTAATCAGCTACTTTTAAAACTGTCATTCTTTTTCCCCATGGTACACTCCCCGGTACGCTTACCGGTGCGCGTACCGGGCGCTCACCCCGCGAAAATCAAAAATTTTTTTTTTTTTTTTTTTGCCCCGTGGGGCCCTTTTATGGCCCCCACATCAAACCTAGGGGGTCAAGGGGGGTCTACTCTGCCCCCTTATGGTCATTTCCCCCTTTGTTTTGGCCACCTCTTGTGTCTCGATCCTACCGAGACACAAGATGGCGGCCGCTCCGGACTGTTTAGAATGTTTACAGACACCCCAGAGCCAATCAGCTTTCTCCGCGCAAGTCGCGTGACGCGCCCGGTGCGCGTACCGGTGCGCTTACCGGAGCGCTGCTATAGATATATATATTTTTTTGAACCTTAATTACTCAAAATCCACTGGAGCACATATCTTGAGACATAGCAAAGGCACATCGGGCTACCAGTCCCTACAATTTTGCCAAGTTTGGTGGAAATCCATTCAGCCGTTCGGGCTAAAAGTGAAATCGACCGCCCTATGGAAATTAACATGGGGAAAACGCGTTTTGGGACCCCCCTTTTATCTCGGCCCCCGCTTGACGAATCCCCCCCAAACTTTCAGGGAAGGACCGGACCGCCATGAGACCATTTTCCTGAAAATTTCAGGCAGATTCGTCAACCGGCGCCAAAGTTATTCAAAATAGAATGTTGAGATTTAACATTGAAAATTATCCTAACTATAACTACCTACTGGCGACCGCCAGTAGGTAATATATATATATATATATATATATATATATATATATATATATATATATATATATATATATATATATATATATATATATTGTCAAACAATGGCCTTGCAGCTTGGGTGATCACTCGACGGCGCTCATGTGTGATGCAGCCTCCCTCCTTACTTCACATAATTTTTCGTTTTTGCCCAACACGTTTCAAGGTAGAAACCTCTTCTTCTGGGGCTGTGAATGAAAAAACATCTGAGCCTCGCATACCATTTCCGGTTTTATTTCATTCTTGGACCTCCCTCCAATGATATATGGCACAGTTCAAGGCATTATGGTGCATGACGGGACATTTAGTTCGAGAGTCAGATGATAATTCAATGTATTTTCACCAAGCTTAATACCAGGGACCACCATCTCCATGGGGCTTCCATAATTAAAAATTGTAAGGGGCTCCTGCCCCTCTCCATACTGCCACGGGGACCCCCACCTCCCGGTGCACAAATTATATTAATGTGGGGGTCTGTTACGGAAACCCGGCCCCGGGGAACACCACCTTCCTGGGGCTATGCAAATGAAGGGAGGGGGACTGCGCGGACCACTCCTGGAGTCCTTGATGGCCCTGGGGACCGCACCCCCCAAGGCCCGCTCCTGTAATGTCCCTGGGTACCCACCCCGGGACACGACTGTTTGCTATGGCTCCTGCCATGTCATTGCAAGCCCTGCTTTGCTTCATTGAAGCGAGAGCAGGAAACCTGCTCTCGCTTGAACAAAGCAAAGCAGGATTGGTTTTGTGCAAGGGGAGCTGCATGTTAGCTGCTCCCCTTGCTAAAAAAAAATGCCTGCTCTCGCAGGAGGCGGGGAGCCCACTGGGACTGTGGGGCATTGAGGCTCCCCCCACGGTCCCTATTGTTAAGGTCTGACCCCTGACAATGGGGTACCCGGGCCACAAGTGGCACACATCCCCCCTCCCTTTACTTAAAAAAATAGAATGGCCGGGCCCAGGGAGATGTGGACCCCGGGGCCAAAATCGGCCTGGGGAGGGGGTGCAGCACTGCCCCCTCCTCAAATAAAAGTATTTCAAATAAAGGCCAAGCCCCAGGGGATGGGGTCCCCGGGGAAAATAGTGGGCCAGGGATGGGGGTCATATGGCCCCTTTCCTGTAAATATTTAAAAAATAAGAAGCCATGCCCTGGGGGATGCGGTCCCTGGGGCCATACGTGGCCCAGGGAAGGGGGGCCTCAGGAACCCCCTTCCCTATAAATGTATTTATAAAAATGAGGCCATGACCCAGCGGATGGGGTCCCTGGGGCCAAATTCAGCCTCTGGTTTTAGAAATAAAAATTCCAAAAGGGTCAGGCCCTGGGGGATTGAGTCCCTAGGGCCCCAAAAATACTAAAAGGAGGGGGGCGACACAGTCCACCTTC
The DNA here is from genome assembly GCF_964263255.1 of Lissotriton vulgaris. Lineage (NCBI taxonomy): Eukaryota > Metazoa > Chordata > Amphibia > Caudata > Salamandridae > Lissotriton > Lissotriton vulgaris. The sequence continues at coordinate 316,518,686 of NC_141690.1, read as the reverse complement.
TAAAAATATATATAAAAATAGCGGCCATCTTGCCGGACCCTGCGCTTTCTTGCACCACTCTGCAAATGCTCCCCCTGGTGCTTTCTAAATTGGGGGATTAAGTCCCCTTGAATACTGAAGGTCCCTGTTGGCCAACTAGCCCACCAGGTACCTGCAGTAAGTGCCACACAGCTGGCTTGCAGAGATGTGATCTGAGGCCATGCCCCTTTTTACACCACTCTGCAAACACACCTCTTAGTGCACTGCTGGTGGGGCGATGAGGTACTCTTGTATCCTGAGGACCCCAGGGCACAAGTGGACTACATCCCCGAGCACCTGTGCACCAGGAGCTACATTTGCAGAGTGGTGTAAAAAGGGAGCGTGGCCTCGGATCACTCTCAGCAATCAAGGTGTGTGGCGCTTACTGGAGGTACCTGGTGGGCTAGTTGACCCCAAAGGGCCCTCAGGAATGAAGAGGGCTTAATAACCCAACTTAGAACGTGCCAGGAGGAGTGTTTGCAGAATGGCGGAAAAAGGGGACGTGGCCTGTGTCCACCTCTCTGCAATCCCACTGTGTGGGGCTTACTGGAGGTAGGAGGTAGGCTAGTAGGCCCCTAAGGACCCCCAGCAGCAAAGGGGACTTTAATCCCCATTCAAGAGCGCACAAAGGAGCGTGTTTGCAGAGTGGTAGACAAAGGGGTGGTGGCCTGCTATGAGAACTTAGCAATCCTGTTGTGTGTGACTTACTGGAGGTAATAGGAGGGGTGACACAGTGGGATTTCTAAAACGTCTTTGAGGCCATGCCCCCTTTCTCCACCAATCTGCAAATGCGTCTCCTAGCGGATTACTTGATGGGGATGAAGTCCACTTTACTCCTGAGGGACTTTGGGGGCCAAGAAGCCCTCCTGGTACCTCCTGTAAGTCCTATGCAGCGGAATTCTTGAGCACTAGTCAGAAGCCAACCCCATTTCTCCACCACTCTGCAAACGTGTCTACTAGATAAAGAAGTGTTTGCAATGCAATAGGTTTCGCATTTTCGAGAGTTAGAGCTATTGGCATTGTAAATTTAAAAGATTTTTGCTAATGTTTTTCGGAGTTGAGTGTATGTGCATTGTGTGTAGTGGAATTATGTGGTAAGTTGTGCAGAGAAATTATGTGGCCAGAAAGTATGTGGTATCTAGTGTATAGAAATTATGTAGAGTGGGATTATGTGTTATGGAGAGTACTTATGTGGTATAGTAGTCTTTGTTGTGTAGTGGTAACCTCAGGTTTAGTCTTCCTCATTTCCATCAAAGTTCAACTATGAACTCAGTGAGACAAAAAAAGAATGAATCACTGAAGAGCACTTGTGGACCTAGTCAGAGGTATGAACAGGGCCACTGGAATCATGCGCCTGTTTAGCTCAACTGACTTTTGCACAATTATGCGTTTGCCGCATTAGCCACTGTTAGACCCGTCTGCTTCTGAGAGTCCCCTCACCACTATGATTTATTTTGTTCCCCTGTACCTCCCAAAATTTGTCGCTTTTCTTTGTCTACCAGGACCTTTTGTGTGCTGTTTCATGGGGCTAGATGTTCCTTGATGCCCAGTTGTTCACAAGGTTTTTGGCACCTATTTACAAGGCACCTGGCGAAACCTGTGACATTAAAGACTGGGATTGGCAACCTGTATGAATGGCCTCAAAATGGTGGCCACCCTTTTTCCTCATGTGAGTGACTCCCCTTGGAGCCTCCATGAACCTTGACCTTTCAAAGTTTTGGCGCCCTTTTACTTGGCGCGCATTCCTGACAGGAATTACTTTATTTCCCTCAGGTACACAAAATGGCTGCTCTAGAACCCTCGTATGGTGGCTGTTAGGGTCCTAAATACCTCTCAGAAGTGCCATGTCATGGGCCTAGCCCAAAGAAGGTTCTAGAACCTACTGGCACGAGCCAGCACCTCAGGGCACTGGCTATATAAGGTCCAGTCCCTGGCGGCCATTTTAGATGACCAGAAGACTAGATAGGATAATGATGTCCCAGATCTAGGGGAAGAAGGAGATTCCAGACTTGACACCAGATTGACACCTGCCCTGTTGACCCCTGAGGCGGCTGGTAGCGCGGGCAGTAGAGCAAGCAAGGGTCACTGGCGTGGATCTTGACTGACGTTCCAGTCAGCTGTGTGGGCGGTGACCTCGTGCCTACAGCGCCTGCCCAACGAGTGCCTCGTCACCCCCAAGAGACTGTGGCCATTGTCGTGTGCCTTCCCCGCCCCCCCCCGGTGGTGAATTACGACAGACTCGGGTCGCGAGGCGAGAGCAATTTCGCCGCGACCGCGAGCTTCTTCTGTGCCCCTTTTGTGACAGGTGCCTCCAGCGAGAAGCTCGGACGTCTCCGAGCTCCACCGGCGTAGAGTGCTTCCTGCGCAGACTGAGGTGAGGTGGTGCGCCGGGGCGGGCAAAGGCCGGCCTTCGTTGGGCGGGACTACTGTCTCTGCCCCAGTGAATCGGCGGCTGTAGCTGTGGGCGGGAGCCATCCCTGTTTGAGGAAGTCAGAGGGAGGTCCATGGAGCCCCTGAGAACCCGTCGCTGGCGAGAGAAGTGCTGAACCCGACTGAATCGCTTTTCGATTGCAGCCGATGTGAGGTGGGCCCGTTTCTTCAGGTGGGAAGCGGTGATATAAAGGAACTGTGAACCAGCATTTATTTGACTGAGCGCGAAGATTGTGTGACCTCTTCGGCAGCCCCGTTCGTCAGTCTAAAGACTTTGAACTGGTGCCGCCTGAGTGCTAGCAGTGGTAAAACCCCTAGGCGCGCTTAATCCCCACCAGCAAACAGAGATCTCAACCCGGTGGCAGCCGAGTGTAAATGAAGTGTTCACTGTCTTTCCTTGCCTTTTAGTTACACGCACATAACCCCGTGAGGTTCCTAGAGAGTCCCAACACTCCTTTTGTGCCCAGAGAATACTGTGTACAGGATTGGTGAGGTCGTCATAAACTGTAAGAGTTATCTTTCCAACCTGAAATGTAATCGCAAATGTAATGTTCCTGAAGTATTTAATTGGTGGCAGCGAAAGCAGAATGAACCGGTGAATGTTTATTTAACTGAACCAGTTTTTATTCTGCTAAACAAAAAGTGATATTTATTCTATTTATTGATGATATTTATTCCTGATATTTATTCTATTTATTGATGATATTTATTCCTGAGCTAATTTATTCCAAAATCGAAACCCAGCAAATGGTGGCCAAAAGAAATGTGTATGTGCTTTCCTAATTGATCCCCATTTACAACAGAGAATTTTTACATAAAGGAATCGTATTTTTCTACAACATTGGTGTGGTGTCCTTCTTTTTGGTGGTTGTACAAGGAGATATTATTGGGTCAAAGCCGGCTTAACACGATAGCCTTCACTTGCCTTGACACTTGAGCCAAGCTACCCCCTTTGTGCTGGGCTTGCCCATCGCAGGTCCAACAGCCACATAAACCATCATCTGCTCCCTAATCTGCAGATTTGAACAAAAACTGCCTTGTTTCTAGCTCAAATATTGCAAACAATGCCGCGAAAAGTGAGCATGGTGGAAGGCCCTTTGCAAACCTAGAACGTATTGATAAATGTGGATGTTAAATTAGTACTTATGGTGTGCAAGCCACTCTTGCTTCCTTCTGTGCCTCTTTCTGCATTTCTGTTGCTTCTTTCTGCACTTTTCTTTCTCTTTTCTGCATCACTTTTCTATCTTTCTGTACCCCTCTTGCCTCTATGTGCATATCTCCTACCTCTTTCTGCACCCCTCTTGCCTCTTTCTGTACGTCTGATGTTTCTTTCTGCACCGCATTTGCTTCTTTCTGCACCTATTTTGCAAATTTCTGTTTCGCTCTTGCCTTTTCTGCACCCCAGTTCCCCTCTTTCTGCACCTTTCCTGCCTATTTCTCTACCTCTCTTGCCCATTTATTCTCATCTGTTGCATCTTCCTGCACTTCTCCTGCCTCTTTCTGTACCACTCTTGCCTCTTGTAGCACTTCTGTTGCTTCTTTCTGTACTTTTCTTGCTTCTTTCTGCACCCCTATTGCCTCTTTCTGTACCCCTCTTGCCTAGTTGTGCACCTCTCTTACTCTTTCTGTACCCCTCTTGCCTTTTTCTGTAGTTCTCTTGCCTCTATCTGCAACTCTTTTGCATCATTCTGCACGTCTCCTGCCTCATTCTGTACTCCTCTTTCCTCTTTCTGTATCTCTGTTGGTTCTTTTTACAGTGCTCTTGCTTCTTTCAGCATGTCTCTTGCCTCTTACTGTACCCCACTTGCCACTTTCTGCTCATCTTGTGCCTCTTTCTCAACCTCAATCTCTTCTTTCTGCATCTCTCTTGCCTATTTCTGCACCTCTCTTGCCTCTTTCTGTACCTCACTTGCTTCTTTTTGCAACTCTCTTTCCTCTTTCTGCACAGGTATTGCCTCTTTCTGCAACTCTGTTGCTTCTTTCTGCACCTATCTTGCTTCTTTCTGTACCCTTCTTGTCTCTTTCAGTACCTCTGTTGCTTCTTTCTGCACTTCTCTTCCTTCTTTCTGCACCCCTCTTGCCACTTTCTACACCACTCTTGCCTCTTTCTACTCCTCTGCTGGTTCTTTCTACACTGGTCTGGTTTTGCACCTCTTTTGCAAAATTCTGTATCACTCTTGCCTCTTTCTGCATCCCTGTTCCCTCTTTCTGTACCTTTCTTGCCTGTTTCTACACCCTCTTGCCCCTTTATGTAACTATGCTGCGTCTTTCTGCACTTCTCTTGCATTTTTCTGCACATTTTCCAACACTTTCAGCACTCTGTTGCTTATTTCTGCACTTCTCTTGCTTCCTCCTGCACTCCTCTTGCCTCTTACTTTGCCCCTCTTACCTCTTTGTGCACCTTTCCTTTCTCTTCCTGCACCTCTCTTGCCTTTTACTGCAGTTCTCCTGCCTCTTTCTGCACCTCTTTTGCTTCTTTATGCACTCCTCTTGCCTTTTTCTCTACCCCTCTTGCCTCTTTCGGCACCTCTTTTGGATCTTTCTGTACTGCCCTTGCAAATTTATGTATCCCTCTTGCCCCTTTCTGCACCCCTGTTCCCTCTTTCTGTACCTTTCCTGCCTGTTTCTGCACCTCTCTTGCCTCGTTCTGCGCCCTCTGTTGCTTCTTTCAGCAATTCTCTTGCCTTTTTCTGCTCTTCTGTTGCTTGTTTCTGCACCTCTCTTGCTTCTATCTGCACCTCTGTTGCCTCTTTTTACACCTCGCTTGCTTGTTTTTGTACCCCTCCTGCTTATTTCTTCACCCCTTTTTTCTCTTTCTACACCTCTCTTACCTTTTTTGCAGTTCTTTTGACTCTTTCTGCACCTCTTTCAGTTAATTCTGCACTTCTCTTGCCTCTTTCAGTACCACTCTTGCCTCTTTTAGCACTTCTGTTGCTTCTTTCTGCACTTTTCTTGCTTCTTTCTGCACCCCATTGCCTCTTTCTGTACCCCTCTTGCCTAGTTGTGCACCTCTCTTACTCTTTCTGCACCCCTCTTGCCTTTTTCTGCAGTCCTCTTGCCTCTATCTGCAACTCTTTTGCATCATTCTGCACATCTCCTGCCTCTTTCTGTACTCCTCTTTCTGTATCTCTGTTGGTTCTTTCTACAGTGCTATTGCTTCTTTCTGCACGTCTCTTGCCTCTTTCTACACTTATCCTGCCTCTTTCTATACCTCTCTTGCCTCTTACTATACCCCACTTGCCACTTTCTGCTCGTCTTGTGCCTCTTTCTCAACCTCACGCTCTTCTTTCTCCATCTCTCTTGCCTCTTTCTGCACCTCTCTTGCCTCTTTCTGTACCTCACCTGCTTCTTTTTGCATATCTCTTTCCTATTTCTGCACAGGTATTGCCTCTTTCTGCAACTCTGTTGCTTCTTTCTGTACCTATCTTGCTTTTTTCTGCACCCTTCTTGTCTCATTCAGTACCTCTGTTGCTTCTTTCTGCACTTCTCTTCCTTCTTTCTGCACCCCTCTTGCCTCTTTCTACACCACTCTTGCCTCTTTCTACACCTCTGCTGGTCTTTCTACACTGGTCTGGCTTCTTTCTGCAGCTCTTTTGCAAATGTCGGTAACACTCTTGCCTCTTTCTGCATCCCTGTTCCCTCTTTCTGTACCTTTTTGCCTGTTTCTGTACCCTTTTGCCCCTTTCTGTACCTCTGTTGCATCTTTCTGCACTTCTTTTGCATTTTTCTGCACATTTTCTAACTCTTTCAGCACCTCTGTTGCTTATTTCTGCACTTCTCTTGCTTCCTGTTGCACCCCTCTTGCCTCTTACTTTGCCCCTCTTGCCTTTTTGTGCACCTTTTCTTTCACTTTCTGCACCTCTCTTGCCTTTTACTGCAGTTCTCTTTCCTCTTTCTGCACCTCTGTTGCTTATTTCTGCACTTCTCTTGCTTCCTCCTGCACTCCTCTTGCCTCTTACTTTGCCCCTCTTGCCTCTTTGTGCACCTTTCCTTTCTCTTCCTGCACCTCTCTTGCCTTTTACTGCAGTTCTCCTGCCTCTTTTTGCACCTCTTTTGCTTCTTTCTGCACTCTTCTTGCTTTTTTCTCTACCCCTCTTGCCTCTTTCTGCACCTCTTTTGGATCTTTCTGTACTCCTCTTGCACATTTCTGTATCCCTCTTGCCTCTTTCTGGACCCCTGTTCCCTCTTTCTGCACCTTTCCGGCCTGTTTCTGCACCTCTCTTGCCTCGTTCTGCGCCCTCTGTTGCTTCTTTCAGCAATTCTCTTGCCTTTTTCTGCTCTTCTCTTGCTTGTTTCTGCACCTCTTTTGCTTCTATCTGCACCTCTCTTGCCTCTTTTTACACCTCGATTGCTTGTTTCTGTACCCCTCTTGCTTATTTCTTCACCCCTTATTTCTTTCTACACCTCTCTTGCCTTTCTTGCAGTTCTCTCGTCTCTTTCTGCACCTCTTTTGCTTCTTTCTGCACTTCTTTTGCCTCCTTCTGTAACCCTCTTGCCTTTTTATGCACCTCTGTTGGTTCTTTCTGCACTGCACTTTCTCTACTTCTCTAACCTCTTTCTGTACCCCTCTTGCCTCTGTAAGCACCTCTGTTGCTTCTTTCTGCACTTCTCTTGCTTGTTTCTACACCCCTCTTGCCTCTTTCTAAACGCCTTTTGCCTCTTTGTGTACCTCTCCTGACACTTTCTGCACCGCTCTTGCCTTTTTCTGCACTCCTCTTAACTCTTTCTGAACCGCTGTTGGTTCTTTCTACACTGCTCTTGCTTCTCTTTGCACCTCTGTGGCACATTTCTGCATCCCTCTTGCCTCTTTCTGTACCTCTCTTGCCGCTGGCTACATACCTGTTCCCTCTTTCTGTACCCCTTTGCCTGTTTGAGCAACACTCTTGCTCTTCCTGCAGTTCTCCTGACTTTCTTCACTTCTCTTGCTTCTTTCTTTACCTTTCTTCCTTTTTCTGCACATCTCTTGCTTTTTTCTGCATCTCTCTTGCCTCATTCTGCTCATCTATTTGTTCTTTCAGCACTGTTCTTGCCTTTTTCTGTACCGCTCTTGCCTCTTTTAGTCCCTCTTTTACTTCTTGCTGCACGTCTCTCTCCTCTTTCTGTTCCCCACTGGCCACATTCTCTACCTCTGTTGTTTCTTTCTGCACTTCTATGGCCTCTTTCTGCACCTCTCTTGCTTCTTTCTTCACACCTGTTGTCTCTTTCCGCACCTCTGGTGTCTCTACAATGGTCTTCCTGCTTTCTGCACCTCTCTTGCTTCTTTCAGTACTTCTCTTGTCTCTTTATGCACCTCTCTTGCAAAATTTTGCATCCCTCGTGCCTCTTTCTGCTGTTCTCTTGCCACCTCACTTGCCCCTTTCGGCACTTCTCTTCCTTCTTTCCACACCTCTGTTGCTTTTTTTCTGTACTTCTCTTCCTTCTTTCTGCACCCTTCCTGCCTCTTTCTGTATGCCTCTTGCCTCTTTGTGCACCTCCCCGACATGTTGCTTCTTTCTGCACTTCTCTTCCTTCTTTCTGCACCCCTCTAGCCTCTTTCTGCACTTCTCATGCTTCTTCATGTACCTCACTTGCCTCTTTCTGCACTTATTTCTTCTTTCTACACTTCTATTGTTTCTTTCAGCAATTCTCTTGCCTCTTACAGCACTGCTCTTACTTTTTTTGCACACCAATCCTGCCTCTATCTGTACCTCTCTCGCCTCTTTGTGCTCCTCTCCTACATTTTTCTGAACCCCTCTTGCTTCTTATTGCACCTCTGTTGGTTCTTTCTTCACATCTCTTGCTTCGTTTTACAACTCTGTTGCTTCTTTCAGCAACTCTTGTGCCTCTCTCCGCACTTCTCTTGCTTTTTTCATCATCTCTCTTGCATCTTTTTGTGCCTCTGTTGCCTCTTTCCGCACTTCACTTGCTTCTTCCTGCACCTCTCTTGCCTCTTTCGGGATCCCTGTTGCTTTTTTCTGTACTTCTCTTGCGTCTTTATGCACCTCTGACTTAGAGATATTGTTATTCCCCCTGCCTTATTATTCACAAGGGCCTTATAGGGGAGGTCATGGCAATCGCAAGGTTACCCCAACCCATAGTGTACTCTAGTGCATGTAGGTGTTTTCACTGTATATCGTTCAGCATATCACTGGTTCTGTGTCTGGTTATTCAGAGTCAGTTACCACCAGTACCAGTCAGCAAAAAGTTAAGTGAATTTGTCAGTGCCAACTGGGGCAGAGTGTTGTCTGCTATTTACTCAGCAACTGGCTAAATAGTAGAATGTATTTACTATTTGGCCAGTGGTTTATCAGAGAAACTTTACTATTTGCCTGGCCACTGGTTAAGTAACAGTGAATTTGCACAGTTTGGCCAATGGCCATGCAAATAGCAAACAACTTCAAGATTTAACTTCCTGCTGGATAAATAGTAGAGTTACTGCACTGTTTGGCCAGCGGAAATGCATATAGCATAAAAACTTCATTTTTTACACACCTGTTTGCTTCCTATTTGAGACGCTACACTGTTTGGCCATCTAGTATGCAAATAGCCTTTGGTCATGTGTGGCAGGGGTCAGTTGAATGGCATGGCATGCTGTTAGTCCCTGTGGCCAACCCTTCATAGTCAAACAGCTTCACAACATGCACAGCCTTTGGCCATGAGCAGTTTGGGATTGGCTGCATCGCCTGACCTATAGTGATGCCCAGCATCCAATCCCGGCCAAGCTCCCAATACCCTGCCTGAAGAGGGGGTCATACAGCCCCCTCCCCAAGCCACTATTTGCCTGGGGCCCCTCGTACTCCAGCCCCTTTTTTTAAAAAAGGGGAAGGAGTGTATGCAGGCCCCCTCCAAAGGCCACCATTAGTCCCAGGTACCCCATCCACCAGGGTCACAAAATATATTATTAGTAGAGGGGGCATGGGGTCTCCATCCCTGAGTCTGAGGAGGCCCAAGGAAAATTATCACCCCAGTCCAAACACATTAACATTAGGAGATGGGGCATTTGCCCCCCTCCTCTAATATGCCCTGGGGATCCAAACCTGTTGGGTATAAAATATGTTATTAGGGGAAGTAGGCACATGGACCCCCTCCTCAAGACTTAAGAGGCCGCAGGAACCCACCCCACAGGGCAAAATACAATAACATTTCGGAAGAGGTGCATTTTGCACCCCTCTTATAATGTGACCTGGGGATTCTATCCTCCAGGGATATACTTTAATTATATGGCAGGAGGGGTACCTGGCCCCCTCTCCCTGAACCAGAAGGGGCTCCGAGGACCCCATTCCAGTGGGAAATTTACTTTTGTTTTAGGTGAGTGGAGAATGTGGCACCCCTCAACAAGCGCAAATGGGCTAGTCAGACCCCAGTGCCATATTTTATTTTTGGTTGCAGCTATTTACCTGTCAGTTGGGTAAATAGAGATTTTTTTCTGCTACATACTCAACTTGCCAAGCACAGATTTGGAAACGTGCCTGCCCTCCAGAGTTAGCCAACAATCAGTCCTGAGTGGACCCCTCCCCCTTTGCAAATGACTTACCAATAGGCCTGGGCGGCAAATTCCTTTCCGCTCATGGAATTTGCCGAATTTGGATAATTTCGCGTTCCGCGGATAACGCAAAATTGCCCAAAATTGTGCATTCTGCGACTTCGCTAAATTATTTGCTTGTTCGCGTTCTCAAATGCGTGTTCACAAGATATTTCCTCCCGAGCACGCAAACAGCGATTGCGAACAGTAAAAAAGCATCGCGAACAAGCAATTCCGCGTGTTTGCGGAATTTCTGCGTGTTCGCAGACTCTTTTACCGTTTCACGGCGATTTGCATAACGCCATTATGCAAATTCCGCCCACACCTACTTACCACCCCAAATTGGGCGTCATTAGCTTATCAAATGTTTGCGATAGCAATTGTTTACACAAACTATTGGAAATAGACAAGTCAAACCATCCCTCTACAAATAAATACCCAACTAACTTTAGCCAGTTATCATAATTTTCTTTTTCACTTTTAAATATGTCAACAGTCTCTGTTTGAATCGTCTAGTAAGTACATCAACAACATACACAAACATACTCGTTTTTTTACATTTTGTAATTTCATTTTTAAAACTATCAACTGTAACATTTGTGTTTTGTTCTGCAACTCATCCTCTTACCAACTCTTAATTTTACCTAGAATCCTGCTCAGGACTAAAGAAACAAAACTGCACATCACCACAAACCTTTTATACGTCTGCCACACTACCATGCAAAAGTGCTGTACTTATTTCTCCTAAACATAAAGCAAAAAGTTTTTACATAAAACCGCCTCCTACCTAAAGTTTACAGTGTTGAGTGTTATAACTTATTTTGCGTTGTTAACTTTGACTTGGAAAGATAAATAGGAATTTTGTTAATATATCAAAGGATTTCTGCCTTATACAGGGGAGAGGATGTGGTCTGATGGCTAGATTGACGACTTTGGTGCTGGAAACCAAGGTTCAAGCCTCGAAGTCACATCCACATTTTGTGATTCTGGGCAAATCACTTAATCTCCCTGTGCCTGAATGTGTCCTTGTGTAATGTAAATGGTGCTTATGTAAAGCTCTCCAATACCTTCAGGTCGAGTACTCGCTATATAGATCTGCATTAATATTAGAAACACTACTACAATTCTATTTGAATACAGTACCTTGACTATCCCTACCTTATAACAGAGATAACAAAGAGGGGAGAGAGAGACGGGGTCGATTCGTTCTCCCTTAATAGCATTAGATAAACACAGAGAATCCAGAGAAGGGTGTATGGGTGGTTCCTACAGTGGTGGGGAGCACCCAGTGTTCTTTAAATATCCCTCTCACACCAAAAGGACCCTTGGTGTCATGCTTCATCATTGGGGTCTTCGCACCCCTCTACGGGATGCTGCGTGCTGCTAACCTACAACTACGCGGGAGCACTTTTAGTTTGACTATGTGTTGTGTATGTGAGGTTTTGTGCGAATGAGTGAGTGGTGGGGCTCGAAGTAACTTAAGTGATAGTTAAAACGTACCTGGCATGTGGGGTTTACTCAAAAAACTTTAATGGACCCCCGTGCTGGTACTGTTAAAAGGGGTGATTTATGAGGTTTTATGTAATATGATGTACATTACCTTGTGTGTGCGTCAACATGTTTCGGAGCATTTCTCCTTCTTCAGGACGGGGTGCACAAATTCCCACCTTACTCACTTTTTTAGCAAAGAGCTGGTATTTACAGAAAAGTGATAAATTAAAAAATAGGCTAATATGTGCCTAAATATTTGTCATGAAGGTTTCTGCAACTAGCGAACCTGGAAAAATAACACAAGAAAAGAAGAGGAAATAATATATACTGGTATTGTGAAATACAATATCCATTGCTTCAGGTTCAGTGACCTAGGAAAAATGTGAGGGCAGCAGCTACTAGGCAAACTTTGTCATCCTATTAGTGATGGTGCGCCCTGTAAAAAAAGGACGAAGACGGGACACACAAAACACTGAACATGAAACACACGCTCTAGTTGCTTAACCTGTAAAGTTCTAGGGACCTGTTAGTGCTAGAAATTAGATTTAAATCATATTAGTGCACACTTACTGCCACAGTCTGGTTGGCACCATGAGCCTAAAAACGTTCGAGGTCTGACGTGCTATTTTAGGCACCCTGTAAAGTAAGATATGGAGCTCAGATCACTTACTTACAGAGTTGATGAACAGCATACTGTTATTATTATTATTATTATTAGTGAATTTTATATAGCGCCTGGTTACCCTTGGGCATCCCCGCGCTCATCCAGAGAAAACGCCACACCACTAAGCACAGAAATTAGGCAGGAAACAGGTGAGTTTTTAAAAGTTTGCGGAACCGTAGAAAACTCGGTTCTGTGCGCAAGTACAGAGGGAGAGAGTTCCACAGGGTGGCCACGTTTATGGAGAATCTTCTGCCACCAGTTCTTGCCTTCCTTACCCTCATAACCTGCAGTAGGTGTTGATGATCAGAACGGAGAGAGCGGGAGGCCTTATAAGATTGAACCATATCCCGTAGGATAGGTGGGCCCTTCCCCTGCAGAATTTTGTGGGCCATACAGAGTGCCTTAAATTTCACCCTCTCTCTGACAGGGAGCCAGTGCAGCGCCTTCAGCGCAGGGCGAGCTGACTGACGCCTAGGAAGGTCTGTCAGGAGCCTGGCGGCCGCATTCTGCACTTGCTGCTGTTTGTTTAGGGTGGATTCTGGGGCACCCAGAAACAACGCGTTACTGAAGTCCAGCCGCGAGATGATAAGCCCCTGAATGAGTAACCTCCTAGAGGCCACTGGGAGGAGAGGTAAAATCTTCCGGGCTGATCGGAGCAGACCGAAACACACGCCTGCAGTCTTTTTTGCGTGGGTCTTAAAAGAAAGGTCCTGCTCCAACCACACCCCCAGGCTCTTGATCTCCTGCTTGGAGGTGGGTGCGGCTCCCAGGCAGCTAGGCTAACTGCTAGGTGATAAGGAGGGAGGGGAATTCCCCAGCAGCATCAGTTCAGTCTTGGAGCCGTTAAGCTTGAGTGCTGAGCTACACATCCACGTGAAAATCTTATCTAGACACGTGTGCAGCCGGTCGGGATGGTGAGCCGACTGGGTATCATCAGCGTAGCTGATGATCTTGATACCCAGAGGCAGTACCACACTCTCCAGAAGGGCCATGTAAATGTTAAATAAGGTAGGGCTCAACGATGAGCCCTGTGGCACACCACACTGGAGAGGTACCGAAGATGATTTCTCGTGGCCTTCCCACACCTCAAATGTCCGGCCTTCCAAAAAAGAAGCAAACCACTTGAGGGCCATCCCGGAGACCCCCACCCCCGACAGCCGTTGGAGAAGCACCTGATGGTCTACGGTGTCAAATGCCGCACTGAGGTCCAGGAGGATCACTGCCACCGATCCCCCTGAATCCAAAATGCTCCTGGCATTCTCCACGACTGCCAGCAGGGCAGTATCGGTCCCCTGACCGGGGCGAAAGCCCATTTGGGAGTTGCCCAGAAGGGAATTGGACTCCAGGAAGCCCGATAGGCAACTATTCACCAGCTTCTCCGCCACCTTGCTAAGGCCGGGGAGCAGGGAAATAGGCCTAAAGTTGGCAAGGTCGGCTGGGTCCAGGTTAGGCTTCTTTAAGAGAGCCTTAACAACCGCTCCTTTCCAACTAGGGGGCACCACTCTTTGGGTGAGAGACAGGTTTATAAGGTCCGTCACTGGGCCGCCGATGGTGGGGGCTACCTGCTTCAGATACTTCATAGGTGCAGGATCTTTCGGAGAACCACTTTTCATGGCCGTCAGGACTGTGAGAACTTCTTCCACAGTGACAGGACCGAGAGAAACCAACTCCGCTGATCGCACCCTGGGCTGAGACCCTGAGTTACCACCCAAGGGGATCTCCTCGGCTGGCCGGGGGAGAGATGCCAAGATGTTATCTATTTTGGTTTTAAAGAAGGAGGCGAGTTCTGAACATTTCTCACGTGGGTCCTCGTGAATGACCTGAGGTTCGGGGGTTTTCAGAAGTTCTTTAATGACCCTAAACAATTCTTTCGAGGAGTTGGCCGCAGAGCCTATTCTCTCCTCAAAGAACCCTGATTTAGCTACCCGAATAGCGGATTTGTAGGTACTAAGAGCCGCCCGATATTCTTTCCGGCTCATTTTGCTCCAATCTTTCCTCCAGGTCCGCTCCAGCCTCTTGCAGCCCTTTCTCAGTGTCCTCAGCTCAAATGTGTACCAGGGCGCAGATCCCACTCTCTTACCCCTGGTGAGTTGTTTCTTTTTGGGGAGGAGAGTATCCAGCGAGTTGGTGAGCCAGATGTTTAAATTCTCATCCGCAACTAGCGGGTTAGACCCAGGGGGAGGCCGGGACGCCTCCAGATGTGCCGCCCAGGTGTCCACTGGGAGCCTAGACCAGGCTCTTTCCACGGTATATACCCTGGGGGCCGGTGCGACTGGGACATCAAACTGCCACTGGGCAGGCACCATAAAGTGGTCTGTCCAGGGCAGAGCCAGCGCTGGCAGTGCTTTAAGGCAATCCGAATTAGAAAATATGGGGTCCAGAAAATGGCCCTTCCCATATGTGGCGCCCGAATTAGCCAAGTTGATCCCAAAAGCTTTGATATCGCCTTGCAGATCTACTCACAGAGAATTGGAGGGGTTGTCAAGATGGATGTTGAGATCCCCTAAAGCTACAAAGTTACCAGTAGAGGAGGCAAGGAGTGCAGCAGTTTCTAGGAAGGAGTTGAGAAAGTTCCCCAAAGTTCCAGGTGGACGATAGATCAAAAGTCCCGCCATGGACGCAGTAGGTGACAAGCGAAGAGAGAACTGACAACTCTCGCAATCGCTCTTCCCTCCATCCTGAACTTTACAGACTAGCGAGTCCCTGTAAAGAATGGCAATTCCTCCACCCCGCCCCACAGGCCTGTCCAGATGAGATATAAGAAAACCTGGGGGAAGTGCTGTAACCATATCAGGGCCCGAGCAGGAGGAAATCCAGGTCTCAGTTAAAAATAACACATCCAGCTCGTGGTCGAAAACGAGCGAGTTGATTTCAGTGGCGTGACTTGGTAGGGACCGGCAGTTCAACAAAGCTATGGAGAGCACCGATTTACCAGGTATTTTACTCACTGCTGTGAGGGAGTACCTATGCCTTGTTGCCCCACACGCGCTTCCGTTGAGAATGAGGAGAGGCCTGAGTTTGCGCTTTAAATATCACCACCCCCATTAATTAATTAGTGTTAATTGCTTCAGGAATTTTGTTAATATATCAATGGATTTCTGCCTAATACAGAGAGAATGTGGTCTGATGGCTAAATTGCTGACTTTGGTTCTGGAAACCAAGGTTCGAGCCTCAGGGTCGCATCCGCATCCTGTGATTCTGGGCAAATCACTTAATCTCCCTGTGCCTGAATGTGTCCTTGTGTATTGTAAATGGTGCTTATGTAAAGCTCTCCAATACCTTCAGGTCGTGTCCGCGCTATATAAATCTGCATTAATACTAGAAATACTACTACAATTCTATTTGAATACAGTACCTTGACTATTACTACCTTATACCTCTTCTGCAATTTCTAGGTACCATCACCTCTTTTATTATTGGAATACCAATCTTCATTTGATAACATTGACCTCTTTAATCAATAGCATTAACTAATTTGTTATACTGGATATAGCTTTCTTCATTAAAGAATGCCTCTATACAAGAAGTATGTATCCATTGTCCAATAAAAACTGTACAACAGTTACTTCTATTCACTAACCTTTACTTCTGGTTTCGTCTCCTCGTGCAAAACATTATTATGTCAAGAGTCTTCATTTTTCAAAACTGTTAAAAAAACTAAAAAGAACTGCCTAGTGGAGCATTTGTGTTCTTGGAAAAGCATCTCTTGGCAGACCTGCTTGTCTCTGATGAAAAAAGTATCTGCTTACACAAGCAGCAAAATAGTGCTTTATTAAAAAAAACAGGGATATTGTCTGCTTTTGCACTTAGAACCTGCACAGGCACAGTATCTCCTGGAGCAAATGATATTGATACCCCTGTGGTAAATATATATATTACCGTCCTAATTTCTATACATTAAATAAAGGAATAGCTCATAAAATGAGAGGCAGAGTCCGTGGTGTCCGATTCAGAAGGGCTTTAATACTATAGCTCGAGCTACAGGAGAATTGGGTTCCATCACCACTAGGGTTCAGGAAGGATCGACATCTAATCATTTATTCACAGAGTACAATATATATAGTCAAACCATACATTGAGTTCAATCAAAGAAAAGGCGGATCGCTCGAGGCGGAGCGAGAGAGAGATAAGAGCACATGGGCGTAACAGAGGCGTGAAAAGAGGTGTTCACTAGATGTGTCAGAGGTGTGTCATAGGTGGGTGGGTGCATAGAGGGGGTCTACATGGGCAGCTGGAACCTTTAACCTACTTGTGTGCGCAAAACTGGTCATGACGTGACATTGACGTGTAACTGAGGAGAGCTGGGGGGCGCTGACTTCTAGCACTAGTAGGAGAGTCTAGGATGTCAAAGCGACCTGTACCTTGGCATTATCTGGTATCTTATGTTTGGAGTACATGTTGCTTGACTTAAAGGCCGCCAGGGCAAAGGCTGCTCATCACTAAAGGCTGGTGTATGCATATATTTCTTTATGTATTGCGTGGGGCTATGGGTCTTCTATGGAAACTGGTTCAGTAAATCACTTGCATGGAGACAGAAAGACTGGGCTCTATCTTCTGCAGGCAGGATATGTTTATCCTGTTCGTTAGCTAGGAATGTGGATCCGTAGAGCTGAACAGATAACGTGTAGGCAAAATACTGTCTTGGCAGGCAGGCGGGCTAGGCCGGGCACCTCTCGGCTGGAAAGAAGTGGGGGAGAGGTCGGGGATGCATACCTAAACTGCAGCTTTCAGAGTCAGAAGAGGCTCGGAGCCTGAATTCAGGGCCTGGCTCGGCTGGGCCACGAAACAGGTGCATCTTTAAACGTGCACCATGTAAAGACGTTGGCAACATAGGCTTAAAAGCCAAATTATCGTTGCTTTCATGGAGGACTGAATAACTGACATGTTAACGTTGGACGCAAATGCAAATGCGTCTTCATTTTCGGCCATGGAGGGAAAATGCATGGATGTCATGCACATATACTACACGTTGGGGTACACGTAGGGGACACATAGACCATTAAAATTCCATTTTCCTCATTCCCTCCTTGTCCCCTACGTTCCCTTCAGGAAACATCAATATTCATGAGACCATCTATTTGCTCATGCAGCATCATTTGTTCGTCCTTTGTCATTCGTGGACGTGAACGTGGATGGGGAATACAGGCAGTGGAGCACAAGCCGCAAATCACTGGACCACATTGTAAACAGAGACAGCAACTGAATATGATCAATAGTATTACTCCTAGGAATGACAGTACTTTCCATCCCCATGCTGATATTACACTCCAGAGCCAACCTGACCAAGTCCATGCGCCTGGATTCTGGTGTATCTCGTGAGCTATCTTATGGAGTCTTGATATTGCTGCATACACAGATGGTGCGTTATTAGGAATAAACACACAACAACTGGATCCGATGACTCTACAAGCTCCGCCCCTATCTGCCAGGATGACGTCAAGAACAAGGCGGTTCTGAAGAACAACAAGTCTCA
Organism: Lissotriton vulgaris; assembly: GCF_964263255.1. NCBI lineage: Eukaryota > Metazoa > Chordata > Amphibia > Caudata > Salamandridae > Lissotriton > Lissotriton vulgaris. The sequence goes on along the minus strand of NC_141690.1, from coordinate 316,501,109 downwards.
TAGCAGACTGTTCGTCGGTCAGGTTACCTAGAGCAGAAGTAGTCTCATTCACTACTGCTTCCAAAGTTCTTGTTAATCTACGTATTAATTTACTGTTTTGGATAGGACCTATGAACCAGAAATATCCTTTAATGAAATCTGTAAATTGCTCCCAAGCTGTCTCAGTCTGATCGACAATTGGGGATTCGGTTTTTTTCTTATGTCTAACATGTACTAGTCCGGAATCTCGATGATAATGGGATGGGGCTAGGAAAACAGGTGGCAATAGAAATGCTATATAACACGTTCCACCCCAGTCTAAGGGCAGACGTACATAGGCTGTCTGACCACAAATAAAATATGAATGACGGGAAGCTTTGAAAGTAGACTTTCCTTTATCATTGAACTCGATCACAGTAGTACAATCACTGTGTCCTAAAGGTACTGATCCTTGTTTACTAACGCATAATTCACCTTTTACTGGTAGAACTGATATAAATGGTGGACCTGCTGTTTTCTCGGACTGGACATTTAAAATCATAAAGTTAAGGGACGCATTTCCTTGTTCGTACACCTCATTTTCTAGATCTGTTCCTTTCCTCTGGGGAAAACCATCTATGTCTGGATAACATGCTTCATTCATTACTTTATTCAAATTGCCATATATCCATTCATCCTTGTTAACTACGGAATGTCTATCTAGAGATGTCATTAAAGCGAACCATGCTCCTCACGAACCATTGTGCGAAAACAGGAAAGGAAAGAGAGGCAGAACTCCCTTCGTTTTCTGATAAGGGGGGAGTCGGCCACATACCCAGCAATTCGTTACATTGCTGGCCTGGTGAGAATGATGTAACATACGAATAAAAGTATTATTTCGCAGTGCTAGTCGATATGACAATTCATGGGGTGGCAGGTCACTGAAGGTGTGCTCTACAGTGTCATTGAAGGAAGAATGTATGTGTGAACCAAGAGGAGGAAAGAAAACATGTAGCGTCATGCTTATACATATAATCGACACACTAAAGAAAAACAATATGATTAGAGTTATTACACATCTGCTGCGTAGGGATTTGCAGTATTGTACTTGTTTGGCTCTCTGTCTATCTCTCTGTCTATTTGGGTCTACTGTCTTATACATGTCAGGAACCTGTCTAACCGCTTCACCCGAGGGGGACTTAAACAATTAAACTGTCTGACTTACTAGACCGCAATTTTAACTTATACTCCTGTTGTGGAGTTTTCTCTAGCAAAGGGGGCTTAATGTCAATGTTCTTGTTCTTGGAACAGTTCTCAGAGTCCTCAGAGTCTTTTATTGGACCAAATCCATGGAATCTCTTCACGTGGTGGGCATGGAGCCATCCTTTCCTTCCCTCAATCTTCAATGCCGTCCTTGTTGTTAGCAACACGAGTTTGGGCGCCTTCCAACGGGGCTGCAGAGGGCTTGAACGGTCGAAGTTGCGGACCAACACCAGGTCTCCGGGAACGATTGCATGCGTTTTCACCTGGGTGTTGTCCGGGAAGGCAGCTGCCACCTGTGAACGACAAGATAGGAGTGCAGACATCAAGGAAGCCAGGTAATCTGTCAGCATATTACTGTCGACATCAGTTATACGTTTAGGCATGGGCGTACCCCACATGTTTGGCGGTCTCCCAAAAATAACCTCATAGGGAGACAATCCTGTTCTGGAATGAGCTACCATTTGCATGTAAAAGAGGGCAACCGGCAAGGCTACCATCCAATCCACGCCTTTTTCTGCACAGACCTTCGCTAACCTGGTCTTGAGAGTCTGATTGTGTCTCTCGACAAGACCTGCTGCTTCGGGGTGTCGTACACAATGGAACTTCCATTGGTACCCTAACAGAAGTGATACTTGTTTCATCAGCTCAGAAGAGAATGGCTGACCGTTGTCGGAGTATACGACACGGGGCAAGCCGTATCGCGGGAAGAATTCACGAACCAACTGCCTGGCAGTGGTTACAGCAGTGTAATCTGGGACTGGGTACGCTTCTGTCCATCTGGACAGTGCACATACAATTACGAGGACGTATTTGTATCCTCGACATCTGTCCATCTGAATATAATCCATCTGGAGGACTTCGAAAGGGTCGTCAGGAGGATGAAATCCACCTTGTTCCACGGGAATACCTTTGCCTGGATTGAACTGGCAACAGATCATACAGGTACGTACTTTCTGTTTTGCTGCTGCACGCAGATGCTTGTTAAACCATATGTTCTGTACACTGTCTAACATGGCTTTTTCTCCTAAATGTGCCGGACTATGTGCTGTATTTATGATAACTTGAACCATTGAATCTGGTAGGAACCATGTAGTTTTGCCTTTTGTCATCCACCCCTGGTCTGTCTGGACCCCTCCTTGTTCAGTCCACCTCTCTATTTCGTCTGAAGTGGCATGTGTCTGAATGTCGAGTACGTCTTGTGAGGGATCCCTAACTGTCATGCAATTCGTCAGTGGCTGTACTTCAGTCTTTGTCATGTCGGTTGGAATATCTGTTTGAGTCTGAGCTGTGAGTTTTGCTGTTCGATCTGCCAGATCATTACCCCAGGATATAGTGTCGGTGACTTTCGTATGTGCTTTGCCCTTCATGATGGCTATGGCTGTAGGCAAATGTATTGCATCTAACAGGGCTTGAATGAGGGGACCATGCTGTATCTTGGCTCCGTGAGAGGTCAGAAAACCTCTCTCTTGCCAGAGGACTCCAAAGTCGTGTACGACTCCGAATGCGTACTGTGAATCTGTGTATATATTTACTTTCATGTTCTTGGCTCGTATGCATGCTCGTGTCAGAGCGATGAGCTCCGCTGCTTGGGCTGACAGGGTGTCAATTCGATGTGTCTCTATGACTTCAGTATCAGTAGTCACTGCATATGCGGCCACTAACTCTCTTGTGCTTGTTCTCATGCATGAACCGTCTACATAGAGTGTCAGGTCTGAGTCTGGTAGTGCAATGTCGGTCAGGTCTTGTCTTGGCTTGGTGACGGTATTAACTACTTCCACACAGTCGTGTGGTACAAGGTCTGTTGTGCTCGAGGGCAAGAGTGTAGCAGGATTTAAGGTACTACATCGTCTGATCTCTATGTGTGGCTGGAATAATGTCAGTTCATAACCTGTCAGTCTGGCTATAGTCAGGTGTTGAGTCTGTTTTCGGTTCAAGAGAACCTCCACTGAGTGTGGAACTTGTACTGTCAGGGGATGGCCTAACACAATAGAGTCACTTTGTCTGATTGCAAGTGCTGTCGCTGCAACTGATTTCAGGCACGCAGGCAGAGCCTGGGCCACTGGATCCAATGTACTAGAAAAATAAGCAGAAGGCTTGTGTTTCCCTGCTTGATCTTGTGTAAGAACAGATCATGCTGTACCATTGCGTTCAGTGACAAACAGAGTAAAAGGCTTGCTGTAACATGTAGTCGCTAAAACTGGTGCTTGACATAGAGCTTTTTTCAATTCATCAAATGCAAGTGTATGTTCTTGTGTCCAAGGGAGGACAGTCGAAGTCGCTGCCTCCTGTGTTGTCAACTGTATGAGTGGTTTAGCAAGATATGCATACTGGGGAATCCATTGTCTGCAGTAAGAAGTGAGGCCAATAAAGGCTCGTACCTCTTTTTGTGTCTTGGGCTGTGGAAGGTGTGTAATTAACTGGATGCGGTCTGGTGTAATCTGTCTCCCCCACTTGGACAGCAAGTGACCAAGGTAAACAACTTGCTGGACACAGAATTGCAACTTTGAAGGCGATACCTTGTGTCCCTTGTCTGCCAGAAAGTATAAGACTGTCAGTGCTGCACGTTCACAATCTTTCTCTGTTCGTGCAGTGATCAAAAGATCATCAACGTATTGGAGCAGGGCGGTATCAGTAGGCATGTGAATACTGTCAAGTTGTCTTTTTAATGCTTGACTGTAAAAACTAGGACTTTCTGTGAACCCTTGAGGAGCCCTTGTAAATTTGAAGCTTTGTCCATTTAAACAGAATCCGAATAAGTACTGGCTCTCCGGATGTATTGGGACACTAAAGAAGGCGTTCTTGAGATCAATTACAGTGAAGAACGTCGCTTCAGGATCAATTGCAGTCAGTAATGAGGAAATGTCTGGGACTACTGGGTACTGTGGTATTATACACTTGTTTAATTCTCGAAGATCGATCACTACTGGAGGTGCATTCGGGTCAGTACGTTTAAGAATAGGGATAATAGGCGAATTACATACATTGGAGTCAGTTTCTACAAGCACTCCTTGTGCAATAAGCTTGTCAACAATTTTCAGTAATGCTACTACGGCATCAAGTGGTAACTTGTATTGTCGGATTCGTGGCAGTACAACTCCTTGTCTGAGAGTGACACGGTGTGGCGTGATGTGCATGTAACCTACATCAGTCGGACCTTGTGCCCATAAATGCTGTGGTACATTCTGGAGTCTGGGATCAAAATCTCTCAACACATAATGTCCTTTAAAATCACGTAAAAACAATCTCACTCCTTCCGGAGAACAACAAACCACTGCTCCTAGTTCTTTCAATGTCTTTATACCAAGCAAGTTCTCTGGGCATGACTTAGTAAGTAACAAGTCTGTAGTACGGGACAATGGACCAACCTCTAGGGAAACTGGCTTTGACACTTCGTTAACAATAGGCTGTCCTGAAAAACCAAGGGCAACATTCTGTGAGCCTGAGAGGGGTGCCCCTGGAACCTCGTCATGACTGATGGTCCTCCTGCTTGCCCCTGTGTCAATCAGAAATTTACTGTCTTTTCCCAATACACGACTATGTACATAGGGACCCTCTTGATCTACAGGAATCTCAATAAGGGGCAAGCCAACCTCCCTCTCTAGGCTATTTCATGAGTACTGCTGGTATTCTGGGTAGTCTGACTGGGCGTACTGGTACATTTGCTGAGTGACCTGTTGTTTAGCAGCTATCGGTTGAGGCACTGTCTGTTGCGAATTCTGTGGCTGTTGGGTGTTCTGCGTGTTGTTATCCTGTCTAGGAGGACGCGGTTTTGTCTTGCCTGTAGCTATGTTATGTTTCAGGACTGCACACTCATTCACATAGTGACCTGGCTGTTTGCAGTAATTGCAATTTCCCTTAGCAGGTGCCGTGCCCTTTTTATGGCCATCAGCTGGTACTGATTGAGCCACTAGTACTTTCATTTTCGTATCTTTCATGCGTCTCTTCTCGTGTTCTTGTTCCTCTCTAATTCTGTTCTGATGGTATTGTAACATTTGCAACATTTGGGAAGGGCTGTTTGCTTGCCAAGTACTCTCAACCATCAGTACTCTATTCTTGATCGGGGGTAAGGAATTCTCTACTAATTTGCTTACAAAAAGATGTGGATATGATTCACTACTTGGCTTAAGGCCACTATTAACAGAAAAGCATTTCTCGAATCTGGAATAAAAATCACTAGTATCTTCATCTGGTTTCTGTTTACAGGCTGAAATAGCATCCCAATCCTCCTTTTTAGTGATCAATAATCTCGGCAGGACCTGTATCAGGAGTTCAGGTAATCCTTTAGCTAGATCCCCAAGACCCGTACCAGGGAGCCTGGCTTTATCCTCTGTTTCCAATAATGCCCAATTAATCTTTTTCTCTCCTAATTCCCAGTCTTTTTCTTTAAGCTTTTCAGAAATACCAGCAGGTAACAGTACTTTCAGTAGCTTAATAATATCAGCGTACGTGTAATCCCCTATGCGGAGAATGTCTTTTAATTCACGATGGAATCCCCCTGGATCCTTATCATGACAGGGAAGCATCTTTTTCATTTCCAATATTTCCATTTTCGTCAGGGGTGTGTAAACAAATACTCGTTGAAGTGCACCATCATTGTCTTTTACGGGATGCACTTCTCGAAGGGGGTTCTGTCTGTCTATGTGTAAACCATGTCTGTCGTGGTGTGGGACAGGAATCATGCTCGTGGACAGAAAAGTCACATACTTATGTCGTTGGTCCAGAATGACATTAATTAATTCAGTACCTGCACTTGTCCATCTATCTAACAGTATGTCGTCTAGTAATTTGTACAAGGGACCAGGATCAGCATATTGACTTTCATACAATGTGATCAGATGTTGAACCATGTAAATACCAGCTAAACGCTGTTCATTTGGAGAGAGACTCAAAAAGGTCTGAGCCACTACGTCACCATTATATATATTGGAGTTAGATACCCATTGAACTGCTGACCGGGCCAACTCTTGTTCATGTGTGGTGTGGGGTCTGTCACACTCTACTCGTTTTTTCAGTGCGTTCTCAGTAGCTTGGAACAGATTTTTGAGAGAAAACCGTTCTTTTATAAGGGGTCCCTTCTTGTGGTAATCAAGACATATGGGCCTGTCGAATGGTCTTGCTCTACCTACATAAGCAATTCTATCGGGATTCTCGGTGTCATCCTCCTCTGAGGTTGAATCTTCTTTCTCTTCGGACTCTTTCTGGTGGATCTTTAAGATCTCTTTTCGTATTTTCCTATACATGCAGTCTGTCTTTCCCATTGTATCATGTTTACAGGCGGATATGTTGTCACTCCAATCAATCATACCCCTAGTTACTCCTTTTCCTGGCTGGTCTTGTTCCCTGATCAGACAATTTATAAAAAAACGTAGAATCATGTTTTTAACCTCTACCTTTCTATGTTTCATGGCATTCTCTATACTCTCTGGTCCTTCCCCCGTTCGAATGAAACGATATATATTGTCTAAGTGTCCCTTCATGTCTGGTAATGGTAATAGATAATCCGTAGCTCGTCTTAGTCGGATTGAGTTCACTAACAGGGCACCTGCACCTGGTACGGGATCGTATATTTATTGCGATATTGGGACAGACATAGTCCTATAGGGTGATGTCATTGCCGGGGGCGTCCGTAAGTCCTGCAGTGATCGTGTTGGTGGCGGTGTTCGGGGTGCCGCTGCCCCTCCCACTGCCCCTTGTCCTGCGTCATCTCTGACTGTCGTTACGGCCTGAAGAGGTAGCGTCGGTGCCACAAGAGGCAACGTCTGTGTAGGCTGAGTCGGTGTGGGCTGAGTCTGTGATGCGGGTGGAGGGAGGAAAAATGGATTGTTCGGATTATTAACGGGACGAGGAGGTGGGGCTGCTGCGTTTACATAATCTGGAGCAGGCTCCACTAGATAGGAAGAAATAAATGCCTCAGCTTCTGTCTGTTTATGCTGACATACTTTGGTCGGGATCAGGGGTGGCGGCAAATTACTAGGTCCTTCCGGGGTCACCTTAGGTAGACCCTCGGCGAGAACGGGGTACATGCCTGTGATAAGGGCGTTTCTTTCTCGGTCTACTTGTTCTGCCCTGACTTGTTCGCCTTCTTCTTTTAACTCTTTTTCTCTGGCCTTTTCTCCAGCTTGTCTAGCTCTATCTGCTTTATTCATTTCTTTTTCGGTTCTCCTATGCGCTTCTTTACGCCATAATTCAATGGCATTTTTCTGGGACTGTCTTGATTTCTTTTTCCATAGGGCTTCCTCTATTCTCATAATACATTCAGGATCCCATGTTCCTGAGGCAGGCCATCTATACTTTTCATCCAGATCTTTAGTGTAGTCCACCCATAAGTCTAGAAACAGAATGGCACCTAGCCCATGTTTTTGATACATAAAATGACCAGGAGTGTCTGTGGGCGGGACAGGAACGGCCTCTTCAAGTATCCCTTTCCTGGTCCCTATCTGACGTAATTTCGAAAACAGTGGCATGTTGGAACTGGCTTTAACGAAAACACAATATACACAAGAATAGACTGAGAACAACCATTCACACTAAAACATTAAAACATATACCTCCTGACTAGTACATAGAAATACACGTTCATTGAAAAACTTAATTTACTTTATGCACTGCAAAAACAGCACAGCCATACCGGTCTCGTAAGGAGACACGTCTTTACCGCATCCACAAAAAGTGGACCCGTCTTTACCGGATCTGTGTACCCAGACCAGTCTTTACCGGGCTCAAATAAATGAACCCGTCTCTATGCGTTCCCAATAACGGTACTCACCGGGAAGCAGAACTGAAGGCCTCGGAAACTCGACTGGACTGGACTGCTACGACATCTGATGCTGCGCATGCGCCTTGGATCAGGTGGGCCTCGGGATACCTCGGACCTTGCTCTCTCTGCTTGGGCTCTGGTCGGAATGGTCCGCAATCCTCACCGCCTCGTGTGGATGCCGGGCCGCAGTCTCCGTCTCCTCCGTGGGCCTGAGGGAGTAGGCAGGAAATCCCGCGATCGTGTACACATGTGCTCCGTCACGACTGTAGAAGGGTAGGGGGCTCGACCTACATCACCGGCGAGTGGGGAAGGGGACTAGTCCCTGCTCGGGCGCCATTTTAATGTGCTAAATATATATATTACCGTCCTAATTTCTATACATTAAATAAAGGAATAGCTCATAAAATGAGAGGCAGAGTCCGTGGTGTCCGATTCAGAAGGGCTTTAATACTATAGCTCGAGCTACAGGAGAATCGGGTTCCATCACCACTAGGGTTCAGGAAGGATCGACATCTAATCATTTATTCACAGAGTACAATATATATAGTCAAACCATACATTGAGTTCAATCAAAGAAAAGGCGGATCGCTCCAGGCGGAGCAAGAGAGAGATAAGAGCACATGAAAAGAGGTGTTCACTAGATGTGTCAGAGGTGTGTCATAGGTGGGTGGGTGCATAGAGGGGGTCTACATGGGCAGCTGGAACCTTTAACCTACTTGTGTGCGCAAAACTGGTCATGACGTGACATTGACGTGTAACTGAGGAGAGCTGGGGGGCGCTGACTTCTAGCACTAGTAGGAGAGTCTAGGATGTCAGAGCGACCTGTACCTTGGCATTATCTGGTATCTTATGTTTGGAGTACATGTTGCTTGACTTAAAGGCCGCCAGGGCAAAGGCTGCTCATCACTAAAGGCTGGTGTATGCATATATTTCTTTATGTATTGCGTGGGGCTATGGGTCTTCTATGGTAACTGGTTCAGTAAATCACTTGCATGGAGACAGAAAGACTGGGCTCTATCTTCTGCAGGCAGGATATGTTTATCCTGTTCGTTAGCTAGGAATGTGGATCCGTAGAGCTGAACTGATAACTTGTAGGCAAAATACTGTCTTGGCAGGCAGGCGGGCAAGGCCGGGCACCTCTCGGCTGGAAAGAAGTGGGGGAGAGGTCGGGGATGCATACCTAAACTGCAGCTTTCAGAGTCAGAAGAGGCTCGGAGCCTGAATTCAGGGCCTGGCTCGGCTGGGCCACGAAACGGGTGCATCTTTAAACGTGCGCCATGTAAATACGTTGGCAACATAGGCTTAAAAGCCAAATTATCGTTGCTTTCATGGAGGACTGAATAACTGACATGTTAACGTTGGACGCAAATGCAAATGCGTCTTCATTTTCGGCCATGGAGGGAAAATGCATGGATGTCATGCACATATACTACACGTTGGGGTACACGTAGGGGACACATAGACCATAAAAATTCCATTTTCCTCACCCCTGTAGAGTTGCTTAGCTCTGAAGCATGAGCCAACTCTGCCTGTGCAAGCCTTTGCAGATGCATTGACCTCGGGTGTCTCTACATCTCCGTGGCAATTGTTCTATATTGTTTATTTCTGCTTCCCCAGCTGAACTCCTTGCTGCAAAGTTTTTAGGTAAGGTACTTAACACAAACTTTCATGTCACCTGGCCACATCTCAAAGAATTGCCACAAAAATGATTCCTTGGGAGGCTGAGGTGGCGGAGATTGTGATGCTGCCCCTGGCTGTTCATCTGAGAAACATATCTTTGTGAAGAGAGGCAAACAGGAAAGGAAAGCAAGCCAACAATGTCTACTCTCATCAAAAAGTGAAATGAAGCAAAAAGGATGTAATCTTATTCTAAGCAAAAGACATACATATGAATCAATCGCAATCCTTGCTTTGGGTATAAATACTATGCTGTACTCCTCACAAGACTCCCGGAAGCATCTTGCGAGATTGAAAAATTATTTGTGCATTAATTATTTCATGGAACAATTCATAAACAATGTATCCAAGCTAATCAACATTTCTAATGTCTTAATTTGGCCATGATTACAAAAAACAAAGTTTTTAGCCTAATTCCAAATGCAAAATCTTGTGGGTGAATCACAAGAGCCAAACTGTAAGTACAACCCTGCAGTCCAGACAGGAGATGGTGTGTTTAACTCCTGCAAGCATTCAGCGAAATTCACCACCTTTTTTAAACAAAAACATGAACATTACAGCCATATTTAATGAGTCTCTTTTGACAGATCAGTAATAATTAATAATTGAGCACATAAAAATTAACTGTTACCAGTAGATTAAAACAAAATATAGAACTCTAGTGAGTAATCACGTTTAAAATGTTGATTTATACCATAAAACGTAGACCTATACCATATTCCAAAAACTGAATACTCTCTTTCTAAGTTTTAATGATGACTTTGATGTAAAAACACATACAAAGACTATGGAACGTATGCTGTTACAATATTAATGAACTTGCTGGGAAAATGCCTCAATATAAGAGTCAAAGTATTGTTGTATTACTCTGTTTTATACTTAAACATAATTTGTTAGAAATATATTGAAAAGTGTGCACCCTTTCCCTTATAAGTCACAATTGGAAAGCAACAACCTTTCAGTATAATGCCAGCACACAGGATACATTAGTCAGATATTTTACCTTACATATACTTTAAAAAAACTAGAAATTAACTGAAAAAGCCAAAGGTTAAAGTAACGTTATGGTTAGGTGAATTTTTCAGGCACAATGTTAATTTTTTCAACAACAAAAAACACAGAAATTAAGCAGTTACAGTAAGTAGAACTTGTGCCCTTGCCATGCATTTCTTATGACATCACATATGACATCACTAATGACATTCTATGACATCTAATAACTCCCTGCAGTTTACAAAAATTCAAAACGTTAATGTTGTCACTGAGAAATTCACCAAACTAAAAGGTCACTTTAGCCTTTGTATTTTTCAGTGAATACAGATCTATATATTACCTACTCGTGGTCGCCAGTAGGTAGTTATAGTTAGGACCTAGTTTCCATGGGAAAAGCGTTTTTTGATTTGCCAATATCTTTGGCGCCGTTTGTCGAATCATCACGAAATTTTCTAAACTAATGGTTCACTCAAGTCAGTGCCTGTCTTGCAAGTTCAGGGCGATTCATCAAGCGGGGGCCGAGGAAATAGAGGGGTCCCAAAACGTGTTTTCTCCATGTTAATTTCCAAAGGACTTTTGAAAGAAGCTACAGTTCGAACTGCTGAATGGAATGACACCAAATATAACTAAAAGGTAGGTCTTGGTTCAGAAATCGGGCTTTTTGTTAAATGGTGTAAATCTGTTCAGTAGTAGCTGAGAAATTAAACAAATAAAAATATAGATATCCGAGCACCGAGTCGCAAACCTCCCGGGCACGAGCTTCACTCTGATTTGCTGTCAACACTCCAAACCAGGAAGTGTTGGCAGCCATCTTGTGACTCAGTAAAAGCGAGTCACAAGAAAAAGGGTACAGAAAGGATAAAAACAAGAAAAGGGGGTGGGGTAGAAGCACCCTGACCCCTTGGGCCTGACCCCTTGGGCCTGTGGGAAAAAAAAATCTTCAGAATTCGCACTGGGTGCACGAATCCTGCGGAGAAAATCTTTAAAAAAGCAGCACGGTCTCCCGCGCTTTGTTATCTGTAAGCCCCCGGGTGGGCCAGTTCCCAGGGGAAATGTCCAGTTAATTAGCAGGGCCCGTGGGGGCCTCCAAAACCCCGGGGGTTGCCAGCTCCCCCCATGCTCTCCAATGCTAAGGGCCGAGGAATGGGGTCCCCTGGCCCCCTCCCTTTCCTAAAAAAAAGCAATGGCCGGACCCCGGAAAAGGGGGCCCCCCTTCTCAAATAAAAATATTTCAAATAAAGGCCAATCCCTAGGGGATGGTGTCCCGGGGCCAATAGTGGTCAAAGGAAGGGGACCATGCAGCCCCACTTCCCTGTACATATTTTAAAAAGAAGCAGCCATGCCCTGGGGGATGGGATCCCTGGGGCCAAAAGTAGCCCAGGGGAAGGGGGCCACATAGACCCCTTCCATATAAATATATTTAAAAAAAGGAGGCCATGCTCCGGCGTATGGGGTCCCCGGGGCCGAATTCAATCTCAGGAGGGGGCCGCACAGCCCCCTTCCCGGTTTTAAAAATTAAAATTCAAAAAGGTCAGGTCCTGGAGGATTGGAACCCCAGGACCCCAAAAATACTAAAAGAAAGGGGGCGACACAGCCCACCTTCTAAAAATATATTTAAACAAGCATTTGCAATGCAATAGGTCCGCATTAGGAAAGTTTGATTTATTTGTCTTGTACATGAAAAATTTGTTATTTATGTGTTATTTTTGAAAATTGGCAAATTATTAGCTTTGTCATTTACAATGCTAATACTTTTTTTTGACAATGTGACATCTATAGCATTTTTAATGCAACATGTTTTGTATTTATGTGACTTAGAAGTATTGATTTTACAAATAACAATGTTTTTTTATTTTTAAATAATTAATACTTAAATAAAAGTTAGGTGGAGTTGGATTTGGAGGGTGGAGTTGGAGAGTGGAGTTTGAGGCTGGAGTTGTAGTTGGAGGGTGTATTTGGAGGGTGGAGTTGGAGGGTGGAGTTGGAGGGTTGCATTGGAGGGTGTATTTGGAGGGTTGTGTTGGAGGTTGGAGTTGGATGGTGGAGTTGTAGGGTGGAGTTGGATTTTGAGGGTGGAGTTGGAGTCTGTAGTTGTAGTTTACGGTTGGATTTGGATTTGGAGGGTGGATTTGGAGGCTGGAGTTGTAGTTGGAGGGTAGATTTGTAGGGTATATTTGGATGTTGGAGTTGGAGGGTGGAGTTGGATGGTGGAGTTGGAGGGTGGAGTTGAATGGTGTTTTTGGAGGGTGGTTTTGGAGGGTGAATTTGTAGTTGGAGGGTGGATTTGGAGTGTTGAGTTGGAGGGTGTAGTTGGGTGGTGGAGTTAGAGGGTGTAGTCCGAGGGTGGAATTGGAGGGTGTAGTAGTACTTGGATGGTGGATTTGGATGGTGGATTTGGATGGTGGATTTGAGGGTGGAGTTCGAGGGTAGAGTGGTGGGCAGGAAGAGTGGTGGCGCTAGAGTGTGGGTGCTAGAGTGTGGGTGCTAGAGTGTGTGCGCTAGAGTGTGGGTGCTAGAGTGTGGGTGCTATAGTGTATGCGCTAGAGTGTGGTAGAAGGCTGTACTGTGTGTGGGAGAGAGAGAGTGTGTGTTTGTGAGAGAGAGAGTGTGGGTGTGTGAGAGAGAGAGAGTGTGTGTATGAGAGAGAGAGTGTGTGTGTGTGAGATAGAGAGTGTGTGTGTGTGAGAGAGAGTGTGTGTGTGTGAGAGAGAGAGTGTGTGTGTGAGAGAGTGTGTGAGCGAAAGATTGTGTGAGAGAGAGAGTGTGTGTATATGTGAGAGAGAGTGTGAGAGAGTGTGAGAGAGAGTGTGAGAGAGAGTGTGAGAGAGAGAATATGTGAGAGAGAGTGTGTGTGTGAGAGAGAGTTTGTGTGTGAGAGAGATGACATGCAAGAACAGAGAAGATAAAATAAAACCTGAGAGGGGGAAGGGGACACAAAGTAAAAGTGGCGCAGAGTACTTTAAACTGGAGAATCCAAGAATGCGTGGGCAGATGGGGAATGCTAGAAGGAAGAGTGGAAGAGAACCTAGTGAAAGAGAAGGGGAAGGAAAGATCCGCAGAATGAGCAAGGGTAGAGAAGGGGAGGAGAAAAGGATAGAGAGGAGAAGAAAGTGAGAGAGGAGGTGGAGAAATGTTGGAGGATAATGATAAGGGGAGTGAAAGCTGGATGGAGAAAGAAGGGGTACTCGTGGAAGGAATGGCTTGAAAGAGTGGGTGTGCACGGGCCAGGGAGGAGTGAATGAGAGGTTGCGACATGGTGTGCGAGGGAGGAGTGAAATTCGAGCACGAGGAACTGACCTCCGCCTTCAATGGATTCTTCCAGATGTTTTTATCAATTGGAGACAAAGCATTGCCAAAGGGTCAGGGCTGCAAACAACAGGGATGCCTGCCAGAGCCAATGAGAGGGAGCGAGGAGGGGAGGGGCTGACACGAGGGCATGACAGGGGGTGATAAATGGAAGAATGAATAGAGGAGGAAGGGATAGGATAGGAGAGTGAGAGAAAATGGAAAGGAGGACGGGGAATGCTTGAGAGCGAAATGGGAAACCAAAGGCCACGCTAGGAGGAAGAGGGCGAGCTAAGGAGAAGAAATGGAGAGATTGGCAGAGGAAGGACCGAGGAACGTGCAGGGAGGGCGGAAGCGGGACTGAGCACAGAAAACACATAGGGGCGAAAAGAGAGGGGGAGAGCAGGGCAAAAGTTTGCTCTGAGTAAAAAGAAGCAGAAGGAAGAAACAGTAGGAAGAGAACGATGAAAAGGGCAAAAGAGAGAGCAGGAAACAAAGAAATACTGTGATTAAGAAGTGGAGAAATGGAGACCAAAGGAAAGGGATATGAAGGGTGAGGAGAAAAAGCGTAGAGACAAGCATTGGCCGTGAAAGTGCGTAAAAATATGAGCAGGAGATGGTGATGGTGCCAGTGCAAAGCTGCAAGTAACATGAGAACGTTATTGTAAACAAGCTCTTGGCATTAGGATAGGAGAGTGAGAGAAAATGGAAAGGAGGACAGGGAATGCTTGAGAGCGAAATGGGAAACCAAAGGCGGCGCTAGGAGGAAGAAATGCAAGCTAGGGCAAAGAAATGGAGAGATTGGCAGAGGAAGGACCGATGAACGTGCAGTGAGGGCGGAAGCGGGACTGAGTACTGAAAACACAAAGGGGCGAAAAGAGAGGGGCAGAGCAGGGCAAAAGTTCACTCCGAGTGAAAAGGAGCAGAAGGAAGAAACAGTAGGAAGGGAACGAGGAAAAGGGCGAAAGAGAGAGCAGGAAACAAAGAAAGACGCGATTAAGAAGTGGAGAAACAGAGACCAATTGAAAGGGAGATGAAGGTTGAGGAGAAAAAGCATAGAGACAAGCATTGGCCGTGAAAGTGCGTAAAAACACGAGCAGGAGACGGTGATTGTGGCAGTGCAAAGCTGCAAGTAACACGAGAACGTTATTGTGAACAAGCTTTTGGCATTGCTGGGGGAGCGGGCGGGAGCGTATTGCTTTGCAGGCTGATGGTGGGGCGGGGGAGCAGCTTGGGAGGCATTCCATTGGAGTCTGGCGTGAGGCTGATGGGTTTGACGTGCACGCGCGTCTCACACGACTGGATCACATGAACTGCACGTACTCCGCGCTTGGTCATAAGTTTGTTTTGCCTACTATATACTCGCCTATTAATCCCTGCGGGATATAATAGCGAAACCTAAAAAAGCGGCATCTTGCCCCTTCCAGCAGCACTCTGCAAATGCGCCCCCTGCTGCTTTCTAAGTTGGAGAATTAAGTCCCCTTGAATACTGAAGGTCCCTGGGGGCCAACTAGCCCACCAGGTACCTCCAGTAAGTGCCACACAGCTGGGTTGCAGAGAGGTGGTCTGAAGCCACGCCCCTTTTTCCACCACTGTGCAGACTATCCTCAAAGGCAAACTGCTGGTGGGGCGATGAGGTTCTCTTGTATCCTGAGAACCCAGTACACAAGTAGACTTCATCCCCCAAGCAGCAGTGCCCCAGGAACTACATTTGCAAAGTGGTGTAAAAAGGGGACATGTCCTAGGACCACTCTCAGTAATCCAGGTGTGTGGTGCTTACTGGAGGTACCTGATGGACTAGTAGGCTCCAAGGGAACCTCAGGAATGAAGGGGGCTTAATATCCCAACCTAAAACATGCCAGGAGGTGTGTTTGCAGAGTGGTAGAGAAAGGGGGTGTGGCCTGTGTCCACCTCTCCGCAATCCCACTGTATGGGACTTACAGGAGGTAAGAGGTAGGCTAGTAGGCCTCTGTGGACCCCCATCAGCGAACAGGACTTCAATTCCCATCCAAAAGCGCACCAAGGAGAGTGTTTGCAGAGTGGTGGGCAGAGGGGGATGGTGGCCTGCTTTGAGAACTTAGCAAACCTGCTGTGTGGTACTTACTGGAGGTAATAGTTGTGTTTGTGGGCCCCAAGGTTGTCCTTGGGGGTCAACTACCTATCCTGTTACCTACAGTCAGACCCACACAGTGGGATTGCTAAGACGTCTTTGGAGGCCACACCCCCTTTCTCCACCACTCTGCAAATACTTCTCCTAGCAAATTACAGGATGGGGAATGAAATCCACTTTACTCCTGAGGGACTTTGGCGGCCAAGAAGCCCTCCTGGTACCTCATGTAAGTCATATGCTGTGGAATTCCTGAGCACTCTTCAGAGTCCCAGCACCCTTTTTCCACCATTCTACAAATGCATCTGCTAGTTAAAGAAGTGTTTACAATGCAATAGGTTTCGCATTTGAAAGAGTTAGAGCTATTGGCATTGTAAATGTAAAAGTGTTTGATAATGTTTTTGGGAGTGGAGTGTATGTACGTTGTGTGTAGTGGAATTATGTGCTAAGTTGTGCACAGAAATTATGTGAATAGAAAGTATGTGGTATTCAGTGTGTAGGAATTATGTAGAACAAGTTTATGTGTTACGGGGAGTACTTATGTGGTATAGTTAGTAGTCTGTGTTGTGGAGTGGTAAACTCAGGTTAAGTCTTTCTCATGTCCATAGAAGTTCAACTATGAACTCAGTGAGACAAAAAAAGAGGGAATGACTGAGGAGCACTTGTGGACCTAGTCAGTGGTATGAACAGTGCCACTGGAATCATGGGACTGTTTAGCTGCACTGACTTTTGCTTAATTATGCATTTACCGCATTAGCCACATAACCATCATCTCCTCCCTAATCTGCAGCTTTGAACAAAGAAGCCTTGTTTCTAGCTCGAACATTACAAAAAATGCAGCAACATGTGTTACTGCGTGGTGGAAGGCCCTTTGCAAACCTAGAACCTATTGCTAAATGTGGGTGTTAAATTGGTACTAATAGTGTGCAAGCCTCTCCTGCTTCCTTCTGTGTCTCTCTTGCCTCTTTCTGCATTTCTTTTGCTTCTTTCTGCACTATTCGTTCCTTTTTCTGCATCCCTCTTGCATCTTTCTGTACCCCTCTTGCCTCTTTGTGAACAACTCCTACCTTTTTCAGCACCCCTCTTATCTCTTTCTGCACCTCTGATGGTTCTTTCTGCACTGTACTTGCAACTTTCGGCACCTCTTTTGCAAACTTCTATTTCCCTCTTGCCTTTTCTGCACCACTTTCCCTTCTTTCTGCACCTTTCCTGTCTGTTTCTGTACCTCTCCTGTCTCTTTATGCACATTTGTTGCATCATTCTGAACTTCTCTTGCCTCTTTCTGCACCCCTCTTGCCTCTTTTAGCACCTCTGTTGCTTCTTTCTGCACTTCTCTTGCTTCTTTCTGCACCCCTCTTGCCTCTTTATGTACCCCTCTTGCCTTTTTCTGTACCTCTCATACTCTTTCTACACCTCTCTTGCCTTTTTCTGCTGTTCTCTTGCCTCAATTTGCTTCTTTCTGCCCCTCTTCTGCCTCTTTGTGTACTCCTCTTGTCTCTTACTGTACCTCTGTGGGTTCTTCCTACAGTGCTCCTGCTTCTTTCTATACCTCTCTTGCCTCTTTTTGCACCCCACTTGCCTCTTTCTGTACCACTCTTGCCTCTTTCTGTACCTCACTTGTTTCTTTCTGCAACTCTCTTTCCTCTTTCTGTATCGCTCTTGCCTCTTTCTGCATCCATGTTCCTTCCTTGCCTACCTGTTTGTACACCCCTCTGCCCCTTTCTGTACCTCTCGTACTCTTTCTGCACCTCTCTTGACTTTTTCTGCTGTTATCTTGCCTCTATTTGCTTCTTTCTGCCCCTCGTCTGCCTCTTTGTGTACTCCTCTTGCCTCTTTCTGTACCTCTGTGGGTTCTTTCTACAGTGCTCCTGTTTCTTTCTATACCTCTCTTGCCTCTTTCTGCATTTCTTTTGCTTCTTTCTGCACTATTCGTTCCTTTTTCTGCATCCCTCTTGCATCTTTCTGTACCCCTCTTGCCTCTTTGTGAACAACTCCTACCTTTTTCAGCACCCCTCTTATCTCTTTCTGCACCTCTGATGGTTCTTTCTGCACTGTACTTGCAACTTTCGGCACCTCTTTTGCAAACTTCTATTTCCCTCTTGCCTTTTCTGCACCACTTTCCCTTCTTTCTGCACCTTTCCTGTCTGTTTCTGTACCTCTCCTGTCTCTTTATGCACATTTGTTGCATCATTCTGAACTTCTCTTGCCTCTTTCTGCACCCCTCTTGCCTCTTTTAGCACCTCTGTTGCTTCTTTCTGCACTTCTCTTGCTTCTTTCTGCACCCCTCTTGCCTCTTTATGTACCCCTCTTGCCTTTTTCTGTACCTCTCATACTCTTTCTACACCTCTCTTGCCTTTTTCTGCTGTTCTCTTGCCTCAATTTGCTTCTTTCTGCCCCTCTTCTGCCTCTTTGTGTTCTCCTCTTGTCTCTTACTGTACCTCTGTGGGTTCTTCCTACAGTGCTCCTGCTTCTTTCTATACCTCTCTTGCCTCTTTTTGCACCCCACTTGCCTCTTTCTGTACCACTCTTGCCTCTTTCTGTACCTCACTTGTTTCTTTCTGCAACTCTCTTTCCTCTTTCTGTATCGCTCTTGCCTCTTTCTGCATCCATGTTCCTTCCTTGCCTACCTGTTTGTACACCCCTCTGCCCCTTTCTGTACCTCTCATACTCTTTCTGCACCTCTCTTGACTTTTTCTGCTGTTCTCTTGCCTCTATTTGCTTCTTTCTGCCCCTCGTCTGCCTCTTTGTGTACTCCTCTTGCCTCTTTCTGTACCTCTGTGGGTTCTTTCTACAGTGCTCCTGTTTCTTTCTATACCTCTCTTGCCTCTTTTTGCATCTCTCTTTCCTCTTTCTGTATCGCTCTTGCCTCTTTCTGCAGCCATGTTCCTTCCTTTCCTACCTGTTTCTACACCCCCCTGCCCCTTTCTGCACCTCTGGTGCAACTTTCTGAACTTCTCTTGCACTTTTCGGCACATTTTTTAACTCTTTCAGCACCTCTGTTGCTTCTTTCTGCACTTCTCAGCTTCCTCCTGCACCCCTCTTGCCTCTTTCTTTACCCCTATTGCCTTTTTGTGTACCTCTCTTTTCTCTTTCTGCACTTCTATTGCCTTTTACAGCAGTTCTCTCGCCTCTTTCTGTACCTCTTTTGCTTCTTTCTGCACTTCTCTGGCCTCTTTCTCTACCCCCTTGCCTCTTTCTGAAACTCTGTTGGTTCTTTCTGTACTGCTCTTGCTTTTTCTGCACCTCTTTTGCTAATTTATGTATCCACTTACCTCTTTCTGCACCCCTGCTCCCTCTTTCTGTACCTTTCGGCCTGTTTTTGAACCTCTCTTGCCTCGTTCTGCACCTCTGTCGCTTCTTTCAGCAATTCTCTTGCCTTTTTCTGCACTTCTCTTGCCTGTTTCTGCACCTCTCTTGCTTCTTTCTGCACCTCTGTTGCCTCTTTTTGCACCTCTCTTGCTTGTTTCTGTACCCCTCCTGCCCCTTTCTGCACCCCTGTCGCTTCTTTCAGCAATTCTCTTGTCTTTTTTGCATTTCTATTGCCTCTTTCTGCACCTCTTTTGCTTCTTTCTGCACTTCTTTTGCAAATATATGTATCCCTCTTGTCTCTTCTGCACCTCACTTGGTTGTTTCTGCACCCCTTTGCTTTTTTTGCACCCATCTTCCTTCTTTTTACACCTCTTTCTGCACCTTTACTGCCTGTTTCTGCACCTCGCTTGCCTCTTTTTCTACCTCTGTTGCTCCTTTCTGCACTTCTCTTGACTCTTTCTGCACCCATTGTGCATCTTTCAGCACCTTTGTTGCTTCTTTCTGTACTTCTTTTCCTTCTTTCTGTACCCCTCTTGCCTCTTTGTACACCTCTCCTATTTACTTCTACACTCCTATTGCCTCTTTATGCACCTCTGTTGGTTCTTTCTGCACTTCTCTTGCTTCAATCTGCACCTCTTTTGCAAATTTCTGCTTCCCTCATGCCACTTTCTACAACCTCTTTCCTATTTCTCCAACTCTCTTGCTTCTTTCTGCAATTTTCTTGCTTCTTTCTACACTGCTCTTGCTTCTTTCTGCATGTCTCATGCACATTTCTGTACCCTAGTTCCCTCTTTCTGTGCCTTTCTTGCCTGTTTGTGCACCTTTCTTTTCTCTTTTGGCACCTCTGTTGCTTCTTTCTGTACTTTTCCAACCTCGTTCTATATCCCACTTGCTCTGTTGCTTCTTTCTGCAAATCTCTTGCTTGTTTCTACACCCCGTTTGCCTCTTTCAATTTCCCTTCTTTCTCTTTGTGTACTTCTCCAATCTCTTTCTACACCTCTCTTGCCTTTTTCTGCAGTTCTCTTGCTTCTTTCTGCACCTCTTTTGCTTCTTTCTATACTTTTCTTGCCTCTTTCTGCACTCCTCTTGCCTCTTTCTGCACTTCTGTTGATTTTTTATGTACTGCTGTTGCTTCTTTTTGCACCTCTGTTGCAAATTTCTGCATCCCTCTTGCCTCTTTCTGTACCCCTTTTCCGTCTATCTGCACCTTTATTGCCTCTGTCTACTCACCTGCTACCTCTTTCTGTACCCCTTTTGCCTGTTTCTGCAACTCTCTTGCCTCTTTCTGTTGCCAACCCTTCAAAGTCAAACAGCTTCACAACATGCTTGGCCTTTGGCCATGAGCAATGTGGGATTGGCTGCATCGCCTGGCCTATGGTGAGGCCCAGCATCCAATCCAAGCTTGCAATACCCTGCCTGAGGAGGGAGTTGTGCATTTCACTCCCCAAGACACTATTTGCCTGGGGCCGCTGGGACTCGCAGCCCCTTTATTTTTAAAAAGGGGAGGGAGTACATGCAGCCCCTTTCCGAGGCCACCATTGGTCCCAGGTACCCCATCTACCAGGGTCACCAAATATATTATTAGTAGAGGGGAGCATAGGGTCTCCATCCCTGAGTCTGAGGAGGCCCCAGGGAAATTATCACCCCAGTTCAAACACATTAACTTTAGGAGATTGGACATTTGCAGCCCCTACTCTAATATGCCTTGGGATCCCACCCTGTTGGGTAAAAATATGTTATAAGGGGAAGTAGGCATATGGACGCGCTCCTCAAGACTTAATATTTGGAACCCCCTCCTATAATGTGACCTGGGGTTTATATCCCCCAGGGATATACTTTAATTATAGGGCAGGAAGGTCACCTGGCCCCCCTCTCTGAACCACAAGGGGCTCCAGGGACCCCATTCCCCAGGGCAAAATACTTTTGTTTTAGGGAGGGGGCATGTAGCACCTCTCAACAAGCACACATTGGCTAGTCAGACCCCAGGGCCATATTTTTTTTTGGTTGCAGCTATTTACCTGGCAGTCGGGCAAATCGAGATTTTGTTTCTGCTACATACTCAACTTGCCAAACAGAGATTTGGAAACATGCCTGCCCTCCTGAGGCAGGCAACATTCTGTCCTAAGTGGACCCCTCCCCCTCTGAAAATGACTTACCACCCCAAAATGGGAGTCATTGGCTTATCAAATGTTTGCTACAGCAATTGTAATCACAAACTATCGGAAATGTACAAGTCCCTCTACAAATAAATATCCTGCTAACTTTTGCCAGTTATCATAATTTTCTTTTTCACTTTTAAATATGTAGACAGTTTCTGTTTGAATCTTCTAGTAAGTGAATCAACAACATATACAAACATACTCTGTTTTTTATATTTTGTAATTTTCTTTGAAACAACTCCTCCTCCTAACAACTCTTCATTTCCCTAGAATTCTTCTCAGGACCAAAAAAAACAAAACTGCACATCACTACAAAGCTTGTCTACTTCTGCCACACTACAATGCAAAAGTGCTATACTTATTTCTCCTAAACATAAAGCAGAAGTTTTCACATAATACAGCTTCCTACCAAAAGTTCACAGTGTTGAGCGGATAACTTATTTTGTGTTGTAAACTTCGACTTGGAAAGATACATAGGAATTTTGTTAATATATCAATGGATTCCTCTCTAATACAAGGGAGAGGATTTGGTCTAACAGCTAGATTGCTGACTTTGGTGCTGGAAGCCAAGGTTCGAGCCTCGGGCTCGCGTCCACATCCTGTGATTCTGGGTATATCACGCATACTCCCTGTGCCTGAATGTGTGCTTGTGTAACTTAACTGGTGCTTATGTAAAGCGCTCCGATACCTTCAGGCCGAGTTTGTGCTATATAAATCCGCATTAGTACTAGAAACACTACTACAATTCTATTTGAATACAGTACCCTATATCTCTTCTGCAATTTCTAGGTACCATCACATCTTTTGCTATAGGGCTACCAATCTTCATTTGATAACATTATCCTCTTTAATCAATAGCATGAACTAATTTGTTATACTAGATATAGCTTTCTTCACTAAAGAAAGCCTCTATACAAGAAGTATGTATCCATTGTCCACTAAAAACTGTACAACAGTTACTTCTATTCACTAACCTTTTCTTCTGGTTTTGTCTCCTTATGCAAAACATATTTTTGTCAAGAGTCTTCATTCTATTTAGAATCAAAATGAAAAACGACCTCTTCCAAAGTAAAGGCCTTATCAACTACTCTCACAACTTGTTCTTTTTGTTTTCCTTCATCACTCCTTCTTCTACATTTTTTAAATGTAACACTAAGAGTCAGATGTACAATCCTTACATTTTGCTACTCGCAAATTGTATCTCTTTGCGGCTGGCAATTAACAGTGTCTCAGACACCGTCAGCGATTCCTAATTGGCTCACAAATTGCCCGCCTCATTATTATTCATTAGGCAGGTGATATTTGTGACCCCATTATGAATGGTGAGCACTCACAGGGATAGTGGACTGCTGGGGTCAGCAGACCACAATGTCTGTGACTGTTTTTTTAATAAAGCGTTTTTTTTTTTTAATGAAACCGCTTTTCCTTAAAGGAAAATGGGATGCATTTAAAAAAGAAAAATGAAACATGTCTGTTTAATTTTTTAAGAGCAGGCAGTGGTCCACAGGACCATTGCCTGCACAAAAAATAACATTTTTGCCTTCACAAAGGGGAAGGGGTCCCCTGGGGACCCCTTCACATTTACAAGTGGTTTACCAACTACTTGAAGGAGGTGGTAAACTGCAAGTATTTTGCGGACGCAAATGCAGTTGCAAAACAATGTTACATTGTATTGAGACTCGCTATTAGCAAGGGATGCCCCTTCCTAATAGCGAGAGTCACAAATGCTATTTTGCGAGTCACCGACTGGCAAAATAGCTTTTGTACATGCAAGGAACCTTTTTTGAAGTTGTAAATGGGCCGATTTCCCGTTTGAGACTGCAAATACCTGCCGCACATCCAGCCCCAAATTTACAAGGCTGTAACTATGCAATCGTCATACCATTTGCACAGAACCTATGCGGCCATCTAAACACCTACTTACAACCCATGCAGTCATTGAAATACTGAGGCAAATGCGTAAACTAATTAAATACTCAGGCACTACTAATGTACTCACGTAGCGAGTACCATTGTAGTAAACCTATCACTCATTTTGTCTAAAGACTAAATTTTGCTCATTACAACTTGTAAATGCATGGGTTTTTAGTTGAATACATCAATACTCTCAGGATGATTGAATAGGTAGTGCCAGGGTGATTCCGTGAGGATAGAAGTAGTGCCTAGATGTTTCCTTGATTTTTTCATAACTCCATTGGTCATTCCATATCGACATACTTACTGCCTGCATGTTTGCATGAGTATACCACTAATAACAGGGTGTTGAATGAGTGCATGAGTAGAGCCTACATGATTGACTAATGCTTCAATAAATTAATACAAGCATAGATACTGCTGGATGATTAAATGAATGCAACTCTAGTATCTGGATGATTGCAACAGTGCATACATAGTATGTAGGTGATTCCTGCAATGCATGGATGGTGCATACATGATTTTTTAAGCCCATGCATAGCAACTAGCCTATTGAATGATTGGATGAATGGTGTTTCAGCAATTGAATACTGCCCAAGTCTTTTTAGTGGACTGAACAGGTAGTGCTTGGGTGCTTACATAACTACATCGGTAGTGCCCGGAGAATTAAATAAGTGCATCAGTAATGCCTACCTAATTAGATGAGTGTATGACTAGTGTCTGGGTGACTGCATGAATCCATTGTTAAAGCCTGAGATTATTGAATGAAAGTAAGTGTACTGCTGGGGTGATTATGTTATTGTAAGACTATTGGTTCAGTACTTAAATGACTACATATGTAATGGATGGGTGATAGCTTTACTGAAATGGTAGTCTCTACGTAATTACATGAGTGCATGAGTAGTATCTGAGAGTTTTATCAGTGCCAAGTGTGCCTCAGTATTTCAATGACTGCATGGGTTGTAAGTGGCTAGATGGTAGCATAGGTTCTTCGCAAATGTTATCATGAGTGCATAGTTACAGCCTTGTTAATTGCATAACTCTATAGCTAGTACCTGGGTGATTAGATGAATGTATAAGTAGTGCCTGCATACTTCAATGACTTCATATGTTCTGCCTGCCTGATTGCAAGAGTACATGTATATTTTCTGGGTAATTGAATAACTCCATGGGTACTGAAATCACTGATTTGATCACTGCCTGGGTAGTGGATGGGTTAGTCCATGAGTGCCTGAATACTGCCTGACTGACTGAGAAAGTATCTATATTGCTATTAGATACATAACAGTTGTTACTATATATCTGAATCATTGGTTATCTCCTTCTGTCATTATCAAACAAACTACCTGTTTTACTGTATTCATGCTTGTCTTCTGAGCTATGGGTGAGTGTATTCTAGTTATCACACTTAATATATTCATGGCCCTCTGGAAACATACATTGCTTTGTTACTGAGTGTGAACATGCATCAGTAAGTTTGTAAAATGAAAAACAACATATTGATATTTTTCAAAGCACAAAACCTTTTGCGAATTGCATACCTACATCATTTTTCAAATACTTCTTCTGCTTCTAAAACATATATTCAGCATATCTCAAACAAAAGTGACTCTTGAAATGAAGCTAGCTCAAGACCTCTAACTGCATTCTGCACTATTAATCCTTCTCAATTTCAAACAAACCATGTTTAAAGAAAAACTCTACCTCTACCCCTACTACATATATCACATTTTCATCAGCCATACTGAGCATACATCACCATATAAACATATACACAATTTTTTTAATATATGTACACCTTTAATCCAACTTTCCCAAAATATATACCTCACTGCATTTTTAAGCAAACTCAAAAGTCCCACCGGATATGTTTTGCTATGTGCAACCACAAAACCATATTTCACCATCTAAGCATATGCAAAGCGGTCATATAAGTTAACAAACACATTGACAAACACTTCCCAATACATACCTAACAAATAGTACTTCTTTCTAATTCACATACAAGCATATAACAAGTTCTCATATTTTCTCACTAAAATATTCCTGTTTAATAATGTTACTAAAAGTACTACAACTCTCAGAATGCAAATAACAGATGTATATATTCTGCACATGATGTTTAGACATTTAAAACATTCTTAGTTCCTCATTGCAACTTTTCAAAAAACGATACTGTTTTTTAAATAAAATACACAATGTAATAAACAAGCACTAACTAATGTTTCTCTTACTTCCCAAAACATTCACCACTAACCTCTTAAACACATACCCTCTAATAGATACAGTTCATCTCATATATTTTTTCATATCACTGTAAAACTCTTTTGTTTTATTAAATTCCATTAAACATCTGCATTTCTAATGTACATTTTTAAATTAAATACAAAGTTTTTTGTACGTCCAGATGCCAAAGACAAAGTGGTAATTTTATTGCTTAAATAATTAAAAAACATAACAATTTGAGAATAAAATAGAATATTTAAATAAAAGGAGACTTGAATAGCATCACATTATTTAAGCACTCATAATACTAGAGGCTAACTGAAACTAGAAAACACCTTTCGTCTAAAGTTAGTGTGCAATGTCCAAAATTTTATTTATATTATTTATTTTGGAGATTTATAGAGCGCATGGCTGCCCGAAAGCGTCCCAGCGCTATCTGAAATCCACTATGCTCTCCAGAGGAGGGGACCGGCGGGTAGAGAAGAGATCAGGGGAACAGATATGTCTTCAGGGATTTGCGGAATGCTAGGAGATTAGGTTGGGCCCGAAGGTCTGGTGGAAGAGTATTCCACATCTTGGACGCCTGAAATGAAAATAAGAAAGTTATGTACATACCACTGAATTAAGTTTGTAGATTATATTGCTGTTTTAGCTCTTTATGCATAGTTTTGACACTGTTAAGATTTGTAAAAAATAAGCACAAAAATGGTACACCGCTTGCATGCAAAGCTAGTTTAAAATATCAAACTCTTTAATGATTCACTCTATCATCATGAGAAAGGCAGCACATGAAATCATGTCTTTCATTTTAGAGCATTGCATCTCCACTTGTGAATGGTTAGAATCTGTTAACCCTTTCCCTCCCTTTCAAAATGAGGTTCCTCTCTGCATTTTTTGCGATGTTTTGCGATAATTGTGAAAAAAATGAGAAATCTTACCAAAATGTAGCTTCATTTTTCTGGAATTGAAATACTACACAACAGTTTATTACAGAGTCCTGAGTTGGAAACCAAAACTTGCCACTACTTACATTGTGTTATCACTCCTCACCTTTTCAAACAAATGTCTCTTTAACACCCTTCCTCCCCGATACAGTCTTAGCTCAGTGTACCTAGCAACCCAGTGGAACCAGTTGGTCACAAGTTCACAGCACATTCTAGAGGGAACATGGTAATTCCAAAAGAGACACAGCAGGTGTGGTTTCTGAGCCTTCCAACATCCTACCTAATTTTACTCACTTTCATGCTAGCGGTCGTCAGTAGGTAGTTATAGTTAGGATCTAGTTACCATAGGTAAATTGCAACATTCTATTCCCAATAACTTTGGCGCCGATGGACGAATCTTCGCAAAATTTTCAAAACTCCTGGGGCGGACCGCTCCTATCTTGAAAGTTTCAGGGTGATTTGTCAAGTGGGGGTAGAGAAAAAAGTGTGGTCCCAAAACATGTTTTCTCCATTTTATTTCCCATAGGAAACTTTAGACATGGCTACAGCCCGAACTGCTGTAATTACACCAAATGTGGCAAAAAGGTAGCCCTTGGTTCAGAAAGAACTCTGGGGCATATTATCAAGGGGGTTTATCTCCGCTTTTTTGGCTTTAAAAGTCAAGGAAGCGGAGATAACATTATTTCCCTATTACCTAGCTGTCGCTAACACCAGTTAGCCACAGCTAGTAGACCATCTTGGGCCCCACTTTGCATGTCAGTGATATTTATCACTAATGACATGCAAAGTGGGCGTGCCAAGATGTTAGCGATTGGAAACAGTTGATAACATCGCTATCTCCTATTACCAACTTTTGGAGATATTCGTGCTCAGCTGATTTTTATCGCATTTGTGATAAACCTTGGTAATACCAAGGTTTATCTGCGATAAAAATCGCCGCAGGTCAGCGGTAAATTTTTGTCTCTAACCAAGCAATAGCGATAATTATTGCTATTGCTGGGTAATATGCCCCTCTTTTTGTTAAATGGTATGAATCCGTTCAGTAGTTGCTGAGAAAATCAAGAATAAAAATATTGATATATAGTGACACGGAGTATCCACGCACCCTGCCGATCACGAGCTGCATGCTAATTGGCTGCCAATACTTCAAACCAAGAAGTGTTGGTAGAACCGAGGCACAAAAACAGAGAAAAAAACAAATGTGCAATACACAAAAAGGGGGCAGGGTAGGAAGACCCTGACCCCGTAGGCCTGCTCAGAGAGACCCACAAGGACTCCCAGGGCCCAAAAAAGCATTTAAAAAAAATGTGTGGGATGCGCGCTGGACCCGGCTGCAAAAATAAACAAAATAACGCGCTTTGTTTAAATAAAGCCCCCGAGTGGGCCAGGTCCCTGGGGCACAATTGTTACTCGGGCCCCAATCCCCCACACTGCCCCGGGGATTTAAAAAATAGTTGCGGGGTCACACGCCCCCCTGCAACCCAGGGGACGGCCACCCACCGGGGCTTCTTTTTTAATCTTTGGAAGGTCTCTAAGGCCCCCCCATGCTCTGGGGACTGCTACGCCACAGGGCTTCTTTTTTAATCTGTGGGGGGCCTTTAAGCCACCCCTCAAGCCCCGAGGATCCCCACCCTCAGGGCTTTAAAAAAAAATAAAGACTCCTTGAGACCCCCACATCCCTGGGACCACCACCTCCCCACCTGCTCTCACTTCAATGAAGCAGAGCAGAATGCTTTTCCACATGGGGAGCTGCATGGGACCATGCGGGGATTGGAGGCCCCCCCACAGCCCCCAACAGATAGGGCCGACCCCGGAGGATGGGGTACCCTTGGCCATAAGTGGCCCGGGAGGGCTGCTACGTGGCCCCCTCCCCCATTATAAATGTTTTAGCCCACCAGGTACCTCCAATAAGTGCCACAGAGCTGCATTGCAGAGTGTTGTAAAAAGGGGCGTGGCCTCTTACTGCTCTGAACAGCTCTGTAGCGCTTACTGGAGATACCTTGTGGGCTAGCTGGACCTAGGGGCCACTCATTTTTCAAGGGGATTTTATCCCCCAAATTAAAATGGTCACAGGGCGTGTTTGCACACATGTCACCTCAGGCCCCGCTCCCTTCACCAGTGTGCAAACGCGCCCTGTGGCGTGTTTTAGGAGGTAGTTTTATTCCCTCTGTCCTATTATGTACTAGGGTCTTACAGAGGAGGTCATGCTAATCATAGGAGTACCCCAACGCATAGTGTTCCCTAGTGTATGTAGGTGTTTTTACTGTACTATAAGTGTCTTTTAGCATAGCACGGGCTGTAAGCCTGGTTAGTCATATTCAGTTACCAGAAGTACCCGTCTGAAAATGGTATTGGCAAAGTAGGGCTTTCTGCTCCTCTGCTGGTTCTTTATGTACATCTCTTCTTCTTTTTATGCACTTTTCTTCGTCTTTGTGGACTTCTGTTGCTTCTTTCCGCATTTCTTTTTTTTTTCAGTGCGTTGTTTCTTCTTTCATCACATGTCCTACCTCTGTAGGCATAATTAGTACTAGCATTTAAAAAACCTTTGAAATTCACAGAAAAAAAACATAGCTTTCAGGCATGTGATAGCTAAAAATTAGCGTTTGAAAAACATTGAAAATTCATTGAAAAAACCATAGGTTTCAGGGGCGTTATAGTTAGTTGGACATTTCACTCATACAAAACCAGTTAAATTCCCCCGTTATAGTTAGTTCAGCTAACTATAACTCGCGCGCCCGCAATGCACTGCTGATGACGTCACATATTACAATACTCATGACATGGTCAGTGACATCACTCATGACATCACTGATGACATCTCAAATGACATCACTGATGACATCATCCTTGTGATAGAGTTGGCAGACCTCCTCTCACCCCAATATAACCTTTGACACACACACTCAAAAATAGAAACTAACATTTTCAAAACAATGGACATACCAATATCACTTACAACACACCTATTCAGTAATTCCAAGATCAACACACACATCCACTCATTCACCAACAGTCCTATACAGTCACTCATACATGCATTCACTCATCATATGTACGCATACACCTACACATCCTGTTACACACTGACACTCATCCATAGAGTTACTCACACACATAGTCACACATGCAAAGTATCAAACATCCATTTACTTACATATACAGTTATACACACACCTCGAAACCTACTTCTACAGAAACGTACACATACTTACTCTCTTAAGCAATCACTTATAGAAACACATACTAATTTATACAGGAACTCTTCCAATCTCTCACTCTCACATATACTCATTTATATACACCAATACTCACATATACTAGTTTAAAGGATATGTAGTTACTCATAAATGCACTATTGAGACAGTCATTCATTCACTAACAAACCCATACACACACTCATCCACCATACAGTCTTGCACACATGCTGTCTTCAATGCATACAAACAGTGAGTCACTCATTCATGCATCTATGCACTATGTACTTTCCCCCACCGAACCATACAGACACGCATACTGATATTATAAAAAAACTAATAATAACCTATGTAGACACTCATGTAGCTACTCACCAACCCATGCAGCCACTTATACACAAAGAGATATATATATATATAGGAAAAAAGTTCAATCCACGAAGGAATGAAGCGGCACACCATTCAAATGAAATGAGAGCTTTATTTGCTTGCAAACAACATGTTTCAGTCGTAAAGGCCTTTGTCGAGTTACCCGGATGTAGGTGGGAGGACATTTGGAATACACACAAAGAAACGTCATCATAGACATAAAGAGTTACTACGGTTGTGCATGTGATATTTACATAGACAAGAAATAATAACATTTTGTTGAAAGGCTAATCCTAAATTATAAGTGCATAAATTGCAAACAATCTATAATGTATAATCAATATTGCATTTAAAAATGAGGTAGTTCATCCCAACAGAGCTTGTCATCAGAACTGTATATCGTGCGTACTTATGATATGCGTCCGGTAATATCGGATGTACTAAATGACAAGTCTGTACAACTCAAAAGAATGAAATAAGCCTACCAATAAGCTATGTTATAAAGTTGGGATTGGACATCCTGAAGTAGAAAACAAAGTTCTGCATTTGGCAGATATGGCAAGGTAATTCATCACAATACGTGGATGCAACACAAAAATTCATGAGTGTGTGCGCACTTATTTCATGTGATTCAAAACATGTATACTCCAATTAGGTACATAAATATTCCCAAAGGAGAAAGAATTATTCTATTTTAGTGATATACGCAGGTTTTATGTTATCCACTATTGCTAAAGGAGCAAATACAACATGTTCATTATTGGTACGTCAGCCATATGGCAATTCATATTGAGCACAAAAATACCATTTTGTTTTGTAGTGGATACTGCTAATTTCACTCCATCCTCAATGGCAACGGGATTTATTTGCCTCTTCTTTCATCACATAATGTGCATTGATACCTTGATTAAATGTGCATTAGTACCTTGACCGTAACTTTCTCCAAAATGTGAATTAGTCTATATATATATATATGTCACATGTACGACCGTAGTAACTCTTTCGTGTCTATGATGACGTTTCTTTGTGTGTATTCAAAATGGCGTCCAACCTACATCCGATTACTTGACAAATGCCTTTATGGCTGAAATGCGTTGTTTGTAAGCAAATAAAGCTCTCACTTCATTTGGATGGTGTGCCGCTTCATTCCTTCGTGGATTTAACTGTTTTCCAGGATTCGTGGATCTTTACTACCACAGCAGGCACCGGCTCGAATTGGCAGGTGCGCGGCGTTTGGTGATACATGTTTTTGGAATATATATAATATATTAACAAAACCAAAAACCTCTGCTCCTCTTCAGGAGAAGAGCACACACTCAAGATATATATATTTGTTTTTAACTGTTGGAGTGTGAATAGTAATTTGTGGCTCTCTGCTATCCAACACTTTCCCTACTTTTGCACTCACTGGAGTAGGAATAGTAAATTTTACCCCTCCGCTACCCAACACTTTCCCTACTGTTGCACTCACTGAGTTGGAATAGTAATTTTTATCCCTCTGCTATCTAACACTTTCCCTACTGTTGCACTCACTAAAGTGGGAATAGTCATTTTTAACCCTCCGCTATCCAACACTTTCCCTATTGTTGCACTCTTTGAAGTATTGTGAAATGTAAGTTTAAATATTTGTAATAGTTTAATGTTTTAATTTATTATAGATTTTCATTTTTGTATATTTTAAATCATTGATATATATATTTTAAAATAATTTTACACTTTTAACATAAATAAAAAATAATAGTTTATTAATTGTTCTAAAGTAAATATATATGTATAAATAGTTATGTTTGTGTGTTTATCTTTTTTTATCAGGTGTATTTGTTATATTTTATTAAAATGTATATTACATGTATTTAATGTTGGTAAAATGTAATTTAATATTTAATATATTTAATATACATTGTTTTATTTCATATTTATATAAAAGTCAATATTGTGTACATCTATATTTTTTACACCAATATTTTTAGTCAATATTGTTGTACTTACCTGTTTAAGTATAGGAGTCAATATTTTTGTTGTCTATATTTTTTACCCAATGTTTTTACATTGATATTTATTACATCAATGTTGTGTCAGTGAACCCTTCATTTCGCAGCTGTCTATCAAAGGGTTTGACTTTTGAAAGCACAATGTTGATGTGATATCCGTTTGGAGAACTAAGAATTGGTGGGTTCAGGGAAGTGAGGATTTATTTAGAATACCACAACAAATAATTTTCCTGAACTAAAGTGCAGCAACCTACTGGTCATGGCCTGGACAAGATAAAAGATTTAAACACACCAAACATTCCCAAATTTGCACGATGTGCGATCTGGCAACAATTCAGCTGAACAATCCTTTGTTTAAAGCATGCCTATACTACAACAAATGATTTTCCTGAACAAAACTGTGCAGGAAACTTCTCAGGGGTTGTAACTACTTGCATTGTTGGGAAGTTATGCCTAGATTGGCTAAAAACGTCAATATTGTCTCAAGTGAAACAACGCGTGTCCCTTTTCTCTGATGATTTATGTTTAAAGGAAAAAAATGTTGGTCCTAAAACACCACATCAAAAGTACTTTCTATATGCAATATACAATAAAGGGAGGAAGATTTTACAGCAGCAAGTGCTATGAGATTGCTCAAAATTAACGAGCATAATTTAGGATTCGCTCTGGCAGTGGTAGATAATGGTATGACTACTCTATCTACCAGGATTTATTCTCTGGGCAACATAGTGTCATCTTCAGTTGACACTATACAGAGTGACACGTCTTCTTTACAACATGGATGGCTGTCACAGCTTAGGGCTATAATGTTACTGAGTTGCACTCTAAAGACAGTTCGGGCTGGTCGTGTTCTATGGAAACACCTAATGCCACTAGCTTGTTTTTGCCATTTAATCTCACAAAACAACAAACAACAATGGCCAAAAAGGGCGCAACATATACCATGTTACACAAGAAAATCACGAGAAACTTTGAATCACTGTTGCTCAACCACCTTTGCTGGATTGGATGATCCACCGATTCATTTCTCTTCGAATTTCGACATTTCACTTCCAATATTGCTTACAACTCCATCAAATAGGCAGATGTGAGGTGTAAGGAGAGGGGTATCTACATTTGTCACGGATCTTACTCTACAAACAGCATTGTCATTATACAAGAATGTTGTTTACTTAGCAGGACTGACTGCAAGGGCATCTTTTGCCATTCCTTAGTGTGCAGTGAAGTTTTGCTTCATGGTGCATGTAATACGTCTAAGGCAACCTTGCCATTTACTTGAAAGTTCCCCGGCTGCTGTGATCTATCCAGCTTTCAGATTACTCTCAAATGGAAGTTATCGGATGCTGAATGCTAAAGGCTGCTGTGGGGCGAGACCAGGCTTTTCATATCTGGTAATGGTCTCTGTGGTTGTGACCTGTTGTACACAAGTCCTGTTTCTACCTGCCCTCACAGTTAGGGATCTGTTGTTTTGGTCTTCGATAAAGACCTTTCGATGATTTAAGCAGACTGAAAGCCTTGCGGTTCCAGAAAGATATGGCCTTAACATCTGCACTGGAGATATATGATCTTCAAGTTGCAAAGTCGTCTTCTGAGATGCAGTTTCTACTCCACATCAATTTCCCACACCATTTTGGGGAGCTTGTGCACCACATTTTACATATGTCTAATACAGTTGGAGTAGCCCACTTTTTTAAGACAATTGGCTCCAGCTTGGTTAGAAACCTTCCAGTCAGTTTTCAGAATTATTCCATTATTACACTCCATGCTTGAAAGCATTTTTGGAGACTTAACGCTTATCCTGCTACTAGGGGTCGGAACTGTGCTTTTCATTTTTCTGCTCTGCAATGGATGTCCCACTACGAGGCCAAAAGGGGATAGCACTCCAACACCTGCTCCTGTGTTGTGAACACGTGATACAGTACTTTACTGCACACCTACTGAACTGAACGACCATTGGTTCTTGTGCTTTCAGTCTCTTTGGCTACACTGCGTGGAGCTTGTTTTCCGCTGCAGGCTGGGTACTTTCGAGTGTGCCTTGTACATAGGCTTGGGATTGCAACTGGTTCAATCTCCAGACATTGACCTACTGCTGAGTACCCTAATGGCTCACTTGTTTAACTGTCAATAGCACTTGCCATTGCTCCTAAATGCATAATATGAGCCCTCCTTAGATGCTTTGGCTCCTGGTGATCTGGATCCTGTCTCATTTTCTACAGAATCAGCACTGGTTGTTCTTCTCTTGGTGGGCTGGATGGACTGGAGCATCTTTGCTCTACAGACCTGATGCATTGGGCGCCTCTTGGAACATCTTCTGCAGTTGCTGGTAACAGCAATGTTTTGTCTTCTACTTGTGGGATTTTATTTCATTTGGACTTGTTTTTAACCTCCTAAATTGTTTTGGAATTGTTTTATGCACTCCCCTTTTATTACATCTTAAATTTGCTTTTCCAGTTTTAAATATGGCTTTCTGTATGCTTTTGTCCTTAAACTAGCATAGTGCCTTTATACGGTTTTATGTTTTTTTCATGATTTTATATATGTTTAGCATTGTCTTTAGAAAACATTGTTTTTTGTTTTGTCTCACGTCCAAGGAATGGGTGTCACGTCAAGGTAGTAGGCCCAGTTAAGAAATGCCATTTGACATGCTCAACTTCTTAATTTCCCTTCTCTCCCTAAAATACATTTGACACACATTTATTTGGGTTCACACACAGGATAACATTCTTCAAACTCAGTTGTGCTTAAAATATCACTTTGTAGGCTCTCTATCAAAACACTTTGAACATTCAGTCCAAGGGCTAAGTTAAGCACACAAGATGTTGGGCTAGATGTAGGTAATCAAAAATTACCGATTCTTAAATACCAAATTTTACCGATTCAGTATTTATGAATCGGTAAATGTGATGGAGGAAATAATTCGGTAAATTTTACCGATTCGGTAAGATTCTTTATTACCGAATCGATAATACCAATTTGGTAATAAGGAATCACCTTCCCATTCATTCCTATGGGCCTGGAGGCCCATAGGAATGAATCCCGTGCTCTCCAGTGGCATGGAGAGCACGGGACTCAAGTCTGAGCATACCCGTCCCACTCGGGGTGACAAATGCAAAAACAACAGGTGATGGACAGAATACAGAACAATGTCATACATTCACCCCAGTACAGAGATCTGGGCCTATATCCATCGTTTTTTTGCTCACCATGCCATTGAAGTTTGAACCCAGCCATATGCAAATCAGTTTTGACACTGTGCCCCATGGGAACAGTCCAGCCCGAACTGCTAAGCCAGGTCCTCCCAGGCCCGGAAACAAGCATCCAAGGACCGGTTTCGGGCTTTTAGCCCTCATCAGTCTGGATAGCTTGATTCCAGTGGCATGGAGAGCATGGGACTCATATCTGAGCATACCCGTCCCACTCGGGGTGACAAATGCAAAAACAACAGGTAATGGACAGAATGCATAACAATGTCATACATTCACCCCAGTACAGAGATCTGGGCCTAAATCCATCGTTTTTTTGCTCACCATGCCATTCCAGTTTGAACCCAGCCACATGCAAATCAGTCTTGGCCCTGTGCTCCATGGGAACAGTCCAGCGCGAACTGACAAGCCAGGTCCTCCCTGGACTGTGAAGAAGCATACAAGGACCGGTTTCGGGCTTTCAGCCCTCATCAGCCTGGATAGCTTGATTCCAGTGGCATGGAGAGCACTGGACTCACGTATGAGCATACCCGTCCCTCTCGGGGTGACAAATGCAAAAACAACAGGTGATGGACAGAATGCAGAACAATGTCATACATTCACCCCAGTACAGAGATCTGGGCCTAAATCCATCATTTTTTTGCTCACCATGCCATTCCAGTTTGAACCCAGCCATATGCAAATCAGTCTTGACTCTGTGCCCCATGGGCACAGTCCAGCCCGAACTGCCAAACTAGGTCCTCCCTGGACTGGAAACAAGCATCCAAGGACTGGTTTCGGGCTTTCAGCCCTCATCAGCCTGGATAGCTTGATTCCAGTGGCATGGAGAGCACGGGACTCACTTCTGAGCATACCCGTCCCACTCGGGGTGACAAATGCAAAAACAACGGGTGATGGACAGAATGCAAAACAATGTCATACATTCACCCCAGTACAGAGATCTGGTCCTAAATCCATCGTTTTTTTGCTCACCATGCCATTCCAGTTTGAACCCAGCCATATGCAAATCAGTCTTGACCCTGTGCCCCATGGGCACAGTCCAGCCCGAACTGCCAAGCCAGGTCCTCCCTGGACTGGAAAAAAGCATCCAAGGACCGGTTTTGGGCTTTCATCCCTCATCAGCCTGGATAGCTTGATTCCAGTGGCATAGAGAGCACGGGACTCACGTCTGAGCATAACCGTCCCTCTCTGGGTGACAAATGCAAAAACAACAGGTGATGGACAGAATGCAGAACAATGTCATACATTCACCCCAGTACAGAGATCTAGGCCTAAATCCATTGTTTTTTTGCTCACCATGCCATTACCGTTTGAACCCAGCCATATGCAAATCAGTCTTGACCCTGTGCCCCATGGGAACAGTCCAGCCCAAACTGCCAAGCCAGGTCCTCCCTGGACTGGAAACAAACATCCGAAGACCGGTTTTGGCTTTCAGCGCTCATCAGCCTGGATAGCTTGATTCCAGTGGCATGGAGAGCACGGGACTTACGTCTGAGCATACCCGTCCCTCTCGGGGTGACAAATTCAAAAACAACAGATGATGGACAGAATGCAGAACAATGTCATACATTCACCCCCAGTACAGAGATCTGGGCCTAAATCCATCTTTTTTTTGCTCACCATGCCATTACCGTTTGAACCCAGCCATATGCAAATCAGTCTTGACCCTGTGCCCCATGGGAACAGTCCAGCCTGAACTGCCAAGACAAGTCCTCCCTGGACAGGAAACAAGCATCCAAAGACCGGTTTCAGGCTTTCAGCCCTCATCAGCCTGGATAGCTTGATTCCAGTGGCATGGAGAGCACGGGACTCACGTTAGAGCATACCCGTCCCACTCGGAGTGACAAATGTAAAAACAACTGATGATGGACAGAATGCAGAACAATATCATACATCCACCCCAGTACAGAGATCTGGGCCTAAATCCAAAGTTTTATCTGCTCACCATGCCATTCCAGTTGAACCCAGCCATATGCAAATCAGTCTTGACCCTGTGCCCCATGGGAACAGTCCAGCCCGAACTGCCAAGTGAGGTCCTCCCTGAATTGGAAACAAGCATCTAAGGACTGGTTTCGAGCTTTCATCCTTCATCAGCCTGGATAGCTTGATTCCAGTGGCATGGAGAGCACAGGACTCACGTCTGAGCATACCCGTCCCTCTCTGGGTGACAAATGCAAAAACAACAGGTGATGGACAGAATGCAGAACAATGTCATACATTCACCCCCAGTACATCTTACATCTTCATGGCACCTCTCGCCCACGTCAACCGACCGCACAACCTCAACATCATCTCCTACGCCAATGACACCCAGCTTATCCTCCCCCACACCGCCAAAACCAACCTCCACGAAGGAATGAAGGTCGTCGCCGAATGGATGAGGAACAGCCGACTGCAGCTGAACTCAGACAAGATGGAGGTCCTCATCCTCGGATCCACCCCTTTGGCCTGGGATGACTCCTGGTTGCCGACCGCACTGGGAACAGCCCCAACACTGACCGACCATGCACGCAACCTAGGGGTCATCCTCAAATCCACCCTCTCCATGACTAAGCAGGTCAATGCCGTCTCTTCCTCCTGCTTCAATACCTTCCGCATGCTCTGCAGGA
The DNA here is from genome assembly GCF_964263255.1 of Lissotriton vulgaris. Classification (NCBI taxonomy): domain Eukaryota; kingdom Metazoa; phylum Chordata; class Amphibia; order Caudata; family Salamandridae; genus Lissotriton; species Lissotriton vulgaris. Next base: position 316,463,151 of record NC_141690.1, on the reverse strand, counting down.
TCTACAAATGGATCCCCTAAAAAATTGAGAAGAACGGTCACCCAGGCCCTCGTCAGCAGTAGGCTGGACTACGGAAACACCCTCTATGCACTAGCCTCGGCCAAACTCCTGAAACGGATTCAACACATCCAGAACGCCTCTGCTGACCTGATGCTCGACATCCCGCGCCGCAGCCACATCACACCCCACCTGAGAGACCTGCACTCGCTCCCTGTCAACAAGAGGATAATCTTCAAGCTCTTCACCCACGCACACAAGGCACTCCACAACACAGGGCCAGCGTACCTCAACAGACGACTCAGCTTCAACACCCCTACCCGCTGGCTCCATTCCACTGACCTTGCCCTCAAGCTATCCAGGCTGATGAGGGCAAAACAATTATGGATTTAGGCCCAGATCTCTGTACTGGTGTGAATGTATGACTTTGTTCTGCATTCTGTCCATCACCTGTTGTTTTTACATGTAGATGTAAGACAGCGTTGGGCTGAGGGCTGAGCCCCTGGGGTATGCCGCAGATGATCTCGGGGAATACTATCCACCGCTACACCAGGACAGGCAGCTTGCTGAACCTAACCCCCAGGTAATGGGGAGTTAGACCACCCAATAGGGATTTGGCAGATCCACTCACCCTAGGCATGATCGGTTAGAATGCACTAGATATGAGTACTATATATTACAGTACTTACATGCAAATATACATATACTCAAAATGGTTGAACTGATCATCTTTTGCACCATTCTAGTAATGTTAAACACATTTTTCTGTTTCCTTCTATTAATCTTGCAGCACAAGTATTTTACTCAAGAATCATGATGCTTCAATAAATATTGAAATGCTTGTGTATCACTTTTGGTGGTCACAAGTAAGTAAGTGAAATGGTTCTAGATCTGTTACTATGATTTCCTTGGGAGTTAGAGTGATCAGGTTCTGAGGTTGTGCATCCATTTGTTACCCTGTAGGGTCAGGAGTACAGATTATGCACTGTGAGCAAGTACGACTATAGGCAAACATATCCTGAGCAGTGCTCACAATCAGTTTCGTACTAGTCCAACTTTATGTTGTCCAACAAACGCACAGCTTGACTTGAGAAAATATAAGCTGTATGACACTTCTGCCTTTGCAGTGTCCAATAAATCCATTGGAGAGTCAAGCAATGGTTTCCTTGAAAAACAGTAGGCTTTACTGTGGTATAAATCAAATTTAAGGTTATATTTTAAAATTTAGACCAGACCTTCTACTTCCTGCTTTATAACACCTTTTATGTAGCAACTGCTCTTTAGGGTGAAAATATATGACACTCCTGAGGAGTTGGACCAACTCTGCCTCATAGTCATATGAAGAAATTGTGTGTTAAGTATCAATTTTCAAGACGTTTTGCTATACGTTTAATACATGATGGGTGGGGCAATTAGGTTGTTTACTGTATTAAATCAAATGTTTTTTACAGAATTCATGAGAAGAAATTCACATAATCTGTCATAGTTAAATGATTAAAGTTGTAATTACCCTTACATCATGTGCAAAATACACATATGGCAATTATTTTATGATCACATGCAAGGCACATATTGGTACCTGACAATCACATTTGGTGTATAACACTTCTATTCTTCAATACTGTTAAAAAAACTATTTTGATTTTCAGCCTTGAGAAAGCCCGAACCCCACAAACTTAATGGAAGCTGTTCATCTGAGCACAATTTACTGAGTGAAACATAATTTCTGATCATCATTACATGACAACTTGGCTCATGTTTGTTGATTCAAGTGAAAACAGAACTTTGATTGTGTATGACTAACTGGCTCACTCTAACAACCTATGAGGATTATGCCTTTATCCTACAAATCACATGCTGTAAAGTGAATAACGACTAAGTTTGGGTGAATTTTGCGGATTTGCGATCCGCGAATTTGCGGATTTGCGAATTCGCAATCCGCAAAATGTGCGAATTTGCGGATTTTTTTATTTTTGCGTGTTCGCGGGGAGCTTTGCGTGTTTGCGGAGCGCGTTGCGTGTTCGCGTTTTTTTTTGCCTGGTTCATCACTGCCACCCTCTCATTTTTATGCCCTTCTGCCCTCTGTGCCACTTGTTTTTGTGCCTTTCTGCCCTCTGCCCCACTCTTGCTTGTGCCTTTTTGCCCTCTGCATCACTGGTTTCTGTGCCCTTCTGCCCTCTGCCTAACTCATGCCCTCTGTCCCACTTTGTGCCCTTCTGCCCTCAGCCATAAGTCAGCTTCAACAGGTCAAATTAAGTTACACAGTCATTAATCACCCCAAGTTTGGGGTGATTAATGATTGTGTAACTGAATTTGAGCTTCAACTCTAGCACCTGGTTTACATTATCTATTAGTGCTTCCTGTTGAAGCTGACTTTTGTAACTATTTTAGAGGCTCTGGCAGCTTGCTGGCGACATTCTAAAATAGTTACAAAAAGTCAGCTTGAACTTTTGACCCAATCCGTTCCGCTTGCGGATTTTGCGGGAAATTCGCGAATCTCGCGGATTGCAAATTTACCGAAAATCCACAAAATCAGCGAGCGGAACAGATTTTCCGCCCATGCTTAATAACGACATACAATTGAGGAGTACCAAAACAAAAGTAAATACTACGTCAACCATGTAACTACAAATGATTTTGTAAATTTCCTGTGAATTCAGAAAAAACATTGGATTTAATACACACAGTGAACAACCAAATTTCTTCACCGATAAAACTTAAAGATACTTGCCATAATCTTTTGTCTCAGTCTCCGGCAAGTCTCTTTCACATACTCCGTATGGTTCTGTCATTTTTTAATTGTTCTTTAATAATTTCCTAGTGCCACCAAGCTGTTGCTTTTCTTGGTTTAACCCCTTCGCTGCGGCGGCTATTCCGCCGCAGCGCTAAGGGGGTGGGGCGGCCGTGCCGCAGTTCCATGCTTGTGACGGAACCGCTCCGTCACGGCTCACGGGTGACCTGTGCTTGTGATGAAACAGTTCCATCAGGAACCCGCCAGCCCATTAATTCGTCAGTGAAGGCGCAGAATTCGCGCCGCGCAGGCGCGGCGAGCGGGCCGTGACGGAACCGTTCCGTCACAAGCACAGCTCACCAAAGGCTTGTGACGGAAAGGTTCCGTCACAAGCATGCAAGGGGTAAACATTATATTGCATCATGTCTTCATTCTCCCAGCTGTCATTACCTGTCCTCTTTTGAGAGGGCCACCATGACTATAGCAGAAGAGATTTAAATCTTGTGAGTTCTCCTTTTGTTTCAGACAATGGTGTTTTTGTATCAATACAGTTGGCTCAATTTATTAACTCTCCACATCTGTTAAAACCCCTTCCTTCAGGGGACAACTGAGTTTATCATTCTGGTTTCCCTGGCTAATAATGAATACTAAAGACGTACCTCAGATGAGACCATACTTTTAAGGCTGCTTGCAATTTCTTAAAATGTACCCTCTTGAAAAATATTGGGTCTCCAAAACCTTTCTTTTTCCTATCTTAGATTCCTTAACATTTCATCATATACCATTCCTAAGAATATGTTATCAGGCAGTGTTGCTAACACATTTTAAACTGAAAAATATAGCAGTATATTGCAGATCAGGTTAACTAGGGCCTCTATTATCTAGCATCTCTTCCTCAACAGACTTATAACTTTGAATGACAATGACTGTTAACCTTACCATGTATCTTGGCATTGTTGGAATGGGCAAATTCATATCAATGATTACCATGATGTGTGCAGGCCCGGCAATGGCAATGCAAATAAATGCAAAGCAAAATCAAATGCCATAATCTGTGCCAGCACGAGCATGCCAGTACCCGTCAATGCAATGTTAATCTATGTCATAACCTGTACCTGTACAGTAGCACCGACACCAGCAATGACAAGATCAATGTATGTCATAATCCATGCTCAAATGATGATACTGCTTCTATTAATAACAATGCTGATGTACGTTAAGACATAGGCAAAATTAACTGTGTAAATACCAGTAAGAACAATGTCAATGAATGCTATGACAACCACATTCATAATGGTAAAGATGTTGATAAAAGTGATACGAGTGACTGCCATATTCTTTCCAGGAGTTCCAATGAACTTGTATCTTTGCTGTTGGATTCACTCAAGGTGACCACCCCACCAACTCTCTGAAAGATCTATGACCCACACCCACACCTATCAAATACAAGGTTACAGGTTGGGTCTTTCTTAACCTAAAGACAAACGCGTACCCACGTAAAATCCTCTTCGATCCCACAGAATCAGTGTTTTACCACAAACAGGTCAGCTGGAATTGACTCCACATAACACTGATTTGGCCACAATACCACAAATATTCCATGTAGAGAAAAACACTTTGCCAATCAGGACATGACATTCACACCACACGAGGCAACCACGCGCTCCTCATACCAGACATCTGGACACATCCACACTGGACCACACTAGCTCTCCCCGAGGTTGAGAGCCATCTGTGTCCTTATCAGATGCATGCATTTGTTGATTTATGACTGTGATGCTTTTTTGGAATGTGGAAAATTGCTCTTTTTGTACATCGTGAGTTGTAAATAACAGCAGCCAAACTTTGTATACCAACAGACTTGAGTAGACAAACTCTGTTGAGGCTCTCCCGGCAGCAGCATTTAATTAAACCAACTTGTTCCTGGTTTGCCAAATGCCTCTTGTCTTTTCATTAATTTAAGGTAAACTAATATCTAAGCAACAGTGTTATAATCCTTTGGGAATGGAAAGGGTGTAATGGTAAATATAAAAGTCCATTTAGGAAGGACCACCATCCTGATCAGTTTGACCCTCCCATAAATCGTTAGTGGTATGTTTTTCCAGCTGTCCAACAGGTACTCTAATTATTTACAGACCTTGGTTGGGTTTTTGCAAGGAGGTCTTCTAAGCTATGCATGGTTACATTTCCCACGTATCTGCATCCTCTCTCTAGATATTCACAACATCAGCTCTCTATTTTCTTTATTCATTTGAGAGCCCAAGATATTTTCACATTTTTCAGCATGATCTTCCAACCTAGCTATTGAATGAATTAGATTAGCAGTATAGAGAATAATGTCACCTGCAAATAACGGTATCTGAATTAACAGACCTAGGGCCTCGAATGGCATTGGAATAGTGTTGCAAAGGGTTCAATGTATAAGTATAATATTAGTGATGGTGAGGGGCATCAAAGTCTAGTCCCTCTTGAATTGACAAAGTTGTTCCTTAGTGAACCATGGATTAATAAACTAGCCAAGGGTGTTTTTTATTGGATTAGAATTGTGTTAGTCATGTTCTTATTGATTCCAAATGCTTCCAGAACTTCCAACAGCTATACCAAGTTCACCCAATCAAAAGCCTCGTTGGCATCCAAAGATGCTACAGTTACGTGAATACCGAAGTCTCTCTGAAATGTATTGCTCCTATTAAGAAGTGTGTCAGTTCATTGGGTTGCCTACCTGATATACAACCTTTTTGATCTTGATGAATTATAGAAGAATTAACATCAGCTAGTCTTTTAGCTATAATACCTGAGAGCATTTTATAATCTCAAATTAAATAGCAAGATACGTTTTTAAGAATTAGGTATTACATTTTTTTATGTTTAGTTTCAAGATCACAGTTATAGTAGCTTCAAACCCAGAAGGAGGAATCTCTTCTTTGAACATTATTCTCCCTATATGGTAGAGCTAAGTCGTTGACTTATAATAAAGCTCACCTGGGATCCCATTTTGCCCTGCTGCTTTCCTGTTCTTTTTTTCTTTATCTGTCTTACTTTTCCTCCTCTGTGATTTCCTTTACTATAGCTGTGGTTTGAGTTTTAGTTTGTACTGGCAATTCTTTATCTATCAGCCATTCCCTAATATTGTTTAAGTCTAGAGTTATACTTTCCTTGTAAATGGAGCTAAGATTTTTAAGCATCTCTGCTTCTATTTCTTTCATGGTATTTCATTCTCTCTCTGTTCATGATTCTATTAGTGGATTGGATTGGATTGGATTGGATTGGATGCGGATTTATAAAGCGCGTGGTTACCCTGGGGCGTCCCAGCGCTACTGAAAACAGAGAGTGGAATTAAAGGCCCTGAGGGAACAGAAAAGTTTTTAGGAGCTTACGAAAACGAAGAAGGTTAGGGGCAGCTCGGAGCTTAAATGGTAAAGAATTCCACAAGGTTGCTGCATTGATGGAAAACCGTCGTCCGCCTCATTGCGCCCTTTTCGCTCTGTGGACTTTGGCTAGACACTCATGGTCATGGTCTAAGGGGCCTTTTAGCTTTGTAGGGGAGCACTAAGTCCTTCAAAACAGGGGGACCTTTGCCTTGTAAAGATTTGTGAGCAATACAGAGGGATTTAAACTTTATCCTTTCGCGGACAGGCAACCAGTGCAGCGTTCTAAGGGCTTGTTTTGCAGATGACCTTGCTCGAGTACTTGTTAGCTGCCTGGCTGCGGAATTCTGTATGTATTGTAGCTTATTGATAGTTGCTTCAGGAGCGCCCAGGTATAAGGCATTGCTGAGGTCCAACTTTGACAGGATCAGTCCCTGAATCAGAAGTTTCTTTGAGGGGGAGGGAAGAAGGGGGAGAACCTTACGAGCTGAACCAAGCAAGCCAAAACATATGCCAGCAGTTTTCTTAGCTTGAACTTTAAATGAGAGGTCCTGGTCAATCCACACTCCCAAATCTATAGAGTGAATCTATAAAGTTTCCGGTTACATCAGTTTTAGCTTTCCAGGCTAATATTGCAACACTATTCTCTTCATACTTAAAATGCTACATATTGCTAGCTCTCCACAGGTCTTGTATCTTTCTATCTAAGCTCACCTTCAACTCCCTCTGCATAGGTACTAATTCCAATCGCAGATCGGAGACTTTATCCGGTGCTGCTACTGATTGTCTCTGTTTCTCTCTTTTTTTCTGCAATTTCATCCATCAATTTCCTATCCTGCTCTTGTTTGTTCATATTCAGGGCCTCATTATGATGGAGGATTTTCCGCCTCCTCCGGGCCGGGGGAAGCCACCTCCGGCCCGGAGGAGGCAGAAAATCCTCTGCGGACTCACCAAAGACCCACCACCGCATTACGATGGCTGGTGGGTCTTGGTTACTGTCCGCTGCTTTTCCGCCGCGGTCAGATTACAACCGCGGCGGAAAAGCTCTCATTTGGCTGGCAGTGTCTATCAGACACCGCCAGCCAAATTAGGAAGCATTTGTAAACATTGCGGGCCCCCAGGGTGTTGGCGGGTGGGGGGTGCACATGGGGGGTACCAATGGTACCCCCCAGCATTTACTTGCACAAAGCAGCAGGCACCGCGCGGTGCCTGCCGCTTTGTGCATGTAAATGTTAAACATGCACTTTTTACATTGTGGCGGGTGCTGCTTCAAGCAGCACCCGCCGCAATGTTAAATATCCAGGATGTGACCGCCAGGGTGGCGGTCACATCCTAATCGCACATGAGGGAACGCCGCAGCCCATGCAGACGTTCCCTCATCCTCTGGGGTCGCGGACGGACGCAAGTCCGTCCGCGATCCTAATGAGGCCCTATGTGTGTATGGATTCTTTCATAAGATCCCCTATCACATGCCATGAAGTGACTAACTGTACCCATATTATGTTAAAATAAAATCTCACTTTTTAAAATTTCTCTTGCATAAAACTCTCCTTAAGGAGCAGGGGGTCTATTCCGTGCATACTTAGGGGCAGATTTATGTTGGTAATGCGCCACATTTGCGTCACGCAACTGCGTCGTAAACGTGGCGCATCGCTACGACCCATTTACAACTAGACGCATCAAGGCAGATGCGTCACGTTGTAAAGCCCTGCGCCACTTGTGGGCTTTCCGGTGCAGGGTGTGCGTTCCGGGGCAGGTGCGCCTCGCAAAAGTGGCTGAGTGAAATCTATAAGATTTCACTCAGTCACTTTCAGGCCAATGCTGCGTCAAAACCCTGCGCCTGCTTGAAGCAGGCGTAAGGCTTGATGCAGCATTGGACAGATAGGGCATCCCCAAGCCTTGCTGGAGCTGCGTTGCGCTTGTGACGCAACTCCAGCAAAGCGCCACCTTTACGGCACAGATGCGTCACGCATCTGTGCCGTTTTTGCCCCATGGTGCGCCGCATTGTAAATGCGGCGCACCATGGGTGGCGGAGCAGTGGCGCAAAATAACTGGCGCATCCCTGGGGATGCGCCAGTTATCATAAATCTGCCCCTGCGTTCTTGACCTTGCCATTGGGAGGTCTAAGCAAAGAGTGACTACGAAATGGGCACAATGAGTGCTTGAACACAGACTTCACCATTTTAATCAGTGACTATCTAGGAATATGTATCCAATTTGTCAATAAGATCCATACTTTTTCTGGAAAAAAGTACATTCTCTTTTGGGACCTAGAGCCTAATTTACAATTGGCATCTTCACTTGTGGTAGAGGCCCTCAAATTGTGGGGCGAGTCTCCTAATTTATTGAGCCATATGTTGCATAATCCTAAATCTTGCATCATATCCTTAAATTTGCAGCCTATTTTCTGAGTAATTAACTATTACTGGTAAGTCCTATCGATTAGTTAATTGAGTAGGATACAGAAGTCTCCTTCCTCAAGAATAGGTAATGTCAGCTTTATCTGTTTTATAATTCATTAATCTCATTTCAAAGTCCTTTATTATGAATACAGCTACTCGTTTCATGCTACCTTGATGATTTTAGCAGATAATCTCTTGAACCCAGCAACATTTTCTAACTATGGCTCTACACTCTGGTCTTTCTATGTGAGCCTCTTGGGGTGCTATAATCTCATCCATAATCTTTTTTAGATATTTAGTGACTATATGTTGCCTCTTCCTGGCATTTTGGCCCTTTACATTCAACATAACCATTTCAATCAGTGTTCCCATATCTTTTGTAACCTTATAGATCAATTATATTCCCTACTTCTCCTGGTATTAAATTATGTTCATCAATATCTGTATACAACTATTTGTTCTCATATTTTCTACATAAGTGTGCTCTCTGTCCTTAGGATTTTTCGCACCCCGACCGATATTGTCCACCTGAGAAACCCTCCTTTCAATATATGACACTTTTGTTTCACCTTCAGGGGCTGCTTCTGGGGGTGATTTGCTGTGCATGTGTCTCTGTCAATACGCTGTAAAGGACACAAAATCAATCAGTGGCCATGCCAGCCCCCAGCTTTAGCAGCTTAAGTGGGCCCCTAGAGGCACAGGTCAGTATGACAGTGAGTTCCACCTCAATTGGCTTGGTGCAGTTACTGAGCTTTATAGGGGTTGTAGTCAATAGGCTTAAACCTCTTCAAGGCTGCATGCCTATTGAAAACTACAACTGCCAGGCCTCCAATGGCTATTTAATCTCCCAAGAGATATAGCGAGATGCAGTCCAATGCACTAAAATCCCAGTTCCAACTTGCATTGGTGGGCGTCGTGTTTTGATATAAGCTGTATGTAACTGGAAACAAATGTGGTAACTTCCTTTTTCTCTCTCCTCTAATCATGTACGTCTGGTGGGGTGATTTATTCATGTGAGAAGGCTCTCCCATATGCTTCAAACCTAAAATTCCTGTATGCTAAAAAGATTTATTTTTTATCTATGGGCTAACAGCAACACTGTTGTTAGCCCATGCCTTTTACATGGCAAAACTATGTCAATCATAATTTATTTTTGCAAATCATATGCATATGGGTCAACGTACAAACCCTGCCACATTTTTATTTTAATCTTGACTCTTACGAAGAAAGGGCACCAAACATACAGTATTTTGGTTTAAATAAAAAAAATATTAACTGCATTATTTTTAAGTTCATATTGGGAAAATAAATGGCACAAATGAGGGGTAATGTTTATCCAAATGAATGTTTGTCTTGGTCCAAACTAGTGACACACTGGTCAAGACACGTTAATTAATGTTGTATTAACTGTTGAGAAGGGATTGGAGGTGCGAGAGAAAGACAGGGGTAAAATGAGGGGTGAAATAGATTTAAAGGAGAAATGGGCAAAGGGGAGAAAAGAGAATGAGAGACATGGATGGTGGCAGTTGGGGCATTTTATACCCACTTCCAAGGGCCCAGAATTGAACTGGCACCACTTAGCAGGGCACGACTTGCAGGAAGCAAAGTTCAGGTGCAGTTGCAGGTTGATAAAAAGTCTTTATTGGCCCTGAGACTTAGAACAGGGGGCAAACCAGCAAGCCCTTGGAGTCACTCTGGGTTCCAGTGATATTCATCCAGTCCTTCCTAAGCAGGGCAGAGGGAAGCAGGCAGCAGAGCAGCAAAGCAGAAAACTCATTCTTCCAGAACAGCAGTACAGCAGAGTGACAGTCCGTGTAGCAGCATATCAGTCCTTCCTCCTGGATAAGTTCTTCACAAGCTCAACAGTGTGCTGAGTTGCCAGAGTCATAGGTCCAGTACTTATATCCACTTGTGCATAGCAATGGGGGTGACTTCAAAGAATGATCTTTGAAGTGCACAGAGGTCCTTTCTTCCTGCCAGCTCCAGACTCACTGCAGGAAGGTATGCATCCCTTTGATTGGAGACAAGACACAGCAAATATAGGTGTAAGTGTAAGCTCCTCCCTCCCATCCTGCCCAGGATGACCCATCAGGATGTGGATGGCCCATACGTCACACCTAAGCTCCCTTTGTGTGTGGCTGTCTAGAGGGAATACACAAAGTCCAGCTGTCACACAAGACAGACGTGTATTGGAGACAGGCTGCAGGCACACAGGGCTAAGGGCAGAAAAATGCCATCTTCCTAAAGGAGGGATTGTTAAAAGGTTACTGATAAATTCAATTGTACCAGTCAAGAGGATTTATCATTACCATTCCAATGATATGAGAAGAGACATATCTACTCATTTTGGCAATCAAGATTTGCAGCTTAAAAGTGTAATAAGGAATTCCCAATGGTAACCTAAGTGAGGGGTGAACCTCACAGTAGTGAATACGAATTTGAAAGTTTTTCAGTACCAGAACATGTAAAATGTAAAAGTACATGTCCTACCTTTAAATTACACAGCACCCTTCCCTATGATCTGCCTATTGCCTACCAGAGTAGAGGTGACATATATATATAATAAAATGGGAGTTTATGGCTCTGCAAGGTGTTTTAAATGGAAAGTCAACATGGCAGTTTAAATTGCATACACAGGCTCTGCAGTGGCAGGCATGAGACATGCCTGAGGTGCTCTTTCTGTTGGTGGCACAATCAGTGCTGCAGTCCTCCCAATAGCATTTATTATACAGGCCCTGGACACGTGTAGTCTATTCTACTAGAGTCTTCTAGATAAACTAAATACGCCAATTCTGGATAAGTCAATCAGACCCTGTTTAGGGGAGAGAGCACATGCACTTTACCAGTGGTTGGCAGTAATAAAGTGCTCGGAGTCCAAAGGCCAACACCAGTAAGTCAGCAAAAAATATGAGGCAACCAGGCATAGAGTTTGGGGAAGATCACCCTAAAGCTGCCAGGTCTAACATTTGACCACCCCAGAGAAAAGTGGGTGAGTTATCCAACCTCTTGGGAGTTCTCACCAGTAATAAGGGTGAAGATGGAGAGAAATAACATATATTTGTAAAGCGCAAGTTTACCCGTGGGCATCTTGATGATGAATGACAGATGTTTATTTATACCCAACTAAATGGTACTCATTTTATTGACCTTAGAAGGATGAAAGGCTATGTGGACCAGGCAGGATTTGAACCTGTGAACATGAGATCAAACACAGGTCCTTCAGAGGACGTATTAGTCCACTAAGCCACCAGATGATCAGCATAGGCATGAGCTACCTAAGGCCATTGTTCCACCATAAAAGTCCATTCTCTGTAAGGAGATGAACCTCCTCAACAAATTTGGATTCTCACCCTTAATTCATTGAGGGGCCTGTGATCTATATGGTTCTCTAAGCGTGTTCCAAACAAGTATGGTCTCAACTTCTTCAGTGTCCAGACCACAACAAAAGCTTTCCGTTCAATAGCACTCCACCTCTGTAACATCGCGGAGATGATGGCTGCAGCTGTGAAAGAATTGCCCCTATGCCATGCTCTGGGGCATCACTTTGCACAATTAATTAATTGGAAATGTCAGGGGTCTTGAGCTTGGGCTGTTCACATGGCATGCTTTAGTGAGTCAAATGCTTCCTGGCATGCCTGTCTCCAAATCACATTTCTGGGCTGCTTCTTCGAAGTGAGCGCTGTCTGGGGGCCACAATGATGCCTTATCCCTTGATAATCCTCATATAGTACCCAGTGAGCCCTAAGAAAGTTCTCACTTCAGTTTAGGATTCTGAGGGCTCTCAAGCCAAGCTATGTTAGTCTTGATCTTCTCCTGGAGGGGCTGCGCCTTACCCCTGGCCACCAGGTGCCCTAAGAACACCACAAACACCTGTCCTATATGGCACTTACTGGCCTTGAGAGTCAGACCAGCCTTTTGCAGGGCCTTAAGCACTATCTGCTGGCAAGAAAGGTGATCCTTCCAGCTGCTACTGAAGACAGCTATGTCATCCAAGTAAGCAGCACTGAAGGCATTTATTCTAGGTCAACCACTGGTTCACTGGCCTCTGGAAAAGGTTCACACCTTTCACAGACCCATCCATCTATTTGGAGCTTAAGAGGCCAGGGAGAGGTTCATTCCACTCATCCTCCCATCCATATGTAACCAGCAACAGGGTGACCTCAGAGTGTCATTTGAGCCAGTTGACATACCATACCATGTGTATTTATGAAGCACACATTCACCCCTAGGCATCTTGGTACTGAATAACATATGTTTATTGTTACCCAACCCAATGGCATTTAGTTTATCAACCTCAGATGAATGAAATTATGAATGGACCCAACAGTATTTGTACCTGAGATCATGAGGTTGAAAACAGGGCCATGCAGTGGGCCCATTAGTCCATTGAGCCACCAGACCCGGCTTCATAAAGATGGACATGAAGCATCCTCTGGGAGTGCCTGGGGGGGATTTTGTGGTCCACCAGGTAGGTGACTTCCTCCTTTCACTCACCAGTCTCATAAGGCCCTGTCCAATGGTCTTGGAGGGCCCTATGATCCACAGGTTCCATCACCCATACTTTCTGCCCAGGCTGCAATTCCACAGGGGTAGCCATTTGGTAATACCACTGTTTTATTACCTCCTAGTTGGGCTCGAAGTTGCCAGAAGCTTGCTTCCCCAACATGCCATCTGGCTCTGGAAGGCCAGCATGTAGCTATCTACATCCTGATAAGGTTTCCTGGGAGTTTGCTCCCACCCCTCTTTCACCAGACTGAGAGGTCCCCTGAAAGGATGAAAATACAAAAGCTCAAAGGGCTAAATCCAACCTCCTTCTGTGGTACCTCTATGTAAGAAAAGAGTAGGCATGGTAAGATGATTTGCAACCAATGCCTCAGGGACTCATTCAGGCCCTTGGTCATGTCTTTGAGGTAAACGGTTTGCCGAAGCACTCTGGTAAGTAATTACGATTGTACAGTGACAATATAACAACACATTCAAGAACACAAAATTGACAGAAGTAACCAAAATTCCACAAGATGAGTAAATCTTGGAGTCTTTAATGAAGATTACAGCCAGCCGACACGTGTTTCATCGCCTTCGCGATTCCTCAGGGCTAGATGGCCGTATCAACATCAGAAGGTCGCTTAGCTGGTGATAATTCCGACCCAGCCGGGCCTTCCAGTATTGGCACTGGTTCGAGTGCGTCCAGCAGCGGTGGAAGTCTTTATGTAAATATTTATCGGTCATACGAGTGTAAAGAGGGCTCGGAAATCACTCGATATGTTAAACCAGAATTTCGGTCATGCCGTTATCGAAATCAATGCGATTGATTTTTTGTTGTGCGGAAACCCAGTGCTGTTCCAAATGAGACTGTAAATCAAGCCGTGTGCGGCTTCTACAAACGTAACAGGCGAGTGCACCTCTTCCGGGCCTGGTTCCGTGTTTGCAAAAACCTTCGCCTTGTCATGTCTTTGAGGTGCTTGTTGAATCTCTCAACAGGCCTGTTGGTTTGTGGATGGTGGGGGTTGAGAACTTGTAAGTAACTCACTTTCCACATTGACTGCATGTAAGTAGACATAAAGTTGGTGCCCCTGTCGGGCACCACTTCCTTCGGGAAACCTGCTAGGGGAAAATCCCACTTAGGTCCTTAAAAACTGCAGGTGCAGTTGCAGTCCTTAGAGGGATGGCCTCTGGGTATCTTGTGGCATGGCTCACCATACAAGGGCAAACCTCCCAATTTGGGCTTAGGCACTGCAAGTGCAGTTGCAGTACGTAGAGGTTGGACCTGTGGGTATCTTGTGGCATGGTACACCAGTACCAGGGTAAACCTGTTGCCAGAGGCTGTCTGCGGATCCATAGGCCCTACACCGTTGATTCCTACCCTTTCAAAGTGGATGCCAATGACAGGCAAGTGATTCAGTGGAGCTTTCAGATTTTCTGCTGTTTTCCTGTTGGCCTTGCAGTTCAAACAAGGCGTACAGAAGGTATCTGAGGAAGCCTTCATCTGGGACCAGTAAAGGTGGGTAACAAGCCTGGCAAAGGTCTTGTCTTGGCCCAGATGTCTTGCCAGGGGTATAATATAATCCAGCTCTAGAAGGAAGGCTCTGTAGCATTGGGGGACCACAAGGACTTGTGTTGCCCCAAGCACAGATGGCTTAGGCTTACTGTACAGGAGGTTGCCTTCCCAATAAATGCAGTGCCAGCCAGAGGCATCACCTGCTTCCTGAGCTTCTGCCAGTTGCCCCATGCCCTTGAGAACCTTTGTGGCTGCACCCAAATCTCTAGCCTATACCACTGAGAAGTCAGCCCAAATTTGTTTACAAGTTTGGCTTTCATGGCAGTGTAGCTCAACTCACTGGATTTTGCCAAGAGAAGAGGTGACTTGCCAAACAGAGCACTATGTAGCAAGCAGAGCCTCAAACGGCTTTCTAAGCATGTGCGGAGTACCACCAGACTCACACAGACAATGAGGAGGAAGGGTCAGAATCTGAGAAAGAATTATAGCAAGACCTGCCTGAGGGTTTTGACATTCTACCTCCGAGGATAGGAAGTTCATCAACATGCAGGAAGCAGTGTGTCCTCTAGGGACCTGCCACCAGAGTAGCTGGAGGACTGGAGGGAGTAGAAAAAGTTGAAGGTAGAGCTTGCAAAATTGGAGAAGGAGCAGGCTCTAGAGGAAAATAGACTGACCATGTATGAGAACAGAATGCTCCATGAGCTTAGTCTCAGATCTAAGGAGATGAATTTCAGCAACAATGGTGGCAACATACCTGCAGTGTATTTCTAAGGATCCATGGTAGCTAACTTTCTGACCACAGGCTCAAATTGAGAGAACAGTGCTGGTAGGTTTCTAGGCATATTAATAATATTTCAGTCTTCAATGTGTGTGCATTATTATATTTCAGTTCATTGTTTCTTTGCTGTTGCCAATCCTTATGTGGATGTTTCTCATTGCTAATACTGTCTGTGCATGTCACTCTCCAGCTGAAATGGCATGATTTACGAAATATCAGGCTATAGGAAAATGTTGTGCAAATCTGGAATTACACTATTATTAGCAGTACATGTGTTATTTGGGGGTTTTCATCAGCTCAATGGCTGATCAACAATTTCTAAAGCAATGTTTTCTAATTATTTACAAGACCCAGAACTATAAACATATCCATATATGCATATCACCGTTAGACTAATTAGTGAGACAAGCAAGATCTTGCTACACACATCAATTCATTCAAATTCCTCTGGTAAGACTTCTATGTGGAAATTAATATGTGGGCCTTAGCCATCAAGATAAACCGTTAAAAAGTGCCACATTGCCTGTGACACATACCTTATGGTTAATTTGCAACACAGCCAAACATACCTTCCTCATAAAAAACATACATCTCTTTTTCATAAGCATTTGTACAACTGCTTATCCTTATGAGATTATTAGTGTTTTACTATTTAAATATTCAATTCATTTATTCAATCTTCATCCATGCATTCATTTATGTATTTAATATTTCATTCATTTATTACTCAACCATATGAAATTCACGCAGCCATCAACCAGATTAACTGTAATGGTGAAAAAACTATTTTACACGGGCAATGCCCAGTTTTTGAAGTTGAATTTGCCTTCACAACCACACTATCCAAAAAAGATGCATCAAGAGATGCCCTTCAATTTTTACTGCGATTCAGACGAATCAACAAGGGGGTATACTTACTTTCCTGGTGAGAAAATGTCTGTAATTTTGTTTTGAATCATACAGTACTGTTCCTGTCAAAAAGTCCTAAAGTTCAATTTTCATTGACTTTTTACAGTATAGGATCTTTTGCTCAGAGAATTTCCTTCCAGACCGCTTACTTTCGTCTTGCTGCTTTACATTTTTTCGCTCACAGCTATTTTAAAAGCCAGTTTATTACATATAAATATTGCAGTGGAGTGCAACATTGGCATTAATGTCTCAGATGGTAGCAATTAAAAGGCACTCTTCTGAAAAATGTATACACCCCTTTAGGGATTTAAATCCAACTGGAAAATGTTCTCTTTCTAATGCCAAATTGGTGTACAACAGTTTAATAAGTTAGTTTTAAAGGCAAATGATACTGATGTTGAGAAAAACTTGTAGTTTCATATACTGTATTGCATTTCTAGAAACAACAAATAAATACATGTGTACAAATAGAGGCGTTTACACTAGAATCAAAATAGAGATAGCACCACAATTGTATTCAGTGTTGTGCATTTCTCAAAGTTCCTGGTGTACACATTTTTGTAGTATGTACAGTAGTACTTCTCACATCTTACAAAATGCCTTTCTGGAGTCCTGCACCTCTCCTTCTTTCCTGCACAGAGCTCTCCACCACGGTGCCGGTGATCCCCTCAAGCGGACGTATCCTACTTTTTGTAATTATGGGTGGGACCAGAGAAAGTGGTGTAATATATTCGGAATATTCAAGTATGGGTGGTGTTAAGGAAAGTTTACGGAAGGGATTAGGAGGGACATCCTAATACGAAACATACCTCCACAAAAAGAGTAAGATCATTGCAATTTATAAAATGCAAATGCATATTTACTACAGACCTAATGGTGTCCAAACAGGTGTAAATCTACTCCAGGGCATTGAGAGAGCGCAATTTGAATGAAAAATATATCTGTACCATATTTACAAGCATATCGCATAAACGTAGAAGTTGTAACATGAAATAGCACTTGTAGCGTATAAGTTAGCCGATGTAACCTAAGTAATAGGAAATGTATCTGTATTCACTTTAGAAATGCATTAGAAAGACCGTATATGTAGTGGTCTAATATAGAAATGTATAGAAATGCTTAAGAACGTTAGAACGTGCTAAACTGAATATACGTATGTAATTATTAAACGGAGAAAGCGGTGAAATGTAAAGTAAAGAAATGTGCAGACTATATAGCACGGTGTAAGCACGAGAATATAAACGTTGTATTTTATGTAACATGGATTCAAGTATAATCACTGATTTGCTGATTCAATTATATATATAAATATGTGTTAAAGGTTATACTGTGTAGAAGAGTTGTAGGAATGTTAGAAAAGTGTGGTCATGTGTGATTTTAACCTAACTGACCAAGGGTTCGCAAAAGCGTAGTCCGCTGTATGTAATTTAGTGGGCTCACAGGAACAGGGGATAGCCTTGATCTGAACGTGCGAGACAAGAGTCAAAGGTCTTGTTAGATTTAAGGTGACAATGCTGGACAAAGTTTATGGCCTAAGTGAGATAAGAGACGCTTGGAATTTGGGTCTTGTTTAGAAATGACCGTTCACAGGACCAAACGAGGTTACAAACACAAACGTAAAGAATGGAGTTCTGTTGAGGTGATAGACTTTGCTCTGAAAGTGTCAACTGGAATGTCAATGAAGTCGCCAGCCAGATGACGAAGATGGTGCCTAAGAAGCAAGGTCAACTTAACGGACGACGCGAAGAGATGAAGCGATGGAAAAACCCAAGAATGAGAACATGTGTAAATGTATACGTGGTGGGCGTCAAGGGGCGTTCCACCCATACTGTGATTGTGTATTTAGGGACAGCACCCCGGGGAGAAGTTAGCGCAGATGGCCTGAGGAGTCAGAGAGAGAGAGCAGAGCGCAAGAGAGCAGTAGGCCGAGGACCCTTAGAGAGCGGATGGGTAGGCAGAGAGGGTACTGTTTCTCGATATAAGTTACCATTAGAGGCTAAGAGAGTTTGAACTTCTTTGGAAGTCAAACTGCTGACACCTTTTTAGGTAAGGAACTTGCGAAGTAGGGATGTCACCTAGTATAGAGTAGGGACAGAATTAACTTGTTATTCTCTTTTTGTAGATGACGCAACGGAACCACTTTGTGTCTATGCTTTTTAATCTGTTGATTCTGGAATTGATATTAATTGTATTCTTTTGTAGACTTAGATTCTTTAGGGAATTTATGTTCCTTTTTGTTCCTGTATACTTGTTGAATCTTATACTGAGAGTATTGTATATGCAACTAATTCTGATTTTATATTAAATTTTAAAACTTTATCAGTCGTAAGTGGTTCTTCAGAGTTGCGTCAGTCTATGGGGTTGATTTAATCTATGTGGGGTTTGTCTTTTACTCAATGACAGAAAATAATCGATCCAAAAGGAAGAATGAGATAGGTATCTAGGTAATCAGAAAAGGTATCAAAATCTCATTCCCCGCAGTTGGTAGCAGAGAAAGATGGTTTTCTTCTTGAGGAAGACAACCTAGGTTAGGTCTAGATTACCCCAAGGTCCCTAGTCATCGGCGACCAGAAGAAGAATCCCTGCCGAAGACGGTGCTGACGGTGCGAGAGAAAAGCAGCAGAGTCGGTCGAGAGTGAGTATAAGGGTCATGCGTTGCCAGATTGCGGTGTTTTGTGTTGTACTTGTGTTGTAATGTCAAGCGGAGTTGAATGCCTGTAGTGTGATTGAGGGAAGGTTGTGAGCGCGCGCAACCGGATAAAATCTTAAGATCCAGAGAAGGGCTTAAGTGGTTCGGGTGTATCGAACACCCAGAGTATTTGTCTACCATTGTAAAGGGGGTCATAAGGTACCATTGATCGCCCGAAGGACCGATGATAGGGGGAGTGACAGAGTGAGTGTATGAGTAACGGACGCTGGTCGGACGTTTACTGTGTGTAAGTAACCTATCAGTTAAGGCGAGCGTCTGAAGTGAGAGGAAGACGTCTCGTCATTTGAGGTGACAATTACAGTTAGACTGTGGACGTACAGTCAAGAAAAGTGATCGCTTGGACGGAAGTAGTCATTTTTCGGGGTATGAATGAAAACGCATGCAAGACCTTGAGACGAGTTGAGAAAGGAGGGGAACTCGGGGACACGCCGGGAGGCGTCACCAGGCGCTTTACAAGCTCCTTTAAACTAAACTAAACTAAACTGCTGCAGAGGGGACGAGTGACGTCAGCGTAGAGCCGCGCTGAGATTGGCCGGTCAGTGTAGAGCCGCGCTGGGATAGGCTGGTCAGCGAGAGCCGCGTAGGGATTGGTTGGTTTTTCATCAGGAAGTAAATAAGGAAGAGAATTAAGGATTCTTGAAAATGAAGTGTTTTAAGCGTTTAAGGGCGATCTTTAAGAGAGATAGAGGAAACTTGTATGCAGGAGAAGAAGCTCCACCAGAAGGCACACCAACTTATTATATGGCTGTGAATGTAGGGTTACACTCAATACTATGGATCTCCGAGTGGAGTAAGCTAACAGAAGGAAATGAGGAACTGACGTTCCCGAGATATGGGACGTTTAGGATAGAAGCATTGAACCAACTGAAAGCGGTAATGCTAGCAACGAGACCTCTACCGAGGCCAACACAGTTCGAAGCCCTTAGTGCATGGTTTAGAACGGCACACGAAAGGAGCTTGAATAGGCGCCAAGAAAGAGTGAGACGATCGATAAAAGCAGTGCAGGATGCTAAATGGGATGATGAAGCTAAAAAGTGGAGGGTGCAAAAAATAGAAGCAGACAAACTGTTCACAATGCTAGAGACTACGGGAGAAAAGAAACCTCTAGAAGAAGATGAGGATAGCGAGCCGGATGAGGATCTGATAGAGAGGCTATTATTAGATAGACCACCTCCGTACAACAGAGAAGCCGAAAGTCCCGAACTACAGCAAGGGGATGGGGCTAGGTGGGGGGAATATAAACCGCTCCCCACATCAGAGTGGGATTCCAAGAAAGGTGAGGAAGTACCTCAATCTAGTCCCATACAGAGAGTAGTAGGAAGATTCGTGGTCCAGAAGGTGCCAGAAACGCAGCATGCAAGGTCGTATCAATTGCCAGATGCTCTACAAGTACCTGTTACCATAGGTCCTATAGTGTCAATCTACAACCCAGAGGGAGTCCAGCAGGAGGAACAGGCACGATGGGACAGGGAAAGGGCAGAGATGGAAAGTAGGAATAATACGATCAATTCCCAAAGGCAGTTGCTAGGACCAAAGAGTCGGAGTACCCCATTGGATTCAGCAACGGGTCCCTGGATAGAACAAGGGGGTCAGAGAGGACAGATGGATCTGAGGGGACCGAAACCGAAAACCTTTAAGGAATTAAGGGAGTATTTGAAAGAATGGGATGCTGCCGAAGAGACTCAGAATAAAAAGTTAGAAACAGAAGCAGAATGGAGAGATCAGGAGAACAGGATCCTCTCTCACTGCGGAGCCGGCGAAAGCAGCCCGGAGTGGGAGGGAGGGAGTCAAGGAAGCAAGGGAGATACTTGCCATACCATCAGTGGCAATAGACAAATGTGTGAAGACAGGAGTGCAGGGTGTGGGGGAGTGCCTCGCCTCATTCTTAGTGAGGGAGAACGAAAGACGCAGGAGTACCGAGATAGCTTCAGGTGCACTCACCATGCCCCGGGAGAAAACGTGCGACATTGGAGTCACGAGAATATAGAGAGTCGCGAAAGGTCTCGCCATACATCCAGTGATCATGGACGGGATCGCGGGAACATGGAGGACCGTGAAGGACCTTATCGTTTATTGAGTGACACCAGACAGCAAGGGAGTTGCAGTGATGTAGAACAGAACGGAGGATCCTATCTTGCATCTAGAGAGACCGAGCCGAAAAGACAGAACGCAGTAATGGGGGATAGAACATTGTTCCACCATACCCCAAGGGAGGATGGGAGAGCTTGGGATCTAGAGAGGTGGGAACAAAGAGAAGCAAGAAGGACGCCTCATAACTCACCTGCACCGAGACGTAGGGCTCGTAGTGGGGGTGAGGGGGATGTAAACGAACAGCCTAGGAGTGAGGTACTGAGAGCTGAGATAAAAGCGAAACGGCTCGATGTAATGAGTTTAAAATCAGACTTGGATGAAATCATAGACGGCACATTGCCAATGGAAAGGATAGAGCTGTATGATCGTGATGAAATACTGTTTATATCCAAGGATGTTACTCGGAAAGCGAGGTCAGTTCATGAAAAATTATCTGAATTGGCAGACAGGTATATGATAGACATGTCACGAACTAAAGCTTTACAGGGCAACCATAGGCTAAATTGCACGGATCAAGATCTAGATGAGCGTAGGACGATTGGGCTGAAAGTACACATAAAGGAACTGATCCTGAGTATCAGAGTATGGAGGGATTTGGATAAATGGGAGGAAAGATGGTCTAAGAGGGGATCCGTCAGAAGGAGTACACTTGCGAGGTCCCAAGATGGAGAGATAATGCAAATGGAAGCTTTCCCTTTGCGAGAAATCACGAACGGAAGCTACGTGCATGTACCCTGGAGTAGGGGGGATTTAGCGGCATTTACCAATTCCTTTCCAAAGCTCAGGGAGAACCCCGTCGAGTGGTATAAGCAGGTAGAGAGGTTTGTGAAGATCTCTAAGGTACTGTGGATCGATTTGAACACTCTGTTTGATATCGTAGTACCCGGAGATTTGTGGACGGCATGCAAACTTAGTGTTGAATGGCCCATTTGTGAACCCGCGAGGGATGCCCAGACGAATGGTCCATCAGAGAAAGTCATGGAAAAGTACGAGAGGGTAATTGCATGGTTAAAAGAGAAGGTGCCGGTACAGGACATAGACTGGGTTAAGATAGATCGAACAACTCAGGAGCCTAAAGAGACCGTTCACGAGTTCTATGAGAGATTGCTGAAAGCATTCAAACAGTACAGTGGGTTGGATGTGATGGACCCCAAAGACATAGGACAGTTTGTGTCGAAGTTTGTCCTAGGATTGAGGCCAGACATAAGCCTGATGATTCAACAGCATTTGATTTGTTGGCAGAACAAACCTTTAGATGAGATTCTGAGGTATGCAAGGTACTGTAGCGATGAAATAGATTCAAAAGCAAAGAAACTGAAGGAAAAGCTGATGTTGGTGCAGATGCAATCAGCTGGAAAGGGTGGACAGCGGCAACAGGGAAAAGGAACACTAGGCAAGAAACAGAATAATCAAAGCAGAGATGAGGAAGAAAGACCGAGACCGAGGGTAGATATCGCGACACTGAAAAAGACAACGAGGTGCCATCAGTGTAACGAGGTAGGACATTGGAGACGCGAGTGTCCCTATAATGTCGAGACGGGGGAATTAGAACAGGAGGAGGATGAGGTTCAAACCAGCATGGTAAAGGGAACAGCAGTCCCGAAGGGAAAGTTTATCAAAGGGGGGACTCAGACTCCTCGAGCGCCGTTCCCTCAACCGCCTCGCATTACAAATGGAGGGAAAACCTATAGACAACTGCCACTGTTTGTAGGAGGAGAAGAATGCTACTACGTTGATCCTCTTACGGGGCAACGAGTGAATAGGGAAGAAGACTGTACTCTAGGAGCAGCCCTGGAGGTAGACCAGAGAGGACCATACGTAGAGGCTGAGGTGGCTGGATGTCCTACGACCTTTTTGGTAGACACGGGGGCCACTCGATCCACTTTGAGATCGGCGGTAGTCCCAGGTTTGCCAATGTCGGGAGAGACGATTCAGGTGGTAGGAGTCGCAAACAGGAGAATGACGAATCCTCTGACTGAACCAGTGTCAGTGAAGATAGGAAATTACAGTGATGAACATCAGTTTGTGATTTGTGATTCTAGCCCTGTGTGTCTGTTAGGAAGAGATCTGTTGTGTAAACTGAATTGCACCATATATTGCACACCTGAAGGAGTAGAAGTGCAGACGAACGATGATGATGCCGATTTTAAGGTTGTAAACTCGCAGGGATGCGTGGAACTATATCCTACCCTAACGGTGGAGGAGCTTCCACAGGACTTGAAGGAGGCAGTGTCAGCTGAAGTGTGGGATTTTACTGGAGAAGAAATAGGACTGATCAAAGGAGTAGAACCGGTAAAGATCATGGTAAAACCCAATGCTGAGTATCCAAGAACACCACAATATAAGTTGACACCGGAGACAATTGCAGGAATAAAGCCTGTGATCGAATCCATGATTAAACAGGGAATACTGAAGGAGATCGTGGGAAGTCCATGTAACTCCCCGATTATGGGTTTGCAGAAGCCTAGTGGAAAATACAGAATAGTGCAGGACCTTCGAAAGATTAATAATATCGTTGTTTCATGTTGTCCAGTGGTACCGAATCCATCAGTGATATTGTTTCAGATACCATTCCAAGCTGAATGGTTCACAGTGATAGATTTGTGCCAGGCTTTCTTTTCGATTCCTTTAGATGAGGGGAGCCAGTATTTGTTCGCTTTTAAGCTGGAAAATCGCGTTTTAACATGGTGTCGTATTCCCCAGGGGTATACAGAAAGCCCATCGATTTTTAACCAGCTGCTGAAGAAAAATCTTGAAAGTCTAGTACTGCCCAAGAACTCAGTTCTGGTCCAGTACATAGACGACCTCCTAGTGGCGTCAGAAACTGAGGAAGCTTGCAAAGTAGACACCATCACCTTACTAAATCACTTGGCCGAGAACGGACACAAGGTGTCTCCAAGTAAATTGCAGTATTGTCTCACCGAAGTGCAATACTTGGGCCACAGGATTGAAAAGGGAAAACGGAAGGTGTCTCCAGACAGAATAGAGGCGATCATGAAAATGAACGCGCCTAAAACACAAAGAGAAGTCAGGATGTTTCTAGGCATGGTCGGTTATTGTCGGCAGTGGATAGCCAACTTTTCACTGAAGGCAAAACCTTTATTACAACTGACGCACAAAGGAGTAAGTGATCCGGTACCATGGGACAAAGATTGTTTGATGGCATTTTTGCAGCTGAGGGAGGACTTATGTCGTGCCCCGGCTTTAGGAATGCCTGATTACGAAAAACCATTTTTGCTTTACTGCTGCGAAAGAGAAGGTTGTGCTTTAGCAGTTTTGGCCCAGATACAAGGCAATGCGCGTAGGCCAGTTGCTTACTTTTCGGCTACATTAGATCCAGTAGCCGCAGCGTTGCCCGGATGTCTCAAATCCGTTGCTGCAACGGGTGTCAGCATTGAAAGATGTGAAAATGTGGTAATGGGACATCAGTTAGTGGTGTACGTACCGCATTCTGTGGAATTGTTAATGACCAGGACTAAGACTCAGCATTTGACGAATAGTAGGCTCACACGCTACGAGCAAGTCATATTGGCTGCTGAGAATGTGACCCTAAAGAGATGCTCTGTCTTGAATCCTGCTACTTTGATGCCACTTCCAAATGATATTGATGATGAAATCTGTACAGATCATGACTGCCTTGATGTGACTGAACTATGCACCAAACCGAGACCAGATATCGTAGATGAGCCATTGACTGACCCCGATGAAATATTCTTTGTTGATGGTTCATGCGTAAGAGACGATATCGGTCAGCTGAGAGCAGCATATGCAGTTTGTACAATTACCAGAGTTGTGGAAGCCGCCTGCCTGGAAGGAGTACATTCCGCTCAGGTAGCTGAAATCATTGCTTTGACCCGTGCTTGTTTGGCAGGTAACAAAATTCGAGTCACCATATACACCGATAGCCAGTATGGTTTCGGGGTAGTTCACGACTATGGGCAGTTATGGTCTCAAAGAGGTTACATGACCTCCTCGGGTTCTCCTATTAGGAATGGAGAATTCGTGAGATTATTGTTAGAGGCATTACAAGGTCCGACAGCCATAGCGGTTGTCAAATGCGCCGCGCACACGAAGAATACAGACTTTGTGTCGCAAGGTAACCGTTACGCAGACGAAGTTGCACGTTATTGTGCAGAACAGGGTTATTCTCACACCAATGTAGAAGTGGGGGGAATACAGGAAAGAACTGAGTTGACTATGTTGTTAGACACTGTAGATACGTGGGACAAATTAAAGTGTGTTCAGGAAAATGCTCCAGATGATGAGAAAAAAGCATGGGAGACAGCTGGATGTACCAAAAGTGAAATGAATTTTTGGATTTCTGCAGATGGGAGAGCAGTTTTACCAAACGAACTTGTTAGTCCAATGGCAAGGAGATTGCATGTACCAGCACACATAGGTAGAGATGCTATGGTGAGAGTATTCAGACAGACGTGGTATAATCCGAAGTTTAGAGTAGCGGCAGAAGCAGTATGTCAGCGTTGTGCGATCTGTCAGCAACTAAACGTAGGAAAGAGAACACCAGTCACATTGAGTCACATAGGGAGGTCTGGGGGGCCTTTCAATAGAATGCAGCTGGATTTTATTGAAATGCCCAAGTGCAATCGACTCAGATATGTCTTAGTGATTGTCTGTATATTTTCCAGATGGGTTGAAGCTTACCCGACACGTAGGTTCGATACACTTACAGTAGCAAAATTGTTGCTTAGAGAGTTGATACCGAGGTTCGGGGTGCCATCCTCTTTGGAATCGGACAGAGGAACTCATTTCAACAGCGAAATAGTGAAGATGCTATGTTCAGCCTTAAGCATCGACCAGAAGCTCCACTGTAGTTATCGACCAGAAGCCTCAGGGATTGTAGAGCAAATCAACAGCACAATTAAATCCAGACTTGCTAAAGTTTGTTCATCGACATCTCTGAGTTGGCCAGATGCACTTCCATTGGTTCTTATGAGCATACGTAGCACACCAGATAGAAGAACAGGTCTCTCTCCACACGAGGTGCTAATGGGAAGAGCTATGAGATTGCCATCGGTTCCGACTGCAGCGTTGTTGAACATCACAGACGATTTGATCTTGGACTACTGCAAGGGACTATCTGATGCCATTCATTCTGTGTCCCTCCAGGTCCAGGCTGCAGAGGTTCCATCAGCACAAGACTTGTGCCATGACTTGTGTCCAGGGGACTGGGTCCTGGTGAAGAAGCATGTCAGGAAGAACTGTCTAGACGTGCGCTGGAGAGGACCGTTCCAAGTCATACTAGTTACGAACACTGCAGTAAAGTGTGGAGGCTTGCCCAACTGGATACATGCCTCACACACCCGAAGAGTTCCAGCACCTCTGGAAGAAACAGCTCCTCTCTCGGATGAGAATCCAGCAGAAAGCGGAGAAGCCACAGAGGGGGAAAGCCAAGCTGTAGAGGTGATTGAAGAGGCTGAGCCTGTATCGGAACAGGCCGACGACGGTCAGGACACCAGTGAGACCGAAGTCATCTCAGAAGAGGAAAGTAGCTGGGAGTTCGAGTCAGATACCGAACAAGCTGCAAGTGATCAAGAGACGAGTCCAAGAACAAGGAGCAGGAGGACAAGGAATGGAGAAGCTAGTTGGACGGAAAGAAGGAGAAGGTCAAGCTTGAGAGCAAATCCAGAGAGCACCCTTGTCCCGATCTCCGAAGATTCAGAGCCAGACGAAGAAGCCACGGATTCAGGCTCTGAGAGTCCGAGAAGATCAAGAAGGGTACGTGTGCCCTGCAGAAGGTATGCCACCCCAGAGTGGACTTATCTAGCAGATGTCTTGGGGACAGAGATCTGGGAGAGTGAGAGAAGTGCAAGTGATCAATCTCGATCCATTTGTGGCAGTGGAGATATGGATGTTGACGCCTGGAATCGAGACTGAGGGGTTACTGACTTTCACACTTCCCATTCCCCTTTACCTAAGTCGGATCAAAGATCTAGTGCTAAATCGATTAGAGTTTCCGACTTTTGGTCATCAAATACCAGAACAAGAAGAAAAAGTCATTCGTTTAGAATTATTGGAACATGTTATTAGAGCTGCAGGTACGAGAATCATTGTAGATGCATAAAGGCTTTTGTGTTTAAGCTATAAAGAAGAAGATAACCTAGCGCCGAGTGGAAAGAAGAATAAAATTAGGGATTACATTTAGAGGACGGAGAAGGGTTAGGGTTGTCTATTGCTGAAGATAAAAAGACATTGTTATGAAAAGAGACTTTTGTTGATTAAGAGCGCTTCACAGACTGAGAAAGCAAATAAAGCAAGACAAAGACTTGAAAAGAAAACTTTCTTCGAAAAAGAAGGAGCTACGCTGTTTGATAACATGGAGAATGGCAACCCAAACCGAAAAGCCAAATGCATAATAGGTACACTAATAGCGGTAGTAATTTTTCTCATTATTACAGTAGTTACCACATCGTACATGGTAGGACATGCAAGTGAAAAAGAAACCACAGATGTAAAGCCTGTAACGACTTTGAAACCTGCTCTTGTTGGGAAGAAGGAGGAGAGCAATGTCATCCGTGAAAAGACGTTACTGGCAAATGAAGCTCGTAGGTTACATGTAGACGAGTCGCAGGGAAATTTTAGATCAAATGCATATGCCAAGCTATTGTATGAGTATATTGATGCCATGGAGGCCAAGGATTGTTATGTATGCATGCAATTGCCGGCTTCCGTAGACGAAGGCATCAGATATCATCATCTCCCACTGACATATGGGATAACATGTAGTTTATTGCTCAGTATATTTTATGGTAGAGAAGGTTTCGAGTACTACTTTTCAAATTATGATTCGGTACTGCCTGAAGTCCCGAATTATAAACAAATGAATAAGTGGGACTATTATAAAAAGGAAGACAGATTAACAAAATTCTTTCTTCCTTGGGATACATTAGATACTTCATATGCACGCAGAAACAATCTGACTTGCAAAGTGTCAGAGGTAGAGAAAAAGTTCATAGGACAGGTAGATGACCGGTACAGAAGGCAGAAGATTCTAAAATTGTCAGGACAGTGGAAAACAGATTGGACCGAAGAAGAAAAAGCACACAAGAAGAAGGGTAGCAATGGTCCAATAGCTTTGGATAGAACGCAGAAAGGAAAGTTATGTTTAACTCGAAGCAAGACGTATTATGAGAGTGTATTTGTAGGTGAAGTAAATTGCGAACATGCTTTTAGGTTAGAGTACTATACGAAAGATTTTATGAAAGGGATGCAAGCGATTCCTAATGTATATTTTGTATGTGGAAGAAATGCCTATGTAAAACTGCCTGACAATTGGTATGGTTCGTGTTACTTGGCAATTGTCTTCCCCAAAATATATCATGCAAAGGATTTAGCGATCACAGAAGGAAAGGCTTCGACAAGAACGAAAAGGGAAATAGGAGATGCTGAAGTAATTGGAGACATATTTGGAGCAATGTTTCCTATGTTAGGTTTAATACTTAACGATGTTAAGATCAGGAGACTAGCTACAGTTGTAGATAGATTGTCTGCAAGTACTGCAAGGTCATTAATGCTAGTAGAAGGAGAGATGCAGTCGATTAGGGCAATGGTTCTTCAGAACCGTCTTGCTTTAGATGTTCTGCTAGCAAAAGAGGGCGGAGTCTGCAAGGCTTTGAAGGTCCAAGAATGTTGTACTTACATTCAAGCAATTCAAAACCACTTGAGAAAGTCATACGGAACATTACAGAGATACATAAAGAAATCGAAGATTTAACAAAAGTAAATGTTTGGGAGAAAGTAGGGCATGGAGTAGGAAAGGTTGGAAGTTGGTTTGCCAACCTTGGTAAAAGCGTTGTGTGGTACATATTGAAACCTGTTTTAATAATATTGATTTGCATAATTACTTTGTTGGGTTTAGTGAAACTGTATAAATGGTATAGGTCGAACCGGTTACAAAGATCCATGAGAGAGCAAGAAAGGAGATTAGCTGCTTTACAAGATCAACAGTATAAAAGTTTAAGAGCTCTCGAGACGATAAAAAGAGGGAGTCTTGTAACTAGTTCTGTGTAAAGTGTCATTCAAATTGATATTAGTGATGACCCCAGAGGTCATCAAAGGGGGGAACTGAGAGAGCGCAATTTGAATGAAAAATATATCTGTACCATATTTACAAGCATATCGCATAAACGTAGAAGTTGTAACAAGAAATAGCACTTGTAGCGTATAAGTTAGCCGATGTAACCTAAGTAATAGGAAATGTATCTGTATTCACTTTAGAAATGCATTAGAAAGACCGTATATGTAGTGGTCTAATATAGAAATGTATAGAAATGCTTAAGAACGTTAGAACGTGCTAAACTAAATATACGTATGTAATTATTAAACGGAGAAAGCGGTGAAATGTAAAGTAAAGAAATGTGCAGACTATATAGCACGGTGTAAGCACGAGAATATAAACGTTGTATTTTATGTAACATGGATTCAAGTATAATCACTGATTTGCTGATTCAATTATATATATTAATGTGTGTTAAAGGTTATACTGTGTAGAAGAGTTGTAGGAATGTTAGAAAAGTGTGGTCATGTGTGATTTTAACCTAACTGACCAAGGGTTCGCAAGAGCGTAGTCCGCTGTATGTAATTTAGTGGGCTCACAGGAACAGGGGATAGCCTTGATCTGAACGTGCGAGACAAGAGTCAAAGGTCTTGTTAGATTTAAGGTGACAATGCTGGACGAAGTTTATGGCCTAAGTGAGATAAGAGACGCTTGGAATTTGGGTCTTGTTTAGAAATGACCGTTCACAGGACCAAACGAGGTTACGAACACAAACGTAAAGAATGGAGTTCTGTTGAGGTGATAGACTTTGCTCTGAAAGTGTCAACTGGAATGTCAATGAAGTCGCCAGCCAGATGACGAAGATGGTGCCTAAGAAGCAAGGTCAACTTAACAGACGACGCGAAGAGATGAAGCGATGGAAAAACCCAAGAATGAGAACATGTGTAAATGCATACGTGGTGGGCGTCAAGGGGCGTTCCACCCATACTGTGATTGTGTATTTAGGGACAGCACCCCGGGGAGAAGTTAGCGCAGATGGCCTGAGGAGTCAGAGAGAGAGAGCAGAGCGCAAGAGAGCAGTAGGCCGAGGACCCTTAGAGAGCGGATGGGTAGGCAGAGAGGGTACTGTTTCTCGATATAAGTTACCATTAGAGGCTAAGAGAGTTTGAACTTCTTTGGAAGTCAAACTGCTGACACCTTTTTAGGTAAGGAACTTGCGAAGTAGGGATGTCACCTAGTATAGAGTAGGGACAGAATTAACTTGTTATTCTCTTTTTGTAGATGACGCAACGGAACCACTTTGTGTCTATGCTTTTTAATCTGTTGATTCTGGAATTGATATTAATTGTATTCTTTTGTAGACTTAGATTCTTTAGGGAATTTATGTTCCTTTTAGTTCCTGTATACTTGTTGAATCTTATACTGAGAGTATTGTATATGCAACTAATTCTGATTTTATATAAAATTTTAAAACTTTATCAGTCGTAAGTGGTTCTTCAGAGTTGCGTCAGTCTATGGGGTTGATTTAATCTATGTGGGGTTTGTCTTTTACTCAATGACAGAAAATAATCGATCCAAAAGGAAGAATGAGATAGGTATCTAGGTAATCAGAAAAGGTATCAAAATCTCATTCCCCGCAGCATCATTGGAGAAATTTGCAGATAATATTATTGTGCATCCATTTAATTGGAAACTCAGCTTCGGGACTAACGTAGTTTTGCTGCTATAAGTTTAAAGGAGGTGAAATAGTTAAGAACAGAAGGGCAGACGGTAGGAAGGACAGAGAGACAGTAGAAATAAACTTGGAAGTGAGAAAGCCAAGACAAGGATCTCTGCATGCAGCTTCGTGATGAGCGCAAGACCCTATAGTTTCAGTTTCAGAAACTGGTGACCTCCAGCCTTTGATTTTCATACCACTAGAAATGCAAAATGCTTAGATTTGATGTCCAGGGTCCCTTAATGACATTCAAACGGTAATGGCTTTTGATAAACTAGTCAAACAAATCAAGTATGCTTTTCCTCTTTTTTTCTTGATGTCAAAAGGGTTTTCCACTTGCAGATGAAATGAAACAATAATGTCACTGTTGTTCCTGGTGCCTCTGCAGGGTCATTCCCAAACCTTTTTGCATATACCGTTCCTGTTTTTTAAATCGTTTTTATTGGCCTTAGGACTCAGTACACTTTACCACTGATAACCAGTACTAAAGGGCTGTCAAATGAACGTAATCTATTTTATTGGTATGCATCATCTTGCGGTTTAGAGGACACAGAATGCATAGTAGTAGGACCATTGTCCCTTTGGGCCGGTCACACCACGCACCGCGCACACTCCTCGTGAGTGAGCCCATGCTGCCCCTCGTTGCCGCCACTACCCGCAGCTGTGATCCTGGTACACCTCTGCTACTAATCTTGCCGCCGTGATCCTGGGACACCGCTGGTGCTGTTGCTGATCTTGCCCCACTTGCACTGCAATTGTTTTTTTCCCTGTGCACCTTTGTTTAAGTTGTCTGTATCTCCCTTTGCCCCGTGTTGTTTTCATTTTGCGTTGTTGTACTGTCCCTGCTCTCCCCTTGTCGCACCCAGCCCCTGCCGCGCTTCCCGCCACCTCCCCGCTCCCCGCCGCTGCCCCCTGCGGCCCCGCCCCCTCACCTCGAGCGCCCTTCCCATTCGCCGCCCCGCTCCCACCTCCAAGCTGCTCCTCCCTCGCTCCGGCCCCCCCAGTCTCCACTTATGGCAAAGTGGCAAACGCGCAGCGATGACGCGCAGCGAGCAAGCCCTAAGCGCGCCAAAGGCGCGCCAAAGGCAAGCCCGTCTGCGCCTGTCCGCGCCTGACACACGCCCAGTGCCCGTACCCCTGGCCCCCGCAGACACCAGCCCACCCGCCAGACCCACGACGCCACCAAACTCAACGCACTCAGCACCGGCCGGATCCCTGGATGCTACCCAGCCACCCCGAGACGCACCCACGGACCCTTCAGCTGCCATTCCTGCAACTTCTCCTGCATCCGGACTTGCACTACACCCCCCAAGCCGAGCACCAACAGCAACCACCTGAAGTGCATCCTACTCAACACTCGCTCCGTCCACAGACACGCCGTCCAACTCTGGAACCTGATCGACACAACATCTCCAGACGTCGCCTTCCTCACGGAAACCTGGATGGATGCCTCATCAGCACCCGACATCGCCATCACCATCCCGGACGGATACAAGATCACCCGGAGGGACCGCGGCAATCAGACCGGAGGAGGCACGCCATCATCCAGAAGAACACCATCCGCATCACGACCAACACCAACGACACCCTCACAGCCGCCGAACACCTGCACTTCCAGATCCACACCGACCCCAAGACCACCCTCAGAGGCACCCTCATCTACAGACCCCCGGGACCACGCACACAAATCAGCGAAGACATCGCCAACTTCATCAGCCCGCACGCCCTCCCCTTCGCTGACTACATCCTCCTCGGGGACCTCAACTTCCACCTGGAGAACAACAACGACCACAACACCACCACCCTGCTGGACAACCTCACCAACCTCGGTCTCAAGCAGCTAGTGACCACCCCCACCCACTACGCCAGACACACACTCGACCCCATCTTCTCCTCCAGCAAGGACATCGCCTTCAGCCACGCCTCCGGACTCCACTGGACGGACCACAGCTGCGTCCACTTCAGCTTCAGAAAGAACACGATCCACCACCACCAGCCACAGGTTGCACGCAGAAGCTGGAACAAGATCACAGCCGACCAGCTGGCCGCATTCCTAAGCCAGGAACCCCTGCCAGCGCAGCGTACCCCAGCCAGGCCGCCAACAACCTCACGAAGTGGATCATCAACTGCGCTGACGACCTCGCCCCGCTTAGGACCCCGCCCAACAGACCCAGCAGTAAGAAAGCACCATGGTTCACCGACGAACTCAAGAGCTCCAAGAAGAACTGCAGAGCCCTCGAGAGAAACTGGCGCAGAAACCTAACACCAGACAACATGACCACCCTCAAGCTCGCCACTCAAAAACACCACCAACTGATCCACGCCACCGAGAAAACCTCATTCAAGGAACGACTGGACAACAACGCACACAACAGCAAGGAACTCTTCAACATTGTCAAAGAGCTCTCCAACCCCAAAGCCGAAAACAACGACATCACCCCATCACAAGACCTCTGCAACTCCCTCGCCTCCTACTTCCACAACAAGATCGCAGACATACACAACAGCTTCAGCACACAGCCGACGCACCCCACGACCGCACAGGCACCCCCCACCACCACCCTACGCGCCTGGAACCTGATCAACACCAAAGAAACCCAACGCACAATGAACTCCATCGATTCCGGATCTCCTATCCGACCCTTGCCCCCTCCACGTCTTCAACAAGGCAGACGCCGTCATCGCACCCCACCTGCGGGACATCATCAACACCTTCCTTGACACCGCGACCTTCCCGGAGAGCTGGAAGCACGAAGAACTCAGCGCTCTACTGAAGAAACTATCAGCAGACCCGACCGACATCAAAAACTACCGCCCCATCTCGCTCCTCCAGTTTCCGGCCAAAGTCATCGAGAAGACCATCAACAAGTAGCTGGTCGCCTTCCTTGAGACGAACGGATCCCTCGACCTCTCGCAGTCTGGCTTCCGGGCCAACCACAGCACCGAGACCGCACTCATCGCAGCCACTGATGACATCCGAGCCCTGCTCGACAACGGGGAGACCTCGGCCCTCATCCTCCTGGACCTCTCCGCAGGGCTCGAAACTGTCTGCCACCGCACCCTAGTGCAGCGCCTCAGCAACGTCGGAATCCAAGAGAAGACCCATGATTGGATCATCTCCTTCCTCGCCGGAAGGACACAGAGATTCCGCCTCCCCCATTCAGATCAGAAGCCACCAAAGTCATCTGCGGCGTTCCTCAAGGCTCCTCGCTCAGCCCCACCCTCTTCAATGTCTACATGAGCCCCCTCGCAGGCATTTCACGCCAACACAACCTCAACATCATCTCGTACGCTGAAGACACCCAGCTGATCCTCTCCCTCACCAACGACCCCGCCACCGCTAGAGCCAACCTGCACGAAGGGATGAAAGACGTGGCCAAGTGGATGAGGAACAGCCTCCTGAAACTGAACTCAGAAAAGACGGAAGTCCTGATCCTGGGCTCATCACCCTCCGCCTGGGACGACTCCTGGTGGCCCCCCGCCCTGGGCAGCGCACCCATACCGACAGACCACGCACGCAACCTGGGCTTAATCCTGGACTCTTCCATCTCCATGACCAGACAAGTCAACGCCGTCTCCTCATCGTGCTTCAACATCCTGCACATGCTACGTAAGATCTTCCGGTGGATCCCCACCGAGACCTGGAAGACGGTCACCCAGGCCCTCGTCACCAGCCGACTGGACTACGGCAACTCCCTCTACGCCGGAACCACTGCCAAACTCCAGAAGAGACTCCAGCGGATCTAGAACACCTCAGCAAGACTCATCCTTAACATCCCCCGACACAGCCACATCTCCGGACACCTGAGAGACCTGCACGGGCTCCCGGTCAACAAGAGAATCACGTTTCAACTCCTCACCCACGCACACAAAGCCCTACACAACCAAGGCCCAAGATACCTCAACAGCCGCCTCAGCTTCTACACTACCACACGCCAGCTCCGTTCGACCAACCACGCCCTCGCCGCCGTACCCCGCATCCGAAGGGCCACCACAGGAGGAAGGTCCTTCTCCTACCTGGCCGCCAAGACATGGAACTCCCTCCCGACCCACCTCCGCTGGACTCAGGACCACCTCGCCTTCAGGAAGCAGCTCAAGACCTGGCTTTTCGAGCAGTAGCGGACCCCCCCTCCCCAAGCGCCTTGAGACCCTCCGGGTGAGTAGCGCGCTATATAAATGCATTGATTGATTGATTGATTGATAGTAGTAAATAAGTGAGTGTGCATTAAAAGCATATAGAAGTTATTCTAGACAGTCCCCACCAATAGCACAGACTGTCTCCTACCATTATTTCATATGCTTAGGTCTTAACATTAGGGGCCAGATGTTGGAAGCCTAATTCCGGTCGGTAACGGCCGAAATGACAGAATTTCGTCCATTACCGACCGGAATTAGGCTTTTCACATGTAGGTGGCCAAATTGTAGTATTCGGTAGTTTACCGAATCGGTAACTTAAGGAATCGGTAAATTACCACATTCTTAACATACCGATTCAGTAAATTACTGAATCCTTAATGTAGAGAGCACTCAAGTGAGTGCTTTTTACATTTAAGGATTCGTTATTTACCACCAACTATTAGTTGGTGGTAAATTCCGAATACCTTTCAAAAAGCAATTTTTTGTTTTTTATTCAG
Source organism: Lissotriton vulgaris (assembly GCF_964263255.1). NCBI lineage: Eukaryota > Metazoa > Chordata > Amphibia > Caudata > Salamandridae > Lissotriton > Lissotriton vulgaris. The sequence goes on along the minus strand of NC_141690.1, from coordinate 316,427,802 downwards.
TGAGGGCATGTATGTCTGCAACATGTGCACCCACACACTCTACAGGGGTGCAACAGGGTGTCAATGTGACACCCTGCCACCCTTGTAGGTCTACCCCCTATTACCGATTCGGTATTTACCGAATCAGTAATTCTCATTCATTCCTATGGGCCGCCAGGCACATAGGAATAAATGGGGAATACCGATTCGGTAAATACCGAATCGGTATTTAACAAATTTTACAGATTTGGTAAAATTTACCAAATCCTTAGCTACTTATCATTTACCAATTCTAAAATACCGAATCAGTCAAATTCGGTATTTTAGAATCGTTAAATGATATTACCTACATCTGGCTCTAGGTCCCTTAATCACTCTTCAACTATTTACCATCTGTAATGTGAGAAACTATTGATCAAGGTACGTTCATTGAGTTACATCACAATAGGTCTCCCATCCCCAGCTGACATCACCAAACACACAAACATTCTAGAATGTCTATAGCTGGGGATTGTTAGAGATACAGGACTGGGCAAAAACAATTGTGTCTTTTTTCTACAATGGATTCCCCCTTAAAATGGCCAACTCAGGCAGAGAGCAGATCCACTGAATATGTGCAAAGAATGTTCCCCACCAACCCCCTCAAGGAGACAATGTTGTTCAGCATTCACCTTGCAGTTTGCATCTTTGCCCTGTCTGCTTTATTGAGAAGGTCGATGAGTAATGGATTTCATATATCTAAATTGTAGCAATTTTAGTCCATGAATAATACGTTTTGCTCATTGGTATATGACAAATCTGAGTGCCATTTCATAGCCCTTGGGTTCCTACCCCGGGATAGTGCCACCATCCTTTTGGGAAGTTTTTTACATGCCCCAAAACAGGAAAGGGCAAGCAAAAAATATGAATTTCAGGTAGAGTCTTTTTTATATGTTTAGATAAGATTTTAAATAAATTGCATCAAAGTTTCTGTTTCTTCTGATTTTTTTTATTATTTTATTGATTCAATATTAACATACAAATCACAATTCAAAGTCAAAGTCTTAATAGAAATCGCCACAGAATCGCGTTCTGTTTCTCAAGGTGAGCAATATCCTTGCATTGCTCCTGTCTACTTATGATTATGGGTTAATATTAGGTTGTGTTTCACTACTAAGAAGGAGTGTCGTGGAGTTAGGCTAATGCTTCTGAATATTGAAGTTCTCATTTTCTCGTTCAAATGTGCTTAGTTTATTATTGTTTAACAATTAGCTGACATTGGCATCGGGTAATTAGTTTCTTTTTCTTTCAGAAACCCCTGACGAAGGGACCTTGCGTCCCGAAATGCATTGGGTTTAAAAAAAATTGTGGTTTCTATTATGTATAGTCCAACACTAAAACCCATGGATTGTGATATGTATAAAAAGATGTATTTCTAACAATTGAAATTTTGTACAGGTTGTAAATGATAAAATGTCATGATGAATATACATTAAATATTCAAGATTGAGTATATACCTTATTTTTGTTGCGTGCTGAAGTCCTAACAGCCATTAGTTTGGGGTCAGGCTTCTTTCAAAGTCTTAATGAAGGCAGGAAAGAAGCGCTTGAAGGGACAAAATAATGACCAAGAAGGATGAACTCATTGAAGAAGGTGTTGAAGGAATGAAGGGAAGAAGGGAGGATTCTCCTGATTCATGCCCTTATATAGGTACAATTCACATTGCCCCTATATAGGCATATAAGTCAATCCCTTATTTAGACATAGTCCATGCAGACCAAATACAGGCATGGCTACTTCCACCTGTACCAAACGTCACAACGATTTCTTGGACAATCGGCTTAAGCAGTTAGGGAACTTCCCCTTGCTTGAATATTGATTTGCCCAAGAACTCATGTAGTTTGCAAAGAACAACTATTCCGTAGGGGTTCTTCCCTGACATTAATATACCCGAATTTACGTCAAACTATGGCATTCCCACACACTTTCAAGGTATAAATATACCTTCACTTGCTATGGGAAACTACGGTGATTCGGAGCAGTTCTACTATCTACTTGCACAGCACAGCTCGCTACAGCAAGTGCTGAAGGAAGCCGACCCTCCAGCTGACGCACTGATCAAGACACTGCCTTTCTCTCACAGAGATTCCAGCTCCGGTGTTTCAAAGCTCCACTTGCTGGGTGTTGGGACATCGAGTCCTGAGACAGCGATACCAAACCTCCTTCATTGTAAACCAAGGTATGGAGCTGATTAGAACCTAGAAAAACCTTTAGTAGATTCTTGGCAAAAACAACTAAACCTATACTTCCCGAGTACTAGACCTAGGTTTGGTACATTGGGGTAGGCGTATTTAGAAGCACCAGTTGAGTATATTTAGTGAATGTTATTTATGTATGTATTTTTATATGGCTTAGAAACCATACAATGCTTTTACAGTACTATTTTCTCGCTGTACGCATTACACTTTGCAGTCTGCTTAACAATTGTAGCAGTTCACTTCTCTTGTATGAGAAAGAAGACTAGTCAATAAACCTTTTTATTGAACACGCCTTCTCTCTATGTCTTTGCAACTCTGTTGAAACGAAGCATGCACAATTGACTGAGTGAAATACTTATCTATTGTTTCCGTGACTCTAGAGATATATTTCTTATCCTTGGGAATCAAAGTTGTCATGTTTATGCGGTTGTGAGAAACTAATCCCTTCTTGTGAATTCGAGAAAGTTTCTAGTGACCTCTGAGCTAGCTGGCACTCACTATTAAGTTTAGAATATTCGATAGAGACCTAGTCGACCTCAATCCTAAGTCAAATCTATAGGATATATTAGTCCAATGCGCAGAGCCCATTGGGAACATAGGAACTACTGTACAGATTGAAGGCAAGGGGGAGGAAGGTTCGCAACAAGAAAAGTTTAAAGGAGGTGAAACAGTTAGGAACAAAAGGGAAGAAGGTAGGAAGGACAGGGAGACAGTAGAAATAAACTTGAGAAAGCCAAGACAAAGATCTCTGCATGCAGCTTCGTGATGAGTGCAAGACCCTATAGTTTCAGTTTCAGAAACTGGTGACATCTAGCCTTTGATTTTCATGCCACTACAAATGCAAAATGCTTAGATTTGTTGTCCAGGGTCCCTTAATGACATTCAAAGGGTAATGGCTTTTTATTAACTAGTCAAACAAATCAAGTATGCTTTTCCTCCTTTTTCTTGATGTCAAAAGTGATTTCCACTTGCAGATAAAGTGAAACAACAATGTCACTGTTGTACCTGATGCCTCTTCAGGGTCATTCTACAACATTTTTGCATTTACCCTTCCAGTTTTCTGAAATCGTTTTTGTTGGCCTTTTAGGACTCAGTACACTTCACCACTGATAACCAGTACTAAAGTGCTTGTGATCTTTCCCTTAAACACAGTTAAATTGGGTCACACCCAATGTGCAAATTTAATTTACATATAAGTCCCCAATAGAGTGGTACTATATGTACGCACGGATTGTAAACTAATTGCTACCCATAGGCCTGCAGCACTTATTGTGCCACCCACTTTAGTAGCCATTCAAAACATTTCTAAGGCCTGCCATTAACGCCTGTTTGCAGTTTTAAACTACCAATTGGGCTTATTAAAATGACTCCTCTGATAGACCTAAACCTTCCTTTTAAATGCATACAAGTCACTCCTAGGTTAGGCCTTACGAGGCCTTAGGATAGGGTGCGATGTATTTAAAAAGTTGGACATTTACATCTAAGTTTTACATATCATGTGAGCGGATACTCTTTTTCACTACTGCAAGAACTCCCTCTCTCTGACTGGATAAAATTGGCTTGCCTTGTTACATCTAACAAGAGCTAAAATTTGATTGGGAGCATGTAGAAAAGTCTTGTTCTATCTAAAAAAGAAATTCATATAAGATCTTCTTTAATGGTAAATTCGGAAGTTTGAAAATGCCACTTTCAGAAAGTTGTATTCACACAGGGGGAGTTAGAGAAGGGAAACCTAGTTGCATTCTCCCAAAAACAAAAAGGCAACTACGTTAAAGTAGTCAAAGAAAGGAAAGGGAACCATTCCTGAAACTAGGAAATGCTATGATTTTGGAAAAGACACCTCACATACTAAATAGTGTCATCCTTCATCATTGTCACCTATCCACACCCTGGTAGGGTAATATCACCAGGGTGACTCAACCGAATATGGAGTTCTAATATAAAGTATCTCCCTGGATAAAGCAGGGATACAGTTGAATAAAGATATTAAGATGTCTCACAGTATACCCCAAAGATTTAATTTTTTATGTAAGGGTACCGTGGACAAAAGTAAAAAATAGGTACTGGGTACTTATTAAGCATTAGTGACTTCATTCCTTCTGATTGTGCCAACATGTGTCGGCCCTTGCTCAGAACCCGTCTGGGTCTTGGATCATTATCAGGGCTATGTATGTGGGACACCCCCACCAGAAATAGATTTCAGTCTCAAAAGGCATCCAAGAACAGGCAAATGTTAACTTTGCCCTGAAATGAACAAACAATGTTTGTAATCTCTGCGGACCATTCCTGCCCTCTAAATACACACCTTCTGATCCTCCACATCCCTGGATTGAACAACTATGTTTGGCTCTCACAGAGAGCCTCTATCACTTATTTCAGTTTCTGAATCTCACAGCCCACTGCTATGATATAGCAACAGTTGATAACAAAACTGGCTTTCCACTGCCGTGATGTCATAAACACCTTCCATCCCAGGCTCACAGGGTTCTCCGAAAGCCTCTCAGTGCAGCTCTGCTTGTCTGCTATGAATGAAAGCAGGAAGCACAGCTGCAGGAGAGGGAAAGATGGCAGGAAAGTTGGTTGGGGATTGGTTGAAGATTGAAGGTAAGGTATTTATTTTACATGAAACAAGGAGTACGGGTGTAGTGACCTCATTAGGACGTGCAAACAGGAAACAGAGAGTAGTTGTAGGCAGGAACAAGTATTTAATCAAGAGAGAGAAGAAATGCATGCAGCTCCAGTAAAGGTACATCAAGAATAAACAAGATCCACCAGTTACTGTTGCCCAGCATCCAAACATTCCAATTACATATATAACATTCCAATTAAAGGAACATGCCATCACTACACATCCTCCTTCTTAACAAAAGAAACAAAAAGAACATAAAAATCATTAATAAACTATAAAGAATTCATAACACTCTGAACCCAACAATTTACACACTAAAATTAATTTAGTAGATTCCGCATCTTCCTAAGTGAACAGAACAGAACATGTGAGAACAGAACATGTGAACTCACCCCCAACCACCCCCCCTTTCCAAATTCCGAACACAATGAACTTGAAGATGACTAACATCAAACTTAGAAACAGATGAATCATCTTCATACTGAACATAAGTAACTTTTTCCTTAGAAATCTTCTTATTTTTCCGGTGCAAACTCTCAAAAGTAGCGGCATGTGAATAACTCCCACACCTAAAACACACCACATCACTAAATTTCTTTCTTTCACCACCCTCACTAAATTTCTTCTTTTCTACCCTCCCACTCCTTCCTATCACAAAAATCACCATTTCCTCCCTCCAACTTATCTTTATACCCTGCTTTCTCCTCAACTACCTTGGCCACTAATTCCTTCTCCATCTAGTTATCCTGCGACCAAGTGACTTTTGCACATCGGCAGACTCAAATCAAACACTCAACTAACCACTACGTGAAAGAAAAGTTAGTGAATAAAACCACTTCGTGAATGATGAACCAGCAAATATAACCACTTCGTGAATGAAACGTCAGTAAATAAACTAATCCCTCTTGAAATTAACACCTTCCATGCTGATGACGAACCCCAGCCGTCATGCACTACGGTGCTCGTATGCTGATGACGGCTGGGGTTCGTCACAGCCCGCCCCTGTTCGTGTTGTTTACAGCACACCAGGGGAATCGGGGCCGCATGGAAGGGGTTAAAACACCTCATGAAATTAAGACACTCAAATAACAACAACGTGACATTCAAATAATCACCACGTGAATGATGAATTAGTAAATAAACCAACACCTGAAGAACTTCCTAAACCTCACGAAACCTCTGCTGCAAGTATACCCCCTCCCTTTCCATGTAACACCTCATGAGCTTCGTGAAATTTCCTTTTCTAGCATGTCTCTTGTAAAATTAAAGAAAAAGAAAATACAACCACAAAAATGAGCACTTGGTACCCCCCTGTTACTCTGTTAATATTGCCAAGTTGATAAAGAAATAATAAAAACACATTTCCTTGGACATTAACTTTCAGCATACCAGCACATCAGCACTACCAGAGAAAATTGTAACTTGAATGCTGTGCGCACCAGCAGTGAGCACTTTCCTGCTTGAAGGTTGTGCGCACCAGCGCAAAGTACTTTACAAAGAAACAGTAAATAAAACCCACTACACGAAAAACAAGAGAATCCTTCCTTTTCTTCCAGTAATGTTCTCCACATCCAACTGCTGTATTAAAAGTACCTTAAACTGAGACCGTTCTCCTGAGTATTAATGTAATCGAAAATTGTATTTCTCAAATGTACCACAGTGAGAGAGAGATGTCTTGCGCTCTTGCTAAAACCAAGATGAAATGGTCCAAAAACACTTGAAATAGGCTCTATCCCGCGAAACACGATCTTCGTGAAGGGTTGCTATGGAAACCCGTACAGCTCTTGCAAAGATGGCCGCCGCCGTCAAAACTGATGATGTCAGACGTGCGCAATAACGTCACACGCCATGCGTGAAGACGTTGCCAGGGAGATCCGATATAATAACCTTCAAAGATGGCCGCCGCCGTCAAAACTGCGCGATTACGTCACCCTCTATGCGTGAAGACGTCTTCCTCCGCAAAACTTCTGACAATCCAAACAGCAGACGACGCTCCGATGCTCCAAAAGGCGTTCCGAAGTAGAATCCTGGTGCTGCGTGGCTCGAGGATGTCAACGATGCCCAGGATTTCAAAGGTAAACACCTTTTGCCAAATCGATTTAATTTGAAAATCCAGCAATCCTGGCGAAGTCCAAACACTCACTTGCTTCGGGTGCTCTCTCAGGGTAACTAGTGACCTTTCGTGCTTCAGTTACCCAAAGACTTCTTTCCTGTAGAAGCGAAATGAAAGCGAGCAGCGCAAAAGCTCCCAAGCAGCGCAAAAGCTCCCCAAATCATGTAGTCTGTCTTGCTAGTCTTCTTTTCAATCGAATTTCCACAATTAGGATTAAATGAATCCACAAGATGATTAAAAATAGAAAAGCCACACTAAAGTCCCAACGAAAATTTCATCCAAAATAGGTCTTTTAGTCATTCATGTCGCCATCCTTGTTGCCAAAATTGTAGTGACCTAATTAGGACGTGAAAACAGGAAACAGAGAGTAGTTGTAGGCAGGAACAAGTATTTAATCAAGAGAGAGAAGAAATACATGCAGCTCCAGTAAAGGTACATCAAGAATAAACAAGATCCACCAGTTACTGTTGCCCAGCATCCAAACATTCCAATTACATATATAACATTCCAATTAAAGGAACATGCCATCACTACAACGGGCCATGTAATGTATGTATCCCATTGTTATCTTCTGACCCACATAGAAGTTAAAAGCAGAGGAAGATGACGTCACACTTGCTGTTTAATATTTCCAAGTATTCAGACAATATGAATGAGCAGCAACATTTGCATCTCCAATTCTAAGTGGAACAGACCTAGCGCATAAAGTTGATTTGATTTCTTCAGTGATGTGGGCTTAGTAATGAGAAATACCTTGTCTCAAAGGCACCAATTTGAGACACTGATGTATATTGCACTGAGCACACAGCACTCAGCTAAGCCAGGAAAGTCCTATTCCCAAATCAGAAACCAAATATTTTAATTGCCAAGTATTGTGGTAAATAAAGTATTACCCTGTCATAATTTCTATAAATAAACAAAGGGTCATGCATAAAATGAGAGGCAGAGTCCGTGGTGTCCGATTCAAAAGGGCTTTATTTCAATAACTCGAGTTAGGGGAGAATCGGTTCCATCACCACTAAGGTTCAGGGAGGGTCTTCTAAACTTTATTCACAGAGTACAATATTTATACATTCAATTTCGCATATAGGGAGGAGCGCTCCAGGCAGAGCAAGAGAAAAAGAGATAAGAGCATGTGGGTGTGCATGAGGGCGTACATGTGGGCGTTCACTTGAGGAGTCATAGGTGAGTCATAGGTGGGTGGATACATGCAAGGGGGTTGCATGGCCAGATGGAACCTTTGCCCTACTTGTGTGCGCAACTTGATCATGACGTGCAACTGACGTGTAACTGGGGGGAGCTGACTTTCGGTCTGGTAGGGAGGCCTTCAGTGTCAGGGCGAGCAGCACGTCTGGTATTATCTGATATCTTAAGTCTGGGGATGTATTATCTGAAGCAAAGGTCGCTCATCACCAAGAGCCAGTGTGAGCATCTATTTCTTCGTTCATTGCGTGGGGGCCTTGAGCTTTCTATGGATGCGAGCTCTGCAAATCACTTAAACGGAGACAGAAAGGCTAGGCCCTATCTCTGCAGACGGGTTCTGTTTACCTCCTTCACCAGGCAGGAATGTGATTCTGTAGAGCAAGCAGATAACTGTTGTGCAAAATACTGTCTTGGCACCCCGTCCTGGGCCCCTCTCGGCTTAGCCAAAAGTATGCGAGGTCAGGGATACGTAGCTGCAGCCCTCAGAGTGTCTGGAGGCATGAAACCTTAATTCGGGTACTGGCTCTGGCTGAGCCACAAAATGGAGAAATGGGTTCTTCTCGATATATTAAAAGTGCACAATGCAAACACATGGGCCACATGGGCCTCAGTACAAAATTAATGTTTCTTTTATGGGAGACTTGGAAACTGGCATCCTAATGTGGGACGTAAATGCAGAGGCATCATTATTGCAGGCCATAAGAGGGAAAATGCATGGGTGACATGCACGTACACTAAACGTTGGGGTACACGCAGGGGACATATTGGCCATGTAAAATTTCTTTTTCCTCAGTATCACTCAGACCTACCTCTCCACCATTCAAGGATCCATGCCTACTCTCTTTCACCCCTGTCACCGGCTCTCTTACACATTCTTCCCACTTCTCTAATGTGGTTGACTTCAGGTCTTAGAGGACAGTTTTTTCCTTTGCCTTTTCAAGGTTTCCGTCCCTCAATCTCACCCTCTTCTTGGGGTGTCTTCTGCATACACAAGCGCTCCCTCTTATGAGTCTGCCGCCTGCTCTGTCTGGAGCTCATTCAGCACTTTGTGCACAAACTACATATCTCTCTCTGTCTTCATGTCTATCTATTCTGTGCTGCTCTTACTGCTATCTATCCACCATGCCACATTATTCCACTACACAAATTCACTCCACACCACACAATTCCACCCCACAAAATTTAACAACAAGCAAGTAAAATACAACCCACATAATTCCACTCCACATCACATACATCCACTCCTCTCCAAACCAAAATACATGAGTAAAAGTCACTGTAATTTGAAACGCTATTTGATCTAACTCACGCAAGTGTGAGACCAAGTGCCATTGCCATTGCGTGTTTCCTTTACTCTGCCTACGTTCCTTGATTTTTCACAGTTATCTACAGTATTTCTACTCTGAGGTGAGCCACGTTTGCATTACTCTGCTGTCCTTTCATTTCTTTACCCTCTATCACAAGAATCCTTCTTTCTTTTTCAGTGTCTTGGATTATTTATAATGTGAGCAATCATTCTGATTTCCAATGAACCTTGTATCCTCTCTATGTAAGTTTTCTGATGACGAGATTTCTCTATTTTTAACTCTGTGTAATTGTAGCTAACTTTCGGGTTCTTAAAAAACTTTGGGGCCTATGTAAGAGTGCCTATCGCGATGGGAACGTCACTTTTTGTGACTTTTCTATGGCGATAGGGGCTTTGCCTTATTTGTAAGGCAGCATTAAGCCACTAATCGTGTCTTAACGCTGCCTTGTAAATAAGGTCCCCTTTTACACTATGCTTAGAGTGAAAGGGGTGAGCTGTGGGTGTTGTGGTTGGGGTTGCACCGCAACACCCATTGATTTTGAAGCGGTCCCCTATTTACAAGGGTAGCATAAATAGGATGCAGCGCTAAAAGACCATGGACGGTGACCCTTCCTGTACATAAACAATCATTAAATAAAGACATTTTGTAACTTACATGTGGGCTGCATTAAGCAGCACATATAAATGTGAATTTATGAAGCTTATATAGCGCATGACTTACCCTGGGGCATCTCCGCAATTGCTTAGGGAACCCGTCCTGGTATTCCCCTGTGAGATAACCCTGGCAGGGTATCCACAAGGTGAAAGACAGGCATCCCACGCGAGGGGCCGATGTGGAGATTAAGCAAGCTATTGCCCAGAGTTGCAGAGTGTGAACCTGTGAGTCGAGAAGGCACCGGAGCGAGAATTATCGAGTCCGTGCAATTATTGAGCCCAAGACCCGCCGAGGCGGGGAATTGAACCCTGGTCCAGGGCCGAACTCAAGCTCCAGGTCTGCCTCCCTCTAACCCCTGAGCCACTCTTCCCCACAATATAGAAGTGACAAAATGGCATTTCAGAATTGTTTGTGCAGGAAGGAACACCTTCCTGAACATAAATAATCCTCCCCTGCACGCAGACACCCTTGCACTGCTAAGTGTGCAGCCTTGCGTTTCTGAAGTGGCAAAGTGAGGTCTTAAGCCATGACTGCGAATGCCTCACTTCGCCACTTCCTCATATATATGCCCCCTTGAGTCATGATAATGATTCTGATATCCACTTAAGAGATGGAAGCTGATTGTTGTTACGGACCTTATTTTCACTGTTTATTAGTTTGACCACTAATCACGTGTATCACCTAAAAGAGAGCACGGAGCATGTTTTGTGACCTTCACCTACTGCACCATTGTTAACAGGATTGATTTTCCATTTTCATATTTTTTCTTTTGTGATGAATATTTAAGATTGCTGATATTGTGTGCCTAGGGCCCTCTGTTCTGATATACTATGACTAATAAAGGTCCCTGATTACTCCTGGGTTCCCTTTGCTCTTAATGCCACAATTCTTGCTGGACATTCATTTATCTTATTCAATAAAATTCACACAAGTAATACATGTATTTTAATCCCTTTGAAGGCAAACACTTTGTTCATTTTAGAAGTAAATTTATAATGTATTTGTTTATGCTGCATACTGTTCAAGAGCATACATGATGACTCATTTATATTACCTTTGAGAGAGTGTGCCATGTGTAACTACCTGTGGCTGAGATGTTCTTTTTACACATCTCTGCAGATCATTAGGTAACGTTGACATAGTGGTTGTTTTATCACTTTATTAAAACACAGGAGGATGTTTTAGATTTGAGGAAGGCTTGTTCAAAGAAGAAAATGTAACTTATTGTACCCAGCCTTAACTCTAAGCCTTAATGAGCAGTCTGATTGCCCAGGAGCACTTCTAAGAGGTGCATATCCAATGGCTATGGTTAAGCTGCTAATCAACCCTCAAGACACTTAGGGGGGCGTGGCTAAGCACGCAATGGCGACGGACGCTCTTGGGTAGAGCTCCGCTACTGGCTCCCCTTCCCTGAGCCGATTATCCGGCAATTTTCACCGTGGCCGCCCGGAACTTCGAGCGGACCCCCCCGGAACCCGCCACGGCACACCAGGCAACTTTTCACTCCCGGGCACCGACGGGGCCGACCCCGACCTCGCCTACAGCCCTCTTGCGGGACCGGGCGCCCCTTGGCCGGCGGAGCGTCCAGGAGAGACCGCGGCTTGGGCCCAGAAGACAGGCCCAAGGGACCACCCGCACCGAGCTGCCCGGACCCCACAAACTCCCAACTGCCCTGCCGGGTGGGCTCACCGGTGGTCCGGAGGACGCCCCAAACGGCTGCGGAACACCAAGGACGGGCCCGGACGACGGGGAGAGCAGGCGCCCCCCGCCCACGTCACGGCCCGCACGCACTCGCTGCCCCGGACCGAGGTGAGGCACGGCGAGGCGGAGATCGACCCGGGGGGCACGCGGGAGACAGCGGATGCCCAACGGCAGACGGCCCTCCCCCGAGGAACCACACAGCAACCGGCGCCGCCCGGGGAGCCCTCTCTGCCACAACGGACACTGAGAGGCCGGCAGGAGGCAGCAGCCCCCAAGCCCGATGCTAAGGGCCTGGAAACCTGACCGGGGAGTTGCGCAGCTGCCGGGGATAGAACAGCCATCCCCCCCCTGCACTGAAGACGCACAGAGGGCGCACCTGCGGGCCCCCCCCATTAGAGGTGAAGGCTGCCTGAGAGACAGTGGGGCACGTGCACAGAGTGGACCTGGCCCAGACTGACCTGCCCAGACCACACGGACGCACGCACCTCACATGCCCCCTCGGCCACTGCAACACCCGGACCGGTGAGGCGCAGCCATGGGGCGATAGGGCGAGGTACCCCCTGGCAAACCCCCTCCCCCACCCCGGGGGCAACAACGGCGGCCTCGACTGAGGGGATCGCTGACATCCGCTGAGTTCCCCACCCAGGAGTGCAGCGCATCCGGGGACACCATCACCGGGCCACCACGGGCGACGACCCTGCCGGACAGACGCCACCCGCACATGTCCGGGGGAGTGCGGACCCGCACCGGGACTGGTGGGGCCCCGCCGAAGGGGAAGACAGGCAAATCGCTACACAAAATGGCCGCCGAACAACTGGCCTCGAGGCTTGACAGCGTGCTAGCAGCGGTGGAACGAATGGAACAGTCCCTTCAGCAAACTAGAACCTCCCTGGAGTCCAAAATAGATGGAGTCGCTGTGGACCTGACCCTCCTGCGCGACGACCACAGGAAGTTATCCGACCGGACCAAGACCCTGGAAGGCGCAGTAAAGGAGATCGAGCCCAAGGTCACCCAGACGGACAGGCAGGTGCAGGACCTCCTGAACAGAGTGGAGTTCCTGGAAGATAGGGCCAAGGACGCGGAAGGGAGGGCGAGACGCAATAACATCAGACTGGTGGGGGTTCCTGAAAAATGGGAGGGGAACCGCCCGGCCCAACATGTGGAAGAATGGCTACGGACACTGTTGCCCGAAGGCTCGCTGTCACCCCACTTCGTTGTGGAGCGCGCACACCAGGTGCCGATGAGGCCCTATACCACCGGCACCAACCCGAGGCCACTGCTCTTCAGAATACTGAAGTATAGAGACAGAGACACGGTGCTGCGGGAGACAAGGCGACTGGGCGAGATACGCATAGACAATGCGTCGATCATGTTCTTCCCTGACTATACCATCCAGGTGCAACGCCAGAGGCACGACTTCATGGAAGTGAAGCGGAGACTACGCACCGCGGGCCTCAAATACTCCCTGCTATTCCCGGCCAAGCTGAGGGTGGTGGCGGGAGACAACACCTACTTCTTCAGCACACCTGTGGAGGCCAGTGAGTGGCTGGACGGGGGCACGGACACGGCGCCCAAGCACTCTCGTGGGGACGAGACGAGGACCAGGCCGCGAGGACCGTGACGCCGCCGCAGACACAGAACCCAGCAGTCCCAACACGCGGAGGAGGGGGCACGCCACTCTCCCCCACTAGACCAGATGCTCCAAGAACAGCGCGACGCACTACGGAAGGTTTCACAAATGAGTAACTCGCCCTCCCAAGAGACAGCCCCGGAGGACGGCCAACAGCCATATATGGGATCCCGAACTCACAGATCTCGGTGGAACTGCCTATCGTCACGCCACAAACCTCTGACATGATCCACTGATTCTATAGGCGATATTTGCATTGGCCCTGCCGCAACGAGGGGGGCTGGCGGTGGTCGACTGGACGATGGTGCGCGACCGGCGCCCGCCGCTGCTGGGGGCTTCCCCCTCCCCCTCCCTGCCAGCTGATTGAACAGTGGACACCTGGAACAGTGAGTAATGCCCTTGTGGCACTGGTGGTCAGCGGGGTGGGCAATGACGGGGTTGTCTCTCAACATACACCCGAACCTAGTCATCACCATGTGCGAGCCAGGGCACGAGGGGGCTCCCTCCGGCGGGGGCGCGCAGCCCACACCACGTGGCACTCTGCCCCTCACCTGCAGACACTCATGCAAGCGAGGCCACACGCAAGATGAGTAACCTGGGGCACCGGACCATAGTTGGCGGCCACTGGCACCTTGCATCAAGTGGCTCAGGGAAGTGACCTGCTTCCCCTAACTGACTGTGTACCTTTCTTGCCGAGATTGTGCTTAGCACACACTGCCCCTAGGACAAGTAAGAATGTTCCTCTCACTTGAGAGAATGGACGGTGGCCTGTTCCGCCACTGCCCTTTTGGTATTTTAGTGGGGATAGCCCGCTGTTGGTTGTTGTTATTCATTGTTTTTCCCTGCCCTAATGTCTTCCCGAACATTGCTGAGTGTACTACGAGGGGTGGAGACGGGAGTGCTGGGAGGACCACTGCGAAAGCTCTGGGTGGGGCCGCTGCTACTAGGAATGTTGGGGGGGACTGTGTATTGCCAAAATGTCTGCGATAAAGCTATGTACCTGGAACATTAGAGGTATGCACACACCCGCGCGCAGGTATCAAATATACTCCTACTTGAAAAGGCAAAATGTGCAGATCGCACTACTGCAGGAAACACATCTGTGTGGGGCGGAGGTGACAGCGCTGAGGCGAAGATGGAGGGGGCAACTGTATGCCACTGATTACTCCTCATATGCCCGCGGGGCACTGTTGTGGGTAAAGCCGGGTACTTCCTTCGTAATGTCAGAAGTTCACACAGACACGGAGGGGAGGTATGTCCTGGTAAGGGGTCGTATGGATGGGCAACCAGTGGTCCTGGCATCCATTTACGCTCCAAACACGGACCAGGGCTCCTTCCTAGCGTGCATATCAGGGAAATTGGCGCCCTGGCACGGCGTCCCATGGATATTGGGAGGTGACTACAACACGGTACTAGACCCAGTGTTGGACCGTTCGGTCCCGCCAAGACCAGAGGCAACATCCCAGGGGGCCACGAAGGCACTCACACAGTGGGCGTCACAGTGGGACCTGAAAGATGCATGGCGCGCGCACAACCCCGATGCTAGGGTGTACTCTTATTTCTCAGGGGCACACACATTGCACGTCCGCCTTGACAGGTACATGGTATCAACAGAAATGTTGCCACACATCACTGACTCCCAATACCTAGGCCGGACACACTCGGACCACAACCCCCACACCCTACACATGGCTTGGGAACGCCCGCACCCACCAATCCCCACATGGCGACTGCAACCTGCCCTACTGCTGGACGCCCCCTTTAGGGACTCCCTGCAGGCCTGCGTAGCACAATACTTCACTGACAACACAGACACAGCGTCCTCCCCGAGAATAGAATGGGACGCATTCAAGGTGGTGGTAAGGGGGCACTGCATGAGCACTCAGGGAAGCATACAGAGGAAGTTGGAGGCGGACTTGCGCAGGGTGGAAGCGGACTTACTCTGCAGGGAACAGGAGGCGGTGGGTGGCACAGGAGACCGGCTGCAGGCGGCCCGGGCGGAGCATGAAACATTATTGGAGCGGCTGCGGCACGTTAACTTCGCGGCCCACTCGGCGCGGGTGCACCAGTACAGTGACAAGCCCGGAAGGCTACTGGCCTGGTTAGTCAAGCAGGAGAACCGTACGGAGCCAGTATCCGCCATTCGCACGGCTGAGGGAGAGCTAGTGTACACCCAAAGCAAGATACACCAAGCATTTGTGGGACACTACCAGGCCCTATACAAATCGCAACTGAGGGTTTCCGCGGCCTACATAGCAGATTACCTGGTAGACATCCCGCTGCCCTCCCTTACAGGCTCACAGCAGGACGCTCTAGGAGCACCATTCTCCCCGGAAGAAGTGCGCGAAGCCATTTTCGCACTGTCCAACGCAAGTCCCCTGGTCCAGATGGACTACCCGCCGAATTCTTTAAGGCCTGTTCGGACACGCTGGTCCCGGAGATGCTCAAATTGTACCATACCGCTATGGAGGAATCAGCGCTCCCAGACTCGCTCAATGAGGCAAACCTAGTCTCACTACTGAAGCCGGGCAGGGATGGTACACACATGGGATTCTATAGACCGTTAGCCATGCTGAATACCGACTATAAAGTCTTCACCTCCCTCCTGGCTCGCCGCCTGGCCCTAGAGGTCCCAACCCTGGTGCATGAGGACCAAAACGGCTTCATGCCGGCGCGGAGCACCTCACGTAACCTGCGCCGCCTCTTCCAGATTCAGGAAGCGGCCCTGACACATTGGCCTAGATCGGGGTGTCTGGTCTTAGACTTGGAGAAGGCCTTCGATTCTGTAGAATGGCCGTACCTTGGGGCAGTGTTAGACAGATTCGAGGTGGGCGATGCCTTCGCTGACATGGTCGGACTACTCTACCAGAGACCCAGTGTTCGTGTGAGGACAGGTGGACTGCTGTCAGAGAGGGTCAGGGTACGCAGAGGCACCAGACAAGGCTGCCCCCTGTCGCCCCTCCTCTTCTCTTTAGCTATTGAACCCCTGGCGGCTCTACTGCGAGACAGAGGAGCGGAATGGGGGATCCCGCTGGCCGATGGGACGCACACAGTCTCACTCTATGCAGACGACCTGCTGCTTTATGTGCGGGACCTCACCGCGGTACCAGCCGAGCTGTCGGACATCTTCCAGACCTTCGCGGAGGTCTCGGGACTCAGGGTCAACTGGGCCAAGTCCGGAATATACTCGTTCGGCCGGGACCAGGAGGAGTGCGAAGTGCACCTTGGAGGGGCCCGGCTCGCTTGGTACCCAACCACGTTTAAATACCTTGGGCTACACATCTACAGAGACCCGCAGGACATACTGGAGGGCAACCTGGTGCGTGCCATCTCCTCCTTGCGAGCCCAGATGTCCTTCTGGAAGACTCTGCCACTGAACGTGCCCAGCCGGATAGCTCTTTCCAAAATGATAGCGCTCCCCAGGCTACTCTATCACTTCACGAACATCCCTACGTATGTCCCCACACGGATATTCCGCGACCTGGAATCAATGCTTCGCGGCTTGATCTGGAACGCGGGTCGCCCACGGTAGGCGCTGGCTAAGTTGTACTCCCCGACTGTGGAGGGAGGACTGGCTGTCCCCAACATGGAGCTGTATTACCTAGCTGCACAGCTCCAATGGGTAACGTACTGGCTCAGCGGCACGCATCCAGACGATACGGCCTCCGCAGACTACCAGTGGACCCACCCCCAAGTCTGTGCCCTGTTTCACCCATTGACCAGGGGACCCCGTCCTCTACCCTTGCATATGGCCGTGGCCCGCAAATGCTTTATCCGCAGCCTGAAACTGACAAAAAATGTCAGACCATATGCTCCTGCCCTCCCCCTGTTAGGCACCCCCAGGAGGAACGGGATGGTAACGTCGCGCAACCTGGCACACTGGACCACAGCCGGAGTAGAGACCATGGGCGACCTGTATGCTGACGGGGCCCTGCCCCCGTTTGCGGAACTATCGGCAAGCACGGGACTGCCGGCTGGGCAATTCCTATTCCACGCGTCGGTACTGCGGGCATACACTGATCCCTGGGGAGACATCCAGGACGAGCCACCGATGCACCACCTGATCCAATATCTGCATGTAATGGGCAGAGGCTCACACATCACGCATTGGTTAGCGCAGGCTCTTCTCATCCACACACAACAGCCCACGCTGCAGATCAGGGCTAAATGGGCAGCACCCCGAGGGAGGGATTGGACAGATAAGGAGTGGAACCTGATCCTAGCCGGCCCTGTGAACGTCCCCCGCAACTCCCGCTTCCGTATCATCCAGCTGTACATACTGCACCAGGCGTATCTAACACCGGATAGAATTAACAGATACTTCGTGATAGACACTGCCGTTTGTCCCAGATGTGACCTGCTGGGTGCAGACATCCTGCACATGCTTTGGCACTGCCCAACCCTGGCCACGTACTGTGGGGAGGTGATTTCACTCCTGGTTCACAGCACGGGTCCGGGACTGCCTGACACGTGGGAGGCGTGCATTCTCGGGTTATATAAAAGAACCAAACTAAACAAAACGCAGGCACGGTTCTGGGATCTGGGCCTCATCACGGCCAAACGGCTGCTCACTAGGCATTGGAAGCGGCGGGAACCACCCACCCCGGCACATTGGTTCACATCCTTCACAAACTGGGCCAGGGCAGAAGGCACGGCACTTCACCGGGAAGAAATAGCAGGTCTGAGGCAGTTCCCGATCGCGCAGCTCTGGGATGGCATCCTGGGGTCCCTGCAGGGGGAGGGCGCTGTCAGAGGGCTCACATAGAGTAAGCGCCACCGGGAGTAGGCCACAGAGGCTACAGCTCCGTTGACGGACCCACCACACACCGTGCCGCCCACCCCCCCCATCCCAGACAAAGATAACCCAGCGCGCAGATCTCAGACACGGCCGGCCACCCACACAGGCGCTCACCAGCAGTCATCGCCCAGCAACAAGCCCCCAACACAGAGTCGTTGACACCGCCCCCACAAGTACACTCCACCCCCCCACCCCCTTCCCCATACATGTTCACACGTTAGTAGTATCGGACCCCCTGCTCACCGGCGGTGGCCTCTCCATCCCCCATGACACGGTGGACGGACGCCGCCAACGGCGCCCCAGGCAGCGAGCACAGGCGCTGACGCCACCTGATACACCAACAGCTAGGCTAATCCACCTGACTGCTACACGCGCCACTAACCAGGCCAGCGGCCGGCGAAGCACCACGGCCTTCAGGAGCTGTCCCACTTTAAGTCCGAGACCACTCGCGCATGCACAGCTCTGGCCCCCTAATGTACTGGAGCATCGTCAACATACGCCACACTGACCAGAGGGGTCTCCTAACAGCACTGTGCTAACAGGACAGCCTTGACGTGGCGCAGCCGCGAAAGGAACATTGGGATATGCTGATACGAACTGTACTGTTTAGTTTGCTGAATTAATGGTTTAGTTCTAGAAAAACTGAAAAACAAGACGTCATTTATGGAACTATTCTTTTACTGATTAAAGGTAATGTGACCACACTGCCTGTGCTCTAACATGCCAGAGACACGGGGAGCGCAACAACACGCCCTCCTGTGCAGACCAGCATACTCACGATTTACTGTTCTTTTGAAGCCGGCCCGCAGGGTTGTAGGCTTTGCTATGTGTACTGCACTTTTGAACATTAATAAACATCTAAAAAAAAAAAAAAAAAAAAATCAACCCTCAAGACACTTAGAATGTTATTCATTTACCTCCAAAAGGCACTTTTTTTGATGCCCTAAATGTTATCAAATATTTGCATCTAGGGCACTTCACTTCACTTTATTTACTCCATGTCCCTGAGAGATAAATTCAAGTGCCTGTGCTTCATGCAAAGAGCCACCTTTGAATTAGCCCCTAAGCCCTGTCTGAAATCACCATTCCTTAACTTCTTTTCAGACCTTAATACCCAGGCTCCCTTGTTCTTGTCACCATTTCCCATCTCAGGAAAGCCCACTATGGAGGTTAGGCTTATAGTGTTTGGTCCCACAGCTCTGGAAGAAGTGTCCTCCCTCAGTGCATCTACTAGATAATTAATTTGCTCACTTTAGGAAGGTTCTAAAAGCGCATCTTTATCGCTGACGTGTTTGTTGTAAATTAAGTCAAATGAATGAGATTTTTGCAAGGATCCTGCTCACACACAGAACTGTGCACAGAGACCTAGGACATTAGTGAATTGTGGTGTACCAAAAACTCACCTCAGTACCTTGAAAAACCCCAAACATCTAACATCAGTGTCACATTAGCTCTTCGTCCTATAGCAAAGTAACCAACGATTAGACAACCTAGAACATGTGACTTAGTACGAACTCAGGAACGGTGGTAAGTGAGAACACTCTTTTTTTATACTCTCATACCAGTCCACAACAGGAGTAAATAAGAGACACAGTAAGGTTAAAAGATTTATTTTAGCAACGTGATCTCATGTGCAGTATCTTAGCCAACATAAGAAGGCATATGATTAGAAATAATATGGTCAGCATTGTTACAATTCCATAAAATACAAAAGGAGGAATCATATTACAATGATGGTGAAAACAGGTCCTATAGCGCCTAGTTTAACACCCTCCATATATAGGAACTATGTATTATAAATTAAAAAAAGGTCTCTTAGGCATGTCTGGGGCACCCCATTACCTTTCTGCTCAGTAAGAGTGAATCACATTCGGATCAGCCAAAACTCTCTGCATCCCTGGAAACAGAAATCTTCAAAGTGTGCAAAATCATGGCAAGTGTGTAATGATAAAGGCACCAGAATCTTAGTTGGCTCACAGCTGCCAAATTTTTGTGTCTAGAAAGCATTACTCGAACATGTCGAAAACAGCTAACATGTATGATAACCTTGAACGCTTCAGTACTCACTGTGCAAACTAGGGGCACAATGTCAATCTAGAGATGTCCAAAACAAAACCTTTTCTCATGTGTAGACCTTCGTGAGGCTAACTTACAAAAACAGCTATGCAGTGTTGTGTGCAAAAGCAGCAAAAGGTAAAATGGCATTTATATTTCTAATAAGCCGTGCTAACATAACATGCACGCAAAGCAGGCCTCAGGCCATACTACAAGCTAATGTATTTTTATATATATATATATATGCATATTTATTGAAAATGTTCATTCCATACAATGAGGTCAAAACTCATGTGCTGGTGCATTTTGCATTTTGAATTTCTATGGGCCCGATTCATGAATAGAAATATGTTTGCCGAGATATGTGCACCTGTAGATTTCCACCTACAAATGGACAGAGATCTTGACATGGATGATGTTCACTAACTACGGGTGGAAATCTCTGGCCTGGATTTATGTGTCTCCGCAAACATACACGAAGGGATGCAGGCTTTTAGGACAGAAATTACAATCATAAAGTTGCTACTACTAACTTTACAACTTTATTTTTTTATGTATTTTTATAGGCAGTGATTTCGGCCTCAGAAGGGGTGATCCAGACCTTTGGCTATTGAACAATCCTGAATGTGAAGTATAAACAAAAAGCATTTATCTGACCTGAATTACATACATGTGACCCACATGTGTCCACCAAATGCGTATGTCCTGCCAACACCCTAGCCTTTCCCCTTTTCTACTTATGGGCCAATTACGATGTCGGTCGGAAAATATTCCAATCGACTAATTTTTTTGAATGGTTTCCGACCTACTCGGGTTAGGGGAGTCGGACCGACCAATTATGATGTTTCCGAACACTGTTCAGTCAGATTCCCATTGGCTTCAATTCGAGCCTGTGTTTAGACCACCAACACAGGCTCTCATTAAAAAAGGGGTGGTTGCGGAAAACCTTGCACCTTGTGGAGGGCACCCCATAGTACCTGCCACACTGTGCATGGTTGGAAAGAGGGAAACCATGGGTACCCCTACAGGCCCCAACAGGAGGCCCCTGGGTAAAGGGTGGACTGCTACGGGCCCCTAAATTAAATTTATGAAAACAGACTAATCTGCTTCATACCTACTTAATGTAAAACAACAGACATCACACTGTGCATTGAGAGGACACCCCCACATGGGGTGGTGCTAACTTCAGTTGTTACACTCTGTGACACCCATCAGATACCAGGAGACATTTTGCTTGGAGCATTTCAGCCTTCTGCTATTAGTAATTCAAACATAAATACATGTACTAGTAGCAAAAATAATTTCTTCCTCATTTTTTCCTTTCTCATTTCCACAAAATTGACTAACTGCTGGATTTTATGCCACATTTTCACCACCAACATTTAAGGTCAAGGTTGACCGGCTAAGTTTCTGTCCAAAAAGGAAGTACGCTTGGCAAGATAAGGTAATATTCTTCTAATTTAATTCTCTTGGACCATACATTATTAAAGTGTCATCCACTTATCTTAAAGAAAGTTTAGAAATATAGACCATCTCTAACCTGTACAATATTATTTATAACCACTTTTTACATTTAGCCCTGGTGCTGAAATGCCAGAATATGAAGTCGTCCATCCACAAGTGGAGGATGACATGTAATCCCAGGAGTAAACCCTCTCCTTCTACAAACTATCATGTCTCAAGCAACCACACCTCAACAGGAGGAGATAGTTGGTCCTACCCAGGAAAACATCTTTCAAATGCCCTGAAGACCAGCTACTAGTCTCTGTTTCAAACAACTCCTCAGGTAGCAGTTGCTAATGCAATGCATGTGTCGGCTATGTAGAACTCTCCTCAATCCATATGTCAGTGTGTGCAAGTTGCCTTTTCTGCTCCCCCTTCCAACTCAGGTTTTCTTCTCATGTTCAATGGCGGGAGAAGAAACCTATAATGAGGAGGAACTCTTTGAAATTCAATATTCTTCCTCCCACAACCAGATTTCATCCCTCGGAGGGATGGACAACTTCTTGCAAGTTGGAGGGAGTGTCGGCAAGGGTAAATCCTTTCCTCGGAGAATGAGTAACAAACATCTGTGCAGGTGAATATTCAAAAATTGTAGAGACCCTTTGCAAAATCGAATCTTTTGTTTCTTTCAGTCAACTCTTTTGCAACAGAGGTTGTGAGTGCTGTGCTGCACCACTGTTGCAGGCATATTTCCCACTGATTGGGCTTCCATGTACACGAGACAAGATGTTTTCAGAAGAACATAATCTGCAATTATCACTAATGTCATTTCTGAAGATGGATCTCAAAGTGGAGAGATAATTTTATAAAACATAACTAAATTCTCTGATATGTTGGGATACTGGTAATGTATGGTGAATCTCTTTCTGTTATCACCATATTTTCCATGAAGTGCCCAGACGGCAAGGATAACACTGGGCTACTAGTTGAGGGGGTAACACCCATCTAAAGCAGCAACCACAATCCTTCTCCTGTTGAATTTGCAAGCAAACCCTATATTAACTTGTGCTCAACCCTTGGGTAACTTGGCAGATTTCAGTACAAATATCACCAAAAAGCCTAAAACCACTCATGGCAATCTGGTCGTGCAAGACTTGGAGAAAGTCACAAGTTTAGGCCGACTGTGAAGGAGGGTAGGTTAGATTGAGAGACCAGTTTAGTCCCTCTGAAAAGTTTCCTTCTCAGTCCAGCACAAAGGGTCCTGTCAACGATGTAGGCGTTGTACTGCTTATAGGGCATCATCTATACCCCTAAACTTAGAGGGTAATACATGTATGTGCAACCTCAGAACATGACAACCTTGATCCCCCAAGGAATTTGTGGTACCAGACCTAGAAGCCTTTTGCTCAGCCACTTATGCATACCCAACGAGATATACAAGAAATACACAGTGAAGCGTTTCAATATTTATTGAAGCATTGTAATACTTGAGCAAAAAACTTGTGCTGCAATGATTAATAGAAGGAAACAGAATAATGTGATTAGCATTACAAGAATGGTGAAAAATATTAACAGTTCAACCATTTTGCTGATTACAGAAACAATATGCATACATACAAGTATGTAATATAATGTACTCCTACCTAACGCATTCAATCCTATCATGTCTAAGGTGAGTGGATCTGCCAAATCCCTGTTGGGTAGGGTAACTCCCTATTCCCTGTGGCCAAAAACAAACAACAACACCTTCCGTGCTTAACTTAGCCCTTCTACAAACTGTTCAAGGTATTGTCATAGAGTGCCTATGAAGTTGTATTGTAAACAAACTGTTGTTTTTAACTCATTGTATGCAATATTTACTGTATTTTTATCCTTGTGCTTTTATGGTCATATACGTGTGCCGAATAAAGTTTCATGAATTGAATTGAGTTTGAGGAACATTATCCTCCATGTGTACTTGAATGAATGTGTGTCAAATGTTAACATATTAAAGTTGAAAGAAAGCAACTTAAGAATATGAGCATGTAAAGATGGCGTTTCTTAACCAGGCCTAATCACTCCACATGACACTCACTCCTTGGATGTAAGATGCCAAACATAATGCTATCGAAATACAGTGCTAAATCTACGTAAAAGCAATAAAACCTTTAAAACTATAACAAGGCACTATACTAGTTTAAGGAGAAAAGCATTCAGAAAACAATATTTAAAAAGAATAAAAGCTAATTTTAAAAATGTGTTAAAAGGCGATGTATAAAACAATTTTAAAACAATTTAGAATGTTGAAAACAAGTCCAATCAGGTCGATAGGGCAAAGATGTTCCAGTCTATGCACCTCATTGTCTGCCAAGGGAGGAACAGCCGGTGCTGATACTGCAGATGATGAGCCAGGGTCCAGATTACCAGGAAGAATTCCAGGAGGGCCCATATTATGCATTTTGGAGCAATGGCAAATGCTAGGGTCAACAGTGGAAGGTATCCTTTAACGGCCCCAACAATAGGGCAATATCTGAAGGTTGAACCAATTGCGATCCCAATCATATGTCCAGGGCACACTTGAAAGTGCACAGCAGAGAGCAGAAAATGGGCTGCAGGCAGTGTAGCCTGACAGGCTTAAAGGACAAGAACCAATGGTTGTTCAGTTCCCGAAGTAAGGGTGCGCCAAAACAATGTAAAATGTGTTCAGTACTCAGGAGCATGTGTGATAGTGCAAATCCCATTTGACCTTGCAGTGGGACACTCATAGCAGAGCAGAAAAATAAAAAGCACAGTCCTGACAACTAGTATTAGAACAAACTGTAAGCCTCCAAAAAATGCTTTTAAGCTTGATGTGTTTGAATGATGGAATAGCTATGAAGACTGTCTGGTAGGTGGTAACCAACCTGGAGCCAATTGACTTAAAAAACTGTGCGCTCTGGCCATATTAGAAATGACAAAAATGCTGTGGATGAGCTCCCAATGTGATGTGGGAAGTTAGCATGGAGTAGTGTCTGTATCTCAGAAGAGGACCTTGCAACTTGAAGCTCAAACTTCTCCCTTTCAGATGTTAAGGCCACATTTTCAGGAACAAGGCTTTCAGTCTGCTTAAAGCGTCAAATCGCACATTTGTAAGTTCTATCGAATGCAAAAGTATCGCTTCCCTAACTGTTAGGGCAGATGGAAAGAGTGCTTGTGTACCGCAAGTCACAATCAAAGAGACCGTTACCAGATAGACAAAACCTGTCTCATCCCACAGCAGCCTCAACCCATCACCATCAAGTAACCCCCATTCAATGGTAATCTGAGAGCCTGATGGACCACAGCATCCGAAGAACCTTTCAAGTAGCATGACAAGTTTGTCATAGATGCATTACATGTGCTATTTAGTGAAACTTCTTTGCAAACTAAGGAATGTGCCAAGGTACACTCACAGTCAGTCTTACTAAGAAAATCCTCAATATTGATATCTGAAAGATAAAATCGATGACTGTACATAACCCTCTCCTAGCATCTCATATATGCCTGTCTAATGGTGTTAGCAATATTGGAAGTGAAATGTCAAAAGTTAAAGAGAAATGAATCTGTGGACTATCCAATCCGCAGAAAGTGTTTTAGCAACAGTGAATGGCAGTTTCTCTAGCTTCTCTCTGTGTAACAGGGTATAAATTGCATCCTTTTTTGCTATGACTGTTTGTGATGTTACATACAAAAACAAGATAGTAGCATTAAGGTGTTTCCATGGAATGCGACCAGCCCAAAGAGTCTGCACAGTCCAACTCAGTAAGATTATATCTTTAAGCTGCAACTGCCCATGTTGTAAAGAAGGCAAGTCACTCAGAATTGTGTCAATTGCAGATCTCATTGTTACCCAGAAAGTAAATTCTGGTGGATAGAGTAGTCATACCATTATCTGATACTACCAGAGCTCTTTCTAAATTTGCCCTGTCAATTTTTTGAAATCTCTCAGCAGGGAAAGTTTCCACACATTATTATATATTGAATGCAGAAAGTGCTCTTCATGTGGCCTTCGAGCACCTAATAAAATGGCCTATAATCCCATGTCATCAGAAGGAAGGGACAAGGTGTTGTTTCACCTGAGACAATGTTGAGGTTTTTAGTCAGTCAGGGTATAACTTTCAAATACTGGAAGATGTTGCCACCCTGAGTGGTATCTTGGGCCAGGCCTACTAATCTTAAACCAGCCGGTCCTACCCAGAAAGCGAACCTGACATCCGTTAGTTGCTAACGGTCACACTAACCATCTCTCTTGAGTGGTGTCTGAAGAATTGTATGAGTCATTAGGAAGCAAGATGTCTAATGTTTCCTTGTGTAATTGGTGAATGGTTGCCAGGTTGCAAACCATGAAAATGTGGGAAGGTTTAGTGTATTTAAATTAGGGGTGGGCGTAGTTCGCGAAGTAGAGCTACGCGAAGCAACACGAAGTGCACTTCGCACTACGCGAACTTCAGGTAGCACTACGCGAGCTGCGTAGTAGCATGTTCGCACTGCGCAAGATGCGTTTTCAATGATTGCACAGTGCGGACAAGCATCCGGCGCTGTTCAATCATTGAAAACGGCATCTTGCACAGTGCGAGCTGTAGTTTTCTGCTGCTCGAGTAGATTATTACTCGAGCGGCAGCTTTCTCAACGCAAACTGGTAGTTTCTCATTGAGAGCAGTCGCGAGCATGCGCAACCACTCACAATGAGAAACCTAATTTCCCCGCTTTGAGAATCTCGCCGGGATGTCATTTTGCTTGCTCGCGGTCGTGAACATGACGTTGAGGACCGCGAACAAGCAAAAAATGACCGCTGCACTACGTGTGTTCGCACTGTGCTACGCGCAGCTCGCGTAGTGCGAAGTTGTGCAAACTTCGCAAACTCCGCAAGCATAGCGTAGTGCTTTACCCAGGGTTAATTTAAATCTTTTATCTTAGACAAGACAGGATGTTTGCTCAGTTTTCCTCAGGAAAATCATTCGCTGTGGAAGAAGTATTGCTCTAAAGAAATCCTCAGTTCCCTGAACTTGCCAATCTTTACTTTACTAACTGGATTGTAAATCAACATTGTCTTTCCAAAGGTCAATCCCTTGTACAGACAACTGGGAAAAGAAGGATGTTGAATATTTCAGCTTGGTGCCAGTGATCATAGTTTTTTGAGTCCATGAGGGTCTTAATTTGTAAAAATAAGAATCTGGGTTAGCTGTATTATGACCTGAAAATGTGCAAATGTTTTTCAGCTACCCTGGTGGTGTAGGGGAGTGTTCCCATTGTGTGTAATTAAATACTGCATTTGGAGTACTTGCTCTATGCAGAAAATGGTGACCATAATTGTGAAACCAAAACATTTAATCATAATTAGCCGTGCTCGCATACATCTTGTTATCATTAAAAAGAGATGAATGTTACAGATCATCTAGCATTTCATGTACTGTATCAATGTCCCAATCATCAGAGGTGGAGCTAGGGGTGATGAAATCTTGCACAGAAATGTTAATACATATGGAATTTGAATCAATTCAGTGGGACCAAATGTATTGTAGGATACATTATATAAACAATTCCATCAGTAACCGGAACAGCAGAAATATTCACAAGGGAAAGGCCTCTTTGCACTTTGTGTGATAAAGAATGGAGTTTCAAAACCGAGTTCACCAGTTCAACAGCAAAGCTTTCTGGAAGACAATGTCTAATCAGGATCAAGAAAAAGACTGTCACAAAACCAATATAAAGTCAGAGAAAAAGTAATGAAATTGTAATCCAAAGTATATCTAAGGGGGGCGTGGCTAGCAGCCAACGATGGCGGCAGCAACTTAGGGAGGCTCCCACTGTAAGGCGGCATCCCGCATAAATCCGGAGGCAATTTCCGATACATTTATCACCCAGACGGGGCGGACTGGGTCTGGTGACCGTGCGACATCCAACAGAGCAATTTTGAGGCAGCGGCGGCGCGGTGTTCGGTGTAATGACAAGGTGAGAGAAGGGGCCTACTGTCCTCCTCAGCGGAGTAGTCTGCAGACTGAACCCAGGCGGAAGTGAGGCATCGGCGGGTGTCACTCGCCGGAAGTGTCGGAACTCCGGCCGAAAAATCGGAAAGACCCGGAAAGCCTCTAAAGCCATTGGACGGGCTTGCAGATGGTCAGACTATCGGGCGCGGCCATGAGAACTGAAGACAAGACTCCACGGTAGATGCCGCAGCGTGGGGGCGGAACCGCCATCTTGGGCGGCGGAATCGTTCCGAGTGCAGAAACGCGAACAGGCAAGCACCGGACCCCTGTGCCAGTACACCTGAGGTAACGCGACTGGGAGGAAGGCACCGGGGCAAGAGGGGCGATCCGCGCTCCCCGCAGACCTCCGGGTCGCACCATCAGCGGGGCGCGGCAAGCACTGAGCCGGTTGAACCCGATGGATTCCACCCCCCCCCCACTGCTGGAGAAGAGGCAGCACCTGGCCGCTTAAAAGTCTAAAAAGCGGATCTGAGAGGGTACGCTCCGGGCATGTAAAACACCGACACACTGGACAACATCAGGTACAGGCACCGTGTACTCACATTGACATGGACATTAAACTGTGTATCCTCTTATGACCAGAAGGCTTATTACACCGGGACACTACTAAGGAGCAGCGGAAAGGGGTGCATCGTAATTGACACCTGGAGCGGAAGAGACACCCCGGTGGCAGACACCTTGCACAGGACCCTGCCCAAACCTGCACCGCCCACAGTGGACTAGCCAGTGGACAAGTCCGCACGAGGGAAGGCCCATATCACTCAATAAGGAGGGGTTGTCATGACTGAAACGCAGATACTACCCAGGAGACATGAGTGGTGTCCCTTCCCTGATCAGGCAGCACGCCCTTTTGGTGACTAGAGCAATCACAGGTTGTACAGCATGGCGAACAGAGGCCCAAGCTCGACAAATTCGCCTATGACAAACAGACTCCCCCCCAGGAGCAACGCAAGCCCGCGGGGAAAATGGCGGACGCCGAAGGGTCAAAGAAAGCCACACTGGAAGATGTCCTGGCGGCGTTGGCTCAGGTACAGGAGACAGTGGGGGCGACGGTGACTGAAGTTACCATTATACGCGCAGACCTCCATAAGATGAATGAAAGAGTAAAACAAGTCGAAGTGGTGACCAAATCCTTAGTCAAGGATGTATCCGAGTTACAAATAGAAATGGGTAAATTGCAAGTGGACAACAAAACACTTAGAGAAAAGCTGGACGATCAGGAAGGGCGCTCACGGAGGAACAACGTCAGAATTTTAGGTGTGCCGGAGTCTGAAACTACAGGAGCTATGGACCTCTACGTGGATTATATGATCAAAAATCAGCTCCAGCCCAAAGGACTCTCACATTTCTTCTCTGTGGAAAGGGCCCATAGGGTGCCAGGGGGGAAGCCGAAGCCAGGAGGCTCGCCGAGGCTGATACTAGTGAGACTCTTTAACTTTAGAGACCGGGACGCTAGCGGCTAGAGTGGCGCCGGCCATCCAGATTCAGAACTCCAGGGTGTCCTTTTTCCCGGACTACACGGCAGAAGTATCACGGAGAAGGAGGACTTTTCTTGAGGTAAAAAAGATGTAAGAGAAAAAGAATGGCATTACTCAATGCTCTTCCCGGCCCGGCTCCGAGTGGTAGCTGATAAAAAGGTCTGGTTCTTTGACTCCCCCGATGCGGCCAGGGACTGGCTTGAAGGTTGGCGCACTACGGGCCAGCCACGACGAACCCATAGACCGAATCACAGGCACAGAGACGACAGCCAGACAGGGTCACAAACATCAGGCAGAGGAGGAGCGGGAAGATCCCCGACACTTGGACTCATAAAGGCTGACGGAGAAGAATGACCCGGACTATATGGGACAAGAATGGTCGCTGTCTCTTGTTAATGGAACTAGTATTTTACAGTCGCGGATGGACGCTGGCCTGGTTAGCTCCGGATGAGAGCAGGGATGCCGCTTGCTCAGGGAGACACTCTCCCCCAACACGCAAGTACTCTGGTTTTGGGATGGGTTAAGCACTCTTCTCAGTTGGGGAGGCGGGCAGTTGGAAGTCCGTTAAGCAGGGGGGCAGGGTGGGGGGGAAAGGAGGGGGTTGTTTTGGCGTTGTTCGGAATACACATGTATGGTCGAGGAATACTGTTATGCATTCGGGTGGCTTAACAAAAGTTTGGTATTTACAAAGAAGGTCTGGCTCTTACATTATGAATCTATGCAGTCTGGCGAACAGGTGGAGATATAACATTCATGACACGAATCATGTTAGACACGCAAATGTCAAGGTAACCGCATATGGCAGACGACCTGACACTCAGACCGGAGGGGATTGAATCACATTCGCGGGGCTCTTCCCTGCGAATACTGACATGGTATGTGAGAGGGCTGGGAGACAAGGTAAAATGTGGACTGGTGTTGACCGCACTGAAAAGGCAGAAACCCGCCATAGCACTACTGCAAGAGACGCATTTAACCGGGGGCATCCAAAGCCATGGATAGGAGAGGGTACAAAATGATAGTCCATTCAGAATTTACGTCAGGGTCTCGGGGGACTGGCATCCTAATTCAGAAATCCTCAAAGTTCATTCCACTGAACACTAAGACTGACGGTCAGGGGTGTTTCGCTGCCCTGCAGGGACAGTGGGAGGGTAGACTCCTTAATTTGGTTTCAGTATACATTCCCCCAGCGCTCCACTCGGTGCAGCTCCCGAAGCTAGCTGACTTCTTACTGACTCTTCCCAAGGGGGATGTTGTTCTTGGGGGACACTTCAATGCCTTTGTAGACACACAACTAGATAGGTTCCCGACGATGGCTCCCGCTGGAGGACCCTCCCGCTTCCAGCGTTTTTTGACAGCTATAGGTCTCATCGACATATGGAGACATACACACCCCCAGGCAAAGCAATACACCTTCCACTCCGCTGTGCACGGCAGCATGTCGAGAATTGACCACTTCTTGGCCCTGGGCAATGGTATCCAACACATAGACACCATAGAAATTCACCCAAGCGTAATATCAGACCACTCCCGATCACCCTAACGATCTCCACTCAGGAGAAGTCACACAAACGAATATACCCCATACAAGCTACATACCTTAAGATCCCCCAAGTTCGCAAGGCTCTTAAAAAGGTGACGACACAGTACTTCGCTGAGAATGTAGACTCAGGACGCTCCTCAGAGGTTGTATGGGAGGCATATAAGACGGTATTAAGGGGTCAAGCCATAAACTCAATCACAGGCTACAAAAGGGAGAAATCATAGGAACTAACTAGACTGGAATTAACATTGCGGGTATTGTCAGCAGCGCATGAAACGCACCCCACTCTGGACACGTCTCACGCACTTCACCTCCAACAGCAACTTTACACGGATCATGTGCGGAATCAGGTTAAGAGACATATAATTGACACACAGAATAGGATTTATGAAGTAGGGGACAAGGCGGATAAGATGCTGGCATGGCTTGATAAGAGGGGAGGCAGTTCTAGAGGTGTATAACAAGTGAGGAACAGAATGGGGGAGGTGCACACAAACCCGGAACAAATAGTCGAGACGCTCGTGGCCCACTTCAAAGGGGTATATACCCCTGAGCGGGTAGTAAAACCTGAAATGGCCAGAGCGGCGTTAGAGCAGATTGGGGTCCAGACACTTCCTTCAGAGGCTGCTGCAGAATTAGATGCGGACATAACTACAGAAGAGATCCAATTGGCTATAAGTGCTTTGAACCGCTGCTTATCGAGAGATTCACCTTCCTGCCGAGGATTGACCCTGACTGTTGCCTGCACCAAGAGGCTGCTTGTTCTGCTGCTGCTGTCACCTTTCGCGACACCCGCTTTGCTGGTGCCGCTCAAAGACATTCCCCGCAGCGGCGAGGTTCGTGAAAGCTTCCCTGTTCCTCATCTGCTCCCTGAGGCCGTTTGACCTGGTGTGAGCGGCTCCGCAGTCGGCGGAGATCACACTCGCTCCTAGTGGACAACAGCCCAGGTCGAGGTATTTGTTGAGGAAACAGTGCATGGAGCCTACCGGGGGACTGAGAGGACCAGCATCCTCCACTCTACACAGCTGGTGCCTCTTTCCCCGGCAGCCACTCCCCCCACCCCCAGCCATAACTATCTTGGCAAAAACATCCGCTGCTCGGGTGCCGCTTATCGAGGGATTCACCTTCCTGCCAAGGATTGACCCTGACTGTTTCCTGCACCAAGAGGCTGCTTGTTCTGCTGCTGCTGTCACCTTTCGCGACACCCGCTTAGCGGGTGCCACTCAAAGACATTCCCCGCAGCGGCGAGGTTCGTGAAAGCTTCCCTGTTCCTCATCTACTCCCTGAGGCCATTTGACCTGGTGTGAGCGGCTCCGCAGTCGGCGGAGAACACACTCGCTCCCAGTGGACAACAGCCCAGGTCGAGGTATTTGCTTGAGGAAACAGTGCGTGGAGCCTACCGGGGGACTGCGAGGACCAGCATCATCCACTCTACACAGCTGGTGCCTCTTCCTCCGGCGGCCACGCCTCCAGCCATAACTATCTTGGGAAACATCCGCTGCTCGGGTGCCGCTTATCGAGGGATTCACCTTCCTGCCGAGGATTCACCCTGACTGTTGCCTGCACCAAGAGGCTGCTTGTTCTGCTGCTGCTCTCACCTTTCGCAACACCCGCTTCGCGGGTGCCGCTCAAAGACATTCCCCGCAGCGACGAGGTTCGTGAAAGCTTCCCTGTTCCTCATCTGCTCCCTGAGGCCGTTTGACCTGGTGTGAGCGGCTCCGCAGTCGGCGGAGAGCACACTCGCTCCCAGAGGACAACGGCCCAGGTCGAGGTATTTGCTTGAGGAAACAGTGCGTGGAGCGTACCGGGGGACTGCGAGGACCAGCATCCTCCACTCTACACAGCTGGTGCTTCTTCCCCCGGCGGCCACGCCCCCACGTCCAGCCATAACTATCTTGGGAAACATCCGCTGCTCGGGTGCCGCTTATCGAGGGATTCACCTTCCTGCCGAGGATTGACCCTGACTGTTGCCTGCACCAAGAGGCTGCTTGTTCTGCTGCGGGTGCCGCTCAAAGACATTCCCCGCAGCGGCGAGGTTCGTGAAAGCTTCCCTGTTCCTCATCTGCTCCCTGAGGCCGTTTGACCTGGTGTGAGCGGCTCCACAGTCGGCAGAGAGCACACTCGCTCCCAGTGGACAACGGCCCAGGTCGAGATATTTGCTTGAGGAAACAGTGCGTGGAGCCTACCGGGGGACTGCGAGGACCAGCATCCTCCACTCTACACAGCTGGTGCCTCTACCCCCGGTGGCCACGCCCCCGCCTCCAGCCATAACTATCTTGGGAAACATACGCTGCTCGGGTGCCGCTTATCGAGGGATTCACCTTCCTGCCGAGGATTGACCCTGACTGTTGCCTGCACCAAGAGGCTGCTTGTTCTGCTGCTGCTGTCACCTTTCGCGACACCCTCTTCGTGGGTGCCGCTCAAAGACATTCCCCGCAGCGGCGAGGTTTGTGAAAGCTTCCCTGTTCCTCATCTGCTCCCTGAGGCCGTTTGACCTGGTGTGAGCGGCTCCGCAGTCGGCGGAGAGCACACTCGCTCCCAGTGGACAACGGCCCAGGTCGAGGTATTTGCTTGAGGAAACAGTGCATGGAGCCTACCGGGGGACTGCGAGGACCATCATCCTCCACTCTACACAGCTAGTGCCTCTTCCCCAGGCGGCCACGCCCCCAGCTTCCTTGTACATTACTGGCTCAATCACCACTGCGCCGCGGGACGTGCGCGGGACGGAGCTCGGGGCGAAGACCGGGCAAAGAGCGGGCCGTTTGAGACTTTCGAGTACGGGAGAGTCCGGTCCGGGCTCCCCCCTTTTTCTTTGCCACATCTGGTTTCCCACTCTACGGAGCAATGAGTACTAGAGAAACCAGAAGCAAATCTACATTAGCTGCGGCCGGAGCCGCAAAGGGCCCCATCGACAATTACTTCGTCAAAGCCGGATCTCTTCTGATTGAGGAAATCGAGGTTTTGGAAAGAAGAATTTCCCAGGAAATTGACTGGGTTAGAAGAACTTCCATGGGGCCAATGGCTCAAGCGAGAACTCCGGAGGGGAGGAACGAACTTATAATTAACGAAACGACCAACCAGGTAACACATCAACTACCCAATCCAACCATTATTGACAACGATTTTACAATCGAGGCTCCCAGTGAATTTGAGGACATGAGTCTAATGGCCCTCCCAAACATCCAATTGCCTCATACTTCACCAGGAATTTCACACCTAACACTCGATCCGAAAATAGTGGTAGTTAATGATAAAGAGTCTAGCCTCGATAGAGACAGGGGGGTTAGGGAAGGTGCTATACAAGTCAAGTCAAAAGAAACTTTATTTCGATTGATTTTACAATCATAAAAGTACATTATAGAAAATATATTTGCAACAAATTTATAAAAAATTTCCATAGGTACAATATTGACTAATACATAGCAGTACATTAAGTTGATCATTAAAAAAGAATCGTCTATACAATGAAACCCTGATTGACAGTTGTATAAAAATTATACACATAAAAGTTTACGATGTAGGAAACGCTAATTGAGCTCGAATTTTCAGACATACCTCTAAGAAACAAGCTATACTTTTGGCAACAAATTGGGTATCTAAAAACTGTAGTGCCAAGAGAGCAGGTCTACATCTTCTCAGTCCTGTTTGTCGGAGAAGTGGGACCAGCCAGTGTTTACGCGGGGTCTCATAGAGACTACAGAATAAGATGACGTGCAAAGTAGACTGAGGAGTACAGTCATCGCAGGGACATCTAGTTAATTCACGTTTCCAGTCTGAGGGCTCAGGGAACGAGACAAGACGGTAAAAAGAATCAAACAAAATCTTGTTAAAACATATCTATCATAATTTGACAGGAAAAAAGACAGATAGGGTTGTATGCCAGGGGAGGATTGAATCGCCATTAAATGGGTATTTGATTGTTTACCAATTTCTGAGCACAAGCGAAGGTCTCTTAAATGGGTGGCACATAGATTCTTCAAGGTCTTTCTGGGTATATCCATTAGTAAGGGAGGGTTAGTGAAAAAAGCTGGGCAGTTCAAATCATTCAGAAAATGAAAGACATAAAGCAACCAAGGAATCTTTTTCCAGTGGGTCAGTGACAGGCAATCGGTTATTAACAACCGAGTAAGATGGCATTGCTCTTTAGTTCATATACGGTGCCAGAGGAGGATCGGTTGGTATCTAATGGTGTCAGATAGATAATCCAAACCGAGCTCAATATGACTACCGTAATTAGGAGCACTTCGGGGGAGGGCTAGTACATATTTCAAGTAGTCGTTTTCGGTTACTTGGAGCTCTCTGGCAGGAGCATAGCCCCATACGCGCGCTCAATAAGTAGCCACACTCAAACATTTGGCTTGGTAAATTTTAAGTATCTCAGCGGGAGCGGGCTTGCCCAACTTCCTGGAAAAAGAGGTCAGCGCTGCTGTTGTGCGCTGGAACTGCATTTTCTTACTGGTAATGGCAGGTTTCCAGGAGATCATCGATGAGGATCCCAAAGTAAGGGTATTTCCTAGCGTTTTCTAATCTAGTATTGTCAATATAGAGAGGTTTACATTTCTGAGCTTTCTTGCCGATATGCATAACAAAAGTCTTGGATTTATTTACTTTTAAACCAAGAGAAAGCATATATTGACAATACTTGTCCAGTTGGAGTTTGAGCTGATTTGATGTTCTCGCTAGAATAACGGAATCATCAGCATATAGTAGTGCTGGGATTGGCCGGGTTGAAGTATTGCGGGGTTCCCAAGGCCTACACGCTCCAGAGATTACCCACTTACACACAAGAACTGTTGGCACGGAAACTGTAAAAGGCAAAGAACAAGTTTATTAAGACCCCATGGGGTGGTGGTACACTCAAACAGCACCCTTCGGTAATGCAAGAGGTATCACACCGAACACCGGTGTGACCCCGTTTATATACAATTTTGGGCAATAAAAGATAGGCGGCACAAGTAAAGACACAGTTTTAGAGACATATATGGTCATCTTTTGGAATACTGCCAGCTCATTGGAGGGTTTCAAACCCACTGGTCAGTTAGCAGCACATTCCTGAAGGTTTACGGGTCAGTGGGAACTGCGCATGTGTGGCTTGACCAGTGCTAAAAATAGCCTGTTGCTGGGCAGACAAGAGTGGTCAGCGGAACGGACAAAGGACTAAAGGGCACGTCGGCCACGAGGCCGCTCATGATCTAAGATGGCCGCTGCAACATTCAAAAATGGCGTTATCGTATATAGCCAAGTTAAGGAGGACAACGTGTAGGTTCAGCTAATCGCTAATCCGAACGGGCCAATTACGACAGACGACCCTTTTAGCGTTTAGCTGAATCTACCTCATAATGAACATAGTCTGGATGTTCGTCCTCGATGTCTATTAACATAATTTGTGTCACCTCTTTGTGCAGCATTATTTTGTCATGGGCAAGAGCCCGCCTCGATGGCAAGCAAGCTGATAGACACATTGAACATAAGGCAGGGCCACATTGAATACACAAGCATAAAAAGAACATTGCTCCTACAAGTATACAGAGAATTGTCAACAGTTTCCAGCCCCAAGTTGCAATCATGAACCAGAACCATCCAGAAAGTGTCCAAATTCCATTGTCCGGGTGTATTTCAGCAGCTATTTTATGCAGTTTGGAAATAGCATCATACACAGAGGGAGAATTATCCGGGACATAAACACAACAGCTGCTTCCGATAATTCTACATGCTCCCCCACGATCTGCCAAAACCACGTCCAAAACCATCCGATTTTGGAGGGTAACAATTCTAGAAATCTGTAGTTCCTCAGTAATATTCCCCAGGGCAACGGCGGTGTCATTCGCAACAGCCTCAACAACGCGTGTCAGCCGTCTTATTTTCCGGCTGTTCAATGCAGCCCCCACAAAGGAAAATAGTCCCAAATTAAAATCCACATACTGTTGTAACGTAGTGTCCGTTTGATCAATGTCCTCTAGGGCAACAGTTCGTTTAACCCTGTTCAAAACGAAATCGTGGTACAAAGTGTAATCGTTGTGGTACATTGGAGGGGCAATGAATACAGGAGGTAGCACAAACGATACGTAGCACGTGCCCAACCACCCCACTGGAAGCTGATGGTACCCCTTCGTTCCACAGATAAAGTAGGTGTTTCGAGATGCAACAAATGAAATGCCATTCGGGCTATCAAACGTGAGAGTAATATTACACTCGCTTTTCCCCACCGCAATCGTGCCCTTGTTTCTAATGCATAAATCGGCTTTTGTGGCAATGACATTTATGACATGAGCACTGGATACATTCACGTTTCGCTGATTGCTATATACACGTGGAGCAGATACATTGTCAGGCCTGTATTCTTCCCATTCGAAACGTGTGCCCTCAGCCCGGGGAAACCCATCCTTGTCATGAGTACATACTTTATTTAAACAGAAAAGCACCCCCCCTTTAGTTGGCCATCTCAGAGTAAAGAGGAGGGTGTACCAGGCATTGCATGACCCATTGTGCGAAAACGGGAGTGGAATAAGTGGGGTGCCCCCTCTCTTCTGGTGCCCAGGCAACATTCCACACACCCAGCAATTAGAGGTATTGGTCATATTATGCGTGTGGTGAAGAATCTGAATGAAGCTGTTATTTAAATACGTTTGGCGATGGCGCTCTTCATGGAATGGCAATGTAAAATGAAAGTGTTCAGACGGTGCCGGGGTAGTCGGCAGCAAATGTTCACGTACAGGCACCACAAGTTCGACTACCCAGGCCATAACAGCTATCACTACAATAGTTAGAACAAAGAGAAAGGCAAATCTACTCTAGCTGCCCTGATCCCCCTATCGCCTTCCTTAACAGCTCCTTGGCTCAGGGTGTTGTGACCCCTGCACTAAAGGCCGCCACCATAGTGCCTCTGCTGAAGAAACCCGGCGCGGACCCTTCCATCTCGGCTAACTTTCGCCCCATCTCCCTGCTGCCCTTCCTGGGCAAGGTGATGGAACGCCATGTCACCGCGGTACTGAGCGCTCACATTGAGGCGAATGGGGGGCTGGCCTCTCGCCAGGCAGGATTCCGCCCCAGGCATTCGACCGAATCGGTCGTAGTCTCAGTCCTAGACAACCTCAGAAAGGGTATGGATGACAACAACCACCAGGCACTGGTCCTCCTTGATCTCTCCGCCGCCTTTGACACGGTGGACCATACCATCTTACTTGCCCGTGTCAAGGCGGCCGGCATCGGGGGATCAGCTCTGGTCTGGCTCTCCTCCTTTCTGAGGGACCGCACTCAGGCGGTCCGACTAGGCGATTTCACCTC
Source organism: Lissotriton vulgaris (assembly GCF_964263255.1). NCBI lineage: Eukaryota > Metazoa > Chordata > Amphibia > Caudata > Salamandridae > Lissotriton > Lissotriton vulgaris. The sequence continues at coordinate 316,389,763 of NC_141690.1, read as the reverse complement.
CACCCCTCTCCCTGTCACCTGTGGTGTTCCCCAGGGCTCCTCTCTCTCTCCCTTACTCTTTAATCTCTATATCTTTCCTCTTATCTATGCACTCCAGCAGCTGGAGGTCACTGTTTACAACTACGCGGATGACCTCCAGCTCATCTTTGATCTGTCCCCCTCTCCTCTCTCGGTCTCTAATTTCCAGTCAACTATGACATTCATCAGGGACTGGATGAACCACAACCATCTTAAACTGAACCCTGACAAGACCGAGCTGGTTCTCACTGGTGGTTCATCCAGCCCCTGGAACTCTCTTTTCTGGCCCCCCTCTCTTGGCCCGGCACCATCCCCCTCCACCGTGGTCAAAACACTGGGTGTTAAAATGAATAATCAGCTCACTCTTCACTCACAAATCAGTTCCGTGGTGTCCTCCTGTTTCCTCACTCTCCGAACTATTCGCTCTGTCTCCCGCTTCTTCTCTCCCCAGGCACTCAAGATCATCATAGCCGCCCTGGTAATCTCACGATTGGACTACGCCAACGCCCTCTATCATGGCATTCCAGCGTACAGCCTGCGTAGACTCCAAACCATCCAGAACCAGGCGGCCAGGCTGATATACGGCCTTCCACGCTATCACCACTCCACCCCCCTTCTAAAAGAGCTTCACTGGCTCCCCGTGAAACAACGCTCCCTTTTCAATATCGGATGCATGGTTTTTCAGGCCCGCCAGGGCACTGCCCCCGCTTTCATCGCCTCACTAATTAAACCCTATGTCCCCGCTAGAAATCTCCGGTCTTCCTCCAAGTCCCTTCTCCAGATCCACCGCTTCTCACGCAAAAAGTGGGGCGGTTCTAACTTCTCAACTCTGGCCCCTACTTTCTGGAACTCACTTCCAGACAATCTCCGTTCTTCAACTCAGTATCTCTCCTTCCGTAGAGACCTGAAAACTTTCCTCTTCAGCCAGGCTTTCCCCGCCTAGTACTTACTCCACCCTTCCACGGTCTTTCTTCCTCAGTTACTGAACCTCCAGCGCCAAGAAACCGCAAGGTGTACGCCGCGCTCTACAAGTGTTTTAAATTAGAAATTAGAAATTAGAAATTACCCAATATTTTCTTATCACGGGATGCCGTTGATGCCATAGTTCAAGAAAGTTTGTGCAAAGTCTCAAGTGGCACAAATTGTTCACAAATTGTCTCAGATACACGTGCGTGTATACCTAAAAAAAAAGGAAAAATGCGGTGCTGAACTCCGAGGTAGCCGTTGTTTTCTTCTCCGGGCCAAGACGGGTGTCGCTACTCTGGCAGAACTGATCCCCCCCCCTTGGAATTCCCGGTTTCCGTTTCACAAACCTGGAGCGGTAACCAACCAGTCATTAACAAAAAGAACAAAAATCTTCTTATCGTGGACGCAGATCGTAGCGCTCTCTTCCGGTAGCAGATTGGTCCGGGAAGGCTCCCTCCACTTCGGCCGACGTCACAGCTGGGCTCTTTTCTTTCTCCAAGATCTCTTTATAATCAGTCAACACAGCAGGAGTCACCAGATCCGGAGAGACACGGCGACAATGTGTCGAATGCACCCACCGCTTCCTGTTCGTCACTCGTACTGCGGTTCGGGTTGCCAGGAGGACCTGCTCAGGGCCCTTCCACCTGGGCTCCAGACTGCTTGCTCTTTCAAACGAACGGACCATTACATGGTCCCCAGGACGAAGATCGTGGCCCTCTCCAGCGGAGTTATCAGGGAGCGCTTCTCGAACCTGTTGATGAATAGAGAGCAAATCATTTGTTAATCGTGCCAAATAATCATTCATCATAACACAAGGCACATCATGTATTAATCGCGGCTTGGGCACCCCCCAGATATTCATAGGGCGGCCAAACACCACCTCATAGGGCGTAAGGCCGGTTCGTGAGTGGGGTACTGATCTGAGAGATAGTAGTGCTAGCGGCAACGCATCTGGCCACTTCAACGATGTAGACGCCACAATTTTGGCCAGCTTAAGCTTCAACGTGGCATTGTACCGCTCGACCAAACCTGCTGACTGAGGGTGGAATACAGCGTGGAACTTTTGCTGAATCCCTAACCCCTTCAGTACATATTCCACAATCTTTCCGACAAAATGGGGCCCATTATCGCTCCACAAAAACTTGCAAACTCCAAAGCGAGGAAAGAATTCCTTAAGCAACACCTTAGCTGTTGTCAAAGCCGTATTGTCTTTCGTGGGGTAGGCCTCAACCCATTTGCTAAAAGCACACACCACCACTAGAACGTACTTCAGGTTATTGCAGCGCTCGAGTTGGATGTAATCCATTTGAAGCACTTCAAACGGTGCAGAAGGTGGAACGAACCCTCCTTTCGGAGTATGGGTCCCCTTCCCAGGATTGTGTTGCAAACACACCAGGCAGGTCTGCACTACTCTCTTTGCAGTATTTGCAATCTCCGGATGTTCCCAAACTCGTGTTAAAAGACGAGTTATTGCAAGGGCTCCGACATGGGCCAGTCCATGAGTCATCTGGACCATCGCCTGTAAGTAAGCCGCAGGCAATTTCCACTTCTCCATGTCTTTGCTTCTCCAACAACCTTTGTCATCTAGTACCCCATCTGCTGCCCAAGCCGCAAGTTCAGATTCTGTAGCTGATTTTTGAATATCCCGTATCTCTGCTCTAGCGTCACTCCATCTCTCAGCCTGTGATTGTACCACGTACATAGGGGAGCTAGTTCGGGACATAGCCGTCTGCCTTGCTATGCTGTCTGCAAAGGCATTTCCTTGGCCCACTTTATCCGTAATCTTCTTATGGGCACTGCACTTCACTATCGCTACTTTTTTAGGACTGAGCAACGCATTCAGGAGATCACGCACTAGCCCTCCGTGCATAATGTGCTCCCCGTGTGACGTCAGGAACCCGCGTTCTCTCCAGAGAAGCCCAAAGTCATGGGCCACTCCAAAGGCATACCGGCTGTCCGTGTATATGTTCACACGTAGGCCAGCACTCAATTCGCAGGCTCTTGTTAAAGCTATCAGCTCTGCTGCCTGAGCCGATTTTTGTGGTATTCTAGCTGTTTCGACCACCGTCTTAAGAGTCGTGATCGCATATGCTGCGGAAGTCGTACCATCTGGCAGCCTCAAACACGATCCATCAACCCACAGTTCCCCATCCACATCAGGAAGTGGCACATCCTGTAAGTCAACACGACCCTTTGTCTGTTCCTCAGTCAGGAAAACACAGTCGTGATGTTTTTCTTCCTGACCCTCCTCGGCCGGATAGGGCAATAAGGTCGCGGGGTTCAAAGTAGCACATCTTTTCAATGTTATGTGTGGCGCTAAGAGTGTCAGCTCGTATCCTGTAAGTCGTGCACTCGTGAGGTATTGGGTCTTTGTTTGGTTTAACAGGGCATCTACTGCATGAGGAACTAACACCAACAATTTGTGTGATAACACTATGCCCTCACTCTGTCGTATGGCTACTGCTGTTGCCGCTACTGCTCGAAAACACCCAGGCAGCCCTCGTGCTACAGGATCCAAAATGGCAGAGAAGTATGCACATGGTCTCTGCTTATCCCCGTGTAACTGCACTAGCACTGACAACGCACACCCATCATTCTCGTGCACGTATAATGTGAAAAGTTTCGTGTAGTCTGGTGTTCCTAACACGGGTGCGGAACAAAGGGCCTGTCTCAACTGTTCAAAAGCTTTCTGACATTCATCTGTCCACTCAAGAGGCATCGGTGTAGCTTTGGACAGTAATGCTAGCAAAGGTTTTATGATATGTGAAAAACCCATGATCCATTGTCTACAAAAGGATGTCAACCCTATAAAGGCACGCACATCTCTCTGCGTGCGGGGGACTGGTGTATCTAAAATTGCTTGAATTCGATCAGATGTTAATGCCCGCCCCTCCTTAGACAACAGATGACCGAGGTAGGTCACCTGGGGTCTACAGTATTGAAGCTTTTTCTTGGAAACCTTGTGATTATGTTGTGCCAAAAAGGAAAGTAATGCAAGTGTACTCTGTTCACATTGTGCATAGGAGTCGGCGGCAAGCAAAAGGTCATCCACGTACTGGATGAGCGCAACGCCAGACTGCAATTTAAAGGAATCTAGTTGTCGTTTCAAAGCCTGGCTGTAGATGCTAGGGCTTTCAGTATATCCTTGGGGAACACGACAAAATCTATACGATTTATTATTGAGCGTAAAACCAAACAGATATCTACTATCTGGGTGAACAGGGATCGAAAAGAACGCATTCTTTAAGTCAATAACGCTAAAAGTGGTGGCCGTCGGTGGAACCAAAGTAAGCAAAGTCGTGATATCGGACACCACTGGGTATTGGGGAATGACAATTTTATTTATTTCACGCAAATCAATAATAAACCGATAGATCTTGCCATCTGAGTCTCTCTTAAGAATCGGTAGAATAGGGCTGTTACAGACATTATAAGGGACCTCCTCCACCACCCCTGCAGAAATCAAATCCTGCACAATATGTGTCAATGCAATTTCACCTTCCTTCGAGATCTTATACTGTGGTACTCGTGGTAGAGGGGCCCCCTCCTTAACAGTAATGTGTATTGGTGGAATGCGCATCTCTCCCACATCCGTATCTGATGTCGCCCACAACGTGTGCGGCAGAGAGGCCAAAGCAGGAATATCGAAAATGGCATAAAATCTGTCAGGGTCAGGGCAATCATCAGGGTCAGGGTAGTTGTCGTTCAGGATAACCCGCACTCCCTCTGGAGCGCAGCGTATCGTCGCTCGGAAATATTTAAGCAAATCAATGCCCAGGATATTGTCTGGGGTATGAGGTGATAACAAAAATTGCCCAAAACTAAAGTATTTGTCAATGCATAGTGCAAGGGGCTTGGACAATAGGCTGGGGGAGGGTGTGCCATCAAACCCTACACACGTAATCATTTCGCCAGACAGGGGAGCCCTCGGAACCAAGTTTTTCGACAGCGCGCTACGAGTAGCTCCGGTGTCGACTAGAAATTGATCAGTAGAACCCAAAATACCCGCTGTTACATATGGACCTTGCTGATCTACTGGCACTTCAACTGATTCCTTACCCCATCCTACGCAATCCTATGCATGCACATAATCCTGATGTTCCACATTCTCTCCTTCCGAAATCTGATATTGATTCCGTCTATCAAACGTATTTCGTTCGTCCTGGCCACGGCCCCTCTCCTCAACCTGTCTACGATCACCTCCGCCACCTCTCGTTCCAGTATAACCTCCTCTTGACCTTCCACTGCCTCGACCACGCTGACTACGCTGTTCATGAAGTACCGGACAATCTTCGGCCCAATGCCCAAACTCCTTACAATAAGCACACTGATCCTCCGCAATATCCGTACGACCATACGATGCGTTTCCTACACCTCGTCTACCTCTATCATTCCCTCTACCCTGTGTTCCCCGAACCTGTGCCAACATCACCTTCGTTTTCAATTCCTTCGTCTTTTTCTCTACACTTTCTTTAGCCTCCACTTCCTGCCGCTCATAGTACTGAGCCATAGTTAACAAGGACGCAGGGGTCGCCGTGGCCCAGGAACTTTCACTCGACTTCAATCGCTTTGCAATCTCTGGTAGGAGATTAGCCACATACTTATCTACAAACAAATGCCGACCCGTATCATCTGTTAAAGATTGACCACTGTAATCATGAAATGCCTCCTCGAAGCGCGTAAAGAAATCTGAAACCGTTTCATCGGGTTTCTGTTTGCACGACGTTAACATGGTCCAATCAATCTTTTTGGAGGGAACAAGCGTTTTCAATTTATGCAAGATAGCTGCTGGGAGATCTAGTATTAGCTGACAAGGCTTACATGCTGGTGCCCTATCTAAGTCTGCAGCATTTATTTCTTTCCATGTCCCCCCTAAAATCGTTTCATCATTAGTTTTACGAATTTGCCTCCACATATCGGGTGGTAGAATTAGCCCAAAAAACAAATCTATGTCTACAAGAGTCATCACACAAGACGATATAGCCCCCTCCACCCCTTCATAAAATGCCGCCGGATTCTTCCGAAGATCAGGTAAAGAATTTTTCAATGCCATGACATCTGCTCTATTCCATGGCGTATATACCCAATTATACACAAAATACCCTTTCGCATCCTTCGACAACTTATCATCATCCGTACCTTCCCCTTTTGGTGGAACATACAAAGGCGCAGCTTCACGCATAGGCATAACATGCAACGCAGAACTCTTATCTGAACCACGGAGAGAACACTCTTTAGCCTGCCCATCATGCTCCAATTCAGACTCCTTTTGTTTCCTTTTCCGCTCCTCCCGCAATCGAGTTGTCTCATCCCGCAGCTTGATCAATTGCGCAAACAGGTCATCAACATCTGAAAGATCAAAATCACCTTTAGTCAAGTTTTCACGATATACTGACAACACTTTGGGCTCTAACGTATCAGAAAGGTCACGATATGCGCTCACAACCTCGTCAGCCAAGGAAGACAGAAAATACATCAATTCAAGATCCGTCCACCCTGTTTTTTCTGATATCAATTGATCCTGAGTAACAGTACGCTTATTCACTTTGCGAGCCCAACTGCGTAAATGAGCGGACCTTTCCGCAGTAAACCTGAGAGCAGATACGCCCTTCTTGCCCGACTTATCCTGTCCGTCATCATCAGAATCCACAGCTGGAGCCGTCGGCGTAACGTACGGAGGCGGTGACCGATCTAACAAAGAAAAATCATCAATTTCATTATTAAGGACAGGATAAAGCGGTCGGCGAATAGGAAATTGACCAGTCGTTTGCAAATTACGTTCCCGTTCCTCCCTTTCTTTCTTCTCCTGAGCCTCCTTTTCCTCAAGCTGTAAAGCCTTATCCCGAGCAGCCTTGCGCTGCTCTTTGTCCGCCAAGGCAACCTCACGCTTCATCCGCTCACGCGCCGCTTTCTCCCACATTCGCACGCAATCAAACATGTTTTGTCTAGACCTGCGTTGAAACATACATTGCTCTACAAATTGGATTTTACTCAAATCGTACGACCCGTGTAGGGGCCATTGCAATTCAGGATCGGCCTTGGTGTACTTATGCCACAATTTACTGTACATAATAGGTGGAAGGCCGAATTTGATATACATGTCCCTATTTGGTGTTCCCTCTGGGGGAGCCGGCTGTGATTCCGCTAACCTAATTGAGGTACCTTCTCCAAAACAACACATTCCTCGGAGTGTGCTGAAAACAGGCATCTTCAAAAAGTATCACGAAAGCGTGACACCAGACAAAAATGGCACTTACAGTTCTCCACACGATTGTGCCGCTCAAAGGAAAAAAAACAAAGTTAGAGAAACATCTCTACATGCCTGCCTATGTGAAGTGCACTACACATATAAGTTCAAAGATCACAAATTCACAATGTTAGCTAACTCAAATCAAAGTTCCTAGAACTCGGCAAGCGTCCAAAGACTACCTCACCGATCACAAATCACAGAATTTCAGTAGGCGTCCGAAGACTACCTTACCGAACACAAATCGCAGAACTTCAGTAAGCGTCCGAAGACTACCTTACCGAACACAAAGCTTACCAAATTCTCAAATGTCCAGGTTCCAACTGCCAAGGTCTTATAAGCCAAATCAGCCAAACGGCACTTTCGCAGCGATGCAGACACTTCAAAGACTCAGTCGGAGACCGGCGCCACCTGGAAGGTCAGATCGGAAGGAAAGGAAAAAACACCGTGGCAGCCAAGACTCGGGTCACTCGTGGCAGCGCGCGCCCATGGCGGGTTTCCAAGCCTTCGTCACGACCTCTCCTTCGGGCATCCGAGTCGCCGATGAGTCCCTTCGTGGTCGCCAATTGAAGTATTGCGGGGTTCCCAAGGCCTACACGCTCCAGAGATTACCCACTTACACACAAGAACTGTTGGCACGGAAACTGTAAAAGGCAAAGAACAAGTTTATTAAGACCCCATGGGGTGGTGGTACACTCAAACAGCACCCTTCGGTAATGCAAGAGGTATCACACCGAACACCGGTGTGACCCCGTTTATATACAATTTTGGGGCAATAAAAGATAGGCGGCACAAGTAAAGACACAGTTTTAGAGACATATATGGTCATCTTTTGGAATACTGCCAGCTCATTGGAGGGTTTCAAACCCACTGGTCAGTTAGCGGCACATTCCTGAAGGTTTACGGGTCAGTGGGAACTACGCATGTGTGGCTTGACCAGTGCTAAAAATAGCCTGTTGCTGGGCAGACAAGAGTGGTCAGCGGAACGGACAAAGGACTAAAGGGCACGTCGGCCACGAGGCCGCTCATGATCTAAGATGGCCGCTGCAACATTCAAAAATGGCGTTATCGTATATAGCCAAGTTAAGGAGGACAACGTGTAGGTTCAGCTAATCGCTAATCCGAACGGGCCAATTACGACAGGGTGTTTATGCAGGGGAGATCCTTGTTGTCTACCAGCATCGCTTGCTCCAGTCCATTTGTGTAGATATTAAATAAAAATGGAGCGAGGACGCACCCCTGCCTGACAACTTTTGCAATGCTGAATGAATCCGATAGCTCTCCATTAATGCCGTACCTCACACATGCTTTAGCATCCGTGTAGAGCTCTCGAAGGAATTTCAATAGTGGAGGAGCTACTCCCAGGTTGGTCAGAATCTCCCACAACTTACAGTGGATCACGCAGTCACATGCGGAACTTAGGTCCACATAGACCAGATAGAGGTTTCCCCCTTTAGCCCTGGCATATTTACCCATAAGTAATGTCAAATTAAGGGCCTGTTCTACAATGCCCAATCACTCTTGAAACCCGAACTGGAGGTCGGTTATGATCTTCTTCTCTTTGGCCCAATCCTGGAGACGCTCCAGGATTAGCCTCCCGGCGACCTTACCCAGCGAGTCCAAGAGGGAGATGGGTCTGTAGCAGGCTGGGTTGTCGCGTTCTCCCTTTTTAAAAATGGGTAAAAGCACAGAAGTAGACCAAGAGTCAATTAGGCCGGCCTGTGAAGCTGCGGACATAACTTGCGTTACAATTGGGGACCATAAGTCTAGGTTACTCACAAAGATGTCAAGTGGGACTCCATCGGGGCCAGGTGCTTTCCCAGTCTTCGAGGAAGTCAGTGCAGCAATGACCTCTGCGAGGTCGAAGTGGAGGTCAATAGGATAAATATTATCCATGGTAAGGACCTCCTCCCCGATTCGGGGGGCCAAGGTTGCAGAGGGGGAACCCTCAAAGATCTGTGAGTAGTGGGCTACCCATTTTTCAGCAGGTACGGCCACATTTAGGTGTTGAACAGCTGTTGCGTCCGCTAAGAAGGGGGACTTGACTGTTCGCCATAATAACGAGCTATCCTTAGTCCTTGTGCTCTCATGCAATTGGGCCCAGAGATTATTTTTTATTTCCCGTTTACGGGTTTTTTGGGCCTGTTTATAATTCCTTCTTAATGAGGCTATTAAGGCCATGTCCCTAACTTGACTATGAAGTGCTCTTTTTAAAGCACTAAGGGCTTTGCGGCAATGGGAATCGAACCACCCCTGGGAGTCCTTATCGTGTGCCTTATGTTGGCGAGTGAGCTCCTGTGGAATAGCTTCTAGGATATTAACAAAACTAGAGAGGATAATATGGGGAGATGAGGTCTCCTCTAGACAGATGTTTATTAGGGGAAGGGTTTTTTGGATGATCTTATTGGTGACCTCATCGGAGTTGATCTTTGACCATTTTACTGTATAGCCATTGGTTTTATCCATCGCCAGAGCTTGCTGGGTTAAGAGACTGGACTTGCTGTGGGTTGATGAAACTGAATTAAATATAATAGTGATACTGTTGGAGTAGTGATCACTAGAGGGATCAGTACCAGTTATGAAGGGTTTTAAACGATTCTTTAGGGTTTGCGAACACATGATGTAGTCAATGGTGGTGGAAAGACCTCTACCATGAAAGGTCGGCTTGAACTCCACAGCGGGAGACACTGATTCGTTCGCAAATTCAAGTTCCAATGAAAAAAGACATTCATTTAAAGTAGTCCCAATGTTGGAGTGGATAAAGTGGGTGATAGGGAAAATCGTGCTCATCTTGGAGTCCGCAGATACCTTTTTTATAATTGGTACACAGATAAACATTAAAATCCCCTCCCCACACAACATAACATTGTAACTGCGGGTTCTTAGCTTTCTGTTCATGCAGATATAAAGTGGTTTCTGTCAAAGACTTTACACAGTCAGCAGGTGAAACATTATTATACATGTTAATAAAATAATAAATAGAACTTTTATCGGAGGCTAGCTTTAGGATTTGGACAGTTGGGGACACTAAAGGTACCTCTGTAGTCTTAAACGAGATTTGATTAGAGAGATAAATAGCTAAGCCACCCTTGGGTCTACCATGGATGGATGGACTGGCGGGGATGTGGAAAGTTTTGTAACCCTGAATGTGAATAGGGTCAATAGCCCAGGTTTCTTGGAGGCAAACTATTTTGTGCTTGTTAATCACATCGATCCATGACTGAAGATGTATCTTAGATCTGAGGCCCGCTACATTCCAGTAAATGACTGGAAGATCCCAGGTTGATGGTAGGGTAGAATTAGAGTTCTGTGAATGAGCAAGAGATGGAGGATCGCGGGTCTGGGTGATTGGGGGAAGGATGGAAGAGGAAAGTTGTAAATCACAAGAGGTTAAGGTGTTATGTTGTTGCCTCATATGTGGCTCTTCAGGGAGTGATGGGTGAAAGTGGCTAGGATCTTGATCCAGAGGGGTTGTCAGATAGAAGGGTAAATCCGGCGGAGGGGTAGAAGGCTCGATATGAGAGCCAGGCGGGGGTGACGGGATAGCTCCTGTCAACAGAGTTCTTCTGAGGATATGGATAGGTTGAATTTGAATGTTCTTGCTGACTTTGACGTTGGTGAAGGGGACTGGTGGTCAGTCAACCATATCCAGACATTCATATCTATTGGTTAGTGGTGGGCCTCTCCAATTAGTAAAGTGACCAGGGGCTGGATTGCTGAAACCATAACCTGCCCAGTGGCCTCGATCTCTATTCCCGTCCCAATTCCCTACTCTTGTCCAACTCCAAGGGGGACCGGCATTATGTCGTGGAGCCGGGGGGTAGAAATAAGACAGATTGTGGGTGGCTATCCCTTCAGTAGATGTATGGTCTCCCCAGGAGCAGATATGCTCAACTGTATTAGGGTCGGCGAAGTTCACTATGACGCAATCACCCTGAATGTTTTTGGGCTCAGTACCTAGCCAGGGGACTCTGCGCACAGTGGTGACTCTGTTGTCCAAAAAAGTTGGTAAGGGTCTGTTGTTGGACAACCAGTATATTACTTTGTTTTTTAACGACCAGACCGGTTCGTCCTGATTGGGAGAAAGTTCCGGGACACCTGTCATAATTACTACGTAGGGGGATGCCTCGGGCGGAAGGTGGATAGGATGGGCCCTCCTCTTTCTATTTCTCGGGATGGTGTTAAATCCGACAGAGTGTTTAGGAAGGGTGGGGGCCGGGGTAGGAAGGGCGGGAGGAGGTATTGGTTGGGTGGACGTCTGTGTCTTGGGGTTGGTTGAGGGTTGGATCGGTAAGGGATTAGGTGGTTTAGGGAGTGCTTGGGCCTTGGTTGTAGTAGGTAGTGGCTGTTTTTGAATGGGTTTCTGTGGGGCCTTTTGGATCGTGTTAGAGGGATTCGGTGCAATCGGGCCTGACTTAGATGATTTTGGATTCTGATTAAGGGGCCTCCCTTGAGCTGAATTGGGGTCTTTGATGGTAGCTTTACTTGAGTTCAGGACTGAAGACAGTTGAGTTAGTTGGGATTCAACCTGATGCAGTGCCTTTTCTATAGGTTTTAGGTAAGACCTAATTAGATCTCCGATTTTGCTAAGTAGTAAGCTGTCGTTGCTACAGGTATTAGTAGATAGATTACCATCGTTGATCATACCTCCTTCGCTTTCGTAGTTACTAGAGCTGCTAGAGCTAATGTTTAGGTTATCTGTGGAAAAGTGTGTTACTTGTGCAAGTGAAGAGGAGGGTAAATGGTGGGGAGTTAGAACAAGGTCAATGGACTGCATGGGGGGATGGGAGGTGGGAGGGTGGTGAGGATAGTTGTGGGGAGGGAGTTAGCAGAATGGTGAGGCTTATTCGTTTTCCTCTTCTTTTTTTGGGGGATTGCGCCTTCGCGTATACCCCTGTCTGCGGTTGGAGAGGGAGCAACAGCAGATTGGCTTGCGAAAATGGCTGGAGATTTTTCTAGTGACTGTGACAAATGTGATTCAGAGAGATCTAGGGATGCGGACAGATCCACTGTACAAGGGACAGTATGAATCTCCGCATGCTCTGTCAGTGGAGGGGGTAACTCTGTAGAACGCTGGGGGTTTTTTGCAGTAGCCAATAAGCCCATGGAAGAGCGTCTGGCGATAGCCAGGTCCTGTGAAACTCTCCGTTCCAACAGGGTGATACCCTGCTCAATGTCCTCATTGGCTTTGGTGATAAATTGGTCTATCGGCCCGATAACTTGAGCAGCAGCCTGGGCCTGTTTTTTGACAGTGTTCCTGGTTGTTCTGGGGGACATGTTACAGTGTGGTTCGTTACAAGGATAACAGAATTAGGGGTACTGACTACAAACTAAGATCAGCTTGTTTAACAATACGTACAGTAACAGCAGTAATGAAGAGGGAGGAAGCAGAAATAAAATAGGGTGGCCCAGTCCAGTCTAGCCCGGTCTTGAACGGGCTTAAACGGGCCCGCCCTTGGCCCGGGCTTCGCCCCGCGCTTTGTCCCGCGAGCGTCCCGCATTGCAGGAATGACTGGGCGATTTATAGTGATTCGTGTAGGGGGGCGTGGCCGCCGGGGGAAGAGCCACCAGCTGAGAGGAGTGAAGGCTGCTGGTCCTCGCAGTCCCCCGGTGGAGGCGGCAGGTGGTTCGTGGTCAAGCGCACGCTGGGAGCGTGCAGGCCGTCCGCCGATTGCGGAGAAGCTCCCACCAGCGGCGCGACCTCCCAGGTGAGCCTGTCCTGAAGATTATCCCTCCTTTGGCAACGTGAATCCTTCCGAGCAAATGGCAAGAGTCAAAGTAAATGAGCGGCACCCGCGCAGCGGGTGTCGCGAAAGGTAAATAGCGGCCGGTGGGGGGCGTGGCCGCCGGGGGAAGAGGCACCAGCTGAGAGGAGTGAAGGCTGCTGGTGTTCGCAGGCGGCAGGTGGTTCGTGGTCAAGCGCACGCTGGGAGCGTGCAGGCCGTCCGCCGATTGCGGAGAAGCTCCCACCAGCGGCGCGACCTCCCAGGTGAGCCTTTCCTGAAGATTATCCCTCCTTTGGCAACGTGAATCCTTCCGAACAAATGGCAAGAGTCAAAGTAAATGAGCGGCACCCGCGCAGCGGGTGTCGCGAAAGATAATAGCGGCCGGTGGGGGGCGTGGCCGCCGGGGGAAGAGGCACCAGCTGAGAGGAGGGAAGGCTGCTGGTCCTCGCAGTCCCCCGGTGCAGGCGGCAGGTGGTTCATGGTCAAGCGCAGGCTGGGAGCGTGCAGGCCGTCCGCCGATTGCAGAGAAGCTCCCACCAGCGGCGTGACCTCCCAGGTGAGCCTTTCCTGAAGATTATCCCTCCTTTGGCAACGTGAATCCTTCCGAGCAAATGGCAAGAGTCAAAGTAAATGAGCGGCTATACAAAAAAAGAGGGGGGGTCAAAACAAAGAAGTTACCAGGACAAAGTCCCCAAAATCCAAACCACAGAGGGGAAAAGGAGCGAAGGGAGGCATTACAGTTACTAACCAAGAGAACCAGGGTACAACAACTACCCCTATAACCCAGAATACAACGGTACCACCACTGGCCACAAACATTACTCTAGTGGATAACTCCAGTGAGGATATCACACTGGAGGACATCGGTACACTTCTTAGGTCGCTATTAAGCCCCCTTGAAGCTCGATTGATCAAGATCGAAGCCAGGCTAGTTAATATCGAAAAATCCACTGTGCAACTAGCTGATTCGAAGAAACTTGATCCTAATGAAGCTAAAGTAGTAAAAGGGGGCCCCGATCCAAAGTCTAAAAAGGGCAATGAATCCACTATAGTTGTAAAGAATAAATTACCCTCCACCAACTCCCACAACCCACCGACCATCCCTAACAAGACACTCCTACCCCCGCCTAAACCCAATACCAACAACGCACCTCCATTAACACCACAAACACTAACTGCTACTCCAATCACCATCCCCCCACCTAAAGATACTGCTCCTACCCAGGCCAAAACCAAGGGTGATTCAACACTTATGGGAGAGAAAACCATCCACACCCGTAAACCAAAACCTGTCAACCTTCCTCCAGAGGCAGCCCCTTATACTCTAGTCTTGGCAGGGGTCCGGGAACTAAAACCCATGACACCAGAATCAACATCATCACTCAGGAACAAGGTTATTAGCTGGTTATCCACATATAGACCGCTCCCGAGAGGAATAACCAACAACATTTCTATGGTCAGGCGGGCTGCATGGGTGGGATATTCTAGAAAATCACTAAAGGGAGACTGCGTCTTGGTCACCTTCAGAGAGCCGAGCACTGCTGCTTACATCTGTGCCTGGGCCTCTGATGACCAAGTCAGCAACATCCAACCCCTTCCGCTCTCATTCTTCTATCCATCAAGTCTATATAACTTGAAGGTTCAAAGATGGGGGCATCACCAAGAGTTACTGGACGATTGGGAAAGTGGTCGCAGGGAGAGAAGTGCTCCTCTCACAATTAGAGGGGAAGACCTACAGACAATTTTCTACCGTACGGGGAGGAGGCAGGCTGGGAAACTATCACAAGGAGGAGGGGCGGCAGGGGAGGTTTTATGAGAGGAATCCCAGGGCCCCACAGAATGCATTATCCAGCCCATTTCCCTACCTACAATAGATATAGTAGTTTGGAAATGGTGGATTGACACTCGGATAATGAAGGGTGTGAACTGCCCGCATCAGTACGGATGGGGAATAGTTCGCACCCAGTATCCATATTACACACAAGGGCACAAAACGTATTGGAAATAAATCTAGCCCCTGAGCCCTTCATAGAGGGTCCAACTATGACCCATACTAACCAAAGATCGGCTCTGGCCTATTCACCCCCAATACAGATGGACACCTCGGAGATTAGGGTTGTTAATACCATCACCAAGGGCTCATCCACTACCAAACCATACCCCTTAACTTTGGTTTCATGGAATGTTGCAGGATTAGCCAGTAAAATTGACTCCACAGAGTGGGGTTCCTTTATTGGCTCCAAAAACATTCTACTTTTTCAGGAGACCTGGGCACGTGAGGAAATTTTATTCCAGGGATATGCAGTCTTTTCTAAACCCGCTAAGTGGGGGGGAAGGGGCAGGCCATCGGGAGGACTCGCGACATGGGTAGCAACGGATTTAGGCTGCCAGGCTACTTGCTTGGAAACAGACTTCGACGATATTTAGGCCGTCCTATTAGAGTAGCCAAATTCCGCGAAATTGGTGGTCGTAAACACATACACAAGGCCCGTACCCATGTCAAAAGAATCTAACACCATAGATCAACTTTCTGTGTTCCTTGATGGTATCCCCTGGGTATTTGCATGCCTGGTGGGAGGTGATTTAAACTCACAGTATGAACCACTATCAGGTTTACGTGATGGCCCCTCCTTCGAGGAAGACTCACGCTGGCTTATTCCAGCGACGGTGGTGCCTCTCCCCAGGGCCTGGACCCCCCTGGCCCTGCAGATAACTGCCCTCACTCTAAACAAAGGTTTAAGGGCCTGCAATGGTCGTTGTAAATCAGACACACCCAGTATCTGTACTTACAAGGTTAGAATCGAGACTAGATTATATCCTTGTTAAATTATCCATGTGGTCACACGTAGTTGATTTTAAAGTTATTGAGAGAAGGGACATTGACCACAATGCCCTGGAACTTTCTTACATTTCACCAGGGACTGAGGCCACTATGCTTGGCACGGATAAAGATAAGTCAGGACTCCTACTAGAAAATAACCGGAGAAAAGTCAGGTGGGAGAAACTGGCCGCTAGCGGAGACAGAATACCAAAACTATACGCAAGGATTATCCCGCTTTTGGAGAAGGCTTTTCAGATAGGGAAGGAGGTGGAAGGTGTAGCTATTTGAGAAAAGCTGGCTCAGATACATGCAGATCTAATTAGTACCCTAGAGCTAGACTTGTTTTCAAAGTCAGGAAAAAGAACAGGACCTCCAGTTAAGACGACTTGGTATAATGCCACCTGTAGGGAATCCAAGGCCAAACTACTACTTGCTATCAAGGGAGGCAAAAGCAGGGAGGAAATCCAAGACAGGAGAAGATCTTATAGAAAGCTCTTGGTGGATGCGAGGGCTGAATGGGACCAAGAATATTGGGAAAATCTATCAAAGTCACTAACCATCAAAGACTCGCGCAAATTTTGGCGTTTGGTCTCCAATGGTACAGAGGACTTATCCTCAGCAATCGAGCCGAATATAGCTCCTAGCTTATGGCAGAGCCATTTCCAGGCATTATACTCAGCAGAAGAAGGGTCTCCCAACATCCCTAACAGTACATTAGTCCCAGGTCCAACTGATGACCGTTTCACAGAAAAAGAGGTGAGGGCGGCTATAGCTGGGCTGTCTGCAGGGAAAGCGCCCGGCCTTGATGGGGTACCTGGGGACCTATTTAAGCAGGAACCAGGGATATGGGCCCCATACCTCACATTGATATTTAACGCTATTCTGGGGGGTATGGAGGTCCCGGATACTTGGCTGGGCGCAGAGGTGGTCCCAATTTACAAAAAGGGGTCCCCTCTGCTCCCAGCCAACTACCGTCCAATCAGTCTTATTGACATCTCCCAAAAGCTCTTTGGGAGACTGATTTTGGACCGGTTACAGGACTGGGTGGATGAGATGGGTATCCGACTCCCTATCAGGCGGGATTTAGACAGGGGGTGTCCACAATAGACCAAATTTTTAGGCTGAACCTCCTATATTGGAGGACAGCTATAATCGAGGGCGGCACCTTGTATACAGTCTTCGTAGACTTGCGTGCCGCCTTTGATTTGGTACCTAGAGCAAAATAATGGAAAGTTCTGGAGGAGTTGAATGTCCCTGAAGACATCTTGGCTATCCTGATGAGATTGCATCATAACAACTATGCCCGCGTTAGGTGCAGTAGAGGTGGCAATTTAACCGAAAGGTTCCCCGTTCGCAGAGGGGTAAGACAGGGTTGCGTGCTCGCACCGACCCTGTTCTGCCTCTTTGTGAACGGGGTAGTTGCCCACCTAACCAGGATTCCCAACACTGACTCCCGAAAACTAACTGGCAGCAGGGTGCCTGCAATTATGTTTGCAGATGACACCCTGCTGCTGTCCAAATCCCATTCAACGAGGCATTCAACATGTTCTGGACGTGTTTTTACAGTTCTGTTTAGATCGGGGACTTGAAATCAACCCACAAAAGACTAAATATATGATTCTTAATCCCAAGCCCCATAACCGTGCCCCACCCAGGTTTGGAGCAGTCCAATTGGAACGGGTGCACACAATCGAATATTTGGGGATCACTCTTAACGAAAACTTAACGTGGTCGTCTCATCAGTCGAAAGTGAACATCAAACTGGCACAGTTGGCGGGTGGCACTATGAAACTGGTGAACAAATCCCCCTACCGGCCACTTAGCCCCATTATTCATATTTACAAAGCCCAAGCCCGGGGTGGAGTCACTTATGGGGGTGAGTTGTGGGGTCACATTCCATCATCCAAATTACTAACAACTGAGAATAAATTCCTAAGACAGATTGTAGCTCTTCCACAGAGCACTCCATTACTCCCGCTCAGGCTGGACTTGGATATTCGACCAATAACGGAGGAGCTGGGTCTAAAGCCTTTAACATTCTGGCGGTGTCTATGGAGTAGCCCAGACCTTTCAAACTACAGAGCTGAGTTGCAGGAATTTTTAGAGTTACCCAATGCCAAAAGAATTCCATGGCTGATTTACATCAAGGGAACGCTGGAGGCAATTGGACTCCCTGAACTATGGCTGAACCCACTAAACATCTGCCCAAAGACCCCAAAAAAGGTACTGGCGAGAGCTTACTATGAACACATGCTCTTCAGAGCCAAAGACGGCACCCGGGACGGTTCATTGTCCAACAAGTTCATACAAACAAAAGACTCCTATCAACTCGAAAGTGTCCTAGATGCCATCACTCCACAACTAACTAGGAAATTATTTCTCCAATGGAGATATGGAACTCTTCCCCTAGCATCATTTACAGCATCCTGGTCTTCTCGCTCCACTACAGAAACTTGCCTGGCATGTGCACATCCAAAGGAGAACGACGTCCATGTTGTCTTCTTTTGCAGGGGCTATGAGAGGAGCAGGAAATACTGGCTAGTCCCCTTACTTAGGAATTTGGGATTTAGAACTTTTCTACCCGATAACAGAGTCTTAAAGACAGATTTATCCCCCACTGTAGTTTTTGCTCTATCCAAATTTTTAACCTCTATGTGGTATGCTCGAAGTCGTCGTGTAAAAATGACTGTATAAAAACTTGATGACTCGAGACAGTTCTAAAATTTGTGGCACCTTTTTTACTCTTAGCTTTTATTCTGATCACTAATGTTGTTTAATACGTTTTTAAAATGTTGTACAGAATGTAATGCATATCTTTTATGATCTTGTGATCGAAATAAAGATTATTCGAATCGGAATCGGCTTTGAACCCGGGCAATGCGCTTGGACCAAATGGCATACCTATAGAATGGTATCAATCGACGCCGGAGAGACTAAGCAAACATCTACTGGCAAAGTACAAGGAATGTTAGGAGAAGGGAATACTTCCACCAGATCAGAGACTGGCCACTATAGTGGCAATCCCCAAGCCGGGGAAACCACCAGAGGAGTGTTCCTCATACCGCCCTATCTCGCTACTTAATGCAGAAGTTAAAATCCTCGCCAAACTCCTGGCGACCCGACTTTTGCCTCATCTGCCCAACCTCATACACCCGGAACAATCTGGATTGATGCCTCATAGGAATACGGCGCTAAATCTGCGCAGATTACACGGGGTGCTGGCTAAGGCGGAATCGATCTCTATGCAAGCAGTAATATTGGCTCTGGACGCCAAGATGTCCTTTGACCTTGTAGAGTGGAACTACTTGTTTTAAGTTCTGGCTCGTCTGGGCTTCGGCCCCAAGTTTATTGCATGGATTAGGTTATTGTACGCTGACCCGGTTGCGCAGGTGGTAGCAAACGGCCATATCACGTGACCGTTCCCTCTGGGAGGGGCACTCGTCAGGGATGCCCCCTCTCGCCATTGCTGTTTGCAATTGCATTGGAGCCACTAGCCACTTTAATAAGAACAACACCGCTACGGACGGGAATACGCTGAACGGAGGGCTGGGAGAACCGGCTTTCCCTCTATGCGGACGACATGCTGGTCTACCTAACAGACCCAGAACATGGGGGCCGGCGCTCCTTAATCTCTGTGACAGCCATGGTAAAATATCGGGCTACACGTTAAATTGGAACAAATCGGAGATGTATGTCCTGAGGGGTCCGATCCCAGCGCTAAGTACAGAATGCCCTCTAAGGGCAGCTGGATCCTCCTTTAAATACATCGGTATCCATGTTACAAGGGACCCAACGGATTTTATGGATAAAAACCTGGGGCCTCCAATGGAGCGACTTAAGCAGGATGTTAAGTTCTGGGTGGGGCTGCCTCTGACGCTACTGGGAAGGATGCACTATATAAAATGATGTCCTTGCCCTGCTTTCTATATATACTTGAAAATACTCCGTATCCGGTGGCTCCGAGATTCTTTAAGAAAGTAGCGGCATTGGTGTCAAATCTTTTGTTGCCTAATCTGAAATTGTATTATTGGGCGGCACAACTGAAACCCATCAACCAATGGATACACACTCCGCAAAATGATCCAGCATTTCAAGCAGATAGGGCACAACTAGGCGCGAATAGCCTACTGGCTCCGTTGTACGACCAAAGTAAAATGCGTAAATTGGAAGGACCCACCAGACTAACTGCGACGCTATGGCATACAGCGACAGCGGCACTAGGATGGAAGGGGAGAATAACCAAGCTTACACCACTGTGGGACTCTCGAGCCCTGGGTAACCTGAGAAACAGCAGAGGCTTCTCACACTGGGATGCTATAGGGATATCTACAGTGGGGGATCTATGGGAAAGGGGAGGTGTGGTGCCTTTTGACAGACTGAGGGAGTATCGACCTGGGAGGGAGGGAATTATACAGATATATTCAGATACGACATGCGTTGCTCGCTGCCATACCCCCTGAAATTGAGGTGCCGGAATCGTCCCCGCTTGAAGGAGAAGCGGTGACACCCATGAGATGGACGAACATGAATGGAATGAGGCAATGGCATCGCCTATGAAAGTAGGCATCTCCGCAAGATATAGACTTGTACAACTGAATGTTTTACATAGGGAATACTACACTTGGACCACATTGCACTGCATTAACAGAGCACAACACCCTTACTGCCTTCGTGGGTGCTGGGAGGAGGGCACGTTCTTTCACACAATATGGGACTGCCCCCGTATCCAGGCGTATTGGAGGCAAATAATGCGAACGATATCACAGACACTAGAGATCTCTCTACTCCCCGAGCCACGGAGGTGCCTCTTAGATGTATGGGACGCTAATGTATTGTCCAGACATGATCAACTATGGGTCACGTTGGGCATGATAGTAGCCAAACGAGATATCGCACAGCGCTGGGGAGCGGCGGAAGTGCCAACAAAAACACAATGGTGCCTAAACATGGACAGGGTGATGGTGACGGAAAGGGAGGTGTACTCCAACCGGGCCTGTCCGGGGAAATGGAATAAAATCTGGACCAAGTGGAATGTGTACAGAGGGGAGATCTGTGATCCATTGCCAGAAGACGATCAAGCTATGTCGGATGAGGAAGGGGAAGAGAATTACTAGACTTCACAGATCCCACAGGGAAGGGTGGCCACGGAACGTGGGATAAACCATGGTTTTAGAGGATGAACTCAAGGGATATGTAGGGGGAGATTCCAAGGGAGCCGTAACTGAGGGAGCCTGAGCACTCTCACTACCATGTCTTAGCGTAGTTTAGGAGGGAGTTGGGTTGAGTTGACACTGGGGGGACGCTTCTTACTCAGTTAATGCGACCAATAACCAAAAATGAACGACCGCATTGTGATTCCTTAGGCTTATTTTATTTTGTTGTTGTTTTTGTAAAAAACAGAAAACCAAAAACCTGTACTGATCAGCAGAATAATGATTATACAGTACCTTTTAATTTTATGTAGTAATAAGGATTGTAAAAGAGTAACATTCGGACTTCAGTTTTATATTACTGCATGGTGACTGCAAGATTGTGATGGCGGCCAGCCCCACGGGTTGTAGGCCTACAGCTGTGTAAACTTAAAGGTGCAATAAAGGTTTAAAAAAAAAAAAAAAGTATATCTAAGGTGGGATAACCTATGCCTTTTACAGCCAAAAGAAGAATTCAGGTTCTACCTCAGGGTGGTAGTGATGGTGTGTCTGAAGAGAAGTTATCAAAGTCATTGAAGAAGCCATAGGCAGTTTGATCATTTTTTAGCCTCTTTGGATTCTTTGGAGAACTGGGAATAGAACTCATGTGGTAGTAGATTATGGTTGACACCGTCTTTGTCTGTTTGTCGATTTGAAATCTGTGTTTTTGTGTAGGATTTTTGCACAGATTTTGTTGATATAATCGAAAGTAGTGATACTTCAATGTTGAGAAGTGTGGCTCACCGGTTAGAGGCGGCAGACCCAGATTGGAGAAATGTGGCTTACCGGTTAGAGGCGGCAGACCCAGAAGCAGAGGTCGGCCCGAGACCAGGGTTCAATTCCTGACGCGGCAGGGTACGGAACCAATGTCAGCGGGCTCGTTAAATCTCGCCTCGGTGCCTCTCTAACCATGGATCCCACGCTACAACTCTGGGCAATAGCTTGCATAATCTCCACAACGGCCCCCTCGCTGCCGGGGATGCCTGGCTTCACCTTGGGAATGCCCAAGAGGGACCATCTCACAGGGAAAGCCAGGACGGGTTCCCCAGCGGCACACAGCGCCAAGAAACCCTGGGGTGAACGAGCGCTCTACAAATTCATACTAACATAACATAACATAACATAACATAACAATGTTATCTGACCCCTGGCAGGGAGAGAAGGCCTCATCGTGGATCAAAGGTTCATTGGGGACTTCCTGTAGGGTAGTAAGAGGAGGCATGTAACTTGGCAGGAGCCCTTTTGGCCTACTGTGTACAAACGGCCACATAGTGTGGTTTGAGGAGATCTATTTATACAAATATATTGTATTTGCAACCAGTAAGGGACAATAGAAGTATGGTTCTTGTACTTTAAATGGCCAGGACAGGTACCAGTGCTCTTTAAGATGGCCCACATTTTTTCATGCCCAACATATTCTCCTGATCTAGTTAACCAATCTTGGGGATCCAACCAAGAGTTGCTGGTGCTTCTGTCGCTTCTTCAGTCATGTAACTTTTGCTGGATGTTTCTCTGAGCTTCTCAAAAGTTGTTCTTAATTTACAAAGCATCCACATGTTCATTGATGTCAAATGGTGTTTCAGCTGCCACTGTACTGGGACTGCCTAGGTCTAGTACCTACATCTTAACCCCAAACAGGATCTCATAAGGAGTCTGACCACCATGGGATTTTCTAGGCAGATTGTGTAGGGCTCTCTGGACCCCATAAAGGTGATAAATTGAGCGACCTGAACCTAATACATTTGCTGTTAAAGACTACTTTAAATTACAGTTCCTCCTCTTCACCACCCTATTTCCCTCGGAATGATAGGGGGAAGAATGCTGCATCGTTGCACACAATTTTTACATGTTGACTTTGAGGTGGACGCTGGACCTTGTTCCAAATGGAATATGGCTACTGTCTGTATCCCAATAAAGAATTGCAAATCTTTTATAACGGTTCAGTTATCAGTTGGTCACTGAGGCAAAAACTATAGGAATCAGGAGCAGGGATCTGCTGCAAACAAGATGTATTTATAAGTCCGTCTGATTGTAAGGGGCCTCAGTGGTCCAGAAAACACAAAAAAGAGGCTTGTCTAAGATCAATAGGGGTGACTGTGGTTGATGTGCCTTCACCTGCAGATAGATGTTGCATTTGAGTACGAAGTCCTTGGTCTGTTTGTAGAAACCTGACCACCAATTGCATTGCTGCAATAGCGAAATTGTAGGTGCCACCCCTCCATGTGCAGGTGCTAGGCCATCATGTGCTGCTGAGATAAATTCCAACCTGTGATCTGAATTTGTTATCACTTGATTCCCCACTCTAGGAATCTGAGCAAACTGAATGTTTTGCACACTTAACTGGTAGTAAAATTTTGAGGGAAAGCCTTTTGATTGGTGGATGCCGTTGCACGAGTAGCATTGATAGCCATCATTATATCTCAATCTATCCTCCTACTTGAACAAGTAATTGCAGCAATTGTAGCAGTTTGCACTGTTGCCTTTTTGGCTTCGTCAGCCATGGAATACCCTTCAATGTGTATTCCCACATGCTGGTGACTCAGTGTGTGTATTACATGTGTCTGTGACAAACACTCTTTGAGTTTTGCTACTTGTCCCCAAAGTGGTTTGTGCTTTATAGGGTACCCTTTCAAATCTCTCAATCCATTCTGGCTCCAGTGCCATAAGTACTCATTGTAAGACAGGATACAATAATACAAATAACACACTATCAGTGTTGAGAATCCAGGATCCATGTTCCCCATTGCCAGAAATACAACTCTGAGTTCTGCCAGCTGTACTGAGCAATCACTTAGTTACTGCTTGTAGGTCTTGTGAGGGTGGAATTTGCAAACCTCAATTATACCCTTAACAGTGGTGCACGCTGCAGATAATTGGTGTTTTGTCCCTACTTTAGGCTGGGCAAAACTATCAGTATGGATGATGTAATCATTCTCATCAAAGGGCATAACATAACTGGAGCTGAAACTGAGAACACTGAGCATCGAGACTGAAGTTTGAAGATTGAAACCGGGAGTGAGGCCAGGTTAAGCTACCGGGAGGCGTGGCAGCTGTACAGTTCCACAGAGGCTAACGGAGGACGCCGCGGCAGGCAGTATTCAGGCGCTTCCAAGCCGGGTGAAGAAGTGAAGCGTGATTTCCGGGTGGAGCTCCCGGGAGGTTTGTCAGCTGGTTAGCAGCAAAGAGCCGAACGGAAGACGCCGCGCCAGGCAGTATTCAGGTGCCGAAGCCGGTGGAAGGAGCGAAGCGGGGATTGCAGCTTTCGTGAATCAGGACTACTGTGAATCTAAGCAGCTGTGTGGAGGAAAGAAGCGTGAGTGCACAGGGAGGTGTGCCGGTTCCGATTTATTTAGCAGTTCGAGGTTTGGCTTTACCAGTGAGCAAAAGCACGGACCCAAGTATAAAACAGTGCACATAACAGACTCAAAGCTTTAAAGTTTCAGTGGTATTATATAAGAACGGGACGTTTATCACGAACACTTACCTGTTGAGGAATTGGAGGAGGTGAACTAGAGCAGCAAACGAAGGAGCCAAAGGCTGTGAGGAGAACGGCGCAGCGTGTGCATCGAGGGCACACGAGGAACAGAACCCACAATCCCCAGAAGTCTGTGGGGCAGGGGCCCAGGAAGTGACACCGCATGAGGGTGACAGAGGCCTTCAAAACCGGCCCTACCCTCCTGCAGTGCGGGACGCGCATCACGAACACTTACCTGTTGAGGAATTGAAGGAGTTGAACTAGAGCAGCAAACGAAGGAGCCCAAAGGCTGTGAGGGGAACGGCGCAGCATGTGCATTGAGGGCGCACAAGGAACAGAAACCACAATCCCTAGAAGTCTGTGGGGCAGGCGCCCCGGAAGTCATGCCGCATGAGGGCGACAGAGGCCTTCAAAACCGGCCCGCCCCTCCCGCAGCGCGGGACGCGTGCAGGCGTGCCCGGGCAAAGCCTGGGCCGAGGGCAGGCCCGTTTGCGCCCATCAGAGGCCAGAGGAGGCTGGACTGGGCCACCCCCTTAATATCCTCATCTTCTCATCAGGAACTGATACATACCCAGGTACTTATAAAATTACCCCATTCCAGACATTTGCATTAATTGCTGCTGGACCATTTACGCCAATTATATCTTTCTGCTTAGATTAGTCCCATTTGTGTATTGTGTGGCTGAAAGAAATAAGTTTTGTGCATAGCAAGATTTGTCCAACTGGTTGTAAGAATGAGTGAAAAGCACACAAACACCAAGCCTACCACCTCAAGACGGGTGACCAGAATGCAGGCTGCAACAGCACCGCCCTTCCAAGCCTCACCGCAATAGACAAGATTCTACAAAAGACGATTGGGGTCGTGGCATCTGCAATTGAGAATACGGAGAAGCGATTATCTATTACCCCAGCCATTCCCCCACCTAAAAGTTCAAGTTCAAGTTTAAAATTTGTATAGCGCACTACTCACCCAGAGGGTCTCAAGGCGCTTGAGGGAGGGGGGTACTTTACTTATCGAATATCCAAGTTTTTAGTTGTTTTCTGAAGGAGAGGTGGTTCTGTGTAAGGCGGAGGTGGGGGGGAGAGAATTCCAGGTCTTGGCCGCTAAGTAGGATAAGGATCTTCCCCCCATGGTGGATCTTTGGATGCGTGGAATTGCGGCGAGGGCTTGATTGGATGATCGAAGTTGGCGGGTGGGGGTGTAAAAGGACAGGCGTGTGTTGAGGTATTCGGGTCCTAGCTCATAGAGGGCTTTGTGTGCGTGGGTGAAGAGACGGAACGTTATTCTCTTGTTGACGGGGAGCCAGTGGAGGTCTTTCAGGTGTCCGGAAATGTGAGCTTGGCGGGGGACGTCTAGGATGAGTCTTGCTGAGGTGTTTTGGATGCTTTGGAGTTTTTTCTGTAGTTTGGCTGTGGTTACGGCATAAAGGGTGTTTCCGTAGTCCAGTCGGCTTGTGACCAGTGCATGGGTGACCATCTTTCTTGTTTCGGTGGGGATCCAACTGAAGATATTTTTGAGCATACGTAGGATGTTGAAAGCATGATGATGATACGGCGTTGACTTGTCTGGTCATCGAGAGGGAGGAGTCCAGGATGAAGCCCAGGTTACGTGCGTGATCCGTTGGTATGGGTGCTGTTCCCAGGGCCGGTGGCCACCATGAGTCGTCCCATGCGGAGGGGGATGATCCTAAGATGAGGACTTCCGTTTTGTCCGAGTTCAGTTTTAAATGGCTGTTTTTCATCCACTCGGCTACTTCTTTCATCCCTTCGTGTAGGTTGGTTTTTTCAGTGTTTGGGTCTTTGGTGAGGGAGAGGATCAGCTGGGTGTCGTCTGCGTAGGAGATGATGTTGAGGTTGTGTTGGCGCGCGATGGATGCGAGGGGACTCATGTATACATTGAAGAGGGTGGGACTGGTGATGATCCTTGTGGTACGCCGCAGATGACTTTGGTGGCCTCTGATCTAAAAGGGGGGATGTGGACTCTCTGGGTTCTTCCGGCGAGGAACGAGATGATCCAGTCCAGTGCTTTTCCTTATATTCCGATGTTGCTGAGGCGTTGTATAAGGGTTCTATGACAGACTGTGTCGAAGGCTGCGGAGAGGTCAAGTAGGATGACGGCAGCTGTTTCTCCGTTGTCCAGTAGAATTCGAATGTCGTCTGTTGCTGCGATGAGGGTGGTTTCGTGCTGTGTTTGGCTCGGAAGCCAGACTGTGAACGGTCGAGGGATTTGTTGGATTCGAGAAAGGCGGCGAGCTGACTGTTGACGGCTTTCTCAATGACTTTGGCAGGGAATGGGAGGAGCGAAATGGGGCGGTAGCTCTTAAGTTCCGTGGGGTCTGCTCTGGGTTTCTTCAGGAGGGCGCTGAGTTTGGCATGTTTCCAGCTTTCCGGGAAGGTAGCGGAGTTGAGGGAGCAGTTGATGACTTCTTAGAGATGGGGTGTGATAATGGAGTTTGCTTTGTTGAAAATGTGGTGGGGACATGGGTCGGTTGGAGATCCTGAGTGGATGGTGTTCATCAGGCAGAAGGTGTCTTCAGTAGTGTTTGGGTTCCAGGCGTAAAGGTTGTTGGAGGGGGGTTTTAGATCGGAGGTGGGTGGGGTGGACTGGTCTCCAAAGCTGTTATGTATGTCTGAGATTTTGTTGTGGAAGAACGAGGCTAGAGAGTCGCAGAGGTCTTGGGAGGGAGTGATGTCGTTGGTGCCGGCGGTGGGGTGTGTAAACTCTTTGACGATGTTGAATAGTTCCTTGCTGTTGTGGGCATTGTTGTCGAGTCGATCCTTGAATGCTGATTTCTTGGTGGATTGGATCAGTTGGTGGTGTTTGCGGGTGGCGTTCTTGAAGGTGGCCCGGTTGTCAGTGGTTGGGTTTTTACGCCAGGCTTTTTCGAGGGTGCGACAGATCTTCTTGGATTTCTTAAGGTCGTCATTGAACCAGGGGGCTTTTTTGCTGCCTTGCTTCATTTGATGGTTTTTAAAGGGTGCTAATTTGTCCGCGCTGTGGGTGATCCATTGTGTGAGGTTGGTGGCTGCTTGGTTTGGGTCCGATGATTTGGCAGGAGGATTTTGGTGGAGCGATGACTTGAGAATATCGTAGCGCTGGCGCTTGGTAGCAAGTAGGACTGCTACAAGCGTTTTCTTGTATTCCTGCTTTAGCTCTGCTTTTAGCTTATTTTAAAAATTGTACAAACTGTGTAAAATTCCTGAATTGGGCTTGCTCACTCCCCGGTCCACCGCAGCATCCAGAGCTGTTTGTTGTGGAGGGAGGCAAGCGGCACCACTTCCTGGTTGCTCCATCTGAGGCGGCCATCTTCGGTGGGTTGACACGCTAGTCTCCCACTCCGCCCTGATTACTTAAAGGCTGGACAGTATCGCGCTCGAGATTGACTTGAGAATATCGTAGCGCTGGCGCTTGGTAGCAAGTAGGACTGCTACAAGCGTTTTCTTGTATTCCTGCTTTAGCTTTGCTTTTAGCTTATTTTAAAAATTGTACAAACTGTGTAAAATTCCTGAATTGGGCTCGCTCACTCCCCGGTCCACCGCAGCAACCAGTGCTGTTTGTTGTGGAGGGAGGCAAGCGGCACCACTTCCTGGTTGCTCAATCTGAGGCGGCCATCTTCGGTGGGTTGACACGCTAGTCTCCCACTCCACCTAACCTTTTTAGCCCGCACTTGTTCGCGCAGCGGTGACGCGCAGCGGTAGCACCGTAGACGCCCCGAAGAGGCGCCAAAGAGAAGCCAGTCTGCGCCAGTCCGCGTCCAGATGCTTCCTGCTGACTGGTGCCTAGGTTCGCTCACCATGGTAGGCCCTCCGCTGTCTTATGATTTAACTTTGCTTCTTGCCCTTCGTCCTTCCATTAGTCTGACATGTGATCACACTTTCCTTCCTTCCCATACTGATTATGTCAGCAAAAGCTGTAACTGGCGTCCATCTCTCCCTCCTACCTGCCCGTTACCTCCCTCTCAGGAATGGAGAATGTTTCTCCTAAATTGTAGGTCCGTCTGTAAACATCATACTGAGCACACTCTCTGATTGAAGACCTTAATCCTCACGCACTCTTCCTAACGGAAACGTGGCTCCATATAGACAATGATCCAGCTATCGTCTGGGCCATTCCTCAAGGATTTACGTTAAAGAGACTAGATCGCCAGACTGGGAGAGGTGGAGGAGTGGCCATTGTTTATCGTGACAGCTACAAATGCCGAGTCACCCCAACCACCTCGCCAACCTGCGAAAGTTTACACTTTTCACTCGGATTCTCCCCCACTACCACCTTTTCTGGCATCCTAGCCTACCGTCCTCCTGGCGCTCTTAACAATTTCATTATTAAAATTACGGATCTTGCTGCAAGTATCGTGTTATCCTCACCCAACTTCACTTTGTTGGGAGATCTCAACTTGCATCTAGATGATCCCCACAATACGGCAGCCAATACCCTCTGCTCCAATCTTCAAGCGCTGGATTTACATCAAAAGGGGTTTCATGCAACTCACAATAGAGGTCACTTGCTGGACCACATTTACAGCAATATTGATGATCTCTTGGTTGAACCCCCTATCCCATTACCCTGGACGGATCATTTTCTGATACCCTTCACCTGGCGTACCAATCTCTCTCCCTCCACTTGCGGCCTCGTTAAACACCGAGGTAGGAAATGGTCCTCACTTCCCCTCCCCGCTTGGGAAGCTGCCCTGGTTAAAGACATACCCAGGAAGGCACTAAATTCCAATACAGCAGCCAACAACTTTGATGATTGGATCTCCTCCTCACTTGATGTGGTCCTCCCTGTACAGGCTAGTAACCTTATGAAAAGACCTAGAGCTGCCCCATGGTTTACTCCCCCCCTCAAGACCATGAAATTAGCCTGTCGTAAATATGAAAGAGCCTGGAGACAGGACTACTCCAAACCTAGGAAGGATGAATATAGAGCTGCCATTAGGCTCTATAAACAGGAGATAAAGACGGCACAAGCCTCTTTCTACGGCAGCAAAATCAATGCAGCCGCTAACGCCCCAAGGGAAATTTTTAAAATTGTTAAATCACTCATCTCACCCCCTGCGGAATGCCCCTCTGCTGATGGTGCCCAAAACCATTGCAATGAACTGGCTGTATTTTTCTCTGAAAAAATCCAGACTATATACTCCTCTTTTGGGGATGTTAACAATGACTTGGAACCCCCCGTTTCCTCCACCTCTGATGCCCCTGTCTCGTGTAGGCTTGACACTATCCCACTCTTAGACATTCCGGCCCTAGAAAGACTCATTCCCAAAGTCACATCAGGCTCCCCTAACGACCCAGCACCCCCTCAGACCCTCATTAAGGCTATGGACATAATTCGCCCGGTCATATTGGACGTTCTCAACACTTCCATCTCCTCAAAATCCGTACCTCCTCCCTGGAAGTGCGCGATGGTGAGGGCCTTGTTGAAGAAGCCCAGTCTTGACCAATCCAACTTGGCGAATTACCGTCCTATTTCCCTACTCCCTTGGCTGAGCAAACTGCTTGAGAGGCACGTAAATAACATCTTGATGAACTATTTGGAGTCAAATAGCCTTCTACGTGCCTCTCAGACAGGGTTTCGTCCCTTACATGGGACCGAAACCGCCCTCCTAGCGGTAACAGAGGAAGCAAGAGCAGTGTTAGACCAGGGTGGCAAAGTCGCCATCATCCTATTAGACCTCAGCGCCGCGTTCGACACGGTCAACCATGTCATGCTTTTACAACGACTGGCGGACTTGGGCGTGTCGGGCCCGGCTCTGGATTGGCTGACATCCTTCCTGGCTGACCGCTTCTTCCAGGTCTTTGAGGGCGAGGCAGTGTCACCTAAACATCCACTCAGGTGTGGGGTTCCTCAGGGCTCTTCCCTGAGCCCCACCCTGTTTAATACCTACATGGAACCCCTAGACAGGATTGTCCATCCCTTCGGTGTGCGTATTGTCACCTACGCGGACGATACCTAACTGGTGGTCTCCTTAGACCACTCAGAGGTATCGTCCAACACCCTAGGCCCCTGTCTAGAGGCTGTTGCCAGATGGATGCAATCTTCCCATTTAAAACTCAACGGGGAGAAGACAGATGTCATCTTACTGGGTAACCCCTCTCCCTCTGTCTTTGCATCTATCTGGCCACCATGTTTGGGCTCGCCCCCCGTTCCCAAGTCCCAAATAAAAAGCCTGGGGATTTGGTTCGACACAGCCTTGAACTTCTCAGCCCAAGCCACAAAGACCGCAGCCACCTGTTTTGGATTGATGAGGATGCTGCGGAAGGTGCTCCCTCTGCTTCCATTTCAGGCAAGGAGGATCCTGGTCCAGGCCCTTATACTATCTCGCCTGGACTACGGAAACGTCCTCTATATGGGAGCCCCCTCCTCTGTCACCCAGAAGCTCCAAGTCACCCAAAACAGTGCGGCTCGTTTACTCTACAACCTCCCTCGCTGGCAGTCAGCAAGGAATGCCCTAAGGGAACTTCCCTGGCTCCCCATAGCGGCCAGAGTACAATTCAAGGCCATGTGTACTCTACACAAAGCCTTCCATCACCTTGGCCCTGCAATTTTACAGCCCTTGGTCACTCCCTATGTTCCGGCACGCTCCCTCCGATCCTGTACCCTCCAGCTGGCCTCCTCCATCAGAGTTAGGAAAGCCCGCTGGGGAGGCCGCTCCTTTTCACACACCGCGGCTAAGTTCTGGAACACCCGTCCTTTATCCCTCAGAGGAATTAGCAATCATCTTTCCTTCAGAAAAGCCCTGAAAACTCACCTGTTTGCAAAATCCTGCTGATCTGCCCTGAGCCCGCGCTAAGTAAGTTTCAAGTCATAAGCGCTACGAGGCCTCCGGGTAGATAGCGCTATACAAGTGCAGTTTCAATTCAATTCAATTCAATTCGATGTGAAGAGCTGGTCAGTGGTAATTTTGTTCCAGTTTCTGCGGGGAATTTGTTGTGGGTGGTTGTGGGACGTAGTCTTTTTGTAGTTGAAGTGAACGCAGTTGTGGTCCGTCCAATGGAGAGCTGTAGTGTGATTGAAGGAGATGTGCTTGCTGGAGGTGAAGATTGGGTCGAGCATGTGTCCGGCATAGTGGGTGGGGGTGTCAACAAGTTTTTTGAGTCCGAGATTGGCGAGGTTGTCCAGGAGGGTGGTGGTGCTGCTGTCGTTGTTCTTTTCCGGGTGGAAGTTGAGGTCTCTGATAAAAACTTGACTTAGCCATCTTGTCAATGGGAGGTGGATTGTTAGGTTAAGTACACACTTGCCTATTAGCAAGCTTTTCATTAGCACAGTTAATTTAGCTCTGGTATTCTCACGCTATTTCTGGTTTTCACAGCTATCACTGGATTTTTTATCTCCTTAGAGATAAGCGTTGCTAATAACGCGCTATCTTGGCGGTGAAATCCAGCAGTAGACAGCGATAAGAAGAATGCCACAAACCTGGGTTAGCGATAATTATTGCCTCTTCTTGCTAATATGCCCCACACTGTTGTACGTCTCCCTTAGCAAATTTAGCCATGCTTTACTCGTATTGTTACAAACCATTTTATTTGATTGCTGGCTATTGTCGTGAGCACTTCTTTTTTTAAATTTCAAATCATTTGTATTGAAAAAAGAAACAAAGAAACAAAGGAAGTACATTGAGGCAACTTATACAAGGATTAGAGCAATACACTGTTCGACCATCATACTATGCTGAAATAACTCTAAAATGCAATTGCCTACTGGCATCTGGAATTGGACTACAGGTAAACAATAAACAATAATATAGAAGCAAAATTAATAGATAAACTAATAGATAAATAAATGAATAAACATACAGGTACATACGAATATATGCTGTCATCAGCTAGGCCAGGCCCAGGAGGTCATATCATGCAGGTGAGATTAAATAGTAATTGGATCATACACTAGGTTACATTCTTACAATGGGACAGAGTATGACGCACAAGAGAGTCTTGCAGGGTTACAGCATCAAGTTATTGGTCATGGAGGATCAAAGTGGAATGAGGACGCATCAAGCAAATTCCAGAGTCTCTTGTTGGATGGTCGCCAAGGGGAGGAGTGCAGCGCTGGATTATCAGCCCCTCTCAGAAAGGATAACCATTCCTGCCACATTTTAAAGCAAACTTCCGATGCATTTTTCCATTTACACAAAACCACCTTACATGCCAACGTGAGCATCAAGTCTAGGAGCTGGCGATCTTGTGCATTTGGTAATTGTGGTTCTAGGGCACCCAATATGACATATAAGACTCCCTCACTGGTTGTAGTTTGAAAACATGTATACAATCAAAGATTTTCCCCCAATAGGTTTGTAGGGAGGGGCAGTGAAAAAGCATATGTGCTAAATCACCAGTACCAGACTGACAGTTCCAGCAAGTTGGGCTATCTCGTAGGTGGCATTTAAAGAGTCTATCCGGGGTCCAGAATGTCCTATTAAGTAACATGTATTTGGTCTGAGAAAGGATTGGGGATACCTTATTAGAAATGGCATTTCTGTGGAATATATCCCAGTCAAACTCAATGCCCGTGGAGTTGGGTTCTGCTTCCCATTTAATTTCCACCTGTCTGTGTGATTTCCTAGGCAGAGGAAGGAGCTGCTTGTATACTTTAGAGACAAAGTGTCCGGCCGCTAGGAGGCGCAACATGTAAGTCTTGAGCCAGGGAGTGTGGGGAGTAAGGCAGCGCGTTGAGATAATGGGCTTTAGTTTCAGAAAATCGTAAACGTCCATAAATGTTAGGTTATGTGTAGTTTAAAGTGTGGAGAATGGTAGGGGCTGTGTCCCATCATTAAGATATTTCACCATATGAATGCCCTTCTTGGACCAAGATTCCCAGTTGAGGGTTTTGCCTTCCACTTTAAAATAAGGGTTCCGCCACAGCGCCATCGTCGTTGATTTCCTAATTTTCAAATTGGAGTTGTGAGCCTGGTCCAGCCTTAAAAGAGCGGGCTTAGTATTCAGCATAATGTATTTGGAGTGTGTTAGTTGAGAGAGGTCCATGGTAAGTAGGGTCGGCAATGGCATGTTATCGATGATAGATTTTTCAATATTTAACCATAGTGGGACATAAGACGGGGTATCCATCAGCCCCTGTGCCCCCTGTTTGCATAGGAATGCTGTCTGGTAATTCCTGAAGGAGGGCAAGCCCAGGCCGCCTTTTTCCATCGCCAGCTGTAGCTTTTTCAGTGATACCCTGGCTTTCTTGCCCTGCCACAGGAAAGCATCAAACAGTTTGTCTACTTTGTTAAGGAAGTCATCAGTGAACGTCATCGGCAGCATGCTGGCCAAGTAGTTCACTAACGGCGTGACCATCATTTTAAGGGTTTCCGCCCTCCCCCACCATGAAAGGTATTTAGGTGACCACCCATCTAGTAAGGTGGAAATCTTCTTTAGTATTAACTTTTCATTGATTTTTAATGTGGAAACTAGGTCCTTATCGAAGTCTAATCCCAAATATTTGATACAGTGTGGCTGCCAAGTGAGACCAGAGTCCCCAATGATATCTCTGCCACCTATATTGTTAAGTAATTTCACCTCCGTCTTATCCTTGTTCAACATATAACCCGAGACCCGCGAGAATTCGTCAATGGTCGACATAAGTGCAGGTATGGCCTCTCCTGCTCTCTCCGAAACAACCAGCATGTCATCCGCATAAGCGGTGAGTTTTATATTGCATCCCGGAAAGGGAATACCAGCTATGTTGTCATTGTTTCTTATATGATAGAGGAATGGTTCAATGGCTAACAGAAACAAAGAAGGGGACAGGGGGCACCCTTGTTGCGTTCCCTGTTGTAAGTTGAACGAGAAAGAGATAGAACCCCCTGCCCTTTCTTTCGCTGTGGGGCTGATATATAGAGACATTGTTAGTTTCGTAAATGTTTCTCCCAAACTGAATTTATTTAGAACTGCTTCAAGGAAAGTCCAGTCAACTGTGTCAAAAGCCTTTTCAGCATCTAGGGTTATTGCTACTGTGGAGGTGTCTAGTAGTTTCGCCTTTTCCAGAACTTGCACCAATACCCTGGTGTTGTCACTCGACAGTCTGTTTTTTAAAAACCCTGCTTGTGAGGGGTGGATGAGTTTCGGTAGGACCTGTTGAAGGCGGGCTGAGAGGATCATGGCTAAGATTTTACAATCAAGATTGATGAGGGAAATGGGCCTATAATTTTTCGGAAGAGAGGGATTTTTACCTTCTTTGGGAAGGACCGCAATAGTGGCCTCAGAAAGTGTACCCTTAAGTTCCCCAGTGTGGTTTATTTCCTGAAAGAGGTTTGGAAGAGGTTCAACTAGAATAGAAGGGAACTTTTTGTACAATCTAGCTGAAAACCCGCCGGGGCCAGGAGCCTTCCCGCATTTTAGTGCTCTAATTGCTTTCTCAATTTCACTGGCCTCGATCGGTACGTTAAGAGTTAATTGTTCTACCGGGGATAGCGTTGGAAGATCACACTCGTTTAAATATTCCTGAATCCTGTATTCGTCCACCATTTTATTCTTTGCGTAAAGAGTTTCATAGAATTCTCTGAACACCTCAGCTATCCTATCAGGCTCCGAGTGTGCTGTCCCAGAGGCATCTTTTATGGTATTAATTGTGTTCTTCTGTACCTTAAATTTCAAATATGCGGCTAGGCTCTTACCCGCTTTATTTGATTCACAAATTTTAAACCTTCGTCTCTTATCCAACCAGACCCCCACTCTTTCGCTTACTATCTTGTTATATTCGTACTTTTTGTTAGGCAGTTTATTCAGCGTTATGCTCTCCCTGGCTGCCTAATGTCGGTTTTCTAAGGTCCGTATCTCTTGTTCTAGGTTGTCTAATATCTTTTTGTGGTCTTTGTTCATAGCTGATGTAATCTTAATGCACACCCCCTTAATAGTGCTTTTTAGGGCCTCCCATCGAATGAGTTCAGAGGTGTCCCCTGCTTATTAAGTTTTAGGTACGATTGGACAGCAGTCTGGATATTTTCCCTGTGTTGCTCCTTTTCCAATATCTCATTGTTTAATCGCCAGGACGACTTCCCGGCAGAGGGCTTTACATTAGTGATTGACAGTGAAATGCAGGAGTGGTCCGACATGACTCTTGGCTCTATTGACGTGTCTTCTATTCTTGGGATACCATTTTGAGTGATGAGGAGATAGTCTATGCGGGAGTAAGAGTTGTGCGGGGAGGAATAGAATGTGTAATCCCTGCCTGTGGGGTTCTGGGTGGGGTTGAGGAAATATAAATTCTATGGTCAAGTTGTGTTCCCTAGCGCGTACCCCACCGTCTCCATGCATCAGCTTAAAGTGCATGTAACTTCCCTCCTGTGCTAGCTATGAAGACGCAAATACATTTGCGTCCAACGTTAACATGTCCTCTTTCAGACCCACCCTGAATGGGTTAAATAGTCAGTTCCTAAGTATGCTATGCCAACGTCTTTTTATAGTGTACCTTACACGTTTTTTCAGCTCTAGCAAAGTAGGCCCTGAATTTCTGCCATCGAGCCATTTTTCTGGCTTCTGACTCTGAAAGCCTCAGCCCAGGCTGCCTCTGTACCCGTGAACTCTGACTTACTTCCAGCGCGGCCCACCGCGCTCAGCTCAGCCTGCTGCCTGCCAAGACTGACTATAACCTTCGAGTTATCTGTCCCGCTCCTCGAAAATACATTCCTGCCTACTAGTTTCAGTAAACATCCTCCTCAGCTGCAGAGCAAAGGGCCGACCTGTCTCCGTGCAAGTAATTCATAGCCTCTGTTACCATGCTCCCATGAAAGGCCCATGGCCCCACGCTTCCCACGCTTCTCATGCAGACACCCAGGCGCTTATACACGCACTCACAGTCAGTATAGAATAGCTTCTGCCCCAGAGACCTTTTCCGTCCAGATAATATGGTTCCCAAACATCAGATATCAGATATGATAGAAGTACAAGTTGATCTGACATGCCAGACTTCTGTCTCTTTCCGTCAGTGTAAATGTCAAGCCCCCTGCACCCTTCAGTTTCACGTCAATCACACGTCATGCAGCTGCGCGCGCATCCAAGCTTCCGATTTCTGCTGACATTGCAACATTTCTGTTTAGTGCCACCCCCTTGTGACACCTACCTGTGACGTTTCTAGCACACACCTCTAATTCACGCCTAGTCCACGCCTTCTGATTACGTACTAGTAACACGTGGATACTGTTATCTTGTCTTCTCTCAGCTGTTACGCCTACTGCATTGCTTTCTATGGTGTAAATTAAGTATATAAGCTATGTACTGTCAATAAAAATGTAGCGCTCTATCCCTTCTTCCACCCCTGTGGTGGGAAGAACATGATATCCAGGTCTTGACCATTCCTTTTTGAGGAATAAAACCCCTAAGAACTCTAACACCACGGACTCTGTTTTTTTCTTTCCGATTTGAGTTATTATTGATTAAGTACTTACCTGCATAGAAATTAAGACGGTAAATTATATATTTACATCATTTTGGCGCCCGAACAGGGACCCCTCCCCCACCTCACGCGCCGGTTGGTGCGTTGCAAGCTCTGTCCCCTGCCATCAGTTAGACGGAAACTACGCGTACCGGCAGGATTTCCTGCATCTCCCTCTGGCCCACGGAGGTGACGAAGACTGCGATCAGTACCCAGACGAGGCGGTGAGGAGTGCGGAGGATCCCGACCAGAGCCTAGCCGAAAGAAGCAAGGTCCGAGGTGTCAAGAGGCCCACCAGTTTTCCGAAGTTTTCCGAAGTTTTCCGAAGTATCCACGTGCCTAGTCGAGTCCAGTCCAGTCGAGTTTTCCGAGGCCTTCAGTTTCCGTGCTTCCCGGTGAGTACCATTGCTGGGACGTATCTAGACGGGTTTGGGTACACAAGTCCGGTCTGCACTGTTTTTAGACAGTGTATCTGTACTGTTTAGCAGTACATCCGTTATTCAAGTTTCTGCGCTGTTTTATACATCCGTTATATAGGGTAGTGATATATGTCTCAAATGTCCTTTTATGTGATTAATGTTGTGGTATGAGTGTGACTGTTTTTAATGTGCATTATTGTGTTCTTGTATAACTAGCTGTATTCAGTATTAAGTAGTTAGGGTTGAGCATTCAGTATTAAGTAAACAAGATGCCGTTTTTCAACAAGTTAAAGCAGATAGGAACTAGGAAAGGGATACTAGAGGAAGCAATTCCTATCCCCCCTAGGGACACTCCAGGAAACTTTATGTACCACAAACATGGCTTAGATGCCATATTGTATCTAGATTTATGGACTGACTATACTAAACATCTAGACGAAAGACACAGATGGCCTGTTACCGGAACATGGGATGCCGAGTGCATCATGAAGGTAGAAGAAGCATTATGGAAAAAGAAAGCCAGACAATCTCAGAAGGACGCCATAGAGTTTTGGCGTAAGGAATCACATAAGCGTGCTGAAAAAGCACTACGTAGAGAAGACAGACTTAAAGAATCAGACAAGGCCCAAGAAAACGAGTTAGTTACCGAGGGGATCCGAGTAAAATCAGAGCAAGTAGACCGCGCACGAAATAACCTCGTAAACGGTATGTATCTCGCGGCCGAGGGTTCGCCTGAGGCCATTTCAGAAATACCGAAAAATCTGCCGCCACCATTAGTTCCAACTAAAGTAATGCATAAGACCACTAAAGACATATTCCTGAATTCCTACCTAGAGGATGTAGCACCCGCTTACACCAATCTGCCTGCCGCGCCCTGCCTAACGACAGGGACGGGGGTGGTAACCCGCCCCAAGATCATATTCCGTCAGTACCACAACAGAATACTGCTGTTCCACCACCTCCACCACTTCCCGTACCTAAAGTTGATCTACCAAAACCACTTCTACCTGATCCTACTAAAAGAAAAATTCAAGTTCAGGTACAGACTCCACAGAGAGATAATGCCCAAGCTTCAGCTTCAGGGGGTGCGACAGGGGGTCTGCACACCCCGCCATTAACACGCAGGTTACAGCTCGGGGATTTGCGGAATCCTCTTGCGTTCAAGTCACCCCGCCTTGACATATTCAAAGAAAATCTTTCAGTTTGCAGATATGATCCAGTACCCGGTAAAGACGATATAATGATGATGGCATCACTACGGTTAAGATCTGCTACTGATTTCCTGCTGTGCTATGCAGGAATGAAGGAACGCCTAGATAGAATATATGAGTTTGTTCAGACTGGGAAAGACCCTGACAGTATTCAGGAGGCCATGGAGCGTCAGAAAGTTGACGTTCAAGCACAGATACTACGTTTTTTCATAAATTGCCTAATAAGAGAACGAGACAGGCCAGAGACAGATCAGAGCGAGTTAGATGCACTAAACAAGTGGGGTCAAAATATATCTGAAGGAAAACACGACAAGGGGACCTGCATAGCCAGTATGTACAAGAAAATTAGAAAAGCAGTGATAGATATACACAAAGAAGAAAAAGAAAAGGCTTCCTCCGAGGAGGAAGAAGGACCTGAAGAATCAGAAAAGACTACAGATACTATAGCGTATGTAGGTAAGGGAACTTACCTTAGGAAAGGTATCCGTCCGGAAAGCAAGAGAGTTTTTCTCTCTGCCTTAACCAACCCGAATTCTTCTGAACATCAGTTCCAGGAAACTGATAAAAGACTCCGAGAGAGAGTGGGGTACCACGTACTCTATTCTATGGATGAACAAGAACTAGCTCGGTCAGCCATATTATGGTCTGAAAATCCCGACATATATAATGATGACACGGTAGCACAGACATTTCTGAACCTTTCCCCAGACGAGCAGAAATTAGCAGGTGTATACATGATTCAGCACCTCCTCACGAAATACAGAAACCAACATTCTGATCCAGGCCCCTTACCCGAAATACTAGAAGCACTACTCATGGATAGATGGAGAGGTTTAAGTACCAAGTTAATACAAATAATTCTAGAACAACGACACAGATATAACACTTTTGTAAGCACCGAATATGTTCCCGCCCCACACCCAGAAAGAAAAATGTATCATATGGAACGCCTGAGTGGCATTGAAAGTCAGAACCCCTTGCGAGAAGTACACCCAGTTATGGGTGAGGATAATGTCTTGAAACGCGTGTATGTACACACGCCACTGACTAAGTTAGAACTGTTAGAAATGAAGAAACTATCCCGTGCCATGATAAAGACCCTGCAGGTTTTCACAGAGAACTTAAAGACATATTACTGATGGGGGATTACACATACGAAGATATCATGAAAATGTTAAAGGTACTGCTGCCCACGGGCATCTACGAGAAATTAAAGGAAAAGGAATGGGAGGTGGGAGAGAAAAAGATTGT
The DNA here is from genome assembly GCF_964263255.1 of Lissotriton vulgaris. Classification (NCBI taxonomy): domain Eukaryota; kingdom Metazoa; phylum Chordata; class Amphibia; order Caudata; family Salamandridae; genus Lissotriton; species Lissotriton vulgaris. Next base: position 316,350,070 of record NC_141690.1, on the reverse strand, counting down.
ATGGGCAGAAATAGAAGATGAAGAGAACAAACGTGTCCCAGGGGTAGGCCTTGGGGACAAAACTAAAGCATTACCAGGTTTGATAGTACAGGTTCTGCCAAGATTATTGACAACTAGAAAAGAAGACTGGGATGCAATCTCAGCATGTAAACAGAAACCCGACGAAGATACTAGTGACTTTTATTCAAGATTCGAGAAATGTTTTATTATTAATAGTGGTCTTAAACCAAGTAGCGAGTCGTACCCGCATCTTTTTGTATCCAAGTTAGTTGAAAATTCCCTGTTAGCAGTCAAGAATCGAGTATACAAGGTTGAGAGTACATGGCAAGCAAATACGCCATCCCAGATGTTACAAATGTTACAATACCATCAGAATAGAATTAGAGAAGAACAAGATCAGGAACAGAAACGTATGAAAGACACGAAAATGAAAATGTTAGTAGCCCAGTCGGTCCATACCGACGGAAACAGAAAGGGTACGACCCAGACAAATCATTCTGCAGCTCCCGTTAAAGGGACATGCAACTATTGTAAGCAGCCAGGTCACTACGTACATGAATGTCCAGTTCTGAAACATAACATAGCAACAGGTAAAACTAAAGAAAGACCGCATCCACCAAGACAAGACCAGGCCCAGCAACAGACCTCACAGAATGTACAACCTATGCAGAACACACAGCCTACGCATGCTTCATCTCACACAGCACAGACAGTAGCGGTACCACAGCCCACCGCTTCGACTCAACAAGTTTCCCAACAGATGTACCAGTATGCCCAATCTGCTTATCCAGAGTATCAACGATACACATGAAACAGCCTAGAGAGGGAATTTGGCTTGCCTCTTATTGAAATTCCTGTAGATCAAGAGGGTCCTTGTGTACACAGTCAAGTATTGGGAAAAGATAGAAAGTTTTTAATTGACACAGGGGCAAGCCGCACAACGATCAGTCATAATGAAGTCCCAGGGGCACCCCTCTCAGGCTCACAGAATGTTTCCCTTGGTTTTTCAGGACAGCCCATTGTAAATGAAGTATCTGAACCAGTCCCCCTGGCTGTGGGTCCATTATCGCGAGTTACAGACTTGTTACTTACGAAATCATGCCCAGAGAATCTGTTAGGAATTAAAACATTAAAGGCTCTAGGAGCCATAATCTGCTGTTCCCCGGAGGGGGTTAGACTCTTTCTGCGAGATTTCAAGGGTCATTATGTCTTACGAGAATTCGAGGTCAGATTGAAAAATGTACCAGACCACTTGTGGGCAACAGGCCCAACTGATGTAGGTTGTATGCATATCACACCATACCGTGTTACACTCAAGACAGGAGTTGTTCTACCACGTATCAGACAATACAAGTTACCACCCGATGCTGTAGTGGCTTTACTGGAAATCATTGAAGAGCTCATTGCCCAAGGAGTGGTTGTAGAGACCGACTCCAATATCTGTAATTCACCCATCATTCCAATTCTTAAACGTACTGATCCTAATGCACCGCCAGTATATCGGCTGGTGATTGATCTAAGAGAGCTGAATAAGTGTATTGTACCACAGTACCCTGTGGTCCCCGATATCTCTTCCTTATTGACTGCTATTGATTCAGAAGCAACGTTCTTTACTGTAATTGATCTCAAGAACGCCTTCTTTAGTGTACCTATTGATACAGAGAGCCAATATCTCTTCGGATTCAGTTTAAATGGACGAAGTTTCAAATTTTCCCGCGCACCTCAAGGATTCACAGAAAGCCCCAGCATCTATAGTCAAGCACTGAAAAGACAACTAGATTGTATTCAAATGCCAGTTAACACTGCTTTACTGCAATACGTCGATGATCTGCTGATCACCGCACGAAGTGAGCCCGAATGTGAACAAGCATCACTGACAGTCTTACATTTTCTGGCCGACAAGGGACACAAGGTGTCTCCTTCGAAGCTACAATTCTGTGTTCAGCAAGTTGTGTACTTGGGTCACTTGCTGTCCAAAGTGGGGAGACAGCTCACTCCCGATCGCATTCAGTTAATTGTAAATATGCCACGACCACAGACACAAAAGGAAGTGCGGGCCTTTATAGGCCTCACCTCGTACTGCAGACAATGGATTCCTCAATATGCATTTCTAGCTAAACCACTCATCCAGTTAACGACACAGGAGGCAGCGACTTCGACTGTCCTCCCTTGGACTCAGGAACATACACAAGCCTTTGAGGAACTAAAGAAAGCATTATGTCAAGCACCAGTTTTAGCGACACCATGTTACAGCAAACCGTTTACACTTTTTGTTACAGAACGTGATGGTACAGCATTGTCTGTCCTCACTCAAGATCAAGCAGGTTCACATAAGCCTTGCGCTTATTTCTCAAGTACATTGGATTCAGTAGCCCAGGCACTCCCTGCGTGCTTAAAGTCTGTAGCAGCAACAGCATTAGTAATCAGACAGAGCGATTCAATTGTTCTAGGACATCAGTTAACAGTACAAGTTCCACATTCTGTAGAGGTTCTGTTAAACAGAACCCAGACTCAACACTTGACTATAGCACGACTGACAGGTTATGAATTGACGCTATTCCAGCCACACATAGAAATCAGACGCTGCAGCATTCTGAACCCCGCAACACTGTTACCTACAATTATGACAGATCCAGCCCCGCATGATTGTATAGAAATCATTAATGCAGTAACGAAGCCCCGACGAGACTTAACAGATGTTCCACTGACAAATCCAGACCTGACACTTTATGTGGATGGTTCATGTATGCGAACAAGTACAGGAGAATTAGTGGCCGCATATGCAGTGACCACTGAAACTGAAGTAAAAGAAACACATCGTATTGACACACTGTCCGCTCAAGCGGCAGAGCTTATTGCTCTGACCCGAGCCTATATTCTAGCCAAGAACAGAAATGTTAATATATATACTGATTCCCGTTATGCGTTCGGAGTTGTCCACGACTTCGGAATGTTATGGCAAGAACGAGGTTTTCTGATCTCTCATGGTGCCAAGATCCAACATGGTCCCCTCATTCAAGCACTGTTAGAAGCAATACATCTGCCTTCAGGCATATCCGTCATGAAGTGTAAAGCACATACTAAAGTTACAGATTCTGTTTCCCAGGGTAACGACCTGGCTGACCAGACAGCAAAACATACAGCACTGACTCACACTCAGACAACGGATGTGACAAAGACAATAGGACCGACAAATTGCATGACAGTCAGGGATCCCACACTAGATGTAATCGATATTCAGGCACATGCTACTCCAGATGAAATAAAGAAATGGACTGAACTAGGAGGGATCCAGACAGATCAAGGTTGGATGACGAAGGGAAAATCTACATGGTTTCTCCCTGATTCTATGGTTCAAGTCATGGTTAATACAGCACATAGTCCAGCACATCTAGGAGAAAAAGCGATGTTAGACAGTTTACAAAATCTTTGGAGCAATAAACACTTACGAGCAGCAGCAAAACAGAAAGTGCGTACTTGCATGATCTGTTGTCAGTTCAATCCAGGTAAAAGCGTCCCTGTAGAGCAAGGTGGATTTCATCTTCCCGATCACCCTTTTGAAGTCCTCCAGATGGATTATATCCAGATGGACCGTTGTCAAGGATTCAAATATGTCCTCGTAATTGTTTGTGCACTGTCCCGTTGGACCGAAGCATACCCAGTCCCAGATTACACTGCTCCGACCACTGCCAGGCAGTTGGTTCGTGAATTCTTCCCACGGTACGGCTTGCCTCGTGTCGTGTACTCAGATAACGGTCAGCCATTCTCATCCGAATTAATGAAGCAGGTTTCCCTATTGCTAGGATACCAGTGGAGATTCCATTGTGTCCGACATCCCGAAGCCGCAGGCCTTGTAGAAAGGCATAACCAGACATTAAAGACACGCCTTGCTAAAATATGTCAAGAGAAAGGGGTCGACTGGATAGTCGCCCTGCCAGTGGCACTGTTCTATATGAGGATGGTTGCCCACTCGAGATCAGGACTATCCCCGTACGAAGTGGTCTTTGGTAGACCACCAAATATGTGGGGGACGCCCATTCCTAAGAAAATTACTGATGTTGATTGCAATATGTTGACAGATTACCTTGCCTCCTTGATGTCTGCACTCCAATCATGTCGTTCACAGGTTGCCGCAGCTTTCCCCGACAACACTGATGTAAAGCCACATGATGTCCGTCCTGGCGACACAGTTTTAGTACGGAATTTCGACAGGAAAAGTCCGCTGGAGCCCCGCTGGAAGGAGCCAAAGACCGTCCTTCTTACAACGAGGACCACAGTGAAACTGGAAGGCAGAAAGGGGTGGGTCCACACGAGCCATATCAAGAAATACAATGAACTGAAACCAGACCCAGGCTCGTCCACCCCCACCAAAGACTGTATCAAAACTAATGACTTTAAAATTTCCGAACGAGAGAAAACTCCACAAGAAGAATATAGATCAAAGCTCTGATCTAGCAAGTCAGACAGTTTAATTGTTTAAGTCCTCCCCTAGGTGAATCGGTTAAATAGTTTCTGACATGTATCCCCTAGATCGAGATAGAGAGAGAGAGAGAGAATTCAAGAAACGTACATACTGCAAATCACTGCGTAGTCACTGTATAGTGACATTATTAATCATGTTTTTTCTAAGTCTTCTAATTATTGTTGCAAGCATACTTCTCCCTATCTATTACCCTATTTTCAAGCGTGAACAATCTGCTTACAATGTATCTGCTGAACATTCTTTTAGCGAGTTACCTCCACATGAACTTTCTTACAGACTTGCGCTGCGCAACAATACATTCATTAGTATGCTACATCATTCCCATCAGACGAATAATGCTACAAACTGCTGGATATGTGGCCGACTCCCTCCTTACCAGAATTACAAGGGAGCTCTGCCCCTCTTTCCGTACCCGTTCACTCACAATGGCTCCTGTGGTGCATGGTTTAAAATAATTAATTCCTTAGATCCTGATATTGCTGTTTTCGATGGGGGCTGGGTTTGGGGAAACTTGAACTTGGTCCTGCTCGATGTCTGTTCCCCGGATAAGGAGGGACTCCCCATTAGAATAGGAACTGATCTAGAAAATGAAGTATATGGACTAGGAAATTACACAATTAACCTTATGATTCTTACTGTTGAATCCGAAGCTGCACCAGTTCTGCCCGCTATGTCAGTATTACCCGTCACTGGTGAATTATGTGTCCGGAAGAAAGGTTCAGTACACTTAGGTCATAGTAAATGTACTACTGTGGTCGAATTCAGTGATTATGGTAAATCGTCCTTTAAAGCTATCAGTCATTCCTATTTTGTTTGTGGTCATACCGCATACATACGCCTACCTCCCGACTGGGATGGTACCTGTTATATTGCATTCCTTCTGCCACCTGTTTTTCTAGCTCCTCCTGATTATCACAGAAATACAAACATAGTAAAGAATAGACTCAGAAGAGATATCTCACTTGTCGACTACACTGAAACAGCATGGGAGCAATACACTGATTTTAATAAAGGATTCTTTTTCTTTTTAGGCCCTGTCCAAAATAGTAAACTAATACGCAGATTAACTAGAACACTTGAAGCAGTAGTGAATGAAACTGCCTCCGCCCTAGGTAACTTAAACGAAGAGCAGTCCGCCATGCGGGTTGTTGTCCTTCAGAATCGTCTTGTTATTGACGTCATCTTGGCAGATAGAGGCGGAGCCTGTAAGGTCATCGGGTCAAGTTGCTGTGTTTTCATTCCACAAAACGCACCATCTGTATATCAAGCTATTACACGTCTTCATAAAATTGCAAATCAGATACATCAGAATCCAGGCACCTGGACTTGGTCCGGTTGGTTCTGGACAACGTTAACCGCTTGGGGATGGAAGATCCTATCCTTCCTAGGCATTGGCCTAGTCCTAGTATTCAGTTGCTGCCTGTGCTTACAGTGTGGGCCAGCGATTTGTGGACTGTGTGCCACTTCATGTATTGAACATTCCAGTTTCCTTTCAAGACGTAAAAGAAAGAAAGAAGAGCAAATGATGTTACAAGAACAAACTGATCGATTCATGAGGATCGATATATCATGAAGGGTCCGTAGGGAACAAGGAGGGAATGAGGAAATATAAATTCAATGGTCAAGTTGTGTTCCCTAGCGCGTACCCCACCGTCTCCATGCATCAGCTTAAAGTGCATGTAACTTCCCTCCTGTGCCAGCTATGAAGACGCAAATACATTTGCGTCCAACGTTAACATGTCCTCTTTCAGACCCACCCTGAATGGGTTAAATAGTCCATTCCTAAGTATGCTATGCCAACGTCTTTTCATAGTGTACCTTACACGTTTTTTCAGCTCTAGCAAAGTAGGCCCTGAATTTCTGCCATCGAGCCATTTTTCTGGCTTCTGACTCTGAAAGCCTCAGCCCAGGCTGCCTCTGTACCCGTGAACTCTGACTTACTTCCAGCGCGGCCCACCGCGCTCAGCTCAGCCTGCTGCCTGCCAAGACTGACTATAACCTTCGAGTTATCTGTCCCGCTCCTCGAAAATACATTCCTGCCTACTAGTTTCAGTAAACATCCTCCTCAGCTGCAGAGCAAAGGGCCGACCTGTCTCCGTGCAAGTAATTCATAGCCTCTGTTACCATGCTCCCATGAAAGGCCCATGGCCCCACGCTTCCCACGCTTCTCATGCAGACACCCAGGCGCTTATACACGCACTCACAGTCAGTATAGAATAGCTTCTGCCCCAGAGACCTTTTCCGTCCAGATAATATGGTTCCCAAACATCAGATATCAGATATGATAGAAGTACAAGTTGATCTGACATGCCAGACTTCTGTCTCTTTCCGTCAGTGTAAATGTCAAGCCCCCTGCACCCTTCAGTTTCACGTCAATCACACGTCATGCAGCTGCGCGCGCATCCAAGCTTCCGATTTCTGCTGACATTGCAACATTTCTGTTTAGTGCCACCCCCTTGTGACACCTACCTGTGACGTTTCTAGCACACACCTCTAATTCACGCCTAGTCCACGCCTTCTGATTACGTACTAGTAACACGTGGATACTGTTATCTTGTCTTCTCTCAGCTGTTACGCCTACTGCATTGCTTTCTATGGTGTAAATTAAGTATATAAGCTATGTACTGTCAATAAAAATGTAGCGCTCTATCCCTTCTTCCACCCCTGTGGTGGGAAGAACATGATATCCAGGTCTTGACCATTCCTTTTTGAGGAATAAAACCCCTAAGAACTCTAACACCACGGACTCTGTTTTTTTCTTTCCGATTTGAGTTATTATTGATTAAGTACTTACCTGCATAGAAATTAAGACGGTAAATTATATATTTACATCAGGGTGGGTGGGGGGAGGGGTTGGGAAGGGGGTTTAATTTCTGTCTTGTTCCTTTTGTATGTTTTGTTTATTTTGTCATGAACACTTCTGACAATGTATATGGTTCCCGTGAAAGGCCTTACTTTTGGAGTAGCATGCTGTCAAAAGTATTGGGCTATATTTGAAAGTTGTTCTTAATCGGTTATCATGCATGCACTAGCATCGTTGCACCCCTTTATCAATTCATTGACTTATTCTTGCATTCATCCACTCACGCATTTATAGTACGACAAACAGACAAGCACACCAATCAATAAAGAATCATTTTCAGGTATAACTTGTCTATTGGCATTGACAATGTATGTTTGATGATTAAGCTGTGCTTCTCATTTTCATCACTCTAGTGCTCCACACTACCTTTGCCCACGCTACATAAATGAATTACTAAGGACTAGTTTTAGTAAAGATTTGCACTGGTTTGAGCAAGTCAGGGCAAAATTCATAGCTTCTGGCTCAGAACGATATCTACTAATGGATCCTGGCCTGGCTTTGCCCCAAATTCAAAGACCTTGTGTAATCAGGTGCTAGCAAAGTCAGACGGAATATCACCTTATATACCCTAGTTTAGACCAAATACACATCTTACATCTGTGACCCCTGTGTGGTAGTCTACACATAAGATTGTGTACTGGATGGTACACCTCACGTTCAAATCTTAGGCTCAGCCCTGCTGCCTCAGTATGAGAATGAGCATCACACAGAGCAGTCAGATTTAGTGCAGATGCTGCGCATTAAGGCTCATGAACACGACTCTTGCTAAATGTTGTGTTGTGTTGTTTGCTATCCTTCCCGCAATGCTGTACTTCCATTTTTCAGGCTGGGCTTTATTGCTTGAAGGACATTGGGGCCCACATTTGCTAAGAGTTAATGAAGCACAGGACTTCAAGCCAAGCTGTTACGCTGCTTTGCATAAACTGGAGAGGACAGAACTGTGCCATAGCTTCAAAGAAAGAGTGCAGCTCGGGTCTCTCTATGTGCTGGTGCACTTTATGTAGCCATGCACCAATACAGGCAACCTTGTGCGATAGTGCAAGGGTGTCGGTTGTGTGGTCTGCATAGCTTTTATGCAGGAAGGGGTCCCTTAAAGGCAATTTCCTCTTTGTCTGTGTGCTGCATAATGCAGTTCCCATTTAAAGAGACAGAAACTGGTGGAAATGAACTACCATCGCAGGATTTTGGAGAAAATCCATGTCTACAAGTCTGTGTAAATATAGGTTTGTTGCAAAAATCATGGGTGTATAAACTGGATCGCCCATGCACCATGTATAGAGCACCTCCATGTTGCAAATTAATGCAAGTCAGTTAAAAATTGTTATAAACAAATATAAATCGCAATTTGCACTGGTTTGTGAATCCCATACAGGATTTTTCATCGGCTCTACGCAAAACCTTTGTAAATCTATGTCTAAAAATCTGGACTCAAGGTATCTTTTCTGACAAAAATATCAGTGTCGAGCAAAAAATTTTAGCTTTTTTAAGCTCCTTGGGGCATATTATCAAGGGGGTTTATCTCCGCTTTTTTGGCTTTAAAAGCCAAGAAAGCGGAGATAAAATTATCTCCCTATTACCTAGCTGTCGCTAACACCAGTTAGCGACAGCTAGTAGGAGATAGCGACCATCTTGGGCCCCACCTTGCATGTCAGTGATATTTATCACTAATGACATGCAAAGTGGGCTGCCAAGATGTTAGCGACTGGAAACAGTCGCTAACATCGCTATCTCCTATTACCAACTTTTGGAGATATTCGCGCTAAGCGCAAATATCTCCAAAAGCTAACACCTGCCCTGAGCAGTTCTTAGCCATGTTATCCAATGGGAGGTGGATAACATGGCTAAGAGCATTAGCTCGGTCATGCATGAATATCGCTGACTTTTCAGCGATATCCATGCATTGCGGCGATTTTTATTGCATTTGCGATAAACCTTGGTAATACCAAGGTTTATCTGCGATACAAATCGCCGCAGCTCAGCGATAAGTTTTTCATGCTAACCAAGCAATAGCGATAATTATCGCTATTGCTTGGTAATATGCCCCCTTATTTTTTCATAGAAAAAAGTGACTGACCATTAATAGTGAATAAATATTAGTCTGCAAGACTGCCAGGTTTGGAAGTTGTGTTTGGAAAATCTGCTGGATTTCTGTGATTTTACAACGCTTGCACGGGCGATCATCGCCGACCTTTCTGATCTTTATAGAATGTTTTCATAACTATGCGATGAAAACAAGCTATACACAATGTTTCAAGCTGTTAAGTGGCAGTTGCCATAGTAACTGTTCCATGAATTTATTAATTATCCCAGGCTATTATACCGTTGCATGCAGAGCTGGATAAATAATTGAGAGAAGAGTTATTCTGAGGTGCATCAAGTTTTATTTAAACATTATTAGACAAATGTTGATGGACGCTCGCTCATATTACCTACCTCCTGTCATTTATTGAATGGAAAGTCAGTTAGCTGCACAAACATATATTTAACGGTACACTTCAAATTAGCAGAAATCTTGTGACATACTGATGTTATAAAGAAACTCCACATATTTGTGAGATGTCCTAAAACTGAAATTTGTAATTTACGAATCATTGTATAGTATAAAAATGTGAGATACTGGTAAAATATATTTGTTGAAATTATATGACATGAAAATAATATAAAAGCATTATTATTTTGCAGCATTTATTTTCTAAAATCTCTGTAGCAAATCCAGCCAGTTTAATATTAGCTTTTTATGTAGCCCTTTATATATATGCATGTATGTGTATATATGTATGTGTTTTTTCTAAATATCACCTGCTACTAGTACTCAATATACAGATGCACATTGGGACCTCCTTTGTATGAGGTTTTCTTTCCAACTTCTGATCTATAGATGCGAGCGACAAGCGTTAAAAGGCTCCTACAGGGGAGAAAAAAATAGTTCTCTTTACTAGATTGTGCAGCTCTCACAATCAACAACGATGGGAATTCCAGAATGTCACTTTGTTTACGACCTATTGCTCTATCGTGCACTGGACGGCCAATTTAAGGCAGAGCAGAATGTGGCTGTCTCCCGGGAGGACGTTGTTATGTTCCTGGAGGCCGGCCCCCGACGCCCTGGGCGTGTGGCGCGCTAGTCATGTGACTCCCTATAATAAAAAGAGGTCTCGCACGCACGCAGGCATTCTGAGGCGCGCAGACCGAGCAACAAAGTTATTCCCAGTGTCCGACTGAGTTAATTCTAGGGCCACGTATTAGGCCTAGTCAGGATTAGATGCCCCGGAGTGTAGGTCCCAGATTGTTACCCCTAGGGCACTCATTTCCCCACTACAGGACACAACAATTGGCGACGAGGGTGGTTGCCGACCCCTCGCTCGGGGTGTGTGTGTGCCCACTCTCGTGTGAGACGGCTGCGAGCGTTGCCAATCGCTCGTGGTGCTCGTGCCTTGCTGTCCCACACACCCCCGCACAGCGCGCCTGGAGAGACGACGACTTCCACCCCTGGCACTTTGAAGGTGAGCGGCGCTGCCCAATGCTGACCTGCCGCGCATCGTGGCCCGATTGGTCGTGTGCGGCCTTTCTCCCGCAGGACCTCCCCGTCCGGTGCCGCACCGAGCCCGGTGGCATGTGCGTGAAGCGCACCTCGGCCCGCCTGGCGAGGCGATCTGGGCGGCGACCGGTGCTGCCTGGCTGCTCGAGGGGACGTGGTGTCCGCCCGTCCCGAGGCGCACCATCGCCATCCGATACCGGAGCGCCGGTCGCACGCGCTCCGCTGCCTCTGCTGAGGGGCACACCGCGGTCACTGTCCGCACTGCCGGTGGGCATCGACACGTCCTCACAAGGCCACAGCCGTCAGCGACTTCCTCAGAGTGCCACATCGGACCTCACCTCGGCCGGCCATGGGCCTGTTCAAGCGCGTCCTGGGCGATGGCTACCATTCTGCCCATTAAACCGTTTGTGGTGGAGGGTGCGCCCTCCACTCTCGCTCCGAAATGGAAGGAATGGGTGGACAGGCTCCTAATATTCTTTGAAGCCACAAAGGTCCACAAGGAACAAAAACGTGCCATGGTCCTCCACCTTGGCGGCAAAGACATTCACTCCATTGCTCGGACCCTCACAGAGGCGACCCCCAAGACTCATCATACCCTGATTAACGCTCTCAATGCACACTTTGAGCCCATGGCGAACCAGGACTACGAACGGTTTGTCTTCCGACAAGCACGGCAACTGCCGGAAGAGTCACTGGACGCATACCACACCAGACTTAAGAAACTGGCACTAACTTGTGGGTTCCAGGATGTAACGGAGGAGATCAGGGGACAGATAATACAGGGGTGCGCTTCTGCAAAATTGCGAGAGAGGATACTGGAGGAATCGGGGAAGCCTCTGCCCGACATCCTCACCCTTGGCCGCACGAAGGAGCTTTCCAAGGCCAGGGCGGCACACATGGAGGCTGCGCTTCAAGCCAATGTGAAGGTGGAACCGATCAACAAGCTACAGGTCCAAACACCGTCCAAATGGCACAAAAGAACGACACCCACCCAAGGCGGGGCATCAGGACAGTCATGCGGTTATTGTGGACGCCCGCGAAACCCGGCACCATAATGTCCAGCACGGGGCAAGAGATGCCCAGGATGTGGTAAGATGAACCATTTTGAAAAAGTGTGCCGGTCCAAAAGGTTCCGCAAGCCACGCCAAACGGTGCAGACGGTCATGGAAGGTGATCCCAGCAACAGCGACATGGATGACGATGATGAAGAGGAGCGGTCCGTGCACAAGGTGCACATGATCGGCACCGCCACCAGACGCACCAGGACACTGCCCCAATGCTCCATCCAGGTGGCGGTGCTTACACCTCCGAGCCTCAGCCCCACCCCCATCACTGTGTTTGCCTATGGTCAAGACATCCCGCTCCGGATCCGTGGGAAGTTCAGAGCGGCAGTCCGCCATGGGGACAAAGTCACAAGAGCCAACATCTTCGTGTCGGAAGAGGGCCAAGGCATGCTCCTGAGCTGCAGAACAGCCGAAGACCTGGGGGTGGTCACATTTGCCTTTGGAGTACATGAAGAGTCGGTGCAACAACTACTTATGGACTTTCCGGACCTATTTGAAGGCATTGGATGCTTCAAGGGCCGGGAAATACATCTGCACGTGGACCCTACAGTGCAACCTGTGGCCTTGCGACACCGTCGCAGTGCATTCCACCTTCGGCCGCTAGTGGAAGAAGAACTGCACAAGCTGGAAGCGGCCGGAATAATCGAGAAAGTATCAGGCCCCACCCCCTGGGTTTCGCCCATTGTGGTCACGCGGAAACCGAAACAGCCGGGAGCAGTCCGGATCTGCGTAGATATGCGCCTCCCAAATGCTGCCATCAAACGGGAGCGCCATATCACCCCCACAATAGATGACTTAATCGGGGAAATGGCCGGAGCCTGCTGGTTTTCCAAACTTGACCTCCGTGCGGGGTACCATCAGCTGGTGTTAGATAAGGAGTCAAGAAGTATCACCACCTTCTCCACCCATATTGGACTCCGCAGATACACTAGACTTAGTTTTGGGATCTCCAGTGCGGCTGAAGTTTTCCAAAATGTCATTCAGGAACTGATTGCCGGCATACCTGGAGTGATAAATGTCAGCGATGACATCATGGTGCATGCCCCAACAATCTCAGAACACAATCACCGGCTGGTGCAAGTATTCCGCAGGCTCCCCGGTGCGGGGCTCACACTACATCGAGACAAGTGTGAATTTTTGCGGACCAAAATAGGGTTCTTCGGATATGTTTTCTCAGCTGATGGCGTCAACCCCGATCCTGACAAAGTAAAAGACATCAAGGATGTGCCACCACCCACGACGGTCACCGAAGTCAGGAGTTTTCTTGGCATGGTAAACTACTGTACCTACCTAACTCTCCCGCTGCGTGAGCTTACTAAGGACTCCACTCTGTGGAGCTGGGGACCGGAGCAGGAGAAGGCGTTCCAAGACATCAAGGCCTCCCTTTCCAGTAACACCACGCTGGCCTTCTTTGACCCTCGAAATACCACACTAATCGCGGTAGATGCCGGATCGGCGGGGCTGGGGGCCGTACTGATGCAAAGGCCGAGGGATGAAATAGACTGGACCCCAGTTGCCTTCGCCAGTAGGTCCCTCACGGACACAGAACAGAGATACTCACAGATTGACAAAGAAGCAATTGCAATTCATTGGGGATGTCGACACTTCCACCTGTATGTCTATGGGAAGCCATTCACGGTGGTGACCGACCACAAGCCGCTGGTGGCTCTGTTCTCAGGGACTTCATCGAAACCACCCCCAAGAAAAGAGAAATGGCTATTGCAACTGCAGGAATACAAATGCAACATTGAGTATCAACCGGGAGCGAAGAATCCGGCAGACTATTTATCGCGTCATCCCAGGCCCGCCACTCCGGAGGAGATGGATGAGGCGGAAGAAACAGAAGCGTATGTGAAGTGGGTGGTGGCCAGGTCATGCCCGCGCCCCATATCCCTGGAAGACGTTGTGAGCGCCACGGCCCAAGACGCCTGCATACAGCGGGTCAAGGACCTCCTTCGGACTGCCAACTGGCATAAAGCCAAGGAGAGCTGGAAGGCGCTCACCCCGGAGGCTCAGAAAATCATGGAGAGCTTATACCATTTCAGGGATGAACTCAATGAAGACACGCGGGATGTCTGCTGCGAGGGCATCGTCTAGTAATACCCACGGCTCTCATGGGACAAGTAATACAATTAGCCCATATAGGTCACCAGGGGATGGTCAAGACCAAGGCCCGGCTGCAAACCAAAGTATGGTTTCCCCTCATGGACGACATGGTGGAGAGCATGGTGAGGTCGTGCACTGCCTGCCAAGTCACGGGAGAAGCTTCCAGGGAAGCCCCCATCATTGTAGAGTCCCGACCCCAAGGACCCTGGGAGCGGGTCAGTATGGATTTTGGCAGTCTCCCGGACGGAAGACACACGCTGGTGATGATAGATGACCATTCAAAGTACCCAGAAGTGGAAATCGTGACAAGCACCAGTGCAGACTGTGTGATCCCCAAAATGGAAAAGATTGTCGCCACTCATGGTGCCATGAAGGAGTTTCGAACGGACAATGGACCCCCATTCCAAGGGCAGGATTTGGCTACCTATCTGTCATCTCTTGGGACCCGCCACAGGCGCATAACACCTCGGTGACCTCAAGCCAATGGGGAAGCCGAGAGGTTTATGAGGACACTGAACAAAGTCATCCGCATTGCTCACGATAAGGGACAGTCCGTGGAAATGGCCATTTTCACTTTTCTTCGAAGCTACCGCCAGACCCCACACTCCACAACGGGGGTCGCCCCGGCACATCTTCTCCTAGGGCGAGTAGTGAAGGACTCCATTCCTCATCATCCACAGTGGTCACCTGAGGTGGTAAATGAAGAGGCTGTCGCGAAGAAAAGGAAAAACACGTTTGCCAAAATCAGCCAAAAACGACCGGCGGTTCCACCCCAATTCAGACGAGGAGATGTGGTGCTTCTTCGCAACCGCATAACTAGTGGCAAGTTCAGACTCAATTATGAGAAGAGACCGTGGCGAGTGATTGGGGTGAAAGGCACCCGTCTTACAGTGATCCGAGGACGAGAGATGGTGAATCGCAATGTGTCTCACTTCAAATTGTTTCACTCTGCAGCCACAGAGTCAGAGCATAGGCAGAGTGTTGAACAAACTGAAACTGCAACTAACACACCAAATGTTGAATCAATACCCAGTCACGAGGTCGGTCAAAGTAGTGATCTGAGAGCAGCAAGTGAAGAAGTGGGAGGTGACGCGGAGGCCCTCGAGGAGGCCCCAGATCCGGAGGGGGCCGACAGAGAGGCGCCAAGTCCCGAGTCAGAGGCTGGAGCGGAAATGCTGAGTCACAGGGGGTCGCAGCGCCGATTGAGAAACAATCCCACTCCCTCCGGCTGGTTACGAGACTACTTCACGTAAGACTGTTCCCATTTGAATGTCCATATAGCAGAACAGACCAGTAGATATGATGGTGCTGCAATCAAAGGACGCTGAAAGTGTTTGTCCCAATGTTAACTGAGACTGTTTGAAAACGGTTGAGTTTGGTTTTTGCTGTGGTCTGGTTTTTCCTTATTTTAGGAGGAATGTTATGTTCCTGGAGGCCCGCCCCCGACGCCCTGGGCGTGTGGCGCGCTAGTCATGTGACTCCCTATAATAAAAAGAGGTCTTGCACGCACGCAGGCATTCTGAGGCGCGCAGACCGAGCAACAAAGTTATTCCCAGTGTCCGACTGAGTTAATTCTAGGGCCACGTATTAGGCCTAGTCAGGATTAGATGCCCCGGAGTGTAGGTCCCAGATTGATACCCCTAGGGCACTCATTTCCCCACTACAGGACACAACAGACGTCACAATGCATGAAGGCCATTTAAAGACATCCGCTAGTGCTACGTTCCGCTATCCTTACACACAGAACTCTTAATCTTAATATGAGAGCAATTATGACACTAAGGGGATGGGACTTTCTTATTTTTTCCAAAAGCAAAACAGAAAGTAAGCCATAGGTTTTCTGTATTACATGATAGCCTCCCCTCAAATATTTGCCGTAGCATCCAATTTTGTCTGGCAATAATTGAGATGACCACGAACTGAAATGGTTCTATTTTTTGTAGAAATTTTGTTCAGTGATTTCTAAGGGGATTTTAACTTTATTCAGGGGAGGGGGGCGGAGCTTTGGGGGGGGGTCTGATCTGTGTGTTTATTGCAATGGCATTTTAGAGGAAATAGAATAGACCATTTTTAACTTCTAATGAATCTGTACTTTATTTGCTGGGATCATGCTTTTCATAGAAATGATTAGAGATTGATGAGAAGAATTAAAGAAGGAAAATATCAGTTTGACTATTGTATGGACATGTTTGGCACGCACGTGTGTGTATTTGTTATCTAAAGCACACAACATATGCTTCTGCAAGGAAAGTGGTAAGCCTTTATTGCAAGCTTAGAAGAAATCCTAATTTGGCTAGCAGATGGGGTTAACAGTTATTCAATCTTTCATCTCGAACAATAAAATGACATTCCCAGTGATCCTTTCCCAGACACTTTACCACATACAACTTGGTCAAATCTCTGGATGGGAACGCAGACATAAATTGGGAATTACAGGGTGAATCAATATGGCCGGGATGCCTATCACCCCCTCCCAACACAATCCCCAAGGATGGGAAGACGGACGCAGTTCTGAACTTTTGGAAGGCGGGAGGGAGTTACCCTCCCGGCCGTATTTATTAAAAATATGAAACAAAATTAAAACATTAAAATAACAGTTTCATATCATGTACAATTTTTCATTTATACATTTCACTGCAGTCACGTTTATTGGCTAACCTTAACAAATCTCTAATACTAAGGTTCTCCTAGCCGAGTCTAAACATCCTGCAAATGCATATTTTCTAAATAAAAATTGTACATCCTAACATTACGGGCCAACGGCAAGGTCGTAACCGGTGTCAGATCCCTACTACCAGAACTCCCCCCTCACGGTGTGAGGGGCGGGCGCACAGAGGACTGTACCTCTGTGCCAACTTCCAATTTCCCTTGTCTTAGCGGGGGCCCCTTATTTAACTCAACGCCATCTTAATGGTCGTCCGAGGACTCGTGTGAGGTGTCTAGAAGGTAGCGTGGACCCCCCTCCCACCCCACACTGTTCACCACATCCGCCGTCGCGGATATCCTGGCCCTGGGAAATTCCTAGGAGGGGCATCGAGCCGCCTCCTCCCCTGGGAGGGGCCTATGACCGCCTTCCCTTTGGCGACCCCATACTTAGTGGGTGCCGCCTCCCCGTGTGAGGGGCCAATGGCCGCCTCCCCCCGGGCGCTCCCATCCATAATGGGTGGCGCCCCCTCTAGGGATCTTGAAATTACTGCTCACCGATCATGACCTTACCGCCACAGGCCAGATAGTTGACCGGCTATCCGGACCCCCCACACTCCTACTAAAGGTCATGACTATACAAACCCCTTAACCATGCTATGAAGTCTCCTATGAGTAAGACATTCCCCTCCCGGGACAAATGAACCCCATCTTCGAGATACATGTTATCCCCCCGGATACATCCATGCGGAATACAGTGCAACTGTCCTGAACGAAACAATCTACCCAGCTTGTTATTGACTTTCTTTACTGAATGATTCAAAGCTGACACAGAGAGGGCCCCCCGCCACACCTTTCTTGGAATCATGTGTGACCATGCTATCGTGCACCCCGGAATCCTCTTTGCCAACCAGCTAACAGTGGATAGAACCCGCTCTAGGAGTACTCGCCGACCGAGCGCCACCAAGTCATTGCCCCCCAGATGCACTATGATTATAGACGGCGGTGACCTTGTCCGCCCTAACAGTTCCTCGACAAAACACTGAAACCGGTCAATACAGAGCCTGCCCCTTCCATGGAAGGTCACCCTGTACCCGTATTCCCCAGCTGCGTGAATCATGTCACCTGCTTTGAATACGTACGCGGCACGCCTCACGTATGAGTGGCCCACGACCCACACCACTCTTTCCTCAGCTGGTGATCTTTGACCGCTGGTTCCCAGGTGTCGGGTCGATTGCACAGTCCGCCCCGCCTCGCAAGCTCGCGAAACTGTAAACCAAACAAAAGACAAGAAGCGTGAGTGCATGACATTAGCTTCACAACATGTGCAACCGCACATACCTTTTATAACAGTTCGAGGACCATCGTCCCAATTGTTTCACCATTTCCACACTCTGACCCCTGGCTGTAGCTTCTGTATCAGCCCCTATCCTGAAGGAATGGGTCCCAAAATCGCTCGGGTCCAAGCCCACTGCCGCGATTGCCAAAGTTAACACCCGCTGAAACTGAAACCTTGTCAGTGGGGTGGCGTCGGTGTGTCTCAGCAAGCTTCCCCCCCATGCTACCGCCCTTTGCGCCAGGTATTCCTCAACGCACTGCACCGGGCACATGGGGGACCCTCGCATGCGCTGGACCACAATACTGTCCCCTATCGCACCCTGGTCGGTTTTAGACCTGGCTATTGTGATTACCATTGAATCACCCTTGATCTGAACGTGTTCCCGACATAGACCTCCCCCCACATCCTTTTTATTTCTTGCCACCAGCTCGCTCACCCGCATAGCCCCATGGAATGCTAATGCGAAAGCGGCCCGGAACAGCACTGCTTCGGACTGGGAGGAACATGTCGCGGGGAGCAATGACATCAACAGGGACAATCTTTCTAACCCTATCGGGCGCCTCTCGTCTACTCTATGACCCTCGAGGCGTTGCCACCCTCGTAGTGCCTTCTTTACCAAAAAGGACGATGTAGGGTCCTTGATGCCATAAGCCTGCGCCATGAATGCAATGGCGGCCCGGTGCCTATTGGCCGTCGCTGCTGATCGGCCTGCCTTGTGGAGTGCTACTAAAAACTTCAGCACATACTCCTCCTGTCCCCACTTATCCCCTCCTGCTGGACCCAAAAATGCACAATAGGAACGAAACGCTCCTTCGTACGCCTTCCATGTCCTGGGGGCTAAGCTGGCTCCCACGAAGTCCTGTAATCCGGGGCACCGAGTGACCAGAGAGCTTCGGGAAATGGTGCCGCCACTAGATCCGCAGAAGGTAGATAACCCCTGAAGGCCTGCATGTGGGAACGAGAGAGTGCATCAGTCGCCTGGTTCAGTACACCCGGCACATGCCTTGCCCTAAACTGAACGTTCAGTCTCATGCACAGTAGTACAATTTCCTTTAACAATCTCAGAATCCACTTGCAGCGTGCTGCCTGGTTATTTATGCATTCAACCACGGTCATGTTGTCGGACCAAAATACCACTGAGCGATCACAGAAATTGTCCGGCCATGCCTTCAGGGCACCAAAATGGGGAACAATTCAAGAAACCCAATGTTACCTGTTAGCCCACTGGTGTGCCACCACGTCGGCCATGTTTGCGCCGACCATCGATTACCAAATATGGCGCCAAATCCCACGCTCCCCGCCAAGTCGGTCCACAAACCCAGCTCGTCCGAGGATGCTGGTGGTTTGCTCCATACCACTCGACCGTTGAAATCCGCCAGAAATGCCAACCATATGCGCATATCCTGGCGAACCTCTGCAGACAGTCTTGTGCGGTGGTGTCCTTCTTTGAGACCGACCATGGCTTGTGCAATAGAGCGGGAAAAGGGGCGGGCCATTGGTATCACTCTGAGGGCAAAGTTAAGCTGGCCCACGGCTTGCTGCAACTGATGGAGAGTTACCTTCTCTTTGCTAATGCACAATTCTAGCGAAGCCCTAAATTTCATACCTTTGTCCCTGGGCAAACGGAAGCATCCCTCCACTGAATCGAGCTCAATTCCAAGAAACTCGAGTGAAGTAGATGGCCCCACCGTTTTCCCCGGTGCCAATGGCACGCCGAATCGTTTCATGAGATTGCAAAATTCCAGTAAAGCCTGTGCACATTCCGTGTCCCCGGCTGGCCCCAAGAACAAAAAATCATCTAGGTAGTGCATAACCTGCGTATAGCCCGTAGCTCTGGTGAACGCCCATTGCAGAAAACAGCTGAATTTCTCAAAATAAGCACAAGAGATGGAGCAACCCATTGGCATACATCTATCCATGTAATAGCGTCCTTGAAACACAAAACCTAACAGACGCTGATCCTGAGGATGTACCGGGAGCAACCGGAATGCTGACTCAATATCCGATTTAGCCATCAGCGCTCCGGGCCCCAGGCGATTCAACATGGCGACTGCCTCATCAAAGGATGCGTACTGCACCGAACAAACTCCTGGATCAATCGCATCGTTTACCGAAAGACCCCTAGGAGCCGACAAGTTATGAATTAAAATAAACTCACCTGGGTCCTTCTTGGGGACTACTCCCAACGGTGAACAAATGAAATTAGGAACAGGCGGGTGCCTATATGGGCCGGCGACCCGGCCCCGGGCAACTTCCTTCGCAATCTTGCTTTCTACCACCATCGGGTGCCGCTGAACGGACAGTTGATTTCTGCACAGTGAGTCCCCCCGAAAATCCCCCGCCGGGATGTGGAAACCATACGAGAAGCCGTCCCGTAACACCCCAGCGGAGACATGATCAGGGTATTCGTTTAGCCAGGATATCATTGCCATGATATCTACGGGGGTAGGTAGTGGTACCCCTTGGCCGATATTAGACCTGTTTGGTACCTCCTCTACCCCCGGTATCCCCATTCTTGGCTCTGCACGAACTCTCCGGGTGTGAAGAATGTCCGCAACCTGCACACTCATTCCTGAACTTACATGTCCCATGTGGCCTCGTGCACTTGCCTCTGTTAAAATTCCAGCAAACCCCTTTTCTACCCCCATTCCCACCACTCCTGGGTTGGTGATCACCTGCGGGGTTTGTTTGAATGGGCGCCGCCGATTGATGGCGGGAAGGCGCCGACCCATACTCGTCGTGCCCGGCAGGAGCTGCTTCTGCCAAGAGACGGAGTCGAGGCAGTCCCACGTCAGAGACGAATCGTGCTCCTTGGCCTTACGAAACTTACTATCATAACCCCTCCATTGATCGCCCTCATATGTTTCATAGAAATCCATTATACGTGTCTGATAACAGGCTAATTCAGTCATAATCTCTGGCTTACGTTCACCCATAATAGCAGTAAACATCCCAAAGGCCTTGGCCCAATTAGTGATCGTCTCATCCACCCTGAAGCCCACCATTTTTGCGCGCCACACATTCGGATGCAACAACTCCTTCTGAGCCTTAACATACTCAATCTCGTGATGGTCAGTCAGGAGCGAAAACATATTTACATATTTATCAGCCCAAATCATCTCTTTCGTGGCCAGAGGAATATGCTGAACTACTTTCTCCCTTCTTGAGGGCAAAGACCCCCCATTTGCCATTGGCAATGGCTGCTTACCAGACTCCATAGCTGGTCCTGCTGATGTTCCACCGCCAACTGCTGGTTCTTCCGAGGAAACCTGTGAGGGGACAAGAGGGACATTCGCCTTCGCAGCATCTCGCGATTGCCGCAACTGCTTCATTAGCAACCTAGCCTCTTTGGCCGTGTCTCCGGGCGCCGCTGCACCCTCGGTATTCTTTCCAAGCCATGCGGCCAACGTGGCGGCCAATTCAGGGGGCATTTCCTCCTCGCTGGTGGGCGTAACTACAACCGGAATCGGTTGGCCTGCATCCGGGATCGGTACCGGGGCCTCGACTGGACTAACTGGGCTTACCGGGGGTGACTCGGGAACTGGGGACTCCCCCCCTGCCGCCCTATTCCTGGCCCTTTTACCTCTCCCTGCGGGGACTACTCCCGGCAATGCTGGTCCGATGACCTTCTTCGGTCTGCCCGTATTATTCATTGCCGCCATCTGCTTTTTCATGTTCGCCATGTCTTTCACCAGCATGCGGAGCATCTGCTCCGTCCCTGCCTTCTTTCCGACCTTCTTGCCAGGCATCGTTGTCAGATACTCGACCCTTGCTGCTTAGCTGCTCGACGAGGTCCTGGATCCGGAGGTCCGAAGACGCTGAGAGAGAAGGCTCCCGAAAGAGAAACACAAAAATTACAAGTTCTCAAAATTGCTCCTTGTTCCGTCTAGGGCTCACATGCAACGAGAGGGTGCAGCTTCCAAGCACAGGAACAAGAGGATGCTTCTTTGGATTGTTGCTCCTTTTATTCCTCTTCGGGAGGGCGTGTACCCTCCTCTGGTACACCTACGGGGCGTGACCAACGGTGTAGGTGTCTAGGACAACCCTTCTTGGGCGGGAAAAGGCGCGCCCCGGCTACGCCGCTTCGGGCATACCAGCCGAGACACGCCCCCGCCCAAAATGGCTTCCCGGGGGGATCCGGGCACCCTACCATACGTTCGGGGGGACCGAGTGGTCGCCCCTTTCCATTGCTGTAATACTGGTTTATGTTGTAATTCACTATTTCTGATTTTTTAAAAGCTTTATTTATTCAAATATTCCCATATCCTTGATACAAAAAGAAGCAAAAGCTCGAAAATCAATAGTTTCAGTACCATAAATATCATGATATTTAATAATTTGCGAAATACTTCTTGGATGCAATACAACGATCACCTTTCTCTTAACAGAATGCATAAATCGCACACACTCTAATGGCCTATAATATAATCACGTTCCTTTTACTACTACTGATTTATGTAAGTCTATTTCCTCCCCTCTTTGCTACCGTCCTTGCGGATTTTCAATCCTTTTTCCAGATTTGCATACATTTTTGGGTAGCCCCTATCCTTAGGGAATAGTGATCTGTTCTTTTTCTCTAGTGCTTCTCATTTTGGCTACCCATTGTGAGAATTGTCAAATCAGTGACTTGACTATCAGAGAAGCAATAATAACAAACAGTTTTTGGCAAATTGTTATGGTTGGATTAGAAATCCTGAATAAAATAGCCACAGGATGCAGTTCTGGAATAAAATTGAGTTGCCTACTGATCCACTGAAAGATCCTAGGCCACATGCATCGAGCAAAATACCGGTCGCAAACGGGCTGATTCGCAGAATCGGCTCCTTTGCGACCGGTATTTTGCCATTTGGGATGCATCAACCCAAAAGCAATTCGCAAAATAGGTCATCACAAATTTTGCGCTGACCTATTTTGCGAATGCAGCTAGGGAATCGCAAATTGTGATTCCCTAAATGTGATGTATTATGAATTCGCAAATTGCATTTTTGTAATTTGGAATCACAAATTACCATCAACTTCAAGTTGAAGGTAATTTGCAATTCCTTTGACAAATGCAAAAAAAATAATGTTTTAAAGTGAATTGAGGTACATACACATGCCCCTAGGGCAAGTGTGTGCACCACAAGTGCATATTTACCTTCATTTGGGGGTGCATCAGGGTGGCCTTTACCCCCTTGCACTTTTGAAATTGCATGCGCAATTTGCGGGTACCTATTTGGTACTCGCAAATTGCGAATGCAATTCAATTAATTCCTATGAGCATCTAGACCGATAGGAATGAATGGAAAGCCATTCCTTAATAGCAAATCGCAATTTGCGATTCGCTATTAAGGAATATGTAGGAATCACAATATTTTTGAAACATGCATAGGTAATTGCGACTCCTAAATAGCGACTCTTTAATAATCACTATTAAGGAATCGCAATTCCTACCTTTGATACATGTCCCCCCTAGTCTAATAATTTGACAATTTGGGACGAGAAAAACAAACATGAAGCCAGTCCCCTTTTTAATGATTACATCTAAAACAGTCTGATGACTTTTTTGGGAACATCTTTAGAAGTTTATCAGTGGTATAATACAGCTGCCACTTGGCACGAAATGCCCTTTGTTTACACGAATGGCCTTAGTGGACTATCTGTTATAGTCCTTCCATTGTGCTGCATTCATACAACACCCGGTGTACTCCTGTATTTTTACCAAAGCATGTGGAACTATTTGTTCGTTGGAATTGTTCCTGATGAATACAATACTAGTTCCTTACTCCCGACATTTCTTTAACATATAGTGCATAGGTTATGGCTTCATGGAGTGGGCTGTCGGGCAGCCATAACTTTTTTGCTAGACTAGAAATCTGCAGATATGAAAATACTACAGCCGAGATATCTCCTGTTCTATCTCGTATGATTTGTTCCCAGGACTTCCTCTCTCCCCGTATTACAAGTTTTTTTATTTGATAACTTCCTAACCTTTCCCATATCTTTAATATCTGTGTATCCACCAAAAATGTGTAATGGTGTAAATTGAAATTCTTTCTTCAATTGATTAAGTCGGTTGAAAATTGTACGTGGAGTCTTATATCTGTATCATTTGGCGATATTAATAAAAGATTTTAGATGGGTTTTTTTCTAATAACATTTGTTGAAAATAAAAGTTACTTCCGTAATCAGCAGTATGTCCACACCAATCCAAGAAGGCAGCTTGGAAGTATTTTTCAATATGAGGGAGCCCTAGTCCACCTTCTTCCAGACTCAGCTGCAGTTTGTTTTAATTTAGTCTGGGGTTCTTCCCTGCCCAGACAGCATTTGGAAAGATAAAAATAAACAGTGGAAGTATAAACTTTTTTATCAGCGTAGTTCTTCCAATTATGGACAAAGATACATTTTGCCTGTTGTTTAAGATTTTTCTAGCTTTATTAAGAGTAGTAATATAATAGAGTGTGAAGATTTGTGTATAATCATGCAAAAACCAGATGCCTAGGGCCCGAATTGGATTGCCCTTTGCCAACCGGGTCCCAAGAACCCAGGGTAAAACCTGGTAATGGCAATTGTATAATAGAATTTCAGATTTACTATCTTGAATTTTATGTCCCCCCCAAATAAGAAAATGTTTTAATCGTTTGAGAAGTTTGCCTAATATTAGACATATCGGCTTCTAAATATAGGATTACATTGTCAGCAAATAACTTCAATTTGGATGCCCCCAATACTTGAGGTTTAATTAGGAGGTTTGCCGTATCAGGGAAGCTAATGGCTCAAAGTAAATGGCAAATAAAACTGGGGACATCCAGCAGTCCTGTCGGGTGCCTCTCTGGGTCTCAACTGCGCCAGCAGTTTCCGTATTGATTACTATTTTTGCCTCAGCTTTGTCATATAATTTCTGTAACATATCCTCTAACTTAAAGGGAACTTACAGCCTTATTCATGTAGCTGATTTGCGCCCGCAATCGCTGCGAAAACGCAAATGCGGGCGCAATTTCCGTATTCGGCATTCAACAACAAAATAGCGAATTCGCTAACAAATATTAGCGAATTCGCTATTATAATCGCAGAATCCCTGCCGCTGAGCATTAGCGAGTCGGTAATAGCGACACACCACGGAATCTGCGAAAATAATAGCGAATTCGCAATAGGAAATCGCAATCGGCATTCAAGAAAAATCGCAATTAGCGAAAAACCCAAAAATCGCTATTTGCACGGCGCAAAATAAGGACAGCTCAAAGCAGGTGGTAACCATGAAAGGCATATACAAAAAATTTCAAAAAACTGTTGTCCTATCACCAACAGGGCCAGGCCTGACCAATCACACATAAGGACATTCAGTAGCAGCATTAGGCTTTCCACAATGCCTGGGATGTACATGGTCGTGAGGCGGCGAAGGCTACAGCGAGCAGCACGGAGGAGACGCATGAGGCAGGCGAGGATTTACCGGCTGCGGGTCACCTTGCTGGGCCAAACCAGAGAACAGATTTATGCTAAATACAGGCTGAATGGGGAAATGATCACCTGGCTGATACAAGAACTCGACCCCATCATGCAGCACCCAACAAGGCGAAACAATTCTGTGCCCACACATGTGCAGGTATTGAGTAGCCTGCACCTCCTGGCCTCTGGAAGCTTCCAGGGGGTAGTAGCGGCCGCTGGGGGAACATCCCAGCCCACCATGTCACGCTGCCTCAACAGTTTTGTAGACGCCATGCTCACCCAGCTACACCGTCACATCAAATTCCCCGCCAGCCAACAGGAATTGGACATGACAAAGCTACAATTCTACAATGTAGCCCATTTTCCACATGTGCTCGGATGCATAGACTGTACCCACGTCGCCGTCTGCCCACCAGCTGGCATGGAGTATATGTTCCGCAACAGAAAGTGCTACCACTCCCTCAACATCCAGATGGTCTGCAATGCCAAGACATACATCACTGACATTGTCTCACGGTACCCAGGGAGTACCCATGACTCCTTCATCTTCCGGCACAGCGCACTCCACACACGGCTGGTCAGGGGAGAGTTTGGGGAAGGACACCTACTTGGTAAGTACACTTTGATTGAAAAGTCACATTGCAAAGATGTTACAGCGCAGCACAGGCAATCACCATCTGCTCCTCCCATTCAGGTGACAGTGGCTACGCCCTCCGTGAATACCTCCTGACCCCATACCTCAACCCTGCTACACCCCAGCAACGGCGCTACAATATTGCTCACATACGGACAAGAAATTGCATAGAAAGGACATTTGGCCTGCTCAAGAGCAGGTTCCGCATACTGCACAAGACAGGTGGGGCCATGTATTACAGTCCTGCAAAGTGCTGCCGCATAGTGGCTGTCTGCGCAATACTACATAACATGGCAACCAAGCGCCGGATACCTGTTGACATCTCTGGCAGTGAATCTGAGGGGGACAACCAGCCACCTGCACATGCGCGCCATGCACAAGGGGAGACCCCAGCAGAAGGGCACAGACGTCGCAACCACATCACAGTGAACAGTTTCTAGTACAACCACTGCCATCACCCCACGAATCGACAATGCATGCAAAATGTAAAGAAGACACAACGCTAATGTGTGTAGGAAAAGAAATGTATTTGTTCACTTCACAAAAGTAAAAGTAATGGTCCGTGCCAAATGTCAAAATAAAAGTATTTGTTCACTTCACAAAAGTAAAAGTAATGGTCCGTGCCAAATGTCAAAATAAAAGTATTTGTTCACTTCACAAAAGTAAAAGTAATGGTCCGTGCCAAATGTCAAAATAAAAGTATCTGTTCACTTCACTAAAGTAAAAGTAATGGTCCGTGCCAAATTAGTCCCACACACAGTATTCCGTCATACTGCTGTGCTTGCCAGGCTTCACCTCAGCCTGTGCCAATGGTTATTCCAGTCCTCTAGGTGCGCCTAGAGCGTGCCCCTCCACAACGCCTCTGAGGGCCTTCCTCCTCCGGGGCGTCAGGCAATGGGGGGGTCCTGGTGCTGCGGGTGGGTAGTGGGGCCTGTGAGGCTGATAGCGAGCTCAGGCTGGACGCCACCTCACTCGCATCATCACCCCCCACCACAGATGGAATGGGTGGAGGGTGCAGAGCCACGACAGCTGTGGTGAGGGTCTCCAGCATCCTCGACATGTCAACACTGCACTGTATGACAGTGTGCTGCTGTGTCAGACAGCGCCTCGCCAGTAGGGAAGTGGCATTTGCTGACACGTAGCTCGCCCTGCTGTAGGTGCCAAGCTGTGTCAGCAGTTGGCGGTGGTGCCGGCGTTGGCCACCGTACATTCGATTCATGGCGCGGGTGTTAGCCTCCACGGCTGCAGCTATGCGGGCCATTCCATTGCCCACCCCGGCCAGGTCGGCCCTCATTCCTTCAATCTGTGTAGCTACACAGGCCACGTTGCGGCCAATGTTGCATAGTTGCAGGTGAATTGCCCCCTGCTGCTGTGCCTGGCGCTGATGTATGTGCAGCATCCGTCGCTCGATGCTGAGCCGCGCCTGTCCTTCTCCATTGGCCCGCCTGGTGGCAGCTGCGGATCGCTGGCGTGACCTGCCACGCCTGCCCTGCTGGCCGGATTGTGAGGCTGGGGGCTGACTGGACAGTGGCGCAGCCCCGGATGTGGAGGCGCCAGCTGATGGGGATGAGGCCACCGGTGTTGCAGGTGTGCTCGTCGCTGGGGGTGTGCCTGCTGGTGTGGCTGTGGCAGTCGCTGCGGGGGCCACAGGTGTGACTGACCTGGCTTTAGCTCTGGGAGGAGCAGCGGTGGCAGGGAGCACAATGGGTGCTGCGATGGCAGCAGATGAGGGCGCTGCAGCAGTTGCAGGTGGGACGCTGCCGGTGAAAGTTGATGGTGGTACAGTTGCAGCGTTAGGGGCTGCTGCCTGGGTATGTGTTGGCTCCTCCAGGACGCTGTCGTCTATCACCAGCCTGTCGCTGTCACTGGTATCTCCTCCTGTGGGGGTAAGTGGAGGACCATTAGTTGTATGCATCTGGCAGACGTGCAGTTGCAACATGCATGCTGGGTGACATTCCCTGAATGGCAGTGGCTTTGTGTGCATTGGGACCTGACTACATCTCCCACAATGGCTGCATTGTGGTACTACTACATTGTGGTCAGACTACATCTCCCACAATGCTTCAGGGCAATACTTGATGTGCAACAATTACATGCCTATGGGACATTGGGGGGGCCTATTTGGTCATGGACATCCATAGGGGGCAGGGTCGCAGTCGCATGCCACTTACCTTGGGTGTCTTGTGTGGGGGCGGATGAGTCCAGTGCTGTGAATCCCACAACGGCCTCCATCTCGAGGGTGTTTTTCACCTGGTCCTCCAGGGGGGTGTTCGGTGGTACCGTCGGACCTCCTCCGCCTGTGCCCGAGGACTCCCCGAGGCGCGCCGCCACCTTCTCCTTGGCACGGCCTCGGAGGTCGTACCACCTCTTCTTCAGTTCTTCAAGGGACCTTGACGCCACTCCCACAGAGTTAACTGCAGAGGCTATCCCCTGCCAAATGCGTCTCTTCTCCATCTCCGGGACCCTCCTGGAATTTGCCCCGAACAGCTGGTCGTGGTTAGCCACGACTCCCTCGATGAGGTGCTCCAGCTCCTGCTCGCTGAATTTCAGCTTTCGCTTCCTCCCAGCCGAGCTGCTGGTCCCTGGTGCAGCTTCCTCTGCCATGTTGTGGTTTGTGGCTCAGTGGTGCACTCTACAATCCAAACTGTGCAGCTGCTCTTCGATCTGCTCCCTGTCTCTCTGCCTCACTGTGGAGAATGGTGCTCGGAACCGGCAGCTTCCTGGTTGTGATGTCATCACTGGGCTTGAAATGCGACTTCCCGTTTTCCCGATCTCGCGAGTTTGCGATCTCGCAAATAGCGATATCGCTAATAGCGATATCGCTATTTGCGAGATCGCAGTCCAGCCGCGGGTAGGCCGAAATAGCGATTAATCTGCGATTAATCGCAATTTCTATCGGATCGCTATCGGATTTTGCGATCGCGTGCGAATCGCTTTTTTTTATCGCAATTCTTCATGAATTCGGATTTGCGATTTCTGAATAGCGACTCGCTATTTTTCGCTATTTCAGAATCGCTAATGCCGATGTTCATGAATATGGCGGTTAAATTTCTTTAATATGGCAAGCAGAATATTCCCATTCACCGCATCAAAGGCTTTTTCTGAATCCATTATAATGATTACCTCTTTGAGATCATTTTTTGAGAAAAAGTCAATTGCCTGGATTAAGCAATCCACTGCACCGGCCTCGGCCATCCCACCCTTTGGGTTAGAAAAATAATAATGAGCAAAAAAAAGGGGGGCATTCGTTGGTAAGCACTTACTGTCTCTCCCTCAGGTCCACATGCAGTTGTGGAACACCTGATAAAATTGCCACATATGGACAGGAGGGAGATTTATCAGACCGTGACTCTAGTAAGGATCCTGATCAATTGGAAGGGATAAATACTTACCTGCCACTCTAACTTTAAGACTCTTTGTGAGCCCTGCATCATTTATCCTATTGTTGGGGCTTGGTAACCATGTAGCTTTTAGCTGATTGTTATTAGGGGTTTATGTTTGCTGGGTATCCAGAATCACACAATGCGTGGTAAAAGTTCACCCAACAGTCGGTTTGTCAAGCTTGTTGGAAGCAATGTCATGGCCACCTTTAGAAGCTGTACAAAAAATGTAGGATGTACATGTTCTGCATTTGCTCAATGTTCTCAAGTCCCTTTTCAATAGCTGCCAAATAGGCTTTGATAGAGGAAGGTAAGTTGGCGCAATAACTTTGATTTTGTCAGTACACTCCACCAACAGTTCCTCCGCGCTAGTTGGATTGGGGGCATCCCTCTCTGGGAAAGACTAAAATTCTCAAAAGCGGCAGATACTATTGGGGGGGCTGGTTGTGGTACGTATAGTAGTTATTTGTTTTGAAGACAGCCACCTAGGCCGTCTGGCAACTCTAGAAGTCTGTGAGTGCTCCTTAGGGCAAGCCCAGAAGGAATGGAAGGCAGGTGTGTTCGGTGAAGGTATGAGATTGCCAGCCAGTCTATGCCATTCAACTTACATAGCAGAGCACGAGGGGCTGGAGGGATGAGGTAGACTATCATCAGAGAGTGGGGAAGGATCTACTCCCAGTGACAGTCTCCTCTCAGTCAGTGCAATTCCGCTAGTGATGATTCCCATAGCCCTCTACAGCATCATGGCTATGCTGGTTGCTTTAGGTGAAGGGAATGCGATTACAGGACCTCCTGGTGCTTTCCTTTTGCCCTTGATTTCCCAGTATAGAGTTGTGGGTACCTGGCACTCAAAAGATAAGTAATGCGATGCAGCCTGATAAATATGTTAGGGGGATGGTTCGACCAGGCAGACAGGAGCTTCACATTAGGACTTTACTGGCAAAAGATGAATAACACTCACCCCAAAGGCACAATGCTTGAGAGTGTACCCAGACCAGCCTCATTTGGCTGTGGATGGGCGCAGATGAGTATGTTTTTGGTCTGGTCGTCAACTGTTCCCACCCTGTTGCGTGCCTCCCATGCTGCAGGATGGCTCTGTTGCAGAAGCAGTGCTCTGGCATTTGGCTGGCCCGCACATAAATAGGACACATTGCAATGCAAGCATTTACAATGCGTGCCATTACAAAGCATTTTTTACAATGGAAACCATTACACCGAATAATCCAGTACAACGCAACTTACTATTCTAACTCCACTGGGGAATGTCTTGTAATGGATTTTGCGTTGTAAAATTTGTGTTGTATTGGCATACTTCTTAACACATGTGTTGTAAATGATGTCTCACCCACACATGACTGCCACAAACACTGGGGGCGGTGAAGCCCACCCCAGCAAGTATTGCAAAAAGCTCAGGTGATTAACTTGCATGCAAAAAAACAGGCTTGTGAGGCACCCGCGCTGTGGGCAGTCTCCATTGCAAAAGTAGTGGTATGGCACTCAGCGGACTCTCACATGACTCCTAGGACAGCTGGCAGATGGTGTCCCACTTCAGAGTGTGTGGCAGGAACCTGAGGCAACCAACTTGCAGCATCTTTTAAAATGAAGGACGGGCAGGCTGGCTGTTTCAACTACAACTACATTTTTTTCTACCTGAAGTTCAATACATGGAATGATTGTTGCCTTATATGAAATAAGAATATGTTAATTCTGCTGCAATATCTTTAACAAAATACAAAACACATAAAGGTATGTTGGCTTCTGCCATATTATATTTAACAGTGTTATGTTACAAATCACTGATACCTAATCACCAAGATCTGACATGGATAAGGGTAAGCCCAAGAGAAAAAGAAAGACCAGTCTTATCGGAAGAGTAGGCCGCACTCACATAATGTGACGTTCTTCATCATAGGCTAACTCTCCCCACCCTGGTAGAATAAAATGCCACTAGGGCAGACTCAACCTCCTAGTGAACCTAATATAATTGCCCGGACAAATCAGGGGGATCCAGATAAAGTTAAAAGTACCTCAGTGTCTCTGAGATTTCATCTTTATTAGCTCTCATTTCTGTACATACACTCCTTTGAGTCAGAGTATGTGCTCCACATGTCCAACCCATTTAGATGACATTTGGAAGGAAGGATGATGCCTTATCTTTCTCACAATAGCTGAATGCACTACACCCTTTCCTTATATTTGCGAGCACCATTATTGGGTCAGACTTTTCTTTTTTAGACTTGCTAAAAGTACCTATGGGGTCACTAGGTTTTCACCAATATTAGTAGGGACCACTGGTGCGTCTAATACCAACTACGCGATGGAATCAGAGCACAATGGCTCAGACCATTGTCTTATCGCCAACATGTTTCTGCCCTATTCTATGTCACCTATATTAGTTAAAATCCAAATGTTCAACTGCCCATGATAGAGCACAGGTTGGATGCAGTCCTAGATGAGTCCTGTTGAAATGTTACCTTTTCAAGAACTGTGTCAAGGGTTCAGTTCATGTGGCATAAGGTTGCTGGGAAAAAGGAGATTATTGCTGTGTGCGATAAGAAGGCCAGGCTTTTGCAGACAGTCAGGGTGGAGTCTCATGGTGATAACCTATGCCGAGTGGGCAATGCATGCTGTGGAAGTGATGAACTGGAGGTAGCGCTCACTGATTCTTTGGGCAAGCTGCGCAGTTCACAAAGAGCCCAAATGATTGATTTTAAGAGCTACTGATCCATCCAAGGAACTTGAGCAGTGCCTCTTGGGGGTCAGGAAGTAATTCAAGATGGATTCAGGTGCTGTGCAGGGCCTATTATGTCCCTGAGGCTCCAATTAGAAGACCAGCAGACTGGCCCTTTGAATTACTCTGGGGTGCTGGGTGCAAGATGAGTTTCAGGTTCAGTTCTTCCTCTCCAGGCAAGAGAGCAGCAGGCAGCAGAGCAGTACAACAAGGCAGCAGTTCTTTCAGAGCAGCAGTGTAGCAGGGTGACAGTCCTTAAGCAGCACTAAAGTCCTTCTTCTTGGCAGATTATCCGCAGGTTCAGAAGTTTACTGAAGTTGTAGCGTCTGAAGTCCAGTTTTTGTACCCAGCGGTGCCTTTGATGTGGGGGAGACTTCAAAGATGGGTCCTTGAAGTGCACAGAGGTCCCTCCTTTTGTACCCTGGCTCCAGACTCACTACAAGGGAATATGTAGCCCTTTGTGTGGGGACAGGGCACAGCCTTGTCAGGTGGAAGTGTGAGGCTGTGCTCAGGTCTTCCCTCCCATCCTGCCAGGATGGCCCATCAAGTCATACCCACTCCCCCTTTGTGTGTTGCTGTCTCGATTAAATACACAAAGCCCAGCTGTCACCCAACTCAGACATGCAATCAGAGACAGGCCACATGCACACAGGACTATGAGGTGGACAATGCCAGCTTTCTAAAAGTGGCATTTTCAAAATTGTAACAATACATCTGACTTTGCCATTAACAAGTATTTATCAATACAATTCCGTAAGTATTAAACATGACAGATCTATCTCTTCTCAATTAGGAATTATTAAACCTAATAAAGAATATAAGAAATAATCCCTAATGTTATCTATGAGAGGGGTAGTCCTCACTGCAGTGAAAAATGAATTTGGGAGATTTTCTCTACCACATGTCCTGTCTTTAATTTACACAGCATCCTACCCTCTGGGCTACATAAGGGGTGTATTGTATTTATTAAAATGGGATTTTAAAGCTTGGAGAAGGGATAAGCCAAATCAATATGGCAGTGTAACACTTCATTTAGGCTGCTATTGAAGGCCTGGGCCATGTTTTAGGGTTCTACTTCAGTGTGTGAACCCTAAAACATGGCAGTTCCAACTGGATATGACATGCACCCTGCTGGTGAGTTCTGGGACATAACATTTTAACTCATAAGTTTGTGACCAAATGCTTTTGGACCCTTGGCTGGTGTCAGAGTGTACATTTTCCTCTATCAAATTTGCAAGACTGAACTTTTTAGAACATTAACCAGTTGCTACCAACACAGCCATCAATGTCGAACTATCATTCAAACTCAACTTGCTGGTTTGACCTGCTAAAACTAGCCTGAATTCCAGCAAAAATGTAAGTCTGAATCTAGAGGAATTAACTGGACTCAGTGCCAAGAAGTACCCTGGCAGCGTTGACACCTTCCTGGACTTCACCCATTTGGAGATTTCCCACTGTCGACGTCAAGGGCTTATAATTTCCTGCCAGAGCTGAGGCTCCCACTGATGTACTGCACTTCAGCTGGTGACTGTCAATGAGTCTCACTACAAGGCTAGCCAGGGGAAAGACTTCTACTGAGACCAGATAACCGCAGTTGGTACTTTGTACTTAGAAACATCTAACAATTTGAAAAATCATATGTCCAGTTCCTTAAATCGTTTTTTGCCAATGCAGGGCCTCATTTACAAGGAATTAATGCAGCCCAGTGCCACAAGCCATTTGGCTGCATTGTGCTGACTTAATTCCGAAGCACAGGAATGCATCATATCTACAGCAATATGGCCAAACCCTTATGCTCTCCCCTGCACTGGCGCACAATTAGCGCTGATGCAGGCACCCTTGTACCATAGAGAAAGTTTACCTGCGTTGAGGGGAATGATTGTTCATGTGCAGAAAGGTGTCCCTTCCTGCACATAAATAATCTGAAAAGGCGTTTTTAAACTTCTATGTGTGCTGCTTAATTCATCACACATAGAAGTGGAAAAACAACATTTTTTTCAATGATTGTTTATGCGAAGGAAGGGACACCTTCCTGCCCATAATAATACCAAGAGGTGATTTCCTCATTCTATGTGTGCTGCATAATGCAGCATGCATAGAAAGAGGAAAAACACAAGGAGAAATTAAGGTATTTCTCCTCGTTGCACCTCCCTATGCCTACTCTGGGTAGGCGTAGCATTCGGACACATTTCCAGGTAAACAATTTCTCGTAAATCTTGAAATGTGGCAGCAACACCCATGGCATGATCCTTTCACGTAAAGTGCTGCAAATAAAGCGGCCATATTTATAAGGACGCGCAAATCCATGCAGGGTGGCTTTATGTGTCCTTGTAAATATGGGGCATCAGTTGGCACTGCCATTGTGTCACAAAAAGTGACACACTGGCAGCACAAGGGGCTTGTAAATAAGCGCTGTGGTGTCTATATGCTCGATAAAATTGTCTCTATATGTATATATTAGAGTGGAATTTGTTTTATGTTTTCATTTCTACTTGTTAGTTGCTTTGTTACTGATAGATGGTTTGCACATTGTTCCATATTAAGCTTGTCTGCTCTGTGCTGCAACTACCAAAGGTTGACTGGACCTAGTAAGGAGTAGTGTGATTATTTCTAGAAGAGGACTATAACCAACTTCAGCTAACACCTAGAATTTATCCCTAGGTAAGAGAGTAATCACAATGCGAAGCAAATCATCTTACATTTTAATTTTCATCAATATAATTCAAGCAAGGTTTCTGATGATTGAATATTTCCATACATTGTAGGTAAAATTAAGCGTTGTAGGGAGCTTCACCATAAATTGTCAATGATGAACAAACAAGACTTTATAACCTCCTCAATGCAGAACTGCTATAATAATGATCAATTATCACTCAGCTGACTACTTGATTGTAATACACTACTGAACTTGATTTTTAAATCGTTTTCCAATAAATCTGGCAATACTCATGATTGTGGAAGACTCAGTGATTACCTGAATAATATTGATTGGTCATTTATCCTTGCGAAAAGGCAGCATCAAAATGACTGCTACTACCTCTCAAGAAACCCCTTTCAGAAATGTTAAATACTCACATTGAAGATGCCACTAGTCAAAATGGGTGAATTACAAAGGAACTAAAGATTGAATATCATTAAGGAGCTTGGATTGGAGTAACTGGGCCAATCCAACCAAATAATGTTATATTATTTGATCCTTGATTGGACATGGAATTGAGGCATTCAAAATTCTTAGGGCCCGATGTAGGTAGCCCTTTACTGATCGGAATCGGCCGAAAATACCAATTTTCGGCCGTTTCCGATCGGTAAAGGGCTATCGAGATGTAGGGGCACATTTTCGGTAAATTTACCGAATCTGTAATATTTACTGATTCGGTAATGATAACGATTCGGTAAAATTACCGAAAATGCAATGTAGGTAGCCAATGTTCCATCAGCACATGGCTTACAGAATCGGTATTTTACCATGGAATAGAAATCCATGGAAAAATACCGATTCCTGTGTACATGCACATCTGTGCATGTACACCTGTGCCATGTGACAGACAGACGTGCCCTTAGGGCATGTCTGTGTGCCACATTGCACACATGCCCGTTTTAAGGGTGCTAGAGGGTGTCAAAGTGACACCCCCTGCACCCTTGCCAAATTCGGTATTTACCGATTCGGTAAATACCGATTCGGTATTTGACTTTAATCCTATGGGCTTCAAAGGCCCATAGGATTCAATAGCAAATACCGATTCGGTATTTACCGAATCGGTAAATACCGAATTTGTAAGGAATCGGTAACGATTCCAGATGCTGGGACCTACATCCCATTTACCGATTTTGAAATACCGAATCGGTAAAATTCGGTATTTCAAATTCGGTAAATGGGATTTACCTACATCGGGCCCAAATGATTAGTTTATCCCAACCTAGCCAAAAGGCCTATACCACTTGATTTCGGAACTAGCTCAACACTAGCACCTGGGTTAACAGCTTATGAATTTGAATGGATTTTAACTCATCCACTGAGAGAAAGTTAGCAGTATGGGCTTTTTCATCTGCGCCTACTAAACAATATCTTTTGTACCATTAAGAGTTCTCAAAAGATACAATTGTCCATGGCAGTGGAACTATTGTGGATCAATGTTGCAAACAGTGTGTGTTTGTGAATAAATAAACCTCTATTGCAACAATACAAAAGCACAAAAAACAACTGTTTAAAACCTGATATGAGAAGGCTAGAATGAAAATGTCTTCCCGACCAGGGAAGCCTTACTATTTACTCTGGGTATGATTCATTAGGTGGCTTATCAAAGAGGACCAAGCTTTCTCCGAATACGATGCATAAGATAGGTGCCTAAGAAGGATTTTCATTCTGTCCTTAACAACAGAATAGGTTGCAATTGAGCTGGTTCATGCTGCTGAATCGTGGGTCTTGGTATCTGAAAACTAATAAAATTGGAAATGAAAGTCAGTTTAGATGGGCCTTAAAATGTTATTTTTTTGTTGAATATGCCTCAAGGATTTATGTGATTTTTCTGTTTTCAGGTGTTACTCTTGTTAATGTAGAGCACTCAGGTCCAAAGGACACCCTCACTGGTGTATGCGAGGCTTGAAAAAAAGTTCCTAACAAAGGATAGACTTTATCTACAGCATCGTTTTTATGAAGGACAGCCAGTATTTCTTCTCATGCAAAACCTACAGAATCTCCTTAGGGTGCTGTCGGCATGCTTGCTTTATTATATCTTCTCTGGAGAGAAACAAGGGAACCTGCAAGGTAAATAAGGACCTTGGGTATCAGTTATACATTAGAACAATGGTCCTTATATAGTAACAATTTGAGAAAGATAAATATAGACTGGAATCAGTGCTATATTGGGAGTGTCCAGCCGGACAATCGATTTTAATAAGTTGATTGTCCGGCTGGACACTCCCAATATAGCACTGATTCTGGTCTATATTTATCTTTCTCAAATTTTGAATATATAAGGACCATTGTTCTAAAATGTTTTATTATATCATCAGATATACAGCATTGCCAAAACCAGCTTTAGGACCCAACAAACAATGCATGCTGTCAGCATAAAGGACACAGTCACAAGAAGGACCAGCAAGCGTTGACTACATATTAATTACAATATATTCTGACATCCTACAAAAAATATAAAGAGCATTTATTATATGAAAGAGTTCCACACGTTGAAGTTTTAACATGTTAACAGAGCCAAACATAAAGGTTTTTGAAAATGATCTAACCTAACCATACAAGGCCCTAAATAAATATGTTGTTCATAAATCTTGATATTATAAAATGAACAATCAAGTACAACAGTGATAATACTCCTGGAAAATTAAACTAGAAAAGGAAGAATCACTGTATAATATGTTCGTGCCGTGAGCCAAAGGGTGTTTTTACATTTTTCATTTTTTCTGGGAATGTCTGTAGGAAATG
This sequence comes from Lissotriton vulgaris, assembly GCF_964263255.1. Lineage (NCBI taxonomy): Eukaryota > Metazoa > Chordata > Amphibia > Caudata > Salamandridae > Lissotriton > Lissotriton vulgaris. The sequence goes on along the minus strand of NC_141690.1, from coordinate 316,312,427 downwards.
TCCATCTTTTGCATGCTGTCCCCCAAAATGTAGCCCTATCTGTTTTCTGGTGGCTGTAGAACTGAATGCTAACCAGCAGCAAAATGCCTGTGCTCCTCTTTAAACATGGTCAGACTAGCATACCCCTAATTGATCTATTTAATGTATCTATAAGTCCATCGCATATGGAACAAAGTGTAGCAAGGACTTGGAAGTTAAATGTTACAATATTAGTAAATCCAGCCTATGTACACCTTGTGGCCTACAAAATATAGAGTCGGGAAGCAGGGTAACATTAGCCATTTGCAGGATCTTCAAATTATTTGTTTGAATATTACTTTACAAGCACTTTACTGGGCCTCTTGGCATTTTGTTCGCACAAGTGGTAAAATGTAGATGCCCTGGAATCCTCCAGGAGAGAGGGAACTAGCATCGAAAATACATTTCGAATATAGTAGAGTCAATGTGACTCCACAACAATGACTGTGAGAATGGTATTCAAAAATAGAGGTTTATTTTCCAAACATTAGTCAAATCATCAGTCAGCGATATTGACAATGGTTAAGGAAATATGTCAATACAACCAGAATATTTAGCTGTTCAAGTATTCTGGATTTAAGTATTATGAAATATCCAAAATCTGTGTTCCTTAAAGAAAGTCACTTAATCTAAATTATGTACTAAAAGAGTGTTGGTGATTTCTAAAGCATTAACCTCATGCGCGCTAGCGGAATTCCGCTCGCACGCTGAGATTTTTCAAATCGCATGTTACGTGACGAGCTGGGCTCGTCATCAGCGTGCGAGGAGGCTACGCCATGACGAGCCCAGCTCGTCATCAGCGTGGAAGGGGTTAAGGAAGAAGGTGTCAATATTCTGGGAACCTCAGTAGATGTTCAGTGGAAATGAAATAGTTTCTAGCATTAAACTTTTTACTTAGGGGAAAGCCCAACAGAGAGCGGTCTGCTCTCTTCTAAGCCATTGTAGGGTATACCCTAGCTATGGAACACAATTTAAAAGCTCAATCGAACGTTCCTGAGCCTCTATATCTCACTCCCATAGTCCAAGAACAATCGCATGGCAGCATCTGCTCTCAGCTGGTAAACTACCTATGTTTTCATCCTTACACAAATAGGTACACATCTACTTTTCCTTGATGGTTACATATTTCTAGTACGCTGGGTCCAGAAGGGTCCTTTCACCATCATCCCTAAATCTGCCGCTATCTTTAAGTCAAGTCAAGTCAAAATATATGTTTATTACGACCATAGTCTTTAAACAAATGCAAGAAACAGTATCACAGAATAAAATATTCACATAAAAAGCGGTAAAACCTTGTAAAAATTGATCCAATAAAACTTCTTACACACCCTTATACGGTTACTAAACACCAATAAAATTACATTTGCGTTAAAACTTAATATTACATTTAAAACACATTCCTTTCATTTACTACAAAATGTAGTTTCATTAGTTTAAAAATTCATACAGTACTACAGATTATTCCTGATTTCTTAGTGCACTCAGGGCCACCTTTATATATTTCCCAAGGGCAATTGCAATGCCATCTTTAACTACTCATGCCTTACTATCAGTCTAATACACAACAATGAATCTTTTCTCTAATTAACGAGGAACCTGATAACACACTTGCAGAGCAAAGAAAAACAGCATACTGGAGAACATTAAAGTGTGAAATACCCTGCTAAGGCCTAATGTCAAGCTAAGTCAGAACAAGTGGTAGCACATACAGTATTATCAGGGCCACTGGAATTATGCAGTTACAGATTTGCCGTATTTGCCACATAATCCATCTGCCGCATAATCTGCAGATTTTAAGGAAAAATGTTTCTTTCTGGTATGGTTCGAAAATTACTAAAAATGCAGCTGCACTGTGTAACCACACAGTTAAATGCCCTGTGCAAAGCTGGCCTGGTCACCTTTCTGTAGCTTATCTCTATGTTCTGGATGTTAGCCTGGTACTAATGAGGTGCATCAGATACCCATACAGTGTTACCAAGTTTAAAAATTACGAAATAATGAATTATAACTATTACAAAATGTGCTACATTATGCTGCATAATTAGCTTTGTGTTGCTGCATAATTTACTCAACTATACCACATAATTTGTCCCTCTCTTACCATAATTCCAGTGGCCCTGAGTAATATTAATCCCTAGCACTCAAACGAATATTATTAAAAGTAAATATATTCAGTTGATGCTGTTACGTTGATCATCATTCAACTCTGTACAGCTACATAGGATTTCTGAATATGTCGAGAAATGAAGGTCCACTACAATTCTTATTAGAATGAAACACTGGTTAATGAAGCACACGTTGAATACATAGGTTACATGTAGATGCACATACATGATATATAAAAGGTGGAACCTAAATGTGCCCTGCTCCACATGGAATACAATGTGAATCAAACTCAATACATTTGGGTGCTACAGCAATAAAATAAATGATTGTGTTGTATCTGACCTTTAATCCGAAAGAATTCTTGCCACTATCACTCAATAAAAGTCTTAGAAACAGGCATATGTGCAAAGCACATTCTTATCCAATGCACGTACTTTAATGTTTAACATTGATCTATTAATTGTATTTTTTGTATTACCTTGGGAAGGCTACAAAGCTCATAACTGATGATTTGCTATCTATAACGTCTTTAGCATTTAATATCATGGATCGTAGGGATTTCTTGCCTGTTAGTGAATTAATACCGCATTGTTATCCTGGGATGAATTCGCTCTACCTTGTAGGCAAGCAACGATTAAATTAAATTGCATTGTTTGAGACCCCTGCCCTCAAGGCCATGCCACCAATGTAAGAATTGGTTTTGTATTCTATAGTAAGGAGTTGGAGAAAGTATTTTATCCAACAAGATTTTGCTAGCAGGTCCCATAACTCAAGATGCAATTCCAACTTCGTGCATTTTCAAGACAAGGCGTCGGTCTCCTGAAACGTCGAGGGAAGGTTTTCCAGACACAGACTGACAAGAGATGGAGCTAGAATGCAGCCCTGTTTAAATACAATAATTACAGGAGTGCGTTTTGTTAATCTACCCTCCCAGTGGATCTCACCTTGGGCCCAATTACCATTATGCAGCAATTTCAAAATGGACCAGTAAACCAAAGTTTAAATTTTTCCCTCAAAATTGCGCTAACTACAAAGCCAACGGCTATACATGAGCTGACGCAGCAGGCACTCCAAGATTATTCAGTGGCGGCTGCTTTAACATCAAAGTGGTGAGCAACGTGAATGCCGGGGGCGGAGGAGGGGTGCAGCAGGGGGAGGAAGAGAAATAAATAAAAGGAAAACACTTACCTGCTGTTGCGGCTGCTGCCTCAGAGCTCCTCTCCCTACACTGAGCTCACTGTACAGGCACCCAGGGGATAATCACAGCGCTATTCTCATGCTAGCAGTACCAGCATGAGAGCAGCATCATGTTGGCCTGAGCGGGCTGACTTGACGCTTGCTCAGGCACAGGGAACCTGTCCCATTTCTCCACCCAGCTAGTCAACCTAGTCAAATGGATTTATTCATTTCTTACTGGCCGAGGCTTCCAGGTGAGGCAGGGTGACCACTACTCCGAGCGTATTTTTTTGGACCAGGGGGTCCCGCAGGGCTCGTCCCTGAGTCCAACACTTTTCAACCTTTATGTCGCTCCTATTGCCACCTTAGTAGAGAGTCACGGCCTCTGTTTGGTGTCGTATGCTGACGACACGCAGTTGGTTATCTCCCTGTCGCGTGCACCCAGTCTTTCGGCGGACATCTTCAGAGCTTGCATGCAAGATCTAGCTGCCTGGATGTCCGCCAACTGCCTCAAGCTCAACGGAGGCAAGACCGAGGTGCTGGTCGTGGGGGGCTGCCAATCAGCGTGGACGTCGGCATGGTGGCCATCTTGTCTAGGTCCAACACCCACCCCGTGCCAGAAAGCTAAGAACTTGGGCATCTGGTTTGATACTGACCTTTCCTTCAGCCCCCAGATCAATCAGGTGGTCGGATCATGTTTTGGGACCCTCAAAAGTCTCAGGAAGACTTTGAAGTTTTTACCTGTGAGAGCCCGAAAAACCTTGGTGCATGCACTAGTCACATCAAAGATGGACTATGGCAATCTTCTCTATTTAGGGACCTTAGAGAAGAATCTCATTCGCCTACAGGTCCTACAGAACGCCGCTGCCCGATTAGTGCTTAGACTACCCAGAAGAGCCGCATCTGCAGCGGCCCTTCGGTCTCTGCATTGGCTCCCGGTCAGAAGCAGGGTAGAATTCAAAACTTTATGCACGTGCCATCGGATTATTAATGGGAGATCTCCTCTCCCTTTGCAAGGACTTCTGACGTCTTACGAGCCTTCCCGCTCGTTAAGATCCTCCGGCTCTGGACTCCTGGTTGTTCCCAAGGTATCTAGAGCACGGATGGGCGGAAGATCCTTCAGGCACCTTGCAGCCTCAAGGTGGAACAAACTACCCATGGCATTGAGATTAGAGTCATCAGAATCAATTTTTAGAGCCAAACTTAAAACTGCACTATTCGCTCAGTAAGGTATGCCGCTTCTATAGGTTCCAGTAAGAGTCGCTCCTCAGCGCGGGGACACGCCGCTGTGCGTCACCATGCGCTTTACAAAACCCCCTAAATAGAAAATAGAAATAGAAACCTAAGACAGCTGGCCACACCGACATGCACACTTTGGGGGTCATTAGGATGGCAATGGGACCACCTGCCATAAGGACGGGTGTCCCGTGGGGGCCATTAGAATGCACCCGCCACAGTGGTGGCGCATCCTGCATTCCTGACATTGTGGCGGGCGGTGCTGAGTGCAACATGCCAGGAAGGCATGTTGTGCATGGAACTGCAGGGGGAATCATAGGTCCCCCCATGCTCACCCCCCACCCCTCAGAGTCCCTGGGGGCCCGCGATGGGCCCCTGCAAGCTATTCCTGCATGCCTTTCCATGGCGATTCAGAAAAGGGGGGGGTGATGAACAGAGTGTCTGAATTAAGCAGACCACTCTTACCCAGTCCAAAGATCAGGGCTTGATCCATCACCGTTATTTATCTCACTGCCCCATCCCAGCTCAGAACCTGGCTATATGCAAATCAGTCTGTCCCTGGCCCAGTGCATCATGGGAACAGGGCAGACTAAACTACTAAGCCAATTCTTCACCAGAAAGGAGACAAGCTACCGGGGACCGGTTTCTGGCATTTCAGCCGTCTTCGGCCCGGCTTGCTTGAATCCTGATGGAGCAGTGAGAAAGGGACTCTTGTCTGAGTATACCCTGCCACACCTATGGTGGCCAAAAACGATTCAGAAAAGGGGGTGGTGATGAACAGAGTGTCTGAATTAAGCAGACCACTCTTACCCAGTCCAAAGATCAGGGCTTGATCCATCACCGTTATTTATCTCACTGCCCCATCCCAGCTCAGAACCTGGCTATATGCAAATCAGTCTGTCCCTGGCCCAGTGCATCATGGGAACAGGGCAGACTAAACTACCAAGCCAATTCTTCACCAGAAAGGAGACAAGCAACCGGGGACCGGTTTCTGGCATTTCAGCCGTCTTCGGCCCGGCTTGCTTGAATCCTGATGGAGCAGTGAGAAAGGGACTCATGTCTGAGTATACCCTGCCACACCTATGGTGGCCAAAAACGATTCAGAAAAGGGGGTGGTGATGAACAGAGTGTCTGAATTAAGCAGACCACTCTTACCCAGTCCAAAGATCAGGGCTTGATCCATCACCGTTATTTATCTCACTGCCCCATCCCAGCTCAGGACCTGGCTATATGCAAATCAGTCTGTCCCTGGCCCAGTGCATCATGGGAACAGGGCAGACTAAACTACCAAGCCAATTCTTCACCAGAAAGGAGACAAGCTACCGGGGACCGGTTTCTGGCATTTCAGCCGTCTTCGGCCCGGCTTGCTTGAATCCTGATGGAGCAGTGAGAAAGGGACTCATGTCTGAGTATACCCTGCCACACCTATGGTGGCCAAAAACGATTCAGAAAAGGGGGTGGTGATGAACAGAGTGTCTGAATTAAGCAGACCACTCTTACCCAGTCCAAAGATCAGGGCTTGATCCATCACCGTTATTTATCTCACTGCCCCATCCCAGCTCAGAACCTGGCTATATGCAAATCAGTCTGTCCCTGGCCCAGTGCATCATGGGAACAGGGCAGACTAAACTACCAAGCCAATTCTTCACCAGAAAGGAGACAAGCTACCGGGGACCGGTTTCTGGCATTTCAGCCGTCTTCGGCCCGGCTTGCTTGAATCCTGATGGAGCAGTGAGAAAGGGACTCATGTCTGAGTATACCCTGCCACACCTATGGTGGCCAAAAACGATTCAGAAAAGGGGGTGGTGATGAACAGAGTGTCTGAATTAAGCAGACCACTCTTACCCAGTCCAAAGATCAGGGCTTGATCCATCACCGTTATTTATCTCACTGCCCCATCCCAGCTCAGAACCTGGCTATATGCAAATCAGTCTGTCCCTGGCCCAGTGCATCATGGGAACAGGGCAGACTAAACTACAAAGCCAATTCTTCACCAGAAAGGAGACAAGCTACCGGGGACCGGTTTCTGGCATTTCAGCCGTCTTCGGCCCGGCTTGCTTGAATCCTGATGGAGCAGTGAGAAAGGGACTCATGTCTGAGTATACCCTGCCACACCTATGGTGGCCACAAACGATTCAGAAAAGGGGGTGGTGATGAACAGAGTGTCTGAATTAAGCAGACCACTCTTACCCAGTCCAAAGATCAGGGCTTGATCCATCACCGTTATTTATCTCACTGCCCCATCCCAGCTCAGAACCTGGCTATATGCAAATCAGTCTGTCCCTGGCCCAGTGCATCATGGGAACAGGGCAGACTAAACTACCAAGCCAATTCTTCACCAGAAAGGAGACAAGCTACCGGGGACCGGTTTCTGGCATTTCAGCCGTCTTCGGCCCGGCTTGCTTGAATCCTGATGGAGCAGTGAGAAAGGGACTCATGTCTGAGTATACCCTGCCACACCTATGGTGGCCAAAAACGATTCAGAAAAGGGGGTGGTGATGAACAGAGTGTCTGAATTAAGCAGACCACTCTTACCCAGTCCAAAGATCAGGGCTTGATCCATCACCGTTATTTATCTCACTGCCCCATCCCAGCTCAGAACCTGGCTATATGCAAATCAGTCTGTCCCTGGCCCAGTGCATCATGGGAACAGGGCAGACTAAACTACCAAGCCAATTCTTCACCAGAAAGGAGACAAGCTACCGGGGACCGGTTTCTGGCATTTCAGCCGTCTTCGGCCCGCCTTGCTTGAATCCTGATGGAGCAGTGAGAAAGGGACTCATGTCTGAGTATACCCTGCCACACCTATGGTGGCCAAAAATGAGTCAGAAAAGGGGGTGGTGATGAACAGAGTGTCTGAATTAAGCAGACCACTCTTACCCAGTCCAAAGATCAGGGCTTGATCCATCACCGTTATTTATCTCACTGCCCCATCCCAGCTCAGAACCTGGCTATATGCAAATCAGTCTGTCCCTGGCCCAGTGCATCATGGGAACAGGGCAGACTAAACTACCAAGCCAATTCTTCACCAGAAAGGAGACAAGCTACCGGGGACCGGTTTCTGGCATTTCAGCCGTCTTCGGCCCGGCTTGCTTGAATCCTGATGGAGCAGTGAGAAAGGGACTCATGTCTGAGTATACCCTGCCACACCTATGGTGGCCAAAAACGATTCAGAAAAGGGGGTGGTGATGAACAGAGTGTCTGAATTAAGCAGACCACTCTTACCCAGTCCAAAGATCAGGGCTTGATCCATCACCGTTATTTATCTCACTGCCCCATCCCAGCTCAGAACCTGGCTATATGCAAATCAGTCTGTCCCTGGCCCAGTGCATCATGGGAACAGGGCAGACTAAACTACCAAGCCAATTCTTCACCAGAAAGGAGACAAGCTACCGGGGACTGGTTTCTGGCATTTCAGCCGTCTTCGGCCCGGCTTGCTTGAATCCTGATGGAGCAGTGAGAAAGGGACTCATGTCTGAGTATACCCTGCCACACCTATGGTGGCCAAAAACGATTCAGAAAAGGGGGTGGTGATGAACAGAGTGTCTGAATTAAGCAGACCACTCTTACCCAGTCCAAAGATCAGGGCTTGATCCATCACCGTTATTTATCTCACTGCCCCATCCCAGCTTAGAACCTGGCTATATGCAAATCAGTCTGTCCCTGGCCCAGTGCATCATGGGAAAAGGGCAGACTAAACTACCAAGCCAATTCTTCACCAGAAAGGAGACCTTTCCATGGCAGCATGTTTCCGCCCCCATGGTAATATGGCTGGCGGTGTCTAACAGACACTGCCACCATATTAAACTCTTTGCCGCCCGGTCGACTTGTTGACCGGGCAGAAAAGAGACAGACCGCCCTGGTCCCCTAGCCATAGTAATATGGCGGAAGGAAATGGGTGGCAGGCAGGGGTTGGCGATCCGCCCGAGATCCTAATGGGCCCCTTAGAATGTATAACTCTCCTCCTCCCAGCAGTTGAGTGATGCTCCATCAGGATAGCCCTGTCCCTGCCCTAAGGCTGGCAATAGCCTCTGTAAGAAAGATAAAATGATAATAAACTGGTTTCATTATCCTTTTATTTTTCAGTAGGGCGACGCCCCTCTGCTATAAAGGAGGACCCGCCCGACTAATATTATTGCCCCTTCCATGACTTTGGAATTTCAATTAAGAGACTATTAAGAGACTATTCCTATTACAAAGAGGAGAGAGACAAAGACCACCACCAGGGACTCTGCCCCAGTAATACTGCATTAATGTTATCAGAGCCCGCAGCACTAGTCAGTTTTGTTATCATAATGCTGGGTTAGGTTAAACTGCCATTTAACATACATGTATCACTGGTCACTCAGTGACATTGTAGATATTATGGTTCCCTGAGTTCATAAAGGACAGGTCCAGTAATACCCTTCCTCCCTAGGCATAGGATCTACAGCTCACCTATAGGCTTTCCCTGAAATAACTATTGGCCAGATGTAGGTGGCCATTTACCGGCCGGTAACGGCCGTTACCGAACGGTAAATGGGTTTTTGGGATGTATGGGGCCAATTTTACTGAATGGGTAAATTTACCGATTCGGTAAAATACCGAATCGGTATTTTTACCGATTCGCTAAATACTAGATGTAGGTGGGACTCTTTTGAGACCCAAAGGCCTTTCAGATTTGGTATTTTACCACCCAATCCAATCGGGTGGTAAAATACTGAATCCAGGTGTGCATGCACACCTATGCCATGTGACAGACAGACATGCCCTGTATTTGAGGTGCTAGAGGGAGGCAAAGTGACACCCCCTGCACCCTTGCTGGAATCGGTATTTACCGAATCGGTAAATACCGATTCGGTAATGCCCATTGATTCCTATGGACTTCAATGCCCCTTGGAATCAATGGGTATTACCGAATCGGTATTTACAGAATCGGTAAATACCGAATCTTAACGATTCGGTATTTACCGATTCTGTATTACCTACATCCCCACCCTTTAATTTTACCACTTCTTAAATACAGATTCGGTATCATTCGGTATTTAAGAAGTGGTAAAATAAAATTACCTACATCGGGCCTTATGTACCTTCTATATTTGTAATGTGGAACGATACAAGCCTAAAGAAGACACTCCACATTAAGGCCTTTGCAGAATATCCAATAGGATGGTGGGATGGGGGGCAGCAATGAATGAAAAGGCCAGAAAGATAGTCACTACTGAGGTCTGCCCCTCAGATTATACATGCCAACTGTACTGAAGAATATGAAACTGGCACACCCAGGGCTTGCTTCTGAAGGCTGTTTCTGTACATCTGAGAATTGAAGGAGTCTGTTCTACAAAAGACCCATAGCTCATTTTTAGCAGCCAACCTGTGACAAATAGGGTCTACAACTTTGGTGGGTTCTTATCATGGCTTAAAGCCATTGTTGTTTACCACTAATGTGTCTGGGCTTCAAGTTCAATTCTGCACTCTAATTGGATAGTCAATTTTTCTCGTTTTTACATTTCAGTGCTAATATATTAGTGCTAATTCATGTTGAGTCATGGAAAACTTACTGCTGATGATAGTAGTTTGTTGGTTCAAGAGGAACTTGCTACAATATAGGGATTGCAAAAAACAGCATGGTGATGGATCGGAATATTTAAATTTGTTGCTTGCTCTGGGTCACATTCCAGACCATCGTTATTTTTCCCACTCTTCCATTCCAGACAGAGACCCGCCTTATGCAAATCCATCCTCTGAAAAGAACAGTCCAACCTGATCTGCAAGGCCAGGTCTCTGCTAGATAGGACACATGCTATCCCAGACTCATTTCAACCTACCTTGGTCTTATCAGTGAGGTATATCTTGAGTCATATGGCAAAGCGAACACAGGTTCCATGTCTGGACACATCCATAACACTTAGGATGTCAACTGCAAAAACAACAAGGTGATAGATGGAATGCTGGAATTAATCTCAGCTAATGGCAATTGTTCTGGGCCACATCCTAGCCCACCGTTTTTTTTATCCACTGTGCCATTCTAGAGAGCACCCGCCTTATGCACATCCAGAATGGAGTTTTGCCAATAGCACAAGTCCAGCCTGAATTGCCAGGCCGGGTCACCTCCATATAGAAACAAAAACATACCTAGACTGCTTTCAACCTTCTTACATCCTGTAGGTGGTGTATAGCATGAGTCCTATTGTAAAGTGAGCACTCGACCCATGTCAGAATATGCCTGTTGCATCTAGGGCATTAACTGCTAAAACCAAAAGGTTATAGATAGAATGCTTACTTTAATCTGGTAATCACTCTGGGCCACATTTCAGATCACTATTTTCTGCACATGGGCTATTCTAGACAGAGACCCACCTTATGCAAATCAGTCTTTGTCCTTCTCCAATAGGAACCTTCCATCCCAAACTTTTAGGAAAGATCTCTTCCAGATAGAAACACAGGCAACACAGCATGGGTTTTGACTTACTTAGGTATAGCTTGATTCCAATGGCAAAGTGAGAACGGGACCTACATCTGGGCATACTCATCACACCTTGGGTGTGAACTGCAAGCAAAGAAAGGAGATGGATGGAATGTTTGCATTCATCCCAGCCACTGGAGAGCACTCTGGGCTGCATTCTAGACAATTGTCTTTGCCCGCTGTGCCATTCTAGACAGAGACCTGTTGTATGCAAAGCAGTCTTGGCCCTGGTCTAATATGAACAGTCCAGCCAGAACTGCCAGGCCAGATCCCCTCCAGATAAGAAAGCAAGTAACCCCAAACCAGTTTCTACCAACTTAGGTCTTATGAGTGAGATATAGCTTAAGTACTATGGCAAAGTGAGCATTGCGGATACTCATGCAATGACACATTACACAAATAGACAAACAACTCCTGCAATCTCATATTACACAGACAAACAATGTATTTCCCACAATATGCGCTACACTCATTCTCAGTCAAAACCTTAGAACCCATTGAATCTTGGTTTCCTTTAGTAAAGGTTTTCAAGGCTTGACCATTCTGCTGCCTCTTTTGTTTTCTTCATGCAGTGATATTTGTGAATTTAGATATCCCAAACACCACATTCCGGCCACACCCTAGGATGATAATAAAAATATAGAAATACAGATGGACAAATGCACTGTAAAACCTTGCTTACCATGTTTAATTTTCGTCTGGAAATGGTGTTCGATCGGCAGCGTCTCTCTGTAGTCACACACTGTAAACACTCTCATTTGATCTGAAAACCATACTCCGCATTAACAATAGCAGAAACTGGGTGGGTGTAAGAGTTTGGAAGAACTAAGAGTTCGCTCAATACATTTGAGGAGGTCAAGGACTTTAGTGTTGGGTTTCTACACCTTAAGAGTCTTTCCTGTTGTAAGAATGTGCAGTCTAGTAGTTGGGTGTGGGTGAAGCTAGGGGGCCAGAGGAAGAGGAGGAGTAACGGCAGGAAGAGGTTAGATAGAGTAGGGACAGGGACGAGACAAGAAGCAAAGAATAAAGCTCGTAAGTAACATAACTAAGTGTCTGTCGTTATTGTAAGCCAGACACAACAGCTGGCGACGAGGGTGGGATGGTGCAGTCTGCTACCCCTGAACCCCTGAGAGGAAGCGTCCCGTCCCGAGCAGCGCACGAGAAGCAGTCGCCGTCGCGACATGTGTGCCCCTGTAGGAGCAGCCGCCACATATAAAAGGCCAGCGGTATTAGTCCCTGCTCCGCGAGAGGCCGCGTGGAGCCCTGCTGAATTAGCACGGTCGAGCGCTGGAAGTGCCTGAGGAGGCGCGCTGCTACGCGCCAAATTCGGATGATCGCCCCGGATGTGCTCACAGCAGCACGCGATTGAAAAGGAGTTCAGGAGCCTACCCCGATCCCACCTGGTCGCTCTGGTGCACAAAGAGCGTTTGCGGCATCGCTGAGGCAGCGTGGAAGTGCCTGGAGAAAAGCGCCGGTTCACGCCAAAGCCGGGAGCTCACCCTGGGTGCGTGCAAAACGGCACGCGAAGAAAGAAACAAGGTCGGGAGCCCACCCCGATCATACCTGGTTGCTCCGGTGTCCAAGGAGCGTCTGAGGCATCGACGAGGCAATGCTGCATGAAAACCGACTGCCAGTGAGTGCAGAGTGAATCCATGTGAGCCTGAAGAGTGAATAAATCCAAATGTCGTGGAGGACGAGATTTCCAGACTGGCGGCCATCTTAGAGTCAGGCAGCCAGAGAGACATCCCCTATGTATGTATGTATGTATGTATGTATGTCTGTATGTATGTATGTGTGTTCTTATATAGTGCTCGATTTTACCCTTGGGCATCTCGGCGCTTGCCTTGGGAACCCGTCCTGGTTTTTCCCTGTGAGATCACCCGTGCTGGGCATCCCCAAGGTGAAAGCCAGGCATCCCGCCGCGGGGGGCCGTTGTGGAGATTAAGCAAGCTTGTTGCCCAGAGCTGCATAGTGTGAACTCGTGCTTAGAGTGGGCACCGAAGCGAGAATTATCGAGTCCGCGGACAATTGGGTTCAGGACCCTGCCGCGTCGGGAATCGAACCCTGGTCCCGGGTCTGACCTCCGCTTCAGGGTATGCCTCCTCTAACCAGTGAGCCACACTTCTCCAATCGCAACTCGGGTGTCACATCTGCGTCCCCCGGAACCATTGACTCTGATAGCTGGAGGAGGCATGGGCCCCAGATGGCAGGAGTGGTTCGAAGTTCGAAGACTTTGAGGACTATATTAAGGGGTCAAGAGTCACAGGAGATGAGGACAAACTGATTGCACTGCGCAATCTTGTTGGGAAAGAAGCTAGCAAGGTGATCAAGGACTTGCCGGCAACAGACACAGGAACATATGACAAGGTGCGAGATGCGTTAAATAAGAAGTTTTTACACAAAAGGAATTTGGATTATGAATGGTACATGTTTCACCAAGCTCGTCAAGAAAAGGAGGAATTGATGAGCACATTCATAGCGAGGCTACACCGACTGTCTCAATACTGTGAGTTCGACACGTTTTCAACGGAAGCCGCCATCAGATTGCGAATAATTGATGGCTGTCAATCAGAGACGCTCAGAAGACGGCTGCTACGGTAGAGCCATAATCTTGACGAAATTGAAGAATTGACTCGAGTGCATGACCAAGCAGAGGAGCATGCCAAAAGAATGGAAACAGGACGTGGTGAAAGGCGAGAGCAAGCATGTCGTGTGCAGGCCAATAACTCTCGCAGGCACTCGAGAGATCAACGGCGAAGATCCAGACCGGCATCCCATCACCCGTACGCTAGGCGCGGACGCCAAGAGTCTGGCAGAGGAGATAAGAAACGAGACCACCCTCGAAAGTGCTATAGATGTGGATATGACACATAGCTGTCCGGCAATGGGTCAGCAGTGTCGGAACTGTGGGAGACAAAATCACTTTGAGGCGATGTGTGGAGAGTATCGTAAAGAAAAAATGAATGAAACAACCAGGTCCTCTCGCCCCGACACAAGGCGACACCATGCAAAAGCAGTACAGGATTGGCCCAAATCATCCTCCGGTTCTTTGCACTCCAGCAGAGACTCTCACAATTCGCAATGGATGAGAAGGTCATCCTCTAGAGAGTCCCCATCAGCATCCCTGGAATCAGAATACACGGATGAGTATGTCAGCATGGTAGCTGATCCAGATCAGCTGAAGAAATATCCCAGACTGGATATCTGTGTGGGAACTCACGCAACCAAATTTGTATTGGACAGTGGGGTGTCACTGAATTACATCCCTGTGACTGAGTACAACAAAATGAAGCCACCACCCCCTTTGAGCCCGGCATATGTCAGAGTGTTCACATGGATGTCAAAGAAGCCTCTTCCCTGTCTGGGAAAGTTTGCAACAACACTCAAACATAAAACCACCTCTGTGCCGGCATACATTCATGTAATCGAAGGTCCGGAATCTGACGGTCTCCTCAGTCTCCCCACCACGGAGCGCCTTTGGCTAGTTGAGATCTTATACAGAGTCAGCGATGATCCAGACATTATACATAAGTTCCCCAAGTTATTCACTGGGCTTGGAAAGATGAACAAATGTCAGATTTGACTACACATTAATGACCAAGTACGCCCTGTAGTGCAACATCCCAGGCGGGTACCTTTTCACCTTCAACAAGCAGTGGAGGATGAAGTTCAAGAGCTGTTACAAACAGACATTATTGAACGAACAGACGGTCCGACACCATGGGTGTCACCTGTGGTCATCGTGCCAAAGAAAGGGACACCCGAAAAGGTGCGCCTATGTGTGGACATGAGGCTCCCCAACACTGCCATCGAAAGGGAGCGTCATCTGGGACCTCACTTGAGTGACATGATCTCATCATTAAATGGCGCTAGGGCTTTTTCAAAACTCGACTTAAATAAAGGATACCATCAGCTGGAACTGCATGAGAAATTGCGCTATATCACAACATTTGCCACTAACTTGGGGTTATTTCGATACAAACGGCTCAGTTTTGGTATTTCTTCTGCTGCGGAAATCTTTCAAGAAGCCATCTGTCAGACCATCCAGCACATACCGCACACACTGAACTACAGTGACGATATCTTAGTCTATGGGTCGAATGTCCAGGAACATGACACAGCATTGGATCGAGTGTGTCATGCCCTTCTAGAAGCCAATCTTACCCTCAACAAAGACAAGTGTGAGTTCCATCAATCCACTTTTAAATTCTTTGGACATGTGTTCTCTGGAGCCGGGATGAAGCCCGATCCCGAGAAAGTAATAGCACTGAATGACACCAAGAGTCCGCAAGATGTGAGTGACATTCAATCTTTTCTAGGCATGGCGAGCTACTGCTCCAGATACATAAAGGTTTACACCACCGTAAGTCACCCGCTACGGGCTCTTACAAAACAAGGACAGCCATTCGTCTGGACCCCCCTGTGTGAGCAGGCGTTTCAAGAAATCAAACGGGCTGTTGAGTCAGCGGACAACCTGGCCTACTTCAGCCCCAAAAGACACACAAAAATAACTGTTGATGCCAGCCCCGTGGGACTGGGTGCAATACTGGCTCAGTTTGACAAGGAGACAGACCAGAGACATATTGTGGCTTATGCCAGCTGCAGTTTATCGGGCACGGAAAAGGCGTATTCCCAACCCAAAAAGGAAAGTCTTGCGGTTGTATGGGCATGCAAGCACTTTCATGTTTTTATTTATGGCAAGCATTTTACCATGGTGACTGATCATCAGGCGCTCATCACCATCTTTTGAAATCCCAGAGCCAAGAGGCCACCTCGAATATAGCACTGGGGTTTGTGTCTGCAGGAATATACGTACACAATAATACACAAGCCGGGAAAATCAGCGAATCCTGCTGATTATATGTCGAGAATTGATAGTGGGCGACCCAGTATACCCTTGAGGGTTTGGGCAAAGAGTATGGTGGGGTAAAGATACCTTCAAGGGATTTTAATAGACACAGGAATTTTGAAATCACTTAAAGGATGAGATTGTGTGGGCTTAGTGATTTGGACCCACTAATGCTGGTTATGCAACAACAAAAATGACATATATTTAAAGCTGTTACTTGTGAGTAATCAGTCAGGAGAGAGAGGAAAAAGAGATTGAAAAACGGGTGTATATAAACAAAGAGTATTTAATCTTTTTTTTCAAATCAAGTTAAAAAGTTGGGTACAAGATAAACAGCAAAGATGTAAAAGGGTAAAACCATTAATCCACACATCCCTTGTTACATCAATTGCTCAAGCTTTTCTACCTAACACAAAATTAATTAAATATTCAATGGTAGATAAAGCCACAGTCGACGTTTCGGTCTCTATTCTTTCATGTAGGAGACCATCCTCAAGACATGGATTTCATATCTTGAGTACCCGAAAAATGATAACAGATTAAACATTTTTTTAAAAATACTGTCTCAACCCAATGAAAGTAGGATCTACTTGATATATATAACACCCACAGAGCTCTCAACTCCTAAGAATAAAGGCAGATATTTAGGAATACCTTTTAGTTGAACCACAATAAAAAAATAGTGGTAAAGTAACAGATACAAGATTTTGAGTTACAGCTATTATTTACATCATGAATGACATTCAGGAGATACAGTTTGTGAATCAAATTAGACTTAAATGGAAACCCGACCACGCCTCTCTAGATGTGGTCACAAACTTGATAATGACTTTTTTTCACCAACGTGGCCACATACGCTAGGTGAAAAACTGGGGGAAGTCCCAAGACACTCAGCTAATAAGAACCCTTTAGTGATTTCCCTTTATATCTAAAAATGCCAAATTTCCTCAAAGGATGTACAGTCTTATGCAATTAAAACCATATGCTACACAAATCAAGAATCCTGAACAGTGTGTATGTTATAAAAAAATTACAATTTATTACAAATCAATTAAAACAATGTTATACAACATGATAATAGTGCCAAAATTCAAGTGCAGTTTCAATATAAACATAAAATCAATAAAAAATACACAGTTAAAAATGATCAAGGAATCACAGTTGTTGGAGTTGTCAACGCAGCGTTTCGGTGTGTAAACGATACCACCTTCTTCAGGACAAACAATGCTATACAAAAGAACATTACAATTAGATACATATCATGGTTCATGAAACTTAGCATTCTTTAAAAACACATAGTTATTACTGTTTTTAGGCACATTTTTAATACACACTTAAGTAGATAGTTTCTATTGATCAGAGAGGACTTCGCGTTAGTACATCATTCAAGCATTTGAGTTATAACAGGCTATACACGTGGTTCTTAACTATGGTGACAAAAGGTCACCACCTAGGTAGCTTCTGAGGGGAAATCAAAAGGCATACCTGTGAATTAATTATTTACTGTTCCTCTCGTATTGAATTAGGAGGATGATTGGATCGATGTCACTCAATTTTGTCGAGCATCTGGTCTGTTTGATTCCAGTGTAAATTCCCTTTCTGTAAGGAATACAGGGTCACAAACGCGTGTTTTTTTAGAATTATAAACATGAAGTTTGTTTTGTCAAATTGAACCCTTTGGTAATAATTGGCCAGTATCTGTTTACCTTATTCTCTCAGGAACATTGAGTTGATGAGGATGATGCTGGAGGGGGGCCACCGTATTATAAATAAAAAATCACTGAAAGTGAAATGAGGTATGATTTTTAATTTTCAGGCAGGGATTATATGCTAGGTAATATGCAAAATTATGAGATACATCAAATAATTTTGTCCTTTTCTATTTTATTGTGTACCCACCATTAAGATAAATGTGTGGGTCCCGGAGACAACTTTGTGGGTCCCGGAAATATATGTCTATAACAAATAATTCTTCGGTGCCCAATGGGTATTCATTGTTGCCTTACACCACAAATTTGGTGACAAAGGATCACTGTAAAAAATAACTGTGACATATGGTAATTAGACACTATACTGGCGTGTCGATGAGTTACCTGCTTAAGGAAGAACCACTACAAAATGGCCGCCCCTTTGTGCAAAAGACTCTATGAGTTTTAAGTATTCTAGTCCTCTGTCGATCTCCAAATGACAGAGTATAAACTGTGAACCTGCGGCCACTTTCTTTGCATCCACTGCTGTATCATTCGCTGCGTGAGAACGGACTCTGACACATTGAACTCAGGTATTTTGAATTAGGTCACCCCGCAAATTTCCCTGCCTAAATAAATTGCCTTGATTAATCGCCCTGTTTTCTATTCTAAATCTTATGGTGGTCTTTTAAACTTTTAGAACTGAATACCTCACTGAAAAAGATTTACAAGAAGGCGTCGCTATACCTTCGAATGTGTAAGGTATGTATGGACTCTTAGAGTAAAATTATGCATTAACACATTTGAACACTTCCAAAGGTTTAATGTAACCTCTTTCTTTCCCTGTATTGCAATCAGGGAATCCTTTAAAATTAACGAGGACCCCGCCCCTAAACCCGTGGTTTCGGAAACGACCGACTTAACAGGTATTCTGTGATTAACTCAGCTACTATGTCTTAATAAAATCTGACAGCCCTGTTTAGCTAGAGCTCCGGTGTATAGAATATACAGCTGCATAGGACATTAGAATGTCGGCCGCAATCACAATGTAAAGTGATTACTGTGATTTGACTTGTGTATCAATGTGTTTGAGCCTGAGATCAGCCAGGGTAGATCATGTAGGAACTGGATCAGGTGCCTCACCCTTCTTGTACCGCAAATAATACACCTTTTAAAAAATAATGAGTGACCCCCCCTTTTCTAAATCTGTGGCTTTACACAGGCAATTTAGTGATTATTCGGATATTATCCCTTTTCGATTTCTATAATGTCGTAAAAACCTGACAACATCCGTTAGCCAAAACTCTATCATAGAGCGTATACAGTATAATTTAACATTAAAACTGTCCACCAACACTGACTAGTGAGTGTTTTGGTCAACAAGGCTAACAATGCAGAATGTTTTGGGAAACTATTGTGACTTCGCCTTAAAACAAAAGATATAGGCAAATGTATAAGTAAGAAATAATAACTTGTGTATAAAATGGGGAAATGCATAGACGCATATTGGATATTATCAGCTTACCAATACATCTATATTATCTATAAATACAGATACCGCCACAACATTTTTAATCTCTATGGTACAAACTATTCCATCTACCTGGGACACCTGTTGGCTCACATAAGGTAAAAACCAAGGATTTAGTTACACGGAAATTCGATCTAATATAGGGATATGTAATGTAACTCCAATTCTTGTTCTGCTTCACTATCCAATCACAAGGTAGTTCAGCGCAATACGATAATTCTTGAATCGGTATCAGCGCTAGGAAATTTACTTTATGATCCGGACGCTTGCATGATTGACACATGCGCCTACATGATTGAGGTACAAAAATATGTTAAAAATGAGGGTTGTTTTTATGCCAACACTCGAATTAACTTGTCTATCCATTATAAACCACGTGCAAATTTGATTCCTGACCTAATTCTTTTTAGATCACTGTCCTAACCATTATAGAACTAATACATTGAATGTTAACCTAAGGTTCTCTTGGGCTAAAATGGATGCCCTGCGGACAATTTTGATGATGACATAGAATTGACATTATTTAGGAAGTGCACTCCTTAATTATGATATTATTTATTTAACTTGATGTTTAAATTGTATCTTTTAAATGTTTTTCATTACATAAATGAAGAATTTACTTTTTTATCTAATTTGATTCACAAACTGTATCTCCTGAATGTCATTCATGATGTAAATAATAGCTGTAACTCAAAATCTTGTATCTGTTACTTTACCACTATTTTTTTATTGTGATTCAACTAAAAGGTATTCCTAAATATCTGCCTTTATTCTTAGGAGTTGAGAGCTCTTTGTGTGTTATATATATCAAGTAGATCATACTTTCAATGGGTACTCAAGATATGAAATCCATGTCCTGAGGATGGTCTCCTACACGAAAGAATAGAGACCGAAACGTCGACTGTGGCTTTATCTACCATTGAATATTTAATTAATTTTGTGTTAGATAGAAAAGCTTGAGCAATTGATGTAACAAGGGCTGTGTGGATTAATGGTTTTACCCTTTTACATCTTTGCTGTTTATCTTGTACCGAACTTTTTAACTTGATTTGAAAAAATTATTAAATACTCTTTGTTTATATACACCCGTTTTTCAATCTTTTTGCTCTCTCTCCTGACTGATTACTCACAAGTAACAGCTTTGAATATATGTCATATTTGTTGTTGCATAACCAGCATTATTGGGTCCAAATCACTAAGCCCACACAATCTCATCCTTTAAGTGATTTAAAAATTCCTGTGTCTATTAAAATCCCTTGTAGGTATCTTTACCCCACCATAGTCTTTGCTCAAACCCTCAAGGGTATACTGGGTCGCCCACTATCAATTCTCATATCAAGCACAGACGGCTGTCTGGTGTGGGCCACTTTTTTAAGTGTTTTTTTGTAGCTTTAAAACTTTAGCTATATGTCTGAGGCAGAGATTTTAGCCTACTCAGAAGAATATATTCTGAAAATTGCTAGCGGACCCTCGCTAATGGGCAATAAAACATTGTTTGTCCAATCAGCTCATGAAACAGACCTAAATCAGCTGGAAAGACTAAAAAAGAAACTGGTGCGGACAGAGCTGCATGCTAAGTTCCTCACTGACTGCCTTAGTGCAAACATAATTCCAACAGGGCTGCAAATACGAAACATACCGATCATCTTTACTGATGACGAGGAATTTAAAGTTGGTTTTAGTTATTCAGCAAACAGGTGCTCTCGCACCAGGATGGTGTTAAGTATTGAAACAGCTGGCAGACAAATCAAACTTCTTACCACAGAGATAGAGGCCCTAGAAAAGAAAATTCTGGGAGACTTCACCATCACAATAGTAAGTTTCTACTGGAGAAAGTCCAACAGACAATCAAGGACTTTGAAATCTTTAATGCCCATAAGAAAACAGATAAACTTCAGAATGACATTAGGAAATATAACAAAGAACGCACATATCCTTATTTAAATAAGGATTTCTATGCCCCACAGAACACTAACCAACAACCTAGGGGTAGAAAAATAATAAATTTTTCCGATACCGTATCTGAATCAGGCAGTGATAAATCTGCTGACAATAACCAACACCTACAAGACCAACAGCCATCTACCTCTCGCCAGCCCACTTTTTTAGCTCAGGAACGGTGATACAACGGTCAACAGCACAGACCCCAAATACAACCATAGAGGAGAGGATGGAACCGAACCCCATGTACACCGGGGTTTCGCAAGACTCGCAACCAGTATTGCGAGTGGTAACATCTAATCAGTCCATCCCTATTTTCAATGTATCTAGTCATGTGCTGTCAGAAAAAGAAATTGAGGTTTTATCAGCTGGTCTCAGTTTCATCCCTAGCTATAAAAATGACCTCTTCGAAACCAAACTTGAAATGTACAGATTTTTTAGATCTGTGAGACTTAAAAACTTTTTTGCTAATAATATCAGTAGCAGAAATCAAGGCATAACGGGCCTTCGTTGCCCTTCAACCGTTTACCCCTTGAACTCCATGGTTAGGAAAGAAGTTGTCACATTTGAGAACACTGTCTTGATTGAAATAGATATCCTTTTTAAGAAAAGACTGCAATACAAGTCGAACTTCCCTATTGTCCAACAAAAAGCGTTACGTAATCTCCAAACATTGGAGAATACCCTAATTAAACCTGCAGATAAAGGTGGAGGAATATATGTCGAGGCACCCCGAACCATCTCAGGCCTAACGTCCATCACTAACGGAAGAGTATATTCATTTTGTAGTGGATCACGCCAGGCCATCGGTGGTTCCATTAGAAGCAATATGTGAGGCCACCAGGCAAGATGACATCTTTCAAAAGGTGATGCGTCAACTACGGACCAATAGGTGGAGACATGACAGCGAGGAGGAAGGGCAGGACCCTCAGACCTGCCAAGAGATGCAGGCTTTTAGGCATGTAAGGGAAGAACTATCTGCCACCTCAGAAGGGCTCTTACTAAGAGATCAACGGATTGTCATCCCGAGACAGCTGCGGCAGGGCGTCATCAATTTGGCCCACGAAGGTCACCGTGGAGTGTTTGCGACAAAAAGAGCACTCAGGGAGCGAGTGTGGTTTCCGATGCTTGACCCAATGGTGGAGCTCACACTAAAGGACTGCCCCCAGTGCCAACTGGTCAGCCATGGAAATCCTCCAGCTCCTCTACAAGTGACCAAATTACCCAGTGGGGTATGGCAGGAACTTGCCATGGACTTCTATGGACCCCTTCAGTCAGGCAAATATGTCTTAGCAATAATGGATGAATATTCGAGATTTCCAATTGCACAGTTTGTAGCATCCACCAGTGCCGCTAGCACCATTGCCGTATTGGATGAAGTGTTTGCTGCCTGGGGCGTACCTAAGGAACTCAAGACAGACAATGGCCCTCCTTTTAACGGACATGAGTTTGGAGAGTTTGCGAAGCATCTCAATTTTAAACATCGAAAAATCACTCCTCTCTGGCCTCAGGCCAATGGCACCATAGAGAGGTTTATGGCAAGTTTAAAAAAGACTTTTCAACAAGTCACCATAGACAAAAGAGACTTCCAAGTGGCTCTCAATGAGGTCCTGAGAGCATATCGAACGACACCACATGCCACCACAGGAAAGTGTCCTGCCACACTTATGTTAGGGCGACCAATCAGAACAAGGATCCTACCTGGGATGGAGCTCTGCAACCAGTGTCACCTGCACGTGCCCATCAGGAGGTAATGGTGGCTGATCAGGCAGGCAAGAACAAAATGAAGTCCTACGCTGATGCTCGGAGAAGATCCAATTCTCCATCCCTTCATGAGGGAGATTGTGTAGTGGTTAAGCAGGAACAGCTGAGAAAGACAGACTGCAAATTCAGAGCTGAACCGTTGCTGATCACTCAACAGAAAGGCACGATGGTAACTGCAGAGTCCGAGAACAAACGGATCACCAGAAGTGTATCGCATTTCCAACGGTGCACTCCAGCTATGAAAGAGGCTCTCAATAAGACCATTGAACAACAGAATACTGAGAGGCCTGATCGCGCAGCTGCAGTGCAGAGACCTGAAACTCAAGCAGAAGCTGATTCTGAAGGTCGAGGACCTCAGACCTCCACGAAATATTTAACGACCTGTACGACTGATAGAGGAACTATGATCAAGTCAGTTTGTTTCATTTGTTAACAAAGGGGGAGATGTAAGAATGTGCAGTCTAGTAGTTGGGTGTGGGCGGAGCTAGGGGGCCAGAGGAAGAGGAGGAGTAACAGCAGGAAGAGGTTAGATAGAGTAGGGACAGGGACGAGACAAGAAGCAAAGAATAAAGCTCGTAAGTAACATAACTAAGTGTCTGTCATTATTGTAAGCCAGACACTACACCTGTCTTTCCTTTTCAACAAGCACAATTAAAAACAAATTGGTCACAAATGTAAATATCTAAGTTAGTACCAAATTCACATGTGAATGCCAATACTCTGAGCTGAGACACACTCCTTAACATTTTATTCAGCAGGCTGCTTGCTTTTGAAGGCATGGAATTTGTGCATTATGTTTGGTTTGTCAAATAATTGCTTGCGTAATTTAGCATTAGCTTAAAGATATATATGCCATTGACCATCCCCAGATGGTGCAGTGAAGGTGGAAAACTGTCCAAAATCTGCTGTGCAGCATGGCCAAGGCTGCCAAACTGCACAGTTAATTTGCTCGCAGGGTTGTAGCCGGTGGCATCACTAGTGACAAGATGATATTCGAAAAAGCACAAAAATGTTCCCAATTTATTGCAGGTTTGCCAGGTTGGCTTGAAAAATGTCAAAACAAAGAAAAATGAGCAACACTGTAAATAGTAAAATTATGTATAATGTGCCTGTCACTGAACATGCAGGCAAGCTTAGTTGAAATATTGTACTCTTTAGTCAGTGGTGTGCCTGTCACCGATCGTGCGGGCAAGTTAAAAATACATACCATCTTAAATAATGGTGCGCCTATCACAGAGCGTGCAGGCAAACTTAACAGTGATACCTGGATGTGCCGGTTCCGAATATGCAGGCAAGCCGTGAGAGCTGAGAGGAGAGTCGAATGTTAAATAGTGGTGTGCTTGTCACTGAGTGTGAAGGCAAACCGCATTGAAAACAGTTGGTTATCCCCAACAAAATATGGCTGACATGAAGCGATGTGACACGCTGCTCAAGCTACCAGGATTGCCTGACTATGAAGTCACGAGACGTTACGCCTGGTTCTCTGCGTCCCCATTGTGGGGCCAACTAATGCAGAAGGGCAGTCTGGGGTCGAACCAGCACCGAAGGGCAGCCTGCTGCTGTTTATTTATTTATTTATTTATTTATTTATGGAATTTTTAATGCGCAGCTAATACCCGAGGGTGTCTAGGCGCAGTATGATGCTTTAGGAAACAGTAATCAGCACACAAACTTATTGGTTAAAGAGCCAAGTCTTCAAAGCCCTACGAAAACAAATAAGAGTGGGGGAAGTTTTGATATGTGAAGGGAGAGAGTTCCACAGTCTGGGAGTTGCAACCAAGAATCGTCTGTCTCCCCAGGTGGCGGTTCTTGTTCGGGGCACAGATAGTAAACAGCTAGCTGCTGATCTTAGGTTCCTTATAGGGGTGTATAGCTGAAATGCCTCTCTTAAAAACTTCGGGCCAGTATGATGAATGGCCTTATAGGCAATACATAAGGCCTTAAATTTGATCCTGCTCTCCACTCTTAGCCAATGAAGATGGCGTATAGCTGCCGAGATGGACTGGCGCCTTGGAATGTTGAGAAGGATTCTGGCTGCCATATTTTGAACAGATTGAAGCTTGTTCAAGATATATTTATGAGTGTTGAGAAAGAGGGCATTTCCGTAATCAAGCTTGGAAAACACCAAGGTGGTGATTAGGGTTTTTCCAGCTGATGATGGTAAATACGGTAGCAGCTTTTTTATCTTTTTCAACGTAAAAAAGGCAGCTGAGACAACCCTATTTACATGGTGTTTGAAGGACAGATGTTTATCAAAGATCACTCCAAGATTCCTGACCTTTGCGACTGGGACCGGAGGAAGACCCATCTGAATAGGCCACCAAATCGGGGACCATTCGGAGAGATGTTGCCAAAGGTCATAACCTCCGTTTTCTCCGCATTCAATTTTAGACAGTTACTGTGCATCCATGCTTGTACCTCCAGTATCCCCTCCTGGAAATTAGCTGCTACCACTGGGCCGTTCTTATGGACCGCCAACACAAGTTGGGTGTCGTCGGCGTAAGTAGTTAGGCGCATCCCATGAGATTTTATGACCCTTGCCAAGTCTGCAACATAAATGTTAAAAAGCGCAGGGCTTAACGACGATCCTTGGGGGACCCCGCATGGCAGTTTAGAAGTCGGGGAATAATAATTGCCCAGTTTGACTGCCTGTTTGCGGTTAGCCAAAAAAGAGGCTATAAGATCTTTGGCCAAATTATTAATCCCCAGGGCTGTGACACGGTCGACCAAGATAGCATGGTCGACCGTGTCAAAGGCCGCCGAGAGATCCAACAGAATGAGCACTGCTGCTCCTCCCGAATCCAGGATGTTTCTAATTTCATCGGAGGCCTTTATCAGCGCAGTTACGGTTCCGTGTCCCCTCCGGAAACCGAACTGCGTATCATCCAGGAGTTCGTGCATCTCTGCAGGGGCATAACAAAGGCTGCCGCAGCCCCCGCGGTGCGGGCGGGCCCCCAAGCTCCAGGGCCCCCTCAGCACAGCACTGTGGCCGCAGAGCTCCTGATTGAGCCCGGAGGGGGCTCCTTCACCTACCTTGCAGGGAGGCCCCCTCAAGTTTCGTTTTGCCGGTGCATCTCTTTTGTGGGGCAAAGCTATGTCGATGAGCAGCCTGATGCCGGGTTAGCACCGAAGGGCAGTCTGGTGCTGCGCGTTCTTTCGATGCCCAATCAGAGCTGCAGAGAAGGCACAAGATGATCTAAAAATACATATCATCCAGAGCGGTGTCAGTGGACTGATGAGCACCAGGAATTTGTCGCCAAGATTTAATAGATGCACCAGAAACAGAGATATGTTTAAGGTATTTTTATTTCTGTACATCAAGCCCACTACACAGCTGGCCCTGCTAGCTCGTGTCCCAACAGCTTAATGAGCTCCAATGGGATCCCAGCAGACATTCCTAACCGCGCACACAACACAAGTCAAAACAAAACAATGCATTATGTAATAACAAACGAGCTGAGTGGAAGCGCTCATCTCACGCATATCATTTATAACAGGAACCTAACCCATTACATTTTTGAAATTGATAAACCTATTTTTTAGGCTAGTGGTAGCTGACCAGGCAGAGACTTAAGTTGCCAAGTTTCAAGCAGGGGGGCCCTTGGAGTCCCTGGTCTGGAGCTGCATTATATAAACACTGAACTCCACCATGCAGTGGGACCGCTGGGGTAGAAGGGCAACTGGAAAAGATCATGAATGGAAAAAATGTGGAAGCAAACCCTCCTGTGAGATGTACTCAAGATGAGACGGCAAACTGGTTGAATACCCAAACACTCTCAGATAGGTAGGGAAGACATGGGAGACGTTGATGAGGAAGCCCATGAAAAGAGAGACCCACATACACACCCACAAATGGATATTTAGAATCTGTAGCCATTCAGATGAATTCGTTGTGACATGGCTGTGCTTTAATCGAGGGAGGTGGATGTGAGATTTTAGGAAACATATACCATATTAGCACCTTGTAGCATTGCATAAACGCTTTGGAGTGAGAACCCACCCGTGCCTCTAATATACCAAACAGACCAGAAAGGCAAGAGAAATATGACATAAAAAACAAACTACTGCACCATTCAAAGACACTTTCATGATTAAAGTTCTACTTTAGAAGGGAAAATGCAGCCCTTTTTTGTTCACACTTTCGTTTTTACCCACTCTTTATTATTCTGCACAAAAGTTGGCATGCCAAACTCAAATCGGATAAACTTATTTTTAATCGATCAGGTTTGTCAAATTTTGGCACAGTTAGTAGCAAAACAAAAAATGAACGAGAGATTTTGTGTATGTGTGTGTTACCAGCATATAATTATTTTTAAATCAAAGTTTCCATTGGAAAATCTATATAACGGAAGGGGTGGAGAGAGAGGCAAAGAGAGAGTGAGTTAAACATTGTAGATAGAAAAAAAAACAAATGGTCTAAGGATTGTGACGTGATCATAAACTATAAGGCCACAGGAAGACTGATTTGTAAATTTCACCAGAACAGGAGATGGCAACATGGTTGTATGTAGTAAAAAGAAGGGAACAATTCTTAATTATGTCAAGTCAAGTCATGTTCTTAAGACTGGAAATTTACAGAATTAAAAAAACAAACATTTTTTTTATTAAAAGAAAGCACATTTTTTCTGTGGAAGGGAGAGATTGTACAATTTGTTCTGTTTAAGGTACAGCTTACAATGTGCAGTGGCAGTCAGTTAGAATGTATACATTTCATTATTAGATTGTGTGGGATGGGCCATAATTCACAAGAAGAAACCAAATGGCTATTAATCACAAGGCATAGATATGGTGATGTGCTCTCACTGCATGGATCGAACTCCTTAGGGCCCGTTCTAAAACTACATTTTGTAGTATGTAAAGTAGTATTACAGTAGTAATAGGCACAGACCACAAAATGCTATTAACAACCCTAAAAGCAGAGACTACCGGCTCTGTCTTTCGTGTTTTCCTCTGAGGAGAACATGTAGGCATTTGTTCCAGTAAAACAAGACATACAGGGAGAAGTGTGCTGACTGGAAAATGGGGCATACTTACTACTAGATGGGAGAGGTATAGGGAAATGTAAGGAGGGGTTTGGGTAGGTATATGATAAACAAACGGGCGGACTATCAATATGGATAGGCACTCATTTGGGCATCCAGGCAAAACAAATGCAAACTAACTCCCTAGACGTCCAGTGTGTCCTATTAACACCTCAAAGTAAATCACAAGTAGCTATAATAAATACCGACTCAAGGCCAGTTAAAAAGGGGCAGGAATCAAACACAATTAAAGCACTCGATTACTTTACCAAGGTTTATACCCCTCTATCGCGATAATTTTGGGTGGTGATTTTAACTGCCAGTTCGAGCCTCTGGGTAGTATGGAGTTCAGTGAACAAGACGAGGTAGACTTACTCTGGCGTATCCCAGACCCCAAAATCACTCCAGTTAGGGCATGTACACTGTTGGTGCTCCAGATAAAATCTTTCTCCCTTGCAACATCTATGCGGGCGTGCAATGGGAGATTGGATCCCGACTGTCTAGGGGCAGTCACCTATAATAGGGTAAACCAAACCTCCATCATTGATTACATCATGATAGAGGCAAAATATTGGGATAGGCTGAAAGAATTCAGGGTTTTACCAAGGCATGATAGTGACCATAATGCCTTGGTCTTAACCCTCAAGCCTGGGTCCTTTGGCCTTACAAATCCAGTCCCAGATCCTGTGACGGTGATGACACCTCTCACGGTAACAAGCAATAGGAAAAGGATTAAATGGCCCCACTTTGCGAATTCCCCCACTAGCCTTGCAAAAATATACCAGATTGCAATTCCACGCATAAGCGAGATGGGTGAACCGGTCCTTTGCCGGCAGCCCGTAGAAATACATACGCAACTGGCTATGACACTAGGGGAGGTGCTCCACCCAGTCAGTAGAAACAAACAAAGCACCCCTAGGTCGCACCCCTGGTTCGACTGCACCTGTAAGAAAGTAAAGAGGGATCTCCTTCCTTAAATCCAAAGATATTGCATTAATTAGGGCAACTAAACTGCGATACAAAAAGGAGATTATCAGGGGCAAGAGAGAGTGGGAGGAAGCCAGGTGGGAAGAACTGAGACAAGCGCTCCTTTTAAAGGATGCCAAATCATTTTGGGCTATAATTAATGCTGGTACAAAAGGGGGGGGGAAAGGTTAATTTCCCGAACATAGCTCCCTCAGTATGGGAGGCACACTTTGCAGCCCTTTACACAAGCCCTGAGACTGGTGCTAAAGTGTATCAATGGCAGGCCCAGATGCCAGGAGTAGATAGGACCCTTCGGACTTCCTTGGCCCTAGACTCCCCGCACGAGCATCGACTGTCGGGGGCCTCGGGCTTGGATCATCGAAGGGGTCCACTGGATGATCAGGAGATGACTTCCTCTCAAAACCTTGAGAGTATTTCTCTCAAGGAAGTGGAGTCTGCTATCGAAAGATTGCTCCCAAACAAAGCCCCAGGCCTTGATAAATTACCTGGCGACCTCTTTCGCTCCCAGCCCAAACTTTGGACTCTGTATCTTGCAGTCTTGTTTAATGCCATCCTCAGGGGTTCCAAGTTACCAGAAAACTGGTTGGGAGCTGAGATCGTACCCATTTATAAGACGGGCTGCCCGTTATCTCCGTTCAACTACAGGCCCATTAGTCTCTTAGACACTACGCAAAAACTAATGGGCCGGATCCTACTGGACAGAATATTGGGATGGATAGAGGAACATAAAATACTGACCACCCTACAAGCCGGATTTAGATCTGGCATTTCGACCCTGGACCAGATTTTTAGGCTGCAGGTCCTTTTCTGGAAAACTGCAAGAGTAGAGGGTGGCAGCCTCTACCTTGTTTTTGTGGACCTGTGGGCCGCCTTCGATCTGGTGCCCAGGGAGAAAATATGGAGGGTACTGGAAGAACTAGGCCTCCCGTCCTACTTACTAGATGTCTTGATCCGACTCCATGCGGGCAATTTTGCCCAGGTCAGGTGCGGAAGGATTGGAGAACTCTCGGCCGGCTTCCCAGTAACCAGGGGTGTACGCCAGGGTTGTACCCTGGCCCCTACACTCTTTAGCCTCTATGTCAACGGCTTGATAGATGAATTGGATGGAGTCAGGGATAATGATGCCCCGAGACTGGCTACTGGACGGGTGCCCGCTCTGATGTTCGCGGATGACACTCTGCTGTTATCCCGAACATCAACGGGCATCCAGCGGGTTCTGGATGGGTTTTCAACCTTCTGTGCCTCAAGGGGATTGGAGGTAAACTTGGATAAAACCAAGTTTATGTTTTTCAATCCTCCAAGGCACACCCGCCCGAACCCTGTCTTGAATGGCACCCCGCTTGAGCGGGTGAAAACCGGGTTTTTACCTGGGTGTCATGCTAATCGAAGATTTTGACTGGGGTCATCAGCTGTCTAGATCCACCCTGACACTTTCACAGATTACAGGGGGAATTGGGAAATTTCACAAAACTTCACAATTTAAACCAGTTGCCCCTGTTCTTGAAACCCATAGAGCCCAGACCAGGTCAGCAGCTATGTACGGTGCAGAACTCTGGCGACATAAGAACGCACTGAGTCTCCTAAAGGTTGAGCAAGCTTTTATGAAAAATCTGGTAGGCCTACCCCAAAGCACCCCTCTCACACCATTGTGGCTAGATATGGGCCTTGAGTCCATTAAAGATCTGGTAGCCGCACAACCCCTGCTCTATTGGAGAAGGCTCTGGACTGTACTGGAGCTTGTTGATTACAGAGCGGAATTTTCAGCAGTCTGGGGGCAGGTCAAGAACAAAAATATACCCTGGCTATCCCACACCAAGGTTCTCCTCTACCAAATTGGCTTGCCTCAACTGTGGGAGTCCCCGGGGAAGAGCCGCCCAAGGGTACAGAGGTCAGAGCTGCTGGCTATTCTTAGAAACCATTGCCTTAATATGTTACACTGCTCGACAACTCTGGGTAGGTTATCAACTGAATTTCTGCAGTTGAAAATTGCACCCAAGAGGGAGGAATTTCTAGATCTAGTGCAGCCTCCTCTTGCGCGAAAATTATATACCCAATTGAGGCATGGCTGCTTGCCCATTAGGGTGCTGACCTCTAAATGGACTACCTCAAATGAGGAAACCTGCCCAGCCTGTAATAATAGAATGGAAGATATTGTGCATGTCCTGTTCTTCTGCCCGGTGTATAGTAAAATACGGAAATGCTGGTTGGCTCCACTGTGCAGAAACTTGGGACTCAGACAATGTGCACAGGCTTGTGGAGTTTTAACATACGATACCTCCCCTCCTATTGTTTTTTCGGTTCCCCGCTTCCTACATGGTATGTGGCGTAGAAGGACCACCTTTTTGATAAAGATCTAACCGGAGCAATTCCCCTTTTATTCCTTTTTTTTCTTTCCTTTTGATAACTTGCTGTATAATAACTTTTTAACTGTTCGTATTTATGGATTTTATTACTGTGCTTGTATGTATTTTATCAGCACTTTTATGGTCAATGACCGAAATAAAGTTATCAAATGAATGATAAACAAACACACTTCTACACATTATTAGTGTTTACAAAATATTAATAATAAATCAAAGCACTGCATATTTGAATACATGTTTAAATCTTGCCTAATTTGGTGTGTTAATATGTTATAACATTGTATTTTATCATAAGTTAAAAATAATCATTTAAAATTCATTTACATTCATGTTTTTACAGCAAAATAGTTTTAATATTTCTTTAAGAAATAAAAGACTTTAGTAGTTTTCCATTTACCTTCCCAGTAGCTGAGATCCCCACCTTCATGTGCAAAGTTATTAGTAGTAACTTTACATTTGTAAATCCTGTGGTAGGAGGCTCCACTTCCTTTTATGGCTTGAAATAAGTAAAAATACTCTAAGAAATGGTGAAAAGCAAAAAAGTGTACAGTTACACCCAGGTGTAATAATTAATTTTTGTGAGTAAATAGACTCATGTATATTTAGCTTTGTCATTAGGCACCTATGTACTAGCAAATCTGATTAAATAACTTTGTTTTTAACCACTGCACGTGAAAATACAGAATGGTCTAAACTATAAATGTAGATCATCAGATTTCAATATCTAAGATTTTGAAAATCTTTACTTCGTTAAAGGAGGAGAATGACATGTTGACCCACTCAAGGCTTTGAGGCATAAACTATTCTTATTGCGTTCGAGATATAGAATAGGTTTATAGAAAGAACATCTAATTTGAAATATCCCTGCCAGTCTTGGAGCTAATGTATGGTAATTGTAGTAGAACATATTTCATCAAACCCTCAATGAGAGGAGAAAGGGGAGTTAACCAACTATCTATCAACATCTCCCACATCAGAAACCCTTTTCCATGCACCCCGTTTAATAATAGAACCACTATATTAGCATTAAAGATCTTTTATTTTGATTCATATGCATAAATCATTTCCAACTTGCACTGAATGAAGGATTGTGTGCAAGGGCATTGCCATACAGAATACATAATATAGGGGCTAAATTAGGGTGCATGAGCAATCATTGCATTAATATTACATTCACTGCCAACCTTCATATCATAAGCAATCTTGACCTTTGTTGATGCAACAAACAAATTGTCTTGCATGTCAGAACGTGATCGCTTCAATCATTTCCTTGCTAGAGTAACGCAGGGCTCCACAACAATGTTCCGACAGGCCCCTGCTCAAAGGTTCATTTGAAGATGCACTGTTGTGAGGCACATGAATGTCACTTAATGGTAATTAATTTGAAAAAGAATTAAAGAGGCAACTATTGATGTGGTAGACAGAATATCTGAAAAAAACTATTTTACACTTGCAAATATCCCAGTACAGTTCTTTGGTTACACTTTGAATGCAGTGGATGCTGGTGGTAAGAAATAGAGTAAGACATGTGCGTAATAATTCTGTATTGTGAGCAGTGTCAGCAGTGAGAAAAATGTAATCCTTTAAATTTAATAAATATACTAAAACTGCATCACACCAGGTGAAAGTGGTGAGAAACCGTATAGAATGCGTATTAGTAAACATCTATCTGACAACTGCATGAAAAGACGACTTTAAAGGTGACCAAGTTTTCTACAAATAAATATGCTAGGTAATGATATGGTGTGGTATATAAAATTTAAGAATGAAATGATCCACTCAATTTAAAGTCCCGCAACCACTATTACCTAGACTTATTTTGAAAGAAAGTTAATGGGATGCACTGGGAGAAAATAGCCTTGTTTAATGTGAGAAAACAGTAAGATAGCAATTTATTAGTCTCTTGTATTTGGAAAACTTTTTGCCTTTGACTCTTTCCTCCTACCCATGCCACCAGTTTTCTAGGTTTACAGGATTGTATTTATTGACTTGACGCGTTTCGACAGCACAGTCTTTGTAAAAGAGTCATACTCTATATATATGTTCACTGAAAAAAACATGGAACCAGAAGGGTGTAAGATCATGCAGGCAAGCAGTAATGCTCTGCTTTAACCCCAACGAGACCCAGCTAAACTGTAGAACAGTTAAATATTTTTAAATAGTGGCCAAAAAATTAAATGAAACAGTATAAGGACGCGAACAACCAACCGCACTGGGATAAAGGCAGTCTTCTCAAACGACCCTTAACAAAATTATAAAGATTACTGAGCGAAAATTAATTAAATCAGGGGAATAGAGATCCTGCAACTGCCTTATAACTACAAGAACTCCAACTAAAAAATAGCAGTGATCAATAGGAAGACCCACTACCTGACTATAGACTCTTGAGATTTTATTAAAGTGTAACATCTTTTTGCCAGGAAAAGTTTTACATAGTCAAAAGACTTTAAATTTCTATATTTAATTTTTGTGTAAAATTGTGAGTTTTTATTAACTGTCCAATAAACAAATACGACTCTTTCCTCCTACCCATGCCACCAGTTTTCTAGGTTTACAGGATTGTATTTATTGACTTGACGCGTTTCGACAGCACAGTCTTTGTAAAAGAGTCATACTCTATATATATTTTCACTGAAAAAAACATAAGGCGTTATAGTTAGGAATTAGCATTTAAAAAACTTTAGATATTCACTGAAAAACTAAAGGTTTCAAGGACATTATAGATAGTTGGACATGTCACTCGTACAAACCTAGAGAAATTCGCCCATTAAAGTTATTTCAGCTAACTATAAGTCGCAACCCCGCTATGCACTGCTGATGATGTCACATATTACATCATTCATGACGGCCGAATTTCTCTGGTTTTGTATGAGTGAAATGTACAACTAACTATAACCTGTTTTTTTCTGTGAATTTGTAAGGTTTTTTAAATGCTAATTCCTAACTATAACATCCCTAATACCTATGGATTTTTCAGTGAATTTCAAAGGTTTTTAAATGCTAATTTCTAACTATGCCAACAGAGGTAGGACATGTGCAGAAAGAGGAAGTAAGGTGCAGAAAGAAGCAAGACAATGCAGAAAGAGCCCATAAAAACAAAGAAAGGTGCATCAAGAAGCAAGAGATGTGCACAAAGAACCAACAGAGGAGTAAAAAGAGGCCTTGTTGCAAAGTCATCCTGTGCCCCCAACTTTTAGCTGACGGGTACTGGTGGTAACTGACTCTGACTAACCAGGCCCGGAGCCACTACTATGCTGAAAAAGATACTTAGAAAACAGTGAAAACACCAACATACACTATAGTACACTATAAGTTGGGGAACCCCTGTGATAGGCATGACCTCCCCTGTATGGCCCTAGTAAATATTAGTCAAAAAGGAAAGACAAGGGAACCCTACTCACTAAGGAACCAGGGTGATTTAGTATTTTAAGAAACAATGGTTCCTGTGGAGTGTATACTTAATATTGATTAAGGCAGACAAGGCAAACATTGCATTTGGCCATGTTTTTTTTTTTGTAATACACATACCCTGACTCCAGTTTAACAGGTAAAATAACTCAATTACTAAGACCACAGGAGGGCGCATGGAGACCAACTTCTAACGGTTGTTCTTCTAACTTTAAACTAACATGGTCCCTGGTTTATTTTACAGAAATTAACCGATTGCCATACACATTGCCAGAGAGCGCCCGCATATTGGACTGGTAAGTGCACAATATTGTTGTGGTTGTCAGTATTTGCCTTATGCAAAAATAAGCGCCTTTTCATTAATTAACTCCTCCATAGAAATCGACTACTGCTACAGAACACTGAGCTACTGAGCTACTGAATAATATAAATTAGGATTGCTAAAATCTTCACCCTTTCTAGGGGTAAGTGTTTTTTTTAAATATCCCTTATAACATGTTGGTTGGTCTAAGTAATGTAAATTAGGTCTGCACTTAAGCTTGATACCACTACCCTTTCTCTCTCACAGAACCCGGCTGGGTCTCCTAGTGAGTATCCTTATTTCACTTCTACATGGGTTATATATCACTAAACTGCACCTCAGCAATTCTACATTCAGGTATCTTTCTTAACTTAAGTCCTAATACAGCAATTCAGCCAACACATGGGCCAGAATCCAAAATATATCCCCTCTTTTCTGTAGATGTCCCCCACATTGTAAGTCCCAAAGAGACCCTACACCCAGAATAGGGTCGAAACGCCGTCGACAGAAAAAGGAAAAGCGAACCATTTAAACTGTATTCTATTATTATATAGATAAGTAAATTAAATTAAATTAAAGGTAAATGGAAAACATGAAACATTGGTCGCTTTCAAAACACCTTGAAACCTTGTAAATATTGTCACAAAATTTAGGTTCTTGTTTCACTTGGGACACTATACACACCTGTAAATATTTTTCCTATATGGTTTGTAAAAATTGATAATAGATTTCGGAATACAACTTTAGATAACATGGAGTCAGTCTATGCGTATTCCTTTCTCTTTGACATCTCAACACAAATAAAACCCTGTCAGGATGCGATTTTCTCCTTGTCTGCCTTAATCAATACCTAGTAAATAATAGGGCAGGGGGGTTAAAGCTTCCTCTAACTAAGAGGTGCAGAAGGAGGCAACAGAGGTGCTGAAAGAGGCAAGAAGAATGCAGAAAAAAGCAAGTGAAGAGCAGAAAGAGGCAAGTGTGGTACAGAAAGAAGCAATAGGAATGCAGAAAGACCCAACAGAGGTATAAAAAGAGGCAAAAGGGATGCAGAAAGGGGTAGGAGATATGCACAGAGACGTTAGAGAGGTACAGAAAGAGGCAGGAGGGGTGCAGAAGGAAGCAAGAGGAGTGCAGAAAGAGGCAAGTAAGGTGCAAATAGAAGCAAGGGCAATGCAAAAAGAACCAACAGAGTTGCAGGAAGAGGGAAGTGGGGTGGGAAGAGAAGCAGGAGGGGTGCAGAAAAAGGTAGAATGGGGTACACAAAGCAGCAAGAAAGGTACAGAAAGAGTCAGTAGCGTTGTAGAAAGTAGGAAGATAGGTGCAGAAAGAAGAAACAAAGGTGCTGAAAGAGGCAAGATGCATGTACAAAGAAGAAAAGTACAGAAAGAAGTAAGATAATGGCTGAAAGAAGCAGCAGAGGAGTAGAAAGAAGCCAGAGAAGTGCACATACATAAACAGGCAACATATGTGCAGAGAGAGGGAAGAGAAGTGCTAAAAAAGGAAAGAAAGGTGCAGAAAGAGGCAAAAAGAGGTACATAAAGAGACAACAGGGGTGCAGAAAGAAGCATGGAAAGTGCAGAAAGAAGCATGGAAAGTGCCGAATAAAGCAACAGGGGTGCAGAAAGAGGCATGAGATGTGTAGAAAGCAGCAAGAGAGGTGGTGAAAGAGCCGGGAGAGGTGCAAAAAGAGGCAAGAAAAGTGCAGAAAGAGGCAAAAGAGGTACATAAAGAAATAACAAGGGTGAAGAAAGAAGCAATACAGGTGCAGAAAAAAGCATGGAAAGGTCAGAATGAAGCTACAGGGGTACAGAAAGAGGCGAGAGAAGAATAGAAAAGAGCAAATGAGGTACAGAAAGAGCAAACGGAAGTGCAAAAAGAGGCAAAGGAGGTGCAGAAACAGGCAAGAAAAGTACACAAGAGGCAAGCGAACTGCGAAAGAAGCAACAGAGGTGTAGAAAGAAGCAAGAAAGTGCAGAAAGAGGCAAGTCAGATGCAAAAAGAGGCAGGAAAGGTACAGAAAGAGGGAAGACGAGTGCAGAAAGAGACATCAGAGGTGCAGAATGAAGGTAATGAGGTACAGAAAGAGGCAACAGGCATGCAGAATGAAGGATGAGAGGTGCAGAAAAAGGCAAAGAAAAGTGCAGAAAGATGCAAAAGAGGAACATAAAGAGACAACAGGGGTGCAGAAAGAAGCAAGGCGGGTGCAGAAAGAAGAATGGAAAATGCGAGTGTAGAAAGGAGCTAGTGAGTTGCAGAAAGAGCCAACAGAGGTGCAAAAAGAAGCAACAGGGGTGTAGAAATAAGCAAGAAAAGTGCAGAAAGAGGCAAGTGAAAGTCCAAAACAGGCAGGAAAGGTACAGAACGAGGGAAGACGAGTGCAGAAAGAGACAACAGGGTTGCAGAAAGAAGCAAATGAGGTACAGAAAGAGGCAACAGACGGCCAGAATGAAGGACGAGAGGTGCAGAAAAAGGCAAGAAAAGTGCAGAAAGAGGCAAAAGAGGTACATAAAGAGACAACAGGGATGCAGAAAGAAGCAAGACGGGTGCAGAAATAAAAATGGAAAGTGCAAGTGTAGAAAGGAGCAAGTGAGTTGCAGAAAGAGCCAACAGAGGTGCAAAAAGAGGCAAGGGAGGTCAAGAAACAGGCAAGAGAAGTGCACAAAGAGGCAAGAGAATTGATGAAAGAAGCAGCAGGAGTGTAAAAATAAGCAAGAAAAGTGCAGAAAGAGGCAAGTGAGAGTCAAAAACAGGCAGGAAAGGTACAGAACGAGGGAAGACGAGTACAGAAAGAGACAACAGGGTTGCAGAAAGAAGCAAATGAGGTACAGAAAGAGGCAACAGACGGGCAGAATGAAGGACGAGAGGTGCAGAAAAAGGCAAGAAACGTGCAGAAAGAGGAAAAAGAGGTACATAAAGAGACAACAGGGGTTCAGAAAGAAGCAAGACAGGTGCAGAAAGAAGCATGGAAAGTGCAAAATAAAGCAATAGGGGTCCTCCAAGAGGCAAGAGAAGTGTAGAAAGGAGCAAGGGAGGGGCGGAAAGAGCCAACAGAGGTGAAATATGAGGCAAAGGAGGTGCAGAAACAGGCAAGAGAATTACACAAAGAGGCAAGCGAATTGCTGAAAGAAGCAACAGAGATGTAGAAAGAAGCAAGAAAGTGCAGAAGGTGGCAAGTGAGATGCAAAAAGAGGCAGGAAAGGTACAGACAGAGGGACGACGAGTGCAGAAAGAGACAGCAGAGGTGCAGAAAGAAGTTAATGAGGTGCCGAAAGTGCGAGTGTAGAAAGGAGCAAGTGAGTTACAGAAAGAGCCAACAGACGTGCAAAAAGAAGCACGAGAGGTGCAGAAACAGGCAAGAGAAGTGCACAAAGAGGCAAACGAATCTCTCAAAGAAGCAATAGAGGTGTAGAAAGTAGCAAGAAAAGTGAAGAAAGCGGCAAGTGAGTTGCAAAAACAGGCAGGAAAGGTACAGAAAGAGGAAAGATGTGTGCAGAGAGACAACAGGATTGCCGAAAGAAGCAAATGAGGTGCAGAAAGAGGGAAGAGAGGTGCAGCAAAAGGCAAGAAAAGTGCAGAAAGAAGCAAACAAGGTACTGAAAGAGACAACAGGGGTACAGAAAGAAGCAAGAGAGGTGCAGAAAGAAGCATGGAAAGTGAAGAATGAAGCAATAGGGATGCAGAAAGAGCCAACAGAGGTGCAAAAAGAGGCAAGAGAGGTGCAGAAACAGGCAAGAGAAGTGCACAAAGAGGCAAGAGAATTGCTGAAAGAAGCAGCAAATGTGTAGAAAGAAGCACGAAAAAGTGCAGTAAAAGGCAAGTGAGATGCAAAAACAGGCAGGAAAGGTACAAAAAGAGGGATGATGAGTGCAGAAAGAAACAACAGGGGTGTAAAAAGAAGAAAACAAGGTGCATAAAGAGGCAACAGACGTGCACAAAGAGGCAAGAGAATTGCTGTAAGAAGCAAAAGAGGTGTAGAAAGAAGACAGAAAAGTGCAGAAAGAGCCAGAGAAGTGTTGAAAGGAGCAAGTGCGGTGCAGAAAGAGCCAAAAGAGGTGCAAAAAGAGGCAAGCGAGTTGCAGAAACGGGCAAGAGAAGTGCCAAAGAGGCAAGAGAATTGCTGAAAGAAGCAACGAAGGTGTAGAAAGAAGCAAGAAAAAGTGCAGAAAGAGGCAAATGAGGTACATAAAGAGACAACAGGGTTGCAGAAAGAAGCAAATGAGGTGCAGAAAGAGGCAACAGATGTGCAGAATGAAGGACGAGAGTTGACAAAAAATGCAAGAAAAGTGCAGAAAGAGGCAAAAGAGGTACATAAAGAGACAACAGGGGTGCAGAAAGAAGCAACACATGTGCAGAAAGAAGCATGGAGAGTGCAGAATGAAGCAACAGGAATTCAGAAAGAGACAGGAGAAGTGTAGTGAGGTGCAGAAAGAGCCAACAAAAGTGCAAAATAGTGCATGAAGAGGCAAGAAAAGTGCGGAAAAAAACAACAGAGGGACACAAATAAGCAAGAAAAAGTGCAGAAAGAGGCAAGTGAGATGCAAAAACAGGCAGATAAGGTACAGAAGGAGGGTAAACGAATGATAAAAAAAACAAAAGGGGTGCAGAAATAAGCAAATGAGGTGCAGAAAGAGGCAACAGACATGCAGAAATAGGGAAGAGAGGTGCAGAAAAAGGAAAGAAAGGTGCAGAAAGAGGCAAAATATGTACATAAAGAGACAAAAGGGGTGCAGAAATAAGCAAGACAGGTGCAGAAACAAGCATGGAAAGTGCAGAATGGAACAACAGGGGTGTAGAAAGAGGCAAGAGAATTGTAGAAACAAGCAAGAGAAGTGAACAAATAATCAAGAGAATTGCTCACAGAAGCAATACAGTTATAGATAGAAACAGGAAAAGTGCAGAAAGAGGAAAGTGAGATGCAAAGAACAGACAGGAAAGGTACAGAAAGAGGGAAATCAAGTGCAGAAAGAGACTACAGGGGTGCAGAAAGAAGCAAATGAGGAGCAGAAAAAGGCAAGAAAAGTACAGAGAGAGGCAAAAGAGGTACATAAAGAGATAGCGCAGAGGGGCGCAGAAAGAAGCAAGACAGGTGCAGAAAGAAGCATGGAAAGTGCAGAATAAAGCAACATGGGTGCAGAAAGAGGCAAGAGAAGTATAGAAAGGGGAAGGTGAGGTGGAGAAAGAGCAAACAGAAGTGCAAAAATAGGCCAGAGATGTGCAGAAACAGGCAAGAGACAGGCACGAAGAGGCAAGAGAAGTGCTGAATGAAGCAACAGAGATATAGAAAGAAGCAAGAAAAAGTACAGAAAGACGCAAGTGAGATGAAAAAAAGGCAGGAAAGGTACAGAAAGATGGAAGACAAGTGCAGAAAGAAACAACAGGGGTGCAGAAAGAAGCAAATGAGTTGCAGAAAGAGGCAACAGACATGCAGAAAGAGGGAAGCGAGGTGGAGGAAAAGGATAGAAAGGTGCAGAAAGAGGCAAATGAGGTATATAAAGAGGCAACAGGGTTGTAGAAAGAAGCAAATGAGGTGCATATAGTGGCAACAGATGTGCAGAATGAAGGACGAGAGGTGCCAAAAAATGCAAGAAAAGTGCAGAAAGACGCAAAAGAGGAACATAAAGAGACAATAGGGGTGCAGAAAGAAGCAAAACATGTGCAGAAAGAAGCATGGAGAGTGCAGAATAAAGCAACAGAAATTTAGAAAGAGACAAGAGAAG
This sequence comes from Lissotriton vulgaris, assembly GCF_964263255.1. Lineage (NCBI taxonomy): Eukaryota > Metazoa > Chordata > Amphibia > Caudata > Salamandridae > Lissotriton > Lissotriton vulgaris. The sequence continues at coordinate 316,271,876 of NC_141690.1, read as the reverse complement.
TGTAGTGCGGTGCAGAAAGAGCCAACAAAAGTGCAAAATAGTGCATGAAGAGGCAAGAAAAGTGCTGAAAAAATCAGCAGAGGGACACAAATAAGCAAGAAAAAGTGCAGAAAGAGGCAAGTGAGATGAAAAAACAGGCAGATAAGGAACGGAAAGAGGGTAAAGCAATGCTAAAAAAACAAAAGGGGTACAGAAATAAGCAAATGAAGTGCAGAAAGAGGCAACAGAAATGCAGAAATAGGGAAGAGGGGTGCAGAAAAAGGAAAGAAAGGTGCAGAAAAAGGCAAAATATGTACATAAAGAGACAACAGATGTGCAGAAATAAGCAAGACAGGTGCGGAAAGGGGCATGGAAAGTGCAGAATGGAACAACAGGGGTGTAGAAAGAGGCAAGAGAATTGTAGAAACAAGCAAGAGAAGTGAAAAAATAATCAAGAGAATTGCTCACAGAAGCAACAGAGTTATAGATAGAAGCAAGAAAAGTGCAGACAGAGGAAAGTGAGATGCAAAAACAGGCAGGAAAATTGCAGAAAGAGGGAAGACAATTGCAGAAAGAGACTACAGGGGTGCAGACAGAAGCAAATGAGGAACAGAAAAAGGCAAGAAAAGTACAGAGAGAGGCAAAAGAGGTACATAAAGAGATAGCGCAGAGGGGCGCAGAAAGAAGCAAGACAGGTGCAGAAAGAAGCATGGAAAGTGCAGAATAAAGCAACAGGGATGCAGAAAGAGGCAAGAGAAGTGAAGAAAGGAGCAAGTGAGGTGCAAACAAAGAGCCAACAGAAGTGCAAAAATAGGCACGAGATGTGCAGAAACAGGCAAGATAAGTGCAAGAAGAGGCAAGAGAAGTGCTGAAAGAAGCAACAGAGGTATGGAAAGAAGCAAGAAAAAGTGCAGAAAGAGGCAAGTGAGTTGTAAAAATAGGCAGGAGAGGTACAGAAAGATGGAAGACAAGTGCAGAAAGAAACAACAAGGGTGCAAAAAGAATCAAATGAGTTGCAGAAAGAGGCAACAAACGTGCAGTAAGAGGGAAGCGAGGTGGAAGAAAATGCAAGAAAGGTGCAGTAGGAGCCAAAGAGGTACATAAAGAGACAACAGGGGTGCATAAAGAAGCAAGACAGGTGCAGAAAGAAGAATGGAGATTGCAGAATGAAGCAACAGGGGTGCAGAAACAGGCAAGAGAAGTGCACAAAGAGGCAAACGAATCTCTCAAAGAAGCAATAGAGGTGTAGAAAGTAGCAAGAAAAGTGAAGAAAGCGGCAAGTGAGTTGCAAAAACAGGCAGGAAAGGTACAGAAAGAGGGAAGATGTGTGCAGAGAGACAACAGGATTGCAGAAAGAAGCAAATGAGGTGCAGAAAGAGGGAAGAGAGGTGCAGAAAAAGGCAAGAAAAGTGCAGAAAGAAGCAAACAAGGTACTGAAAGAGACAACAGGGGTACAGAAAGAAGCAAGAGAGGTGCAGAAAGAAGCATGGAAAGTGAAGAATGAAGCAATAGGGATGCAGAAAGAGCCAACAGAGGTGCAAAAAGAGGCAAGAGAGGTGCAGAAACAGGCAAGAGAAGTGCACAAAGAGGCAAGTCAATTGCTGAAAGAAGCAGCAAATGTGTAGAAAGAAGCACGAAAAAGTGCAGTAAAAGGCAAGTGAGATGCAAAAACAGGCAGGAAAGGTACAAAAAGAGGGATGATGAGTGCAGAAAGAAACAGCAGGGGTGTAAAAAGAAGAAAACAAGGTGCATAAAGAGGCAACAGACGTGCACAAAGAGGCAAGAGAATTGCTGAAAGAAGCAAAAGAGGTGTAGAAAGAAGACAGAAAAGTGCAGAAAGAGCCAGTGAAGTATTGAAAGGAGCAAGTGCGGTGCAGAAAGAGCCAAAAGAGGTGCAAAAAGAGGCAAGCGAGTTGCAGAAACAGGCAAGAGAAGTGCCAAAGAGGCAAGAGAATTGCTGAAAGAAGCAACGAAGGTGTAGAAAGAAGCAGGAAAAAGTGCAGAAAGAGGCAAATGAGGTACATAAAGAGACAACAGGGTTGCAGAAAGAAGCAAATGAGGTGCAGAAAGAGGCAACAGATGTGCAGAATGAAGGACGAGAGTTGCCAAAAAATGCAAGAAAAGTGCAGAAAGAGGCAAAAGAGGTACATAAAGAGACAACAGGGGTGCAGAAAGAAGCAACACATGTGCAGAAAGAAGCATGGAGAGTGCAGAATGAAGCAACAGGAATTCAGAAAGAGACAAGAAAAGTGTAGTGAGGTGCAGAAAGACCCGACAAAAGTGCAAAATAGTGCATGAAGAGGCAAGAAAAGTGCTGAAAAAAACAACAGAGGGACACAAATAAGCAAGAAAAAGTGCAGAAAGAGGCATTTGAGATGCAAAAACAGGCAGATAAGGTACAGAAAGAGGGTACACGAATGCTAAAATAACAAAAGGGGTGCAGAAGTAAGCAAATGAGGTACAGAAAGAGGCAACAGACACGCAGAAATAGGGAAGAGAGGTGTAGAAAAAGAAAAGAAAGGTGCAGAAAGAGGCAAAATATGTACATAAAGAGACAACAGGGGTGCAGAAATAAGCAAGACAGGTGCAGAAAGAAGCATGGAAAGTGCAGAATGGAACAACAGGGGTGTAGAAAGAGGCAAGAGAATTGTAGAAACAAGCAAGAGAAGTGAACAAATAATCAAGAGAATTGCTCACAGGAGCAACAGAGTTATAGATAGAAGCAAGAAAAGTGCAGAAAGAGGAAAGTGAGATGCAAAAAAGGCAGGAAAGGTACAGAAAGAGGGAAGACAAGTGCAGAAAGAGATTACAGGGATGCAGAAAGAAGCAAATGAGGAGCAGAAAAAGGCAAGAAAAGTACAGAGAGAGGCAAAAGAGGTACATAAAGAGATAGCGCAGAGGGGCACAGAAAGAAGCAAGACAGGTGCAGAAAGAAGCATGGAAAGTGCAGAATAAAGCAACAGGGGAACAGAAAGAGGTAAGAGAGGTGTAGAAAGGAGCAAGTGAGGTGGAGAAAGAGCAAACAGAAGTGCAAAAAATAGACAAGAGATGTGCAGAAACAGGCAAGAGAAATGCACAAAGAGGCAGGAGAAGTTCTGAACGAAGCAACAGAGATATAGAAAGAAGCAAGAAAAAGTGCAGAAAGAGGCAAGTGAGATGAAAAAACAGGCTGGAAAGGTACAGAAAGATGGAAGACAAGTGCTTAAAGAAACAACAGGGGTGCAGAAAGAAGCAAATGAGTTACGGAAAGAGGCAACAGACGTGCAGAAAGAGGGAAGCGAGGTGGTAGAAAAGGCAAGAAAGGTGCAGAAAGAGGCAAATGAGGTACATGAAGAGACAACAGGGTTGCAGAAAGAAGCAAATGAGGTGCAGAAAGAGGCAACAGATGTGCAGAATGAAGGAAGAGAGGTGCCAAAAAATGCAAGAAAAGTGCAGAAAGAGGCAAAAGAGGTATATAAAGAGACAACAGGGGTGCAGAAAGAAGCAAAACATGTGCAGAAAGAAGCATGGAGAGTGCAGAATGAAGCAACAGGAATTCAGAAAGAGACAGGAGAAGTGTAGTGAGGTGCAGAAAGAGCCAACAAAAGTGCAAAATAGTGCATGAAGAGGCAAGAAAAGTGCTGTAAAAAACAACAGAGGGACACAAATAAGCAAGAAAAAGTGCAGAAAGAGGCAAGTGAGATGCAAAAACAGGCAGATAAGGTACAGAAGGAGGGTAAACGAATGATAAAAAAAACAAAAGGGGTGCACAAATAAGCAAATGAGGTGCAGAAAGAGGCAACAGACATGCAGAAATAGGGAAGAGAGGTGCAGAAAAAGGAAAGAAAGGTGCAGAAAGAGGCAAAATATGTACATAAAGAGACAAAAGGGGTGCAGAAATAAGCAAGACAGGTGCAGAAACAAGCATGGAAAGTGTAGAATGGAACAACAGGGGTGTAGAAAGAGGCAAGAGAATTGTAGAAACAAGCAAGAGAAGTGAACAAATAATCAAGAGAATTGCTCACAGAAGCAATACAGTTATAGATAGAAACAGGAAAAGTGCAGAAAGAGGAAAGTGAGATGCAAAGAACAGACAGGAAAGGTACAGAAAGAGGGAAATCAAGTGCAGAAAGAGACTACAGGGGTGCAGAAAGAAGCAAATGAGGAGCAGAAAAAGGCAAGAAAAGTACAGAGAGAGGCAAAAGAGGTACATAAAGAGATAGCGCAGAGGGGCGCAGAAAGAAGCAAGACAGGTGCAGAAAGAAGCATGGAAAGTGCAGAATAAAGCAACATGGGTGCAGAAAGAGGCAAGAGAAGTATAGAAAGGGGAAGGTGAGGTGGAGAAAGAGCAAACAGAAGTGCAAAAATAGGCCAGAGATGTGCAGAAACAGGCAAGAGAAAGGCACGAAGAGGCAAGAGAAGTGCTGAATGAAGAAACAGAGATATAGAAATAAGCAAGAAAAAGTGCAGAAAGACGCAAGTGAGATGAAAAAAATGCAGGAAAGGTACAGAAAGATGGAAGACAAGTGCAGAAAGAAACAACAGGGGTGCAGAAAGAAGCAAATGAGTTGCAGAAAGAGGCAACAGACATGCAGAAAGAGGGAAGCGAGGTAGAGGAAAAGGATAGAAAGGTGCAGAAAGAGGCAAATGAGGTATATAAAGAGGCAACAGGGTTGTAGAAAGAAGCAAATGAGGTGCATATAGTGGCAACAGATGTGCAGAATGAAGGACGAGAGGTGCCAAAAAATGCAAGAAAAGTGCAGAAAGACGCAAAAGAGGAACATAAAGAGACAATAGGGGTGCAGAAAGAAGCAAAACATGTGCAGAAAGAAGCATGGAGAGTGCAGAATAAAGCAACAGAAATTTAGAAAGAGACAAGAGAAGTGTAGTGCGGTGCAGAAAGAGCCAACAAAAGTGCAAAATAGTGCATGAAGAGGCAAGAAAAGTGCTGAAAAAATCAGCAGAGGGACACAAATAAGCAAGAAAAAGTGCAGAAAGAGGCAAGTGAGATGAAAAAACAGGCAGATAAGGAACGGAAAGAGGGTAAAGCAATGCTAAAAAAACAAAAGGGGTACAGAAATAAGCAAATGAAGTGCAGAAAGAGGCAACAGAAATGCAGAAATAGGGAAGAGGGGTGCAGAAAAAGGAAAGAAAGGTGCAGAAAAAGGCAAAATATGTACATAAAGAGACAACAGAGGTGCAGAAATAAGCAAGACAGGTTCGGAAAGGGGCATGGAAAGTGCAGAATGGAACAACAGGGGTGTAGAAAGAGGCAAGAGAATTGTAGAAACAAGCAAGAGAAGTGAACAAATAATCAAGAGAATTGCTCACAGAAGCAACAGAGTTATAGATAGAAGCAAGAAAAGTGCAGACAGAGGAAAGTGAGATGCAAAAACAGGCAGGAAAATTGCAGAAAGAGGGAAGGCAATTGCAGAAAGAGACTACAGGGGTGCAGACAGAAGCAAATGAGGAACAGAAAAAGGCAAGAAAAGTACAGAGAGAGGCAAAAGAGGTACATAAAGAGATAGCGCAGAGGGGCGCAGAAAGAAGCAAGACAGGTGCAGAAAGAAGCATGGAAAGTGCAGAATAAAGCAACAGGGATGCAGAAAGAGGCAAGAGAAGTGAAGAAAGGAGCAAGTGAGGTGCAAAAAAAGAGCCAACAGAAGTGCAAAAATAGGCACGAGATGTGCAGAAACAGGCAAGATAAGTGCAAGAAGAGGCAAGAGAAGTGCTGAAAGAAGCAACAGAGGTATGGAAAGAAGCAAGAAAAAGTGCAGAAAGAGGCAAGTGAGATGTAAAAATAGGCAGGAGAGGTACAGAAAGATGGAAGACAAGTGCAGAAAGAAACAACAAGGGTGCAAAAAGAATCAAATGAGTTGCAGAAAGAGGCAACAAACGTGCAGTAAGAGGGAAGCGAGGTGGAAGAAAATGCAAGAAAGGTGCAGTAGGAGCCAAAGAGGTACATAAAGAGACAACAGGGGTGCATAAAGAAGCAAGACAGGTGCAGAAAGAAGAATGGAGATTGCAGAATGAAGCAACAGGGGTGCAGAAACAGGCAAGAGAAGTGCACAAAGAGGCAAACGAATCTCTCAAAGAAGCAATAGAGGTGTAGAAAGTAGCAAGAAAAGTGAAGAAAGCGGCAAGTGAGTTGCAAAAACAGGCAGGAAAGGTACAGAAAGAGGGAAGATGTGTGCAGAGAGACAACAGGATTGCAGAAAGAAGCAAATAAGGTGCAGAAAGAGGGAAGAGAGGTGCAGAAAAAGGCAAGAAAAGTGCAGAAAGAAGCAAACAAGGTACTGAAAGAGACAACAGGGGTACAGAAAGAAGCAAGAGAGGTGCAGAAAGAAGCATGGAAAGTGAAGAATGAAGCAATAGGGATGCAGAAAGAGCCAACAGAGGTGCAAAAAGAGGCAAGAGAGGTGCAGAAACAGGCAAGAGAAGTGCACAAAGAGGCAAGACAATTGCTGAAAGAAGCAGCAAATGTGTAGAAAGAAGCACGAAAAAGTGCAGTAAAAGGCAAGTGAGATGCAAAAACAGGCAGGAAAGGTACAAAAAGAGGGATGATGAGTGCAGAAAGAAACAACAGGGGTGTAAAAAGAAGAAAACAAGGTGCATAAAGAGGCAACAGACGTGCACAAAGAGGCAAGAGAATTGCTGAAAGAAGCAAAAGAGGTGTAGAAAGAAGACAGAAAAGTGCAGAAAGAGCCAGTGAAGTGTTGAAAGGAACAAGTGCGGTGCAGAAAGAGCCAAAAGAGGTGCAAAAAGAGGCAAGCGAGTTGCAGAAACAGGCAAGAGAAGTGCCAAAGAGGCAAGAGAATTGCTGAAAGAAGCAACGAAGGTGTAGAAAGAAGCAAGAAAAAGTGCAGAAAGAGGCAAATGAGGTACATGAAGAGAGAACAGGGTTGCAGAAAGAAGCAAATGAGGTGCAGAAAGAGGCAACAGATGTGCAGAATGAAGGACGAGAGTTGCCAAAAAATGCAAGAAAAGTGCAGAAAGAGGCAAAAGAGGTACATAAAGAGACAACAGGGGTGCAGAAAGAAGCAACACATGTGCAGAAAGAAGCATGGAGAGTGCAGAATGAAGCAACAGGAATTCAGAAAGAGACAAGAAAAGTGTAGTGAGGTGCAGAAAGACCCGACAAAAGTGCAAAATAGTGCATGAAGAGGCAAGAAAAGTGCTGAAAAAAACAACAGAGGGACACAAATAAGCAAGAAAAAGTGCAGAAAGAGGCTTTTGAGATGCAAAAACAGGCAGATAAGGTACAGAAAGAGGGTACACGAATGCTAAAATAACAAAAGGGGTGCAGAAGTAAGCAAATGAGGTACAGAAAGAGGCAACAGACACGCAGAAATAGGGAAGAGAGGTGTAGAAAAAGAAAAGAAAGGTGCAGAAAGAGGCAAAATATGTACATAAAGAGACAACAGGGGTGCAGAAATAAGCAAGACAGGTGCAGAAAGAAGCATGGAAAGTGCAGAATGGAACAACAGGGGTGTAGAAAGAGGCAAGAGAATTGTAGAAACAAGCAAGAGAAGTGAACAAATAATCAAGAGAATTGCTCACAGGAGCAACAGAGTTATAGATAGAAGCAAGAAAAGTGCAGAAAGAGGAAAGTGAGATGCAAAAAAGGCAGGAAAGGTACAGAAAGAGGGAAGACAAGTGCAGAAAGAGATTACAGGGGTGCAGAAAGAAGCAAATGAGGAGCAGAAAAAGGCAAGAAAAGTACAGAGAGAGGCAAAAGAGGTACATAAAGAGATAGCGCAGAGGGGCACAGAAAGAAGCAAGACAGGTGCAGAAAGAAGCATGGAAAGTGCAGAATAAAGCAACAGGGGAACAGAAAGAGGTAAGAGAGGTGTAGAAAGGAGCAAGTGAGGTGGAGAAAGAGCAAACAGAAGTGCAAAAAATAGACAAGAGATGTGCAGAAACAGGCAAGAGAAATGCACAAAGAGGCAGGAGAAGTTCTGAACGAAGCAACAGAGATATAGAAAGAAGCAAGAAAAAGTGCAGAAAGAGGCAAGTGAGATGAAAAAAAGGCAGGAAAGGTACAGAAAGATGGAAGACAAGTGCAGAAAGAAACAACAGGGGTGCAGAAAGAAGCAAATGAGTTGCAGAAAGAGGCAACAGACATGCAGAAAGAGGGAAGCGAGGTGGAGGAAAAGGATAGAAAGGTGCAGAAAGAGGCAAATGAGGTATATAAAGAGGCAACAGGGTTGTAGAAAGAAGCAAATGAGGTGCATATAGTGGCAACAGATGTGCAGAATGAAGGACGAGAGGTGCCAAAAAATGCAAGAAAAGTGCAGAAAGACGCAAAAGAGGAACATAAAGAGACAATAGGGGTGCAGAAAGAAGCAAAACATGTGCAGAAAGAAGCATGGAGAGTGCAGAATAAAGCAACAGAAATTTAGAAAGAGACAAGAGAAGTGTAGTGCGGTGCAGAAAGAGCCAACAAAAGTGCAAAATAGTGCATGAAGAGGTAAGAAAAGTGCTGAAAAAATCAGCAGAGGGACACAAATAAGCAAGAAAAAGTGCAGAAAGAGGCAAGTGAGATGAAAAAACAGGCAGATAAGGAACGGAAAGACGGTAAAGCAATGCTAAAAAAACAAAAGGGGTACAGAAATAAGCAAATGAAGTGCAGAAAGAGGCAACAGAAATGCAGAAATAGGGAAGAGGGGTGCAGAAAAAGGAAAGAAAGGTGCAGAAAAAGGCAAATTATGTACATAAAGAGACAACAGGGGTGCAGAAATAAGCAAGACAGGTGCGGAAAGAGGCATGGAAAGTGCAGAATGGAACAACAGGGGTGTAGAAAGAGGCAAGAGAATTGTAGAAACAAGCAAGAGAAGTGAACAAATAATCAAGAGAATTGCTCACAGAAGAAACAGAGTTATAGATAGAAGCAAGAAAAGTGCAGACAGAGGAAAGTGAGATGCAAAAACAGGCAGGAAAATTACAGAAAGAGGGAAGACAATTGCAGAAAGAGACTACAGGGGTGCAGACAGAAGCAAATGAGGAACAGAAAAAGGCAAGAAAAGTACAGAGAGAGGCAAAAGAGGTACATAAAGAGATAGCGCAGAGGGGCGCAGAAAGAAGCAAGACAGGTGCAGAAAGAAGCATGGAAAGTGCAGAATAAAGCAACAGGGATGCAGAAAGAGGCAAGAGAAGTGATGAAAGGAGCAAGTGAGGTGCAAAAAAAGAGCCAACAGAAGTGCAAAAATAGGCACGAGATGTGCAGAAACAGGCAAGATAAGTGCAAGAAGAGGCAAGAGAAGTGCTGAAAGAAGCTAAAGAGGTATGGAAAGAAGCAAGAAAAAGTGCAGAAAGAGGCAAGTGAGATGTAAAAATAGGCAGGAGAGGTACAGAAAGATGGAAGACAAGTACAGCAAGAAACAACAAGGGTGCAAAAAGAATCAAATGAGTTGCAGAAAGAGGCAACAAACGTGCAGTAAGAGGGAAGCGAGGTGGAAGAAAATGCAAGAAAGGTGCAGTAAGAGCCAAAGAGGTACATAAAGAGACAACAGGGGTGCATAAAGAAGCAAGACAGGTGCAGAAAGAAGAAAGGAGATTGCAGAATGAAGCAACAGGGGTGTGGAAAGAGGCAAGAGAAGTGCAGAAACAAGCCAGAGAAGTGCACAAAGCAACAAGAGAATTGCTCAAATAAGCAACAGGGGTGTGGAAAAAAGCAATAAAAGTGCAGAAAGAGGCAAGTGAGATGCAGAAACAGGCAGAAAAGGTGCAGAAAGGGGAAAGTCAAGTGCAGAAAGAGACAATAGGGGTGCAGAAAGAAGCACATGAGGTTCAGAAAGAAGCAAGATACGTGCAGAAAGAGGGACGAGAGGCACAGAAAAAGGCAAGAGAAGTGCTGAAAAAGGCACAAGAGGTACAGAGAGAGGCATCAGAGGTGCAGAAAGAAGCAAGACAGGTGCAGACAGAAGCATGTAATGTGCCACATGAAGCAACAGGGATGCAGACAAAGGAAAGAGGAGTGTAGTAAGGAGCAAGTGAGGTGCAGAAAGAGCTATCAGGGTTGCAAACAGAGGCTAGAGAGATGCAGAAACAGGCAAGAGAAGTGCACCAAGAGGGAGGAAAAGTGCTGAAAGAAGCATCAGAGTTATAAAAAGAAGCAAGAAAAAGTGCAGAAAGAGGAAAGTGAGAGGCAAAAAACAGGCAGGAAAGGTATAGAAAGAGGGAAGACAAGTGCAGAAAGAAACAACAGGGGTGCAAAAAGAAGCAAATGAGATGCAGAAAGCAGCAACAAACGTGCAGCAAGAGGGAAGCAAGGTGGAAAAAAAGGCAAAAAAGGTGCTGAGAGAGCCAAAGAGGTACATAAAGAGACAACAGGGGTGCAAAAGAAGCAAGACCGGTGCAGAAAGAAAAATGGAAAGTGCAGAACGAAGCAACAGGGATGCAGAAAGAGGCAAGAGAAGTGCAAAAACAATCAAGATAAGTGCACAAAGAGGCAAGAGAATTTCTCAAAGAAGCAACAGATGTGTAGAAACAAGGAAGAAAAGTGAAGAAAGAGGCAAGTGGGATGCAGAAACAGGCAGTAACAGTACAGAAACAGGGAAGATGAGTGTAGAGAGAGACAACAGGGTCAAAGAAAGAAGCAAATGAGGTGCAGAAAGAGGCAATGGATGTGTAGAAAGAGAGAAGAGAGGTGCATAAAAAGGCATGAAAAGTGCAGAAAGAGGCAAAAGAGGTACAGAAAGAGATAACAGGCGGGCAGAAAGAAGCAAGACAGGTGCAGAAAGAAGCATGGATAGTGCAGAATGAAGCAATAAAGATGCAGAAAGAGGCAAGAGAAGTGTAGAAAGGAGCAAGCGAGGTGCAGAAAGAGCCAACAAACGTTCAAAAGGAGGCATGAGAGGTGCAGAAACAGGCAAGAGAGGTGCACGACGAGGCAAGAGAATTGCTGAAAGAAGCATTAGAGGTGTGAAAAAAAGCAAGAAAAGTGCAGAAAGAGGCAAGTGAGATGCAGAAACAGGGAGGAAAGGTGCAGAAAGAGGGAAGACAATTGCTGAAAGATACAACAGGGGTGCAGAACGAAGCAAATGAGGTACAGAAAGAGGCAACAGACATGCAGAAAGAGGGATGAGAGGCACAGAAAAAGGCAAGATAAGTGCTGAAAGAGGCAAAAGAGGTACAGAGAGAGGCATCAGCGGTGCAGAAAGAAGCAAGACAGTTGCAGACAGAAGCATGGAATGTGCAGAATGAACCAACAGGGATGCAGAAAAAGGCAAGAGAAGTGTAGAAAGGAGAAAGTGAGGTGCAGAAAGAGCTATCAGGGCAACAAACAGAGGCTATAGAGATGCAGAAACAGGCAAGAGAAGTGCACAAAGAGGCAGGGAAAGTGCTGAAAGAAACAATAGAGTTTAGAAAGAAGCAAGAAAAAGTGCAGAAAGAGGCAAGTGAGATGCAAAAACAGGCAGGAAAGGTACAGAAAGAGGGAAGACAAGTGCAGAAAGAAGCAACAAGGGTTCAGAAAGAAGCAAGTGAGATTCAGAAAGCAGCAACAGAAGTGCAGCAAGACGGAAGCGAGGTGGAGAAAAAGGCAAGAAAGGTGCAGAAAGAGCCAAAGAGGTACATAAAGAGACAACAGGGGTGCAGAAGAAGCAAGACCGGTGCAGAAAGAAGAATGGAAAGTGCAGAATGAAGCAACATGGATGCAAAAAGAGACAAGAGAAGTGCAGACACAGACAAGAGAAGTGCACAAAGAGGCAAGAGAATTTCTCAAAGAAGCAACAGAGGTGTAGAAAGTGGAGAAGTGTGGCTCAATGATTAGTGCGGCAGACCCTGATGCAGAGGTCTAGTCTGGGACCAGGGTTCAATTCCCCGCCTCGGCGGGTCTTGGCCTCAAAATTCCACGGACCCGATAATTCCCGCCTCAGTGCCTATTCCAATCATGGAGTCCCACTCTGCAACTCTGGGCAATAGCTTGCTTAATCTCCACAACGGCCCCCACAGCGCTAAGGATGCCTGGCCTCCACCTTGGGGGTTCCAAGGAGTTGATGCCTAACAGGGAAAGTCAGGATGGGTTCCACAGCGGTATTCGTACAAGCGCCTTGAGACCCTTGCGGGTGAGTAGTGCGCTATACAAGTATCAATTCACATTTAAAAAGAAGCAAGAAAAGTGAAGAAAGAGGCAAGTGGGATGCAAAAACAGGCAGGAACAGTACAGAAACAGGGAAGACAAGTGTAGAGAGTGACAACAGGGTTACAGAAAGAAGCAAATGAGGTGCAGAAAGAGGCAACAGAAGTGCAGAAAGAGGGAAGAGAGGTGCAGGAAAAGGCAAGAAAAGTGCAGAAAGAGGCAAAAGAGATACATAAAGAGATAACAGGGGTGCAGAGAGAAGCAAGACAGGTGCAGGAAGATGCATGGATAGTGCAGAGTGAAGCAATAAGGATGCAGAAAGAGGCAAGAGAAGTGTAGAAAGGAGCACGTGATGTGCAGAAAGAGCCAACAGAGTTTCAAAAAGAAGCAAGAGAGGTGCAGTAACAGGCAAGAGAAGTGCACAAGGCAAGAGAATTGCTGAAAGAAGCAGCAGAGGTGTGGAAAAAAGTAAGAAAAGTGAAGAAAGAGGAAAGTGAGATGCAAAAACAGGTAGGAAAGGTACAGAAAGAGGGAAGACGAGTGCAGAAAGAGACAGCAGGGGTGCAGAATGAAGCAAATGAGGTGCAGAACGAGGCAAAAGACCTGCAGAAAGAGGGACAAGAGGTGAAGAAAAAGGCAAGAAAATTTTAAGAAGAGGCAAAAGTGGTACAAAAAGAGACAACAGGGATGCAGAAAGAAGCAAGACAGGTGCAGAAAGACGCATGGAATGTGCAGAATGACGCAATAAGGGTGTAGAAAGAAGCAGGAGAAGTGCAGAAACAGGCAGGAGAAGTTCACAAAGAGGCAAGAGAATTGCTCAAAGAACGAACAGAGGTGTAGAAAGAAGCAAGAGAAGTGCAGCAAGAGGCAAGTGAAATGCAAAAACAGGCAAGAAAGGTGCAGAAAAAGGGAAGACGAGTGCAGAAAGAGAAAACGGGTGCAGAAAGAAGCAAATGAGGTACGGAAAGAGGCAATAGATGTGCAGAAAGAGGGAAGAAAGGTGCAGAAAAAGGCAAGAAGATTGCAGAAAGAGGCAAAATTGTTACAGAAAGAGACAACATGGGTGCAGAAAGAAGCAAGACAGGTACAGAAGAAGCATGGAATCTGCAGAATGAAGCAACAGGGATGCAGAATGAGGCAAGAGGAGTGTAGAAAGGAGCAACCGAGGTGCAGAAAGAAGCAAATGAGTGAGGTCAAGAAAGAGCTAACAGAGGTGCAAAAAGAGGCCAGATAGGTACAGAAACATGCAAGAGAAGTGCACAAAGAGGCAAAGGAATTGTTGAAAGAAGCAACCGAGGTGCAGAAAGAAGCAAATGAGGCAACAGATGTGAAAGGAGAAAGGGTGCAAGGCCTCTGGCCCAGCGTTCAGGAATAGGGCTTCTTTGCCCCAAAAGTCCCTCAGGAATAATTTGGACTGTATTCTGCATCCCGCAGTCTGCCAGGAGGCGCATTTGTAGAATGGTGGAGAAAGGGAGGCATGGCCTCCGAAAACGTCTTAGCAATCCCACTGTGCTGCCTTAATAGAGGTAACATTCTTGGGGGCCAACTACCCCTCCTATTACCTTCAGTAAGTCCCACACAGCAGCATTGCTAAGGTTGAAGAGCAGGCCACACCCCCTTTGCCCACCACTCAACAAACATGCTCCCTGGCACGCTCCTGGATGGGGATTGAAGTCCCATTTACTGCAGGGGGTCCTTTAGGGGCCAACTAGCCTGCGTCTTACCTCCAGTAAGCCCCACACAGTGTGATTGCTGAGAGGTGAAAAAAGGTCACGCCTCCTTTCTCCACCACTCTGCAAATGCACCACCTGGTGCGTTCTAAGTTGGGGGATTAAGTCCCCTTGAATACTGAGGATCCCTGGGGGCCAACTAGCCCACCAGGTACCTCCAGTAAGTGCCACATAGCTGGGTTGCAGAGATGGTCCAAGGCCATGCTCCCTTATTACACCACTTTACAAACGCGCCTCTTGGCACACTGCTGCTCGGGGAATGAAGTCCACTTGTGTCCTCAAGAAACAAGAGGACCTCATCGCCCCACCACCAGTGGGCCAAGAGGCACGTTTCCAGATATGAGTATTGTATTGTATTGTAAGGGGTGCTTGTAAAGCGCACTGACACCATGGGTTTCCTGGCGCTGGTTGGATATAAAGAGGACAGAAGAGCTAGCCAGATTGGGGGAAAAGCCAGGTTTTTAGAGACTTACGGAAGAGGGTCAAAGAGTAAGAGGTTTTGAGAGAAATAGGAAAAGAGTTCCATAGCTTGGGGGCCAGGTGTGTAAATCTCCGGCCTCCAGATCTACAAAGCTTGTAAGAGGGGACGGTCAGGAGATGAAGGTGGGCGGATCGCAGATCCCGGGATGGGCGGTAGGGGATGATGAGAAATTTTACAAAAGCGGGGCAGGCCCCAGCTAGCGACTTAAAGATGATACAGCCGATCTTGAAGGCTGCCCTTGAGGTGACAGGGAGCCAGTGGAGTTTGGCAAGGAGGGGCCTGGCGGATTGCCACTTCGGGATCCCTAGGGCCAGTTTCGCCGCTTGATTTTGAACCGCTTGCAGTCTAGCCATCGATGTTTTAGGCAGACCGTGATAGATTGCGTTGGAAAAATCTAAGCGGGAGAGGACGAGGGCCATGATGACCCGCAGGAGGGCATCAGGTGTAAGGAGGTATGCCACTTTCCTGATCCTGCGCAGCTGGTAGATGCAGGACAAGACCACCGTCCCCACTTGCGGCCCAAGGGATAAGCCGGAGTCAATTGTGACCCCCAGACTCTTCACCGAGGTCACAGGTGTGGGGGAGGGGCCAAGTTCCGCCGTCCAGAATTGTGGCCCCCAGAAGGTGGCGCTCCTGCCAGGGAGGAGGAGCTCCGTCTTACCGGGGTTCAATTTTAGCTGGTTGTGGCCCATCCAGTGAAGGATGTGGGACATGACTGCCTGAAAGTTGGGAATAGCAGAGGGGGAGTTAAGAGAGAAAATGAGTTGTAGGTTGTCCGCATAATTAAACACGGTAACGTCCCACTGCCTCAATGAAAAAAGAAGGGGGCGAAGATAAAGATTGAAAAGAAGAGGGGATAGAGAAGAACCCTGGGGGACCCCGCAGGGCGAATGCTCCCTGGAAGCCCTGAAAGTGCCCAGACTAAGGGTCTGAGACCTGCCGGTCAAAAAAGATTTGACCCAGGCCAGCGCCAGGCCTTGGATGCCAGCCTGCTCGACATGGTGGAGAAGGATGTTGTGATCCACCGTGTCGAAGGCGGCTGACAGGTCTAACAATACCAAGGCCTGGGGAGTACCCTTGTCGACACCGTCTCTCAGGGCATCCAGCACGGCCAAGATCACTGTCTCCGTAGAGTGGCCGGGTCTGAAGCCAGCTTGGTTAGCCTCGAGAAAGTTGGAACTCTCAATAAAATGTGAGAGATAGGTAGTGACGTGGGCTTCCAGGATTTTAGAAAAGAAAGGTAAGAGAGAGATAGGACGGTAATTTGCCGGGACGGCAGGGTCGGCCCCTGGCTTCTTCAGGAGGGGCAACAACACAGCCTCCTTGAAGGGGCCAGGCACCGTACCGGAGGAGAGAGAGAGGAGTTAAGCAGGGGGAGGATGCAGTCGGGTAGAGAGTGGCAGATGTCCCGGAGTATGGAGGGGGGGCAGCAGTCGTCTGGGGAACCAGACTTGACGCAAGTGGCGAGAGTGGCCAGGGAAGCAGGATCTAGGAGGGGAAATTGTGTAAATGAGAAAGTGTTGTGAGGGGGGGAAACAGATCCAGCGCCAGGAGGGATGACTGGGATGGTGTCCCTGATCAATACAATTTTTTCAATAAAAAAGGTGCTAATGGTGTTGCATGCTTCCTGTGTGGGGGCCTGAGTTGGGAACGTCCTAGGGTCGGAGGTAAATTCATTAAGAACTTTAAAGATTTCTCTCGACTGGCAGGGGGCAGATAAGATTTTCCCTGAAGCGTAAGCTTTTTTTGCTGCGATGATGGCCAGTTTGTACCTATTGCGGGCGGCCACATAGGCATATCGAGTCGAGCAGGCAGGTCTCAGGGGCCCCGCATTGAGCTGGATCCGCTCTTTCATCTCGGGCCGCACACAATCGGTCAGACTGGGCTCCTTCTCTGCTCCCACTATACCTACCACCTGCGGGGTACCACAAGGTTCCTCGTTATCTCCCCTTCTTTTTAATGTCTACCTACGCCCTCTCCTGCACTCCTTGCGGAATGCTAATGTAACCATCTTTAACTATGCGGATGATTTGCAGCTCATCTTTCCTCTTAACACCATGGACTCAGTGGGCGAATTCCAAAGAACTATGTCCCACATATTGAGTTGGATGAGCTGCAATCATCTGAAGCTCAACCCGGGCAAGACCGAGCTGGTCCTGCCCGGACAGAGCTCACTTAGTTGGAATTCCAACTTTTGGCCTACTAACATGGGAGCGCCTCCTACTAAGTCTTCCGTGGTTAAAAGCCTAGGTATTTTCATCAGCGATGATCTCTCGCTAAAAAGACAAGTTGGAGCGGTGGTATCTTCCAGCATCTTTCAATTGAAGAAAATGAAAAAAAATTGCTTGTTTCTTCTCTTCAGCAGCCCTCACACAGATCGTCCTCTCCTTGGTTCTGTCCAGACTGGACTTCTCTAACAGCCTTTACCTCGGCCTCCAAACTGGTGAGCTTAAACGTCTCCAGCTTGTTCAGAACCAGGCCGCCAGGCTCCTTCTGAACATATCCAGGAGGCAATCCATCAGACCTGGCCTCAAGCAGCTACACTGGTTGCCAGTTGAGCAATGTGTGGCCTTCAAGGCTGGGTGTATTCTGTTCAGGTCCCTGAATGACTCCGGCCCTTCATTTATCAGAGATCTATTCAAAAAATACTGCCCCTCCCGTCACCTTCGATCCACCTATAAATCACTTCTGATTGTACCTCCATTCAAAAGGAAGCGCCTCGGAGGTAGCTGTTTCGACCACCAAGCTGCTGTTCTTTGGAATTCTCTTCCTCTCCATATAAAGCAGAATGACAACATTCTCAGCTTTAGACAATCCCTGAAAACCTGGCTGTTTTCTCAAGCTTACTACTGATAGCACTGCTTTATTCTTTGACTGCCTTGCCTGGTTCCTCCTGCAGCGCCATGAAGCCTCCGGGCGTACGAGCGCTTAATAAATCCCAACTAACATTAACATTAACATTAACATCTCTGCTCAGAGAGCAGTAGTCTCTCCTCCACTTACGCTCAAGCTGCCGAAGTTCCAGGTGAAGGGTCTTAAGGTGGGGGGTGAACCATTTGTGGGAGTTACAGTGCCGGGATTGGGGAAACCTAGTCAGGGGAGCAAAAATGTCGCTGGCTGACGTGAGCCAGTCTGCCACCGACCCATAAAGCCCATCGGTGCTGATGTCATTAGGAAGCAGGCGGCGGGTTTGGGACAGATGAGCCAACAGTTTGGGAAAATCGACAGCCTTCCACTTACGAGCAGTGCCGCCTTCCCGCGGGGGGACCCTGATCTGGCCAGCCGCCATAAATGTGGTGTCGATCAGGGAGTGATCTGACCACACACAAGGCGTTATTAGTGGGCATGAGGACTTGACCCCATGGGTAAAAAGGGGCGTGGCCTCTGACCACCTCTCTGCAACGCAGCTCTGTGGGTATACTGAAGGTCCTTTACTATTTTTAGGACCCTTGGGACCTCATCCCACATGGCCTGACCCCTATCTTTATAAAAATAAAAAACAGGAAGGGGGCCATGTTCCCCTCCTGAGACCAATTTAGGCCCCAGGGATCAAAGGTTACATGGACATTATAGTTAGGAAATCAAATTTAAAAATAACCTAGAAATTCACTAACAAAAACAAATGTCACAGAACACTTACAGAAATTCAGCTGTTACAGTTACCTAACCATAACTTATGACCCCACAATGCACTGCTTATGACTTCACATATTACATCACTCATGATGACATGGTCAGTGATATCACTAATGACATCACTGATGACATCTCAAATGACATCACTGATAACATCATCCAGTGAGTTTAAGTATTTAAGAGTTTATTATTGTTCAGGACAACACCTTTGGTCCTAAATTCCTGCCCCCCAGTTCGAAGATGCCCTTGAATTCAAGTCTGTGGATGCGGCCCTAATCCAGGAGACGCACCTTTCAGTGGTGGAAGTGGAGAAGCTCTTGCTTGACTGGGTGGGAAGGATGATCCACAATAGCTGCTCGCCCTCAACATATGAGGGGTCTGTGTAGCCTTGAAAATGTAGAGTGGCAATCCTCCTACTGAAATCTCTGCCCCTCATGATGCTCAAGACATCAACCAATGTGCAGGATGTTACGCCTTTGTGAAACTTCGTCTTGGTGGTAAAATGCTTTGTGTGGGAGCTGTAAATTCACCAATGGGGTCCAAAGGCCACTCTTCCTCCAGCTCAGCCATCTTGAAAATTGATGACTCCCATTGGATTGTGGGAGCTAACTGGAACCTGCCCCACAATGTGATACTGGACCGCACCGGCTTGCTCGATGTTGGCAACAGTGCTGACCGGGCTCTCATGTGGGAGATCGGCATGACCCATGATCTTTTGGACGTCTGACACCTTTCATACCCTATTGATCAGGAATACCCCTTCCTCTCACTGGTACGCAAAACTCAATCCCACCTAAATTACTTTTTGGTCTCCTAGCTGGTGGTCACACTTTCATGGGATGTCCGGATCTTTGAGGAAGTACTCTTTGACCACTCCTCAATCCTCTCCATGGACCTGGGGCTGACTAGTCTGAGCTTAAAACCTTGGTGCCTCAATAGCTCCCAATACCAGTCTCCCATGGCCAAAGCACAACTCGGGTCACAGATTACTAGTTACTTGCTACTCCATTGGGGGTCTGTTGCCTCACTGAATACTGTGTGAGCAGCTGCCAAGGCACCTCCCTATGACCAGCTGATGAGGGATGTGGCCCTTGCCAACAGATAAAACACTGAGCGAAAGAGGGACCTGGAGGCTGACATTTCTTGCCTCACCCACCTCTACACCACAACCCCCTCGGTTTCCCTCGGGTGCTGCCTGAGGAGGGCACGCATGGACCTTAACGTGCTGTACATCTCCAAGGGGAAGTATGCGCTGCTGCACCTAAAGGGTCAGCACTACAATCTGGGGAAAAGCCGGTTGCGCCAGCAGGAGTACGTACTCGCCATCCTAGCCCTCAGGTGCACTATGGGCAAAACTCTTTCTCGGCCACAGGAATTGTTTAACAGCTTATTACCAAGACTCGTACACCCTGAACAACTCAGGAAGGGACTTGCTCAAAGAGAAGATCACCAAGGAGGATATTGCACAGGTTATTTTTAACCTCTTGTGTCACAAACTTCCTGGTGGGAATGGCTTCATATGACCTTCTGTGAGGTGGAACAAACAAGATCCCTTGGCCTCATCTCAAACAAGGCCCTGATCACGTTCCTTCCCAACCTGGAGAAAGACCCCCTTATCTTTGGCAGATATCGAGGCAACTAGGGACTTCAAGAACTTGTCGCGGGGGACCTGCAGCTTGTCCTCAGATGGTGATCCCGACCCTTATTCACCACTCTCAGATACGGTTTGTTCATCTCTGCATTCTCGCTCACAAGTGTTACTCCACTAGGGACATTCTCGAAGATGCTCTCGCCCTCTCCATGGATGCAGAAAAGGTGTTCAATAGGATTCACTTCTTTGTGGTGGTTTGGCTTCGGTGAGGACTTATTATTTTTTATTTATTCATGTATTTTATAAAGCGCACAGCTATCCCAAGCTGCAAAGCTCCAGTGGCTCTAGTACTCCTCTTCTACCCAGGTCAATTACATAGGAGTTTCTCTCAGAGTCCTTCCAGGTGTGCCAGGGGACAGGACAAGGCTGCACTTCTTCACCCATTCTTTTTATCCTGGCTATTGAAACTCTGGCAGCAGCCCTCTGCCAGTCCACATTGTTGGCAGGCATTCCCAGCCCTAAGGGATATCGACCCTTTATCTATACATCTCTCTGACCTCCCTTGATTGCTCCCTTTACTTATGGCCACAAAGTCTGACTTTGAGGTGCTCTCAGGCTACAGAATTAATTGCAGCAAGAGCGAGGCCCTGTTGAATTTGTGGGTGACCAACCACCCAGATGTATCCACCTGCCCCTTTCAACGGAAGTCCTCACTCTTCAAGTACTTAGGGATCTACATCAATCAGGACCTGGACTGCAGGGTGGTGGACAACCTTGACCAAGTGCTGGAACGCACACAACTTCACTATGAAAAGTTGTCCCACATCGGTCTCTCACTGTGGGGCCAGATGCAAGTGAGTAAGATCCTGCTGCACTTCACCTATGTCTTGGGCATGCTTCTCCTGCTCATGACCCTTTCACTTCTGTGATCAGTGGATAGGGGCATCAGGTCCTTTATCTGGGGGAATCATCCTAGCTCAGGTCTGCCAGTAGCGTCAGCTCATAGCCCAATGTTTTTGTGGTTGATTAGGTATACAGTCTGTTGAGCATTACGCCCTGGCCTTGCACCTGAAGCAACTTACATGGTGCAGAGACAGAACTTCGATGCCGAAATATCGGATTGCATGAATATCGAGTCAAGAATATCGATGGTGGAAAATATCTAGGTACTTTTTTCCATTGCTAAAACTAAAGATTTTAGTGTAATGTAGATATATCAATTTTGTAAATATTCATGGCAAATATATTCTTGTAAATAGTTTCAACTGTTAGTAATTTTTTTCTTTTTGTTTTATGTTGTTTTTTAAATTCATTTGGTAGCTATTTTATGTTTTCATTTATTTTCTCATGTTAAATTGTTTTTTTTTTGTATTTTCATTTATTTTTAGCAGTGGGATGTTTTAACTTCATGTAAAATTTTAGGCGTGGGACGTTGGGTTTATAGGGTA
This sequence comes from Lissotriton vulgaris, assembly GCF_964263255.1. NCBI lineage: Eukaryota > Metazoa > Chordata > Amphibia > Caudata > Salamandridae > Lissotriton > Lissotriton vulgaris. Next base: position 316,250,950 of record NC_141690.1, on the reverse strand, counting down.
TAAGTGTAGGGAGCAATTCAAAAAGATTTATAAACATTTGTTATATTTTTTGAATTTTGTAAAAATTTAGGAACATGATGTTGGGTTTATAGGGTATGAGGGTGGGGAGTAATTTAAAAATGTTGTTAAAATACATTTTAATACAAAATGATTAAAAATATGAATACTTTTTGAAAAAAATGTTAAAGATTTTTTTGATTGTTAATATTTGATGTATATTGTAATAAATAAATCAATTAAAAAAAACAAATATCTAAAAAAATAATTATATCTACATTTATTTTTACATAATTTCCAATTGTTTTTTTTGTTTTATTTTCCTTGCTTTAATTAAAAAAATAGAATAAAATACTTTTAATTTACAAAAATGTAATAGTAATTTAGCAATTAATATTTTTATTTTTTTTCTGTTTGTGAGCGAGGGTATCTCAAATGTGGAATAACATTTTTTTAATATTGTATTTTATAATATTTTGCTTTTTAATTTCAAAATCATTTTGGGACCATTTTTTTATAAAATTGTGTTCAATATTTATTTTTGCTAAAACAATGTACATTGTGTATACATTTTTATTTTTTCATAGTTTTGAAATGGTTTATATTTTTGTATATTTATCATTTTTTAATTATTTAGCATTTTCCCTTAGTTTTTGTGTTTTGGAGTTAGGTATATTCGTTTTTTTGTGTTTATTATCCAGCTCTTTCCCTGTGTTTATTTGGTTTTGGAATTGGATTAGTAATTTTTTTTGGTTTATTGGCCCGCACTTTCCCTGAGTTTAGTTTGTTTTGGAGTGGGAATAGTATTTTCTTTTGGTTAATTGTCCAGCAATTTACCTGGGTTTAGTTTGTTTTGCAGTTGGAATATTAATTTTTCATGGTTTATTATCCAGCAGTTTCACTGAGTTTAGTTAGTTTTGGAGTTGGAATAGAATTTTTTCATGGTATATTATCCAGGACTTTCCCTGAGTTTAGTTGGTTTTGGAGATAGGAATAGTACATTTTTATGGTTTATTATGTAGTTTTTAAAAAAAATGTATGTGTATATTAAAATAAAAAAGGAGACGTATGTTAGTTTTGATTTGTAATGTTTTGTTTGTTGTTCACAATTACATTGTTATAATTTGGCTTTGTTATACAATTTTTGAAAATATTGAAAAACATGATTCAGAAATGTTGATGTTGTTTGGAATTTGATTATAAAGTATAATATATTTTTAACATATTTTTATAATTTCAAAATTAAAAATATAATTCAGGTACATATTTTTAGTAGCTGTTTTTAATTTTTTGCAATTTTTCTGAACTAAAGCCATGTAATAGTAAAGTAAATATATTTTCAGCTCTTTCATTATACATGTGTGACATCATTTTAATTTTGTTATTTTTTGTATTTTTTGTTTTCATTATTTAGTAGTATATTCAATATTATTATTACACATAATATTTAACATATAAAAAATTTACACATAGATTTTTGTATCACATATTTTTTTATTAAACATTGTTATATTGGTTGCATATTTACAATAGTCTTATTGTAATTTTATATTTTGAAGTTGATTACATTAAACAAATATACATTTTAATATATATTAAATATTATATTTATAGGGGCCGATTAGGATGGCAGGCGGACTTCAGTCCGCCCGCCACCCTAGTGGTTCTGGGACCGGCCCCCAGTGGTGCGGCTGTCCCGCACCTGCAATTAGGATGCCACCGCCACCCAGGCGATGGCATCCTCCATTCCCAGCATTGTGGCAGGCGTTGCTCACAGCACCATCCGCCATAATGCTGGGAATGCACTGTGTGCATTGTCATGCTGAACATGACCACCATGTCCATGACAATGCAGGGGGTTACCATAGGTACCCCCCCATGTGCACCCCCAAACTCCCAATACCATGGGGGCCCGCAACTGGTCCCCGAAAGCAGACTCTGCATGGTTTTCCATGGCGGGGTCCCCACCATGGAAAGCCATGCTCCGCTGCCCATGCAAAATGGATGTTGGTGTCTAGCAGACACAGCAACCATTTATGGCCCCCTTTTCCACCCGGTCAACTAGTCGACCGGCAGAAAACCGGTGGACGGTTTTCCGTCCGCTGGGTTCTCCCCGTCATACTAATATGGCTGGGGAGAAATGGGTAGCAGGCGGAGAAGGATGTAGGGCAGATCACCACCGCCATTCTAATCGACCCCTTAGTGTTTTGATAATAATATATTTCATATATATTTTGCAATTTTTTGAACTTTTTAAAATATTAATACTACAATAAATAAAAATATACATTTAATTTTGGGGATTTTTTATTATTTCTACATTTTTGTCTACTGGGACATAGGGGTAGATTACAATGGCGGGCAAATTGCCACCGCCCGCATGGTGGTGGCCATCCGCCTGCCATAATCCACTGTCTGCCACCCAATTCCCCCCGCCATATTATGATGAGTCGACCGGGTGGAAAAGGCTTTAATATGGTGGTGGTGTCTGGTAGACACCGCCATCCATATTAGGATTCATGCGGGGATGTGACTTTCCGTGGCAGCAACAAAGGCATGTGTCCTTGACATTGGGGGCCCATTGCGGCCCCCATGTATTTTGGGGGTAGGGGGTGCACATGGGGTTACTGCATTTGCATTTACAATGTGGCAGGCACCGCGCGGTGCTTGTCAAATGCACAAATTGCATTTTTAACCTTGTGGTGGGTGCTGCAGCAGCACCGCCCGCCACAATGTTAAAAATGCAAGATGCGCCCACCAGTGTGGCTGGCGCATCCAAACTGCAAAAGCAGGAATGCCGCATGCATTGTGGGTGGTCCCATTCCACCCGCCATGGTATTGAGTCCCATAAAAAAGTATTTTTTTCATTTTTATTACGCAGCCATTTTGCTTCCTTTTTGTCACTTTTCTGTCTATCTGTTTTGTTTTTAGGTAATTTTGCTTGCAAGACAGACCCTCGCTGTTTGGAGCTGTGTTTCGTCAGATAAAGTAAGTTAGATTTAGTTTACTTTTAAGGTACTTTTAGGGTAGGGGCAAGGTAGGAGTAGTATAGTTAGGTTTGTTAGGGGGTTCATTTTTAGCTTTTGTTGTTGTTTTGGTTCTTTAGTGTTTTATGTGTTTTACGTAGTGTTGATGAGAAGTAGAGTGTTGTGTAGTTTTAGTTATGTGTTGTTCATTTATGTTATGTTGTATTTAATGTTGTTATTAATGCGTGCGGGTTTGTACATGGCATTCTGGGAGGGTTTTCCTTTTTTTTTTTATAAATGTTTCCCGTTTTGTGACGACGCATTTATTTTTTGAAAAAATAAAATGTATTTTGTTTCTTTGAAACAGGTTACTTTTTTACATTTCCTTTATATTTCAGGTTTTTGAAGGTTTCTTTATTGAGGGAATTGCGTCATTGGATCCTTTTTTGTACAGCTGTATTTTTGCATTTTTATTTGGGGCTTTCTTTTCAGATGGATTTGTTTTTCGATTTATCTATAATGGATTTGTTTGTTTTCGAGGACCGTCTACTGCAACATAACTGTAAGTTATATTTTATTATAATGAGTGGGAAATGTTTTTTGTTTCTTTTTCTTTTAATAAATATATTATGTCATTTATTTACATGTACGTTTTACATTTTTAAATGACATAATTAAAGTATTAATTTAAAAAAGAGAAGAATTATGTAGTTTAAATGTTTTGTGATTTAAAAATGCTTATGATGTTTAGCATTGGTTTTTGTTTAACGTATAGATTTGGCAATCATTTTTAGGTATTTTAGCCCTTTTGTTTTGTAGGTATTAATACATTGTTTTTGTTTGTTTACTAAGTTTAGGGCCTTTTTAGATAGGGATTTCTCTAGCCTTAGCTCTTGATAACTCTGTTCTTTTTTTATGGCTTCTATTAGTTTGTGTAAGGATGGTTGTCCTCTACCTTTTGAGGCTTAGAAGGCATTGTGCCATCCTTCCACCGCGTTGTTAGTTTTAGCTTTTTGAGCTACAGTGCTATCATAGACTTTCCACCAAGGGATTTGAAATTTTGGTTGCCTACGGAGCCCTTCCACCCAAGTGTCTTCAAAGTAGTCTAGGAAGGAAGTTAGTTTTGTTCCAATTGCTTGATAGAAAGGGCTTTTAAGAAGTATGTTATAGTGGTTGGCTACTTCAGATGTTGGGACGTAGGCCAGGGCTATACATTGATTAATGTGATAGGCAAAATTGCAATTGGTGGCCTAATCGATACTTAGAGTCGATTTTTTGTGTGTATCCAGGTACTTTGGTTGAAGTGATAGTATCAACCTTGTATTGCAGTGTGTGGGTATATTTTTAAAATTGATTGTATCATTTCTTGTTCAAAGTCAATTAATATTTTTGGGGGAAGAACGTGTTGGTGTGTTGTTTTATTATTGTAAGGAGCTCTATGTAGATGGTATTTTGCTTATTGGGGAGTAGTGGGTATATGACGGGGATGCTAGTGTCTTTAAATTCCCAGTGGATGGTATAGAGTTGGTAAAAAGGTTTAGGGCAAACTTTAGATGTACCAACCATCATCCACGTTTTGCAGTTTTTTAATTTTTGTATGTTGTTGTGGGTTGTAAAGATAATAATACATTATTTATGTCATGAAGAATTCATTTTTCATCTTTGTGGATGACAGTGGGCTCTGGTAAGATTTCTAATTCTGCAAAGATTTGGGGTGGGTGGTGTTTGAGAAGTCGTTCTTTTATTTAGACAAATAATCATTTTAGTGGCAATGGATGGTTCAGGGACCATAGTTATTAAGATTTTTTTTTATTTGGGTACTGGTCTCTTGGGAACATCTCTGATGGTTTCTAGAGCATCTCTGACCTCGATTTCTATCACAGTGGAGGGGTGGTTGTGTTCCCTGACATTAACTACCTTTGTTTCTACTGTTGTGGCTATCACATAGCAAGAATTGGAGTAACATTTGCTTCATTTCCACTGGGTTTGTTTACTGTTATTTTTTCTTGTGTGTAAATATAGCCCATGTAGCACAGAAGTAGTTTTTTCTTTTGTGAAGTGATGAATTTGGCTCCTTCTGCCATTTTTTTGTTTGTCTGTGAATATACGTAAACATATATATATTTATTAATTATAAGGTTAAGAATAGTAAACATGTTTGTATAATTAAAATATTTGAAAATAAACTTAAATTTGTCGTGCTTTAATTTTCTTGTTGTATATTTTATTGATGTTCTTAGTTGATTCACTTGTTTGATTAAAGTGTTACATTTTGGGGTCAATTCCGATTCGGGAAACAAATCCGTATGACGATTCGAATTTGTAGCCGTTTCCGTACGAATCGTACAAATCCGTCCGAATCCCGTAGTACGATCCGTAGTAAAAAAATACGTCCGAATCGTTGCGAACTGTATGAAAAGCAAGGGAAAATCCATACGGTATGGACCCTGAAAGTGAACCGTACGAATCGTAAACATGCCGTACGACCCGACAAGTACAATCCGGACCGGGGAATGAGTACGCGATTCATATGGTGAACGTCGCGTATGAGCAATTCGTTCAGAGAGCCACACAATCACATCGAGTACGGTTCGTACACCCCCATGATCGTAGTTGTATGGTTTGTACACTTCATGCTCGTAGGGGTACGGTTCATACACTTAATGATCGTAGGGGCACGGTGTGTACCCCTACGATCATGGGGTGTACGAACTGTACCCCTATGATCATGAGTGTACGAACTGTACCCCTACGATCATGGGGTGTACAAACCGTACTCCTTTGATCATTAGTGTACGAACTGTACCCCTACGATCATGGGGTGTACGAACCGTACCCCTATGATCATGTGATGTACGATCCGTACCCCTACGATCATGGGGTGTACGAACCGTACCCCTATGATCATGGGGTGTACGAACTGTACTGGGGGTCCGTTTTGCACGCATTTCAAGTTGAATTCTGCTTTTACAGATGTTTTGAGCTCTCATAAACAAAGAGTTGTACGGAGTGTTGACTGGACGAATCGTACTTGCTGGGTCGGAAAATTATGCTTTGATCCGTACAGACATCGCGTGCTGCGAATTCCGAATGCGATTCGTACGGATTATTGAGTCTTACGGGCTTTGGTACCATTCGGACGTAGAAATGCTTTGGTAACGCAGCGTACTACATCGTACGTATGGGGATGTTCGAGGACACGATTTGTACGGGAAAAATGTTCCGTATGGCTATTTGTACTAGATTTTACCGAATCGGAATCGGCCACTAGAGGGCAGAATGTTCTAACAAATTAAACAAAGGCATCTCAGACCCTCAGGGTATTTTAATCACTCAGAGAGGCCTTTGTTTAAACAACATGTTGCTCTGCGGGCCTTTACCAGCCCATAGATGCACGGAGCATTGTCTGCAATGGAGTGCTCCACATTCCATGTTCTAATAAATATTATGTTTATTTATTGTTTTTTAAAATTATTCTTATTAAAATGTACATGTAAATAAATGTTATATTTTTTATATATGATACATATTTATGTTTGTTTATTTTTGTGTTTGTTTTCCAATTTTGTAATTTTTTAAGTGTTTGTTTATAATGTTTGGAATATGTTATTTCATTATATCATTGAAAATAGTTTTTTATGTTTAAATGTTACTTTCGGTATAGTTTATATGTATTTTATCGATGTTTGTGTTCTATATATTATTTATATCAATGTTTTTGTTGTACTATTTTTAATTTCAATGTTGTTGATATTGTTGTGCACTTTATTTTGGTTGTCATAATTTTTGTAATCGAAATTCTTTTTTACAATATGTTTTTTATTCATATTTGCGTTATTTCTGTTTTGTGTATTGAGTGTCGATAGTTTTGTATATGACATTGTTGACTCGATATTTTTGTAGCTCGATGTTATGGTCGTCGATGTATCAGCGATCCAACTTACATATATGCTCCCTAAAGCCTTGAACCCATTATGGATGTCAATGGACAATACCCTCCTGGAGCTGCATCCCATTTACTGCTATGATGCCTCTGCCCCTGGCTCTGGGAACCAGATGCTCCAGGCCATGTTCAAATCTGCCTGCTCTCAATGGATGCCCACCTCTTTGAACAAATGCCCATTTGAGGTAAGACTGGCATCCGCATTGGTGGTGGGGTACCCAGTATGGCGTTTGGCGGAATCCTTACCCTCCAAAAGATAGCTATCCAGAGTGTCATCAAGCCATTAAAGGCCTCCCATTCAGTCAATACTGGTGTTACCCACAGTTGTGTCACTGTCTGACCTGCTTGTCTGGGCCTATGGTCCTGTGCTCTCCCACCCTCACCAGTGCTCTCATACCTGAAGACATGTGGTCGCTTTCAGGGGGTGACTTTATTGCTTCTTCAGCCTCTCGACCCAACATTTATACTTAGTGACCCTACTAGACAGCTTGCAGAGCAAATGGCAGGCCCACCTCCAGGTGTAGTATGAACTAGAGGACTGCAGAACTGCTGGATGTCCTGGGCAGTGGAGCCAGGGAGACTCAGCTGAGGTTCTACCTGGACCATGGTGAAGCTATGGTCGGAGTGACTTTTACCCCACTCCGATTGCTAGTGCTGCGACAATACCCCCTGTGACCTGGTGCATATCCTCTGAATATGCTCCACCATCCACCCCTTCTGGAGCATACTGGGTGAGTCTCTGGCGATCCCACTGCTTCTGACTTGACCCATGATTCTTCTCCAAAACTTTACAGATTCACCTTCTTTGTCTCACTGTGAGCACTGGCTGCTCCATATGACGCTGGCAACAGCAAAAAACTGCATCCTCCAGCAGTGGCAATCCCCCTTGCATGATGAATGGCTCATGGCCATGTACCAGATGGCCTCGTATAAATTAGTTATTTATAATATACAAGACAATGCAGAGACTTACCTCTGCGCATGGGCACCATTTCTCCACAGAGCCAGGGCTGAATGCCCTACATTGGCTGCATGGCATGTGGTCCTGATAGTTCATCGATGTTTCCTGAGCTTTGACATAGGGCATCCAGGTCTCTTCTTGACTCATAGTCATGCTAGAGACTCTGTCTCCCCTACCAGGTTCCCTTTGCCTCCCTGTGCACTATTCCTGTCTTCTTTTCCTGTCCTCTTTCCCCTCCCCTTTTCTCCCACTGATTCTCTACTTTTTGTCCCGGTTCCCTGTTTTTCCCCTCCCATTCTCTTCCCCCTGTCCATTTCCCCCCTCTCTCTCCACTACTCCCCTGTCTCTTGTCTCTTTCCCTCCCCTTGGTCTGGGGACCCCTACTTCCACTTCCACCCTTTCCACCTCTTCCTAATCCCTCCCCCCTCCTCTCCCTTGTTAACACTCCCATGTCTCTCCTGTCTCCCCATCATCCCTTTGCCCCTCCCCTATTTTCTCCTTGCTCTCGGTATGCCCACCCCTCACTGGCTGTTGCGGGTCTATACTCAGCTGTGTACTACTTTTATATCATATGTCGCCTTGTACATTCCAAAGGTGGCTGTAGCATTGCACTGCTTATTGTATCCTGCTGTTGTTTTTCCCCCTGTTAAATCTGAATGGAGAATTGTGAAAAAAAGACAGGGATACTTTTCATGATAAACCAGGGCAGTTGGTTATTGAAGCAGTGTATTTGTTTGCCTTTTAATTTTCTCATATGCTGAGTATGGTAGACACTATTAATTAGGGTATTCTTACTTTCCTCCTGTCAGGACAGCCAAGAAAGGCCAGTGCAAGGCAAAGGGCAGCAACATCGTATCCACTGTCTCCATCTGGTACAATTGTATTTCTGTTGCAGGTTAAGTGCGTTTATCTATTTTTCTTTTATTTAACAGTAAATATATTTAACTATTTTCAATTAGCATGCCCCCTTGTGTTTTCTTATTTCTATTTTTCTTACCTTTCCCTTTTATCTGTTCATTAACCGAGGACTTCTGTTTCCTTTTTTATTTCCTGCTGTTTTCTCAACCTTTGTATTTAGATTTTCCACATTTCCCCTAGCTTTCTCACTCCCCTTCTCCTCTTTCCCTTATTCATTGCTTCTCTATTTATTTAATAATTTCCTCCATGTTTGAATACAAATGTGCAGCTCATGTTCGACTATTTAGATTTTTAAAACTTCCACATATACTTTTCAAATTATTACTTTGGTTACCAACCATTTACAAAATGTGCATGTGTTTGTTTATTTGTGCAAAGACTATTTTTAAATTATGGCAGTTATTACTTGGGCTATACAAGAAGAAGGAATAGTATTAGGAGGAAGACAAGCAGGGTCAGAGGCATATGAGGAGGTGACTGCTGGGTTGGGTTAAGTTTCTTTTTCGATCAAGCCTCTGCAGCACATGAGAGGTCTCTTTGAGACATGCTGTATTCACTATGTGGGCTTGCAGCCCACCCATTGCCTTTGTATTTGTCCCTTCGATTGTCTTTCAAAAAGTCTTGCTTGCTAGTGGTTCATCCTTCTTCTTTGTCCCTCCAGGTACTGTTAACATTACGATTCTGTGTCTGCGTGTGACTTGGACTTTACCATGCACAACAAGTTGTGAGAAACTCTACATTCAAACAAATTATCACAAAATTAAACCAAGTGATTTTTCACTATATTTTACATTTTTTTTAAAAACAGATCGAAACATATACATTTGATACAGATTTTCTGTCCATTTTAAATGATGACTTAGATGATTCGACATAAGAAAAAAGCCCAATGCATTTCGGAATATGATGTCCCTTCATCAGGGTAGATAGTAAGAATGGGAGATAATTCATAAGATGTTTCAAGGAACTCCAACGAAGTTAGTTGTGTGGTTAACATGTCATACAAATACCAACAGCAAGGATAGCAATGGGTCAAAACAATTTAAATCTAACTGTGTGTCTATAGGGTACAGCTGTGAAATCTACCTAGAGTATTTCGTGGTGAGAAAATTATACCCATCAGATTACCAACCTGTACCGCCCTACATCATTTGGGATCCTTCACCATGAAGGCAAGTGGTTTTACCCACAGTAGATTTGGCAGGTTGTAGCCTAATCTAAAGGATATGTCTCAAATGTGGGTGTTGGTGTATTAGAGTATCAGTTGGCAATCTGACTAGCAGTGCTAAATGTGATAAACTAATATGTGCATAGTGTGAAATAGATGTTTGGTCGACATGTTTCTGCAGTAAGGTCGGAGCCAAATGGTCTCCTACTGCTTCTTCAGGACCTTGATATTATGCTACTGCTTAGTGTGAATGAAATCAGTGAAAATAATGAAAAATAAAGGAGATATATTATATCACCTGAGATTCGCCTAAGTGTTAGGGAATGTAAGCCCCACCTCACCAGGCCACAGCGCAGGTAAAACGGAGCACCGCTCTGTCCGTCGGTACCCCGGACGTTCGTCTAGGCTGTCAAGGTCCTGAAGAAGCAGTAGGAGACCATTTGGCTCCGACCTTACTGCAGAAACATGTCGACCAAACATCTATTTTAGTAGTTATTTGTTTACACTTCTATGCACTGATTTTATTTTGGGAGTGGATAGGAACTTATTAAAATTGCTCTATTTTTCCACTTTCACTACCCAATTTTAACATTCTATAACACTATGCACATATTAGTTTATCACGTTTAGCACTGCTAGTCAAATTACCACCTGATACTCTAATACACCAACACCCACATTTGAGACATATCCTTTAGATTAGGCTACAACCTGCCAAATCTACTGTGGGTAAAACCACTTGCCTTCATGGTGAAGGATCCCAAATGATGTAGGGCGGTACAGATCGGTAATCTGATGGGAATAATTTTCTCACCAAGAAATTCTCTAGGTAGATTTCACGGCTGTACCCTATAGACACACAGTTAGATTTTAGTTTTTTTGACCCATTGCTATCCTTGCTGTTGGTATTTGTAGTTGTTAGGAGCTATAGCAATGCCCGGTCGTTAAATATTCCCTAGGACCCTCCTCTGTCTCTTTGTATAACCCCTTCACCAGTGTCTCGTGTGCTCAAGTGTGATAAATATAACTGAAAACCAACACTTACTACTACTTATATAATACTTCTGTGTTTAACGAAAATATAAGTGATTATCTAGAGCAGAAAAAGACAAGAAATAAGAAGGAAACATTTCAGGAGTGAACATGTCAATGTGTGACACTTTTATCAGTCTTCAGAAATACGCGTCGTTTCATGAACATACCTTTATGGTACTCTGGGGATTGAGCGCATCAAAGCTGTTCCCATCATTTCTAAGAAAGATGCCACCTCTAAGAATTGTCTACTGAACTTCTTGACAGTCTTACTGTCATAACTGCAAAAATATAATGCCGACATTATAACCATTCGCCGAGCTGATAGGTAGAAGAATCATATGCCAAACATGACCCAAACCTACCAGAGAATTCAATGTAGTATGTACTGCAAGTGTGTACCGCTACTTCACCAGTATATCACTGTCCAGTATATCCAGTCAGGTCGGATCTCTTAGTGGTGATGAAATACTCACAGAAATCTATTATGAGAACACGTATGTTTATTAATATCTTATCAATGAACACCAATTAAAGACATTCACTCTTTTAAAGTGTTTACCAAACGTTAATGAATGTACGCGTGCAACGGCTCCAAGAAAGCTGGTCGTTTCTTCATCCTAAGGGGCCTCTTTAAAACTGATCATCATCTGGGTGCTTGGATGGTCATGTGACCAACTTCTAAATAGAAATGGAAGACAGATTCTTCCATGAATATATCGTGGTGTCCACGTTGGTCTCTGCCGTTAGCCCAGAGAATAATAAAGTTATAATGATTTCCTAATGCGTATATGACCATGTCGGTATGAGAAACATGGTGCAGTCTTTGAACGATACTCGCTTGATGACGATGAGTGCCATGAACTGCTGAATATACACAATCAACTCTGAAGTGCTCACCCATCACCGTAGTGACATTTTAAAAAAATACAAGCATCACATGAAGAAACATACAAATATCACATTGAAAACATGTCATATACCAGCTCATTATTGGATTTTCAAAGCAAAACTAAGGCCAAATAAAAGAATCCTCTCTATTAGTAAACTGGCTGAATTTGTGGCAAACATGAAGATGTCTAATATATGATAAATGCAATGTGATATGTATGGGTGGAGTTGAAAATAAACAACCAAGGTGTTGTGAATGTGATTAAATGTTGTGTGTGAAGATATTATTTGAGTGTATGCTCTGGTCAACTTGAATATTTACAAAAAGCATGCCATTTCAAATTTATCATTCAGCCCAAAAGGCTGTAGAGTTTTTATTATTTTTATCCAGAATGCCTCATGTTGCAATAGTCTTTGTGAATTATCAATACCTTGGATAACAGGTTCAATTATTTGAAATGTAAGTTGTGCAATTGTATGTCGATGTTCCTCCCAATGTATAGCCAAACTGGAATTTGCATTCCTCATCCTAATCTTGCTTTTGTGTTCAGTAAGACGCACTTTCATTTATCTCTACGTCTTGCCAATATACAAAAGTCACAGAGTGAGAGAGAGAGGGAGCATTAAGCCACTTTCATAGGCAAGGCACACCAGTATAGAAAAGACGATGACAGCTAAGTAAATCAAATTATACCAACTTTACTTACATAGACAACAATGACAAATAAGAGAAACACACAGTTCAAAAAGATTTATGATAACAATTACAAATTATACTGCTTAGAAATGGCAATAACTCTCATGAGTACAAGCAGGAACCATGAACATAGTCAGGGTAAGCTAAATAAATGCTGAAAGATAACCTGTGTTCACCCTCTAGTAGCTTGGCGCAGAACGGTCAGGCTTCTCTAAAGAGACGATGTGTAAAGTGTTTGTGTAAGACACATAAACGTAACACAATGAAACACCACAAAAAGAATCCACACTGGTTCAGAAAAAAGAATTTTGTGAAAAACAATCAAGATGACAGAATTCCAATAAGTAGAGGTCGAGTTATGATTTTCTTCAAGAATATAAAGAGTTCTAGCGTTTCATTGGGCTAGGGCCAGATACAGGAGCCATGTAGGCCTGGGGAACAGAGTAACTTGATCCTGTTCACAACAGCGAGACACAGGGTACAAGCGAGCGCTGCATCGATGTCAAGAGGAATGCACAAAGTGTAGTTGTCACCCACCCCAGACATGTATTAGAGACAACTGTCTATCCATATAAAGTGGTGCTTCAGACCAACACTTAATTCCTTCTTAAGTTCATCATGCCTTTTCATGTGGGGCAATCTATCACTTTGCACACCTTTAATTCACCCCCGTATCCATCCAAGGATGAGGAGAGACACCACTGTCTGGACCCGAAATCTGCATTGTCTTTTTATCTTGATCGCACAAAAGACTTCCGGATGGATGATCAACTCTACATTAGCTATGTGGGTGCTAAGAAAATTTGGGATGTTCAAAAATGGATCATCTCTCAAATGGTTGTCCTCTGCATTAAAATATGCTATGCTTTGGCAAATAAGGACCCAACGGTGGGGTTGCGTACTCATTCCATCAGAGCAACGAGAAGATCCCATCCTTGACATCTGTCCGGCAGCAACATGGGCATCCCTGCGCATGTTTACCAGACACTACTGCCTGGATAGCAAGACTTGGGGGATGGGTACTCGGTGATTCGACATTTCTTGGGTAATCTTGGTGGCTTGAAACTGTCTCACGTTCACAACTGGAGTACTGCCGTTTTCGTCTTCGGACTCACTGATTTCTTGAACTTTGGGGGCATTCTCTCATCACTACACCAATAGCTTTATTATGATGCTTTGTTTAGCCATGTCATTTATTGATATCTTTCACGGGCATTTACCCTGCCTTTCACAGCTGGTATAAGTCCGTTTTTCTTGGTTTGTGATTAGACTTTTCATTTTACACGCATGAGGTTCACTGCACCTTTTTTAGATCTTCTTGGTGTAATTGTGAGAAGTTGTTGAATCCCTATGATATCTGGATATTTTATTTTATGTTTGTAGAGCTGTCCCCTGAGGAAGGGCTAGTCACCTGCCCGAAATGCATTGGGAGGATTAATTGTTGGATGACTCTTTAAGTTGGATGATTAATACGTTTCTTCAAAACATTGATGAACTGTTGAATTTATATGAATTAAACAATCATGGAACCTCTCTGAGTATTGGATTTAACATTTGGATTCAATCAGATGAACTATTTATAAGACACTTCGTGTCTCTCTGCGCTGTGCACCAGGGAGCCTTCTTCCAAGTGGGGGGAGCCTTGTATTAGTGTTACTGTTTCACGCTGTTCAGGATCAGACAGAGTTCATCCCAGGCAGCACGGCACAAAGTATTACAATTTAATTTTGGTCGTACTCTAAAGCTGTGCAAGTCCGCTTTCCACTAATTTAGTTTATCATTTTCTGTCCAGAGGACTTGGCACGCACTTTCATCTTCAACCATGAATTATGAAGCTATATCCAACCTGACCGATCTTAAGGCTGACACATTCGCCTTTACGGCGGGTGATGCCGACAAAATCTACGGAATGATCCAGGAGGAGATTGTATCAGCGACCAACACACGTAGCCCTGAAAGCAACATCAAGCAGCTGCTCTACTTACTAAAAAAGGAATGCAATCAGAAGTTACATGCTTGCACACTCGTGCGGTAGCACCCAGCGGATCCCCAGGGGCCTACGGGTTCCTTTGAAACCTTTGCTATGCAAGAACAATGCGAAATTTGTTGAGAGATGGTTCGCCATCCTCAACAAGTGTTCGCTAGACCTGATCCTACTGATCGTGGAGGAACTGTCTAAATCACTTGAAGATTTGGCTCAAGAAATCAAAACCATTTGGACGGAGCTGGATGACGCCATGGACCCCGCGGAACTCGCTACTATGTTGGAAGATGTGAATGGCCAATTAGCGAAACACACACGTGAGACACAGGAACGGAAACTCCGTAAATATAAAAGGGACACTATTGACTACAAGCTCGGCGAGGTGTACACTTGGGCAGAAGTGTACGCCCGCCGACGCCCTAATCGCCCCTATAACCCATATTCAGAACACGTAACGTCCTCATCGGATGGAGAAATCAGAGTATCTAGAGCATCTAAACCTTCTACTCCCGTTGAGCAACAACCCAGCACTTCAGACACTGCGGTTCATTTTTTAGAGAAGGGTCAAGTTCAACCAACCGACCCAGGCGGGGAAAAACCCGCAGAGGCAGAAAAAGTCAAAGAACAACCCAAAGCAAAAAAAAGCAACCGTCGCAAATAACCACACAGGACAACCTGGTGATCAATATTTCATCTACGCAACTCACTGTTGAAGAAACACAAGTGTTACAAAGAGGTCAATCCTTTGTACCCACCACGAGAACCAACACCCTTGAATTGGAAGTGAGCACGTTTAAACTAGTTCGCAACATCAGACTGCGACATTACTTTCAGAATGTCGTGACATCTACGATGCCTGAAGATGACATACTGCGAGGCCTTCGTCCCTCTAGTAATTTCTTGGCTCCCGTGAGTCATAAGATTATTGACTTATTTGAGAACCTTGTCAAGAGAGACATTGCTAAATTACCATTTCAAATGAGAGCGAAACGTGAGAATCTCACCAAAAAGGAGAAGAACATTCTGCATAAAATTGCCAGTAACCCATCGATAGTATGTCAAACAGCAGACAAGGGAGGCGCCCTTGTGATCATGGATGCAACATTCTATGAAGAGCAAGTATTGGCACACACATCCGATCCCAACACTTATGCTTCGTTACTGACAGACCCCATAGACGAGTTCGCCACCGTTTTGGTTGGCATCATCAAGCAGGCATTTGACAATGGAACCATCAATGATCGTGCCAGACGGTATTTAATGCCTGATAATCCTAAACCTCCCAGGCTATATATGCTGCCCAAAGTGCACAAGCACCCTACCAAACCCCCCCTAAGACCAATTGTGTCCACCAAAGGAAGCATTCACGAGAACATTGGAAAATTTCTGGATAAATACCTCCAACCTTTTGTGGTAAACACCAGATCACATGTTAGAGACACCACTGATTTTCTGGTTAAATTCCAAGAAGCCACCAGCAAAATTGACGATCAAGATCTTATACTTTGTACAGTGGACGTATGCTCACTGTATACGTCGATACCTCATGACCTAGGCGTGACAGCCATTGAACATGAATTATCTAATTCTGACATTGATGCAGATTTGCAACTTTTACTCATGGTATTCACACTTTATCACAGTTATTTTACAGTGTTCAATAAATGGTTTCACCAACTATGCGGAACTGCAATGGGAAATTGTGCGGCTCCGTCGTACGCCAACATTTTCATGAAGTCCTTTGAAGAACAACACATCTTAAATCAGGCAGTGTGGCAGAATCAGGGGAAACTCTATTTGAGATTCATCGATGACATCTTTATCCTGTGGAAGGGTACTGAGAACGAATTGACTGATTTTTTGAGTACATGGAATTCAATCAATGATCGGGTCCAATTTACATGGGACCTAGATAGAGAAAGCATTCATTTCCTTGATGCGAAGATCCAACAAAATATGGGAAAATGGAACACCACCATATTTCGTAAACCGACTGATCGCAATTCCCTTTTACACCATCAAAGCTTTCACAGACCTGGGTTGAAACGGAATTTGCCCCTATCACAACTTATGCGTGTCAAACGAATAGTATCATCTGAAAAGGTGTATCAAGATGAAATAACCAACATGGTGGAATGATTTAAGACCCGGGGTTATCCCCAACAAACTTTGGATAAGGCTGTCAATCGCATTGGCACAATGAATCGTGATGACTTGTTACAAACACGAGTTAAAACTGATAACTCCCGGATGGTCGTAGTTTCCAAATACTCCATCATGAGCACCCGATTCAGGAACATCATCTCGAAGCATTGGTCCTTACTTAGTCTTGAACCTGATTTTCAAGGAATTTTTGCACAGCCGCCGATGTTTGCTTACACAAGGGGACGCAATCTCAAGGAGATCCTGTCCAAACCCAGTGAACGGATTGAACCCGAAACGTTCAAAGGTCTCAGACCCTGCTACAACTGTAGCAATTGTAATAACTGCATCCAGGGTAATATCACCAACCACCCCATGAAGGGTCATCCCATCAAATTGCGAGTGAATGCCACCTGCAACTCCAAAAACTTGATCTATATGTTGAAATGTCCCTGCGGGAAATGTTATGTTGGCCATACGGAAAGAAAGATCAGAACCCGTTTGCTCGAGCACAAGAGCAACATAAGGACTGGTAATACCAAATCTACAATAGCTGTACACTTCGCAGAACAAAAACATTTAGTGGCTCAGCTTAAATATCTTGTATTAGAACAAGTGACTCCCACGCACAACAACAAGCAGACTCTTCTAAAGAGGGAGAATTTCTGGATCCGCTACATGGCGACGATGCACCCACATGGTTTAAATGACCAGATGGAATTCCTTTGTTATTTGTGATCTATGTATTCCTATTTTATCATGGTGATTTATTGATCTGATAATGCATTCGTTTGTGAACACTTGCGTGCCTATATTATGGTTATGTTACTTTTTATAATTTTTCCGTTTACTTTCATTGTTTATTTTTCACTTTTTATTATCCACTGGCACACCCCTGAATCTTGATGCTTTGACATATTGCATTTGACGTTGTTTATGTTTCCCTGGTATCAGAGCTTTACTTCAACCCATGCTCGCAGCGTTTTCCTCACCTTCCCACTCTAACATGGCGCTCTTCTTGCATTGCACCCGTAGTCCACTTTCTATGTTTCCGGCTCGTGTCACACGCCGATTTTAAATTCACCGAGGACCCAGCACACTCGGGGTTCCCAGTCACCGCGTCGATAGAGGCATATCTAACATCGGCTATCCTGTAAGTACTCCTCATGGGGGACTTGTGTAATTACCAGAGCAAGTGTGCTCACGCTAATGTTGTGAAGTTGATGTTTGTGCGTTTTTTCGCAGAATCGGCGAAACTACCAACCACGGATGTATTCAATCCGTGAGTACTTTACTGTGGTTTTTATGAATCCCTCGGTGATTCGACATTTTTTGGGTAATCTTGGTGGCTTGAAACTGTCTCACGTTCACAACTGGAGTACTGCCGTTTTCGTCTTCGGACTCAATGATTTCTTGAACTTTGGGGGCATTCTCTCATCACTACACCAATAGCTTTATTACGATGCTTTGTTTAGCCATGTCATTTATTGATATCTTTCACGGGCATTTACGCTGACCTTTCACAGCTGGTATAAGTCAGTTTTTCTTGGTTTGTGATTAGACTTTTCATTTTACACGCATGAGGTTCACTGCACCTTTTTTAGATCTTCTTGGTGTAATTGTGAGAAGTTGTTGAATCCCTATGATATCTGGATATTTTATTTTATGTTTGTAGAGCTGTCCCCTGAGGAAGGGCTAGTCATCTGCCCGAAATGCATTGGGAGGATTAATTGCTGGATGACTCTTTAAGTTGGATGATTAATACGTTTCTTCAAAACATTGATGAACTGTTGAATTGATATGAATTAAACAATCATGGAACCTCTCTGAGTATTAGATTTAACATTTGGATTCAATCAGATGAACTATTTATAAGACACTTCGTGTCTCTCTGCGCTGTGCACCAGGGAGCCTTCTTCCAAGTGGGGGGGAGCCTTGTATTAGGGATGGGTACTTTGCCAGGTCAGTTCTCCAGGACTTTCTGGTTTGATTTGGTTTGCAGATCCTCCTCTGGGGACGGTATTGCTGGGTACGTATTCTAAGGAAAGAAATTTACAATGAAGAGTCTATATCAGATGAACAAGTTTCTTACCTTTGGTAATGATGAATCTGATAGAGGCATATGTTAGTTCTAGATTCCTTACCTTAGAATTTCTCCCGGGGGTCAGTCTGGATCCAGAGTAGGGACTTACAAGTAAATTAAGTATGCCTATTTTGTATATACTAATGCTACCATGTTTAGGGAAGAAGCATATACACTTTATCACTGGTCAACAGTGGTAAAGTGGTCAGAGTCCTAAGGCCAACATAAAGAATGAACAAAAAGTGGAGGTAAGCAGGCAAAAGGTTTGGAGGAAGACCACCCTAAGGCAGACAAGTCTAACAAGTACCATTAACTAAAGGCTAATGTAGTACCACTCCCAGACACCATCTTGCATGTATCTTGTGAGGTTTTACCAATCAAACAATAAATAACAACAAAAAAAGACAAGTTTTGCTATGTGTAGTAAATGTCCTCTCCACTGTTCTTCTCTGGCTAGACTGTACTATGTTATCTATGACATCATAGAATGTCAGGGTGTCCCTCTAGCTCACTGTGCCTTTCTATTACTTACTGTGGCAGTTGGTTATCTCAGGCTGAGCTGCTTACAGCTGGCTCCCGGTGGGGTTTACCTTACATCTTAACCTGTCTATCTAACCTGGAAGGAACCTGCAATAAAGGATCTTAACTTATCAAGTGGACTCTGCAACTTCCATTTACCACAACTTGGCGACGTTTTGAAGAGGATGAACCTACGTGTGAACTAAGGAACTGGACTACAACTACAATTATGAGGAAAGGAACCTATATTTAAACCCAAGGTAACACCCAGTCGACCCCACCAGTGTCCTGTTCCACCTGGACAGCCTGCACCCTGGGCGTGTGTTTTTACCTTGATGTTGGCTTGTTTTTGGACATCTTGAAAATTGTGCACGTGAATTCCAAAAGACTTTTACAGCAGCCTCTACCTACTACTCTGCCTGTGTCTGCCCTTTGTTGGAAACAAGTGTTTGCTGGTGAGACATTCTGTTTAAAATCGGCCCAGCACCTTGGAGGAAGGCATCGGGTTGGGTGAGAGGCGTGACTTGTACTCAAGTTTGTTGGTGGCTGAGGACAGCGTGAAATGGATGCTCCTGTTCAGTCTGTTGAAGCTTTTGGATTGTGCATACTCTTCTACCATGCTGCTTTTCACTATACTCCTGATTTTGTCCATGAGGTGTTCGCTGCAGTTGGAGATCCCTGTAGAGGCCAGGATAACATTCTTGAGACTGTCGTGGCTGCGTGGACTGCAGAATGGTCCGAAGAGGACGTTGCATCCCATAGACTGTCTGAAATCTCGAGAGCTGTGTACAGAGAACCCGGGTGAGAGATCGCTCACCGGAGCTAGTGTTATTTATCTATTGTTTAGCTGCTAATTTACCACTGCTTATTATTTTACATAGTCTTGTTCTGGAAAGTGGTGTGTGTTTTTATTATGGCTAATTTGTGCTTCTCTCATGTAAAGCGTGTGGGGGATGTTGTAGCTTGGCGTTGTTTGGTAGTCAATACTCATCCATATTGTCAGGGTTAGTATCCTGAAGTGTACCCTATCTAGGGGAGGTGGTGTCTGTGTGGGTAGTCCATGCCCATGTAGTGGTGTTTGTGGGTAGTCCATGCCCCATGTAGTGGTGTATGCTCATCCATATTGTCAGGGTTGGTATCCTGAAGTGTACCCTATCTAGGGGAGGTGGTTTCTGTGTGGGTAGTCCATGCCCCATGTAATTGGTGTTTGTGAATAGTCCATTCCCCATCGTTTGTCCCAGGGTTATTGTCTTCATCCTGTGGTGTACCCTTTTCAGAGGAAGTTGGGTGCTTGCGGGTAGTCCATGCCCCATGTCTATTCCCAGGATTACTCTCCTGCGGTGTACCCTTTGAGGGTGAGTGTTTATGGGTAGTCCATGCCCCATTTCCCAGGGTTATTTTGCTCACCCTGCGGTGTACCCTTTTCAGGGGAAGTTGGGTGCTTGCGGGTAGTCCATGCCCAATGTCTATTCCCAGGATTACTGTCCTGCGGTGTACCCTTTGAGGTTGAGTGTTTATGGGTAGTCCATGCCCCATTTCCCAGGGTTATTTTGCTTACCCTGTGGTGTACCCTTTTCAGGGGAGGTTGTGCGTTTTTTGGTAAGTCAACGCCCATTTTTATTCCCAGGATTGCTGGCCTGCGGTGTACCCTTTTCAGGGGAGGTTCAGTGTCTGTGGGTAGTCCATTCTCCATACTATGCGCTGACCCCCTGCTTTTGGTGGAGATGGTTTGTGCACTATTTTCCTTTCGAAGTCTACCTTCTTGCAGCTACTGGCCAGGGCTTCATTTTGGTAAGACTTTGAGCTGTGAATTTATCATACGTTTAGTGTCAGCACATCTTTATCAGGGGTAGTTTTTTTTTTTTTCTTTGGTGAATTCTTGTCAAAGGGGTTTGCTCTCTTGGGTTACCTTAAGTGAGTCTTACCCCCAGTTTACACTCCTGTTTGTTCCTAGGGTGTCTACCCTGTGATGTACCCATGTGTGGGGAGGTTATGAGTGTCTGCAGCTAACTTAGCTGTTGGTCTTGTTTTTTTTTCGAAACCTTGCTGTTTCGTTAAGGGAGGGGATGTGACATATTATGTTGTTTTCTGCTAATGATACCTCATGCTAACGTCATCTAATGTTGTACACTATTACTTTTGGTTCTTCTTATTTGTGTACTTCTCTGCTGATTGTTGCATTTGAGGTATTGTTGCCGATTATTCCTTTATTCTGCTCTTACTCCTTAAGGGAAGAGGATGTGTAGTAAATGTCCTCTCCACTGTTCTTCTCTGGCTAGACTGTACTATGTTATCTATGACATCATAGAATGCCAGGGTGTCCCTCTAGCTCACTGTGCCCTTCTATTACTTACTGTGGCAGTTGGTCATCTCAGGCTGAGCTGCTTACAGCTGGCTCTTGGTGGGGTTTACCTTACATCTTAAACTGTCTATCTAACCTGGAAGGAACCTGCAATAAAGGATCTTAACTTATCAAGTGGACTCTGCATCTTTCATTTACCACACTATGCCCAATATGTATACCACATTATCCATAGTATCCCTTGGGGAACCCTTCCCATTTGTGAATGGGTCACCACCTCCGTTGAGTTGATGTTAACCTAATAATGTTTTTTCTCTAGATTTAATTCTAGGCTTCAGTGCTTGAAAGGGACAACCTTAACCAGCACTCTCCAAATACTGAAGTCTTATGGGTTCCTAACCCATTTGATGATATGGAAAAGCTTTTTCCAAATTCTTAATTAGGTTTAGTCATTTCAAAAAGGGTTTTAGTGGTTGAAAACACTCAGATTGACTACATCTGAGGGGTTATGATTGTTAAGACACTTGTACATGATGCCCAACAGTTGTCTTACTAATAATGAAGTAGGGACATTCTGTGGTGTCAATTGGGAGTTGTGTATTATGGTTGTCTTTTTACAGACCAAATGCTGTCTGCACTTATTCACGTATAACAAAGATATATAAACTATAATCAAACTATGTACTGTAAATTTGTAAGAGAGAGACCTCAGGAGGAGGTTAATACAGTTCCTAGATTACCTGTGAGCATGACATTATGATAAATGTACGCACTGCTTAGCCTTAGGCTACTATTGAGTATTATTTTCAGCAACAGAATGTGTCATGGCCAGGTACGGAGAATAGTGTGGTTGACTTTGCAATTTTGTTTAACCTTCTCCCGTAATGGTTTAGCTCACTTTCACCACATTTGCCCACTAAGTGTGTTGGTGTCAACAGATTACAATAAATCTCATAAATGAGGTAAGAAGATGAGGGTTACAAACAATATATGGTAGGAGGAATTCACAGCGAGAAAGAGAGGGGGGGAACAAGAGAGAGAGAGAGAGAGACATTACATTCCATTCCATGGCCAATCACACCTCAGTAGAAAGAAACATGACAGTTATTTAAACCAAATGATGACAACATTACTAACCTAGATGACAATGCCAAAGAGGAGCGAAACACATGGGCTTGGTTACTTTCTTAGATGCCCCGGAAAGGCTGTGTGCTTGCCCACATTTAAAAAGCCACATGAAACCACCCTGCATAGCTTTTCATGGCCTTGTATATGTGGCCCCCTTTACTCAACATGCAACATGCATGGAGCCAACAGCAATCCCAGATTTACAATGTTTTATAAACTTGGGAATGCGTCAGATTCCAACGCCTCCCCAGGGGAGGTTTAAGGGAGATGCAATGAGGAGAAATACCTTTATTTTTCCTTGTTTTACTTTGCTGCATTTTGCAGCACACATAGAAAGAGGAAAACACCTATCATGATAATTATTGTGCATGAAAATGTCCATTACTGCACAAAAACAATCACCCCTACAATGCACACACCACACCCTTGCACTGTGGCAGAAGGGTGCTTGCTTTGGTGCATAGCAGCCCATTGTGTGCCAGTGCAGGGGAAAAATACAGGAATGTGCCAAATCTTTTAGATACAGTGCATTCCTGCCCTTTTCTTTTTCCACACAGCAGCACAGCAGCAGGAGGGTTTGCTGTGATGATGTGCATCAAAATATTGTAAATTAGGCCCACAGATTTCAAAAAGATTGATAACAATAAAAAATGCTTTAAAACAGTCCAGTTGCATTCTGGCAATGTTTGCCTTGAGAGCAGGGACAAACCACAGAGTTCAAGTACCTTGCACATAAGTAGACCTGTTGAAGAAGAAAGAAAAAAGACAATATTTGAGAGTCAAGGTGAATGTAGTGTGTGCGATCTTTGTGAGACCCCTTACCTGGCATGAGCAGCATTAACTAAAGGCTACTGTAAAACCACTCCCAGACAACTAGCTGCATATATCCAGAATGTTTCACCATTCAAACAATAAAAAAGACAAATGTTGCTAAGCCCATCATGTAAACCACATAACAAACGTGGCATTTGCCACTCACCTTTTTTCAGTTCCCAGGCATGTGGTTAATTAAATATTTTCCATTGAAGTAGATAGACTTGGATGCATCCTTCTCTTGCATGTTGTTTACAGGATGTGCAGATTTGATTTTCCCTCCATAGTAAACAGACCTACTGAATAAGAAAACTAAAAGAGAGCATAAACCAAGTGGTCTAAAAAGATTCAAGAGATACTAGTGTGCTGTCAACTAAACACCAATCAAGCAAAACTCCCAAAGACAAATGAAAGTGGGCATCCAAAACAATCACTCACACAATTAAAGCCGCTCCCATCAGGCACTTTAATCTTTTGCCATTAAATGATTTCTATTCCAAGTCCCCCATTGCTAAATCTGTGTGGCATCGACCTATTCATTGCCATGAGAAGCCACACTCTTAAGCTGTGCTGTCCTTTAAATTGGTGTCTTGTACACTGGTCCATTTTAGTTTCTCAGTAACCAGTTTTTTTTCATTTTGTCGTTTCGCTTTTTAATCCTGAATAATTTTGCACAAATATTGCATAATTACCTAAAATGCAAATTTAGCATTAGTACTATATTTTAGTGTGAAATGTGTCTTTGTTCCAAAATGTATACAAAGATGCATTTTGCACTAAAGTATAGCAAGGAGTAATGGATTTAAACAAAAGCATTGTGAACAACAGTTGCTCAAGATCTGTTGTTTCTGTGCATTCTGGGTAAATTTGTGCTGCAAATGGCTCGTTCATGATATAGTTTTATAGTGATTTCCACTTAATTACACAAAGTGACGTAATGTGTAACTTCTGGTATGTCCTGTTACAAGTGCAGTGTGCAGTTCTGAATATTACTTGAATTACACTGTTGTAATATCATTTTGCCACATCTCATCTTCATATTCAGGGATATCCTCTGGTTGAAAATCACTTACCACACCTGAGATGTCCAAGAAATCCCCCTCATCTACTGTTTGTTGTAGAGCCCAATCAATTTTGAGGATGAAATATTTATTTAATTTGTTCACTTAGGGCCGGATTATGAGTTTGGCGCTGCAGGAGCGAACCGCCATGCCGGCAGCCCGCTCCCACAGATTACACGTGTTTTTCACGTCTGGTGGGCTTTTTTTGGCAGTCCCACAGCTGTCCATGCCGTGCAGGAACTGTGGTGCATGTACACAGGGGGGCATAAGTTGTGCCACCCTACATGCACCCCATGGTCCAGAGGTACAAGTGTGCCCTGTAGGGCCCCCTTTGTTTTCTCACTGCCACCGTTTTCATGGAGGAGAAACCGACATGAAAACCGTGGCATTGAGAAAATTCATAATATGCTTGACGGAAATGAGGCGATCCTGCCAAGAATATTTATGCCTCTGCAAATTTGGCCTTTAGTACTATATTTTAGTGTGAAATGTGTCTTTGTTCTAAAATGTACACAAAGATGCATTTTGCCCTAAAGTATAGCAAGGAAAAATGAATTTTAACAAAAGCATTGTGAACAACAGTTGCTCATGATCTGTTGTTTCTGTGCATTTGGGGTAAATTTGTGCTGCAAATGGCACGTTACTGATATATTTTTACAGTGAATTCCACTTAATCACACAAAGTGACGTAATGTGTAATTTCTGGTATTTCCTATTCCAAGTGTAGCTTGCAGTTCTGAATATTAATTGAATTACACTAAGGTAATATAATTTTGCCACATCTCGTCTTCATATTCAGGTACATCCTCTGGAGGAAAATCACTTACCACACCTGAGATGTCCAAGAAATCCCCCTCATCTACTGTTTGTTGTAGAGCCTGATCAATTTTGAGGATGAAATGTTTTTTAATTTGTTCACTTCGGGCCTGATTATGAGTTTGGCGCTGAGGAGCGAACCGGCAATGAGGCAGCCCGCTCCCCAGATTACAAGTGTTTTTCACGTCTGGTGGGCTTTTTTTGGCAGTCCCACAGCAGTCCATGCCGTGCAGGAATTGTGGTGCATGCACACAGGGGGGCATAGGTTTTGCCCCCCCTGCTTTCACCCCAGGGTCTAGAGGCATAAATGTGCCTTTAGGGCCCCCTTTGGTTCCTCACTGCCACCGTTTTCATGGAGGAGGAACCGCCATGAAAACCAAGGCATTGAGAAAATTCATAATATGCTTGACGGAAATGAGGCCGTCGTGCCAAGAATATTGATGCCTCTACAAATCTTAGCCACTGCCAAGGAACGGTGGAACCCTGACTTCACCCATGCTGCAATGGCGGTCCGACCGCTGTACTCGTATTGGGGAAGTCGAAGCACTGGTGTGATGGTGGCTGGACTGCCACTACAGCATCTCCACAAGTCTGGCAGTCCTCAGACCGCCAGACCTGTAATCAGGGCCCTAGAGTCTCAACACTTGAGAAGAGATTGTCCCTCTGACTGTAATCATTATGCAAGCTTCATCCAGTGGCAATCGTACTGGGAATGTACTTTTCTGTAGGCTCAAGTGCTCCCCACTTTGGCGCAGGGCAGCTTGTTATGTGCCAGATCTACCTGGGGTTAAATTCAATTTTAAATTATTGAAATCCTAAACTGGCCTCAGTACTTGTGGTGGACAGCAAACAAACCAAATTAATAAACCACTTTCTCCTAAAACTCTTTCTCCCATATCTTCAGGGCTAAATTCCCTTTCCCCTTAGACATAGTGGGGCATATAATCAAGGGGGTTTATCTCAGCTTTTTTCGCTTTAAAAGCCAAGAAAGCGGAGATAAAATTATCTCCCTATTACCTAGCTGTCGCTAACACCAGTTAGCGACAACTAGTAGGAGATAGCGACCATCCTGGGCCCCGCTTTGCATGTCAGTGATATTTATCACTAATGACCTGCAAAGTGGGCGTGCCAAGATGTTAGCGACTGGAAACAGTTGCTAACATCGCTATCTCCTATTACCAACTTTTGGAGATATTCGCGCTAAGCGCGAATATATCCAAAAGCTAACACCTGCCCTGAGCAGTTCTTAGCCATGTTATCCAATGGGAGGAGGATAACATGGCTAAGAGCATTAGCTCGGTAATGCATGAATATCTCTGACTTTTCAGCAATATTCCTGCATTTCGGCCGATTTTTATCGCTTAGGAGATAAACCTTGATAATAGCAAGGTTCCTAAGCGATAAAAATCGCCGCAGCTCGGCGATAAAAATATCGCCGCTAAACAAACATAGCGATAATTATCGCTAGTTGTTGGTAATATGCCCCAGTGTCCTTTCTTTATGATTAAATACGATGTCACATAGGGTGTTGGAGACAGGTGCTGATAAGTAGGTGGGCAGTGATAACAAAGACGTGGTAAGAGAGGGTAGGCAGTGCAGGGGATTGAAGGAGGGTTTATCTGATCCATTCCGCTTTGTCGAGTTAAATAGATGAAACCATGAACAGGGACAGTGGTGGTGTTGAGCACAGCGAATTGAAAGGTTTGGAAAGGGTATAATCAAATTACAAATACTTAGGATTATTACTAGAGCAAACATTTAGCAAATGTTATTTTGAAAGTTATATTTAGAACCAATATTTATAATCTAACATTTCCGTATATATAAATTGCTGTGAATGTGATCAGTCTGATACATGTAAATGTCCCATCCTAAAAGTTGTATTCGGCCTCAAAAGAGATAATACAAAACAGGAAGAAAAGTCAATGTCTAATCATGGAGAGGTAAACAGGCCACATTTAGTACATTCAGTGTTCACTACTCTTTTAAAATTATATTGGAAGCTTGAAAAGGGTCACGGGTGTGCCATTAACATTATTAAGTGAAAGTGCACTTGATTCATGATGACAAGATTAACCTCATGTTTTCTATTATAGAATGTCTTAATGTATTTGATTACATTTAAAATTAGATAGATGTGCCATAATATGATAAATAGACAGTCGATAATCAGACAGGAAGTTCAGAAAGTGATATTATAAATGTTAGAGGAAATTATATTTGAGCAGTGCCAACCATTATTCTGTGTATAGCCACACTACTGATTATCCTTGCGACTTTCATCTTTCATTTTTGTTTGTAATGGGTTAGGTTAAGTATGCAATAGTCATCTCTCGATGAATACCCATTCATATGAATGTGGTTTAATATTGTTTCAACCAATTCATTTTAAGAACTTTCCTGCAACATTTAATTGTTTGGATACTTGTATGGTCTATTCAATGGTTTGTTTCACAATTACCTCAGCCTCACATAAAATGTATATTTCACTCTCTTCTAAATAATGTTTAAGAACAGTGTCTCAGAATTCAATGAGGAGTAGGGAATTAAACAATATTTCAAAACTGAATGTACTTTGTCTAACTTCTGGGTTGAATTGAGGTATTACTGATGCTTGTAAAGACATGCAATTGTTGCTCTGAAATAAGGAACACTAGACATTCAGCTTCCAATAATGACCCAGTGCAATGAGAAAACAGAAATAATATCGACATTGTGGAGAAGGCATATTCTTCCTCCTGTAATGGCTAGCCAAAATCACCATGAAACGATTTAAAAAGCCCCTTTGTTCAATGTTCTCCCTGTGACAAAGAGTAATGATGGTGAACCTAATGCCCTGCGGCTGAATACACACCAAAAGGCTTCCGAAACCATCTCTAGTGAAGCTAAAACGTTGATTATTAATGCAATAACTTTCATTCCGATGATTCAGGATTGGAATGTATTTCGAACTTTAAACGTTAAATACGTTTTTCTAGCCTTCCCTGCAATTAAAACTACAGCATTTAGACAACTATATCTATGTTGTTTGAATCAAATTGATCAAGACGCTTGATTTACATTTCATTTCCGAGTTTCAATTTAATCCAAATGTAGTGCAAGATTTAGAGTTTGGTAGACAGGGCATTTCATTGCAATAGAGGAAGTCCATCTGACCATTAGCCCTATTTTTATTGGGCACTCAGATGTTTTTTTTAACTGTTCTGTGAGGGACTGTGAAAATGAAAAAATGCCCCCTCCACACCATGGGAGAAAAGCCTAATGGTATTGGGGCATTCTTTTTTACTTTATCAAAAACAAGTTCTAACTTTGAGAGTGTGTTTTGTAAAAGTATTTTTTTTAATTGTTTTTATTTTGAAGGTTTTATATAGCGCGAACATGACCCTTGTGGGTATCAGAGCACTTTACAAGAGAGGTAGAAAAACAAAGGAGACAATGTACAGAGAAACATGGTAATTTAGAAATAAAGTCTTATGTTCCAGCTGGTTGTTCAAGAGTCATCATCGATATTTAAGTAATTTTCGACATGCGAAAAGATTTTACATCTTTTTTGAAGTAGGCAGTTGAGAGGTTAAGTCTGGTTTCTGGGGGTAGTGCATTAAAAATCCTTGAAGCCATACCAGAGAATGCGCGGTTATGTTTTCTTCTTGGCAAATCCTTGAGGCTTTAGAAGAAGGTTGCTAGCACTCCTGGATGATCTGTTTCCACATGAGGGCTCCAGTTTCTAGGCCAGATAACTGGGTCTGTTGTTATGGATGTCTGTACGCGTCATGCAGGCAATTTTTAAATTAATTCTTGCTTCAAAGGGTAGCCAATTGAGCGCTTTGAAGTCCAGGGAGATGTGGCTATTTCTTTTGAAGCCTGTGATGAGCCTGGCCGCTGAGTTGAGTGATGCTCCTAGGGGGGCAGTTGTAGATCTAGGGAGTCCGAAGAGAGTTGCACTACCATAATCTAGTCTGGGAATTACTAGTGCTTGCTCTGCCAGCTTGAAGTCGTTTACTGGGAGGAAGGGTTTTAATTTTCTCAGAGTGTTCATCTGAAAGTTTACTCCTTTTACTGCGGCACTGATGTGTTTTTCCATGTTTAGGTTACTATCCAGAGTGACTCCCAAAGATGTTGCTGAATCTATTATAACAGGTTGGCAGTTGAATTCTGTAAGTTGTTTAAGCCATTCATGTATGTTGGATGGTTGATTGGGTGGGGTGCTTAGTAACAATTCAGTTTTGAGGGCGTTTAGTTTGAGGTGGTTTTCAGTCAACCATGCCTGAGTATTTATTAAAGTTAGATTGAGAGATTTGATGTCATCTGGAGAATTTATCTTTAGGTATAGTTGCCTGTCGTCTGCGTACATGTGAAAGTGGATATTTAATGAGTCGAGAATCTCAGTGAGCGGCTCCATGAATAGAATAAACAGTGTAGGTGAAAGGGAGGATCCCTGAGGAAATCCTATTGTGACAGGGACAGTCGTGGACAGAGATTGGTTGACCTTGAATCTTTGGGATCTATTCAAAAGGAGTTCAAGTTCAAGTTCAAGAATTTGTATAGCGCGCTACTCACCCAGAGGGTCTCAAGGAGCTTGAGGGAGGGTGGGTGCATTACTTATCGAAAAGCCAGGTTTTTAGCTGCTTTCTGAAGGAGAAGTTGTTCTGTGTAAGGCGGAGGTGAGTGGGGAGAGAATTCCAGGTTTTGCCCGCTAAGTAGGAGAAGGATCGTCCTCCCATGGTGGATCTATGGATGCGCGGAATTGCGGCGAGGGCTTGATTGGATGATCGTAGTTGGCGGGTGGGTGTGTAGAAGGACAGTCGTGTGTTGAGGCATTCGGGTCCTAGGTCGTAAAGGGCCTTGTGTGCTCAGGTGAGAAGACGGAACGTTATTCTCTTGTTGACGGGGACCCAGTGGAGGTCTTTCAGGTGACCGGAAATGCGAGCTTGACAGGGGATGTCCAGAATGAGTCTGGCTGAGGCGTTTTGGATGCGTTGGAGTTTTTTCTGTAGTTTGGCTGTGGTTCCGGCGTAAAAGGTATTTCCATAATCCAGTCAGCTAGTGACCAGTGCGTGGGTGACTGTCTTTCTTGTTTCGGTGGGGATCCAACTGAAGATTTTTTTGAGCATGCGTAAGATGTTGAAGCATGAAGATGAGATGGCATTGACTTGTCTGGTCATCGAGAGGGAGGAGTCTAGGAAGAAGCCCTGGTTACGTGCGTGATCTGTAGGTATGGGTGCTGTACCCAGGGCCGGTGGCCACCATGAGTCGTCCCAGGCAGAGGGGATGATCCTAGGATGAGGACTTCCGTTTTGTCCGAATTTAGTTTTAAACGGCTGTTCTTCATCCATTCGGCTACTTCTTTCATTCCTTCGTGTAGATTGGTTTTGGCGGCGTTTGGGTCTTTGGTGAGGGAGAGGATCAGCTGGGTGTCTTCTGCATAGGAGATGATGTTGAGGTTGTGTTGTCACGCGATGGATGCGAGGGGACTCATGTAAACGTTGAAGAGGGTGGGACTGAGTGATGATCCTTGTGGTACTCCTCAGATGACTTCGGTGGCCTCTGATTTGAATGGGGGGAGGCGGACTCTCTGGGTTCTTCCGGCGAGGAACGAGATGATCCAGTCCAAAGTTTTTCCTTGTATTCCGACATTGCTGAGACGTTGTATGAGGGTGCTATGACAGACTGTGTCGAAGGCGGCGGAGAGGTCAAATAGGATGAGGGCAACTGTTTCTCCGTTGTCCAGTAGCGTTCGGATGTCGTCTGTAGCAGCGATGAGGGCGGTTTTGGTGCTGTGTTTGGCTCGGAAGCCGGACTGTGAGGGGTCGAGGGAGTTGTTGGTTTCAAGGAAGGCGGCAAGCTGAATATTGACGGCTTTCTCAATGACTTTGGCAGGGAATGGGAGGAGTGAGATGGGGCGGTAGTTCTTAAGTTCAGAGGGGTCTGCTGTGGGTTTCTTCAGAAGGGCGCTGAGTTCGGCATCTTTCCAGCTTTCCGGGAAGGTGGCGGAATTGAAGGAACAGTTGATGACATCGCGGAGATGGGGGGCGATGATGGAGTCTGCTTTGTTGAAGATGTGGTGGGGACATGGGTCGGGTGGTGAACCTGAGTGGATGGAGTTCGTCAGGCGGATGGTGTCTTCAGTAGTGATTGGGTTCCAGGCGTAAAGGTTATGAGAGTGCTGTTTTGGTTCGGAGGTGGGTGGAGTGGTCCGTTCTTCTGACTGGTTTTCAAAGCTGTTATGTATGTCGGCGATTTTGTTGTGGAAGAAAGAGGATAAAGAGTCGCAGAGGTCTTGGGAGGGAGTGATGTCGTTGGAGCCGGCGGTGGGGTTGGTAAATTCTTTGACAATGTTGAATAGTTCCTTGCTGTTGTGGGCGTTTTTGTCGAGTTGATCCTTGAATACTGATTTCTTGGTGGATCGGATCAATTGGTGGTGTTTGCGGGTGGCGTCCTTGAAGGTGGTCAGGTTGTCAGTGGTTGGGTTTTTTCTCCAGGTTTTCTCGAGGGTACGACATAACTTCTTGGATTTCTTGAGGTCATAGTTGAACCAGGGGACCTTTTTGTTGCCTTGTTTGGTCTGGTGGTTTTTCAGGGGTGCTAATTGGTTAGCGCTGTGGGTGATCCATTGTGTAAGTTTGGTGGCAGCTTGGTTTGGGTCCGATGGTATGGTAGGAGGGTTTTGGTTAAGCAATGTGAAGAGTTGGTCGGTGGTGATTTTGTTCCAGTTTCTTCGAGGAATAGGTTGTGGGGGGTTGTGGGTCGTGGTCTTTTTGTAGCTGAAGTGAACGCAGCTGTGGTCCGTCCAATGGAGAGCTGTGGTGTGATCGAAGGAGATGTGTTTGCTGGAGGTAAAGATAGGGTCGAGCGTGTGTCCGGCTAAGTGGGTGGGGGTGTCACCAAGTTGTTTGAGTCCGAGATTGGCCAGGTTGTCCAGAAGGGTGGTGGTGTTACTATCGTTTTTCTTTTCCAGGTGGAAGTTGAGGTCTCCCAGTAGAATGTAGTTCTCGGATGTGAGGGCATGTGGGCTGATGAGGTCAGTGATGTCTTCGTTGAATTGTGAGCGGGTTCCTGGTGGTCTATAGATGAGGGTGCCTCTAAGTGTGGTCCTGGGGTCGGTGTGGATCTGAAAGTGAAGGTGTTCGGCGGTCGCGAGGTTATCGTCGGAGCTGGTCGTGATTCGGATGGTGTTCCTATGGACGATGGCGATGCCTCCTCCTGTTTGGTTTGTGCGGTCTTTTCAGATGATCTTGTATGCGTCTGGGATGGCTATGGCGATGTCGGGCGCTGATGAGGCGTTCATCCAGGTTTCTGTAAGGAAGGCAACATCCCGCGATGTAGTGTCGAGTAGGTCCCAGAGTTCAGTGGCGTGTCTGCGGACCGAGCGGGTGTTCAGCAGGATGCACTTCAGGTGGTTAGAGTCGGAGCTGTGTTTGGAGGAAGTGGATTTTGTGTGGGTCCTGATGCAGGTGAACTTGCAGGAGTGGCAGGCGAATGGTCCATGGTTGTGTCCGGGGACAGCTTTGCAGCATTGTGGAGTGCGTCCGGGGTTAAGGGCAAGGAGGGTAGCAGCGTCATACGTTATGCGGGTGGGGTGGGTTTTGCGAGGACCAGGGGGGCTGGCGCTGGGCACGGTCCAGACGCGGACGTGCGTAGACGGGCTTACCTTTGGCGCACCTTCGGCGCGCATGCGGCGCGACCGCTGCGCGTGAACGCTGCACATAAGCTGCTCTGACATAAGTGGATAGTGGGGGGGGCGGAGCGAGGGAGGGTCAGCTGGGAGGCGGGAGCGGGTGGAGGGCCGGGCTGTGAGGCACAAACAAACAACAAAATGGCAGCAAGCCAAAGGACGAGACTGGGACCCCAAACGAAAGCTGAGAGAGGGAAGTGTCACCGGCACACACAGAATAAACAATGAAATCAAAGCGCAGCTCAGCAGCAAAGCGCTACGATAAATTTCCTATAATGCACACAGTAAATTCTGTAGCAATGCGAGCAAAGCAGTAAAGCGCTACGATGAGTTTAAAATTTGGCACACAAATAGATCTGGAGCAATGCGAGCAAAGCCCGACAGAGAGCAATATCAGGGAAAGTAGTCTGCAAGTATAGCGCTACGATACCTGGTTCAATCTAGGGAGCAGCGTGAGGAGCGACCGCTTCTGAAGAGTTCAGGACTGATCCCGATAAGCCCATTCTGTATTGCAGGAGATTATCATGCTTGACGGTGTCAAAGGTCGAAGATAAATCAAGCAGTAAGAGTAGGCAGGTTTCGTTCTGGTCTAGGATTCTTAGTGCGTCATCTACTATGTGGATCTTAGTTGATTCGGTACTATGTCCTGCCCGGAAACCCGATTGGAATTGATTGAGCAGGTGGAAGTTGGGGATGTGGTTGTCTAACTGGCTGAGAACAGATTTTTCTAGTAGTTTAGCCAGAGTTGGGATGTTGGAAATTGGTCGGTAGTTATTTCGGTCCGTGGGGTCAGCTGTTGCTTTCTTTAGGATGGGGAGACTTGTCCTAATTTGAGAATTTCAGGATTAGTTGCTTGGACTAAGGAGGCATTGATAATCTTTGTCCAAAGTGGTAGTAGCGCTGGTATGAGATCTTTGAGGTAGCTTGCAGGAAGGGGGTCTGAGAAGTGGTTGGAGGGATTCGAGGACGTGAGTGCTTTTAAAATAGAATCTTCGCTATAGGTTGTGAAGGTGGCCCAGGAGGCGTTATTTTTGAGGGTGAGTTTAGATGCACCGGTGATTAGGGGTTGCTAGCATGTGGGATGACGAGTCCTTCAGAGTGTTAGACTGGTCCAGTGAGACCTTAAGGAGGTCTGTTTTCAGGAGTTCCGTTTTTTACGTGAAAAAGGAGAAAAATTCTTCACAGCTGGGTGGCGTCCCTTGACCAACCTGGGGAGTGCGAGCAGTGCCCCTAGATTGAGTTATGACTAGTTCAAATAGTTTTTTGGGTTGGTTCTTTGCTTGATCTAGTTGATTTTTGAAAAGTTTAGCGTTAGAATCTCTGATCTTTCTATAGTACGAGTTTCTGATGGATCGGAGCAGATTGAGATGATCCGTGGAAGGCTGT
The DNA here is from genome assembly GCF_964263255.1 of Lissotriton vulgaris. Classification (NCBI taxonomy): domain Eukaryota; kingdom Metazoa; phylum Chordata; class Amphibia; order Caudata; family Salamandridae; genus Lissotriton; species Lissotriton vulgaris. The sequence continues at coordinate 316,216,471 of NC_141690.1, read as the reverse complement.
CACCTCCAGTGGCTTTTAACTAATCTAAGGGAGTGTCTGTCCTCGTTGAGTCTGCCGTCATACCAGTGTTAAGAATCTTTTGTGGAATTCCTCTTCAATTGTAGAGGTGCAGTTGTGTCTAAGATCGAGGACATGGAGTTAAAGTAGTGTTGTGTCAAAGCTTGAACATCAGTTAGGTCTTCTGGGGGGAGCAGTAGGTTGACACTGGTGGATGTGGATAGACCTGTTTATGTTTTTTTTATAATCCTCTTCCATATTTTAGGTTTTGAGGCTTGTATTGAGCGTAGTTTAACTGATTCCTTGATGAAGAAGGTGATGGCATGGTGATCGGACCAGTCCCATGGGAGGATTGTGCTAAGCTGAATAGCTTCTGAGTTGGCAATAACCAAGTCAAAGGTTGAACCTTTGATATGTGTGGGGCTATTGCAGATTTGGGTGAGGTCTAGGCCAGAAAGGAATGTTTTGAGTCTATATACTACTGGGTCGTTGGGTCGTTCCAGTGTAGATTGAAATCGGCAAGGAATATTTGGGTATTATGTCGTCACGATATCCATAAATTGCTCGATGAAGTTGATGTTATTGCCATGCGGGTGGTAGAATATGTGCAATGAGCAGGTTGGTTTGTTATTACTTTTGATATCTAATCAGAGGTATTCACAAGAGGATAGATCTGGTGAAGGTGGGCTGTTCACTGAGACACAGCTCCGGTGAATGCTGGCAATACCGTCTCCTAGTCTATCAGGTCTATCTAGTCTGGTGATGTCATGATCGGGGGGAACCAGAATGTCTAGGATCGGCATGGAAAACTCATTTAGCCATGTTTCAGTTAGAAATAGGAGGTCAGGTTCATGGGTGAGTATTAGGTCAGCTATGTCAGCTGTGTGTTTTGAGGCTTATCTACAATTAAGTAGAATGCATTTGGGATGTGGCTTAGTGGTAGTAGGAGGTTCCAGTGTTAATGGGACTTGCGTCAGATTCTCCAGGGTTATACCTCTATTGTTGTGAATAGGGCCTCTGTGTGTCATGTGATGGATGGTTTCGATTTGAGAGGGTTTATTAGGATTGAATGGGTCAGCTGCGGTTTGGCTGGCTTTGGGGGGATCGTAAGAAAGGAGTAGGGAGTGTAAATCATTGGCCGTTAGAGTATTTTTTCTACAGAACGGTCGGGTTGTGGAATTGCAGTTAGGTACTGTAATAACTTGTAAAAGTTTGATGTAGGCACACCAAACCTTTAACTGACTTTGTTTGAGCTGCTGTCATCCATGGAGTTTACTGCAGGGTCTGCTGTGAACTATAAATATGGCATGCAGAGTAAAGGCAGGGTGAAATTCCTCTGCCACTCTTCCTTTACTCCTTCCTACAGACACTCAATGTATTATAGTTTTTTAAAAAAACACATGGATTACAATAGAAATTATGGGGCATATGTACAAGACCCTATGGCCACTGGAACATCACTTTTTGTGACGTTCCCGTGGCGATAGGGCCTTGCCCTATGTAAAAGGCAGCGTTAAGCCACTTAATGTGGCTTAACGCTGCCTTGTACATAAAGCACCCTTTCTCGCTAACTTAGCGCGAAAGTAGGGTGCACTGAGTGTTGTGGTGGGGGTTCAACCGCAACACCCATTGTATTTTACGCAGCCCCCCATGTACAAGGATGGAGTACATTAGAGGCAGCGCCACAATTAAGACCAGGAAAATCCTGGTCTTAAGTTGCCAAAACAAGGAAAAATTAATTATTTCTCCTTGTTTTTGCTTTTTCCATGTGTGCTGCATTCTGCAGTACCCATGGAAAAAGCAACATTCCATGGTTTGCTTATGTACAGGAAGGTGTCTCTTTCTGTACATGAACAAACCTTTTAAACAAAATCAATTTTGTAACTTTCATCTGTGCTACACCAAGCAGCACACTTGAAAGTTACAAAATGGCATTTTAGTATTGTTTATTTATGTGCAGGAAGGGACACCTTCCTACCAATAAACAACCCTCCCCTACACACAGACACCCTTGCACTCTGGTGCAAGGGGAAATGCAAGGCTGCACCACACTCTTGTAAATTTGGTGCATCCTTGTGTTTCCAAAGTGGCGGAGCATGTCGTTAAGCCAAGCAGGCTAACGATACGCTCCGCCACTTCATTGTACATATCCCCCTATAAATCTTAAAACAATCTCAAAACAATCGGTGGTTATATTCACTTCCAAAACATTATACATGAAACCATGTATAAATGAATCACACATTTAAATGACCATGGACCCTACTTACTCAATATGTTGAGGATAAACAAAGACATAAAGCAGCCTGTCGTACCTAAAAATTCCCAAACTCCTTCTCAGGGATCTTACCAATAAGTAGTCCATTCAAAAGCAGCAAAGAAATCAACAGAGAATCTGAAATATGAAAATACATCTTTATTACAATGAGATCTTTGAGGTAGCTTGCAGGAAGGGGGTCTGAGAAGTGGTTGGAGGGATTCGAGGAAGTGAGTGCTTTTAAAATAGAATCTTCGCTATAGGTTGTGAAGGTGGCCCAGGAGGCGTTATTTTTGAGGGCGAGTTTAGATGCACTGGTGATTGGGGGTTGCTAGCATGTGGGATGACGAGTCCTTCAGTGTGTTAGACTGGTCCAGTGAGACCTTAAGGAGGTCTGTTTTCAGGAGTTCAGTTTTTTACGTGAAAAAGGAGGAAAATTCTGCACAGCTGGGTGGCGTCCCTTGACCAACCTGGGGAGTGCGAGCAGTGCCCCTAGATTGAGTTATGACTAGTTCAAATAGTTTTTTGGGTTGGTTCTTTGCTTGATCTAGTTGATTTTTGAAAAGTTTAGCGTTAGAATGTCTGATCTTTCTATAGTACGAGTTTCTGATGGATCGGAGCAGATTGAGATGATCCGTGGAAGGCTGTCACCTCCAGCGGCTTTTAACTAATCTAAGGGAGTGTCTGTCCTCGTTGAGTCTGCCGTCATACCAGTGTTAAGAATCTTTTGTGGAATTCCTCTTCAATTGTAGAGGCGCAGTTGTGTCTAAGATCGAGGACATGGAGTTAAAGTAGTGTTGTGTCAAAGCTTGAACATCAGTTAGGTCTTCTGGGGGGAGCAGTAGGTTGACACTGGTGGATGTGGATAGATCTGTTTATGTTTTTTTTATAATCCTCTTCCATATTTTAGGTTTTGAGGGTTGTACTGAGCGTAGTTTAACTGATTCCTTGATGAAGAAGGTGATGGCATGGTGATCGGACCAGTCCCATGGGAGGATTGTGCTAAGCTGAATAGCTTCTGAGTTGGCAATAACCAAGTCAAAGGTTGAACCTTTGATATGTGTGGGGCTATTGCAGATTTGGGTGAGGTCTAGGCCAGAAAGGAATGTTTTGAGTCTATATACTACCGGGTCGTTGGGTCGTTCCAGTATAGATTGAAATCGGCAAGGAATATTTGGGTATTATGTCGTCACGATATCCATAAATTGCTCGATGAAGTTGATGTTATTGCCGTGCGGGTGGTAGAATATGTGCAATGAGCAGGTTGGTTTGTTATTACTTTTGATATCTAATCAGAGGTATTCACAAGAGGATAGATCCGGTGAAGGTGGGCTGTTCACTGAGACACTGCTCCGGTGAATGCAGGCAATACCGCCTCCTAGTCTATCAGGTCTATCTAGTCTGGTGATGTCATGATCGCGGGGAACCAGAATGTCTAGGATCGGCATGGAAAACTCATTTAGCCATGTTTCAGTTAGAAATAGGAGGTCAGGTTCATGGGTGAGTATTAGGTCAGCTATGTCAGCTGCCTGTTTTGAGGCTTATCTACAATTAAGTAGAATGCATTTGGGACGTGGCTTCGTGGTAGTAGGAGGTTCCAGTGTTAATGGGACTTGCGTCAGATTCTCCAGGGTTATACCTCTATTGTTGTGAATAGGGCCTCTCTGTGTGTCATGTGATGGATGGTTTCGATTTGAGAGGGTTTATTAGGATTGAACGGGTCAGCTGCGGTTTGGCTGGCTTTGGGGGGATCGTAAGAAAGGAGTAGGGAGTGTAAATCATTGGCTGTTAGAGTATTTTTTCTACGGAACGGTCGGGTTGTGGAATTGCAGTTAGGTACTGTAATAACTTGTAAAAGTTTGATGTAGGCACACCAAACCTTTAAATGACTTTGTCTGAGCTGCTGTTATTCATTGAGTTTACTGCAGGGTCTGCTGTGAACTATAAATATGGCATGCAGAGTAAAGGCAGGGTGAAAGTCCTCTGCCACTCTTCCTTTACTCCTTCCTACAGACACTCAATGTATTATAGTTTTAAAAAAAAAAACATGGATTACAATAGAAATTATGGGGCATATGTACAAGACCCTATTGCCATTGGAACATCATTATTTGTGACTTTCCGTGGTGATAGGGCCTTGCCTTATGTAAAAGGCAGCGTTAAGCCACTTAATGTGGCTTAACGCTGCCTTGTACATAAAGCACCCTTTCTCGCTAACTTAGCGCAAAAGTAGGGTGCACTGAGTGTTGTGGCGGGGGTTCCACCGCAACACCCATTGTATTTTACGCAGCCCCCCATGTACAAGGATGGAGTACATAGGAGGCAGCGCCAAAATTAAGACCAGGAAAATCCAGGTCTTAAGTTTCCAAAACGAGAAAAAATTAATTATTTCTCCTTGTTTTTGCTTTTGCATGTGTGCTGCATTCTGCAGTACCCATGGAAAAAGCAACATTCCATGGTTTGCTTATGTACAGGAAGGTGTCTCTTTCTGTACATGAACAAACCTTTAAACAAAATCAATTTTGTAACTTTCATCTGTGCTACACCAAGCAGCACACTTGAAAGTTACAAAATGGCATTTTAGTATTGTTTATTTATGTGCAGGAAGGGACACCTTCCTACCAATAAACAACCCTCCCCTACACACAGACACCCTTGCACTCTGGTGCAAGGGGAAATGCAAGGCTGCACCACACTCTTGTAAATTTGGTGCATCCTTGTGTTTCCAAAGTGGCGGAGCATGTCGTTAAGCCAAGCAGGCTAACGATACGCTCCGCCACTTCATGGTACATATCCCCCTGTAAATCTTAAAACAATCTCAAAACAATCGGTGGTTATATTCACTTCCAAAACATTATACATGAAACCATGTATAAATGAAACACACATTTAAATGACCATGGACCCTACTTACTCAAGATGTTGAGGATAAACAAAGATATAAAGCAGCCTGTAGTTCCTAAAAATTCCCAAACTCCTTCTCAGGGATATTACCAATAAGTAGTCCATTCAAAAGCAGCAAAGAAATCAACAGAGAATCTGAAATATGAAAAGACATCTTTATTACAATTAATTGTAAGGCTACGTCGCCCAGTCACACCTAAAACAACTGAATGAGGTAGCCTGCTGAATGGTCTCCGCACAGACCTTTTATACCATTTATTATGCCTTAGGCAATCATTCCTTATTTTACAGTTGACCATTCACATATTTTCACTACAAAGAAAAAGCAGAGTCATGATGACAAGCCCACATTTCAGTTTATCCAGTCCATAATCAATTACCCGGCAAGGCCTAGTTTTTCCATCAGATATCGACGGACCCCCAATAAAACCGGGCACCTCCTCCTCGTAAAGCAAGTCATAAAGAAAGAAACAGGGACAGGTGTGTGTGAGATTAGGCATGGTTTGTCTGTAGTAAACCTTTACAATGTCCTGTGCTCTGATCTATAATCTTGATCAGCTAAAGGGCAGGAACTGGCTTGCCAAGGTTAGCCTCAAGCAACAGGGTCAGCTTTCGCCAGGTCATGCAGGAGTCAGCACAAACCCATGCTAAGGTTATGTCCTTAAATACTTGTTTTGCCACAGTGAAGTGAAGTGAAGTGAAGTGAAGTGAAAAGGGACTTATATAGCGCGCTACCACTCCAAGGAGTATCTTGGCGCTTGGATTCCAAAAACAGCAGGTAGTAGGTGAAAGGGACTACCTGTGTAAGAAGCACATCATATGAATCCCATACATTCGGCGTTAGGCAAGGAATAGATCCATGTTTTTAAAAGCTTTCTGAATTTAAGTTCAGGGGAGGCTTGACGTAAGAAAGAGGGAAGTTTATTCCATACTTTCACGCCGAGGACTGCAATGGATTTTCCTCCTCTAGTTGACCTTTTGAACCTGGGGACGTGGAGTAGATTAGCTGTGGAGGACCTGAGTGATCTTGACGGGTGGTATTGATTAAAGTATTTGCGCAAGTACAGTGGGCCATGATGGTGAAAGGCTCTGTAAGTGATGGTCAGGACCTTGAAGAGTATGCGCTTGTGGATAGGGAGCCAATGCAAGGCATCCAGAGCTGCCGAGGCCGAAGATTTCCTGGGCAGTCTGAGGACCAGTCTGGCAGCTGCATGCTCGACCATTTGGAGTTTATGAAGGGCTGATTTGTTCAGTCCAGCATAAAGGCTATTACAATAGTCCAGCCTTGATGTTATGAGGGCAACAGCTACCGTACGTCTGGCACTCAGAGGAAGAAGATCGAAGAATTTCCTCAAGCTTCTGATAATGCCAAAGCATACCCCTGCCACTTCCTTGACTTGTTGGTCGAAAGTCAGAGTGTTCTCAAATTTTATTCCTAGGTTTCGCGCGGCATTGATGGTATTGGGGGGAGCTTTTGCATTTTCAGGCCACCATTATTGTGGAGAGAAGAGATTGTTGGGTCCAAAAGGTATGATTTCAGTTTTAGATGAATTGCACTTCAGATGGTTGTGTGACATCCATTTGAAGGTTTCTGACAGACATTCTTTTAATGTTTGTTCTGCGTTAGGTTCGTTTTTACCGAGGGTCAGAACAAGCTGAGTGTCGTCAGCGTAGGCAACAGTACTGATGTTATGGGAGGAAATCAGGTTAAGTAGAGGAACCATGTAAAGGTTGAATAAGGTGGGGCTTAGGCTGGAGCCCTGCGGGACCCCAGTTTTAATGGATTTTTCCTCTGAAGAGAAGTCGCCTAGCCTTACAATCTGGCGTCTATGTGCTAAGTAGTTTTTAAACCATTCGAACACAGTTCCTGCTATGCCAGCATCAGAAAGGCGATGTAAAAGGATAGCATGGGATACTGTGTCGAATGCTGCAGAGAGATCTAATAGGATCAGGACAGCTAGTTTGCCCTGATCCAATGCAGCACAAATGGTTTCAGTGGAGGACAAGAGTGCAGATTCAGTGGAATGATGGGTTCTGAAACCTGCTTGACAAGGATGTAAGATGTCATTTTCTTCCAGGAATGCCATTAGTTGTTTATTGGCGAGGGATTCTGCAATCTTGCAAATGGTGGGAAGAAGCGAAATGGGGCGTAGGTTAGAGAGGATGGTAGGGTCTTGTAATGCTTTTTTCTGTAGTGGTTTCACTATTGCTAGCTTCCATTGAGGAGGAATTTCTCCCGATTTAAAGGACGAGTTGATGATAGCATTTATATGCGGATTGACCTGTGAGGGCCTACTGTAAGGGCAATCCACAAAATGGCTGCTATGCACAAGAAGAAACCGAGGGTTCAGAACAAAACCTCCAAATACACAGTGAATCCATTGGTGTAACATGACGAAAACACTTGCACTTGCTAAACTCACTGTTTACGGTCTGCTGTTACCAAATTCATAACAGAATCATGATATTTAAAACAAAGGTTCAGAATTTTCAGTACCACAGACCATCCTTTTGCCCTTTCATAGGCAATCACTCATTCTATATTTGCAACTGTGCCCAAAGTCCGTTATAAGCCTCTTTGGACGGCTTCTACTGTCCATCAAATCCACTTCCAGTGTCTTCTTCCGCGTTGGGCCTCTCGATTTCAGGCCTTTACATGAGAAAAAGTACTGCTTAGTTGGAGTGCCCTCCTGGCAAACACCCACAGCTCACTTGAAAGTCTCAATGTCTCAAAACAATGCACCAGTGTCTCTTCTTTGTGGCAGACACTACAAATGATGTGCTCTTCATTGATCATAGGCACAAAACATCTCGTGCAGATCCAAGCACTACTGAGAAACAACCTCTCAAGATCAGCAGCACTTTCAGACTCCGACACTCATTATTTAGTGTCAGAGGACGCTCAAGCTGCTCTCTCATGGGCACCAAAATGTAGTGCCTTTTTCCAAACGTGGATCCTTGGGTGCACTGCCTTTCCGCTGGAGCAAAGCAAAAGAGGTGTGTGTGTGGCCATAACTTGGGCCAAGGGCTCAAGGGACTGTACGCTGTCAGAGGTTTCCAGCACATAACAGGTAGAAAGCTCAAACAAACAGAAGCTCTCATTCTGTGGGAAACAAGGAACCAGCTCCTCTTTTTTTCTGCAACGCCTTCCAATGAAGCAAGCGCCTTGCTTGGGAGGTACCATTGACTGCACGCTGATGATCGCTGTCCAGCCTCACGACTTTCTGGTTGCAGGAATTGTGGAGCCAAGAAATATGTCATTCATCTGTAGCGGTCACTGATGGGGAGTGGGCTTAGTCTCGATCACAGGTCTGCAGGCTATTACTCTTCCTTTGACTCTGGAAGATCCTGCAGAACCTAGTGATATAGGAAATGTAACACAATTGTTAGTTTCCTTCAAATCAAGCACAAAAAACAGTTCATGGGTTTTAACAAGGGGACTGCAAGCAGGTGGCCTGCAATCTGCAACGGAGTGGCAATACGCCATGGGAATCTAAATGGATGTCCTCACACAGTGGCATTATCTAATGGGGTAAATACATATTTTCCTCAATGATTAAGCCTAGGTGTTCCTAAATTTCTTATCTAGAACATCTCAAATAGAGAAATAACATGATACAGATTATCAAGGACATGAAGAAAAGCCCCTTTAAAAAATGAGCATCAGGTGCACTATGCAATACAAAGGCTAATGATCAAATGTGCAGACAAAGAGACAAGCACTAGTAAGTCCTGGTACTTGCATGATTAGAACACATCTGATCCCACCAAAAATTAAAGCAGCAGGAACAAAAGAGAACTGAAAAATTAAAATAGACATTGAAAATTCGTCATGTTCAAAAGGTAAACTTAAGATATCTCCTATTGAGATGGAAAACTTGTCTTACTATAATATTGGGTCAGTTAACCAGCCTATCACTACCCCGACAGTCAGTCTGAAAAAAACATTGAAGTAGGCCTAAGGAGAATTCTTGAAAACCAGTCTGGTCATACAAAAGGGAATTATACATAACATGGGGGGGTCCCTGATACATCACTACAGTCTAGAAGTGTGAACATAAACAATACACCCATAATAATAAATGGGCTGACTGGCGAAAGGAATATGGAAAAGGAAATGGAACTAGGACACAACTAAAATCCCCAATAACTAAGCATGATGTGACATCGGTCAGGGGAGAAGCAACAAAAGAAAAATCTATAGGAAGAACAAGAGTTTGCTTGGGTGCCTCAGGCATGTGACACAGCACCAAGAGTACGGGGGATACACAAAAGACCAAAGTTACACAAGTTTTAACTCTACCGCTTGCAACTACACCATATATGGTAATCCTAACTAATGTTCCTGTTCTCTCTTCAGGGAGAAAATGAAACCTGGTTTCCTTTCAAGGGACAAAGCCATTTCCTTTTTGGGAAACAGAACATGATTAAGTAATGCAATATAGAAATTAGGTCACCATGTACAAGAGTCACAGATCTATAATTTTATCCTTAGGTCCAATCAAGGATACATAATGTAGGGCTGCCTATTCCTTTAAGGGAATGTGCAGTAAGTGACTAACATCAGGTGACACACTTTGAACCTGTATATCTTTTTAGTTTTCTTCAATATCATTATTGCCAAATTTAGGCATGCACTGGTAAAAGTGCTGCCTGTCTTCCTCACAGTATGAAAACCATACCTGTGAAATTTATCATTATACCAAATCCATCCAACTGTATCGTCATACGGATCCCTTCACAACACTGGGGAACTTGTAATAGTAACAACATAAAACAAAACATACACAAAATAATGCACATGTCAAGCCATCAGCTATACCTGCTGTATATCAAGCAGCACAGACAAAACAATAGCATATGTGAATAAGCGGTGACACACAGCAACATGGCACATGTACTTTATGCACTATAAACCTGCAGCCCAAAACCCAATATTTGGGCATGTCTAAATTTGTCAGGTCTAAAATCCTAACCCTCCTTTTGACAGTAGAGCACCAGGCAGTCGGAGTCTGCTGTCAAATATAACTTTGCTGTTTCTCTTCTAACATACAGGACCAACTAAAATATTTCACAATAGGGCCAAATAGACAAACGAAAACATGAACATTTTTTTTTCAAAGAAATTACGCAAAAACACATCTCCTTTCAATTAACCAAACTCACGTGTCTTGTCAGCCTCAGAACAATCCATTAATAATCTGTAGGCAGAAGCAGAAAAATACACAACACAAAAAAAAACACATTTTAACATACACAAAAATAAATTTTCATTACTTAACTGTTACTCTCTTGTCAGTTCACCTCGCAACATCAAGTCACCTTATTTTTACCGTTCTAAAAGAAATGGTAACACTGACACTCCATATTAATTTGGCACCTATAATTTCCACTGTGAGAAATAATTCCTAATTAGCAAATCGTTTTTTCACTTAGGCCTGTAGCCTGTAGCCTTCAAAATTTTGGAAAAGGGCTGCATCTTATTTTTTTATCTAAGACTTAATGCAACACTTCGTTTTCTGTCAAATAAACGCAACTAGCAAACATTATTTTCCTTAGCGTGGAGACACAAATGTATCAGTTCTGCAGGGCATTTAACACAACGTTTGGGACTTCCAAAGAAACCCCTTTTTATTTTTGTTGGATCTTTCGCCGACTCAACCCACAACCACGGAAGCGAGGATGGCCCCACTCATCTGCCCCCTCTCGGCTCGCCACACGCACTTTAGCACAGCGTGACCGCGAACCGGGAAAAGGGAGAAGGTAGGAAAATAAGTAAAACAAAGAAAAAGTAAAGCCAATGCTCTCTCTTTGTTACAGCACAGCAGACCCTCCTTTGTAGTTTGGGGAAAGGGATCCTGACCTGCAGCCACAAAAGAAAAGAAACACAGAACAGAAAGAGAATGTTAACATATAACCCAGTGCTCCTTCCTTTGAGTCCCTATTCCCACCAATTAACCACATCCAACACACCCCAATCCCCTCCTTACTTGTGTAACGATTAGAAGGTATCCGAGAAGAGCAAACAATCCAATTGGCAAGCAGAAACCTGCATAACATAATATCCTTCAACAGGTAAGGGGGGAAAAAGTCATACGTCTGACATAAAAAACCCCCTGGAGGAAAAACACGAACAGTGCGATCTAGGCACAATCCAATTCTGCAAAATTCCCACTTTCTGTGGCCACAGACTAACACGCTACTCAGGTAGCGCGTAGAAAAACTACACTAAACCTCGGGCACTCAAAACCCGGCAGGCTTTATAAGTTCCCTTGGGGCAGGAAACCCGATAGCAAAGTCCCGATAAACTACAACAAACACAGCAGCAAAGCGATCACGCGTTGTTCAAAGCGGACGCTTCTTGTACGTTACCGCCGAGTCTCACTCGCTCAGGAAAACAACCGGAGCAGCACCCATCCGGGCGGCTGACACGAAGCCTCGTGCAGCTGAAAGCCTCCGTTTGTCGCTCAGCCAGTTGAACGCTCCAACGAAACAGAATCCCACGCAGACTCTAGGTGTCAACGAAATCCCGTCTCCAGAAAAATGCCAACAAGGTCAGAAACCAAGCACCGATCCCTAGTGCTGGCGACCTACATCCACGGAGGGAAGGGGGGCGGGGCTACCGAAAACAGGGAAACAAAGGAAGGACACCATAAGAAAATCGAAAGAAGAAAACCAAAGGCTAGAACAGGGAGCTAAACCCTCACTGATTCCTAACAGTACCTCCCCTCAAAGGCCTCCCCACCGGTCGAGGTTTGGACGGGTGACGAAGATGAAATAACCTAACCAGTCTGGGAGCATGCACTCCAGTAGCAGGTTCCCATGAACGGTCTTCGGGGGGATACCCTTTCCAATCAATCAAGTACATTAACCTCCCCCGTCTCCTTCGGGCATCTAGAATCGCATTAACCTCGAACTCCACCTCACCGTCAATCATCACAGGAGGGGGAGGGGGCAAGGTTTGATCTGTTTCTGCATATGGCTTCAACAGTGAGGTGTGAAACACCGGATGAATGCGATATTCATCCGGTAACTCCAGTCTCATTGCCACCGGGTTGATCACCTGAGCTATGGGGAAAGGACCCACAAACCTAGGCTGCAATTTCCTAGGGCCATCCAAGTGCAGATTCCTAGTAGACAGCCACACTCGCTCCCCCACGGCATAGGACGGAGCAGGGACCCTATGTCTGTCTGCCTGTCGCTTCATGTCATCTTTGGCCTTTACCAGATGTTCCCTAGCCAAATCCCATATCCGGCTCAAGGCGATCCCTAAGGCATCAACAGCAGGCACATGACCCGTAGGTTGAATGGGGATTGCCCGGGGATGAAACCCCATGGAACAGTAAAAGGGAGACATTCCTAACGCGGAATGAAAGCTGTTGTTGTACACGAACTCCGCAAGAGGGAGGGCCACCACCCAATCACACGTTAAGGAAGTCAACAAACATCTCAAATACTGTTCCATGGTTTGGTTAACCCTCTCTGTCTGACCATCGGACTGGGGATGATAGGCTGAAGAAAGGCAGATTTTCATATGAAGAGCCTCCCCTAACTCAGTCCAGAACCGGGACACAAACTGGGAACCCCTGTCAGACACAATGGAGGAGGGTAGCCCATGCAGCCGCACAATAGATGACACAAATATCAAGGCCATTTCCTTGGCTGTGGGTAGTTTAGGCAAGGGGATGAAATGGCTCATCTTCGTAAATGAATCTACCACAACAAGAATCACCGTGCAACCTGATTTCAAAGGTAGGTCGGTAACAAAGTCCATACTAATCGTATGCCAGGGTGCAGGAGGTACTGGTAACGGCCTCAACAGGCCAGAGGGGCTGGAATGAGATGGTTTACTCACAGCGCACACCGGACAAGATGCTACGTATTGTTGCACATCCTGGGCCAATGACTCCCACCAAAACCAACGTAAACAGAATTCCCTGGTTTTATGAATTCCTGGATGCCCAACCAAAGCAGATGAATGACACCATTCCACCACAGAGTCACGTAGAGAGGGAGGTATGAACATTTGCGAACCGTGGTACAGCAACCCATCCCTATGTGCACAGGAAGGCAGAGACGACCAAGGTGTTAAATCCAAACCCCTCAACTGATCTTTCACCGAGGCCACAAAATCATCCAGTGTGATACTCCCTACTATTTTCTCAGATGGAATAAAACACCCTGTGTCTTTATCAGTCCCCCACTCATTCGGTTTCACATGGATGCGAGATAGAGCATCCGATTTCAATTGCTGAGCTGCAGGCCGGTAGGTGATAATGAAATCGTATTCATTGAAGAATGAGACCCACCTCATCTGTCTGGGGGTAAGGGCCCGAGCAGATCGAAAGAACTCAAGATTCTTATGATCTGTGAAGATGGTAATGGAATGCCGGGCCCCCCACAGATGATGTCTCCACTCTTCGAAGGACAATTTAATGGCCAACAATTCCCGCTCCGCCACCGTGTAGTTTCTTTCGGCAGGCAACAGGGTTTTCGAGAAGAAGGCTATGGGGTGCATAAATCCGGTCTCTGCATCCCTCTGTGACAAAACCCCCCCACAGCACCCAAGGAAGCATCGGCTTCAACAAAAAAGGGCAACGCCGGGTCAGGATGGACCAGAACGGGGGCAGAAGTAAACCTTTCTATCAGTTGGTCCAGAGCCATCTGAGCCACATAAGACCAAACAAAAGGAACACCCTTCCGCAGCAATACCGTCATGGGGGCCACTATCTCAGAAAAATGGGAGATAAACCTTCTATAGAAGTTAGCGAATCCTAACAACACCTGAACGTCTTTCACATTTTTTGGCGCTGGCCACGAGGTGATTGCCTCGATCTTCCGAGGATCCATCCTAATGCCTTCGACCGAGACCACAAAACCAAGAAACTCGACCCTGTCGGTATGAAAAGTACATTTCTCAGGTCGGACAAACAACTGATTGTCTCTCAACGTCTGTAATACTTGCCGAACGTGTGTGACATGTTCCGCATCTGTGTTTGAGAAGATCAGTATATCATCTATGTAGACTATCACGCTCACATCCAGAAACTCCCTCAGGATCTCATTGATAAAAAACTGAAACGCAGCCGGGGCATTACACAACCCGAAGGGCATTACACAGTACTCATACAGACCGAATTTAGTCCGGAAGGCAGTCTTCCACTCATCGCCTTCACGGACTCGTATGAGATGGTATGCCCCTCGGAGGTCTAATTTGGTAAACACCGTCGCATGCCTCAGCTGATCGAGCAATACTGGGATCAACGGGAGAGGGTACTTGTTCTTAATAGTCCCTTTATTGAGCGCCCTATAGTCCACACAGGCGCGTAGACCACCTTCCCGTTTGGGAATAAAGAAGATAGCCGAAGAGGCAGGAGAAGAGGAAGGTCGAATAAACCCCTTAGCCAACATCTCGTCTAAATACTCCTTTAAATGGTGTTCTTCCGGCCCAGATAAGGCGTAGATACGACAACAAGGTAAAGTCGCCCCAGGTATCAAGTCTATGCGACAATCAAAAGAACGGTGGGGAGGCAAGTCCCGCGCTCGCCCTTTATCAAACACCTCCGCAAACTCCACATAAGCTTCCGGTATTGTCTGCACGTCACACCGTAAGCCATCGCCAACTGCACAAGATAGAGGCGTAATCCAATCAGTAGCAACCTTATAACAGCTTTGCAAACAAAAAACAGAATCAAGGGTTACCGTTCTCCTAAACCAATCAATGCGGGGATTGTGGGATTGCAACCAAGGAACCCCCAATACAACACCAAAGGAAGGGGCGTCAATCAAATCAAACCCAAGATATTCTGAGTGGCCGTTATCACAAATCATGCATAAGGGTTCAGTCTGTCTAGTGATAGTCCCTGAGGATAACTCAGTTCCATCTATGGCCCTCACTGGTTCGGGTTGCTCCTTCAGAATCCAGGGCACTTTCAATTGTTCCGCTAACTTGATGTCCATAAAATTGCCAGTGGCCCCTGAATCCAACAAGGCAGACACCGGAGTCCTGTGGCTGTTGGAAATGACTAAGCAGACAGTTATCATGAAATGTTTGGGGACTCGTTTGACTATACCAGAAATCTGGTAGGAAGGATTAAGTCGATCTCTCATCTCCACTTCTGCAGAAGGCTGCACACAAGCTACCACCTTTCTGGAGGACAAGGAAGACGGTTTGACTGTGCAATCCCTGGCATAATGTCCTCCTTGCCCACAATACAAACACAAATTCTGAGTTCGCCTTCTGCTTTTCTCCTCAGCTGTTAAGGGACCTCGAACACCTCCTATCTCCATAGGTTCAGGGGTCGTCCTACTCTCCACTGAACTCTTTACCTCTACCTTAGATGGAACCACACGAGAGACCTGAAAACGGTTTTTCTCGCCCTTCCGTTCAGTTAGCCTATGGTTCAGCTTCACCACAAGATCTATGAATTCCACACAGTCTTCAGGTGGATTCACCACCTGTGAAACAATGTCTTTTAAATCCTCCGACAATCCTTGATAAAATAAGGACGTCCTTTTATCGGCGGGCCAATGGGTTTCGGAAACCAACCGATTAAAGGTGGCCACATAAGTCATTAGATCCTGTTTTCCCTGCCTGAGTTTCAATAATTCGGCGTCGCTTGCTTGCATAAACGCGTGTTTGGCAAAGAGACAACGCATCTGTTCCTTAAAAGCCGCATAATTATACAGAACAGGGTCATCACTCTCGACAAGGGGCACGGCCCAAGACGCTGCAGTGCCGGCTAAATAGGATATAACAAAAGCCACCTTGGTGGAGTCATTAGGAAACGACGCAGGTCGACACATGAAGTGCAAATGGCACTGATTCATAAAGATGCTATATTTACTGGAATCACCAGTAAACCTTTCAGGAACTGCCAAAGGTACCGGAGAGGGTGTAGTCACATTAACTGTCAAAGGGGGATTACTAGGATTACTGGCACTCGCACCCCTATCGAATTGGAAAGTAGCAGGTTGGACTATGGAAGATTTACCCATTCCCCAAACCGGAGCCTTAACCTTCCCTACACTCATTTCCTGACGTAACCCTTGGTTCTCCTGCTGCAATTCTTGTACCTTTAGCTGAAGTGCGTTAACGGCCCCCATCAGTTCCTGCACTGTAGGGGTCCTATCTTCCAACACATTCCCATCCTCATCCATACTCGCTCAGGTGGTTGTAAATTCGTGGGCTTGGTTTTCTGTTGGATCTTTCGCCGACTCAACCCACAACCACGGAAGCGAGGATGGCCCCACTCATCTGCCCCCTCTCGGCTCGCCACACGCACTTTAGCACAGCGTGACCGCGAACCGGGAAAAGGGAGAAGGTAGGAAAATAAGTAAAACAAAGAAAAAGTAAAGCCAATGCTCTCTCTTTGTTACAGCACAGCAGACCCTCCTTAGTAGTTTGGGGAAAGGGATCCTGACCTGCAGCCACAAAAGAAAAGAAACACAGAACAGAAAGAGAATGTTAACATATAACCCAGTGCTCCTTCCTTTGAGTCCCTATTCCCACCAATTAACCACATCCAACACACCCCAATCCCCTCCTTACTTGTGTAACCGATTAGAAGGTATCCGAGAAGAGCAAACAATCCAATTGGCAAGCAGAAACCTGCATAACATAATATCCTTCAACAGGTAAGGGGGGAAAAAGTCATACGTCTGACATAAAAAAACCCCTGGAGGAAAAACACGAACAGTGCGCTCTAGGCACAATCCAATTCTGCAAAATTCCCACTTTCTGTGGCCACAGACTAACACGCTACTCAGGTAGCGCGTAGAAAAACTACACTAAACCTCGGGCACTCAAAACCCGGCAGGCTTTATAAGTTCCCTTGGGGCAGGAAACCCGATAGCAAAGTCCCGATAAACTACAACAAACACAGCAGCAAAGCGATCACGCGTTGTTCAAAGCGGACGCTTCTTGTACGTTACCGCCGAGTCTCACTCGCTCAGGAAAACAACCGGAGCAGCACCCATCCGGGCGGCTGACACGAAGCCTCGTGCAGCTGAAAGCCTCCGTTTGTCGCTCAGCCAGTTGAACGCTCCAACGAAACAGAATCCCACGCAGACTCTAGGTGTCAACGAAATCCCGTCTCCAGAAAAATGCCAACAAGGTCAGAAACCAAGCACCGATCCCTAGTGCTGGCGACCTACATCCACGGAGGGAAGGGGGGCGGGGCTACCGAAAACAGGGAAACAAAGGAAGGACACCATAAGAAAATCGAAAGAAGAAAACCAAAGGCTAGAACAGGGAGCTAAACCCTCACTGATTCCTAACAATTTTCCCTTGTAAATTAAGTTCTTTCATTTTATTGATGTTCTCACGGAGAAACCAGAAACCCCACCTTTGGAGGCCCGTTCAGCAAGGTCATTCTGCATTCCACGGAGGCAAAGTCCTAATTAAGAGGTCACAAATGTCAACATGACGGCCTTCTCCTTTATTTACATGGAAACTAAAAGATAATATCTCAGCAGCGCGACTCGAGCCAGCCTCTGCAATTCTCTCAGCCCTCAGCTTCTGCCACACTGCAGCTGTCAAAGCCAGAAGGCTCTAACCTGCAATAATTCACTCTATTTTGAAAAATAATTTCTCTTTTTTTTTAGGCGCTAAAATTATCTCTATTCCCAGATCATTAAACTACATTTACTGTCAATAATTCTCAAAAACCTGATGACACACATACCAGTTTTTTTTTAGTAAATGCTTGTTGCAATCCTATGATACACACTTCATCAGTCTTAAATGAACACATTTTTCCGTAGGCCTAGCTGAAGCTAGAACCTTCAACCCTGATATTAAAACAAGCCTTTGTACTGGCACATTAACCCACTGATTCATAAGAAGGCACAACCTGCAAATATATATATCAAAACCTAAATGTATGCATTTGCTGAGGCCTGAGACACTTTAAAAAAAGTACTCTGAATGAAAGCAAAATGCAGTTTAAACAGTGCTTTTACTCAAAATCGACTTTCATATTTTGGGCATTTAATAAATGGATATCCTACAATTTTCTTGCATAATATGCATTACTAGAATGTCTATTACATAACCCATGAGTCAGGCATTTGAAAATAACAACGTATACTTTATAAAAATGAGCTTGTTTGCGCCTATGCCAAGGGGAAATTATACACACGAATGCTTGTCATTTTAGTGATGCAACATAACTTAAATCAAATTTTAATGCTAGGAGGTCATAGTATGAGTATTAAGCTTTATAAATATTAAAAAACGATTTTTGTAGCACTTATTTTTAATAATTATTTTTCATAATTAATATATATTTTTTTTCTAATAAAACCAATTATTCCTTTTTGTGATTGTTCTACATATAATAGCCCACTGCATCCCTAACCTATCATTTAGATGCATTAACTCACAAACCTGAGCGCATATGCCTAACTTAAAACGCGTCACATTCCTTCGTCACATTTTTGCGCCACATTTATTTAAAAGGACAGTTATGCAAAATTCAACCCGTGTTTAACTGGAGAAAGTGCTGGCTGAATGAACATTCCTATCAAATATACTGCAGCTGAAAGGTTTGCCTGTGAACATCTAATACAATGCATCTAAGGAAAATGCTGTAAATGTATTTATTTTTGCAAAAATAGATAATTTTGTTTTTTTTGGGGGGGCCTTATTTATATCTATTGAATGTGACCCACACACACACACATTGAGCTCATTTCAGACATAAACAGAAAGTGTTGAAACATTTAGGACACACAATACAGCGCTTTTAGGCATTTGTTTCATAAATTGCGCAAACGCTATTCACATACCGAAGTTACACTAATGAGAAAAAGCCACATACACATTTAAACATATATTAAACCCACAAATCAACACTCAGGACGAAAACAGGACAGCCCAGACTGTACTTAAACCAAACCATTTGTAAATAGTAGCTGTAGGTCATATTTACAATAAACACTTCTCAATAGTGTTCCAAAAGACTGCATAAACAGCCCAACAAACCGCCGTATATGCGGGAAACCAAAAAAAAAACACTCAATTCACTAGCTTTAGCTGGCAGAACACCAAAAAATCGTTCTGCATAAAATTGCACAGAAAAAAGATCCTTGTTTTGCATTATGTCATTTTTTAATTCCCTGGGGATACAAAATCACCATGGAAGAAATATGTTTGTAAATCTAACCTATTTAGATATTCCCTTTAGGGGAAACCGGCTAATCGAAACGTATACAAAGTTGGCCAACACAAATCTTCAAATTTGCTAAGATCAGGCATCTTATAGCTCACTAATCTAGCTTCAAACTTCAAGGGGCTATCTCTATCGATACACTCGTAAATATACAAGACCCTCGGTTATTGAAAATTGCAATCTTCAAATAGAACTAAGGACCAAACAAACTAAGTAAAGAACCACAGAACCAAAGAACAAAGGACTGGGAGCGACCCACTTATACCTCAACTAAAGCAGATGGAGAAAAATCCCTTCATTACCTGCCTACACAAATTGCAATTCGCATATACACCCATACAAACCTTGTCCAAATTCTAACTGCCAAGTTCTAACTGCACTAACAGTCTCTTTTTTTTTTTTAAATTACGCCAAAAATTTTCCTCAGTCAGGAGTGACATCTTTTGGAGAGTTTAAGTCAGAAAAATCAAAAATATACTGGGCCGCAGAGACAAAGAATCCCCCAGAACCTCTGTGCACAGAGTACCTCTTTTAGTAGATTTCTGTCTTGCCTTCCCCAGTAGACTTCTGTCCTCTGACAAGATTACTCCTCCAGATAGTCACTTCTTGATGAGGCCCATCGTTGGTTGCGCCAACTGTAGTACCTAAAAATTCCCAAACTCCTTCTGAGGGATCTTACCAATAAGTAGTCCATTCAAAGCAGCAAAGAAATCAACAGAGAATCTGAAATATGAAAAGACATCTTTATTACAATTATTTGTGAGGCTACGTCGCCCAGTCACACCTAAAGCAACTGAATGAGGTAGCCTGCTGAATGGTCTCCGCACAGACCTTTTATACCATTTATTATGCACTAGGCAAACATTCCTTATTTTACATTTGACCATTCACATATTTTCACTACAAAGAAAAAGCAGAGTCCTGATGACAAGCCCACATTTCAGTTTGTCCAGTCCATAATCAATTACCCGGGAAGGCCTAGTTTTTCCATCAGATATCGACGGACCCCCAATAAAACCGGGCACCTCCTCCTCGTAAAGCAAGTCATAAAGAAAGAAACAGGGACAGGTGTGTGTGAGATTAGGCATGGTTTGTCTGTAGTAAACCTTTACAATGTCCTGTGCTCTGATCTATAATCTTGATCAGCTAAAGGGCAGGAACTCAGGTTAGCCTCAAGCAACAGGGTCAGCTTTCGCCAGGTCATGCAGGAGTCAGCACAAACCCATGCTAAGGTTATGTCCTTAAATACTTGTTTTGCCACAGTGAGGGCCTACTGGAAGGGCAATCCACAAAATGGCTGCTATGCACAAGAAGAAACCGAGGGTTTAGAACAAAACCTCCAAATACACGGGGAATCCATTGGTGTAACATGACAAAAATACTCGCACTTGCTAAACTCACTGTTTACGATCTGCTGTTACCAAATTCATAACAGAATCATGATATTTAAAACACAGGTTCAGAATTTTCAGTACCACAAGCCTTATCCTGTTACCATCATAAAATTAAAAGGGCCAGATGTACACATATTCAATTACAAATAGAACGAACCGATAACTCGTCTCAGACACTGCTCAATATAGTGAAAGACTTTGTCTCTCCCCTGCATGTAAACAGATATCCCTTGAAACATAGGAACTGTGTGATTCTTTAGCGACATACTTTCAAAACAAAATCACATTAATCTATGATAGTTTCCCTACTAGTAGCCATAAGCACAGTAGAGATATAGAGGAATTGGACACTTTAAGGTCAGCGTCTGGATGTCATCTTAAGCATTTTGAAACGATCTCATTAGAAGACCTAAAATATCTACTTCAGACAGCAAAATCAGGATCTCCAAGAGATACTTGCCCTCCTAGCACAATGGCTCTCCTCGCCCCCATCTGTGCTCTGCCAATCCAGAAAATGTTCAATTCTTCCATTAAAACGGGCTGTATTCCAACAGCTTAGAAGGAAACTTATGTCCGACCAATCCAAAATAAATTGACAGCGATCCGCTACTCCTGAGCAACTATAGGCCTATATCCCTGCTACCCTTACTAGGGAAGCTGCTGGAGGCGCACATAAATATTCAACTGAGTAATTACCTAGAGATAAATAACATCCTGGATCCATCGCAGTCAGGCTTTAGGCCGGGCTTCAGCACCGAGTCTGCCCTACTTGCTGTCACAGACAAACTTTAGATGAGGGGAAATCCGCAATTCTCATCCTCCTGGACCTCTCCGCAGCATTCGATACAGTCTCCCATCATCTGTTGTTAGAGAGGTTGCTGGACTGCGGTGTGGAAAATATTGCCCTGAAGTGGCTAAAAAGCTTTCTGACAGATAGAGGGCAAACTCTTATGATGGGCCCTTATAGGTTCAAAAAATTTCGGTTAGACAAGGGTGAACCACAGTGCTCCTGTCTAAGCCCTACACTCTTTAACGTATATACTGCCCCTTTGGCCAAAATTGTTCAACCATTTGGATTCGAGATTATGACATATGCTGACGACACCCAGTTGATCTTTCCTATCAGCTCAAACCTAAATGAGGAAAGAGCACGTTTTTTGGCTGGTATGTTGGCAATATCAAGCTGGTTGACAGAAAGCTATCTACAGCTCAACCCAGGAAAACAGAATTCATGATCCTGGGTAGAATAAATAATAATCTCGACATGGCCGACTGGTGACCTGAGCAGTTGAGGAAGGCCCCCACACCCTCACCCACAGTGAGAAGTCTGGGAATATAATTGGACGACAAGCTAACCATGAAGGACAATGTAAGAAACATAACTGGCTCCTGTTACTATAGCCTTCTTCTCCTTCGCAGAATTATCCCATATCTGCCGGTTATTCACCATGAGACAGTTGTCCAGGCAATGGTGGTGAACTCTGGACTACGGTAATGCCTTACTGGCAGAGGTGGGAGAAACTCTGATAGCGAAACTTCAGGTTATCCTGGGACCCACGTCTGAGCATCCCCAGCGCACTTATGGCGGGATTTGCAAACAAAACCCAGGGTGGTGTGGAGTGCAAAAAAACGATGGATTTGGGCCCAGATCTTTGGACTGGGGTGAATGTGTGACATTGATCCACATTCGGTCCATCACCTGTTTTGTTTGCAAATTCCGCCATAAGTGCGCTGGGGATGCTCAGACGTGGGTCCCAGGCACTCCACACCACTGGAGTCAAGCTAGCCGGGCTGATGAGAGGTGTTACCTCGAAACCCGTCCGGTCCTCGGATGCTTGATTTCGTTCTGGGAAGGACATGGCTTTTGTAGTTCGGACTGGACTGTTCCCATGGGGTACAGGGTCAGAGCTGATTTGCATATCGCCATTGTCTAACCCAGGGTGGTGTGGAGTGCAAAAAAACGATGGATTTGGGCCCAGATCTTTGGACAGGGGTGAATGTGTGACATTGATCCACATTCGGTACATCACCTGTTTTGTTTGCAAATTCCGCCATAAGTGCGCTGGGGATGCTCAGACGTGGGTCCCAGGCACTCCACACCACTGGAGTCAAGCTAGCCGGGCTGATGAGAGGTGTTACCTCGAAACCGGTCCGTTCCTCGGATGCTTGATTCCGTTCTGCGAAGGACATGGCTTTTGTAGTTCGGACTGGACTGTTCCCATGGGACACAGGGTCAGAGCTGATTTGCATATCGCCATTGTCTAACCCAGGGTGGTGTGGAGTGCAAAAAAACGATGGATTTGGGCCCAGATCTTTGGACTGGGGTGAATGTGTGACATTGATCCACATTCGGTCCATCACCTGTTTTGTTTGCAAATTCCGCCATAAGTGCGCTGGGGATGCTCAGACGTGGGTCCCAGGCACTCCACACCACTGGAGTCAAGCTAGCCGGGCTGATGAGAGGTGGTACTTCGAAACCGGTCCGGTCCTCGGATGCTTGATTCCGTTCTGGGAAGGACATGGCTTTTGTAGTTCGGACTGGACTGTTCCCATGGGGCACAGGGTCAGAGCTGATTTGCATATCGCCATTGTCTAACCCAGGGTGGTGTGGAGTGCAAAAAAACGATGGATTTGGGCCCAGATCTTTGGACTGGGGTGAATGTGTGACATTGATCCACATTCGGTCCATCACCTGGTTTTTTTGCAAATTCCGCCATAAGTGCGCTGGGGATGCTCAGACGTGGGTCCCAGGCACTCCACACCACTGGAGTCAAGCTAGCCGGGCTGATGAGAGGTGTTACCTCGAAACCGGTCCGGTCCTCGGATGCTTGATTCCGTTCTGGGAAGGACATGGCTTATGTAGTTCGGACTGGACTGTTCCCATGGGGCACAGGGTCAGAGCTGATTTGCATATCGCCATTGTCTAACCCAGGGTGGTGTGGAGTGCAAAAAAACGATGGATTTGGGCCCAGATCTTTGGACTGGGGTGAATATGTGACATTGATCCACATTCGGTCCATCACCTGTTTTGTTTGCAAATTCCGCCATAAGTGCGCTGGGGATGCTCAGACGTGGGTCCCAGGCACTCCACACCACTGGAGTCAAGCTAGCCGGGCTGATGAGAGGTGTTACCTCGAAACCGGTCCGGTCCTCGGATGCTTGATTCCGTTCTGGGAAGGACATGGCTTATGTAGTTCGGACTGGACTGTTCCCATGGGGCACAGGGTCAGAGCTGATTTGCATATCGCCATTGTCTAACCCAGGGTGGTGTGGAGTGCAAAAAAACGATGGATTTGGGCCCAGATCTTTGGACTGGGGTGAATGTGTGACATTGATCCACATTCGGTCCATCACCTGTTTTGTTTGCAAATTCCGCCATAAGTGCGCTGGGGATGCTCAGACGTGGGTCCCAGGCACTCCACACCACTGGAGTCAAGCTAGCCGGGCTGATGAGAGGTGTTACCTCGAAACCGGTCCGGTCCTCGGATGCTTGATTCCGTTCTGGGAAGGACATGGCTTTTGTAGTTCGGACTGGACTGTTCCCATGGGGCACAGGGTCAGAGCTGATTTGCATATCGCCATTGTCTAACCCAGGGTGGTGTGGAGTGCAAAAAAACGATGGATTTGGGCCCAGATCTTTGGACTGGGGTGAATTTGTGACATTGATCCACATTCGGTCCATCACCTGTTTTGTTTGCAAATTCCGCCATAAGTGCGCTGGGGATGCTCAGACGTGGGTCCCAGTTACTCCACACCACTGGAGTCAAGCTAGCCGGGCTGATGAGAGGTGTTACCTCGAAACCGGCCCGGTCCTCGGATGCTTGATTCCGTTCTGGGAAGGACATGGCTTTTGTAGTTCGGACTGGACTGTTCCCATGGGGCACAGGGTCAGAGCTGATTTGCATATCGCCATTGTCTAACCCAGGGTGGTGTGGAGTGCAAAAAAACGATGGATTTGGGCCCAGATCTTTGGACTGGGGTGAATGTGTGACATTGATCCACATTCGGTCCATCACCTGTTTTGTTTGCAAATTGAATTCATGCCAGCTCCTGACTTGCTAGAAGATGTTCCAGGGAAAATAACCTCCTGAACCTCCAAGAGGATGTCAAATTATACATTGTATTAATATTGAAACAATCATTGTAGGGCGGAATAAAAGTTCATGGGAAAATAAAATATTGGGCGGGAACATCGATCTGAATATTGAAGAGTATGACCTCATAACTGGTATGGTGTAATGACCTCTCCTAGTCTTTTGACCAATCAAATTGAGGGAATAAACACATTTGCAACTTTGGGGGGTGGTACACTGCCCTGGAAAATGGTATATCTAAGGTAGGCTTAGCGAGTTAGATTGTCCAACTTGTCCGAATAGCTGGCCTGTCACTGCCGCAAAGCACTCAATAGGCGATTGAGAACAGAGGTGCTGGCAGAGCACTCTGTCAGAATATTTGAGAACAGAGGTACTGGCGGAGCACTCTGTCAGAAGATTCAATAACCCAATCGGGGTTTTGGGAAGGAGTTTGATAACCCAATCGGGGTTTCCTGAGGGAGAAGATTTGCGAACCCATTCGGGGTCCGACAGTTAGCTGCAGAGAGGGGTGTGGCGCAGGCGTTGCACTTTTGCTGTGGGGGCCGGTCCTGACCTACGGTGGTCCTGTTCTGATCCAATTTTGTCCATACTTATCTTGATTCTGGTCTGCACCTGTTCTATTCTGCTGGCACCTGTATTATCGGGGTCCTATCCTTTTTCCCAGCCCGTGGCCACGGTTGGTCTTCACACCATTCTAGGTAAATATAAAAGTCGCAAGGGTATGTTGTTGTGCTGTTTCCCTTTTCTTACCCTTCCTATGTTTCAATGCTTAAAGAACGTTTTATGATACTCTCACATCATCGTGCCTTGATATTATTCTTAATTGACCAAGCTCTGATAATTGAAGTATGGACATTGACATTTAAAGATTTTTTTAGATAAAGCATTTCAATCTTTCCAGAGTCTGTGGTTATTTTTATGAGGGCAAAATACTATATACTGCCTATTATTCTAACTCCCTTAATCATTTAGGACTCTAGGTACCGGTGACAAGGATTGGTAAGTGAAGGTATAGGTCCTAAAAAGTAAATACTACTGGTTCAAAGCATAGGTTTACCTGTTCAAAGTGTGTAAGTGTTTATGGGCCCAGGTGAGTATGATAAAATTCTGGTCAGGTGAACCCGTGCTTTATCAAGGAGTACGCTCCTTGCTTACTTCTGACGCACTCACAGTCACAGTGACATCTTTGTGAATCAGGGCTGATGTGTTCTTTTAAAGTCATCACAGAAACTGCGATATCATTTTACAGCATATATTTGTCAGAGATTATAAAAGACTTTCTGGTGCCACATATAAAGTGTGATGCAGTCAATAAGGACATGCTCAATAGATTTATTAACAGAATTTAACATTACTGCAAATATATAGATTTGTAGAATAGAAAATATGGCAATACATTTTTATGACGGGTTCTCAAAAGAGATGCTCTACAGAATGTCAAAATGCAATCACATTTTTTGAAGTAGGCAGTTCCAAGTTTTCAGGGCTTGATAAAAGAACGAAAGTTTTGGTTCGTATACTTTTTGCCATTTCTGCAAGAGTGAATTTCCTGCATTACTTTTACCTCCTGCAGTTCATAATGTTTTTTTTTACATCAGAGTGAGGTAGAGTACAGTAACCTAAGTGTGATTAAGCAATTTGACAGGTGAATCTCGCTTTAAGGCAAAGCCTGTAATTTCTTATTAGGTGGGCCTGTTCATGCTACAGTGTAAAGAATAATCCTGAAAGGGGGCTAGCGTTAATTTTGCAGGGTGGTCAACATTCACCCTAAAACAGCACTAACGCCAGAACAGCTGTTCAGAATCGAACCAGCCAGTGAATGTTGTCACTATAAATCTCAAAACAATAGCCGACAACATCAAACAAAGCAGCCTTCTAGAATGATTGTTCCTGGTATATGTTGGAGATGCTGGATTAGGAAAAGAGAACTATTATTTTTTTGTTTTCCCTGCATGGCCCTTTAAAGGGTGAATGACCTATACAGTGGACTAAAAATATTGGGGCTTATTTACAAGGCCCTTGCGCTACTTTTGCGTTATTTTTAACATGGGAAAAGTGACGCAAAAGTGGCGCAAGGGCCTTGTAAATCCGCCATATTGTGTGAAAATATTTTCATGTCAAAAATATTGTGACTGCCAAAATATTGTGGAAAAAATATTTAAAGTAAAAATATCTTTTAAAAAAAAATATTATTGTTGTATTTAATATCATTTACTTTAAAATACTGCTTTTTTATTAATTTAACATATATCAGTTAGTGTATTAATTTTAACTGCAAGCGTTATTAATATAATTGTTGATTATTTGTTAAAATATAATTTGTAGTTTTAAATGTGAAATTATTTTTTCATCTTCTTATTAATTTATAATGTAGTAGCGGGTCGTTGGGTTTGTGGAGGGAATAAGATGAGAAGTTAATTAAGTTATGATCCATTTCCCAGGACACTGAACCCTCCTATAAGATTCTGCACACAATGTGAGCACTGGATGGTACCTGTACAAAGAAACAATTAAGTTTTGCAAGGCGTGCTGATAAAACCAGTAATACATGAACATTGGCATATCTGAGAAGTCTATGTTCTCGGAGCGCAACAATGGGCTGCAAGGAATTGTTTCCCTGACACAGAGGCCTGCACTTTAAAACATAAGTGACAACACCTGCACTCTGACCCAACCATGCTGGAACCTTTTTGTGGCTGTTTTTATTTTATGTTTATATTTGCCAGTTGTACAAATCATCAAAGCTGAAAATGTTTGAATAGATAGCTGAATTGAAGGACATCAATTAGAATTCACACTCTACTGACAGAAGAGGAATCCTGTAAAAAATTGTCACAGATCAAGTTAAATTATTACATTAAAATAATCATGCATGAAACGAAATGAAACTAAGAATTCAAAAAGATTGGACATCTATATGTTCAGAAACCATACCATTTTACACGATTCTCCCCATCATTGCTTTTCTACAATTAAAGGCTTCTCCTACGAATCATATTCTTCATACACCAACCGCATACATTTACTCCAGCACAGCAGGTGTGCTCTTCCGTTTTCAGACTACACTGTACCTGATGGAGCAAGGTTTCATACGTACAGAAACTTGCTTGTATTCAGCCCTCTCGAAATAACTTATAACTAATTAATCAACATGTTTTGTTTACTAATATTTGCATTTACACAACATTTGTAGCATCCAAGGGAAGTTTGTCTATGTGCTTTTACAAACTGTAACCCAAGTGTCCTAAAATGGCCGCCGAAAACGCAGGAACATTTCTGCGCATGCGTCTGTCACATCTACGTGGTGTGACGCATCTCTGCTTTTGGTGGGAATTTCTTGCAGCTGCTAACTAGTGCCAAGATGGCTGCTTCATGTCTCACACATTTAAGCACCTTCTACTGCTTCAACTAAACTTTGTTTGTTCTGCTTAACTAATAATGCTATAATATAAATAAAGTAATGGGGTTAGAGTAGAGATAAGTGGTATACAGTGCATTCATTTATTTTTGTATTCTGATATGTTTTTCTTTGACTTTGTTACTATCTTGTATGTGGGTCTAAGGGTGACATGAACAGCCATATTGAAAACTGCTCTGCGCATGAGCCAAGAACTTTGAGAAGCCTCAAGCAATGGCATTGAACTGGTGCGAGTGACTGTCTTTCCGGCAACTCGCCAGGGAACCATGAATTCATAACCTGGAAAAGGAAAAGACTTGAAATGTTAAATAATAGAATGAAATATTATTGATGGGTGGAATACAACTCACAGGAAAATAAATTATGGGTGGGAACTTGATCAATATAAGTCAATGAAAATTACCTCATCTTAGTATGGTGTGATGACCTGTCCTCATCTTTCTGACCAATCACTGAAGGGAAACACATTGATTTGCAACATTTAGGGGCTGTACATTGCCCTGGAAATGGTATAACTAAGGTAGGCTTAGTTAGAGAGTTTGTCCGACTTGTCCGATTATCTGACCTGTCACTGACCCAACGCATGCCTGTCCTGATCTGCACCTGTCCTGTCCTGTTGGCACCTGATTAGTCGGGAGCCCTATCTTTGTCCCAGCCCATAGCCAGGGTTGGTCCTCGCACTATTCTAGGTAAATATAATCCATGTGGTGGGTCCTGGTGCTAGTTCCCTTTCTCACCCTTCCCAGGTACCAATGTCTAAAGGTGTTACTGTGATTTCTTGCTAACTTTATGTCCTATTAATCATCATCTTTTATTTATTTTACTATTTAAGTGTTTGTATAGCGCCAGAATCGACTCTGGGGAGTATTTCTGACCATAAATCTTACTTGTTAAATGTATGGTCACTGTATTGTGGTCGCTGACTCAACAAAACTTGCATAGATAAGGTGTTTAAAACTTCTCCTGAGGCTGTGGTTTATTTTCGGAAAGGTGAATTATTAAATTGCTACCTATTATGCTAACTCCCTTTTTGATCCCTAGGACTTAAAGTAAAGGTGACACAAGTTGGTAAGCCATGGTGTATAGGTATAAATCCTGAAAATATAAAAATTCCGATAGGCAAGAAATAGAAGCAGGATTACCGGTTCAAAGGTGTGAATGTTTATGGACCCAGGTGAGTATGTTTTATTGAGCTAGTAATCCAGCGCGCCATCACACACAAACCAACAGATTTCCAGGTGCAGATGTCTGTAAAGCTGCCAAAAACATAGGAGCTGAGAAGCGTGTAGCTCAGTAATTTCACACACGAATGCAAAAACACACATACACTCTACATTTTAATATTTATTTAAATATATACATCACTTTTTAAATTGTCAAATATTGAGATTTACTTGCATCTGGTCCTTGATTCTGGTCAGGTTCAGTTGTGTCAGGTTAAACTCTCTTTCCAAACAAAATCTGATCAGTGATTGTTGACATGTTAGAAAGTGAATAGATGGCACTTTTATGCTGCATAAAGCAGCATGCACACCGCCAGCGATAAAAAATCTCCCTGGGATATGTTAGATCTTCATAGGCTTGCAGCTACATGTGAGAAGCGGTTTCAAAAGTAATACATGTTTGATGCAACCTTCCTGCATTGAATATGTAATGAGGCTTACTTACTACAATTTCACTCAACGCGGACCAGCAGTTCCTCCACGCTGCTCCCGACCTGCCTTCCCTATCAGCCTGGTATCGTAGCTCACCCAGCTGCTTGCACTCTCCGCTTGACTAATTGTGATCGCTTTGCAGGACCGCTTAGCGCTGCTACTCTTTTAATTCATTGTTTTTTTCTTAACCAGCTCGCATTGTAGGAGCGCTCTGTTTGTTTACTCCGCTGCTAGCAATTAACTTATCGCACATTGCAGGACCGCTCGTACTGCACACATCGCTGATATTGATTTAAGCTTCTCTTACTGCACGACGACCGCTTTATTGAAAAATCGATCTCACTCATCTAGGCTACTCACATAGCAATATCGTGTATTTCATAATTAATGCCCGCCTGCTAGGTAGCTGCTGAGACTATTGTGCCATCGCTGTGTTGCCTTGACTGACTTTAGATTTCGTGTCCTTTTTGCTCACTTTGCATTACTTTGCCTGCTTGCTCCGTCCTGCCGGACATTTTGTTGTTGTTGGTATTATTGTGGTTGCCCTGCACGAGTCTCCGCCCCGCTCCCGCCTTCCCAGCTGACCCGCCCTCGCCCCTCCCCTTCTACCATCCACATATGACAGATGCATTTGCGCGCAGCAGTTACGCGCAGCGGTCGCGCCGAAGGTGCGCCAAAGGTAAGCCCGTCTACGCCCGTCCGCGCCTGGACCGCGCCCAGCGCCAGACCCCCTGGCCCTCGCAATGCCCATCCCTCCCGCATTACTTACGACGCCTCCACCCTCCTAGCCCTTAACCCCGGCCGCTCCCCCAACTGCGGCCAAGCCGCTCCTGGACTCACCCATGGACCCTTCTCATGCAACTCCTGCAAGTTCGACGGCACCAAAACCAGCTCCTCATCCACCAACACCAATCAGAGACCTGACACCAACCACCTAAAATGCATCCTGCTCAACACCTGCTCGGTCCACAGACACGCCATCGACCTCTGGAATCTACTCGACACCATCTCACCGGACGTCGCCTTCCTAACAGAAACATGGATGAATGCCTCTTCAGCCCCAGACATCACCATTGCCATCCCGGAAGGATACAAGATCATCCGTAAGGACCGCATCGAGCAAACAGGAGGAGGCATCGCTATCGTCCATAAGAACTCCATCCGCATCTCAACCAGCTCTGACGTCAACCTTGCCAGCGCCGAACACCTCCACTTCCAGATCCACACCGACCCCAACACCACACTCAGAGGCACCCTCCTCTACCGGCCTCCAGGACCCCGTGCACAATTCAGTGACGACATCACTGACTTTATCACCCCACACGCCCTCCCCTCCGAGGACTACATTCTATTGGGAGACCTCAACTTTCACCTGGAAAAGAACAACGACAGCAGCGCCACCACCCTTCTGGACAATCTTGCCAACCTCGGACTCAAACAACTGGTCACTACCCCCACCCACATTGCAGGTCACACACTCGACCCTATCTTCACTTCCAGCAAACATGTCTCCTTCAGTCACACCACAGCTCTTCACTGGACGGACCACAGCTGCATTCACTTCACATACCATAAGACCACAATCCACAACCATCCTCAACCCACCATGCGAAGAAACTGGAACAAAATCACCATCGACCAGATCTCCTCATCGCTTCTTCAAAACCTCCCTGTCCACTCCTCAAACCCCGACCAAGCAGCCATTAACCTCACCCAATGGATATCCAACAGCGCCGACATCCTAGCACCGTTGAAAAAACGTCAAAGCAAACCAGGCAGCAAAAACGCCTCCTGGTTCAACGATGATCTTAAGAAATCGAAGAAACACTGTCGCTCCCTCGAGAAGGCCTGGAAAAAAGACCCAAACACCAGCACCAGGGACGCCTTCAAAAACGCCACCCGCACACACCACCAACTAATCCGGTCTGCCAAGAAAGCCGCATTCAAAGACCGTCTAGATAACAACGCCCACAACAGCAAGGAATTATTCAACATCGTCAAAGAATTTACCAACCCATCAGCCAACTCCAACGACATCACTCCCTCTCAAGCCCTCTGCGACTCCCTAGCTTCCTTCTTCCACAACAAAATCACAGACATCCACAACAGCTTTGACAACCGACCCGAAGACCAACCCACCCAACCTTCTGCAGGACCTTCATCCCCCTTGAACATCCTTAATGACTGGAACCCAATCTCCACTGAGGACACAATCCGCCTGATGAACTCCATCCACTCAGGATCCCCAACTGACCCATGCCCTCACCACATCTTCAACAAAGCAGACTCCATCATAGCACCACACCTCCGAGATGTCATCAACTGCTCCCTCAACTCCGCCACCTTCCCGGAAAGCTGGAAACACGCAGAACTCAGCGCCCTTCTGAAAAAACCCACAGCTGACCCCACCGAACTCAAAAACTACCGCCCCATCTCGCTTCTTCCATTCCCGGCCAAAGTCATCGAGAAAGCTGTCAACAACCAACTCGCCTCCTTCCTCGAAGCCAACAAATCCCTCGACCCCTCACAGTCCGGCTTCCGAGCCATACACAGCACTGAGACCGCACTTATCGCAGCAACAGACGACATTCGAACTCTACTGGACAATGGAGACACAGTCGCCCTCATCCTCCTCGACCTCTCCGCTGCCTTCAACACAGTCTGCCATAGCACCCTTCTACAGCGCCTCAGAAACGTAGGAATCCAAGGAAAAGCACTGGAATGGATCACCTCGTTCCTCACCGGAAGAACCCAGAGAGTCCGCCTCCCACCATTCAAGTCAGAGGCCTCTGAAGTCATCTGCGGCGTGCCACAAGGATCGTCACTCAGCCCCACCCTCTTCAACGTATACATGAGCCCCCTTGCGGCCATCTCAACATCATCTCCTACGCGGATGACACTCAACTGATCCTATCACTCACCAAAGACCCTAACACCGCCAAAACCAACTTACACGAAGGAATGAAAGAAGTAGCCGAGTGGTGAACTCCCCCACCCACCTCGCCGGACACACACTCGACGCAGTCTTCTCATCCTGCAAAGACATCGCCTTCAGCCACGCCACAGAACTCCACTGGATGGACCACAGCTGCGTACACTTCACCTTCAAAAGAACGACGATCCACCACCACCAGCAACAGGTTGCCCGCAGAAGCTGGAACAAGATCACAGCCGACCAACTCGCCGCTTCCCTGAGCCAGCACCCTCCTGCCAGCTCAGCGAACCCCAGCCAGGCCGCCGACAACCTCTCGAAGTGGATCAGCAACTGCGCGGACGAACTCGCCCCTCTGAGGACCCCGCCCAGCAGACCTGGCAGCAAGAAAGCTCCATGGTTCACCGACGAACTCATGGGCTCCAAGA
Source organism: Lissotriton vulgaris (assembly GCF_964263255.1). NCBI lineage: Eukaryota > Metazoa > Chordata > Amphibia > Caudata > Salamandridae > Lissotriton > Lissotriton vulgaris. The sequence continues at coordinate 316,183,218 of NC_141690.1, read as the reverse complement.
AGAACTGCCGAGCCCTCGAGAAAGTCTGGAGAAAGGAACCTACACCGGACAACATGACCGCCCTCAAACTCGCCACCCGGAAGCACCACCAACTGATCCGCGCCGCCAAGAAAACTGCATTCAAGGACCGGCTGGACAACAACGCACACAACTGCAAGGAACTCTTCAACATCGTGAAAGAGCTCTCCAACCCCAACGCCGGAAACCACGACATCACCCCTTCGCAAGACCTCTGCAACTCCCTCGCCTCCTACTTCCACAACAAGATCGCGGACATACACAACAGCTTCAGCACCCAACCGACGCACGCCACGACCACAGCAACACCGCCCACCACCACCCTCCGAGCCTGGACTCCGATCAGCACCGAAGACACCGTCCGCATGATGAACTCCGTCCACTCCGGATCTCCGACTGACCCCTGCCCTCACCACGTCTTCAACAAGGCCGACGCTGTCATCGTACCCCACCTACGGGACATTATCAACACCTCCTTCGACACCGCCACCTTCCCCGAGAGCTGGAAGCACGCCGAACTCAGCGTTCTTCTCAAGAAACCTACAGCAGACCCCACCGAACTCAAGAATTACCGCCCAATCTCGCTACTCCCGTTTCCAGCCAAAGTCATCGAGAAGACCGTCAACAAACAGCTGGCCGCCTTCCTCGAGACGAACGGATCCCTCGACCACTCGCAGTCCGGCTTCCGAGCCAACCACAGCACCGAAACCGCCCTCATCGCCGCCACCGACGACATCCGAGCCCTGATGGACAACGGAGAAACAGCGGCCCTCATCCTCCTAGACCTCTCCGCGGCCTTCGACACTGTCTGCCACCGCACCCTAGTGCAACGCCTCAGCAACGCCGGAATCCAGGAGAAGGCACTGGAATGGATCGTCTCCTTCCTCGATGGAAGAACACAGAGAGTCCGCCTACCGCCGTACAAGTCAGAGGCCACCAAAGTCATCTGCGGCGTCCCTCAAGGATCCTCGCTGAGCCCTACCCTCTTCAACGTCTACATGAGCCCCCTCGCGGCCATCGCACGCCAGCACAACCTCAACATAATCTCCTACGCCGACAACACCCAGCTGATCCCCTCCCTGACCAACGACCCCGCCGCCGCCAGAGCCAACCTGCACGAAGGGATGAAGGAGGTAGCCGAGTGGATGACGACCAGCCGCCTGAAACTGAACTCAGACAAGACGGAGGTCCTCATCCTGGGCTCCATGCCCACCGCCTGGGACGACTCCTGGTGGCCCCCCGCCCTGGGCACCGCACCCAACCCGACGAACCACGCACGCAACCTGGGCTTCATCCTGGACTCCTCCCTCTCCATGACCAGACAAGTCAACGCCGTCTCCTCGGCGTGCTTCAACATCCTGCGCATGCTACGGAAGATCTTCTGGTGGATCCCCACGGAGACCAGGAAGACCGTCACCCAGGCCCTCGTCACCAGCCGTCTGGACTACGGCAACGCCCTCTACACCGGAACCACCGCCAAGCTCCAGAAGAGACTTCAGCGGATCCAGAACGCCTCAGCCAGACTCATCCTCGACATCCCACGAAACAGCCACATCTCCGGACACCTGAGAGACCTGCATTGGCTCCCCGTCAACAAAAGAATCACCTTCCGTCTCCTCACCCACGCACACAAAGCCCTACACGAACAAGGCCCGAGCTACCTCAACAACCGAATCAACTTTTACGCTCCCAAACGCCACCTCCGTTCAGCCAGCCATGCCCTCGCCGCCGTCCCACGCATCCGTAGAGTGACTACAGGAGGAAGGTCCTTCTCCTACCTGGCCGCCAAGACCTGGAACTCCCTCCCGACCGACCTGCGCCTGACCCAAGACCACCTCTCCTTCAGGAAGAAGCTCAACACCTGGCTGTTCGAGCAGTAACGGCAAAGCGCCTGAGACCCTACGGGTAAGTAGTGCGCTCTATAAATGTCTTGATTGATTGATTGATTGATGAAGCACAGCCGTCTGAAACTGAACTTAGACAAAACAGAAGTCCTCATCTTAGGCACCTCCCCCTCCACCTGGGATGACTCTTGGTGGCCAGAAGCCCTTGGAAAAGCACCCATCCTGACGGACCACGCACAGAACCTGGGCGTCATCTTGGACTCCTCACTCTCGATGACCAGACAAGTCAACGCCGTTTCATCATCTTGCTTCAACATTCTTCGCATGCTCAAAAAAACATTTCGCTGGATCCCCACCGAAACTAGAAAAACGGTCACCCACGCACCGGTTACGAGCCGCCTGGACTACGGAAACACACTATACGCCGGTACCACCGCAAAACTCCAGAAAAAACTCCAACGCATCCAGAACGCTTCAGCCAGGATCATACTAGACATCCCACGTAAAGAACACATCTCTGGTCACCTGAAAAACCTCCACTGGCTCCCCGTAAATAAGAGGATTACCTTCCGCCTCCTAACCCACGCACACAAAGCACTTTACGAACTTGGACCCGAATGCCTCAACACACGACTGTCCTTCTACACCCCCTCTTGTCAGCTACGATCCTCCAACCAAGCCCTTGCCACTGTACCTCGCATCAACAAAACCACCATGGGAGGTAGATCCTTCTCCTACCTGGCAGCTAAAACCTGGAACTCACTTCCCACTCACCTTCGCCTTACTCAGAACCACCTAGCATTCAGAAAACAACTTAAAACTTGGATATTCGACAAGTAATTCCCCACCCTTCCTCTAGCGCCTTGAGACCCTATGGGTATGTAGCGCGCTATATAAATCTCTTGACTTGACTTGACTTGACTTGACTAGTATGTAGTTGATATTGTACTTTGGAGCACACTGTCTCAAATATATCACTATAGCATGGAGTGGATGCACACTGTCATTTACAGCATGACATTTTCAAATTAGATGACCACTAAATTTGCACATACATACAGTTTTACTGATAAAACGATATAGTCTGCAAACAATAATGTGTGCAATTCGGGTTCTAGCAAATATTTGTCATTTGCGATTCACCAAGTAATGTGTCTTAAATTTGGAAATAAAGATGCTTCATTTGTGCTTTCCTATCTACTTACATTTTTTAAAAATATTTGTACAGTTCATAAATAAGGGTTTATATTTTGTTCTGTGCCAGAAGAAAACAACATTCTATGGCCTTTTCTTTCATGCAAGCAAGATTGTCACAAAGGTCACTTTACAAAATCTTAACACTTTGCAGTAAGAGAAAATTAAAACCTGGTCTTGTGTATTTTTTTTGTTCACATATCTTTATTGTTTTAGATAAAAGAAATAAAGGATTCATAAAACAATGCAATACAGCATTGCACAATGCAATATAGAATAAGTCTCAGACAAAAAGTTAAAAAGATAAGGACACATTTCCTATCAAGAAATAATAAACGGTGGCAACCAGGAGTATTTACAGACCGTTATTGAAGTAAAGATCGTCCATTGTATGATTAGTAGTTGACATATGTACTAGATGAAACAATTAATTCAAAGAATAGCACATATTCAAGTAAGGAGAATAGATAAGGACTTCAGTATAAATCATGTCAAGACCCTACAGTAAACGTATTTCTTGATAAGAAAAATCGCACAAAGAAGAAAGATTAGAGATAACAGAAGAAAAGAAAGAGGAGTAGAAAAGGAGGATGAGAAGATAAAAAAGGAGAGAAAAGAACAGGGGACATCTGCTTCAGCACAGGCAACACTCTAACTGGGAGAATCGAAGGGAAACTGAGCTACCAACCCTTGAGATGCTACGTTCATATAACCATCCAATGACCTCCAGACCTTACTAGAGATGGACGTAGTACAATGTTTCCCTTCAAAAAAAGTATGAGCCCCACCAAGGTATGAAACCCAAGCCGACCAAGTGTGATACGATAAAAGGTGAAACGACTTCCATTCAGGTAGTATGACTTTAACAGCAATGGATATCAGTAAATTTGGAATTTGGAATTTGGAATTTGGATTGGTATTTATAAAGCGCAAGCGGTCGCTCCGGAAGGAGCATCATGGCGCTATAGGTCCTGATTCCAGTCATAGAGTGGAGTGGGGGAGGCTAAATGGCGGCTTTGGACCAATCGTCAGGGAGCGTGAAGATCCAGGTTTTGAGCAGCTTCCGGAATGGTTTCTCAGATGTTTGAAGCCTGAGATGCCTTGGCATACTATTCCAGGCTTTTATGGCTAAGTTGCTCAAAGTTTTGCCGCCTTTGGATTTCAGGTTGTATTTAGACAAGGTCATGAGGTTGTCTTGTGAAGATCTTAGGGATCGGCACGGAGTGTAATGGGGGAAACGTTTGGTTAAGTAGGAAGGGCCGGTTTTGTTGAAGGCTCGAAAAGCTCCAATAATTGTAAATCCATATCATCAAGAGGTAAAGGTATAGATGTAGCCCATGGGCCCAGCAGAATCATAGGTAAGGAAAGTTCTAATTAAATATTAAAGATTAATGAGGAATGTTTTTGTAATAAATCCCAAAAGGGTTGCAACAGTGAGCATAGGAAACTCATTACAATTTCAGCAAATATCACTATCTCTAAGATGTAATTGATGAAAATGAACAGGGGTCCAGTGGAGGAGATTAATTGTAAAAAATGTAGATTCAATAAGGGAAGGAACAATCTTGTTGTGCAGAGATAGCTTCAAAATCAATTGCCAAGTCTCCTGTGAGATGTGTTTAAAATATCCTTGTCAAAGTGATGAGATAATTTATCTTGTGTAATTGTAGAATGTGAAGGAGAGGAAGCATAAAAAAACATATACATTTTAGAGGCAATATGACCTGAACAAGACCATAAAGAAAGTAATGAGACAGTACCCAAATACAAGGACAGAGGAACCTTAGAAAGGGCAACCTTTAATTTGAGAGATAAGTTAAAATCCATATTACTAAGATTACATTTCCTAGCCAAAGTGAAGAAGGGAAGACGGTCATGATTAGAGTCACAAAGATCTCTTACCAATTTAATATCTCTATTAGCACACAAAGAAACCGTAGTAGGCTCAATATTAGCAATAACTTTAGGATTGTACCATAAGGAGGATCACCTCTATTTATGAATAGAAGTAGAGACGTTCTTATCAATACATTTTGATGCATTAATAGTGTCCAGAATAATACGATGGGAATGACCAAGCTCAAGCTTAGAAGCAGTGATAAAAGATGGTGTAGGGAGAGGAGTATATAAATCCCTTTTAATAAAAATCCACAGCGGAGTATGCTGAGAGTCTGGGAGGAACCAAAGAGCACATTGAGAGGCTAAAAAGGCAGTTTGATACAAATTCCAATCTGGAAGGTTGCACCCGCCCTAGACATACGGTTTTCTAAGGTGCTTATAAGCAATTGTAGCACTTTTATCACTCCACAAAAATTTTGAGGTGAGTGATTCAAGCTCATGGAAAAAAACGTTATAGGAATCATGGAAAATAAAAAATTAATAATCGGAGTGATCATCATCTTAAGAGTTTGAAATCTTCCCCAACAGGAAATATATTTAGGTGACCAAGAAGACGAAGGATCTTTAATTTTAATTATTATGTGGGATTCATTATATGAAATAGTCTCTGAGAGGTCATTACAGAACCAAATTCCCTAATATTTAATTTGAGTCGATTGCCACTTGAATCCAGAATCACCCATATGGGCAGGAAAACACAATGATTTAAGAGGGAACATTTCCGTCTTGTCTTTGTTCAGAGTATAGCCGGAAACCAGCAAAAACTCTCTAATTGTATTAGAAATAACTGGAATTGCAGCAACAATGTCTTCTGAAAATATAAGAACATCATCTGCATAAGCAGCTGTTTTAAGCGTATGTGAAACAAATTGAAAACCTTTGATACCTTTGTTCAAGTTAAGTAACTGAAGGCATGGATCTATGGATAATAAAAAAGAAGGGCTAAAAGAGTGCACTCTTGTCTAGTCCCCTGACGAAAGTTAAAAAGGGATGATGTAGCCCCATTTACTCTGGTGTTAGCTTTTGGCTGTGCATAGAGAGATATAACCATATTGATAAAAGATTCACCAAGGTTGTGTGATTGAAGTACTGCTTGTAAAAAAGGCCAAGAAACTTTATCAAAAGTCTTTTCGGCATCAAGGGCAATCGCAGCGGATGGTAACATTGATAATTCTGCTTTCTCTAAAATAGGACACAAATGTTATCTCTAGCAAGTCTCCCTTTAATGAAACAAGTTTGGGACTCATGAATAAGATTAGAGGCCCTCTAGGCCCTTAGCTAAAATCTTAGCAAAGAATTTTGCCTCCATATTTAATAATGAGATTGGATGAATATTTTTAGGATCGGGATGATCTTTGCCTTCTTTAAGAATCACAACATTTGTAGCCTCAGCGGCTGAACCAGATACTTTACCAGCAAAGACAAAGGGATTAAAAACCCCTTTAAGACAATTGATTAGTGAGGACGAGAATGTTTTATAAAAAACAATCGGGAAACCATCAGGCTCTGAATTTCTCTGAACGAGTAGCCTTGATAACCTGAATTATCTAATCATTCTCAATCGGTTTCTCAAAGTCAATCATATCAGAATGCGAAATAGAATTCGTAGGGATTGAGTTCAGAAACTTCTGACAAACAGAAATACTACATTGATCCTTAGGGTTATATAATCTGTCATAGAAATCACGAAAAACTTCAATTGTCTCTTGAGTTTGAAATTTCTTAGAACCATTTTTATCAGTAATATAGGAAATCTGGGTAGCTTTAATATTAGTACTCTGATATTTTAGGTTGGCAGCCAAAAGTTTACCAGCTCTATTTCGTAATAAAAACTGTCGAGAATTTTGAGCATGTACACCAATGTGAGCTCTTTTAGTGACTATAGATTTGAACAAGTATTCCAGATTGTTGATATCTTGCAGGAGAGACGTATCGTTAGAGTTTCTGTAAAGCACCTCTTTGCGTTTAATCTCACCACCTAAGGACTACAGCGATTTCCGAATTTCATTATTCCTTCTTGACATTTTTTTATTAATTTGGCCTGGTATAGTACATTTAAATGCATCCCATAAAACTATTGGGGAATTCACTGAGGACTCATTATCATTGAAAAAGTTATGAATTTCCTCATTAAGCTCTTGAACTTCAACATTATCTTCCAAAATCTCTGTATTAACCCCTTCGATGCTGATGACGTCATCAGCTACGGCGCTCGTATGCTGATGATGAGCTGAGCTCGTCATGTTACTCGGGATTTTTGAAAACCCAGCACACAGCGAGAAAACCGCTAGCTGTTAAGGTGTTAAGACACCACGTATGAGGACCCCTTGTTTCTGTGAGATTGAGGACCTTTAGTCCTGTGGAGTGGTGTGGCTCACTGGTTAGAGGCGGCAGATCCGTAAGCAGAGAGCAGGTCGGGACCAGGGTTCAATTTCTGACGCGGCAGGGTCATGGACCAGGGTCAAAACGGACTCGATAATTCTCGCCTCGGTGCCAACTCTAACCAGGGGACACACTCGGCAACTCTGGGCATTAGGCTTGCCTCATCGCTACAACGGCCCCCCACAGATGCCGGGGATGCCTGGTTTCACCTTGGAAATACCCAGAAAGGGACCATCTCACAGGGAAAACCAGGACGGGTTCCCCAGCGGTCTTCAGCGCCAGGATACTCCATGAAGTCGCAGTGCGCTTTACAAGTACACCCACATTTACATTTACATTTACATTTAGTGAGACTGCTGCATGATCAGAAACAACTATTGAATGAATCATGACATTTGTGGTATGCTTTAAAAGAGCAGTGTCAATTAGTAGATAATTGATACAAGAAAAGCTAGAGTGTGGAGAGGAGAAAAACGTAAAATTGCTACCTGCTGGGTAATGCAGCTTCTATGCGTCAACGAGCTAATGAAAAGAATACATGTTGAGCAATTGTTTATGTGACCTAGGGGGGCAGAATTTAAAAGCAGAATGTCTGTCCAAAATAGGGCCTAAGGGCAAATTAAAATCGCCACCCACAATTTTTCTAGCATTTTGAGGGATGTCAGAGAGCTAAGTATGGGCGAAATTCACGAATTCGCGGTCTGCGAATTCGCGCCAAATCAAATACGCAATCTGCAAATTTGCGGATTTTTTGTGTGTTCGCGGGTTTTTTTGCGTATTCGCGGGCCGCTTGCAGTGCACCGACCGCGAAGTTACCCATGCGGTTGTACATGGGCGTGGCCATCTTGTGCGCATTGTGTATTTCCGTTTCCGGGCGCTATTGGCAATCTTGCGTTTTGTGCGGTGCGCTATTACGAGTTCGCGTGTGTTTTTGCGTACTCGCGGAGAAAATATCGCGCAAACTTACCCACGCGGTCCTCAATGGGCGAGGCCATCTTGTTTTTCATTCATTGCTATGGGTCTGGGCATGCTTTTTATATCCAGCTTCAATGTTTGCCGTCCTTTGTTTGTTTGAAGATTTTTTTTATCTTTTTCACTTATTATCTATCCCTCTATTTTTCTAGATCTATATTTTGTGTTTTCTTCTACTTTTGGTTACTTTAAAACTACTTTTTTTAATCTCTTCTTTTATTTACTTCTTTCCTATTTATTTTTTCCATTCCTGTCCAGGACCATGGCAAACGGAGCCGGGAAGGAGAAGGGGAAGGGACTGCACCCATGCAGGCGATTGAGGGGGGAAAAAGTCATAGCCCGGGAGATCTTTAACGCTGAGGAGGTGGCCGCACTGATTTTTTATGTCCAGCGCCACCTCCCCAAGACCATCGCAGCAGGTGGCAGGATCGCTGGCGGGTACGGGCTCCGGGAGCGTCAGCAGTTGTGGGGGAAGGTGTGCCGGGCCATGTATCGGCAGTCTCGGGTCTGGTGCACCTACAGCCAGGCCACGCACCGGTGGTCCGATATGCTGGACCGTGAACTCGACCTGCTCGACCTGCTAGGTGTCGAGATCCCTGGGCTTGGTGAGTAGTAGTAGCTATTTAATCACTACTCTGTTTTCTCCTGCTCTATTTTATCATATTGCAAATGTTTGTTTTTTCTGAAGAGCAATAATGCTTCTGTGATTGCAGGTGCACTGCTCGCCTGCTCAGTGGCGGTGCTACTATGCTTACTTGTTTTCGATTTTGTGCTCATTTCATTGGCCTGAGTGATTATGTATGAGTGTACTTTACTGAACTGAGTAATGCTAGACACTAAGGGGCAGATTTACAATTACTGGTGCATCCCTGCAAAGTAGCAGGGATGCGCCAGTAATTGTGCGCCACGCCTCCACCACCCATGGTGCGCCGTATTTACAATGTGGAGCACCATGGGGCAAAAAGGACACAGATGCATCACGCATCTGTGCCGTAAAGGCGGCGCATTGCTGGAGTTGCGTCGCAAGCACGACGCAGCTCCAGCAATGCTCTGGGGTGCCCTATCTCCCCAATGCTGCGTCAATCCGTACGTCTGCTTCAAGTAGGTGCAGGGTTTTGATGCAGCATTGGCCTAAAAGTGACTGAGTTTAATCTTGTATATTTCACTCAGCCACAATTAGGAGGCGTTCCTGCGCAGGAACGCCCTCCCTTGCGCCGGAACGCCCCCTGATGGTGCAGGGCTTTACAACGTGATGCATCTCCCAGATGCGTCACCTTGTTAAAATACCCCGCACAATGGCGCCTCTTTTGCGCTGCCGCTGCGTCACAAAAGTCACGCAACGATGGAGCAAAAGAGACGCAAGGGGCTTGTAAATCTGCCCCTAGAGGCTCAAGTCCAGTCCTTCCTTTGTACTCCTGCCACTAAGAAGAGATAGTGGTGGTGGATTGATAGTTTGAGTATATTATGACTGGTTGTTTAGTAGGAAACTTTTTAGTGTTCAACTTCTCACTGGTCTGCAATCACGATGGACTGGGTCTGTCACTTCGCGTGCTGCGGAGTGCTTCCTGCAAGTCCTAGTCGAACCTTTTTGTAGTTTGTTTAGTGAGTTCCATATCATGTTATGACTAAGCATAACTAAAAAACACCCTTCCCTGAAAAAAGCGCAATTAGTATTTTAGACTAGATAGTCGTAGTAACATTTTTTCATTCCTAGACAAAATACTAGGGAGTGGTGTATATGGCATCCAAGAATCTGAAATGCATTTTCTAGGCGGAACATCGGCACAGCTATCCACCGGTGCCCCGGGCCAGCGTGGAGGTGGGCACTCCTGGGGCAGAGGCGGTGCAACAGCCAGGGGGAACTGCTGTGGGGATGCCATGGGAGTGCCGGCAGTGGTAAGCTATTTTATTCCTTACTTATTGAGATTGCAGACTTCAAAGTTTGCTCTGCACGGGTGTATATGTTGTACAGTACAAGTATACTTTACTGTTAAGAAGACTTACAAATTTAGAACTAAGTTTTTATCAACCAGGTAGTAGCCTCCTCTAAATTGACTTCAACTCAGCTGTGAAAGTTTTATCAAGAAGCCAAGTCAGATCAGAGATGAACTTGATGGATGGGATGAACGAAAAGGGAAAGAAGGGTAAGTAAGTGAGGAAGGACGAGCTAGTTAAAAAGTAATGATGACTGGCAAAGAATGATACGTGTTTTTGAATGCTGCCTGAGGTGGCTGGGAATATGATGCCGGTTGAAGGATGAAGCAAGGATGGGTGAAGGAGAAAGGGAAGAGTACTGCCTGGGTGGGTGAAACAGAAACTGTATGTGTGCGCAATATATCCTTTGGTTCAAATTCAAATGCAAGTCAAGCACGGATGCATGGCTTGCGGTTTCCAAAATAAAATGAAAATGTTGTTTTTCCGTGAAAAAAACGAAGATTTGTCCAGTTGAGACATTAAGAAGAATGATTGACATTTACTTTGAATGGATGGATGCCTGGATCATGGTACTATCTGACTCATAGATAGCATATGTGTATGTATACAGAGTAGACGGTCACTGGATGAAGTAAGTGTTACTTTGAAGAGCATGTAACACTGCACCCGCACGTCCGTTCCAGTGTAGCAAAGGCAAGGAAAAGAAGTTGTAACTTTTCTGAATACTACCATGAATAGTAGCAGTAGTTTGTATTGCAAGCACAGCATATATCTGGCGTTTACGGGGGCTACTTACTATCTCTGTTAATAATTTTAGTACAACTCTGTCATTCATGTTTGGCCTATCAGTGTCCACTCAATAAAAAACAAAGCACCTAAAGTCATCCCATATGTAAGCAAATATCCTGTGAATGGCTAGATATTTTATTTATCTTCTTCATTTTCCTTTTCTAGTAGTCATTGGCACTGTAGGTGAAAGTTAAATTAATTAGCAGTAGCCCTTGTAACAGTGTATTCTCAGTGCCACCCGTAATAGAAAAGTAGAGCTTCACCAACTGCATGTACTGGACTGTTACAGTAACGCAAGTCTGTGTCATAATGACTTGCGCCTGTTTTTCTCGGGTGCAAGTTGACTGCGCTGGCATTATGCCGGCTTCCAGAAGTTTACGTATCAATTTCGCTAAACAGGAGAGAAGAAGAAGAATAAAACTGGTGTACTGTCATAGTCGACTCTAATGTAGTGAGTCCATATAGTGCTCGTAGAATTGATTCCTGAAACTCCCTCTAATTTCAGAGCAGAGGCTGACGAAGTGGGAGGTTAGATAGATACAGGCCTCAAATGTTAGGTACTGTGCTTGCAAGTTGCTAGTTCTACTGTGACACAACTTTCTGCTGAATTATTTTGTGTTAATCTTGAAGAGCATTGGTTACAGTATGTCTTTCTTTCTTCATATAGATGCTCCTTCCAAACTGACACGGAAGGAGCCGGCAAAGGAAGCTGGAGGCGATTGTCGCTGAATATCGGCAGCTGGTGGCCCAAGAAGAGGAGGACATGCAGTCTCAGTCCACCACAACATTCACTGCGACAGCTGCATCCTCCTCCGTGCTCCCAGGGTCCTCCAGTCAGCGCAAGCCGCCAGCGGTACGGAGCCGTGGTATCACAGCCACCCGCCACCATCAAGCAGCCAAAAAATCGGATGCCCCCCACAGCAGGTGCAAGGCCCTCATCCACCGCCTAACTCTCAGGGTGTCCAACCTCGAGCAGGAGATGAAGAGAATGAAGAGCCTGCTCAAGAAGAACCTCCGCGGGGAGCAACGGGCCCAACTGGCCAAAGGACACTGCCGGCGCCAGTAGAGGAGGAGAGACTGTCCCTTGCCCCTTTTTTAAAGACTTTTGGGGGGGTGGGAATTGGGAGTTGGGTTTTTTCTTGGACTTTGGGGACTTTTTCACAGACATTCTTTGGGGTTAGGGAGTGGGGTGGGTCGGGTCTTGCTGTATAGTTTATTTTTTATGGATTTAAATAATTATTTAATTTCAACTTCAACATTGCATACACGGTTTTAATGTTTTGCGGGGGAGGCGGGGGGGGGGGTTAACTGTTTGTTTGTTTTCCTGAAACTTAACTGGCTGCCTGATTCAAATTGTCTAAGTAATCAACCAAATGTTTACAAAAGTAAGTGCCACTCACAGAGTTAGTGAATTCAATTGTCCTACTACTTTAGTAGTACTACCGTCAGTCCCTCCTACTCCATTATTCTTCCTCCCCCCAAACGCTTATCTTACCTGTGATTCGTGTTTAAGAATAGGCCTAGCATTAGGCACAGGGCTGGCTGCATGGCAACTTGCGATGAAGGTTGGCAATCCTGGGCAGATGAAATGGTATCGTTGTGGTGGTAGTGGTGGTACACAGAGGCAATAGCAGCATATGAAAAAAAAGAAAATGAAACCTTGAGTGGCCTGAGCGGATCATTACTACAGTACGATAGATAGCATAGTACATAAGAACAGTATCATAATTTAGCCTAACAAATGCTAAAGTTTCCAAAGTATACTAGTTGCGTGGAGTTTGGCTTTGGCTTCTACAAGAAATAGTATTGAAGGTGAAGGGCACAGCAGAGTAATCATTCGCCACGTGTAGGAGGAGGATGTTTTCTGTTGCTTTGACCTTATCCTCCTCAGCAAATGTTTGGAATTATTGTTGTAATTTACTCACACCTCAATGAAAATCACAAATCCCGGGAGAAGAGGGTTAGGGTTTGAAACTTGGATGGGAATGGGGTTTGTGGGGAAAGTTTTGTGGAGAGAGGGAAAAAAAAACGCAGCATGGACAAACATCAAATGAAGATAAAAAAATCTTTGGATGCGAAGCTATCCATAAATCTTTTAAGGGACATAAAGGAAGTGCATGCACTACTGCATGCATGAAGTGGTTTGCTAAATGGATAGGTTACTGTAAAGTAAGTAGTACTTTGTACAATGTACTAATTATGAAGAAACAATGTGACAATACAGGGCTGAAGTAATTACACAATGTCACCTGCCTATCTGCACTCAGGGAGAAGAACCACTTAGTACATTAAATTAGTTTACAAAATAGCAAAGAAAAAAGTATACAATGGCTGTAGGGATGAATTGAAGCAGAGAGCAAACAAATGCACAGAGTCACACTCACAGAAGTTCATAGCAATAACATTACTTAAAAGATAAGTAGAAATGAAGATGGATACTGTAACTGTATGTTGTTGTAATTGTCCTGTTGAATTTGGGAAGTTGCATGCATCCAGCCATACCTCTTTTTCGCGGTACTCCTCCATTCCATCTGAAGCTCCGCCGATCAATGTTGGGGACCAGAAGACACCGTGTCCACTGCCTGCCTGATGGATGCTGAATTGCGGGTCGCTAAGCCTGAGGTCATCCTTTTTGTCATTGCACAGGGTAAAAGCCGGCCTGTAATTGTTGATGGAAAAACACAACGGAGAAAAAAATATAAGGTACGCTGTATAGTGCAAAAATAACACTTTCAGTTTCAAAGTCGACAGTATTACAAAACATACAAGCATCATTTCGAAAGGGCGTACTCTGAATCTTCCTTATCAAGGATAAATTAGTGTGGGCGAAATGTGCGGATCTTTCGCCTCAAGCTAGGTGTAAAGTGTAAACTGTGATTTTAGAACCCTAACCCTAACCCTAGGCCCTAACCACTCTTTTCACCATGGATTTTCTCCAAACCACTTGATTCCGATATTAGACTTTCCACGCATTGCCCCCAGACCCCTGAACCCACCGGCAAAAAAGCAGAACACCCCCAAACAGGCAAACAGCAAAAATGCAAAAAGTGACACAGAAAAATGTAGGCCTAGTTCCCAGATCACTCCATGAGTGCTCTGCAGCTAGGCCCTAACTCCCCTTTCCAACCATCGATTTTCTTCAAATGACTGGCAACCAAAATTAGGTATGCCAAGCATTGCTCCAAGACCCCCCAACCCTCTCAAACACCAGGAACCCCCCCAAACAGCCCCCCGAAAACACTAAAGTGAGCGAAAAGTTTGAAAAGTGAAAAACTTTTTCTCCATGGATTTTGTCCAACCCAATTGATTCCGATATTAGACCTTCCCAGCTATGCCCCCAGAGCCCTGAACCCACCAGCAAAAAAGCAGAACACCCCCAAAGAGGCAAAAATGCAAAAACTAACACTTAGAAAAATGTAGGCCTAGTTCCCAGATCACTCCATGCGCGCTCTGCAGGTAGGCCCTAACTCCCCTTTCCCACCATGGATTTTCTTAAAACCACTTGCACCCAAAATTAGGCATGCCCAGCATTGCTTCAAGACCCCCCAAACACCAGGACCCCCCAAAACAGCCCCCCAAAAACACGAAAGTGAGCGAAAAGTCTGAAAAGTGAAAAACTTTCTCACCATGGATTTTGTCCAAACCACTTGATTCCGATATCAGACCTTCCCAGCTATGCCCACAGACCCCTGAACCCACCGGCAAAAAAGCAGAACACCCGCAAATAGGCAAAAAGCAAAAATGCTAAAAGTGACACAAAAATGTAGGCCTAGTTCCCAGATCACTCCATGCGCGCTCTGCAGGTAGGCCCTAACTCCCCTTTCCCACCATGGATTTTCTTAAAACCACTTGCTCCCAAAATTAGGCATGCCCAGCATTGCTTCAAGACCCCCCAAACACCAGGACCCCCCAAAACAGCCCCCCAAAAACACGAAAGTGAGCGAAAAGTCTGAAAAGTGAAAAACTTTCTCACCATGGATTTTGTCCAAACCACTTGATTCCGATATCAGACCTTCCCAGCTATGCCCACAGACCCCTGAACCCACCGGCAAAAAAGCAGAACACCCGCAAATAGGCAAAAAGCAAAAATGCTAAAAGTGACACAAAAATGTAGGCCTAGTTCCCAGATCACTCCATGCGCGCTCTGCAGCTAGGCCCTAACTCCCCTTTCCCACCATGGATTTTCTTCAAACCACTTGCAACCAAAATTAGGCAACCCACCCAAACACCAGGAACCCCCCCAAACAGCCCCCCGAAAACACGAAAGTGAGCAAAAAGTCTGAAAAGTGAAAAACTTTTTCAACGTGGATTTTGTCCAAACAACTTGATTCCGATATTAGACCTTACCAGCTATGCCCCAAGACCTGTCAACCCACCTGCAAAAAAGTAGAACACCCCCTAACAGGCAAAAAGCAAAAATGCAAAAACTCACACTTGGAAAATTTTCAGCCAATCAGTCAACATCGGTCCAAACACGCTCTGCAGCTAAGTCCTAACTCCCCTTTCCCACCATGGATTTTCTTCAAATCACTTGCAATCAGAATTCTGCTATCCCAGCAGTGCTCCCAGACCCCCCAGACCCCCCAACTCCCCCCAAACACCAGGAACCCCCCAAACAGCCCCCTGAAAACACGAAAGTGAGCAACAAGTCTGAAAAGTGAAAAACTTTTTCAACATGGATTTTGTCCAAAACACTTGATTCCGATATTAGACCTTACCAGCTATGCCCCCAGACCCGTCAACCCACCCACAAAAAAGTAGGACACCCCCAAACAGACAAAAAGCAAAAATGCAAAACCTCACACTGGGAAAAATTTCAGCCAACCAGTCAACATGGGTCCAAACGCCCTCTGCAGCTAGGCCCTAACTCCCCTTTCCCACCATGGATTTTCTTCAAATGACTTGCAATAAAAATTATGCTATCCCAGAAGTACTCCCAGACCCCCAGACCCCCCCCCCACAAATCTAGAACCCCCTAACAGTCCCCCAAATACACGCAATACTGCTAGGCCTCAGTTTAATTTGTGCCAAAACGCTGTCTGCAACTAGGCCCAAACCCCCCTTTTCCACCATGGATGTTCTTCAAACCATTCGCAATCAAAATTAGACTATCCCAGCACTGCTCCCAGACCCTCAGACACCCCCCACAAATCTAGAACCCCTCCTAACACCCTCCCAAAAACATGCAATACTGCTAGGCCTCAGTTTAAATTGTGCCAAAACGCTGTCTGCAACTAGGCCCAAACCTCCCCTTTTCCACCATGGATTTTCTTCAAACCACTCGCAATCAAAATTAGACTATCCCAGCACTGCTCCCAGACCCCCCGACCCACCCCCACAAATCTAGAACAACCCCAAACAGCCCCTCAAAAACATGCAATACTGGTATATTCAAAACATGCTAAATTGCGCTGTTCACAAACAAAAATTGCTGTTTTCAGCACTTCCACTACTTCGATCCTCTTGAAACGTACCTGGACACTTGTTCCAGCAATACCCAAGAATCTCAGCAAGGCAGAACAAAATCGAACCACTGCGCTCTTTGAAGAAGAAGAAGAAGAAGAAGAAGAAGGTCTAAGACTAGTTTTCACTTAGTTTTCACCCAAAAACACACGCCCGCAAAACACAAAAAAGGCCAAAATTCTGTCAATTCTGGACCAAAGAACACCAAACCCCTCTAAAACATTGCCAACATCATTATGAACGAGCCTGCATTGGGCCCTGAGCCCTAGACTCAGCAGTAGGTGTGGGCGGAAAATCCGTTTCGCTCACGGATTTTGCGGATTTTCGGGAAATTCGCAATCCGCGAGATTCGCGAATCTCCCGCAAAATCCGCAAATCCGCGAGCAGCGGATTTTGCTCGCACTGCTCGCACTGTTCGCGTGAGTTCGCGGCTTCCCAGTACAACTTCGCGCCCCGCGAATAAGTGCAAAATTGCAGAAATACGATCTAATCAAAACTGAAACTACTTACCAGGTTCAAAAGTTCAGGCTCATCATTAGTAGCCATTTCCTGTAGTGCTTGCTGAGGGGCCCCTCCAGAGTTCAGTTGCCAGTTGCAACTATTATGTGACCCTGCTCTGAACCTCAGAATAGTTACACATATGCCACAAAGGTCCTGAATTACAGCTAAGGGAGACAAGCAGGAGCCAGGCTGGCAGTTCAAATCCATTAATCAGCCCCTAATTCATTATTGTCAGTTGGGGCAGGGCAGGTGTTGTAACTAATTTTGCAACAATGAAAGCACTTAGCAAGTGCAAAAGTTCACTAATCAGGAAGCACTAAGGAAGCAGGTGCCAGCTAAAAAAATATTCTGTGACACATTAATCAGCCCCAAATTAATTCAGGTCACTTGAGGCAGGGAAGGTGTGCTTGCGTTGCCACAATAATGTACACTGACTGGACAACCAGAGGGTGCTGTGATGAAACAGAGGGTGGCATGGGTGGGCCAGAGGGTGGCATGAGTAGTCAGAGAGTGGCAGTGGTGACAGAGAGTGGCAGTGATGAAGAAGAGTGTCCCAAACAGGCTGGACACGTAGAAACAACAAGTTCGCGAAACTTGCGACCCGACAGGTAAGTTCGCAATTTGCGACATTGTACAAAACCCTTGCGAACTGGCAGAAACCCGCGCAAACACAAAAAAAAAAAAATCCGCAAATTTGCGAGAATTCGCGGATTTTGCGGATTGCGAGTTCGCAAATCCGCAAAATTCGCGAACGCGAGATTCGCAAAATTCGCCCATGCTTACTCAGCAGGAACCCTACCAACTTAAACTCAAAAACCCTAGTAAATCGCACTGAACCCTAAACCCTAGATATGCTTTGTCTGTCTGTGTCAAAGAGCCTAGGTATGCTACATCAGGAGGATGCTTCACTCAGTGGTGCCTGCCTTGACCGTCTGCATGGCCCTGCCGCAAGCGTGGGCCAAAAATCCGTTCGCTCAAGAATTTACGATTTTTTGGTAATTATGCGAGATTTGCGAAATACCGAAAAACAGCAAATTTCGCAAACATAACGGATGTTTGGCCCAAGCTTGAGGCAGTGCCATGCAGATGGTCAAGGCAGGCACCACTGAGTGAAGCAACCTGATGTAGCATACCTAGGCTCTTTGTCAGACAGACAAAGCATATCTAATTGTATGCAGCAAGCTACATAGCTCCAATTTTACATGAACTGCTGTCTGGAGTGGACTCTGCCTGGGCACAACAACAACAGTACACTGCCTCGCCCTTGACCACTACATACCACGAATTGACAGACACGTAGTTCTGCTGTAGTAGTTGTTGTAGACTGGTTTACCTGTTTGCCACTCACGAATTGGCCATAGTTCTTCCGTAAACCGACCCTGATGATCCATCCATCCCAGTGAGTGACTGTAAAGAAAAAAGATATATTATTTAATCAATCATCATGGAATATTGGCAAGTGAGTCAACTCCAAGGACATTTTGCATATTGTAAAATGCAACATAGTGGCCCCTGAATTTGCAATACAATTTGAATTAAACAAGGTAAAAAAAACAGAGTAGTTGACATGAGTTACAATTACTGTGTAAACGATTAAATAATAACTACGACAAGACATATGATTCATCATTTCATGCACAAAAAACAAACAGCAATTGGTTTCATCAGAGCCAGACAGTCATTGCTGTCCACTGCATGCCATCTTCTCAATTATTCATTACCTGTTCTACTTTTTGTCCGCATATGGAAAGTGAGGGCCCACAGGGCAGCCTCTCCTGTCAATATCAGAAGTAACTCTGTCAGCAATCAGCAAGCATGTAGTCAGTCAGTAATTTCAGTACCACTTGAGGGAACTCGTCGTAATCCATCCATCTGCCTTGAGGGAAATGGATAGGGGGAGTCTGGAGGAGGAGTATAGAGGAGCATGATTGAGTTGTGAACTTGTGAACCTCAGGAATGCAGACTGCGGCACCTTCAAATCAATAAGGAAAATAAAATGAAGACAGTCCTGCTGATGGACTTGTTGTGATTAGGTGATTAGAGTTTTGTTGTGGTAAAAGTTGCAAAACAAAGAAAGACACACAGGAATAAAAGTGAATAAGGGCAAAAAAAGGAAGTAATTTTCAGGCCTCGGTGTCAGGGAAGTAGAGCTCGTCCTCAAACTCCATGAAATGAGACGGGAGTAGGTCAGCTAACAGAGAAGAACTTCCGTCACCTAAGTCGGTGTCCTCTTCTTCCTGCGTGCATTCACGTACTTTGTAATCTGGTGATATGAAGTGCTAATTCATCTTGATCAGTAATAACCTCTCCACATTTTTGGGCAAATGGCGGGTCCTTTTTGAAGTCACAATGGCACCAGCAGCACTGAAAACATGTTCAGAAGACACACTTGCGAGTGGGCAAGACAAATAATTTAGAGCCAGGTTGGTGATCAGTGGCCATAGAGGCATTTTCCTGTACCAATAGAGCAATGGGTTCATATTAACAAAGACATCTGTTGGGTATCCAGATAGGTCTGCACCATCGACTCAAGGTTCTCCACGGTTGCTCCACTTTGCGTACCATCTGTGGCCTTTGCAGCACTGGAACGAGCAAACCCTTGATGAGTTAGCCAATCCGCTTCCGACAATATTATGGCTGGGCCTGGCGCAGGTGAGGATGATGATACGGTTGCTGCTGGTGTCGTTACCGGCTGTGAGGGAAAGTGACTCCCGTCGCTCACAGATTCAGAAGTGGAACTTCACGCCGGATGGCCTGCTGATTCAGTTGGACTTCTGCCGGCTCCTTGAATTTTCTGCTGATCTTTTTCTAACCGAGTGGCTGACACAGCTAGCCAATGTTTGTACTTTGAAAAAGGAATGAATGATTTGCTGGCCACTGCCTTTTTGTACCGTGGATCCAGAATAATGGCACAAATGTAATGTTGTTCTGTATGAAGTTTTTAAGCCTTTCATTGTCAACTAGGCGGCTTAATAACCTCTCCGCCAACTGTTATGCGTCTTGCTTTTCAGCATCATCTCTGAACATTGAAGACACCGCCTTCAGTTGGTGCTCTAGCATGACCAACAATGGGATAGCTTTGCCCACAGAACAGTCCTCCTTGCTGACTTCACGCGTGAAGACCTCAAAAGGACGAAGCATGTCTGTCAGGCTTGCAACTAGATTCCATTCCTCCAACTTTAGCCTCATGTCTTTCATAGTAGAACCCAGTCGAAAGACATACTCATTGATTACCATGCACTGCTCAGACAGATGCTCGAGCATGTAAAAGGTTGAGTTCCAACGTGTTGCCACCTCCTGGATGAGTCCTTTGACTGGCAGTCTACGTTCATGTTGAATGCCTCTCAGCTGCTTCTGGGCCTTAAAAGAATAGCTGAAATGTGTGCTGATTCTTCGGCAGGTGGTCAGTAACTTGCTGACTGTGTTTTCATTTTTCAAGAAATCTTGCACCATGATGTTAATACTGTGCGCCAAACACAGCACTCTGAAATAGTCTCCTTGATGCATGGCCTTAACTATATTACTGCCATTATCCGTGGAAACATAACCAACTATGCAATTTCTTGGATGCAGCCACTCAAGACCTTCCTATCAAACTCCTGCAAAAGGTTAGGTGCAAACATAGCTAATGTTGCATGTTTCCGAGTAGCTTGAAAAAGTGTGTCCGGGTCAATACCTGCATTTCTCTTGTCTCTAACCCCTGCAAAAGAGACACAGTGTGCAGTGATGCACATGTAATCAAGGGCTGGGCAACTGGTCCACATGTCTGTTGTCAAGTGGATAGTGTGAATAGCACTCTTCTGCAAAGCTGCCCCAATCACCTCCAGGCAGACTGTTGCCACAAATTCTAGAAACCCCACCCCTTCCATGAAAGAAAAAGGGAGAAGGTCCAGCACTAGCATTTTAGCCAGCTTTGCGTTATACAGACGTACCGTTGGGTGGTTGCGTTCAAATGGCGCCTCCGACCACAACATTCCGCTAATGGTGGGCTGGACCATATTACGTGATGATGATGATGACTTCTTTAAACCAGTTAGGCCCAGTGATGTAGTTTTTTGCATTGGTATCTCTCCCAGACTCTTAGTGTGCCTCATATATGTTGCAGGGGTAGAGGGTATGGGCGAAACCACTGCAGTGCTGCTGCCAGGGGTACTGGGTGTACCAGAAAAAATGTCTGTCGCTTCTTCACTTCCCCCCTGCATGATCAGCCTCTCGTCATCATCAGATGCAATATCAAGGGATACATTTGGATTTGTTTTTCTTTTGGCTTCCTTGATCTTACTTAGGTGCGACTCCCACTGGATAATGTGGTGTTTTTTGAGATGACCTCTCGGCCTCCGGTACCATAGTTGGTACCAAGCTAACCCCGACTAACTAATGATTTACAAATCGATCAAACGACCATGTTTTCGGCACTTTGGCTAACAGTAAAGAAGTCCCAAACTGGGGACTGGAGGTGTTTGCTGGTGGTGGAGGTGCTACTTTGAGTTTCCATGCCGGATGAAGTGAAGGATGGGCGTGGCTGAATTAGTTTCTGTTGTTCGCTTACAGCACCACTACTTGAGGTCGAGCTGGATGGAGGTCCCTGCCGGCCCTTGTGACAAAGAAATCTGGAAGCTATACGTCGTGTTGGTGTTGTAGTTAACTGCGTTGGTGGTGGTACCAGTGCCACGCCGCCCACATCCCTCTCAGCAGCCATTCGGGATAGGGTGAAAATGTCTGTCTGCTGCATGCCCTCTTGGGCTGGAGTGACGACTGTGATGACTGGGTCATCGTCAGACTGTTCATCAGCAGCAGAAGACACCACTTCTTGTTCATCGCCATCACCCATAAGTCGAAGCTTTGCGGGAGCCTTCCTTTTAGGCTTAGCTACCTTTGTCGACTCATCATTGCATGCCTCACTCTCAGACTGCATTTGTGGGTTCCAATCAGGATCAAGATCATCAGAAGGAAGGGGGCTTGAAGAAGAACTTGTAGTAGTAGTAGCCCTCCTTGACCTTTTTCTTGCTGGGGATCTGGAAGACAATGGATCATCATCAGCAGGAGTGGCTTCCTCGGATGATACCTCCTCTTGAATATCAATTTCCTGATGTGCCCCCTACTTCTGGAGGAACAAGCGTTGTAGGCAGTTGTGCCACTCCATGAACCTCTAGTTGCACCTCTCCATGAACCTGTCCATGCGCCTTTCCTTGCGCCTCTACTTGCGCTTCTCCTTGCGCCTCTCCTTGCCCATTGCGCTTGTACTAGTTGCACCTGTGGTTGACGTTGCAGCTATGGTTGTTGAACACTCGTCAGCTGAGTTACACCCGGAGTTGATTGGATGGTACTTTCTTGTGATGAGACAACATCACTGGTCGATGGTGATTGAACAACCAAAGTGGCCGCCGCAGCAGCACTCATGGTCTTGGACCTAACTTGGTGTGGTGGCACTGAGCCCAATGAAGCTGAGGTGCTGCTTCCAGACGTAGTTTTTTTTCCCCAAAAAAGGTGTCGGTGGGCACACCAGTCTCCTTGGTAGGTGGTGCTACTTGCTTCTTCTGTTCCTTCTCACTGGCAGTGGCACTGGCAACTTTCTTCGCTAAGGCGCTACGGCCACCTTTCTTTGGGGCCATCTTCTTCAGATGTCAGAACAGCAAGCCGCAGTTGCACGAGTTGCAGAGTTGTCTTGTCTGTGCTGCACACACCGCTGCAGGACATCTTCCTGGCACTGGTGGTTCCCTTGTGCACCTAAAAGCAATGGAAGCCAGAGGAACATCAGTTAAACACCCCAAAAAGTCGAAAAACACACATAAATCACCACAATGATGTTTAAATTCAAGACACCCCACAGAAAGACTAGGTCCATGCACCACTCACTATACCTGGGCATAATGATTGAAAGCAAGGCAAACTGGGTGCAGGCCTGAGCACACTGCCTGGCTTCAAAATGGCCCCTAGACCCCCACCACATGGCCAGGCCCTTCCTGTACCAGGCCTCAAAATGGCCCCCACCCACATGGCCAGGTCCCAACAACACCCCTAAAAGTCGAAAAACACACAAAAATCACCACAATCCAATGCCATGCATGCCCTCAATGATGTTTAAATTCAGGACACCCCACAGAAAGACTAGGTCCATGCACCACTCACTACACCTGGGTATAATGGTTGAAAGCAAGGCTAACTGGGTGCAGCCCTGAGCACACTGCCTGGCTTCAAAATGGCCCCTTGACCGCCACCACATGGCCAGGCCCCGTCTGTACCAGGCCTCAAATTGTCCCCACCCACATGGCCAGGCCCCAACAACACCCCAAAAAGTCGAAAAACACACAACAATCACCACAATCCTATGCCATCCATGCCCTCAATGATGTTTAAATTAAAGACACCCCACAGAAAGACTCGGTCAATGCACCACTCACTACACCTGGGCATAATGGTTGAAAGCATGGCAAACTGGGTGCAGGCCTGAGCACACTGCCTGGCTTCAAAATGGACATTTGACCCCAGCAGCATGGCCAGGCCCTGCCTGTAACAGGCCTCAAAATGGCCCCCATCCACATGGCCAGGCCCCAACAACACCCCAAAAAGTCGAAAAACACACAAAAATCACCACAATCCAATGCCATCCATGCCCTCAATGATGTTTAAATTCAAGACACCCCACAGAAAGACTAGGACCATGCACCACCCACTACACCTGAGCATAATGTTTGAAAGCAAGGCAAACTGGGTGCAGGCCTGAGCACACTGCCTGGCTTCAAAATGGACCCTTGACCCCCAGCAGCATGGCCAGGTCCTGCCTGTACCAGGCCTCAAAATGCCCCCCCCCACATGGCGAGGCCCCAACAACACCCCAAAAAGTAATAAAACACACACAAATCACCACAATCCAATGCCATCCATGCCCTCAATGATGTTTAAATTCAAGACACCCCACAGAAAGACTAGATCCATGTACCACTCACTACCCCTGGCATAATGGTTGAAAGCAAGGCAAACTGAGTGCAGGCCTGAGCACACTGCCTGGCTTCAAAATGGCCCCTAGACCCCCACCACATGGCCAGGCCCTTCCTGTACCAGGCCTCAAAATGGCCCCCACCCACATGGCCAGGCCCCAACAACACCCCTAAAAGTCGAAGAACACACAAAAATCACCACAATCCAATGCCATGCATGCCCTCAATGATGTTTAAATTCAGGACACCCCACAGAAAGACTAGGTCCATGCACCACTCACTACATCTGGGCATAATGGTTGAAATCAAGGCTAACTGGGTGCAGGCCTGAGCACACTGCCTGGCTTCAAAATGGACATTTGACCCCAGCAGCATGGCCAGGCCCTGCCTGTAACAGGCCTCAAAATGGCCCCCACCCACATGGCCAGGCCCCAACAACACCCCAAAAAGTCGAAAAACAGAATAAATTCACCACAATCCAATGCCATCCATGCCCTCAATGATGTTTAAATTCAAGACACCCCACAAAAAGACTAGGTCCATGCACCACTCACTGCACCTGGGCATAATGGTTGAAAGCAAGGCAAACTGGGTGCAGGCCTGAGCACACTGCCTGGCTTCAAAATGGACCCTTGACCCCCAGCAGCATGGCCAGGCCCTGCCTGTACCAGGCCTCAAAATGGCCCCCACCCACATGGCCAGGCCCCAACAACACCCCAAAAGTCGAAAAACACACAAACATCACCACAATCCAATGCCATCCATGCCCTCAATGATGTTTACATTCAAGACACCCCACAGAAAGACTAGGTCCATGCACCACTCACTACACCTGGGCATAATGGTTGAAAGCAAGGCAAACTGGGTGCAGGCCTGAGCACACTGCCTGGCTTCAAAATGGACCCTTGACCCCCCGCAGCATGGCCAGGCCCTGCCTGTACCAGGCCTCAAAATGGCCCCCACCCACATGGCCAGGCCCCAACAACACCCCAAAAAGTCGAAAAACACACAAAAATCACCGCAATCCAATGCCATCCATGCCCTCAATGATGTTTAAATTCAAGACACCCCACAGAAAGACTGGGTTCATGCACCACTCACTACACCTGGGCCTACTGGCTAGTGAGGCTTTACAGGCACCCCAAAATTAAAACACAATCAACATATAACAGTGAGCTAAAATTCCATGAGATAAATGAGAATTAAGTTTAAAAATAAATCACAGAAACAGTTGTATCATGCACCCATGACTAACTCTAGGCCTACTGGATACTGTGGCTACCCACAATATATATTTTTTTTTAGGTTGTGAAAAAAGTTTTAAAACTGTAGTTGCCTCAACTGCAATGCCCCAAACAAACAACACCGACTTACTTGTAAAATCTCAAGTCCAAAAGTGATCCAAACTCCAAAGTCCAAAAAGTCCTCAAATACAAAGATCCAGCAGCAGCCACAAAAAGTAATCCTTCCAGATCCAGACCCAAATCAAAAGGGACCAGCACTGGGAGGAGCCTGCTGGACAGGAACAGGAAGTTGGAGACTCTGGGGCACTTCTTTCCTCCCACCCCCCCCAAAATGGACTCCTTGCACCAAAAAGTGCAGCCAAATGTCAATATGACGTAAATGCGTTTGAAAATCTCTTGCGCGATTACGCAGCAAGATCGTAAATGGCGCAGCACACGCAAACCGGGAGAAATACAACTCGGCAGACTCAGAATCACGGTAAGTCAATGCCGCGTGCGCAATATTGTATTTTTCAAGCGCGACCAAGCAAAATAATTCGCAGCTTGCAAATTTGCGGATTTTTGGGCAAATTTGCGCGATTCGCGGACCGCAAAATTGCCAAAAATCCGCAAATTTGCGCGTGAAACGGATTTTACACCCACGCTTACTGATGGAACGCCAAAATTGTTGATCATCATTATAAGGGGCGTAAATATTCATGACATAGAGATCATCTAAACCATTGGATAAGCGAGAAAGCGGCCACCTACCATTCGTAATGTGTTCAGCAGTAACAATAGGAAGCCCAGAGTTTTGGGAAATCAGAGTCACAACCCATTCTTTTTACCGGATGCTTCAGAACAAGCAACATCCAGAACCCACTCCTTCCACAACAACAAAGTTTCCCTAGAGACTATCTTGGTCTCATGAAGGAGAACATGTCTCCAGATAAGCTTTTGCAATAATCAAGGATCTTGGCACTCTTAACAGGGGGATTCAGCCCACGCACATTAAGGGAGTTAAGCCAGTCATAGAGAAGGTATAAGATAGCACAGGTGAAAACATCTGATATAGAAGAAGAAGGAGGTAATCCAAAAGGTCATAAGTTGTCGGGAGAAATGATAACCGAGTAAACATGTGATATATGACGGAGCAGAAGGACCCAGGAATGGGAAAACAGAAAAAGGAAGAAAAGACTAGAGAGAGGAGAAAAAAGAAAGAATGAACTCCCCAGAAAAAGGGAGAATTAAAAAAGAGAAACATCACCAGGGGCTGTCTGTAATAGACAATGAGCATGGGGAAAAAGTTGGAGGAGCAACCACAGGAGCCCAACAGGTACAATGCAAACAGCTCAACAATAAATGATCCATGAAGCAGCAGAACCAGTATATAAATAGTAATGTCTACAATATTCTCAAAAAAAGCAAAATTCATCAACAGATAAAAAAATAATACTCCAAAAAGTATATGTAGCATAGTTAGAGAATAATCAACAATATATCATATTATTAGGGAAGAGTGAGAATAGTATTCAATAAATTACAATTGAGGCAATAAAAACAGTATGAGATGATATAAATACCAGCCTAAAGCATAAGAAATACTAGTAAGTAACATAATAAATAGCAAGTTGAGATAATGTAGATCCAATATAAAAATTATAATAGACAAACCACTAATGTACCAAACATTACAAGCGTGAAATAGTGGTATCATATAAATATCATATTTAAGGCACTAGGAATACGAATTCACAGTAATATAAGAAACATCCTAGGGCCTAATAAGTACAAAGAAGTAGCATGCCAAACAGTAAATTGAGATAATATAAGAAATTATAGGAAGTATTATAAATCACAGGTTATCAATAAATCAACATTAGAGAGATGATAGTATTAAAAAAACCAAAGATTAATAAAAGAGAATATCCTATTACACGAAAGATATAATTCAGGAATCAGACAAATCAATAATGCCAGCAAAAAAATAAAAAATCTATATATACAAAGTTATACAGACAAAGCATAGACAAACATATGAATGTGACCGCTTTCACAGACAAATGCGCCACAAGAAAAAATGCGCCACTAGAAAAAAGCAAGCGACCACTGACATCAAGAAGTAGTGTTGAATATAAACTGAACTCTGGCTTCAGTTAGTGATGCTGGAAAAATTCTGCCTACCCAGGCCGGAGACAAATCATTTATTAGTAGTTTTTCAAAAAATGTAAATGAATTGTTGGACATTGGATAAATCACCCCCTCTGAAGTAACACACTGAGTATTAGACTGCAAATACAGTTCAAGAGTTTCCAATATAAAGTCTGTCAGCGGCTGCCATTTTGTAATAGAACTAATCTACTCAGCAGTATGTCTTCCAGCATAAGCAGCGCATGACACTCCGAGGTATAAAAGAGCAAAGAAACAACACCTCATTTATCAGGAATAGAAGCACTCTGAAGCCCAAAAAGTCTTTCTAGCAACGTTCCTTTCTTAGGGGCAGATTTATGTTAACTGGCGCATCCCCAGGGATGCGCCAGTTAACATGCGCCACAGCTCCGCCAGCCATGGTGCGCCGCATTTATAATGCGGCGCACCATGGTGCAAAAACGGCACAGATGCGTGACGCATCTGTGCCGGAAAGGAGGCGCATTGCTGGAGTTAAGTCGCAAGCGCGACGCAGCTCCAGCAAGGCTCGGGGGTGCCCCATTTTAACAATGCTGCGTCAAGACCTACGCCTGCTTCAAGCAGGCGCAGGCTTTTGACGCAGCATTGGCTTAAAAGTGACTGAGTGAAATCTCATAGATTTCTCTCAGCTACTTTTGCGAGGCGCACCTGCCCCGGAACGCCCACCCTGCGCCGGAACGCCCACAAGCGGCGCAGGGCTTTACAACGTGACGCATCTGCCAAGATGCGTCACGTTGTAAATCGTTTGTAGGGATGCGCCACGTTTACGCCGCCTTGCGTGACGCAACAGCGGCGTAAACGTGGCGCAAGGGCCTCATAAATCTGCCCCTTTGTACTTGTATCGGCACAGTTCCTCTTCGTCCGGCCAATCCAAGGGGAAGATTCCTCATGGAGAAGTCGATGATTAAAAGGACCAAAATGCCAATAGGCTCTCTCTGATGGCTGCTGGACTGCGTCTAAAGCTGCTACAAGGTGAAGAAAAAAATCACCCGTACAGCATATTCATGAGCGCCCGTACCAAAGGTCCGATGGAGCTCAAAGAAGTATGACCATCTTGGTTGCACATCAACCCACGCCCCCCAAACCTGGTCTTGTGTTAAAAGATTTAGCAACAATTTGTGAGAAGACGTGCCTGACATATAGCTTCTGTCTTTGAATGCACAGCAAATGTGACAAGATGTAAACAAAATGTAAGTTTAATGCTCATTCATCCTGGAACTCCAGCACGCTTATCTTAGGACCCTGCAGCACCACCGAAATTCGAAGTTCAAGCTCCTTTATGCAGTGCTGCAAACTGTGTGCTGCCTAGCTCCGATGCAGGCTCCCCTGCTCCATACTGCAAGTGCACCTGCGTTACGCTACCGATTGTTTTTGTACACAAAAACAGATCTTAGAGGCCTATTCCTATACTGTGGAGAGGCACAAACATGGAAAAACTAGAAATGAAAAATATCTCTACTCATTACTCTGTTGTCTAGTAGGCGCACAAATACACACATGTAGATGCATGGAAATGACCCAAAATCTCTTTTTGAAAGGAATCATGATTTTGCATCACAATAAGTGAAACAGCCCCAATGTAAAATACCAATTAATCTGGCTAATTTCCTTTTTGCTAAACAAATTGATAAACAAAAAAAAAATCCAATACCGAGGGAGCAGATTTTCCACAGTCCTCCGGTAAACCAAAGATGCGAAGGTTACTTCTGCGATTTCTGTTGCGATTTCTGTCTTTTCGATCAGTCAGGTCTCTTCTGAAGGAGGCCAAGGAGCGTTCGGTACTTTGAACATGTTTAGACTGCTTATTAGTGAAGTCTTCAACAGTACTTATTCTTGTTTCTGCATTGGTGACACATAGTGATAGATTCTTAAGATCATGTCGAATTTCCTCTACCTCAACTTGAAGCATATGTTTGTTTGTTTTGCGCTATGCATGGACTGAATTAAGTTTGAATAAATTAGTATCTAATGTTGAGTCTGAATCAGTATTGCCCTTCGTCAAAATATCCGGGGTAGGAGAGTTCTGTTTAGACCTCTTGAGATTCCCTTTCAAGTCTCTGTCTTTGGGGGTGACACCCATGCCTTCCGCCATTGCAATGATGCAAAAAACAAAAAAAAACACACAGAATGATATTAAGAACGTGGATATTGCAGTTGAGCAGAATAAAGTGATTGCTGAGGTACAGTATATCACTACAAACTGGAGACTACCCAAAAGGAGAGCAAACACTGAGGCAGGCTTCTATGTGACCGCTTTCACAGACAAATGCGCCACAAGAAAAAAGCATGCAACCACTGACATCAGGGAGTAGTGTCGAATATAAACTGAACTCTGGCTTCAGATAGTGATGCTGGAAAGATTCTGCCCACCTGGGCCAGACACAAAGCATTCATTAGCAGTTTTCAAAAAATGTAAATTAATTGTTGGACTTTGGATAAATCACCCCCTCTGACGTAAAGCCAACTGAGTATTAGACCGCAAATACAGTTCAAGAGTTTCCAATATAAAGTCTGTCAGCGGCTGCCATTTTGTAACAGAACTAATCTACTCAGCAGTATGTCTACCAGCATAAGCAGCGCATGACACTCCGAGGTATAAAAGAGCAAAGAAACAACACCTCATTTATCAGGAATAGAAGCACTCTGAAGCCCAAAAAGTCTTTCTAGCAACGTTACTTCCTCAGTACTTGTATCAGCACAGTTCCTCTTTGTGCGACCAATCCAAGGGTAAGATTCTTCATGGAGACGTCACCAATTAAAAGGACCGAAACGCCTGGAAGTTGTCTTCAATGGCTCCAGAACTGTTCCGCCGCCTAAAGCTGCTACTAGGTGAAGAAACAAATCCCCCGTACAGCACACTCATGACAGAGCTCAAAGACGCATGACCATCTTGGTTGCGTGTCAAGCCATGCCCCCCCAACCCTGGTCTTGTGTTAAAAAAATTTGCAACAATTTGTGAGAAGACATGCCTGACATATAGCCTCTGTCTTTGAATGCACACCAAATGTGACAAAATATTTTAAAAAAAATGTAAGTTTAATGCTCATTCATCTTCAGAACTCCAGCACGGTTATCTTAGGACCCTGCAGCACCGCCGAAATTCCTACTTCAAGCTCCTTTATGCAGTGGTGCAAACTGTGTGCTGCCTAGCTCCGATACAGGTGGGGGGGGTGGGATTTTTGATCTCTTATCTGATTACTCTTGATCTAAATCCCTGCTTAGGTCGACTGAATCTTTGTTGCCTGTCGTTGAGGAAAACATGTGATCCACTACTAGGTTAATCAAATCAATAATTGCACGACTCTGAAGAACCACTTACCACGGATCAGTTTTAAAGTTTTATTGTAAAGCCAAAGTTAGCTGAAGGTATAAACATCTCAATATCAGGTTCAAAAGGTACACTGGCATCAACAGAAACATGAATTCTCTGAATGATCTTAAACGACAGAAAAATACAACCAATGCCAATTCAAGAATCAATAGATTCGCCAATATAGACACAAGCTGAAGCTTGCGAGACATTTACAAAATGAAGAAAAATATCAGGTTAGACTGTCCCTACACTAGACTAGGTGACATCCCTACTCAACAGAGTCTTACCCTAAAAAGGTGTCAGCCGTGGTGACTTCCAAAGAAGTTCACGCACTTCTCTTAGTCTTAGATGAAAACCTTTGCATTGCAGCCATGCCCTCTCTGCCTACCCATCCGCTCTCTTAGGGTCCTCAGGCCATCTGCTCTGCCTCCACCCCAGGGTACTGTCCCTAATACAAAATCACAATCGAAACTTGGAACGCCCCTCTGAGACGCCCCTCACGTGGTTTCAGTTCTGGTTTCTTCCATGATGGCTCTCCTCTGGGCCTCTCGTTAGCGTTGACCTTGCTTCCCAGGCTCTTTCTTCAGTTCGCCGGTACCCCCCAGAACATTCCAATACACTCCTCCAGGCCTGTGCCTGGCTCCCCGGACAGAGCTCCATTCATCACCCTCTTGATTGGGACCCCCTCGCACCTGCAAACAGACACCCATGAATAGGGCCCCAAATTCCACTCTCTGGTTATCTCTCTCCGGCCATAAACTGTACAAAGGAATGACAATTTATACTCTAACGAATCCCGATTCTAACTAACACGTGCAGATCAAAGAGGCCACTTTATCTTTCTAGGCCTACTAAATTAACTTGCAAGCGGCCTGCACTCTATGAACCTCTATTTCTAAAATAAAGCAATTCTTGTTAATACACTTCGATTATATAAAACACTTCTATAAAACACGAATATATATGAACACTTCTAAAACATGATTCTTACATGTGAGCACCAATTACTGAATAATGATAAAGCCATACTATGTCAAAAATGTAAGTACACGTTGTCGATTTTCATACATTGCCATGAGGCCTGCACTTTCTACGTTGCAGCCTCGCATGTACTTCAGTAGCAGCTACATAACATGGATTCTGATTACACTTCTAATCAATTTAGAGATTTCACACGTTTCTACGTTAGTCTCACACTCTATATGATTTTCTATATTAACTAAACAAACATTCAGATACATGTGATTATATGATTTTAATACTTTGGCTGTTTTAGCTGAGCTCGTACATCCAGGTCGTGAATATGGTGCACTTATACATTTTCTCAGATTTGCACTCTCTCACAGGCTCCCCTGCACCATACTGCAAGTGTACCTGAGTTACGCTCCCGATTGTTTTTGTACATAAAAAACAAATCTTAGAGGCCTATTCTTATGCCGTCGAAAGGCACAAACATGAAAAAAACAGAAATTAAAAATATCTCGCCTCATTACTCTGTTGTCTAGTAGGCGCACGAATACACACATGTGGATGCATGGAAACGCTCATGCTCCTGACATATATTACCTACCGGTTGAACAGTAACATAAGGCAGTGTTATGCGTTGCTTTGTATTTACTAAACCACACAAAGCTATAAAAAAGTGTCTTTGCATGGCTCAGTAATGACCCAAAATTATTTTTTGAATGGATTCATGATTTTACACCACAGAAAGTGAAACAGAACCAACAATACCAATGAATCTGGCTAATAGCCTTTTTGCTAAAAAATTTGAAAAACTACATATACACATTTGCAAAGAAAAAATACTGGAAAAAAACAAAGAGTAAAATATATTAGAGAAAAAATCAACACAGTGACAAAGGGCAAAACAAATTACAAAGAATGCATCAGGTAAAAAAACAAAAAAAAAGAAAGAAAACCAGGAGGAAAAAACTTCAAATGAAACTGCTGAATCCCTTCACACACAGATTCTAATCCAGCACTCCTTAGATGAGAAAATTGCAGCTTTTCACCTTTTGCTTGCCTACTTCGCGCAACATCAGCATTTCGAATTTTGTTCCTGAGTGCAAGAGTTATAGATATTTTGCTTGTAATGTTCCCTACCATTATTGTTCCATATTTACGTGGAATGTAAGATATAATTTTTTGAGAGCCTTGATTACACAATTATGCATT
Source organism: Lissotriton vulgaris (assembly GCF_964263255.1). Classification (NCBI taxonomy): domain Eukaryota; kingdom Metazoa; phylum Chordata; class Amphibia; order Caudata; family Salamandridae; genus Lissotriton; species Lissotriton vulgaris. The sequence goes on along the minus strand of NC_141690.1, from coordinate 316,150,382 downwards.
CTTCCTGTCAATAATGACAAACCTGTTAGTGTGTATATTTACTGACTTTATGGTTTTAAATACCAATGGTAATTGATTTAGTAATACTAAGGGGCATATTCACAAGGACCGGCGATACCTATCGCAAACGCCAGTTAGATGCAGTTTATTTATCACAGCCTAAACCTGAAAACTATTGCCATGTTAGCAGCGTATTAACAAGCCATCACTAAATGGCGACAGTATCAGGGAATGGCAGATAAAACTGCCGCAAAAATCAGCGCAATAGCGATAGGAAATCTGGCGTTAGCTGGTGATACCTGTCAATCAATCAATCAATCAATCAATCAAAGACATTTATAGAGCGCACTACTTACCCGTAGGGTCTCAAGGCGCTTGGGGGGGGGGGGTGCTGTTACTGCTCGAACAGCCTGGTCTTGAGCTTCTTCCTGAAGGAGCAGTGGTCTTGGGTCAGGCGCAGGTCGGGAGGGAGGGAGTTCCAGGTCTTGGCGGCCAGGTAGGAGAAGGACCTTCCTCCTGTTGTCGTTCTTCGGATGCGGGGGACGGCGGCAAGGGCGTGGCTGGCTGATCGGAGGTGGCGTTTGGGAGCGTAGAAGTTGATGCGGTTGTTGAGGTAGCTCGGGCCTTGATCGTGTAGGGCTTTGTGTGCGTGGGTGAGGAGACGGAAGGTGATTCTTTTGTTGACGGGGAGCCAATGCAGGTCTCTCAGATGTCCGGAGATGTGGCTGTTTCGTGGGATGTCGAGGATGAGTCTGGCTGAGGCGTTCTGGATCCGCTGGAGTCTCTTCTGGAGCTTGGCGGTGGTTCCGGCGTAGAGGGCATTGCCGTAGTCCAGTCGGCTGGTGACGAGGGCCTGGGTGACAGTCTTCCTGGTCTCGGTGGGGATCCACCAGAAGATCTTCCGTAGCATGCGCAGGATGTTGAAGCATGACGAGGAGACGGCGTTGACTTGTCTGGTCATGGAGAGGGAGGAGTCCAGGATGAAGCCCAGGTTGTGTGCGTGGTCTGTCGGTTTGGGTGCGGTGCCCAGGGCGGGGGGCCACCAGGAGTCGTCCCAGGCGGAGGGCGAGGAGCCCAGGATGAGGACTTCCGTCTTGTCTGAGTTCAGTTTCAGACGGCTGGTCGTCATCCACTCGGCTACATCTTTCATCCCTTCGTGAAGGTTGGCTCTGGCGGCGGCGGGGTCGTTGGTCAGGGAGAGGATCAGCTGGGTGTCGTCGGCGTAGGAGATGATGTTGAGGTTGTGTTGGCGTGCGATGGCCGCGAGGGGGCTCATGTAGACGTTGAAGAGGGTGGGGCTCAGCGAGGATCCTTGAGGGACGCCGCAGATGACTTCGGTGGCCTCTGACTTGTACGGTGGTAGACGGACTCTCTGTGTTCTTCCGTCGAGGAAGGAGACGATCCATTCCAGTGCCTTCTCCTGGATTCTGACGTTGCTGAGGCGCTGCACTAGGGTGCGGTGGCAGACAGTGTCGAATGCCGCGGAGAGGTCTAGGAGGATGAGGGCCGCTGTTTCTCCGTTGTCCATCAGGGCTCGGATGTCATCGGTGGCCGCGATGAGGGCGGTCTCGGTGCTGTGGTTGGCTCAGAAGCCAGACTTAGCGATAGAAACATGAGCAGCAGAAAGGTGAGCTAACGCATGCCAGGGAACACCCCTGGGAATTAGGGACCTGTGCCGGTCAAAGGAGGGACACCCCTGTGTTTTGGAAGATGTAAAGTGATTTCAATAATTCATGATTGGCATGTAATTGTATTGCTTGTTGGGGGATGGGAACTACAGTGACCGTTGCATAGCGTGGGCATATGAATGCCTATTGTTGCCTCTAGTCTGCGTGGGCCACACCAATAGAAGCATGCACAAACATTCACAACACGCATCTGTATGCACAAATATGGCACAAGAGCACACACACATAGCCTCACACACACATGCACTCATACAAGACAGAAGCATGCCTACTCGCACATGTGCAGCACAAGAGCACATACATAAACACATACAAGACAGCACCAAGCATACTCGCACACTACACACCATGCAAAAGAGCACACACACACATAAACACACACTGACACACACATACAAGACAGAAGTATGCTTACTCACAAAACCAAAGTACAATACCATACACACACTAAATACTACCCCACACACACACTCATAGAAGACATAAACACATAATACAGAGCACAGGAGCACGCAAACCCTAACATTGACAAAAGCATTGAAAACACACACAGGCAATTATATAAAAATTAGGCATAAACATACAAACACGTGCACAGGTACATGCAGTCATTCCCTCACTCTAACATTCAGGCCAAATAGATATGCAAACACACAATATATGCTTGCACGCCAGCACTGCACCACAAGGACTCACAAAAAGCACAGGTGCACACACCAGCACAGACTAAAGCGCATACCGAAGGTGGGAACACACACTCAAATACTAGCCCGCACGTGCAGTTTTTGCAGTCACAGAGGCAAATACACACATGCACCAAACAAAAACAAGTAAACCAGAGAGGTACCCTGCGTGCCATCCTTGGGGCTACCTTTGATGCATTGCATTCTCTTGTGGCCCTTGTCACACACAATCCCGGGAAGCTCTGCTTATTCACTACACTAATTTACGGTGTGAATAGAAGCCACCCCAGGGCTGGTGTTTGTGTGGTGTTTTTTTATGGTTTTTTTTTGTTATGTTTATCCCTTAGGAGAAGGCAAAGAGAAGATGTGTGCCACTTCCTGTGTGGAGAAGGAATGAGGGTGGATTCTCCGGTAGTAGGTGCCGTTCCTCAGTTTCTGACATGGTACACCGCGCCGGTGCACATACCTGCCTCCCGGCACATGCTGCAGAGGATGGATGCATTATTCATGCACTACGCCCAGAGATAGCCATGGGAACGGCAGGCCTCCGGGAGCAGGACCCTTTAACCTCGCCTTCCTCCCAGGTCCACAGAGGGGAATCAAGTGCACCCTCCTAGACTGCATGATGCCCCCTCATACCTACCCAGGTTGATCTGTGCCCCCTGGAGGACTGCACACGGAGGCTCTGCAGTGCCCTTCTTGGCAGTTCCTTTCCCTGCCACAACAAGGCCCTCCTTGAAGTCTGCACCTCCCCAGGCCCTCCTCTCTTGGGCCGGCCACCCAGACTTCAAAGTGTGTTCCTCGTGGGCTTCAAGATGCTCAGTTCTACCCTCTTGTGATGCCCTTCATGCCCCAGATGCCACTAATAAAAGCTTTCCCCAAGGTTGCCCTCCTCATGGAGGGACCTTCCAGGTATCTAGGCGCTCCGTGAAGTGCTGCCCTCCCAGGATGCCTAGTGCCTGCCTCATGGGCTGACCTCCCAGGATGCCCTCACCATGGGCTGTCTTCCCTGGTTTCCAGGTGCCCTGTAAAGGGCCGGCCTTGTAGGATGCACAGTGGTCTTTCATGGGTTCACCATCCAGGTGCTCAGATAGGCTGGCCTCCAGGGTTTCCAGGTTCCCTCCCAGGTTGCCCGGTGCTATCTCATGGACCTCCTTTCCAGAGTGCTTTATGCCTCCTTCACGGACAACCCTGCAAGGCACCTGTTCCCCTGCCCACCCATGATCACCCCCCACCCCTGAAGGGCCACCCTTCCTAGGCTCTCAGATGGCCCTTATGAGCTCCCTTCCCTAGATGCCTGGTGTTGCTTCTGCCTGGCCCCCCTTTTAGGGGTTTACCTCCAGGCGGCACTGTGCACATGCTCTTACTGCCTGCCTCTTTGCCCATCGGGACAGGTTTGCCCCTTTCATGCTGGCTGGTGCTTCCTCATAAGGGCACTCTATGCCCCTCCCATAAGGGCACTCTATGCCCCTCCCTGCTCAAGGTTGCCTAACATCAAGTCATTCTCCCAGACCACTCCCCCACCTTCCCTTATCAAAGCTTTCCGTCTTTCCCCCTCATGGTTAGCCCTGCTCAGTGGCACACACCCTTCATGGATTTGCGGCCCAACACTGGAGGACACTCCCTGGCACCTGTATCCCATCATCCAAACTAACCTCCGAGTCATCCAATGCCCTACCACCTGGCTGCCTTCACAGCTGTCCAGCCCCTCTAGTACTTCTCAATGGCGGTCACTGTGTCCCCATGCACAGCTGGTGTATCACTAGTGTGCCAGAGGGACATACGTAGTTGTGATGCATGCCATAACATCGCATTCCATTCCAAAGCATACTAATACCAGGCACATTGCAACAGGAGAGTAGGTGTTGCATAGTAGAGACATAAATATCACTATTCCCACTACAGAGAGTGCAACCCAAAACTACCCTTTGCACCCCAAACCTGACTGTGAACCCTGGAATTGCTTTTTGAGCCCCCAAAACACACCCAAAAATCTATTTTTACCCCAGAACACACCCCAATATTCATATTTTACCCCAAAACACACCCCGATTTCCTGATCAGACATCTGAACCCCATACCCAGACAAAAAACGTTTAATTACCCCATTACAAACCTCACAATGCATTGTAAACAAATGAGATGTAAAGGCACCTGCGTTGTCGGAGTTGCGTTGCTAACGATGTACTGTCTGCGTTGTAATGGTTGTCGCCTGTGCCAAAGGCAACCCATAGGCAGGCCGTTTACCCCTGGCCCTGTTCTCAGCACCAAGGAGCCTTCCTCTTGGACATTCCACCACTATGACGCCAGCACACTACTCGCCATCAACCCTGGACATCATCTCGCCTGCCAGGACCAACCTCTGCTCCGGACCGGACATCACCATCACCATCACTGACGGCTGCAGTATCACCCACAAGGAGCAACCCGACCCTCAAGGAGGAGGCATTGCCATCACCTACAGAAAGAAACTCTGACTGACCACCCACTCTAATGACCCAAGGGTGAACTCCCAGATCCGGACCAAACAAAAGTACATCCTCTGTTGCACCCTCATGTGCAGACCCCCATGCCATGGCCCCCATTCTCCAATACCAATGTAGACCTCATTGGACCCCAAGGTCTTCCATCCACCAATGACATCCTACTTGGCGAACTCAAGTTCCACCTGGACAACCCCAGTGACCAGAATACCACCCTCTCCTGGGGAAGGCCCCCTACAATAGACGCAAGCAGCAAGTCACCTCAACATGCCACATATCAGGACACATGGTCGAGCACATCATCTCGGCCAGCTGGAACTTCAACTACAGCCAAAACACCAGACTCTCCTGTACTATCATTGAAAACATCACGTCTTCACCTTGCCCACAGTACGCCACCTTCATCATCGCACCCCCTCGCAGCTGGATCCAGGCCACCAAAGAACATCTCGTCAACTCCCTCCGCACCAACACTCCAACAATGCTTCCAAACGATGACACCAAAGCACCCAACCACAACCAATGGATCTCCAACAGAGCCAACATTCGAGCACCCCTTATGAACGGTGCTGCTTAAGTACCTTCTGCCTGCCTGATAGCAGGCCTGAGGGTGATGCAGCGCTACAGGGATAGGCTGACCCCATGCATTGATGGAGTTGCGTCATGGTTGTGACACGATTGCAGCAATGCATGACTTTAGTGCAGACAGATACGTCAGGATTCCTGATGTTTCTGTCAATACTTGCGTCATGGAGCCCTGTCCAGTGAATATAGTGCATCCATGCTGTCACAAGAAGGGCATAGTGAGAAGTGTTGCGCTGCCACACTTTTCATGACTGGGGCCCAGGAATGGTGTGCATTCCTGTACTGTAGTTTTGTTGCAGGACAGCGCTGCAACAGCATTAGCGGCAGAAAACTACAGCTAACACAGCGATAACTACTTGAGAATATGCCCCTAAATTTCACCAACATAGTGGAATTGATATGTGAGCAAATTGAACACTTGCAATCTTCCACTGATGTGACAAGAAAACATTTGCATTAAGAGGCATGGATAAATAGAATGCTATGGCTTCGGACCTTCGACAATGGGATGATTTACCTGTTTAGATTATAATATTGCAGTACACACTTCAAAATAGAGTTTGTAAACTTAGCTTTGATAATGTATCATTGTAGTCTAGAGTCTGCGGGAGCAGATTAGGCTGCTCACTAAGGCCCTAATAAAATTAAATAACACAGGTAATAACAATTATTTCCCAATAACACCCTTAGTAGTATTGCATAAAGTAACCAATGGAGGAGCTTTTTTAAGAAATGAGGTTGTATCACAAAAAGGGGCCTCTGAGAGTCCTATTAAGACATAGGGGCAGGTTTACTAAATGTGTTAGACCTGATATCCTTGGCATGGGATTCCCTCAAAAGGTTTGCCTTCACTCTCAAATTTTTGATGAAATTGTTTTCATTGCCATTAGGTTTCTGTGCACTTTACTGCTGCTATCTAGTGCTAAAGTGCTTGAGCTCTCCCCTTCTAACATGGTAAAATTGGACTACACTGAATTGGCACATTACATTTACTTGCACGCAGGACCAGCAAATAAGTGATAGTAATCAGAAGAAGCACTCATTATGCAAAACATTTCTCAGCCTGCCACTGCAGCCCATAGTACAGCTTTAAAGTGTCATTTACGCTGTGGAAAATTAACCTTTTGATAGCCCTAAACCACCCTTTTTAAAAGGTGTGTCACCCTAATGCTAGGCCCTAGAGACTCACAGAGCAGGGGGAATGGCATTTAGAAAATTGGGCATGTGTGTTTACCCCAGTACTGTGAAAATCCCCTAAAATAATTTGTCATTGTTTTAAGGCGAATCTATCCCATTGATTTGCACTGGGTTTACCTATTTCAATTAATAAGTGCTAACTTAAGATTGAAAGCGATAGAAAAGTCACTTTTACAGTCACATTCATGTAATTTAAAGTCCTCTTTAACCATAAAGACCGATTTTAGATTGTAATTTTGAAAATGACACGTTTAATACGTTGTTTAACTTGAGGGTTTGGGTTTATACATCAGCCTTAGGCTAGAACACTTAAAGTATACAATTATTCACCACAATTTTTTGCTTTTTGGGGGGTTCAGGGTTTTGATTTCCTGATACCTTGTTTTTTATTATTTTATCAATGATTTCTAGTTCATTGCTATAATTTTCTAATGTCAAACATTTTGAATCACATACACCAAAGGGTATATGTGCCCTAGTTTGTTCAAAACATAGTAACAATTTATACATTCACAATAATACATTAATAAACATGTTACTGACTGTTGTCTGGGAACACTGGCTGTTGTAGGCAAATTATTTTAACACACACATGTTTCATTAATCATATTATTAAAGAAATTCAAATCAGTCAAGCAAGTATCAGTAGTTAATATCACCATTTGGGTAGGACTCGTACATGCCAGAAGGTGACAAGGGGTTGTATTAACTGCTCGTTTTCAAAGAGGACACATTAAAAAAGTTCTTGGTTCCCTCAAATCGTAGGTTAGATTGTATTCATTCAACTCTTAGAGTGGATAAAAGTCATTAGGAAATGACAGAAATAAACTAGAAATCATTGGTAAAATAATAACAAACATGGTTTCAGAAAATCAAAACCCTGACCCCCGCAAAAAAGAAAAAGTAAGATGTTGGTTAATAAGTTGGTATTTTCCTGCCCAAGTTTCGAATGCCGTTCTAGGAGTTTCCACCTGCCTGGGCCTGTTGATGGTTCCCCCTTAAAGAATATCTAAGGGGCCCAGACAGGGACCAATTTGGCCCATATGCACCTGGGAGAGGTTCTTCCTGGCAGAATCAATCAATCAGGAATTTGTGTAGCGCGCTACTTACCCAGAGGGTCTCAAACGCTTGGGGAGGGGGGTCCGCTACTGCTCGAATAGCCAGATCTTGAGTTGCTTCCTGAAGGTGAGGTCGTCTTGGGTCAGGCGGAGGTGGAAGGGGAGGGAGTTCCAAGTCTTGGCCGCCAGGTAGGAGAAGTATCTTCCTCCCATGGAGGATCTTCGAATGCGTGGCACGGCGGCGAGGGCCTGGCTGGTCGATCGTAGCTGGCGGGTGGGCGTGTAGAAGGTCAGGCAGTTGTTGAGGTATCTGGGGCACAGGTCATGGAGGGCCTTGTGTGCGTGGGTGAGGAGTCGGAACATGATTCTCTTGCTGACGGGGAGCCAGTGGAGGTCTCTCAGGTGTCCGGAGATGTGACTGTGTCGGGGGATGTTCAAGATGAGTCGTGCAGAGGCGTTCTGGATGCGTTGGAGTCTTTTCTGGAGTTTGGCTGTGGTTCCGGTGTAGAGGGTGTTTCCGTAGTCCAGTCGGTTGGTGACAAGTGCCTGTGTGACCGTCTTCCTGGTTTCGGTGGGGGGCCATCGGAAGATCTTTCGAAGCATGCGTAGGATGTTGAAGCATGACGATGAGACAGCGTTGACTTGTCTGGACATCGAGAGGGAGGAGTCCAGGATGAAGCCCAGGGTGCGTGCGTGGTCCGTTGGTTTGGGTGCGCTGCCCAGGGTTGGGGCCACCAGGAGTCGTCCCAGGCAGAAGGTGATGTTCCAAGGATGAGGACTTCCGTCTTGTCTGAGTTCAGTTTCAGGCGGCTGTTCATCATCCACTCGGCTACTTCTTTCATCCCTTCGTGTAGGTTGGTTCTGTCGATGGCTGGGTCGTTGGTGAGGGAGAGGATCAGCTGGGTGTCGTTGGCGTAGGAGATGATGTTGAGGTTGTGTTGGAGTGCGATGGCTGCGAGGGGGCTCATGTAGACGTTGAAGAGGGTGGGGCTGAGTGTTGATCCTTGTGGTACGCCGCAGATGACTACGGTGGCCTTGGATCTGTACGGTGGGAGGCGGACTCTCCGGGTTCTTCCGGTGAGGAACGAGATGATCCACTCCAGTGCCTTCTCTTGGATTCCGATGTTTCTGAGGCGCTGCACTAGGGTGCGGTGGCAGACCGTATCGAACGCTGCAGAGAGGTCCAGGAGGATGAGGGCCGCTGTTTCCCCATTGTCGAGCAGGGCTCTGATGTCGTCGGTGGCTGTGATGAGGGCGGTCTTGGTGCTGTGGTTGGCGCGGAAGCCGGACTGCGAGTGGTCGAGGGATTCGTTCGTCTCAAGGAAGGTGGCAAGCTGTCTGTTGACGGTCTTCTCAATTACTTTGGCAGGGAAGGGGAGGAGCGAGATGGGGCGGTAGTTCTTGAGGTCAGCGGGGTCCGCTGATGGTTTCTTCAGGAGGGCGCTGAGTTCGGCATGCTTCCAGCTCTCTGGGAAGGAGGCAGTGCTGAAGGAGCAGTTGATGATGTCCCGGAGTTGGGGTGCGATGACGGAGTCGGCCCTGTTGAAGATGTGGTGGGGGCATGGGTTGGTTGGAGATCCGGAGTGGATGGTGTTCATCGTGTGGATGGTGTCTTCGGTGCGGACCGGGGTCCAGTCGCGGAAGGTGGTCGTGGGGGGTGTCGGTTCGGTGGTTGGGTGCGTGGTCTGTGCGCCGAAGCTGTTGTGTATGTCGGCGATCTTGCTGTGGAAGAACGAGGCGAGTGAGTCGCAGAGGTCTTGCGAGGGAGTGATGTTGTTGTTTCCGGCGCTGGGGTTGGAGAGCTCTTTGACGATGCTGAAGAGTTCCTTGCTGTTGTGTGCGTTGTTTTCGAGTCTTTCCTTGAATGCTGTCTTCTTGGTGGTGCGGATCAGCTGGTGGTGTTTGCGGGTGGCGTGCTTGAGGGCGGTCAGGTTATCTGTAGTCAGGTTTTTTCACCAGGCTTTCTCGAGGGTACAGCAGTTCTTCTTGAAGTTCTTGAGGTCGTCGTTGAACCAAGAGGCTATCTTGCTGCCGGGCCTGCTGGGGTGGTTTTTCAAAGGTGCGAGGTCGTCAGCGCAGTTTGAGATCCACTGAGTGAAGTTGCTGGCTGCTTGGTTGGGGTCCGTTGAGCTGGCGGGAGGGTTCTGGCTCAGTGAAGTGGTGAGCTGGTCGGTTGTGATCTCGTTCCAGCTTCTGCGGGTGACCTGTTTCGGCTGGTGGTGAGTCGTGGTTTTTCTGAAGCTGAAGTGGACGCAGCTGTGGTTTGTCCAGTGGAGTCCGGTGGTGTGGCTGAAGGATATGTACTTGCTGGAGGAGAAGACTGGGTCAAGCGTGTGTCCGCCGTAGTGGGTGGGGGTGTTCACCAGTTGCTTGAGTCTGAGGTTGGCGAGGTTGTCCAGCAGGGTGGTGGTGTTGTTGTCGTTGTTGTTCTCCAGGTGTGGGGGCTGATGAAGTCTGCGATGTCTTCGCTGAATTGAGTGTGAGGTCCTGGGGGTCTGTAGATGGCTGGGGTGGAACTGTACCTTGCACTGGTTACACTTTAATAGGCCTTGCCCACAGCACACACAAAGGAACCGGACATCAGGCCTGCCATTACCTTTGTCCCCCTAGACAGTTTGGGGCCAGAACCTTGAAGGTGAAGAACTGATCAGAACTAGTTTAAGCGGTAGGTCAGAGAATTCCCCCACACAAAGGCTGGCAGTAGGTATAAAAAGAGAACTTTCAAAACCACTCATACTGACTGCCATTCATCAGAAATACTTTGACCTATGAAACATTCAGGATAAGGACTGTCATGCTGCCAGATTACCTGCCCCCCTGTTTAAGGACTGCCTTACTGCCTCATTGTCTGAAAAAGGAAGACTGGATCTGCTTACCTTGATCCCAAACTAACCACATTGAATCCAAGACTGACTTATTGTGTGTGCTACAGAGGCATATCAAGCTTCCAGAGGTCTCCCTGCAACTAGAGCTGTCTAAACATGCCCAAACCCTGCTGCTGGTCCCTGCTCCCAGGTCCTGGATCCTTAGCTGGCATCAATGGGAGCTCCTAAATTTGAAGGTGAAAATCCTAAAGTGTGGGCTCTTTGCAACCGTGAATGAGCCTGCCGGTGCCCAAACACTGCTGCTTACGACGACCGCCAACAAGAAGCTCAAGTGAGACCTGTTCCCCTCACCAACGGCGACTATCTGCAGTGACCGGCAATGCGAAATCTGCACTTCAAACTGACAGTACAGGATAATCAATTGATGCAAGGTTCCGGTGATGACCATACCTGATGCCCGTCGTTCTATTTGCACCTAAAGCCTCCTCTCATGGCTTTCTACAACAAAAATGCAACTCTTCGCACTGGACTTGAGAAGGTAACACTGTAGCCGACTAACCTGATCCCCGTATCAGACCTGACATTCATCACAGTAGACATCAACTTGCAACTTTCAGCTGATCTACCATGACTGGATAGAAGTGCTTTCTGCTTCTTGTAGCTATTTTCAATCACAACATTTACATTCAATATATCCAGTGCTTCTGATTGGAAGTTTGTCATTCTGGTATCATTGTATTTATCGAAATAGACTCTATTTTTTCGAATTTGTCTGTGAGTTTAATATTGTGATGTTTTCAGTTTATTACTGTTTGTGTGCTAAGTAAATACGTTACACATTTCTTGTTAGTTAAGCCTGACTGTTTGTGTGCCAAGCTACCTGAGGGTAAGCGCAGGTTAATTTAGTGACTTTTGTGGTAAATCCTGACAAGGATTGTGTTAATGATTTGAGTGGAGCTTCCAGCCCTCTCAACTAATAACCCAATTTATTTCACCCATGTTTGCAAATTGGGCAATTTTTCAATTTGAAGAGACATGCTTTATAAGTGTTTTGTAAGGTATGGAAGACTGGATGGATTTGAGCTTGCGGCAGGCAAGGATGGTTTTGATATTAAGGAAATTCACAGAAGATACTGGCCCAGCAGACCTATAGACAGGCTCACAACCAGCTAGAAAAGGGCCAACACACTGACCTGTCACAACTGCCTGTCGGGCTCTGTATGCTTACCCTGAAGGCCAGGCTGGCCCTGCAAAAAGTGTGAAGGAGACCCAATCACTTTCTCACAGTCAGTCATCATCCACTCTTTCAATATTTCACTCACTCACTTGCTCACTCAATTACCCAGTAGGCTAAAAAGTGTTGCTCAAGCAGAGTGTTCTATGTGGGCTGCTTTTTTCACCCTGAGTCTTCGACTTCTGAGAGCTGCCATAATCGCCAGATGAAACTCTGTGGATAACACTACTAGTGATTCTCCTGTAACCTCTTCTGTCTTAACCATAACTGTCGTACACAAAATAACATTAGAAAGAGGGTTATAGTGAGTTTTTGTTGCCGCAGATTTAAAAGATCTCCATAATATAAACCATACTTTGATAACATTGACTTCATATATACAAGTTGCAATTAAAATGTTTTAATTAAAAAAATTATTAAAAAGGTAAAATAATTGTTAATTGTTAAATCACAAACCTATTCTTAACATCCAATAGTGTAAGTCACTGACTGTAGCACACAGTCTGCATAATGTAAAAATAATATATTTATGACATTGCATTCATGTACACCACCTCCCTTCTCCACAAAAGAAATACAAGAACGAAAACAGTTTCCCTTCCTTTGCTCTGGGTAGATACATTTTTGAAGGATTTTTAATATGAAGATAGAGGACAAAGACAGAGTGGACAAAGCCAGAGTGAATCCGAGACGTGAGGGTCACGGCTGCAATCATGGCAGCTCAACTCATGGTTAAAGAGTACAATTTATTCTAATAATAGTAGCACATCGCGGTCGTGACAAGTTAGAATTGTGTCTGCAATGTATGTCAAACAGATTGTCACCATTACATTATTTTCTACCATAATCACCAAAGGTTAGGCAAAGGTCTTAGCAGCATTAAGGCTTGCTGAACGACAGTCTGCACACAGAAGGATGATGTAGGCAGTTTAAATCAACATAGCTTGGAGAAACACACTTGCACTTGTTTATGACTTGCCAGAATCTCCTCTTCAAATTGTATACATTTTTTAAAGAACACATTTGCAAATCTTTTCGGTAATCACTAAACAGGGTGAAGCAGTGAGGCGAGAACCACAGGGGTTGCAGACGTTTCTTTCTATATGAGATTTCACGCTGGGCTCTTTCCTAAAGAAAGCACTGTTAGTTTTAATGGGTAATGTGAACATTTGTCACCAAAAACAATAGACTTGAAGGACTTGCGGGCTAAAGTGCACCACAACATAAAAGGTAAACAGAGATGATGAATGCACGAGCACTAATTGCCAATATACTGCACTTCTTCATGGAATAAAAACGTCAAGCCGAGAGAGCTGCTAGAGAAGCAGTGAATAGATAAACTGGAGGTCAGAAGAGCACGTTATATGATAGACTACTACAAGCCCCTTGCGCCACTTTTGCGTCACTTTTAACGTGGGAAAAATGACGCAAAAGTGGTGCAAGGGGCTTGTAAATAGGCCCCGGAATATTTTGGAAATCGTATCTAGTACCAGAAACAATAAACTGGGTCCGGATACATGCAGATAGCCCCCTGGCAAAAGTATTTATTTTGCTTTTTTACAGCAGTGTTTGTTTACTTAAAACTCTTCTGCTAGTTGTTAGTGTTGTAGATCAATCAGCTACGATTACAAAATATAATACCACTCTATTGACCAATTTCGATTGGAAGGCTGAGGAGTTCATTGAGAGTTCAGCTGATTGGAAACTCCACCATTATTTGGGGCCCGTGGTTCCATTCCTTTGAACTTGCAGTTACAACTCCCCATTAAGTGGACACTCCAACAGGTGTAATGCCCTCAATTAGCCTTTGAATCAGCAAACCATTTTTAGGGTTGTGCCCTCACCAGTGATTTACCTTGCCCAGTTTTGCCTTAAGAGGTGAAAACGAACAACACTGGGAGAAAACTCCTTGTGCAATGTATTTTCATTTTCTCAAACAAACACTTTGGGAGCTTGTTTCAAAGAAAACAGAAAATACTGCAGAACATGCCAAAAAAACATGGCATCCCCTCACCATCAAGTGCACCATGATCCTCTAAAACGGAAGGGAGGTAAGGGCTTATGCTTACCTTGTCTGGTGGAAGGCCACCCTTTGTTTCTAAACAAACCTGTGAATCTCTCTTGCTGGTATTCAATCTTTTGACTGTAATATCACAGTTGCATTGGGTGACACTGAGTTGTAGATAACTGTGCTGACCGGGTTTTTGGCTCTATTTCTGAGTGATGGTGACTTTAAGCTTGCTACCATCCTAGATCCCTATTCTTAGCTTGTTTTGGTCTTTTTCAGGCCTCTTTTCAGACCTAGAAGCATAAACTAGAGGATAGCCACTTTATATGATGATAGATCCCTTATTTCTGACTCTAATCCATCTATTGCCTATTGGCTTTGACATAATTATGTGTCCTTTCATCATTCTACCTATAGTAGAGGGTGGATCCTGTAGTTCTGACTTTATATTACCTATTGGTAGGGTTTGTGTGTAGAGCTAAGTGTCTATTTCATCCTTTTCGGGCCTACAAGGGCCAGAACCAGAGAGACTCCATTTTGCTTTCTGCCTCTGCAGACTGAGATGCATGTAGGTCAAGTGTGATGTTTTAGTTATGAGGTGTTGTTCGCTCCTTGCAAACTAGAGAGAACCGGCCGGAGCTGAATCTTATCAAGAAGTGTCCCTGGGCTCAAGTCTCTAGATGAAACAAGCAGCTGATCACTGTGAGAGCGTCTGGAGCAGGGAGCCTGGTACATGGATTTGGTGAGAGGAGGCTACTGGCTGGAACTTTCCACTAGAGGAGAGCATTCCATATTAGCGAAGTGCAGAAGAGGCGGAGTGTTCAGTCGGTTTTTGGAATGGTAGAGTTCAGATGGTTGCTGGAGCTGGAGAGAGCAGTCAGTTGGTTGCTGGAGCTGGAGAGAGCAGTCAGATGAATCTTGGAATGAAGTTGGAACTGTCAGCTGGAGCTGCCAGTTTATCAGAATGTATTGAAGCAGTTGCCAGTCAGATGGAAAAGTTGGAGCTGCCAGTTGGAGCTATTGAAGCAGTTGGAGCCAGTGGAGTGAAGCCGTGGTGATAGAGGGAGAGAGAGCCCTGATTCCACCAGAGAGAGAGAGACACATTCCTTTCTTATAGGGTGAGGTATTCTAAACTAGTTTGCTTTACACTTAATCATTAATCTTGTTCTTTATTTCCTAAGCTATATTCCCTACTGTATTGTTGCACTGATTAATCCTTTTTCTTTTAGCGGTGTGCAGTCTGTTATAATCCATTTCACTTTTTAGCTATCTACAGTTCCTGTCAGCTATATGTGGATGAGTTAGTAATAAAGCTTTATTCCTTGGTTGTGTATATTCCTCTTTACTTTTCAGGCTATGTCTAGATTGCTAGTTATTGTGATGTTATAATTTGATATTGTGTAATAAAGGAACCCCAGTTCTTAGTGAACTATTGTGTAACTGTTGTTTTCTTATAATAAAGTTAACCTTTCTTCCAGTCAGATGCTGTTATGTGGATGGATGCGTCTTCCGTCCGTGTAAATGGTAACTGAGCAAGGGAGCAGAGGAGCACTTGAATCAGAGAATAACCTTTGCATATTGTAATTTGGCCATTCTTGTGTGAGAGGATTGAAGAGACATCCCCAGTAGATATTAGATATATAGAGAAACTTCTCAACAGAGAGAGAGAGAGTTAAAGGTATTCATAGGATAGTGATCGTCGTTGTGTAGCGGTGTTAGTGAGAACATTGATTGTGATCAATGTGTATACCACAGGATTGTGGCTTGAGTGAGCACTGATTGTGGTCAGTGTGTAATGAGATCGCCGCTAGGGAAAGTGGCGTTAGTGAGAGCACTGGGGGGATACAGTACCTATACCCACAGGATTGTGGCTTTTGCGAGCACTGATTGTGATCAGTGTGTAATGGTAAGTTATCGGAACTGCCCTCTTCACTATGAGTAGGAGGGTTGCATAGTCTGGGTCTGAGTTGCCGCGAGACTATAAGGTATGAGTATGATAGAGAACATGGAATTCCTTAGTAATCAGTGAGTATTCCTAGTAATCTTATAGATTTAGTTGATATGAGCTTGTATATTGCTAATTCCCCATCCTCAGGTAGGCACCCAGGTGCCTTGGTAAGTAGGTCCTGAGGAGGGAGGTGGTTACGTTTCAGTTGGATTGGTGGTGTCTTGGTGAGCTGATTCTATCTGGTCCGAAAATCCGGTCGTTACAATACCTCACAGTCGCTTCTTTTTAAAGTGTTAATGAGAGGCCGAGACATGGGTATGATTTTAGGGCAACCTTGATGGAGTGAAGATTTAGTAAACCAATATTGCTGTCCTAGTCAAAGGTTTTATGTTTGTAAATTTAAATCTTCCAGTGGTTCATGGTCCAATGTTGTGGTATGTGAGGGTTGGATACATGGTCGCTGATCTCCTGTTGGAGCTGTTGATTTTGGCTCCGTCTCTCGTACCTAACCCATAGAATGTCTGGTCTAATCTGTTCATTCTCTCAAGAGCTCACATGCCCCCCTAAAGCCTAATGAGCCTAGAAGCCGACCACGCCACCGAAGAGATCATTATTTATACTCTAATTCCTGGCAGACTACACAAAAATATTGCATCTCTAGGAAAACATGTGCCTGATTGGTCAGCCACGATGGCATGAGGTCTCACCATCCTGACTTATTCTAAAATCCTGACTATGCCAGTTTTAACAAAAGAAGCATAAATGAGTAAATACATTGTATTTGTTTGCAACATTTGCTAGGAATTTTTTTTCTATCTTCTCCTCTTCCTTCCTGACACAGCGCAGGCTAGAAGGATACTTTAGCTAACTGGTACATTGGCACAATCACAAGAATATACAGTTCACAGTAGCCTTGACTCCTTCTAGTCATGAGGAAACCTGGCAGAGTCTGTGCATGCTCTCTTCTTTTTAACCCCTTCGCCGCGGGGCTAATTCCCCCACGGCGTGGGGTGAGGGGGGCCGCGCACGGCGCCGCGGTGCTGATGACAAGCCCAGGCTCGTCATGCAGCACTGTGCTCGTGTGCTGGTGACGAGCCTGGGCTCGACATGAGCCCGCCCACGCAATAGAACGCTCAGCACAGTGGGTGAATTATCCCCGCGTGTGAGCGTTCCACGGCTCATGCCGAACCCAGGCTTGTCACCAGCACACGAGCACCGTGCTACATGACGAGCCTGGGCTCGTCATCAGCACAGAAGGGGTTAAATCAAGTGACAGCCTTGCTAGATTCACAGGCAGCCATGTTTTCTTAGGCCCGAAAATAAAATGAACAAATGTAAATCAGCCCATATGTTTCCCTCCCTTATACTAATACACCTTATAAATGTTTACCTAGCCAAGCTATTAGTTTAAAGCAGCTTTTTTATTATTTGTGTACAACATGCAAAAATAATGTGCAAATGTACAACATAGCATTTTTATGCCTAAGTGTAAATTTTTAAATCGCACACAGTTACTACATACATGCTTTAATGTTTTAGATAGCTGAAGTATATATATATATATATATATATATATATATATATATATATATATATATATATATATATATATATATATATATATCTTCCACTGTTTCCGTTCACCTTCGTGATTGGCTCCCAGGAAAAAACGGCACACCAGGTAAGTCCAGCAGAAGAAAAGCTTTATTGTGCACTTAACAACTAAAGACGACGCGTTTCAGCGTGTACTTGATAAAGGCTACACGCCGAAACGCGTCATCTTTAGTTGTTAAGTGCACAATAAAGTTTTTATTGTGCTGGACTTACCTGGTGTGCCGTTTTTTTCCTGGGAGCCAATCACGAAGGTGAACGGAAACAGTGGAAGACACATAGCATGGTGACTGCTACCATCCACGGCATCAGCGTTTTTAGGCTGAGGATCGCATGAGCAGTGTTTTTGGATATATATATATATATATATATATATATATATATATATATACATATATATATATATATTTATTTATTTTTTCAAATATGCAATAAGCCAAAGAGAACACATTCTATAGTAATTCTTCACAACTAAAAATGCCTCTTTTCTCTACACTGCAAAAACACATGTTAATTCAGCACAAGCATTTCAGACTGACTAGGCCTCACTTTCATATATTTCATGTGCCATGTTTTTAACATGCACCAAAATGTGCATGTCAATTTAAATGCAGTCTGTCTGAAGCACAAAAATAAAAACAATGCCTGACTCCAGATGGAATCTGCTCCATCACTGTCACCAATTCATGTTTCTGTACCATGAAGATGTGTAAGATATTCAAATGGTTCCCAATCGGCACCCGGAAAACCACAAGCAAGTTGTACTACGGGAATACTCTCTATGCCAGGATCAAGAAAACTTTCAACAGGAGACTGCAGACCATTCAGAACTCGGCAGCCAGAATCACTCTCAAGCTCCCATGCAGCACTCACATCACACCACACCTGAAAGAGCTCCATTAGCTCCCCATTCACCCACAAGCGAAATTCTAGATCCTCCCTCATACTTTGGGTGTACTAAATGAAACAGGCCCAGCATACCTCAGCAATCACAATTGCTTTCACAAACCTTCTAACAACTCTGCTCATCTGATCTCCAATTTGGACCAATCACTTATATGGAAAACCAGATCTGTCAGTCAACCATTCTCCTACATCTCCCCTAAAGCAAGGAACAACTGCCATGACACTTAAGAGCCTCCTCGTCGCTCTTTGAATTTTGCTAGAAAGTGAAGACTTGCTTTTTGAGTACCTCAACTAGCCAGTAGGTGCCGGACCGGCTCTAGGGTGGTGCAATCAGTGCCACCACACTGGGCGCTGACTTGGGGTGGGGGCGTCATTTCTGCAAGTAGATTAACAATTTAAAAGCACCTGCTGCCGCGTTCCTGGCCTCCAGCAATTTTCAGGCATCAATTGAAACATCAAGATAACTCCAGTGATTAATTGTGTTCCTGGAAAGAGACTGTAGGTTTGTCTTGTGTAAGTTTTGACTCATGGAAAGGCAGCTCAGAGGGTTAAAATACCTGCTGCTAAGAACGTGTACCATGCAGATCACAAAGTGCATTTACTATAAATAAGTCAGTGGGTTACTGCTTCCTTAAAAGAGTTATTTTTGTTATTTGTAGTCTGTAAGTCAAAATTCTATCACAGAATATTGAGCTATTAACTGTCATCAAATAGCTGCAAGTAAACTGCAAGGTATATGCTAGAGCAATATGTTTTTTTGCAGTCTTTCATTACCTAATCATCCCAAAGGGTTTATTTCGGTAGAAAACAATTCTTATTATTGAAGAGAACAATGGTGTTAAGTTGTAAATTCTGAATTTGTGCTTTTCCAGGATAAGGACTCTTAAACGTTATTGCCTATGAGTATCGATGACATGTCACTCCTACACCTTGTAGTCCAGTCTGATGTAACATTTCCTATGCACTGATTTACACGCATGTGAGTGTGATGTAAAGTGCTCTGACACCTTACCTTGGTATGAGTGGTGCTATAAAACTAAATGAATCTGAGAGACAGTGGATATGGAGACTTGAGGGGTACTGTTAAAGGGTGCTAGTGAGGGAATCCGTGGCAGAGGTGGTCATGGGGGGGCGCCAACAGACATTGTCGCACAGGGTGCCACTAGTGTTAGGGCCCGCCCTGCGTAGGTGTTCCTAAAATCACCAGGCTACCCTCTGGGGTGATAGGACTCTCTACAAATTCTGTATAACACAACCATAACATAACATAAAATGTCTCTGTATGGATAAAAGGCGACTTGAAATGGAGCAAGGGGTAATTAAGAAGCAATTATGAAATACGCTGTGCTACAAATAACCCATGGCTCAGAGCAGTACCTGTTAAATATACCAGGGCCTTGGATAAGTTAGGGTTCATATGCTCTTAAATGTCTCACTTGTATTTGCCTGTTAGATAGTCATTCAACAAAATCACTATTCCACTTTGTTTTTGTCTGCAGATGTTATAGTATTTATTCAAGACCTTTTTAATACCTTTGCTAAAGCAGCATAACTGTGTTCAATACTGATCTGTCCTATGTTATTTACCAATGTTAAATGAGAATAACATTTGCCATTCTGTTGTATTCTTTTTAAAATCTGTTGTGTTTTTATAGAATGCAGTCTGTATATGTACTTTTATAAAAATGAAAAAAATAATAAAGTACAGTACACAGTACTTTTATAATTATATTTATAATTGAAGAAAGAATGGTTTGATTTGATTTGAGTTCTCCTCCGATCTGAAAAAGACAACTAGTTACCTCCCTTACTACGACTGGTGCCAGGTGTGGTCAATAGACTGAATAGAACAATCCTTTCCTGGTACCTACAAGTCTAAAAGATAGTTCTAAATCGGCCCTTTGCCCTGCCAGCAGTTCCTATCCACTTCCAGATAGATAATTCGTCCTACTCTGTCAGCAGTTAACACCAATCTGCTTTATCTGAATTAAAAAGCAGCTATTGTCCTCTGAGCTAGAGCCACTATTTTTCTATTGTGGGAATGTACATTTCAGCTCTAGAGGTGTGAAGAAGTCCTGAATTGCTTAAAACAGCCTAAATTATATTTTTACAAAGTTACTTTTCTATATAAATTACAAAAAATATACAATCATTGTAAAATCAATTGTTGAAAATGAAATTGTAAATATCTTTGAAACATTTTTCAAGCATGTTCCACAAAGGGAACAAGAAACTAAGATTTTAATCCCATTTAGGCCTGTTTAGGGAAATATCTAGGACGGCCTACTCAGTTCAATAGCTTTTTGGATGCATTTCATGGTGAGAGCATAATAACCCCTACATGTAGTGTGGCTTTTTTACATTATCATCCTTGATTACAGGGCACACTTTTAGAGTTACCACTGAAGATATAAAACGGGGTTTTCCCTTAAGGAAAAGGCATATTTTTGGTGCCATGAGTCCGTGCAGTACATTTAAACTCAGCCTTGCTAGAGAATAGTAGTGCTCCTGGCATAAATATGTTTTTGTCATGTACATGAGGGGTAGTAAAAACACACTGCCCCTCGTGACATTTAAATACCATAGTTGAACTTTCTGAGCCATCTACATTTGTTTTCGGTACAGTTAAATAGATCAATAGGGTGAAATCATTTGTACTACTATCATTTTAAGGCCTCATCACACATTCTGTGGCACTGATTAGTAGTGTATCAGAGTTCAGAGCCATACTGCCAACACAAATAGGGTCCAGGAAAAGCGGAAACCTCTGGAATGTCTATGCAGAGAAGACACATTTACTAGTATCAGAGGCCCAAATATTTTCTCAAGAATGTGAGAATCATTATTGGCACAATATCCCTAAGTTCACATTCACATTAATCCGGTTCTTTTGAAAATTGAGAGGGACTATGAAATATGTTAACACCCTATGCCTGAATAGATGCATCTGGAACAATTGAGAAAAAATAGTATAGGACAAGGGAAACATTCTCACATTAAAAGGAAGTTTAACTTTTAAAGTTTTGCATTGAAGCCATGGTTTGTTTGAAAGGGGTTGCTCTCAAGACTCCAGGAGAGGAGTGTGGCACCTTATACAACCCATGAATAGTAAATAAATTCATATGGTTTGCTGAGTTTCCTAATTTAAGATATACTTATTTTAATTGTGCTATTGATATTAGTAAAGTTTCAAACTGGTGGTTCACAATCTATTAAAATATCTACGCTACTGTGTAATGATTTCAGATAGACAAAGGTAGGGTGATCTTTTTGTAGTGGTAGCAGCAATGACCAGCTAACAGGAATCTACTCTCTTAGAGGAGCAAAGACAATGAATATAGAATACTCATCAATAAAAACATACTACTTAATTCAAAGCAGCATTGTACAACAACTTGTACCAGAAGGGGCCCAGAAAGTGTCAGCATGTGAAATAAGCACAGTATGTGTTTAATGATGTGTGCAAAAATGTACGATTTAATCTAGAATGCAAGGATACATTTTAGGAAGGAATATTCGAGCAAGACAAAACCAGTAAGAGGAAGATGAAGATTGGATAAAAGAGAGTAAGCAAATGAGCATGAATATAAAAATAAGATAACTGCATACTGTTGCACAGTTTCCACTGTTAATTTGTTGGAAAATATAATGGTGCCAGACTTATTTCTCACACCCCCTCAGGATTTGTTGGCTTATAGTCCTGATAGCTGACACTGCCACCATAAGTACCCCTAAACCTGACAAGGTAACAAATGGTTTGGGCAACCTCCGAACATGGCAACTCTGACCCCAGCGTATCGTGGTAACAGATCTAGTACCTTTTTGCTCAGTCACTTGTTCTCTCTCAAAGAAATATATAAGAAATACACAAAGGGGCGTTTTTCAATGTTTATTGAACCATTGCGATTTTGATTAAATATATGCGCCACAAGTGATTAATAGACAGAAGCAGACAGTGAAAAGAATGAGCAAATGCACCATCATGCTAAAACAGTGTATATATGCAGGCATTTAAGTATTGTGTAAAGTGTACTTCTACCTATGCATTCCCTAACCTAGGGTGGGTGTTCTGCCAAGAATCCCCTGCTGTATGATCTAAATCCGCTTTACCTGAAGGCAAGGTATGTAGGTCCCCGTTTTGGCAACAGGTTGGACTTCCCTCCCCGCGGAGGGTAAAAAGGAATCAGCTGTGCTGTAACGCCGATGTAGCAATGAACTCGCAATGACAGCAGAGTGCTCTTCTAATTAGAGTATTGAAATGCTTGTGCATTGATAACAAAAGTGTTTGTGCTTTCGTGTAGAGGCTTCAGCCCGTCTCTGTAATAGCACTGTCGCCCTATGGATGAAGAATAAAAGACAGCATTTTAAACAATGTATGTTCAGGCCTTGTACCAAATGTTCAAGGTATCATACTAATCTACTTAAGAAGTGGAATTGTGAGGAGCTATGACAACATCCAAGATGGCCGCATAGTCTCCCGGCTCCGCTGACCCCCGTCCTCCGCTCGCTTATCCTGTCGAATATCCTGATCTCCTGCCCCGGATTCGTGTGGGTGAACTAGTCTGCATCCCGATGGTGTGATCGCAGAATTTTTCTGATGTTCTGGTGTGAAGTAACATCGAAAATGTTTTGAGGCCTAACTCAGACTGGAAGCCGGGGTCTCGATTTCTGGTCTACCCGGGTCCAAAGTGAACAACAACGGACTGCCGAGGGTGGTTGGGTCCGGTCCCTGGAATTTTTGAAAATTTCTCTGAACTACTTTGCAACCATCTGCTGCCTGGTGCTGTACCTGAGGTGAGGCGACGTGTGGTGCGCAGTGCTGCTTCGCGGGGGGCCCCGGCCCGGAGGCCCGGCACTAGCACCGCTGGTGCCCCGGGGTAGAGGTTTCGCCACGCGTTGTTGCATGTTGCTGACCCGTCCCTCACGGCCTGTTTCGGCTCCGGTGTATCCTGCCCCGGAGAGAGAGCCTCTCCGTGGGGATCGTTATGCCTGCGACCGAATGGAACCCGGCGGAGCGGACTCAATGTGGCCCTTCCTTGCGGAGGGTAATGGCGAAAGTTGCGGCGCTTCACGCGATGGTGAGGGCCCAGATCAATCATTGGCTGTTGGCAACAGATGGGATCATAGGACCGGGAACGAGCTCTGACTTGCTCATTGAGACCCGGCAGCCGACTTGCCCACTGTTGGAAGCCCCATTGGTGTGTTTGGACCCGGTGCTGGAAGCTGTGCCTTCCCCCGAAGAAACGGACTTCATCGTGTGTGCTGAGATCGGTGACTCTCTTAAGTTCTCGGAAACATTGGTCCTACAGTTATTGGAGCATTTCACTGCTTCCCCCATCCTGGACACTGTTGGCCCACACTTTGATCTGTGTCGGAACGAGTCGCACCCCCTCCCCAATCGGTCTCCCAATATGGCGGATGGAACGATGCTTGACTTCGGGGACGGGGAGGGACATCGTTGGTGCAAGCCGTGTGCGTTGGGACCTGCTATTCCTCTCCTAATTGCTGACTCAAGCTCCGGCTGCTCCTGTGTGAACTTTGACTTTCCGGGGATGTGGCTTCTCCTCTCCGAGAGACACAGCAACTTTGTTAGACGGGGCCAAGGCTGAGATTGTCGGTAGAATCGTTTACAATGGATCTATTGGTAACGGGACTGCTTCATCAACAGACGGATTCCGGGGTGGAGGGTTTGTGGTTCCCCCCGGGGTATTTTTGTATGGTGGACAACTTTACTTGTGTCGGCTTAGGGGGGCCCCTTTGATAGGGTGGGGGGAGAGACCGGGAGCTCATAGCCTATTGCCCTCCTCCGCTTCCCCGTTAGGTGGGGTTTCCTTTCTTTCTCTTTTTCTCTTCTTCTTCTATATTTCGGGTTTGGTTCTCGGGCGACAGGCACACTGCTGGGGGGGGCCGTAGTCATCTGCAGGGGTGCAGGGTGGGGGGTTGGGGGAGGGGATCTTTCGTTTTTATTTTTGTTTCTATGGCCTATTTTCCTTTTCTCTTCTCTTTCTTTGTCTTTTTCTTTTCTGGGTCAGTGCAGTGGGTTTCCTTTGGTATCAATCCCTGCTTTTTTCATCTGTGCCTCACTTTACGTGGTGTTTTTTGGGTCTTAGGGCAGGTGATTGCAGGCGCGAATTGACCGTAATATTCTTTCACATCCCGACCTCTTGTTTCAGCGCCATTGGTTTGATAGCTTTCTGTTTATTGTCGATACGTCTACTACTTTGCCTGCCATCTTCGCTGCCAGGAAATTGTTCGGCACCTGATCCTCCCATCTTATATTATAAAATGAAAACCTTTTATATCCTGTTTTTCTAATTGTGCTGTTCAGTGGCCAAGACTACGCTAGCATGGAGATTCTGCTCCCCGAGGTGCTGCATGTGATTAAACTTGCTCTCTGTTAACCTAACTGCTTAGCGGCCGGCCCCCGGGGTTGTAGGCCCATATTTGTATTTGGTTTAAATGTCAATAAAGGTTTTAAAAAAAAAAAGAAGTGGAATTGTAAGCAAAATGGATTCAAAGAAACTAATCCTGCACAGTCACGTAAGTAAATGTGTGTCAAAAGTCAGTGTGTGGAAAAAGAAGACAAGTTTAGAAGCGCATACATGTAAAATGGATCTGTTTCTTCCTGAGCCTAACCTAGCCACGTGACACTCATTCTTCGGACATAAGCCAACTAAAACTATCTCATTATAAGAAGGCTGATAATAGCAATACTGCAACATGTGATAATATGAAAAGGAGCTAAAACATCCAAATAATAAATAAAATCATACAATTCGAGAATCAAAGTATAAAGAAAGCCAGTATTAAAGCTGTAAAAGTAAACATGACTATTTTTGAAAGGAATAAAAACAGGTCAAATCAAAATGCTCCCACCAAACGGAACAGGCCAATTGTTTATGTAATCTGGGTGGTAGACAAAACATTTCTGTTCCCAGCAACCGCAGACAATGTTCCCAGAGTAACACCTCTGAGCAGAGTTATGGAGCAAATGTGTTCCCATCTAACTGCCACAGCAGCGGCTGAAGGAGTGACCAAAGCCTGTGAAATGTCCACAGAGCCAAGATCCAATTTACCAAGAGCAGAAGCATCCCAGGAAGGCTCATAAAATGTGTTCAGAAGCAATGGAATACACAAAGGACAGCGATACAAATACACCTTTAAGGGGTCCACCAGTACGGCTATGTCCAGAGGCTGAACCAATTGCATTCCTAGGCACAAATCCAGGGCACACTTGAAAGAGCACAGCAGACAGGGGAATACGGGCTGCATGCAGTAAAGCCACACAAGCTGAAATGATAAGAACCAATGCTAATTCAGTTCCTAAAGCAAAGGTGCACCGAAACAATGTACCATGAATTCATAGCACAGGTAAGCATGAGGTAGCACCAATTTAATTCTATATTGAAATGGGACATCCATTGCAGAGCAGTAAAGTAAAAATCACAGTTCCAACAATCAGAAAAAGGACCAGTGTAAGACTTCCTAAAATGCTTAAAATCACAGAGCGAGTAAATGGTAGAATAACTGTGAAAACTGCTTGGAAGATGCTAAACAAGCCAGATCATAGGCTCTTAGATGGTGTAATAACCCACGGTATGAGACATTTTAAAAATGCAGTACATCAATTCTCCAAAATGCTGTAGGAAATTAGTGCAGAGTAGCTGCTGTATTTCAAAAGAGGACCTTGCAGCTTGAAGATCAAACATCTCCTTTATCAGATGTTAGGGGCATATCTTTCTCAAACAATAAGAATTTCAGTTTGCTCAGGGCATCAACATGCATGTTCAAAAGCCAACCACTAGTACTACTTTCACTTCTCCAGAGATGGTGCAATTTACTTGGGTCTTGCTTTGTATGTCCTGGAAGCTGTTCAATTCCTGTAAAACAGCCAGACATTCTTTTTGATCAAATAGTGTTTTGGCCGCCACTGTGTTGGAATTGTTGAGGTCTGGGACCCACTTCCTTACCCGAACCAGAATTTAATAAGGACTCCTGCCACCCAGGAATTTTCTAGGCAGACAATCTACTGCGACCTAGAAACAGGCATGTTCCTCTACTGTCACGTAAGCAATTGTGTGTCAATGGTCACAGTATGAAAAAAGAAGGTAACTTTAGAAATGTGTACATGTAAAATGGCAGTGTTTCTTCCCATGCTTACCCTAGCCACATGACAATACTTTCACAAAACAGGTTAGATCAGCAGAGCTGTATCTTATTAATTCTCCCAATTACATTTTCTAATGTCAAATATATAGAACCAAAATATTGAATTGGGAATCTCTGCCCATCAGTCTACAGTGTAACATTATAGGCATATCACTTAAATATAGCAGTATTGGCACTTCTTTTAAAATACTTATCTGAGAAAACAACAGAAAAAAATGCCAACTATGATTGTTCAATATCACTGCTATATTTTGTTTGACTTTTTATGAATTCAGTAAATTTAGAATGTTTTTGTTATATCTTTTAAGCCTTCAGGTTCCCAAATTCATCTATCTCATATTTCTTTTATTTCCTTTTGTATACTGTAAATGAGCTAAATAGTGTCCTGGTTATTATGTTTGATAATAAAGAGTGATTTATAAGTTAACATGCATTAAGGATATCGCTACAGTATCAGATAAGCTGGATGTGAACTCATACTGAAGCTTTTTCAGATTTGTGTCTAAAAATTCTGAGCAGGACAGACAGAAAATTGTTGCATCACAATTGATCAGGCTCTAAGGTTTTACCTTCTATTATTGAAGGTTGTTGTGCTCGGAAAATTGCTGCTTTATGTGATATTTGTGGATTTACACAATGCATTTGAGAACTTTAGGTTACAACATTCTTATTTGGCGATGATTTCCTCCTAGTTTCAAAGACCCCAATTGGTATACAGAACTCAGTGGATAAAGTTAGTGAGAATAGCTCCGTGAAAGGCTAAGCCTTAAAACATCAAAAACAAAACTGATGATGTTTCATCTGCACAAAGATGCCCATATGTATAAATGTTTTGCGTTGCCCCGGTCCCACGCAGGGGGACCAAAGGTGACTCGAAACCTAAATTAGATTTATAAAGGCACACAAGGCCACCTTGCATGGCAATGTATGTTTTCATAAATCCAGAGTAACACAAGGCAGTGCAAATCGCTGCTTTGCAATTCTCTATGTACTACACATCTACCTATGCATTCCACACATTCCCATATTTACCAAAACTGGTAGACCTGGGAATTCATCAGAATTGTATGCCTTACCATCAGAGATGCAAAACAGAGAAATATCTTTATTCATCCTTGGTGTTCCTCTTTCTAAGTTTGCTGCATTTTGCAGCACACTTCAAAAGAGGAAATTGCCTCTGAGGATTTTTTTTGTGCAGAAAGGTAACCCTTCCTGCCCAAAAACCACCCTGTCAACAATTCAGACAACCTTGGACCATGGTGCAAGGGTTCCTACGTTGGCATTTGGCAGCTGTTTGTGCACAAGAGCAAGATTTTGCTGTGTAATGTTAAATACAGGGCATTACTGCTCTCTCCCCTTCACACAGAATAGTGCAGCGAGGTAGCTGGCTGCCCTGCATTTTGCGAAATATTGATAAATGTGGGCCTAAATGTTACCCCTCTTGAGCAGCTGAGCAATAAATATGTGCTTGATTTATGGTGGAAAAATCATACAAGTAGAAATAGGAGCCTCATGGCCCAGCAATATTTTTGCATGTGAAAAGTCCAGGGAATTGCTCCATACTGCATTAGAGGTCTACAGAGAATAAATTCAAAGCACCTAACTTTATTGGACTGAATTATAGGCCTGCTCTGATTTGTTCACCAGTTCAAGTTGTGAGATATGCTTTTTAAAGCAATTACTTAGACTACATTTCAGCTCCCCACAGTCCTACTCTGGGAGCTTGAGATGATGGACAATACGTCAGTTCCTAAATTAAGACCTGTTTTATACTGTCCTGGAGAAGTATTGCAAGACGTATTTGGTCTCAAAGGTAGTGGTTCATGGGGTTGGTCTAGGCATATTTGTGAGTTACTTGGAAGGTTAGGTATGCCACAGATTTTGACGGCCCTTGCGCCTGTTACCCCTTGTCTGGCATACAAGGTTAAGATTTGGGGCTCAATATGTCAAACATCTCAAATGTTCCCCTATTTAATGTATTAAAAGGTATTACTATGTATATTAACTGGTGGATGTATGCATGCATCATTTGTTTGGTTTGTCTTCATTCCTTTTCAGAGGTCTGAGCATGCCAAAGAACAACAGTTTTGTTCCAGAGTGAGCAGGGAGAATAAGTGGTGCGAAGGCAGCTCCATTGAGTCTTGCATTGTGGTAATTGTGTGAGAAAACAGGGCTTTTTGCAGTATCTCAGCACTTTAGGCCATCATTTTGACTAGATGCTGGTTTTCATACTCTGGTTGTGCCTTGGGTTCTGCTAATCAGACCCAGGTCCTGTGATTTGATTGAAAGTATGTGGTAATTAGGTAGACTTACAATTGGTTCTGACTACCTACCTGGAAGTCCCTAGTATATGGTGTGTTATGTAGCTTTGGAGGCCCAGTAGATTTAATGCACTTCAGTGTGTACTGATGTGCTTCCTACTGTCATTTCATAGGCAGCCCTACAGTTAAAATTAAAAATATGACTTTGGAATTAAAGGTACTTCTAAAGTCCTAAAACTACATCTTTACTTATATGTCACACCTGAGGTCTCCCTTAGGTGCCTTGTAACTATAAGCAGGGATATTATATAAGCTGTTTCATATGTCCTGGTGAGGGACATAAACAGCAATTTTGTTTTTCCCTAATTTAGCAGTGCATTGGCTCCGTAGGCTAACATTGGTATACTTTAAAAAAAGTATACGGAGCCAGCTAAAAAATATAATTCAATGAATTAAAATGATAGTTGGACTAAATCCAACAACTGGCCGAGTTAAGATTTATAATAACTATTAAAGAAAATAATTGATAGATCTTTTTTGATTAACCAAAATCTACCCTTCCAGAAGGCTCTCCTGATTGTCCAGCCAATGACAGGCTGAGCTATACTGCTCTGATGAGGAGGGAAGTTGCCTGCATAGAGACAAAGCACACCTAGTAGGAGGAGTGCTACAGCTGCAGAGTAAAAGGCAGGATGGGGTGGAGTAGCCAAACTGGTCTTCAAAGAGGGAATGACAGGATAAGACACAGGCTCATCCCCATATTCTGCATCCTGACCCAGACAGGAGCACAGGTATTTGAAATAACACAGGGACCAGAAGAGGAGTGTAAGGGAAAGTTAGCCACACCAGTAGGTTGGCTTAGCCAGATCTTAACCTCCAGGAGAGAGCTTCTTCATCTTGGATTGTAACGGAATAGAGGTTTTTGGGACAAGAAAACGCCTCACGTTGGAGGAAGTGGTCATACTCTCCGTTTGTCATCCAAGAAGACTGGATGAATCTGGTAGAGCTGCCTGGCAACTTATATCCCTGCCTGAAACTACAAGAAGAAAAAGGACTGCCCTGTTGGAACCTTAGCCTGTGCCACGAGGATTGCACTCTGAATGACTGCACATGTTGCACACTCTGAAAACTACAGCCCTAAGGAATTTGCCTTACTTTGAAAAGTGAAAGAGTGAGCTTCACTGGATTTTATTGTATTTGGCCAGCTGAATTGTGGGAGATGTAATCCCAACATTCCAAGGAGCATCTCAGAGCTTCTGGAACCTTGGTTTGGTGTTGTTGACTTTTGGAACCCCTAAGGGCCTTCTGGAAGTCAATGTTGCATATTGGAGAATTTTTAGGAAAAAGCTCCATAAGGTGACTGGCCCGTCAAAGAGAGTCAAGCAGGTGATGTTGGATGATACATTTAAGTGAGGAAGAATATTACAACGGTTTACAAGTATTCCAATTGTATCAAGAATTATAACACCATCAATTGATTCTGTTCAATGTATTACTAATACTAACTCTCATTTAGGAACATAAAAGCATTTTTCAGAAATGGAGAATCAATCTCTCACAGGAGGAAGTAAGTAATTATCCTTCTCCTCCAAGGAGAAATAATCAGAACATTTATCAAATTGTGGTAGGAGAGTCTAAGAGACCAAATTGTATTCTTAGAAATTTTCAAGCAAGAGCAGCCCAAATAGCTGATGAAAAGAACATCCTTTTCTCTCTTGAGCAACTGGGTGAATAAGAAGTGAAAAAAGATTGTACAAGTCAGACGTTACCAAATCTATTCATGAAGATTGGACATGGCTCTGGGAATTACCATCTTCATCTAAAAAATGCCATACATATAAATAAAGATGTGATCCCTACAGTAGGTCTGTTGATGGGTTAATAATTAGTCACACGTAATCATCCTGGAATATAAGATGAGTTCCTAAATGAAATACACATAAGGATATTTTACATCATTTCATACATTATGCTTGCAAGAGACCTGGTAAAATGAAGTGAGTTGTCTCCCCAATTATACAATATGGACCAAATCAGGGGTGAAGATTTCTGAGAAGGGAGGACTCTCTGGTGGTCTCTCTATTATGATCAACAGTAGGCTAGAAAATACTAGTAGAATCATTATTACAAATTCAGAATCCATATTAGCCACTGAGCTGAGATTTATTATAGTTGCCAAAATCCCTAGGTTATGCCATGTAATATACATATATACCTCCTTATTTACAGCAGAAAAATCTAGTGCAACCTGTTTTAACAAAAAATATTCAAAAGCAATTAATGAGTAACTCTAATTTTGTGATCATAATTACACAATTACTTAATTCTGAATGAAGGCCTGTGTCTAAAATGTGCTTAATCCAGACACACTAAAAGTATTGGAATTATTCAGGGGGTTCCCAAGAAGGAGAGTGAACATAATCCTCAGTGGATTAAAATTACTTGGGCTAAATAAAAAACTATTGAAGGCATTCACAGCTTTGGAAGAAAATCCAAATATACAAATATTGAAATAGAGACAGCATTCATTTTTGCTGTGCGGAAAATTGAGAAATCATGGTGGGAGTCTACTTATTCATACTGTTGCCAATACCTTACCCGGGTAAGAGTCTTCGAAACATTGAAAAGTTGTCTTCTCATCCTTACCAAATTGCTATTCGGAAACCTATTTTTATTAATTTTGAGTTGCTAAATTGGTCTAAAAATCCACAGTACACTTATGATCTGAGTCTTATGAAAAGAAACTAATTCAGAACCACACTCCAATTATATTTTCCTAGGAGACTTCAATATTCACTGGAACGACATCCAAGGTAATCAGGTCAACATTCTTCAAGAATTTCTAGCAGACCAATCACTAGTACAAGTGTGTGTCCTACCAACACACTCCAGAGGAACTACATTAGACTGGATCATCTCCAAAGAAAATACGATCCAAGCAATTTCAATCATTACGTGCAACTGGTCTGAATACCACGTCATCACTTTTCAAATACCAGCTAAAAGAACTAAACAATCTCGCAACCAATCAAACCCAAACATTGGATGAGAGACACGAGAAACCTGAGACTCTAACAATGCAGAGCGAGAATAAACTTCAACCCCCTTCTGATCTATTGGACGGCGGCGAGCTTACAGATCACTACAATCGTACGATATCTAAAATAGTTGACGATATTGCAACTCTAAAACTTAAAAGAATACAGATCAAAGATAAAAACCCATGGTTCAATGGATCACTTAACGAAGAAAGACGTAAACTCAGAATAACAGGACGAAAATGGAGACAAACTCCGTCATCCACACTTAATACAAATAAGAATGACCAGGAAAACCTACAATACAAGTGTACTTAAATCAAAAAAAGAATGTTTTAGAATTGAACTTGAAAACGCAAAGAACAGACTGACGAAACTCTTTGATCTTCTAAAAGAACAGTCGAACAAATTAGCCAAAACCTCCATATTAATGTCTAAATCAGATCTGAACTGCGAAGATTTTTCAACATTCTTTACTGATAAAGCCAGGTCATTGTAGAGAGAGCTCAAGAATAACGCTGAAAAGCATCAACCCTAAGGAGTGATCAAGGGAGGAACAATTCCCTACAGACACATATATTGCCCAAAAACAATGCCCTATGGTCAACCTTCCAACTATATGATCAGCAGGAAATTACCAAAATAGTACTATCTCTGAAACCAAATTATCATTACAATGACCCTCTACCATCAATAGCAAAAAGAACAATTGATGGACAGAATGCAGAATAATGTCATACATTCACCGAATAGAGAGATCTGGGCCTAACTCCATTGTTATTTAGCTCACCATGCCATTCCAGTTTGAACCCAGCCATATGCAAATCAGTCTTGACCCTGCGCCCAATGGGAACAGCCCAGCCCGAACTGCCAGGCCAGGTCCTACCTGGACTGGAAACAAGCATCCTAGGTCCAGTTTGTGTGTCTTTTGCTTCCTCTACCATCAAAAGGCTGGCCCTTCTACACCCACATGGTCATTCCCAACTGGACTACGATAATTAATGAATCGCTTGCCCAGGGTTCAATTCCGGAATGCCTAAAAACAGGTCAGGTCATCCTTCTCCTAAAGAAACTTACAGAGAACCCATCCGACCCAAACAACTTTCTTCCAGTACCAACCATTCCCCTACTAGCCAAAGTAGTAGAAAAATGTGAGCCCAATCAAATAAGTCAACACCTTACTGAATTTGAACTACTAAATGACTGTCAATCAGGGTTCAGACCAAACCACAGTACGAAACAGCAATCCTACACATATTAGATGATGCTCTACTAGCCCTCGAGCGGATCCTCCTGGATCTATCATCAGCATTTGACACAGTAAACCATCCTAAATTATTAGAATGCCTGGAAAATAAGATTGGTTTGTTGGGAACGGTACTTAAGTGGTTTTACTCCTTCTTAGAGAACAGATCGCAGAGATTCCTGGTAGACAACAAGCTATTCCCACCATCTCCGATTAAAATTGGGGTTCCACAAGGAGCAACTCTATCCCCTTCACTATTTAACCTATACATCAAACCATTACCTGAGGTATTACATGAGGCTAACATTTCCTTTCACATGTACCATGATCACACTGAGCTGTATAAGAAGATAGCATCTCCGGAAGAGATCAAAACTAGTAACAAAGCACTCAAGAAAATTGTAGAATGGCTACCTGACAATCATCATAAGCTCAACTCACAGAAAACCAAATTCCTTTTGATCTTTCCTCCTAAAAGTTCAACCAAGATTTAAGAATTGACCAAGTTGAACACAGCTCTAAATGGTACCTTGACGATAGTGGACTCAACCAAATCCCTTGGTATGACAGTGGACAAAGATCTAAACATGCGAGCACACATCAACAGAATGTCAATAAATGCTCGTTTTCATCTGAATTGCCTCAGAAAACTGAAGCCACTCATTGATCCTGGGGATCTGAAAATGGCAAAATGAGGCACTGGTCATATCAAAAATCGAATATGGATGCACAACTCTATCGGGACACCCTAAGATCTCAACAGCTCCCCTAAAAGCCTCTCTCAATGCAGAAACCAGACTTATAACTGGAACAAAAATACGACCACATCACTCCACATCTGAATAGAACTAAAAATTGCATGCATGACACCAACGTCAATACACCACAAAACTCCACACTGCCTAGCCCATATATTTACGCTGTCCAGAAGAACTAGACCATCAAGAGGAGCAGAGGATTTTCTACTGAAACCAACATTTTTCTGCAAGAAAAAAACTTACCATAGAGCATTCACGGGAGCTGCACCAAGGATTTGGAATTCACTCCCACTGTATATCAGAAGAATCACATATATGCCACGATTCAAAAAGGAGACCAAGTCCTTTCTGATGGGTACATTTCCCCCATTACCAACAATGTGTTTTTAACATAACAATACTATAACCAGCTAGGATATAGAACAACTCAAGAATGACATTATTTTAAATTCAAATACGACACACAACAGTCTTGATTGGAATCTATTGTTCTATTATTCCGAACTATATATGTATTGTGTAGGAATAAATACATGCCAATATTAGTAAATACATAGATGTGTTTGTGATGTGAAAGAATTAGATATCTGCTGATATCGAAGGTGTTTTGAAATGTAAAGTGCTCTGACACCCATTCTCTGGATCTGGTTTGCGCTATGGAAAACATTAAATGCATAAATAAATAAATAAATAAAATTAATTACATAGGGATCACAATTATGCAAAGATCTCACTCACTCACGTGCTCTGCAAGTAGAAACGTTTTGGGCTTCCAGACATCTAGAGAACCGATACAAACCAGCACAGACTATCCAACCAAGGTGCAACCTCACTAGGCTAAGAAATCAGGATTCTCAAGTGTGGAGCTCCTCTGTAGTAGTAAATTGGAATTCAGTGAGAAAGTATCCGTCCTCGAGGAGCTCAACATCAGACAGAGTCACAGCCTTGTTCTGCCAAAGGACTGCAAGCTCGAAAATTGAGACTAAGTCGAATGTAAAAATCTTAACCGATGTAGGTGCCAAAAGTACCCAACTGGCGAGATGGCTACCCTTGCCACTTAATTTTAATTTTTTCTACTTGGAGCATTTCCTATCAAAACCAATGACGTTAGTGTTACCTCACCTGTCCAACTTGAGAAGACTTCCTCGAATAAAGTCTGCTTCTTTGCCCTGCTAAAACCTTTGACCGAGCCAAAGCTGGCTGGTGTGCTGATCCACGCTCCATCATGGTCAGCCTCAAATCACACATATGTCCTGTTCTGAAGCATCCATTGATTACAATTGGCGCTTTGAACCTTGTGGTCTTATTTTAACTTAAAATTTTGAAAAATTCTAATCTCTGGTTTACCTTCTTGGATGCATGTTATTTTGGTGTAATCTTATGTGTCATATTTTACTGTATTTTCCTGATACGGTCAGGGATATTTACTGCATGGCATCTTGACTTTAATATTGTTTTAGTACTGCATAGAAACTATTCATATTTTCCTATGTTAAGCCTTTGCTCTGTAGCATAGCTAACGGACGGTTGCGCTCTGGTTAATTTAGTGACTTTGAGGGTTCACCCGGACAAGCATAGCAATTATTTCTTGAGGTGGGCAGTTGTTCACCCCAAATATTCATCCATTTCTTAAAAAACATGTTTTTTAACAAAACATAACACAATTACAGACATTTGAAATTGTGCTGTGTTGGGGTTGCATTGAGCTTTTGTGTTCTAGGCCCTTATTTATGAGGCCTTGCGTCAGTTTTGCGCCGCCGGTGCGTCAGTTTTTGTGACGCACCAGCGGCGTACAAAATGCGCCTTGTTGCGCCATATTTAAAAAGAGACGCATCTAGGTGAATGCGTCACTTTTTAAACCCCTGCGCCACATTATACCTGCGTCAGGTATAATCTATGCAGAGGGGGCATTACCCCGCAAAAAGCCTCGTAATAGTGGCGCAGTGAAATCTATGAGATTTTACTGCGTCACTTTTAGGATGCTGTTGCGTCAAAATCTTGCGCCTGCCTCACAGCAGGCGTAAGACTGACGCAAGCCCTTTCACATGGGGCTTTCCCCATGTGAAAGGACGCATTGCTGGAGTTGCGTCACTTTTGTGACACACTCCAGCAATGCGTCACTTTTGCGCTTACAGATGCGTCAGAAATACTGACGTATCTGTAAGTCCTTGCGACATGATGCGCCATACATTAAATATGACGCATCATTGGTGTTGCAAGGAAAGCGCAGTGAAAAGTGACGCATCGCTGTTTTCACGCCGCGATGCGTCACTTTTCATAAATGAGGCCCCTAGTGTTTTACAGTAGTGCAATTGTTCTGTGCTGTGGTTTTGCTTTGTTTTTTTAAGAGGTGTCCGAAATGCAGCCACATTTTCATCCACCCCATTCCTTTCAGCTACCAGTGACAAACAACCATCCTCTCCTGTCTAAGACATAATATTTTACTCTGCTCCATCTGACCAGTGACCTAAAAACTGTGGCACACTAAGCTTTAGTTCTCACTTTCACTCCTCGTGTTAGGTAGTCCAGCCTAAAATAGCACACACTGCTCATACTGTTTTGTGATCTGACATTAAATCCTTGAACAAAGAATTTAAATAATGTTTCTTAACATCTTTACAAACATGCACTGCCGTTCACGTAGTCGACTCTTATTTAAACTGTCTTATTTTAATACATTATTCAAATTAAGTCTGTATAGAAGGGTTATAGAATGTCTCTACTAGTTCTCTATTGAAAATAAATAAACATCTGATGGCAGCTGTGTATTATTCATAAAGTGGAAATCTGCATGACAGTGCCAATTGTGATGATAACCGTCAACTACCTCTTTGAAAGATGCTGTTTAACTGCATAAAGAGTCTGCCACTTTGAAAGAATTACTGTATTAAGGACGATAATTACTATTACATATCTAAATGATCTGCAAAACATTTCAACAAGAGAAAATAAAATATACAACAGGATATAAAAGAAAATGTATTAAAATGATGTTGATATAAACATACTGCTTAAAAGAAGGCTTTAAAATGCTAAATAAATACATGATCTAAAATAGTAATGCATAATGCTGGTATTTATGTTCCAGCAATTGCAACATTTAAAAAAAATGCCTTTATATGCCAAGTAATGAAAATAAAATGCAAATCCATCTAAATTATACTTATATTTTCATTTCACATTTGCATTCAGTTCTGTAGTGCGAAAAGCTGTGGGGGAGAAACAATGGAACTAGAAAGGTTCACAGCAAAAATAGATATAAAGGTATTGTTGCAGAAAATAAAAAGAGAAGTAATGTGACAGATACATTTAGTGTATATGTGTGCGCATGCCCTTATGTGAGAGAGATTTGGAACAGGAGAAATAGTGGAGCTTGTTACTGTACACGGAATAAGATACGTAGAAGCAGAGACTGATGAAAAGAGAGATTATATGGATAAACAGAGAAAGGTATAGGGAGGTAGAAGGTGAGCTGGATACATTAATAAAGCAAGACTATCTATTCTTTGTTTGCTTCCGTGATCATTCAGTGCTCAACCCTTTCATGCAACAAGTCCCCCTCAGATGCACACATTTAAGTATTTACAGGGTAGGATAGGGATCAAAATTAGCCCCGGGCACCCTAATAAAAGTAGCCCACATTTGCGAATTGTGCCTTTTCGCAAAACACTGCTTCAGTATTTTGAGTATAATGAAAGAACCATAAATGTAAATGTAAACCCAGTACTTGTATAGCGCATGAATCACCCCCAAAGGGGTATCTCAGCGCTGGGGACCGTTGGGAAGATTAGGCAAGCTATTGCCCAGAGTTGTATGGTGTTGGGCAGACCCCTGCCACCAGAGTCAGGGATCGATCCGTGATCCCCAGCATCCAGCGTCAGTCTCCTCGGCGCCACACCATGTTTTCCTATCTTCACTGGGCAAAAAAAAAAGTGTAAACGTTGCCAGGACTAATTGTGTACGGATTAGTTCACAATGGTGAACCACACCTGAATATAAGTAAGGTCGCTTCGGCTCAGCCCCTCCTGCTCGACCTGCATTCATTAATGGGTTGGCCCATCTAGTGAATGGGAAATGACACCTCCACGCAGGTGGTAAAAGGGATGTAATAGAGGCCCATATGCCTCCAGAAAGGCCGCTCAGGTCCCCACCTGGCCGCTGGCGGCATCTGAACACACAGACACAGCCCAAATTGGCCACCACACTGGCCAGCAAAGGGGCCCACAGCTCCAACTCTTATACCGGCCCATCACCATTTGATTTCTTCTGGAAACGTTTGAATGTAATCTGTTTTGGAACAACATAATTTACCCCTTGAGCGCTGAACCCCAAACGAGAAAACTTGAAACCCTAGGGAGTCCAGAGTGTTATTACTTATGTGGATCCCACTCTTTTTTCTTACCCAGAATGTCCTGCAACTACCAAACCTTTGTTAAAAATATGAATTTCCCTCACATTTCTTTGAGGAAATGTTCCGGAATCAGCAGGTATCCACAAAAGTCGTCCCACCTAGTATTCCCACACTTCTCCTGATAAAAACGGTGTCACACTTTTGTGGCCCCATCTACCCGAATTCTCAATTTTCTTGTCAAGGTCCTTAGGACCCTAAAAGCACGGGCGCAGGAGCACATTGTGGGTCTGGGTGTTTCAGGTCGGGCCTGAGACTAGGGCTGTGGGACTGCAGTTGGTGAGAGACTCTGGAGGGTGACAAGGGAGACACTGCAGCAATCAAATGTACAAGGTAGGAGAGTTGGGGGTAGGGAGTGGGGGCCCACTGGAAGTTCCCCCTCCTGTCTTGCTGTGCTCTTGTCCCCTTTGCACTCGGCCTCTTGTCCCTTTCGACTGCCTGTAACTATTATTCCTCACCCTGCCGTGTACTGATTACTTCCTCTTGGGGGAAAACTTGTCAAGGGAATAATTAACCCTACTTATCCCTTCCAATTCTATACACAATATTCTGTTCTGGGGGATTGCGGGGTACAGTGTGCATTGCAGTGTACTGTGCTGTGCTGAGCAGAGAGGGCTGAGTCTTTAGCTTACCATCAACTAACATTCATCAAGATTAAGGCTCAAGGAACTAACGGGCATTTGAGGCTGCAAGCCGGTTCAAACTACTGACAGGATCAAATTGGTGGCTCTGAAAGTCTTGGAGGAAAAGAGACTCAGAGGTCTGGAGACCAGACCCAAGTCAAGTGGTTGTGCGTAGGGTGGCTGTTTAGTGACACCATACTAGGTCGAGCCCAGCGGAGGGGAGACAGCCCCACTAGGTTGAGGCATGGTTTGTGAGACTGGTGTATGCTCTCTCCTACCATTCACTGTAATTCACCATCCCTTTAAGAAATCAAAGAGAGTTTGCCCCCTGCGATACTGAGGCAAAATAAGTGGGCCATTGAGGTCGCTAACAGGCTTGAAGTACCACTGTGCAAATAGAGATCTCTGAGACACTGAGATAAAAGAAGCAGATCAGTGGGGTTGCTAATAGGTCTGAAAGACCAGTGTGAAAAAAAAATCTGGAACAATCCTGGTAAAAATTAGATCAGGAAATATCAGGAAAGAGCTTGTCCAGAAATGTTTGAACCAAAAGAGGAACACCAGAAATGTAAAAACAGTCAATACAACTAAACTAAGTGAAAGGCCAGGGTAGTCCTCTGATATCACCAATACAAAGT
This sequence comes from Lissotriton vulgaris, assembly GCF_964263255.1. Taxonomy (NCBI): domain Eukaryota; kingdom Metazoa; phylum Chordata; class Amphibia; order Caudata; family Salamandridae; genus Lissotriton; species Lissotriton vulgaris. Next base: position 316,111,015 of record NC_141690.1, on the reverse strand, counting down.
TTTTTTGGCAAAACAGATCTTAACCATAAATTCACCTTTCTTAAAGACCCAGCAGCAGCAATCTATTCAATATCAGAAGGCCTTACAGGCCTTCTAACTTCACCTACCACTCAAACAGCATAACTAATAATGAAACAAGACCAATGGGTCAATATTGAACCAGCAATTGATGTAAAAGTAATTTTGCTCAAAAATAATAATGATTTCAATGTGTCGGCTTCAAACGTTATCAAAATACAGGCCCAGGTTCAAGTTTCAAATCATTTCCATTAAACCCTTAGACCTAGTCAAACTCACAATATCCCAAAGATATTTAACTGTACCTCCACGGATCTGATTGAGGAGGTTTACAACCCCTGGCTACAATCAATTTCAGAATCAAATAATACAGACCTTGTACAGGCTATGGATGTAAAAATGATCAATCTGACCAATGAATACAGGGCCAACTTGTGATTAATGTAAGAACTATGGGGCCTATTATGATGGCGGGAGGACCGCCACCGCCACGCCGGCGGTGGAAATCTACCCGCCATCTGTACCTGATTTACCCCATCATAGTCCGTCCGCCATTGTAATAGCGCCCCATATTCTAACAAGCCACACAATAACAATGCTCAGAGGAACAAAAAACTTTAACAAAGGCCCCTGCAATTTTTCAACGGAATCTACCGGAAGATATAGAATCTAACACCCCAAACTGAACCCAAACAAATGTAAGCGGGACTTCAAGAACTCTGTAGAAAATGGCCAGCTGTACAGGACCTGAGTTTAAAAAGCGGAGAGCATGTCAGAATGTAATGATTCATCGTTAAATACTCTACAAACCTCAATTTAGGCCCTCAACATGTAGTCGGACAAATGGGACAGTCAGATATAACTTCTCAATTTGAAGGCATGAATGCTAAGGTGGAAAAACTATCAAACTTAATAAATTAGGGTTCAAGAAATTCAGCCAACATTCCAAACAAATTGTGCTTCTGGTGCTATCTTGAGCACTCTACCTGCTACATTGGCTGGTATAAAAGAATTGAAGAAAGCATCTCCAGCTGACGAAGCCACCAATAACATCCAACAACAAGAACCAACTAAGCAGCCACAAAACATGTCATCTTAATCGCAAACACACTGACTGGCAATGCCTCAAAAAATTCAAAAAAGCAAGAGCAGAGAGAAGATGCATTGCAACCTACACAACATTTACCATCACATTGTGCAGGTCTGATCAAGCCCAGGGTTTGTTTTCAAACTAAGAGACAGAAAAAATATGCTGGGAAGGCTAGGAATAGACACCAGCACATGGCAAAGGAAGAATCCACCAGAATATATCCAATGTTTGCGATAAACCAGGACAGAAGAGATGCCGCTTATGCAAACATATGAGCAATGCAAAAAAGGAGGAAATGTCAGGCCCAGATTTACTGGACACGTTTGTAACAACTAAAGACATCCCTATCAACATACCATGTGAAGCAAATCTATCCCACAGGGGCCTTTTTGTACATATGGTGACTAATGTCAGGGGTGTTTACTTCATGAAATGAACACATTGGCACTGGAAACCAGAAGATCCCATTCCATACCACTAGGAAGTACTCCAATGGGTGGGATGTTATAATAGTTAATAACAATCAGGAAATAAATTCGGTACTAGCCTCACTGCGGGGGACGCGGTGAAGTATTTCGGGGTTCCCAAGGCCTACACGCTCCAGAGATTACCCACTTACACACAAGAACTGTTGGCACGGAAACTGTAAAATGCAAAGAACAAGTTTATTAAAACCCCATGGGGTGGTGGTACACTCAAACAGCACCCTTCGGTAATGCAAGAGGTATCACACCGAACACCGGTGTGACCCCGTTTATATACAATTTTGGGGCAATAAAAGTTTAGGCGGCACAAGTTAAGACACAGTTTTAGAGACATATATGGTCATGTTTTGGAATACTGCCAGCTCATTGGAGAGTTTCAAACCCGCTGGTCAGTTAGCGGCACATTCCTGAAGGTTTACGGGTCAGTGAGAACTGCGCATGTGTGGTTTGACCAGTACTAAAAATAGCCTGTTGCTGGGCAGATGAGAGTGGTCAGTGGAACGGACAAAGGACTAAAGGGCACGTCGGCCACGAGGCCGCTCATGGTCTAAGATGGCCGCTGCAACATTCAAAATGGCGTTTATCGTATATAGCCAAGTTAAGGAGGACAACGTGTAGGTTCAGCTAATCGCTAATCCAAACGGGCCAATTACGACAGACGACCCTTTTAGCGTTTAGCTGAATCTACCTCATAATGAACATAGTCTGGATGTTCGTCCTCGATGTCTATTAACATAATTTGAGTCACCTCTTTGTGTAGCATTATTTTGTCATGGGCAAGAGCTCGCCTCGATGGTAAGCAAGCTGATAAACACATTGAACATAAGGCAGGACCACATTGGATACACAAGCAGATAAAAAACAGTGCTCCCACAAGTATACAGAGAATTGTCAACAGTTTCCAACCCCACGTCGCAATCATGGACCAGAACCATCCTGAAAGTGTCCAAGTCCCACTGTCTGGATGTATCTCAGCCGCTATCTTATGCAGTTTGGAAATAGCATCATACACAGATGGGGAATTGTCCGGGACGTATACACAGCAGCTGCTTCCGATAATTCTGCATGCCCCCCCACGATCAGCCAAAACAACGTCTAGCACCATCCTGTTTTGGAGGGTGACAATTCTGGAAATCTGTAGTTCCTCGGTAATATTCCCCAGGGCAATGGCAGTGTCATTCGCAACAGCCTCGACAACGCGTGTCAGTCGTCTTATTTTCCGGCTGTTCAGTGCAGCCCCCACAAAGGAGAATAGTCCCAGAATAAAATCCACATACTGTTGTAATGCCGTGTCTGTTTGATCAATGTCCTCCAGGGCAACAGTTCGTTTAACTCTGTTCAAAACGAAATCGTGGTACAGAGTGTAGTCATTGTGATACATCGGAGGGGCAATGAATACAGGAGGTAGCACAAACGATACATAGCATGTGCCCAACCACCCCACTGGAAGCTGATGGTACCCCTTCGTTCCACAGATGAAGTAGGTGTTTCGAGATGCAACAAATGAAATGCCATTCGGGCTATCAAACGTGAGAGTAATATTACATTCGCTTTTCCCCACTGCAATCGTGCCCTTGTTTCTGATGCATAAATCGGCTTTTGTGGCAATAACATTTATAACATGAGCACTGGATACATTCACATTTCGCTGATTGCTATATATGCGTGGGGCAGATACATTATCAGGCCTGTATTCCTCCCATTCAAAACGTGTACCCTCAGCCCGGGGAAACCCATCTTTGTCATGGGAACATACTTTATTCAAACGGAAAAGCACCCCCCCCTTTTGTTGGCCATCTCAAAGTAAAGAGGAGGGTGTACCAGGCATTGCATGACCCATTGTGCGAAAACGGGAGTGGAATAAGTGGGGTGCCCCCTCTCTTCTGGTGCCCGGGCAACATTCCACACACCCAGCAGTTAGAGGTATTGGTCATATTATGCGTGTGGTGAAGGATCTGAATGAAGCTGTTATTTAAGTACGTTTGGCGATGGCGTTCTTCATGGAATGGCAATGTAAAATGGAAATGTTCAGACGGCGCCGGGGTAGTCGACAACAAATGTTCTCGTACAGGCACCACGAGTTCGACTACCCAGGCTATAACAGCTATCACCACAATGGTCAAAACAAAGAGAAAGGCACCCAATATTTTCTTATCACGTGATGCCGTTGGTGCCATGGCTCAAGAAAGTTTGTGCAAAGTCTCAAGTGGCACAAATTGTTCACAATGTTTTTCACAAATTGTCTCAGATACACGTGAGTGTATACCTAAAAAAAGAAAAATGCGGTGCTGAACTCCGAGGTAGCCCCCCCTTGGAATTCCCGGTTTCCGTTTCACAAACCTGGAGCGGTAACCAACCAGTCATAAAAAAAGAACAAAAATCTTCCTATCGCGGGCGTAGATTGTAGCGCTCTCTTCCGGTAGTAGATTGGTCCGGGAAGGCTCCCTCCACTTCGGCCGACGTCACAGCTGGGCTCTTTTCTTTCTCCAAGATCTCCTTATAGTCAGTCAGCACAGCAGGAGTCACCAGATCCGGAGAGACACGGCGACAATGTGTCGAATGCACCCACCGCTTCCTGTTCGTCACTCGTACTGCGGTGCGGGTCGCCAAGAGGACCTGCTCGGGGCCTTTCCACCTGGGCTCCAAACTGCTTGCTCTCTCAAACGAGCGGATCATCACGTGGTCCCCAGGACGAAGATCGTGGCCCTCTCCAGTGGAGTTATCAGGGAGCGCTTCTCGAACCTGTTGATGAATAGAGAGCAAATCATTTGTTAATCGTGCCAAATAATCATTCATCATAACACAAGGCACATCATGTATTAATCGCGGCTTGGGCACCCCCCAGATATTCATAGGGCGGCCAAACACCACCTCATAGGGCGTAAGGCCAGTTCGTGAGTGGGGTACTGATCTAAGAGAGAGCAGTGCTAGCGGCAACGCATCTGGCCACTTCAACGATGTAGACGCCACAATCTTGGCCAGCTTAAGTTTCAACGTTGCATTGTACCGCTCGACCAAACCTGCTGACTGGGGGTGGAATACAGCGTGGAACTTTTGCTGAATCCCCAACCCCTTCAGTACATATTCCACAATCTTTCCAACAAAATGGGGCCCATTATCGCTCCACAGAAATTTGCAAACTCCAAAGCGAGGAAAGAACTCCTTAAGCAACACCTTAGCTGTTGTCAAAGCCGTATTGTCTTTAGTGGGGTAGGCCTCAACCCATTTGCTAAAAGCACACACCACCACTAGGACGTACTTCAGGTTATTGCAGCGCTCGAGTTGGATGTAATCCATTTGAAGCACTTCAAACGGTGCTGAAGGTGGAACGAACCCTCCTTTCGGAGTATGGGTCCCCTTCCCAGGATTGTGTTGCAAGCATACCAGGCAGGTCTGCACTACTCTCTTTGCAGTATTCGCAATCTCAGAATGTTCCCAAACTCGTGCTAAAAGCCGAGTGATTGCAAGAGCTCCGACATGGGCCAGTCCATGTGTCATCTGGACCATCGCCTGTAAGTAAGCCGCAGGCAATTTCCACTTCTCCATGTCTTTGCTTCTCCAACAACCTTCGTCATCTAGTACCCCATCTACTGCCCAAGCCGCAAGTTCAGATTTCTGTAGCTGATTTTTGAATATCCCGTATCTCTGCTCTAGCATCACTCCATCTCTCAGCCTGTGATTGTACCACGTACATAGGGGAGCTAGTTCGGGACATAGCCGTCTGCCTTGCTATGCTGTCTGCAAAGGCATTTCCTCGACCCACTTTATCCGTGATCTTTTTATGGGCACTGCACTTCACTATCGCTACTTTCTTGGGGCAAAGCAACGCGTTTAGGAGATCACGCACTAACTCTCCGTGCATAATGTGCTCCCCGTGTGACGTCAGAAACCCACGTTCCCTCCAGAGGAGCCCGAAGTCATGGGCCACTCCAAAGGCATACCGGCTGTCCGTGTATATGTTCACACATAGGCCAGCACTCAATTCGCAGGCTCTTGTTAACGCTATCAACTCTGCTGCCTGAGCCGATTTTTGTGGTATTCTAGCTGTTTCTACCACTGTCTTAAGAGTCGTGATCGCATATGCTGCGGAAGTCGTACCATCTGGTAGCCTCAAACACGACCCATCAACCCATAGTTCCCCATCCACATCAGGAAGTGGCACATCCTGTAAGTCAACACGACCCTTTGTCTGTTCCTCAGTCAGGAAAACACAGTCGTGATGTTTTTCTTCCTGACCCTCCTCGGCCGGATAGGGCAATAAAGTGGCGGGGTTCAAAGTAGCGCATCTTTTCAATGTTATGTGTGGCGCTAAAAGTGTCAGCTCATATCCTGTAAGTCGTGCACTCGTGAGGTATTGGGTCTTTGTTTGGTTTAACAAGGCATCTACCGCATGTGGAACTAACACCAACAATTTGTGTGATAACACTATGCCCTCACTCTGTCGTATGGCTACTGCTGTTGCCGCTACTGCTCGAAAACACCCAGGCAGCCCTCGCGCTACAGGGTCCAAAATGGCAGAGAAGTATGCACATGGTCTCTGTTTATCCCCATGTAACTGTACTAACACTGACAACGCACACCCATCATTCTCGTGCACGTATAATGTGAAAAGTTTCGTGTAGTCTGGTGTTCCTAACACGGGTGCGGAACAAAGGGCCTGTCTCAACTGCTCAAAGGCTTTCTGACATTCATCTGTCCACTCAAGAGGCATCGGTGTAGCTTTGGACAGTAATGCTAACAAAGGTTTTATGATATGCGAAAAACCCATAATCCATTGCCTACAAAAAGACGTCAACCCTATGAAGGCACGCACATCTCTCTGCGTGCGGGGGACTGGTGTGTCTAAAATTGCTTGAATTCGATCAGATGTTAATGCCCGCCCCTCCTTAGACAACAGATGACCGAGGTAGGTCACCTGGGGTCTACAGTATTGAAGCTTTTTCTTGGAGACCTTGTGATTGTTTTGTGCCAAAAAGGAAAGCAACGCAAGCGTACTCTGTTCACATTGTGCATAGGAGTCGGCGGCAAGCAGAAGGTCATCCACGTACTGGATGAGCGCCACGCCAGACTGCAATTTAAAGGAATCTAGTTGACGTTTCAAAGCCTGGCTGTAGATGCTAGGGCTTTCAGTATATCCTTGGGGAACACGACAAAATCTATACGATTTATTATTGAGCGTAAAACCAAACAGATATCTGCTATCTGGGTGAACAGGGATAGAAAAGAACGCATTCTTTAAGTCAATAACGCTAAAAGTGGTGGCTGTCGGTGGAACCAGAGTAAGCAAAGTCGTGATATCAGACACCACTGGATATTGGGAAATGACAATTTTATTTATTTCATGCAAATCAATAATAAACCGATAGATCTTGCCATCTGAGTCTCTCTTAAGAATCGGTAGAATAGGGCTGTTACAGACATTATAAGGGACTTCCTCCACCACCCCTGCAGAAATCAAATCCTGAACAATATGTGTCAGTGCAATTTCACCTTCCTTCGAAATCTTATACTGTGGCACTCGTGGTAGAGGGGCCCCCTCCTTAACAGTAATGTGTATTGGTGGAATGCGCATCTCTCCCACATCCGTATCTGATGTCGCCCACAACGAGTGCGGCAGAGAGGCCAGAGCAGGGATATCTAAAATGGCATAAAATCTGTCAGGGTCAGGGCAATCCTCAGGGTCAGGGTAGTTATCATTCAGAATAACCCGCACTCCCTCTGGAGCGCAGCGTATTGTTGCTCGAAAATATTTAAGCAAGTCAATGCCCAGGATATTGTCTGGGGTATGGGGTGATAACAAAAATTGGCCAAAACTAAAGTATTTGTCAATGCATAGTGCAAGGGGCTTGGACAATGGGCTGGGGGAGGGTGTGCCATCAAACCCTACACACGTAATCATTTCGCCAGACAGGGGAGCCCTCGGAACCAAGTTTTTCGACAGAGCGCTACGAGTAGCTCCTGTGTCGACTAGAAATTGATCAGTAGAACCTAAAATACCCGCTGTTACATATGGACCTTGCTGATCTACTGGCACTTCGACTGATTCCTTACCCCATCCTACGCAATCCTATGCATGCACATAATCTTGATGTTCCACATTCTCTCCTTCCGAAATCTGATATTGATTCCGTCTATCAAACGTATTTCGTTCGTCCTGGCCACGGCCCCTCTCCTCAACCTGTCTACGATCACCTCCGCCACCTCTTGTTCCCGTATAACCTCCTCTTGACCTTCCACTGCCCCTACCACGCTGACTACGCTGTTCACGAAGTACCGGACAATCTTCGGCCCAATGCCCAAACTCCTTACAATAAGCACACTGATCCTCCGCAATGTCCGTACGACCATACGACGCGTTACCTCCACCACGTCTACCTCTCTCATTCCCTCTACCCTGTGTTCCCCGAACCTGTGCCAACATCACCTTCGTTTTCAATTCCTTCGTCTTTTTCTCTACACTTTCTTTAGCCTCCACTTCCTGCCGCTCATAATACTGAGCCATAGTTAACAAGGACGCAGGGGTCGCCGTGGCCCAGGAACTCTCACTTGACTTCAATCGCTTTGCAATCTCTGGTAGGAGATTAGCCACATACTTATCTACAAACAAATGCCGACCCGTATCGTCAGTTAAAGATTGACCACTGTAATCATGAAACGCCTCCTCGAAGCGTGTAAAGAAATCTGAGACCGTTTCATCGGGTTTCTGCTTACACGACGTTAACATGGTCCAATCAATCTTTTTGGAGGGAACAAGCGTTTTTAATTTATGTAAGATAGCTGCCGGGAGATCTAGGATTAGCTGACAAGGCTTACATGCTGGTTCTCTATTTAAATCTGCAGCATTTATTTCTTTCCATGTCCCCCCCAAAATCGTTTCATCATTAGTTTTACGAATTTGCCTCCACATATCAGGTGGTAAAATTAGCCCAAAAAACAAATCTATATCTACAAGAGTCATCACACAAGACGATATAGCCCCCTCCACCCCTTCATAAAATGCCGCCGGATTCTTCCGAAGATCAGGTAAAGAATTTTTCAAGGCCATCACATCCGCTCTATTCCATGGCGTATATACCCAATTATACACAAAATACCCTTTCGCATCCTTCGACAACTTATCATCATCCGTACCTTCCCCTTTTGGCGGAACATACAAAGGCGCAGCTTCACGCATAGGCATAACATGCAACGCAGAACTCTTATCTGAACCACGGAGAGAACACCCTCTGGCCTGCCCATCATGCTCCGATTCAGACTCCTTTAGTTTCCTTTTCCGCTCCTCCCGCAATCGAGTTGTCTCATCCCGCAGCTTGATCAATTGCGTAAACAGGTCATCAACATCTGAAAGATCAAAATCACCTTTAGTCAAATTTTCACGATATACTGACAACGCTTTAGGCTCTAACGTATCAGAGAGATCACGATATGCGCTCACAACCTCATCAGCCAAGGAAGACAAAAAATACATCAATTCAAGATTCGTCCACCCTGTTTTTTCTGATACCAATTGATCCTGAGTAACAGTACGCTTATTCACTTTGCGAGCCCAACTACGTAGATGAGCGGACCTCTCCGCAGTAAACCTGAGAGCGGATACACCCTTCTTGCCCGATTTATCCTGTCCGTCATCATCAGAATCCACAGCTGGAGCCGTCGGCGTAACGTACGGAGGCGGTGACCGATCTAACAAAGAAAAATCATCAATTTCATTATTAAGGACAGGATAAAGTGGTCGACGAATAGGAAACTGACCAGTAGTTTGCAAATTACGTTCCCGTTCCTCCCTTTCTTTCCTCTCCTGAGCCTCCTTTTCCTCAAGCTGTAAAGCCTTATCCCGAGCAGCCTTGCGCTGCTCTTTGTCCGCCAAGGCAACCTCACGCTTCATTCGCTCACGCGCCGCTTTCTCCCACATTCGCACGCAATCAAACATGTTTTGTCTAGACCTACGTTGAAACATACATTGCTCTACAAATTGGATTTTACTCAAATCGTATGACCCGTGTAGGGGCCATTGCAATTCGGGATCGGCCTTGGTGTATTTATGCCACAATTTACTGTACATAATAGGTGGAAGGCCAAACTTGATATACATTTCCCTATTTGGAGTCCCCTCTGGGGGAGCCGGCTGTGATTCCGCTAACCTAATTGAGGTACCATCTCCAAGACAACACATTCCTCGGAGTGTGCTAAAAACAGGCATGTTCAAAAAGTATCACGAAAGCGTGACACCAGACCAAATGGCACTTACAGTTCTCCACACGTTTGTGCCGCTCAAAGGGAAAAAACAAAGTTAGAGAAACATCTCTACATGCCTGCCTATGTGAAGTGCACTACACATATAAGTTCAAAGATCACAAATTCACAATGTTAGCTAACTCAAATCAAAGTTCATAGAATTCGGCAAGCGTCCTCACCGATCACAAAGCACAGATTTTCAGTAAGCGTCCGAAGACTACCTTACCGAACACAATTCGTAGTACTTCAGTAAGCGTCCGAAGACTACCTTACCGAACACAAAGCTTACCAAATTCCCAAAGGTCCAGGTTCCAACTGCCAAGGTATTGTAAGCCAAATCAGCCAAACGGCACTTTCTCAGCGATGCGGACACTTCGAAAACTCAGTCGGAGACCGGCGCCACCTGGAAGGTCAGATCGGAAGGAAAGGAAAAAACACCGTGGCAGCCAAGACTCGGGTCACTCGTGGCAGCGCGCGCCCATGGCGGATTTCCAAGCCTTCGTCACGACCTCTCCTTCGGGCATCCGAGTCGCCGATGAGTCCCTTCGTGGTCGCCAATTGAAGTATTTCGGGGTTCCCAAGGCCTACACGCTCCAGAGATTACCCACTTACACACAAGAACTGTTGGCACGGAAACTGTAAAATGCAAAGAACAAGTTTATTAAAACCCCATGGGGTGGTGGTACACTCAAACAGCACCCTTCGGTAATGCAAGAGGTATCACACCGAACACCGGTGTGACCCCGTTTATATACAATTTTGGGGCAATAAAAGTTTAGGCGGCACAAGTTAAGACACAGTTTTAGAGACATATATGGTCATGTTTTGGAATACTGCCAGCTCATTGGAGAGTTTCAAACCCGCTGGTCAGTTAGCGGCACATTCCTGAAGGTTTACGGGTCAGTGAGAACTGCGCATGTGTGGTTTAACCAGTACTAAAAATAGCCTGTTGCTGGGCAGATGAGAGTGGTCAGTGGAACGGACAAAGGACTAAAGGGCACGTCGGCCACGAGGCCGCTCATGGTCTAAGATGGCCGCTGCAACATTCAAAATGGCGTTTATCGTATATAGCCAAGTTAAGGAGGACAACGTGTAGGTTCAGCTAATCGCTAATCCAAACGGGCCAATTACGACAGCGGGATGGCCATTCGAAAAGATTATTGGTTAACATCACTATGAAGAGAACAACTCTACAGTGTAGACAATCATCAAAACCCTTCTCTAGGCAAGAGGTTTTCCCCTTTGAAGGTGAAATCAAACCAGCACATTTTTCCAAAACCAGAGTATGATTCGCAAGGCCTACAGAACACCCTCAAATGAGGAAACCAAATAAGACTACTCATAGAATTTCTTGGTTTGAAGCACCTCAAATCATCATATCAAGTGGAATTGATTCCTTATGAAGATCATAAACAAACAGAGCAAACTCACTACATGGAGATATGAAGCAATAGCACAGTCCCACAGAGGGCTTGGGGAATAATGACAAGTACGACGCCAACAAGAAAGAAAGAGGATTGTAATTTGCACCACCGTCAGTGGAATTGGCTATCATCTGTTCTAAATGCCCAAAGAAAAGAGTGAGTCCCCCACCAAAAGCCAAGGGAGCCATTGAGAGACGTATTGCATCTCCTAGCATAGAACAACGCAGGGGCAAAGCTTTACTTCAAGATCGAATTCTGCCACAGATTTGGGAACCAATCATGGGAGATAATCCTGACAGTTGAATTTAATGCCAACTTAATGTATATTCCTGTCGAAGATGAAAAATTACCAGCAGACGATTTATTTTGGAACGTGCAAAGCACAGTTTTTACCTTCACTAAAGTGTTGTGATGTTAGAGGTCAAAGGCTAGTAACAGCCTTCGAATACCTAGGAATAAGAATCGTAAATGGAAGAACAAGTGACGGAAATCCTCCAAAATACACGCACCATGGTGCAATGTATTGATGAAAAATAGACTATGCACTTTCATCCCGCTCAATATTTCCACGTGTAATGCAGTATTCAATTAAATACACCAACTAAGAGATCACTCTTACCAGTTGCTAATATTGGGTATACGTAATCCAATTAACATCTTTGCCACAGTGGACGTCAGCCTATTAAAATCAACTAACTTAAGGAAGATGAATAATTCATTAATCGGTCTGTCCCAATTAGCAAAGAGCTATTAGAAGCAAGCACTGCAACAGCATGGGTGGAATTTACAGTTAGCTTATTATGGCATGCACTCCCAATCAAAAAGATCAAGTGGGAAACAGGTAAGGGTTTCTCTAGCCTCTCTCCTAAATGCCTAACCTTAAAAAGGGAACCAAGAAAGTTAATCAGAAACCTGAAGAAAATGAGCATCCAATCTACCTCATGGGAAAAAGTAAGAAGATTGGGAAAACAATACAAAAAAGCAGATCTGAGAAGACTGGAATTCAAAGAAAGACGTGTTTTGGGCAAAGATCATTTTCTGTGCCACCTGTCCAACCACAGGGCATTCTGAGAGATCATTAACAGACTTGGAAGACCGGAAGATGCAGTAAATAACTCAAATGTACCGGATGAAGTATGGGTCATGTACCTGACTGAGATGTTTTATGGATCCGTTCTTGAAGCGTTGGAGACAGGTGAGCATATGACTTCCAAGCAATGAAAGGGCCCTTTCGCTGCAATGCAAAATCCGCCATGGCGCAGGGGGGCTATGGGGCAGCCGCGACGCTTCGGTGCTCATGATGGCATCACGCCGTCATGGGTCACGGGCGGCGTGTGCTCAATACAGCGTGGTGCCGTCATGACCCCGCCCACTCATTAATTCACCCGCGGGGAATTAGTACAGCGTGGGCAGAGCGGCAGAGGCTTGACGGCACCACGTTGTCATGAGCACACGCCACCCATGACTCATGACGGCATGGTGCCGTCATGAGCACCTAACAGGTTAAAGGCAGAGATTGAACCAATCCCACCAACTACAGGCACATAGCACTGAGAGACTTAGAAGTTAAGTTCTCTATCGGAAGGCGGGGTTAACTTCCCAAATTTTCCTGCCTATCATCGAGCCTTCCTCTTGAAACAGGCAGCTATCTGGCTTAAGGATCCTACCGATCCTCTCCCCCTTTGGGCTGAACTCAAACGCCTTTCTCTTTCTCCCTTTTCCTTTGCCGAATATCTTTCCTTTTCTCGCAAACCCCAATTTGTGTCCACTCCAATTCACAAATACACAGCGAAACTACTTTTAGCCTCTACTCCACCTCCTCCCTCCTCAATCACTGAACTCCTTACCGCCACGATTTGGTATAATAACAGCATTCTTATTAAGTTGAAACCTTTCTATTGGAAAAATTGGAGGCAACGAGGCTTAATCTGGGTCTCCCAACTCTTCTCTGGATCTGACTTCATACCTTTTCAGGTTCTCAGTCGTCTCTTCTCTCTCCCTTCTTCCTTTATTCACAAATACATCTTACTTAAGACTGCAGTTATGTCTGTCTATGATTCCCTATCTCATTCTCCTCCACCTCCGATCTCCCCTACTCCGATTTCTTCTCTACATTTCCAACTCCGTTCCGGTTCTTCAGCGTCTTCCATTTATCACTCCTTCCATAACCCTCCTTCCCCTCGGCCTAAAACAACGGTGGAGGAGCAGTGGGAATCTGACCTTGCCGTCTCGTGGTCCACCTCCTTGTGGGATAAAATTTGGATTAAGATCCGCAAATCGTCCAGAGCTGCCTCTCTTACACAAACACTTTTCTTTCTTTACAATCGACTCCTTTACACGCCATCTCTCCTTCACAAAAGATTCCCTGCGGTTCCAGACCTCTGTTGGTCTTGCTCCACCCCTGATGCCACACTTTTTCACATGCTTTTTCTATGCCCTCTCACACACGCATTTTGGACTAAAGTGTGGGATCAACTCAACTCTATCTTCCAGACTTCTATCCCCTTCTCTATCATTGACATTTTCCTTGGTTCACTTTCCCCTTCCTGGACTGCAGTTGAAACAAATGTCCATATTATTGATTTGTTACTAGCGGTTGCGTTTCAACAGATAACTGTTAACTGGAAAAGTTCCGAGAGTATTACTTTCAAAGCCTGGTGGTTTAATGTCTGTTATAATCACAGACTGGACACTGCATTCGTTTATCCCATTACTTTGGCCCCGAAAAGGCATGCATTATGGCTTCCTGTTACCCTTTATTTAGATGTCTGTGCCAAACGACCTTCTCACTTACCCCCCTTTCAGCAAGAAGTTTCAAAGCCCCCCTGAATAACCTTTTGTTCCTTCTCTTTCTTTAGCTTTCAACTTCCCGCACGTTTTATATTATATCGAACGTTACATAGCCTCTGTGAGTGTACACTTTAATTGACTAGCCTCATTTGCTTTTTATTTTTCTTCCTTTTTCTTTTTCCTCCCCTGCCTTCTTTATCATATATATTTATTGTGATAACCTAGTTTATTATCCTTTTTGATGATGATGTATTGCATTTTGCTTTTTGTAATATCAACTTTGTTTCTCCTAATAAAATTGTACTTGAACTTAAAAGAAGTTAAGTTCTACATGTCAGCAATCCTAGCGGACCACTTTGAGTGGTTTAATAAGAACAGCATGGTCCCAGTCAGTCAGATTTGATTTAGAAGAGGGTTTGGCACAACCACAAATATCTTAGCAGTTTCCTGAATAACAGACAAATAATGCAAGTGAATGCGACAAAAGTTGCATCTCTGCTTTATAGAACTCAAAGGAGCAGTTGTAGATCGAGGCATCTTGTGAAGAAAATTATGGGACTGGACCATTCCACTTAATATGGTGTGGGCAATTGAACAACTGTACATCCAAACCTGATTTCAAGTCAAATTGAGAGATTGCACAAGGATTTAGAGGAAGATTGCTATGGAAAGGCCTGAAGCAGGGGTGCGTGTAGGTGCTGCAGCTTTTAAAACGTGCTCATGGCAGGTCTATAACCAAGATTAGACCAGGTAAGCTCGGACCCACTACACTTTAGCCCCCTAAGTCTATCAAATCTCTCCTATGCTGATAATGTTGTATTGCTTAGTCTGACAAAGGTTGGATTGACAAGATCAGTCATTGAACTGAAAAACTATGTCTGTGCCAACAAGCTTGAAATTAATACAACCAAAACTAAAACAATATATATCAGGAGGCGATCAGGACCCACCGGTATCTGCGGGTAGATATTGACAACAGAGCAAATCACCATGGGCGGAAACAGTACATGACAAAGAAAGGAAACACCCTGATCTTTGCATTTTGCATGCTTGCCAGGAAATTATATGGCCCCTCTTTTAAGCCATTACTGTCAGTAATAGCGGCCACATTGCTATTAACTATGGCTTATGTAAATGCTGCTTTACATGGGAAAGATGCACCCCTTTTGAAAAGAATGCAGGTGAAAGAATTTAGGCAGGTGTTCAGGCTTCCTCAAAATGCCTCTCCATTGCAAATTTATTTGGAATTTGGGCTTACTAATGAGGTACTGGGAAGAATGCACACTATCATAAAGTGTCAGTACAAAACTAGATCAAATAAAGGAATATTACCATTAAACAATACATTATGGTCAGCTCTGGAAAACGTTTCTTAATCTACTTACCACAAAGATCTCATGATGGAAATTGAGGTTTCTGGTTGGCAGAGTATACACCCTGTCCAAGCAGAAGCCACAATCCTTGTCAGGGAAAGTAAGATACACAACCTATTTACCCTGTGCCCACCCTCTGGTAGATTGGCACAGAGCAGTCAGGCTTAACATGCATTTGTGCATATTTTAATTACAAGAAACACAGGAAAACAGCATAAAAAGAATTCTCACCAGTTCAGAAAAGAAGGAGCGTATTTATCTGAGTAAAACAAGACCAACAAGACAATAATCCAATCTGAGGAACTCGCGATATGATTTTCTAAAGATTAAATCCAAAAACAGTTGTTATCAGTCAATAGCGATGAAAGCTACTTGAGGTTGCGCTAGACCGGAGTAAATCCAAAGTTCAAGTTGACTGTGATGGTGGACAGGCTGGCTAGAAGTCCCGTGCAGGATCCTCTGAAAAATTACTTTATATGGAGCAAGCGTTGGCATCGAGGACTCCCTGCGTCTGTTCCGACTCACACAGTCTGGTCGATGCATCCAGTCCGAGCCTTGCTGTTGGTGTCAAAGTATCGACGTTGCATCAAATTCCAGCCGCACAGTCGATGTCAAAGGATCTGCGCTACATCAAAATTGAGCATTGCAGCTGCGTCTTCTGAGCAGCTCTGCATTATCGTCGAACCTCACAGTTAGAAACAGCATCATCATCGAATCGGTTCTGCGTCGGCGTTGAAGGGCACTACGTCAGTTCTGATCTGCGCAAAGGTAGCAATATGTCAATTTTTGCAGAAGCAGCTGCAGAACCCCCTCCTGAGGCCCAAGACATGGGTAGGATTCACAGATGGCAGAGTCCAGCAGCCACAGCAGAGGTGCAGGAAGCCTTTTGTGACCCTGAGACTTGAGAGAACAGACAGTAAGCCAACAAGTTCTTGGAGAAACTTGGGCTCAAGGATGTAGCGAGCAGGCCCAGTCCCCTCACTCCCAGTAAAGACATAGCAGGCAGCAGGCTAACACAGCACATCATTTTTCACAAATAATATTCTACACTTTGGTTCATAGTTTACACTTGGGACACATTGGATTGACAGTGTGCATGAGTGAGGTCTTGAGGCGGAAAGCCGGGACCTGGTGTGCGTGACTTTGGCAAGTGTATATTGTGATTTTAATACTGCACTTGTGTGAATATTTATTGGCACTCACTTCGACATTTTAACAAATGATCAATGTTATGATTTAGTATCTTATAATTTGCGCAACAATTGTTTGTATCAGCGGGCATTGACCCGCGGTCCGGCATTTGCCTTGCCTTACCCGGTAACCCCGTTCACAGCTGATCGGCGCTGCTTGGGATCCGGATCACCATCCGCCATCTTAGGTGAGGATCAGGGGTGAGCAGACTAGTGCTCAGCCCCTCCCGCCCTCGATAACATAAAAACCCAGAAACTCTACCAGCACACGATTGACAGTGTGCATGAGTGAGGTCTTGAGGCGGAAAGCCGGGACCTGGTGTGCGTGACTTTGGCAAGTGTATATTGTGATTTTAATACTGCACTTGTGTGAATATTTAGGACTCTCCCGGGCCGCGCGGTGATTGGTCGACGATCCCTTCACTTCCGGGTCGCCGCGGGCAGCCCGGCGGCTCGCTTCTAGGCAGGCAGGCGGCTTACCAGAGGATCCGAGGAGTGGGCTCCCTCGAGATCGATCCAAACTGGGCAAAATAATACGGCAATGAGCGGGGTGGCACCCGCGCCGTCGAATCCTCCTACAAAGCGGGCAGGATACAGCGCTCACAGCGCTCGAGCAAAAGTACAGCGTTTCCAGCGCTTAGGCAGGCGATCTCGGCGCTCCTAGCGCTGAAGGGCAGAGAGCAGCGCTCTCAGGCTGTAGGCAGGCGTCCTCAGTGCTCCCCCAGCACTGGAGGACAGGACAGGGCTCCAGCAGGGCTGGAGGCAGGCAGGGGGGGCAAGGCTGGGCCAGAGCCAGCACACTGGGTCTCCAGGCAGGGAGACTCCCCAAGTGGCGGTCCTTCTGGCCCCAGCAGCAGCAGCAGCCCCCTCTGGCAGGATTCCAAAAGAAGAACATTTTCAGTGGGGACACAGCCCCTTCTTATACTGTAAATTCCTTTGTTACAATGTGCAGGGTGGGGGGAAAACCAGTCGCAGCTGGTTCTGGAGCACTCTTGATGGCCCAACCACCCATTCCTTTCACTGGGGAGGCTAGGGTCATTAGACACACCACAGGGGGGCGGAGCCAGCATTGTGTGGGGAAAACCCAGCCCATCCAGGACCCAGGTGCACTCCTCCCACACATCACTCATGCTAATCTCCCACTCACCACCGGGCAAACCCATCTAGACTTCCTGGAGCCTGGCATGCCAGCCAGCTCCAGCCAATCACGCTCCAGCACCCTCACTGCACACATATCTCAATGTCCAGAAGTAGCACTTCCCAACTAGACACATACATGCCGCAGACACCATCTTGCAGCATTCACTCTCACGAGTTCAGGCATACCAAACTCGAGCCTGCACTCCCCACGCATCAGGAACTACTAGAGACACACACATTCCCCATGCATTCCTATGGGAGGGCAGGCCAGCCATACTTCACGCACGCACTTTCACTCTGGGACTCAGGGGAAAGTGCGCAGAGACCCAAAAATCACTAGCACAGGGTCACAAATAAGGCAAAAAGTCTAGGGGTGAACCTGCCCTGCGGGCCAAGTCCAACACAACCCCCTTCCAGCCAAAACGCAGGGGAGAACAATCACCACCGTGATGTACTTCCCTGCTTGGGGCGATAGAACACGGACGCAGGCCCGCCACTGCCGGGACACTCTCCTGTTCTATGCCACGGTGAACCCCTAGGGTTCCTTCTAAAGCTCCGGTAAGGATCAACTGGGCTACCCCACTGGTACTCCTCAGCTGTCCGCGGCTCGGACCAGGCCCTGGGCCACCCAGGTGCCACCGGCCCTTGCCAACTCGCAGAGTGGGGGGTAGTAACCCCTGGCACATAGTGTCCGTTCTCCACTCTCCCTGTCTGCAAGACAGGACTAGACTGCCACTGGTTCACCAGCCTTTGGTCTACAACCTCAGGCGGACCAGGAGTCTCAGGGAAGGCTCTCCTCCCCTTACCTCGTCTTCCAGGGTTCCTCCTCCTCCTGCGAGGGGTACCCTTACAACGCCACTCCAACCCAGGGTTTAACCCCTCAGGTTGCGCCGGGGTCAGAGGTGGGCTTTCCCACCCTCTGCACCCCCTTCCAGAGGTCTGCCCTCTCCCAACTGGAGAAGTTCCCCTGGAAGAACCGGTCAGGACACTGCTTACAGTCATCCTACCCTTCAGGTCAGGCCGAACCTGCACCTGGCCTCCCAACCTCCGGTCTAAAACCTTTGGTGGAATAATTGCCTGGCACTCCAGGACTTCTGGGGACTCACACGCAATCCCCCTGAGGCTGACACATGACCCATGTGTCGTGTGACGGTCTGTCTGGCGCAGATCTCCCGCCTCCTGTCCACCTGACAGGGCGCAAAGATCCCCCAGACCAGAAGTGGCGCCACCCGGGTCCACCCAAGACCTAGCCCCACTGGCTAGTCTCTGGTCCACTGGTGCATCCACTGGGAAACTCGTCCCCCAATCACTCCTCGCTTCGGACTTCTGTGCCCTCCCAACTGGAGCGACACTGCCGGACACTGGAACCCCTGGAGTTCTGGTTACAGACACTCCAGGTTCCCTAGACACTAGGAGATCCTCCTCAAGTGTACTCACAGGACAGCCTAGGTCCCCAACCTGGTGTTCCCTTAAGAAACCACCCAAGGTCTGAGACAGGGCTTCGGGCCTCTGGGTGCTCTCAGCCACCCCCTGACTCCTGCTCCACTGAGCCAGGCAGTCAGCCCCTTCACCCTTCTCACTATACTGGGACCTAGCTGGGCTACACTGAGCCTCTTCCACCACGCTGGGCTGGAAGCTCCCTGTACCACTACTGTTGGACTCACTTTCTAGTGACTCTGCAGAACCTCTGGCCCTCTCCCAGCGGTCTGCTTCAACTGCAAGCTCACACGGGTCAGACAATCCACACCCCAACAGGTGTTGTCGCAACCCTGGGGGACAACAACTGAGCATCTGCTCTCTGAGAAACACATCGAACAATATGTCCCAATCACATTTCGTGGGCTCCTGTACCCAATCGCACAGAGCTTCACAACAGCCCTCCTCAAAGTCTACCCAAGACTGGTGAGGCAGCTTCCTACTGCCCCTGAATTTCAACCTTTTCTCCTCCTCTGGAGAACCAGGAACCATACTCTGGGAACTGGGAGTGGGACTGTCAACATCAACACTCAAAAAGCTGCCACCACTGGACTCCACCCTCCCTGGGGGATCCAGAAAATTCGGACTGCGGGCAGGGGATAACCTACTCTCTAGGGCTATCTTCTCCCTGGCCCAGGCCCTCTCAGCCTCTGCAATCCGCTCACTCACACCCAGCTGCGCCATCCTCCAGGCATACTCTAACCTGAGCTTCTCCATGGCCAGCTGGTGCTCCCTCTCTTTTCTCCTATCCATCCACTCCTCTGGGGACAGGGAAAGGGATGGGGTGCTATCTCTGACACGGGACCCAGCAAGGGACTCCCTATCTATGGGGTCCTCACTATCTGCTGGCATCCCCGTGCTATCATCTTCTTCCTCCTCTTCTGAATCTTCAGGGCTCCCCACAGACCCACCACCCTCCTGGTGTGAGGCCCGGGCCCTTTCCTCACTGCGCTCAAGATCCCATTGATCCTCTTGCCATTTGACCATGCATCTCCTAAGTGCATACCAGCCTGACTGATCCGCCCCTATGCCTCTCTCTTCACAGAACTTTCTCAGCTCCCACACACCGTATGTGGCTAGATCATTGAAATCAAAAACAAGCTCCATTCTGGCAGATGTTCTGGTGAAAAGATTACACAGGGAACCTAGGGGTCTGAGCTAACACAGGAGTACACAATTCACTAAGGTTCAGTAAGCTCCCTCTCCCAGAGAACTCACACCCACTTGCCTAGTGCCACACACCATTCATTCACACGCAACCCCCCCCTCGGACTGGTAAGGCAGTTTCTACCACCCCTGATTCCTCAACCTGACCACACGTGACACAGGTACCAAACTCTGGGCGCGGGGCAGGGGAACAAATGTACTGGACACAATTGCACAATGATACCTCAGGCGAAGAAAATAATGGAACTTCACCAAAACACAATAATCCCCAAAAATCTGGTCATCTTAAATGCAGAGCTTTGTAGTGGCCAGTTGCTACTGTGGTACAACGCAAACACAAATTCTTATCCTCACCGCTTGCCGCCAATGTTAGACCCGGGACCCTGGCCGGCCAAGACTCGCGTCGAGGTCAGTCAGGGATCGCCAGTTCTAAGTGTCAGGGCAAGGGAGTCACACACCAAGGCAACCCCTACTCGCCCTCTAGGTAACGTGGCGCGAGCAGTCAAGGCTAAACTTGGAGGCGATGTAAGTTAAGTATTTGCGCACGCACCCCAGCAACAACACCCAAGGCCCACCACAAAGAAACACTCCACACAAGGTTATGTAAAAATAGCCTTTGTATTATAAAAATATACATCAGATAAAACACACATCTTATTACACTGTGCCAACAAGCACGGGCGGAATTTACAAGGGATATTTGTACAGGACAGGGCCACCTGGACCACTGTCAAGGGTATCAGCACTTTTAGGAATAATTACTGTAGCACAAAAATATATAACAGTAGAGCCTACAACCAGTAATCACTGGTAACAGGACCTCTCTAGCACCACCTGTACTAGGGAGAAAACAACCACCTACATGTCACAATACCTATAGGGGTGCAAGAATAAAACACATGATGTATCCACATTCAGAGGTGTAAAGGCACATGACGCATAAGCAATACATTCAGCGGTGCAGTATCAATAACAATTCCCCCATACTCACAAGTCACCACCTGTGACTGTCCCGGTGTCCCAATGTCAGGGCCTAAACGTGGCAGTTGTCCACTAAGTGCTGGACAACTGGAGCAGGGAAAGTTAGCACAAAGTTGGAGCCTCTCTGGGCTCAAAGAACCACCACTGTGGCACTGGTGAGCCTCGCTTAGACTCTTAAACAGGAAAGGGGGCTGCTGAGTCCTCTCAGGGCTCCAGCAACACAAGGTGCAGCCTCGCTGGGCTGGGGGGTCCCTCGCTCTGGGGACCCAAGGCAAAGACAAGGCACTTGCGAGCCTCTCTGGCTCTCTAAAAGGGCGCCCTGAGCCTCTCTTAGGCTCTAGGCACAAGTGCGGCGCTTCTCTTTAGGGGAGTCCCCCCTCTGGGGACTCGCAGGGAAAGTGGGGCGCTCAGAGCCTCTCAGGGCTCGTGGAATAATTGCCCCCGATGAGCCTCTCGGGCTCCAACAACAAAATGCTGCCTCTGAGCCTCTCTGGGCTCCCAACGCGCGAGCGCGAGGTCGCGCTACAGAGAGGGGGCGGGGCGGACACCGGCAATGTGTCCCGACGCTCCCCCCCTCCTCTGCAGGCACCTGCACTCACCGGCTGGTCTGTCACGGAGGCGGGTCTCTCCCGCTGGTCCCGGGGCGCTCTTCTCACTCGGTGAGCCTCGGCAGGCTCTCTCCCGGCTCCGTGGAGAAGGCGGGACTTCCGGGTTGACTCTCCCGGGCCGCGCGGTGATTGGTCGACGATCCCTTCACTTCCGGGTCGCCGCGGGCAGCGCGGCGGCTCGCTTCTAGGCAGGCAGGCGGCTTACCAGAGGATCCGAGGAGTGGGCTCCCTCGAGATCGATCCAAACTGGGCAAAATAATACGGCAATGAGCGGGGTGGCACCCGCGCCGTCGAATCCTCCTACAAAGCGGGCAGGATACAGCGCTCACAGCGCTCGAGCAAAAGTACAGCGTTTCCAGCGCTTAGGCAGGCGATCTCGGCGCTCCTAGCGCTGAAGGGCAGAGAGCAGCGCTCTCAGGCTGTAGGCAGGCGTCCTCAGTGCTCCCCCAGCACTGGAGGACAGGACAGGGCTCCAGCAGGGCTGGAGGCAGGCAGGGGGGGCAAGGCTGGGCCAGAGCCAGCACACTGGGTCTCCAGGCAGGGAGACTCCCCAAGTGGCGGTCCTTCTGGCCCCAGCAGCAGCAGCAGCCCCCTCTGGCAGGATTCCAAAAGAAGAACATTTTCAGTGGGGACACAGCCCCTTCTTATACTGTAAATTCCTTTGTTACAATGTGCAGGGTGGGGGGAAAACCAGTCGCAGCTGGTTCTGGAGCACTCTTGATGGCCCAACCACCCATTCCTTTCACTGGGGAGGCTAGGGTCATTAGACACACCACAGGGGGGCGGAGCCAGCATTGTGTGGGGAAAACCCAGCCCATCCAGGACCCAGGTGCACTCCTCCCACACATCACTCATGCTAATCTCCCACTCACCACCGGGCAAACCCATCTAGACTTCCTGGAGCCTGGCATGCCAGCCAGCTCCAGCCAATCACGCTCCAGCACCCTCACTGCACACATATCTCAATGTCCAGAAGTAGCACTTCCCAACTAGACACATACATGCCGCAGACACCATCTTGCAGCATTCACTCTCACGAGTTCAGGCATACCAAACTCGAGCCTGCACTCCCCACGCATCAGGAACTACTAGAGACACACACATTCCCCATGCATTCCTATGGGAGGGCAGGCCAGCCATACTTCACGCACGCACTTTCACTCTGGGACTCAGGGGAAAGTGCGCAGAGACCCAAAAATCACTAGCACAGGGTCACAAATAAGGCAAAAAGTCTAGGGGTGAACCTGCCCTGCGGGCCAAGTCCAACACACTCACTTCGCCATTTTAACAAATGATCGATGTTATGATTTAGTATCTTATAATTTGTGCAACAATTGTTTGTATCAGCGGGCATTGACCCGCGGTCCGGCATTTGCCTTGCCTTACCCAGTAACCCCCTTCGCAGCTGATCGGCGCTGCTTGGGACCCGGATCACCATCCGCCATCTTAGGTGAGGATCAGGGGTGAGCAGACTAGTGCTTGGCCCCTCCCGCCCTCGATAACATAAAAACCCAGAAACGCTACCAGCACACGATTGACAGTGTGCATGAGTGAGGTCTTGAGGCGGAAAGCCGGGACCTGGTGTGCGTGACTTTGGCAAGTGTATATTGTGATTTTAATACTGCACTTGTGTGAATATTTAGTGGCACTCACTTCGCCATTTTAACAAATGATCGATGTTATGATTTAGTATCTTATAATTTGCGCAACAATTGTTTGTATCAGCGGGCATTGACCCGCGGTCCGGCATTTGCCTTGCCTTACCCGGTAACCCCCTTCGCAGCTGATCGGCGCTGCTTGGGACCCAGATCACCATCCGCAATCTTAGGTGAGGATCAGGGGTGAGCAGACTAGTGCTAGGCCCCTCCCGCACTCGATAACATAAAAACCCAGAAACGCTACCAGCACACGATTGACAGTGTGCATGAGTGAGGCCTTGAGGCGGAAAGCATGGAACTGGTGTGCGTGACTTTGGCAAGTGTATATTGTGATTTTAATACTGCACTTGTGTGAATATTTAGTGGCACTCACTTCGCCATTTTAACAAATGATCGATGTTATGATTTAGTATCTTATAATTTGCGCAACAATTGTTTGTATCAGCGGGCATTGACCCGCGGTCCGGCATTTGCCTTGCCTTACCCGGTAACCCCTTTCGCAGCTGATCGGCGCTGCTTGGGACCCAGATCACCATCCGCCATCTTAGGTGAGGATCAGGGGTGAGCAGACTAGTGCTCGGCCCCCCCCGCCCTCGATAACATAAATGGTTCCCTTACCCAGGAAGCGCAGCGGGCACGCCGGAGGCATGCCGAAGGCTCGCCAAAGGCGAGCCCTTCTGCGCCCGTCCCCGAAAGGCCGGGACCAGGGGCCATAACCCCAGTTTCTCCAATTATCGATATATCTGGTAAGTCTGCACTGGTATACTCTCGCAGGGAGTTGCTAAATCTTAACACTCCCAGACTATTGGATCACCCCCACTGTGCTAAAGCAGGACCCTTAGACACCATGGGCCCCTTTAGCTGTCGGAATTGTAGATGGAATGGTAACTACACTGAGTGTTCTATATCTGAAATAGCTCCCACTAGGTCCCTTCCTAAACATTCTATAGAGATATGGGATATGCTACAGGAGATTAAACCAGACTTTGCTTTTATCATGGAGACTTGGCTTGGTGAGCATAATACCCCTGATATTACTGCAGCACTACCCATTGGGTATAAAATTGTTAATTTGAATCAATCAATCAAGAGGGGTGGTGGGGTGGCTATGATATTTAGAGACACCTTTACTTGTCGTCAAGAAACAGTTACGCAACTAGGTAAGCATGAAGTCTTGATCTTCTCTATTTCTATTAATACTCAGGTGATCCTTGGAGGTGCAATCATTTATAACCCTCCAGGTAGTACGATTGATTTTAGCACCCAACTCTTGGAACAAATTCTTCCTGTTTGTCTCAAACATAAAACATTATAGTCCTAGGTGACTTCAATGTTCATTTTGATCTCCATGACAATCCCCTAACTAAACGTCTGGCGGCCGATATGGAAATTATGCAACTGACACAGAAAATAGCATACCCCGCACACAGAGCGGGGCATATGCTAGATCTTATCTTTACTAATATAACAAATATTACTATCACAAACATAAAACCTTTGACTTGGACTGATCATTATAGGATCAAATTTAATTTCACCCTATCTATAAAGAATATAAGACCATTCGTTCAGTCTACGAATTCTACAAGATGCTGGAAAAAAAATTCTGTGGAAAAATGTAAAGAAAATGTTGATCATAATTCTATCCCTGGAACCTCCAGTGAGGAAGAAATTTGTCAATTGCTTGGTAACATTGAGAAAGCGCTGGATCATTGTTCACTGTCCCGTGCAATAGATCGACCCAAACGAAAAATTTCAGAGAAATGGTACGGTCCAGACCTAAAAGTTGAAAAAAGAAATTGTACCACACTGGAACATAAATGGAGATTAAGTAAAATGCCCGAAGACAGAGCTACTTATAAACACCGGCTGAAAGTATACAATACAGATATAAGGAAAGCACAGAAAGATTATTTTTCCCAAAAGATACTAGACAATAGAAACTCCTCTAAGGAGCTTTTTAAAATAGTAAAAGAACTCTGTAACCCCCCTAGTCTCACCTCAAACTTGACTCCCTCACATGAAAACTGCTCCAAAATTAGTAACTTTTTTAGTGAAAAAATATATAAAATCTATGCTTCCTTTGTAAACAATAGCCAGGATCATGTAGAGTATCAGGTTGATTCTACTCTGCAGGCCACCTGCTCTACTTTCGGCCCTTTTTCTGAAGAAGAAGTTAGCAAGGCTATGTTAGAAATTAAATCAGGATCCCCATGGGATGTTTGTCCACTCTATATTTTTTCTCAACTTACACCCGTAATTTGCCCAGCAGTTACGAAAGCTCTTAATCTGTCCTTAGATCAAGCTGAATTCCCAGAAGTCTGGAAAAATGCAGCTGTAATACCACTATTAAAAAAAGCCGGTGCGGATATAAACAATCCAGCTAATTACCGCCCCATCTCACAGCTACCATACCTATCAAAGGTTTTGGAAAGATTGGTAACTAAACAGTTGTCAAATTTTCTGGAAATTAACAACTTGCTGGACGTTTCTCAGACTGGCTTTAGATCGAACAACAGTACTGAGACAACGCTCCTGGCTGTGATGGACGATATTCGAATGCTGATTGATAAAGGTAAAACGGTCGCCCTGATATTACTTGATTTATCAGCGGCGTTTGATACGGTCTCCCACAATCTGTTAATAAATATGCTGGCTGCTAAAGGAATACAAGACAAAGCCCTGAACTGGCTGGAATCTTTTCTATCGAATAGATCCCAGTCTATCTGTTTAGGAAACTTTACCTCCACTCCTCGGAAGATCAAATATGGGGTGCCACAGGGAGCAACATTGAGCCCAACATTGTTCCATGTTTATGTTTCCTCATTGGCGTCTATTGGCAAAAAATGGGGTATCAATATCTGCTCATACGCTGATGATACACAGCTGATGGTAACCCTTAATGGTGAAGAGGACGCCAAAAATAGGCTACATAACTGCTTGTCAGAGCTATCTAATTGGATGCATGGTCACTACTTGAAATTAAATGCCGATAAGTCAGAAATTCTTTTATTCGGCGGATCCAAACAGCTCTGGGACAATTCCTGGTGGCCAAATACTTTAGGCACTCCACCAAACCCAATCCTGACCACCAGAAACCTGGGAATCCATATGGACACTACCTTATCCATGAAGCATCATGTTACTACAATATGTGGCAAAGGATTTGCCATATTAGAAATGCTGAAACGCGTCTTTTCTTGGATTCCGATTGAATGTAGACAGATTTTAGTCCAGTCATTACTGATTAGTAGGCTGGACTACGGCAACTCGCTGTTTGTTGGTATGGCGGACTATCTATTCTCAAAACTACAGCTTGTCCAGAATGCGGCAGCCAAAGCTGTCTGCGACAAGAAAAAGTACGATTCTGCTACAAACTGCTTGAGAGCGTTACACTGGCTGCCCATGAGGCAAAGAGCATCTTGTAAAATGCTATGCATTGCCCACAAAACTTTTCATAATACTGGTCCTTACATTCTGCGGAATAGAATCAAGTTCTATGCACCAGTTCGGAACTTACGTTCACAAGCCACAGCCAAAGCAGTCACTACACGAGTAAAACGATCTAGGATGGGTGGACGTGCCTTTTCGCACCTTGCCGCCAAGTGTTTGAATGACCTGCCTATTGATCTACGGTGTATGGATTGTTACCCCACTTTCAGGACAAAATTAAAAACTGCATTATTCCCTAAAATAGAATAAATATTAGCCTCTGGTAATTGCTCATTGTTTACTGCTCAATCTCAGCGCCATGATATCCTTTTCGGATGAGTGTCGCGCTTTAGAAGTACATATAACAATAACAATAACAATAACATTACACAACTGTAAATATTTATCGCTATATGTATGAAATTATTCACCATAATTCAATTTTTCAATACAACTTATTGAACTTATCAGTGTATCTGCAGTTCTTTCTCTCTGACATCTTACTTGACCCCTGTTTTTATACACAATTTACACTTTGTTTTTCAAATCATTATTGAGTATCTATTCCACAGGAGCCACTGTTTTCTCTTAAAATAGTTTTCTAAAAGTGGCATTTTCAGACTTACAATTTAAAATCCCACTTCTCCATGAATTGTGATGTTAAAATGTGAGTCCAGATGCACCAAACTCCAAATCTCTATCTTTTCACAATTGGCAATTACACCTAAATCTTTTTTAAGGCAATTTCAAAGTTTACCTCTGGGAGAAAAAGGATTAGCAGTATGGAGAAAAGTACATTTCCTACCTTTTAAATACAGTGCACCATGCCCATAGCGCTGTCCAGGGCCTACCTTAGGGGTGAATTATGTGTTATAAAGGGGAAGGATTGGTCCTGGCTGGTAAGTTAACTTGCCAGGGCGTCATAGTAGTTTAAATCTGTACACATGTGGCAGGCCTGAGTCATGTTTAAAGGGCAAGCAAGTTGGTGGCACAATCAGTGCTGCAGGCCCACTAGTAGCATTTAATTTACAGGTCCTGGATGTAGGAAGCTGGCTCTGTATATACTATTCCAAAATGAGGTATAGTGTGCACAGAGTCTAGTGGAACCCCAAAGGTAGGCAGAGTTAAAAGTAGACATCACCTTACTCTCTATGTGTGGCAGTGTGGGCGAGCAGTAAGGCTTTATCAGAGAGTAGTGTTAAGCATTTGTTGTACATACTTAATCAGCAAATGATGTCACACACTCAAATACTGAACTCGGATCAATTTGATTTGTATAAATATATTATTTTGTTGTATTTATGTCCTAGAACCAAGCAAGCTTGGCACAGGTAAGTGTAAATGGTACTTTTCAAGGCTGGTTGAACAAAACAAGCACGCTGAATGAAAATGTATTTGTTACAGGTTTGTAAATATTTTCAATACAGTGCAAAGAACTGTTAGATTGGTTTTGATTACTTTACTGATTACTTTTTGGATTACTTTTTATACTCAATGTTATATGCATAGATATCACACTGGCATATTTCCTAGAGAAAAGGTAAGTAAAGCAGTTTTTAGTTATTTTTAGTTTTTCAAGTTCTCATACAAAACTAACTCCACACAACAATTTTCAAGAAAAGCAGTCAATGCAATCCTATGAAAGGGTATTGAGTTATCGGTTTACAGATAAGTAGAAGTTTGTGGGAGTCGGAATTCTGGGGTTAGAACTAGGGTTCCTCCAGGATCAATTATGCACTCTTGAAACATCCTCAGTGGCTCTAGGGCGGCCAGGTGCAGAGTGCTGTGGTCCAATGTTATCCAACGGGGGTTAGGGGGCCTCCATTTGGTGGCTGCTCATGAGTAGGCCACAAGGTTGTGAGAAAAAAGCTCCTGCATTTTAGCTCAGGGCTAAGGGGACTCGAGTTAGCACCCAAAGTACACCTGCAGCAGCGCAGGGCAGCGGGTTCAGGGTGCTGCTTTGGCATTGGTTGTCCTGTTGATTTCAATGGCGATTGTCCGGTTACAACAAACACTGCAGGCTCGAGGACAAAGATCTTATGGATGTGACCACTGGTTGTAAAGGTAAATTGGAATGCTTGGGGATGCTGGGACATTGTTGGCTGGGCCACCCAAGGCTGTGGGATGTCAGGTGCACAGTTGTCTTTAGGCGTCAGGTTTCTTACCAGCTCCGGTTGCGGTCAGAGGCATCCTCCAGAAAGAGGCAGCCGGATTTGCTTATAGATTCGTAGGCAGGTCAGAGATCACCAGATCTCATGCCAGGACCACTGAAGAGTCTGCATTTGGGTGTGGGATCACTCCAATCCATGCTGTGGGCGTAGGGTGCAGACTAGTCCCTGAGTCTGTGGGTGAGCACACCCGGTGCTCACAAGAGACAGTCTTTGGCTTGGAAGGCAGGCCTTCAGATTCTTGAGGCTGCTGGCTGCATGACACACTAGGATTTCGCTGTTGCAGATTCAAGGGGGGGACAGCCCTGTAGGGCTGGGGCCAAGTCAGTGGGCATCCTCCTTCTGTTAGCTTCAGCAGTGCTTCTTCGGTCCGTCTTCTTCTTGGTCGGTTCTTGTCTGAGGAGGCAAGGTTCAGGGCTGACTCTAAATACTAGATTTAGGGGTGTTACAGGTAGGCAAAGGTTAGGTCCACTGGGTCCCTTCCTTGGGGTGGAGACACCCCCTATTATGCCACCCTCCAGTGGGGGGCATATGCCTCACTCTGTGGTTGGCTGGATCCCCCATCTGCAAGATGGAGGGACTGAGAGTTGTGCTTCACCTCACCTCTCCCACCTGAGGGGTGGGGTTGGCAAACGTGGGCACACCTCCCTTCTTCACTTGGTTTTCCTGCTGATTCTCCCACTAAAGTGGGGGTCAGAACCAGTGGGGGCCAGTTGCTGGAAGCAGCAAAGGCATGGGGAAGCTCACAAATGCTGCAATCATTTGAAGCTTCCACTTTGTGGACCCTGCCCATCCCGGGAGAGGAGGCTTGGCACCTCGTCCCATGATGTGCAATTTTTCAGCCCACCAAGCACAGCAGTCTCTCGACCCAGGGGACCAGAAATCAGACACTGAGCGCAGCAGGCTCTTGACCCAGGGGTCCAGAAACATGTCTGGTGGAGGCAGCAGTGTTCAGCCACTCAGCTAGGACACTAGAGTTAGGTCATTCCACTCCTCTGCCTAAAATTGGCCAGTCATTGTAAATTGGCAAATCCTTTCTCCTGCTTATTCCAGTTAGTTTCCACCTTAATTGTTTACTATGTACAGAAAACCTTCAAGTTTTTTAAAATACAAGTTCATTTTTCATCTGAATGTGGCCATTCAGTACTGGCGTATTGTGTCTGTAACCATCTAAAGCACAAAGGGCTGTCCCGCAGTCATGCAAGGCTGTTTTATGAACATGAACCGTCATACGTTCACAGTCTGCATAAAGTGAATGCAATAAAATGTGGAATAAATTGCAACTCAGAAATGGGTAGTTGTTGCATCAGCAATCCATACTCTAAAAAAAAGAAAGATAAAATGCATATTTGTGCAACAAGCACACATCCTATTTCCGTGCCTCTGAGCACCTGTTCATTCAGATGCACAAATGTAGCATATGGAACGGCCCCGGTTAGTTTCATGAAAACAATAACATCAATGCAAGGAACAAACTGCTCCAGAGAGACTGTATTGTGCCCTTCACAGATAAGAGCCTTATCCTAGATAGATACTTTCTCAGAGGAAGAGCATACATGGCAGCTTTTAGTATGCACATATCATTCTGGATATAGGATCATCACGCAGGACAACTTATTTGGTTCAGGGGTGGTGATGCCCGTGGGCAGTTCACTTTAAGCATACACATAAGTACTTTATAAATATTTGTAGGTGCAAACATTACTTTTTTCATATTAGATATCAGTGAAAAAAAAAGAATATTTTGTAAATTGCTTTAACATTAAAGAATCTGCATTACTGTCTGCAGCTGTTTTTTAAATAATGAAGTATTACCTTCTTTATAGCATCCTAGGCTTTTTTATACGTCAAACAGCAGATCAACTGAAAGTTGTGGCATAATACCAGGCTTTGTTTGCTATGAGAAAGTGCATCTTTCCTGAAACTTTTCAGCACAATATTCTACTTGGGCTCTTCAGGTAAGTTTTAGGGCATGATAAAGAAGACGGAAGAGCAATTGTGTCCATCTGAGTTCTGATAGTCAAATATAGATCATTTCCCTTCTTCACAGGGGTCCATCATCTTCTGGGGAACATCAAACGTTCAGCATCATACATTTCAAAATTTCAAAAACTACTTTACTGAATCGAATAACTATTTTGCCTTCAAAGACACCGATGTCAGATGTGAAATTACCTTCCGGACCCCGTGGTGTTTTCCTCTATCATTTGACTGCCAGCTGCACAAAGCTCAATCAAATTAGACTTCACTGAAGTCTCTTGGGAAGAAATTCTGTTTTTCAGTCCTCATCACCAATGAGCAACACATTCTTCTTGCTTAGCTGAAAAGTAATAAAGTGGTCTCAAAACTTTTCAAGACCATTGGCATTCAGACTCAAATTGCCCAAGGAAGGACGTTAATATTAACTGTTAAAGTTCATTCTGCAACACTGACCAGGTTTCATCAATCTTTAATTTCATTAATGTGTGGTATGCATATTAGCCTACCTTTTTCAGATAGGAGTTTGTTCTCAGCGAGGGTCCCAAAAGGACAATTAACATTATAATCTTAGATTACTGGTAAATCCCAAAACCTATTTTGCATAGAAAAGTAACCTGACCTCAACTTTTCTGTACAAAACTTGCTGATTTGTCTGTAATAAACACCTAGTTTTCAATAATTATATTTAATTTTCTTTGATATGGGAAGCTAAATTGTATTTGACTAAGGAACTAGTATGAAACTGTGGCAAAGGAGCTGGGGAGGCTGATGGGACTTTGGGGATGCCCAAGAGTATTTGGGCTGCAACGTTCTGCAAAACCTGAGGTTTTTTGGTAATAGAGAACGGCTACCCAGATAGAGAGTTCTCGTAGTAGACCTGTGATAGTATTAAACCTTGAACCACTCTTCTAAGAACTGCAACTGGCAGCCAGGTTAGCGTATTCCTTAGAGCAGCTGGATTCCTGCTTTTTGCTTGGGTGGCCATAGTATGTTTACTATCCAGTGTGACACTCAGCCTTTTCATATCTGGCTCGGGGGAATGAATGGTCTCCCAAGGAGGAGGTACATCTTAGCTGGTATCAAAGTGACAGGTTGTTGTCAACCATCAAAACTGCCTTTTTCTCACCATTTAGTTTGAAACAGGAAGCAGCCACCCGATCCGTGACCTGCTTTAAACAGGTTTGTTTTTGGGAGATGGAACATGTGTTGGGCGTGAGGGAGCCAATCATCTGCATAAGAAACCATAGAAAAATGGTATCTGACAGAGGACAGATGTACAGATTGAAAAGCGTGGGGCTAAGGGGAGAGACCTGTGACATCCCACATTTCAAGTTGTGGGTCACAGAAGTAATGGCCCCTTGATGACTTGAAAGCTTCTATTGTTTAAAAAAGAAGAGAGCATTTTAATACACTTCCTGTGACCTCAACCTCTTCAAGTCTACAAAGCATGGTAGGGTAGGAGACCCTGTCAAATTCTGCACTCAGGTCGAGGTAAATGATTGCAGCTGATTCACCTTGGTTAAGGACTTTTTTAAGCTCCTCTGTGGCTACCAGAAGCACAGTTTCTTACTGAAACCCCATTTGAGTATGTTGTAGTATGTTATGGGATTCCAGGAATATTGATATTTATCACCTTTTGCAGAAATGTACTGACTCCTGACAGTAGGGAAATAGCCCTATAATTTTCCACTAACTCTGGGTCCAAAGAAGTGTCATGTCCTTTAGGATAGTCCCATCATGTACATACCAATTACATACATTTTGTCCCATCCACACGACTAACGGTCCTACACAGGTGAACTTTCACTTAGTAGCTTACTTCTGTATATTCAACACCAGGCTTTCAGTACTCTATCTTAATCCTTGCCCCAGACGTACATAAACATGTTCCCAGGCATGGCAGATTTATTCTGTATAAAGGTCACCACTTTTTTTCATCCATGGCCAACAGCCTGTTGTGCATGATTATTTTTGTTTAGAAAAGGATTAGCAAAGTATTAGCCAATGTTTTCAAAACATATTGATCGTTGAAGAAACCCTGGAGTGACCACATTAGTATAAAAGACCCTCATTCCCCCTTACAAAACAGAGGAGAATTCCTTCCAGGCTGGACCGAGACTCTGCAGGCTGATCCTTCGACAGGCAGAAACCTGAATTCCTTTGCGATTTACCATTCTCTACGCAGAGACAGGGTCCTTTATTTAGAACCATCAGGTGAGGGGTTTGCACTTCCACAAGGGGATTCGTAGTTCCATCAGGATATATCCTAGCACTTACATACACATGCTTCACCTTCATATCTAGGCTAGGTACATTTAGGTAGGCTACTCATCGTAGGAGTATGCCAACGCTATTGATTTATATATTCTGCTTTTACTCATCTTATTAACACTATGGTTGAAAGGTATCTAATATTTTCGATATTGGTGCTAGCAATCACATTTGTCTGCTCCTGTTTTTTTATTGTTGCAGCGAATATGTTTCATACTTGACTGACGCTTGATCAATAAATAATTATTGAAACCATTTCAATCATCATTCTATGTATGTTCTGAGAAAAGTAAGCACAATTGACTGAGCAAAAGATACTGCATTGTGTTCCACGATACCTGAGGAGTCGTTGTTGTCATGTTCAGTGGTTGCCAGAAACTACCTACACCACTATAGAATACAGAGGGTGGTAGTGGCACTGTAGAGCTAGCTGGTCTAATGGCTGACTCATCCTGTGGGGGTGTCAGAGTCTGTCTGCACACCCAGCCCTCAGTTTAGGGCATCCAAAATGCGCAGGTCCTGGGGGGTCCTAGGAACTACACGACAGAAGGTTTCTTTATTAAGGGTCTGATGATGGCGTACCTCAATGCATTTGGAACTCTGCAGCTATCCCAGGATGAACTGTATATGTCAGTGAGTGTTGAGAAAATGATATTCCTCACTTTTTAGAAGGATGTCTTGGGGTGCCGGATCCAGTGGGGTGCCTGATTTAACCGTTTTTGCTATGGTTAAAGTTTCCCCCTTGCTAACCTTTGGGGATGCAGAAAGTTCAACCTTTGGGCTGTTGGCTCCGGGCTTCTCTCTTGTCCTATTCTTGTGGTCTGACACCCCTACAAATGTGTCTTGAATGAGCCTTGCTTTCCAGAGGAAATATTTGACTAATAGCTCACAGCTGGCTTCCGAGGGAGGAGGGCCTGATCCTGAGGTGACGGGTTTCACAAAGGAATTAACAATATTTTAAGTTTGTTTGAGAATTTAAAGAAGTTATCAATCCTTTCCACTAAATCATCCATCCGGGCTAATACGTTTTTTCAATGGTTTTTGGGAGATAAGTATCATCGTAGCTAACCCTCCACTTCCTTTCCCTTCTTTTACATTCTTTCCTTAATTTTGTTACTTCTGTAGAAAACCACTGGGCTTTGCCCACGGCTGGGGGTATGCTAGATTTTAGAGGGATTAACTCATCTAGGGCAATGTATACCCATTATTCGAATGCTGAATATGCTGTGGAGACATCGGCACACTTGTATATTTACACAGACTCTTCCAACAAGACAAAAATGTAAGTGAACCTACTGTACTTGCCTTTAATGAGTAAGCAGTTAATAATATCCTTAATGCACCATCAAAATTAAGAGATATAAACATATCCCAATCCTTCTCGCAGTAGGATGCCTGAGGATCACTGTCTCTACTAAAGAAAAAATGAATTATGACATCCTTGCAGACTGCAAACATTACAGAGTATTTCAGGGCAAAATGAGCACAGTAGGGGCCTGACAGTACCAAGAAGTTTCTTTGACGATTTGGTGTTCCGAATAGAATGGCGTTATATTTCCTGCAAATGTGCCAGGGACTCCCTAGTGTTGATTATCAACACAGCCAACACATCTCTGGCGAAATGCTTGTTAAACTCCAAGTAAACTCCAAGTTAGCAAGAACAGTTTTAAAAGCTTGGTTCTCTATTCCTAAAGAGACTAAAAACAACCAACAAAGATTTCAGGTACCACAAGGATTTTCCCACAGTCAAAGATTAGCAAACTACAGAAACACATTCCCAAGTTCAGTCATAAATCAAACTTTCCCTAAGAGTCAGACGAATATTACAATACTGCTTATGAACAGACATAATAACAGAAGCAGAGACTGTGGAAAAGAGCCACACCACCGAACTGGTCTTAGTTATGAGAGTAACTAGGGAGGGTTCTATCCATATGTTTCCCTATATGTTCATCCTCCCCTTACAACAACCTATGTTCTTCTTTGGATATCGGTCTACTTCCATTTTTAGAAAGATCCAGGTATGAGGAAGGATAAAATAAAAAGAGATCACAGGGATAAAACAGATAGAGGAAGCTCAGAGGTTCAAAAGGAGTAAGAGGCATAATATTCAGGCAGAACCAAACAAAGGTGCAACTTAGCAGTGAATCCCACCGTCACCCCTTTGACTAAGATGAAATTATAGATACTCATTAAAGGTTTGGGCTATTATTAGCATCAGATCTATTTATAAAAAGGTCCTGCTTTCAGGAGTCCAGCAAACCACAGAGCTACTGTTGCCTGCACTACCCAAATTCACAGGAAAGCACTTGTTACAGTTTCAGAGTGACCCTTTATCAGTTCAACATAACCCAGCTGGCTCCAGTCCACCCCTAGGGCTTCACGGGCAGAAACACTAGATATGGAACACGCCTTCAACACACATGGAAGATTGCAGCAATAAATCACATATTGCCCCAGGATGTAATACCAAAAGAAATAAGTGAGATACACACACTCATAAACACAAACACACAACAGAGGCCCAGCTTTTGGCCCAAGGACACAATACTAGTACAGCCGATCAGTTTGATTCATCAGATAAGATCCAAACTATGTCCTACAGTGAGTGCCACCCTAAATAACGCAGATGACACACCCGGCCATCTGAACCACCTCAGAATGTGACTTTCAGTTGACATTTGTGGCCCGTGCTATCAGGGTGGGATCATGAATATAAACACAATTTATAGCCCAATGTACCAGTATTTCCTTCCCAAAGGGGGATGAGCTTCTCTTTATTTCATCAGCTGTACAGTATAAAGCATGCCATGTACCTAATGCAAGTTGAATTCCAGCATGCAACTGTTAGAGATGATGGCTGCTATTCCCAGCTATTGTTGTTTAATGACATTTAAACTTTTCCTGATTGCTAAGTCATGCTGCTCTCTTTTTTGATAGTCAGAACCTGCATCAACACTATGGGCCTCATTACGATGTTGGTCGGCAAGGCTTCAGACTGCATTTGGATTTTCCTAACACGTGTCGGAACCCATGTTTTAACCGACTTGGAAACATTTCAGACCAATCAATTACGATAGAAGGCAACTGTTCGGTCTTTCCGACTCGGTTCCGACCGGCATTCAGAGACTATGTGTCGGTCATAGCCGAATCATACAGGTCTATAGACCACATTTCCAACTGATGTAGTGCGTTGTCGGATTCAAACAGCTTTTCCGAATTGGTCTGTCTGACACGAAACAGCTGTCAGAAACTGACTTTGAGGGCCTGTAGCAGGCCCCCCTTTACCTTGAGGTATTTGGATCGGGCCCGTGGGGGTACCCCTGAGACCCTTTTTTCCAACGATGTACAGTGTGACAGACACCTGTGACAGGGTGCTAGGTTTTCCGCAACCACCCCATTTTTCAATGGGAGCCTGTGTTCCGACCGACAACACAGGCTCCCATTGAAGTCAATGGGAGTCCGACTGAGCAGTGTTCACAAACATCATAATCGGTCGGTCGGACTTGCAGAACCTGAGTCGGCCAGAACCGATTCCGACTCGGAGTCAGTCAAAATCCTTTCTGACCAACAACGTAATTAGGCCCAATGTACCTAATCCCAAGCTGAATAAATTTAACCAATGCAAACTTCCACGAAGTGAGACTCAAGGCCTTCTTTCACACCACAGATCCTGCCCTTAATACGACAGGGTTTAAGAATACATCAGTATTCTAACCACATGTACATACTCTACTTCCAGATGTCTTAACATTTGAGCAGCCTGAGCAGCGCAACATCGACAAGGGATCTTATAATGCTCCGCAAACCATGATTTAAAGTACTTTTTTCAGCGGTTCGAACTGGGTCCTTGTATCCGGCCCATGCTCTATTCAATTTGCCCTTAACTAGTGACTTTGTCCGGTCTGGTATGTATGACCATATAACCAGAGTTCTGCTTCTAGGCATTATTTGTACTTAAAACTTTAAAAATTCTGGTTGTACTGACAGGATTTTTGTTTAGCGTCAAGTAATTATTATATTTGATTCTATTTTTCTAAGTTGGTGTGAGATGTGTACTGTGTTGTATTTTCACTTTATTACTGTGTGAAGTGCAGATTAAATACTTTACACCTTGCCTCTATGTTAAACCTGACTGCTTGTGCCAAGCTTTCTGAGGATTAAGCACAGGTTAATTTGGGGTTGTTTGTGTTTCACCCTGACAGATATTGTGGTTTCTGTTTGAATAGGGGTTCACTCCACTCGATCAGTAACCCAATTTGCAATGTCATACTGTCACATGTTGATTAATGTTTTAAGACAATCATATGGCCTTTTTAAGGGGGTGCTACTTTGCTTCTTATGATAACATTATTGCAATGTGTACAATTATTACATCAGACAATGTTACAGTGTTTAATATTGGATGGTTTTTTCTTGGAATCTGAAAGAATTTTCTTGATGTTTTTCGATCTCTGGTCGCAAAACATACGTTTCTCATTGAGTAATTCACCCACAACCTGCAAAATTGCCTATTGTCCGTTTATGATTCATTTAATATTGGAGCTCATGGTGGAAAATTCTGACCCAAATGTGAATCTAATATTAGCAGTGTTTATTGTTTTTACAGCAAGTCCATTCTCCCAATGCTCTGAGACCTTTGCACTGATTTTCATATAATGTTCTCAGGCCACCCTCGAACCCTCATTCTCACCTTGGGCTCCTCCCATATATTGAAATACTTTTAAGGGAATATATTCAGAATTAGTTGCTTTGGCAAGCATGGTGTGAAGAAGATATGAAAAGATTAGTGTTAGATCTGCATCAAATGATCATGTCGTGTGACCATTCACATGTTTCTTCACTTTGCTCTTACACACACGGGCCTCAGACCATTATCTCCAGCTGGTACACAATGACATATTTCCTTGCTAGCTGTAATAAAATGCCCCATTTCCTATAGGTTTAGTTCTTGCAAGTCTTTTCTTCAAATTTCAATTCACCTAAATCATTATGAATTACGGGGCATATTTATGATCGGAGTTGCGTCCAAGGTGTTGTATGAGCAACGCAAGCCCTAAATGAGATTTATGAAGCCAGACAAGGTCACTTTGCTTGACCCTGAGTGGCTCCATAAATCTGGAGTACATCTGGACTACAGCAATGCTGAGCAGAAAATGGGCATTGTGCGGGTGTCCCCACGCAATTCCCATTGTTTTGGGACACATTCCCAGATTTACCAGAACTGGTAAACCAGGAATGCGCCAAAAAGATATGCCTTCTCAGAAGAATCTTCCAGACGTAATGAGGAGAAATATCTTTATTTCTTCTTGTTACTTCCTCTTTCTATGTGTTCCACATTCTACAGCACATGCAGAAAAAGGACTTTGCCTCTCATGACTGTTTTTGTGCAGGAAGTTGCCCCTTCCTGCACAGGCGTAGGCTGCAGGTATTTAACACCTGCCTGGAAAGGCAGTATAATCCATCCCTTTTTTAAGCATAGCGACCACCGCAATCCCTCGAATTTTAGACTGATATCCTTAATAGACTTAGAGGCCAAACTCTACGCCTCCTATATCCTACTCGAATTACAAGCTTGGATATCAGAAACAAAAATCATGCCAACATTTCAAACAGGATTCAGGCAAGAAATGGGAACAACAACTAACCTAACTTGTTAGTTGTAAAGATCACAGCTGACCAGCTCGCCATATCCCTGAGCCAGAACCCTCCTGCCAGCTCAGCCAACCCCAGCCATGCTGCCAACAACCTCACGATGTGGATCAGCAACTGCGCAGACGACCTCGCCCCACTGAGGACCCCGCCCAGCAGACACGGCAGTAAGAAAGCACCATGGTACACCGACAAACTCAAGAGATCCAAGAAGAAATGCCGAGCCCTCGAGAGAGAGCCTGGCGCAGAGACCCGACACCAGACAACATGACCACCCTCAAGCACGCCACTCGAAAACACCACCAACTGATCCACACCACCAAGAAAACAGCTTTCAAGGAACGGCTGGACAACAACGCCCACAACAGCAAGGAACTCTTCAACATCGTCAAAGAGCTCTCCAACCCCAGCGCCGGAAACAACGACATCACCCCATCGCAAGACCTCTAAAACTCCCTCGCCTCGTACTTCCACAACAAGATCGCAGACATACACAACAGCTTCAGCACACAGCCGACGCACCCCATGATCACACCAGCACTCCTCACCACCACCCTCCACGCCTGGACCCCGATCAACACCGAAGAAACCCTCCGCACGATGAACTCCATCCACTCCGGATCTTCAACCGACCCCTGCCCTCACCACGTCTTCAACAAGGCCGACTCCGTCATCGCTACCCATCTACGGGACATCATCAACGCCTCCTTCAACACCGCAACCTTCCCGGAGAGCTGGAAGCATGCCGAACTCAGCGCCCTCCTAAAGAAATCATCAGCCGACCCCACCGACCTCAAAAACTACCGCCCCATCTCGCTCCTCCCGTTTCCTGCCAAAGTCATCGAGAAGACCGTCAACAAGCAGCTGGCCGCCTTCCTCGAGACAAATGGATCCCTCGACCTCTCGCAGTCTGGCTTCCGTGCCAACCACAGTACCGAGACTGCCCTCATCGCAGCCACTGACGACATCCGGGCCCTGCTTGACAACAGTGAAACAGTGGCCCTCATCCTCCTGGACCTCTCCGCGGCGTTCAACACTGTCTGCCACCGCACGCTAGTTCAGCGCTTCAGCAACATCGGAATCCAAGAGAAGGCACTAGAATGGATTACCTCCTTCCTCGCCGGAAGGACACAGAGAGTCCGCCTCCCCCAGTTCAGATCAGAGGCCACCGAAGTCATCTGCGGTGTTCCTCAAGGCTCCTCGCTCCGCCCCACCCTCTTCAATGTCTACATGAGCCCCCTTGCGGCCATCGCACGCCAACACAACCTCAACATCATCTCCTACGCCGACGACACCCAGCTGATCCTCTCCCTCACCAACGACCCCACCACCGCCAGAGCCAACCTACACGAAGGGATGAAGGACGTAGCCGAGTGGATGATGAACAGCCGCCTGAAACTGAACTCAGATAAGACGGAAGTCCTCAGCCTGGGACGACTCCTGGTGGCCCCCTGCCCTGGGCAGCGCACCCAAACCAACGGACCATGCACGCAACCTGGGCTTCATCCTGGACTCCTCCCTCTCCATGACCAGACAAGTCAACGCCATCTCCTCGTCTTGCTTCAACATCCTACGCATGCTACGTAAGATCTTCCGGTGGATCCCCACCGAAACAAGGAAGACGGTCACCCAGGCCCTCGTCACCAGCCGTCTGGACTACAGAAACACCCTCTACGCCGGAACCACCGCAAAACTCCAGAAAAGACTACCTCAGCACGACTCATCCTGAACATCCCCGACACAAATGGATGGCCCAAGGAGCAACAGTTAAAGAACAAGAGTATTACAAGTACTTGGGAATCACAATCACAAAAGGAGTAAACTACAAGGATCACAAAATAGCACTAAAAGCAAAAGTCCAATCTTTAATCTTTGCGTACCGTTCTCTTAAGGAAAAAATGGACTGTCCCAACTATAACCCTTTGTTAAAAGTAATGGCAGTGCAGATTATGCCCACCCTATCTTATGGTCTAGTCAAGTGGTGTGGCAAGGAGGTTAATCTTTTAAATGATTTACAGATGAAAATTTACAAATCGGTCTTTAATTTGCCAAAATCCGCCTCAGCCTCACAAGTCAGGCTTGAATTTGGACTGCAAAATCAGAAGTTCCGGAGCATGAGCGGCTTCGTGAAATTCTGTTATAAACTTAGATCTGCAGACCCAGAGACATTGGACTGGCTAAGCTGGGAGGAAATTAAAAAACAGGGCGAAACCCCGAACACCTGGGGAAAGTATCTGAAACTCACTGTGGAAAAGTTGGAGCTGGAAGCAGTCTGGAAATCTGGGACTGACAAAGCAAGTCCAAGTAAATTAGCCAATACGTCAGCAAAAAGGAAATCCTTTTTGGAGGACAAAGTGCTATTGGCAAAACGTCGGCATGCCTGGACCATTATGAACTCCTTCACAACCCAAAAACCACACGCATATCCACTTCAGTGGTCATCTAAAATAGGCTTTTACAGCCTATCAGATGGGGATGCACGTCTCAAAGGATTTACTATCTGTTTGGAAACCGTCCCACCAGACGAAACAATTTCGCCTGTGTGGATTCAAAACTGAAACCCTTGTCCACCTTTTCTGTATATGTCCGGCCCTGATAAGTCAGAGATTACTCCTAATGAAATCCATATTCAACGTGCTGAACATCCCCTCTTGCAGACATGCAGTCACAAACTGGCTTGGAGGCTCC
Organism: Lissotriton vulgaris; assembly: GCF_964263255.1. Classification (NCBI taxonomy): domain Eukaryota; kingdom Metazoa; phylum Chordata; class Amphibia; order Caudata; family Salamandridae; genus Lissotriton; species Lissotriton vulgaris. The sequence goes on along the minus strand of NC_141690.1, from coordinate 316,069,189 downwards.
TCCATAATCCTGGCATGCCGAGGAGTTAAATTCATGGCAGAAGCAAGAAAATGCCTAGAACTAACAGAACAGGAGTACCAGCCAGTTGGCAGGACAACAGGGTCACCCTAACCCCTGGATCTTACTTGCCCAGTCCCCAACAAAAAGAGAGACTGAGGGACAATAATTTTAGTATTTCAAATGTTGCACTGTTATTTTATCTTGCAAATTTTTTAACAATTTTAACTAATTATGCAAATAAAACTTTTTGACTTGGTCTTTTGACTTTGAAGAGGGCTGGGTCAGTTACAGAGACAGACCCAGAGACACACCTAAACCTAACTCTGATAAACTAACTTATGTGGCCTCAGTCTCATCCATCCCCAATGAAGTTAAAAAAATAAAACCAAATCTTAACAAAATAGTGGAGAATAATAAATTGTAGTGACAACCATTGAACTTTGCATTAGAGATATGTTGGTTTACAATTCACAGACAACGCACCCTGCTCCAGCAGGGACTGGTACCCATTGGAGTCTTCCCGCAGTTATTGATTACTACCCCTGCAGGATATGTTAGGCTGCCCATGTACAAGTACCACTAAGATTTTTAATATTGACACAATTAAAGCACGGGACATTAAAACAGACATGAACTGTGTAAATTTAATTGCATGATTACCTGTGTCTATAATTTAAATTTAAGACACAGCGGGATGACATTAAGGAAGGGCTGCACCCTTAAAGGAGAGCATCAAAGCAACATGAGATGCTTGCACAATTCCAGAAAAATTACCAGCTATTTTTTGACAAAGCAAAACACCGAAATTTACATCTGTTGTGTCCTGCGAAACACATTCTAGTGTCTCGACAGACACAGAGTTAGTAGCCACTCCCCGATGGGAGTGGGCACACTTGCACCCCCATATGCTTGCCTCACAGGCGTCACGAGTGATGTGGGCTTGTCAGTAAAAGGGCCCGGGTGCACATGCTCGTGGCCAGTTACCAGTATCAAAGTCACTGTGTGCGTGTGCATTCTTTCACAAGTATGTGGACCTAGCGCCCCCGACATTGCAGGCATCAAGTCGGTAATATTCGAAAGAGTCAGACAAACCCCGTCAGTCTAACATACAATCTTAACAAAGAGCAGAGATTGGTGTATTGTCTAAAAACAATAGCATTGCTTGGCTTCCAATGAGCATCCGTTGATACACAGCAGCAGTTCTCTCCATTTGTTCCGGTCCCGTCTCTAGGGTTTGCATACTGCAACATTTAACATGTAGTCAGTCACAATGCGGTCCCTTCATTCCCAGACACGACCTTCCGCCACCTATGACGGTTTATTTAGGATTATGCCCTTAACCTAATAAGTCATGAGGCCATGCAAGTCAGAGCAGCTTTTAATGCAAGAATATGATCCCAGGGGGCGTGGCTAGCAGCCAACGATGGCGGCCGCAGCTTAGGGAGGCTCCTGGGCAGAGGCGGCTTTCCGCGATAATCCGCATCATCATCCTGAGCTTCACTGGCGGAAAGGGGCAGACCGGACCCGGTGTCCGTGTGGCGAGCAGCGTGGAAGTCCCTGAGAGCGGCGGCGGCCCGAACGGGCAGAATCACATCCTCGGGAGGCGGAGGAGGAGCTGGGCCTGACTGCAGCCGAGGAGCCGCGGACTACCAGTGCCATCAAATCCGGACGGAAGTGTCCAGCAAGCGGGGGTGAGTGGCAGGAAGCGCCGGCTTACCGAGCGCTTCCCCCGACAACACCGCAAAGCTACCCTCCCGTCCACCCAGACACACAGACGCCCACCACGGCAACCCGACAGCACTCCCCGGTCACACACGCGTCCTCCAGCAGCGCGACGGGAGCTGCGCAGGGTCACCCAGTGCCGCCATTACACGGCCCCAGCGATAGAAGACGCCGGACCCCGGCTGCGGCCGCCAAAACCGCTCAGTGACCGGCAACGCTACACGGCGGCCACAGCGGGCGAGGGTTAAAGACACCACAGCCTTTTCACCGGAATCACCGGGGGCCATACGCACGCGGCGCCACCTGAGGGGCAAGAGCCTGGGCAACACCCACATCAAGGGGGCACTGAGGAGAATCATAACGCGACGGCCCCGGCCGGTGTGAGTCGCAACTTACAACGCACCGCCGCACTCCCCTTTCAACCCAGCGCTGGGGGGAGGCTCAGCGCCTGGCCGGTGCGCATTCACTAGGAGAGCGTCGCACCACTGCATGACGGAGAGGAGACGCCACCCCCCACTGCGGTGGCCTTGTACCTAGTCGCAGACTACCACCGGTGCGCAAGGAAGCGGCACTGTGCAACCCGCGCACGGTCATTTTATCCACCAGGCAGTGTAATCCACGGCAGCGCCATGTCCCATAGGGGCCCTAGAAACAACTCGACCCAGGCCAAGCTGGACAAATTCGCATTTGAGAGGCACTCACCGCCCCAAGACCAACAAAAGGCCGCCGGAAAAGCGGCGGAAACCGAGGGGGCGAAGAAGGCCACACTGGACGATGTCCTAGCAGCGCTGGCCCAAGTACAAACGACGGTGGGTGCCACGGCAACGGAAGTCACCTTGATAAGGGCGGATCTCCAAAAAATGAACGAGAGGGTCAAACAGGTCGAGGTGGTCACTAAGTCGCTGGTCGAGGATGTGTCCGAATTGCAAATAGCAGTAGAACGGCTGCAAACCGATAACAGACTGCTTAGGGACAAACTGGACGATCAGGAAGGGCGCTCCCGACGCAATAATGTCCGAATTTTAGGTGTGCCAGAATCAGAGGACACGGGGGCTATGGACCTCTACGTGGAGGACTTGGTCAAGACTCGGCTTAAGCCCAAGGGACTCTCAAACTTCTTCTCTGTCGAAAGGGCGCACCGTGTTCCAGGAGGCAAGCCCAAGTCGGGGGCCGCACCACGACCGATACTGGCTCGGTTGTTCAATTTCCGGGATCGGGACGCCATCCTGCAGGCCGCTAGAGTGGCACCGACCATCCAAATTCAGAACTCGAAGATTGCTTTCTTCCCGGACTATACGGCTGAGGTATCTAGGAGAAGGAAAACGTTCCTGGAAGTCAAAAAGACCTTGAGAGATAAAGAACTGCCGTACTCAATGATCTTCGTGGCTAAACTACGAGTGGTAGCAGACAAGAAAGTGTGGATCTTCGACTCCCCTGGAGCAGCCCGGGACTGGCTGGAGGGTTGGCACACCGTTGGACTACAGCGCAAAACACACAGACCGGATCGAGACCGTGGAGGAGGTAGCGGAGCGGACTCGCAAACATCAGGTCGAGCGGAGGGACCGGACCACTCACCATCCCATGGGTTTGAAGGAGGAGGCGGGAATGAATGAACCCGACCTTGGACACTGGACACTAAGCAATCGCCGAACGCCGAACTAACCCATACTTTCCACAGCTACACGTAGACGCCGGCATGGCTGCCCCAAGAGCCTTCAGGGAAGCCGCCTGCCTGGGGAGACACTCTCCCCCCTACAAGCAAGTACTCTGGTTTTGGGATGGGCAAAGCACTCTGCTAAGTTGGGGTGGCGGGCAGTTGGAGGTCCGTTAAGCAGGGGGGCAGGGAGGGGGGTTTGTTCTGAATTGTTTATGTTAGGAATGTGCATTATGGGTCGAAGACAATGTTTCAGTACCTATGGGGATGAGAACACATTGCTTGAAACAGACAGTGACATTATGCCCCCATGATGCCTCTAAACGCTTTGCTGCGCAACGACGCAGCCGCTAAACCGGTCACGTCTCTGGGGCACTGCATCATGTCCCTAATCCCACCCGATGGCTAACAATCCCGTCCCGGCAGAGGGGGTGACCCACTCTGACGCACAATGCCCACCTATGACCTTGCTGTCCTGGAATGTGAGAGGTTTGGGGGACAAGGTTAAGCGGGGATTGGTACTGACGGCTATTAAGCGCTTGCGACCTACTGTGGCCCTGTTGCAAGAGACGCACCTGGTGGGGGGGGCCACGAAGGCCTTGGATAGGCGAGGCTACAAAATGTGGGCCCTCTCTGCTTTCACGTCCGGCTCTAGGGGGTCGGGCATACTAATACAGAAGAACTCACGTTTCATGCCCCTATCAATTAAAACGGATGATCAGGGCTGCTTTGCGGCCGTGCAGGGACAGTGGGAGGGGAAACTCTTTAATCTAGTATCGGTGTATGTGCCACCTGCTTTACACTCGGTCCACCTCCCAAGACTAGGGGACTTCCTTTTAACTCTCCCCGAGGGTGAGACCGTACTAGGGGGGGACTTCAACGCGGTCATAGACCCACAACTAGATAAACACCCCTCACCCAACCAGACAGGGGGGGAAACATACTTTCGACGATTCACCACGGCAATGGGCATGACAGACATTTGGAGACACCTGCACCCGGGCACGAAGCAATACACATTCCACTCAGCGGTGCATGGCAGCCTGTCACGCATCGATTATTTCCTGGCACTGGGGGAGGCCCTTTGTCATGTAGATACCCTGGAGATTCACCCTCGTGGTATTTCGGACCACTCACCGCTCACACTGACGCTTTCCCTACAGACGAGAGCACGTAGGCGCATTTACCCCATGCACGCATCATATTTTAAAATCCCACAGGTTTCGCAAAGCACTCAAACGCACCACGAAACACTACTTTCTTGAAAATACACATTCAGTACGCTCACCGGCAACGCTCTGGGAGGCCTATAAAACAGTTCTGCGGGGACAAGCCATTAACACCATAACCGGACATAAGAAACAACAATCGCAGGAGCTAGCCGACCTAGAGATTCCGTTGAGGGAGCGGACGGCGGCGCATGAGTCTCACCCTTCTCCAGATGCCCTGCACGCACTCACTCTCCAGCAGCAGCTGTACAATGATCACCTACGGTTGGTGGTCAAGGGTCTCTTAACCGACACCCAGAACAGGATCTATGAAGTGGGGGACAAAGCGGGGAAAATGCTGGCGTGGCTCGATAGGCGTGAGGGTAACTCCAGGGGAGTCCAATGTTTGAGAGATGAACAGGGAGTGACGCACACCGATCCCAGGCGCATAACAGAACTACTTGCGTCCCATTTTGAACGAGTGTACACCCCGGCTCGTACAATTACACCGGAGAGTGCCAGGGCACTCTTGGCACCGATTGAGGTTCCTACCCTCTCACCGGAGGCGTCGACCGAACTGGAGGCAGACATCACAGCCGACGAAATCCAGATGGCCATCAAGGCACTGAACCCGGGCAAAGCATTGGGACCGAATGGGATACCCATAGAATGGTATCAAGTTATGCCAGACACCCTTAGCACGCATCTGCTGGGGATGTTCAAGGAATGCCTGGAGAGGGGTTCCCTTCCACCAGACCAGCGTGAGGCCACTATAATACCAATCCCCAAGCCGGGCAAGCCCCCGGAGGACTGCTCCTCCTATCGGCCAATTTCGTTATTGAACGCGGAAGTGAAAATCTTGGCCAAACTTTTGGCACAGAGGATCCTGCCCCATCTGTCCTCGATTGTACACCCGGATCAGTCCGGGTTTATGCCGCACAGGAACACAGCTCTGAACTTGCGGCGACTGCATGGTATCCTGGCCAGAGCTGACACCATCACCACGCCGGCAGTAATCCTGGCACTTGACGCCAAAATGGCATTTGACCTGGTGGAGTGGGAGTACCTTTTTGAAACACTGACGCATATGGGGTTCGGGCCTCGCTTTCTAGCGTGGGTTAAACTACTGTACACAGCCCCGATGGCTCATGTGGTGGCGAACGGCCACATTTCCCGCACTTTTCCGCTGGGTCGGGGCACGCGACAGGGGTGCCCTTTGTCGCCCCTGTTGTTTGCCATCTCCCTGGAACCACTTGCGACTTTTATACGAGCCTCCCCCCTCCTCAAGGGTATACCGGGGACTGGGGGTTGGGAAGACCGTCTGTCCCTCTACGCAGACGACATGCTGCTGTATCTAACAGACCCCAAGGAGGGTATACCGGCCTTGTTACGCATTTGTGACACGTACGGCAGGATATCCGGCTACACGCTAAATTGGTCCAAGTCAGAGATATATGTCCTCCGGGGTCCGGCCCCAGACCTCGACGAAACTTGCCCGCTGCGACTGACGGGAACTTCCTTTAAATATCTGGGCATACATGTCACTAGGGACCCGGTCGAATTCATGGATAAGAATCTGAAGCCGCCCCTGGATAGACTCAAGCGGGATGTGGAGTTTTGGTCCGGCCTGCCGTTAACACTCCTCGGCAGGGCGGCGCTTTACAAGATGATGGCGTTACCACGCTTCTTGTACGTCCTCGACAACTCGCCCTATCCGGTGCCACCCAAATTCTTCCAGAAAGTAGCAGCTCTAGTTTCTAACCTACTGTGGGGCAACCGCCCGGCGCGAGTGGCACAATCCAAGCTGCACAGAGACTGGTATGGTGGGGGCATTGCGCTACCGAATCTGAAATTGTATTATTGGGCTGCACATTTGAGGCACATTAATCAATGGATACACGCACCACACACCGAACCAGCATTTCACTCAGACAGGGAGCAGTTGGGAGCTGATAGTCTGTTAGGTCCACTATATGATCACCGCAAGGTGCGTACTCTGGTCGGCCCCACCAAGTTGACGGTGCAGATATGGCACGCAGCTACGGCAGCTCTGGGCTGGAAGGGGAAAATCACAGGGATGACTCCGCTGTGGGACTCTCGCGTACTGGGCAACCTGAGGAACACCAAGGGATTCACACAATGGGACACAATAGGCATCTCCGTGGTGGGTGACCTATGGGAGAGGAATGAAGTAATCCCCTTTGCCCGACTAAAAGAACTCTATGAGTTCAACGACAGGGAGCTCTACAGGTACATTCAGGTACGCCACGCACTGCTTGCAGCCATTCCAGCAGACACAATACTCACAGAGTCCGCACCCTTGGAAGATCGCCTACTCACAGATTGCATGTTAGAACGGGCAACATCCCTCACTTACCGCAAGCTCCTCAACAACAGCCCTGAACCAACATCACACCTGAAGGAGAAATGGGAAGGGGAGGTTAACGACATGGATGAACATGAATGGAACGCAGCTCTTGGGTCCCCTAAAGAAATAGGCATCTCGGCACGCATGCGACTGGTGCAATTTAAGATCCTGCACAGGGTTTACTATACAAGGACGATGTTACATCGTATACAAAGGGCGCCCCATCCCTACTGCCTGCGCGGGTGTGGGGAGGAGGGCACGTTCTTCCATACCATATGGGATTGCCCTAAGATCCAGGAATACTGGAGACAAGTACTCCGCACACTCTCACAGGCACTAGATCACTCCATCTTACCTGACCCACGGAGGTGCTTGCTAAATATATGGGAGCCTACTGACTTGACCCGATACGAGCAACTTTGGGTCACGGCGGGGCTAATGGTAGCGAAACGTGACATAGCACAGCGCTGGGGGGCAGCGGAACTCCCAACCAAGTCCCAGTGGTGCTTGAACATGGATCGAGTGATGTTGACCGAGCGAGCAGTGTACATCAACCGAGCCTGCCCCGGGAAATGGAATAGGATATGGCTGAAGTGGAATGAGTACAGGGGGGACATCTGCGAACCCTTGCGAGAGGATGATCTGGATGAATCTGATGAGGAGGGCGAGGAGGGCTAAACCTGGGCGGGGGTGGGAGTGGGGGGAGGGCCTGGGCTGCTGTAGGAGATCGCCTCTTAGTACTTAGACAGATGAGTCTAAGGGGGTAGGGGCGGTTGGGGAGAATAGAGGCATGTACGTACTGGGTAGGACTGTCAGATTCCCATGCTCCAAAGTGACACTAGAGACTTACAAAGCACTGATTCGTGTCAGACCACACTGTCATTCCTAACTGTTGTTGTTATGAGTTTGTTATTTTTCAAAAAACAAAAAAATCTCCATCAAAACCTCAATTCCTGCTTTGAACAATTGCGCAACTGGCACTTTTATTTTCTCAGCACTCTCTGTCAAGAACTTGATTATTAATGTGGTATGATTGTCCATTTTGCTGAAAATCTCTATTTGCAATGATCCTCCGATAGCGGCCGGCCCTCGGGGTTGTAGGCATTCCGCTGTGTACTATGCAAAGTGCAATAAAGTTTTGGGAAAAAAAAAAAAAAAAAAAAAAAGAATATGATCCCAGTCACAAACCTCCCCCTGTTGGGGTGGTTCCTTAGGACCACAGCCTTCACCCATTCAGTAATGAGACCATACAAGGATTCACCAAATTAGTCATGAGACTATACGAGTCTAGGGACCTTTGGATTCAAGACAGTGATTCCTTCACAAGTACATCACTTGTCATGTTTGCAGCCCATTATATATATATTTGGCATCGTACAAGTCATTGAGCTTGTCACTCAGGTAGTCTGGTCCACTTACTTGACCACTAGCTACATACACCTGGGTTCTAACTTTGCCCTTTAAGTTTTTCTATTCGCATTTCTTTTTATTCAGCAAACCCATGCTTTTAATAGGTTCCACTAGCCACTGACTACATTTCCCATGGTCGCAACTATGACGTACTACGCACTGACTTGGTGGTTACCCATGTCTAAACAGGATTTTCGCTTTATACAGGCGTTTTTTCCACCATAAATGCTAGGTATGCCCCCATTTGTTTACCGTTTGCAGTGTCCTTTAGCACAATACCTTTGCAGAGGCATTATACATATGCATGGAGTGACAAACATTGCTTCTTCTTTTTTGACGTTGTCTCGTATACATGTTCCTAATATGTCCATGAGTTACGGTACTAACAAGCGAGTATATTCAAGTGCGTGGTTGATGTGTAGCAGGTTTGCATTAGGCAGTGGCAGTGACCCAGGAATGATTTTAAGGATTCAGATCCTGATGAAATCCTAAGCCCCAGCATGGTGCTGATCAATGGCTGAAATCTGCTGACCCACGTGATGCAGGAGTAAGAATTCTACCTTGGCATCGCAACTTCGGGCCTCATTTATGAGGCTGTGCGTCACAATTATGCCGCCGGTGCGTCACTTTTTGTGGCATAAAAAATGTGCCTTGTTGCGCCATATTTACAAAGTGACGTATCTAGGTAGATGCGTCACTTTGTAAACCCCTGTGCCACATTATACCTGCGCCAGGTATAATGTATGCAAGGGGGTCGTTTTGACGCAAGAAAGGGTCATGGAAGTGACGCAGTGAAAGCTATAAGATTTCACTGCGCCATTTCTTGGCCGCTAATGCGTCAAAATCTTACGCTTGCTTCATGGCAGGCGTAGGACTGACGCAGGCACTAACAACATGGGACTTGCCCATGTGAAAGTACACATTGCCGGAGTTGCGTCACTTGTGTGACACACTCCAGCAATGCGTCACTTTTGCGCCTACAGATTCGTCAGAAACACTGACGTATCTGTAACTCCTTGCGACATGATGCGTCATATTATAAATATGACACATCAATCATGACGCAAGGAGTGCGCACTGAGAAGTGACGCATCGCTGCTTTCACGCAGCGATGCGTCATTTCTCATAAATGAGGCCCGACGTTTTTACAACAGTCCCCCCCAACCACCCCGCACCTGCCGCCTTTCCCCCGCCCTCACAAGATTAAAGTTAGTCTAAGGCAGCACCACTGGGATTTTTAGACTGCTGTGTCAAATGGATTCTTCACTAAAAAAAGAATCACCATAATTATTTCTGACAAATAAGGCAGCCCAATGATGACGTATGCCATCGAGGTTGTTGGATGAGGGTTTGCCTTAGAGTCTTCTGTGAATGGGCAGGCACTTATTCCATCTATGAGTAATAGTGGCTTTCTCTAGTAGCAATTTAATACCCATTTGAAAATCCCATCCTAGCATTGTGATTTCTTGTTCGATTATGCCTATAGGTGAAAAAAACAGAACATTCAGCATGCACTCTAAAAACCACAGCGAAAACTGCTGTAGTTAATAGAACATAGAAGAACATCAATTAATATTGTTGTAGCGGGTGAGCTAAATGCAACACGGCAATGCAGTAAATTGCATTACCGCTATCCACTTTGCGCACAGTAGGATGTCATTTGCAGGTACACCGTAGTTAATGATGAATTCCATAATATTAAGTATTTGCCACAGAATTGTTCTAAAACAATTAAAAACTAGCAAGAATTGTAGTGTCCTCCACTAAATCACAGAATAACACATCCCTGGCTGCCTGACTGCATATTTATTTATTTATTATTTATTATTTAGGCTTGTAAAGCGCGACAGCTACCCATAAGGGTCTCCCGGCACTAAAATACTGCGGCTAACAAAGGATGGTTGGCCAAATAGTTATAGATCGAAAAGCGAGGTCTTGACGGCTTCACGAAAACAAATAAGGCTGTCCTCGGACCGTATGGCCAAAGGAAGAGAGTTCCATAACTTGGGCCCTAAATAAGAGAAGGAGCGACCTCCCATTCTGGAGAGCTTGATCCTGGGAACTGAGAAGAGGCATTGGGAGGAAGAGCGGAGAGAAGAGGAAGGTGAATAGGATTTTACTAGGGTTTGTAAGTAACTAGGTGCCATCTTGTGCATGTAGGTGAGAGCCTTAAACTTTACCCGGTTTTCCACCTTCAACCAGTGAAGATCACGGAGGCGGATGGATATGTGGTCAGTTTTGCGGCAACCGCTGAGAAGACGCGCTGCAGCATTTTGTACTAGCTGCAGGCGTCGGGTGACAGCCTTGGCCACCCCCAGGTAGAGTATGTTGCCATAGTCCAACTGGGAGGTGACCAAGGCACCCACCACCGTCCTCCTTGTGCCATCAGACAACATCCACAGGACCTTTCTAAGCCAACGTATACTGGTGAAACATATGGCTGATACTTTACTGACTTGACATTGCATTGTCAGGCCCCTGTCAATGGTGACACCCAAATTTCGTACCTGCTCCACTGGTACGGGAAGGGGACCTAGGTTTGCTGGCCAGTGTCTCGAAGTCCACAGGTTAGGCTTCTGTCCTAGGACAATATGAAGGATATGCAATTGTTGATATGCAATTTGATATACAATTTGTCTAGGACAAAACTCTCTTAATACTCTCAGAATTTGCAACTACATATAGGGGCAATTTACTAATGATTGACGTGGGTGCTTGTAATAATCAAAGCATTGTATCAATATTCCTTAAAATGGAAAAGGCCCAGAGATTCAGCTCAAAGGTGCACGGTACAATGGGGAGTACACTTATCCTTTCAAACTCTAGGCCCTAACCCCAACTGTGCACATTGATGCTACATGTATGCACTTCTGTACATGTTTGAAAGAATCTTGGCATATGCATTTCACTTGGCACTAATAATCCTCTCTCAGCTGACAGGTAATGCAGCTAATTTTAATTTTCTGAAACCTGATGGTTTAAAGAGGCATTGTATTTCCTTAATCATGGGAATAACTACAGCTCTTCCTTATTTGCTCTCAACCAACTTGTATTCAGGTCTATTTGTCCCTGTCCTTGCAGTGTCCTAGACGCCCTAGAGCAGAACAGCTCTTTTCACTTTCACTGCATCAGTGCTCAAAGGCATTTCTCAACCCCAAACACGGATGCTGATGGGAGAGGAATCGGTGGAAATTATACATTTCCCTAGTGGATCCCTGCTTTGGGATCTCAGAAGGAGAGCGGTCGCAAATCAGGTATCTTCCCACTAGACACCAGGGACTATGTATTTGAGGTAGGCTGTCCCTTGCAATGGGCTAGGCCAACCCCCAAAGTCCCAAAAGCCATTCTGTCCCCCGGGGCAAATTGGAGGCTCTTACCACGAATCTGCCCCATGGAGGAGCAGAAAGCCAACTGGACACTGGGGAATTATTTTGTACGGCAAAATAGGTCATGGTGGCCCTCACGGGCCTCAGACCAATCCCCAACCTACCCAAAAACCCCCAGCCATCTTTCTGCCCCATGTTAGCAGCAAATGGGAGGTGGTTTCCTCCAATCTGCCCCCTGTGGTGGCAGAAAGTCCACTAAACCCCCAGGAATTGTATTTGGAGGTGGTTAGCACCCACCCTGGCAATGGGCTAGTACCCCCCCCGTCCCCCGTCCCAAGGCCCAAAAGTCTTTTTGTCTCAGCAGGGGCAGATTGGAGGTTCTTACATTTATGCTTCCTCCAGAGATGGAGTGCAGAAGGACCGCTAGACACCATGGTTTTTACTTATGGCAAAATGGGTGGGAGTGGGCCTCCCAAGCATTAGCCTAATCCCCTACCCACAATAACAAAACTGCAGTTTTTCGTCCCTCTAGCCCACCAGGCAAGGTATTTGGAGGAGGGAGCAGTCCCCCTGGCAATGGTATGAAGCTCTTCCTCCCTTCTCCCTGCTGTGCCTGAGTTAATCAGGGCAGCGGAAGGCAATTGGGGCTCTTCTGGCGGGTAGGCTGCTAGCAGTGAAGGCTGGAGCCATCGACTAATGAGCGACAAATCGGACTTCAGCTACCCCCGCCCTTGCGCCTGGGTATTACTCACTGTTTCCATCGACAACCCTGTCCTGATGACGATCCCGACTAAAGGGGGTCGAAACGCCGTCGACTGTACAGCTTGAATTATACGACGCATATCACGTTCTGTGCTCCTATATAAATAATTTTGTTCTAAGTGATTAATACTTGTCTCTTTGGAGCCATTATTTGATGTAATATTTTGGCGAATGCGTCGATCACGCTGTTTATTTTAACACTTGCACCTTCAATTTCGCCAATTGTATATAGCACCTTGCACCAAGTGTCACGTGGTTGTCACATAATCTGTTCTGTACAGTGCTGCTCTGACTGTATTGTTATGTGAAAGACCATTCCTTTTGTTTCCTTGGTGAATAATACTGCCTATAATCAACTGACTCCTTGTTTCTTCCTTTCTTGTAATGCATATTGCATACATTATTGAAACTGTCTTGACATAAAACCTGTTGGGAATTGTTTTTTCTTACACGTTATACCCATCCCAACGAGGTTTATGGGTTATCTCCTGTTTTTTATACAACAACCCTATGGACTAAAGCATTCCCATCTATTTAGCAAAAAGGCAAATTTTTTCTTTTTACATATAGGCAGCAAAGTTGGGCTAAGTCCCAATATCGTCTTACTTCTGTGCTGTCCTTTTCAGGGTTGGGTCAGCTGCCAAATGGGGATCCTACTAAATTCAGGCCTTTCTTAAAATTAGGCACCTGGTGCATTCAAAGACAGTGTACCTTTCCTTGACATTTTCCTACACACAATGCGCTGCAGAGCTCAAACTTTGCCTAAAAATTTCACACTTTCCTTGCATTTCTGTGACATGAACTTCCAGATTCTTCAAAGATCCACTATATTCGAACCACCCTGCCTTCCCCAACTTGCTCCAATAAAAATGTTTTCCCACTTGTTTTTTATTTTATTTATTAGTTTTATATAGCGCAACCTAGACCCGAGACATCGGGTATCAGAGCGCTTTACATAAGCACCAGTTTCGTTACATGGAAACACATTCATTTTTTATTTATTTTTTTAGGCACGGCGAGATTGTTTTATTTTATTTATTATGCAATTTGTAACGTGCAAACTAAACCCGAAGGTGTCAAGGCGCCTATCCAAAAAATCAAAAATGCAGAGCACAATTACAGGTATGCGCGTACAAAGAGGTGGGTCTTCAGGGCAGATCTAAAAGATTGTAGAGTGGGGAGAGACCTTAATTCAAGAGGGAGAGCGTTCCACCACTTTGGGGCCAGACTGGAAAAAGCTTTACCCCCCCATCTGGTTTTCTGAATACGCGGAACAGAGAGAAGAAGTCTGTTTGAGGAGCGAAGGTTCCTGCCAGGATTGTAATGGGACAAAAAAGATCCAATGCCGGTAGGGCTATTTTTAGCTAGAGCCTTATAGACCAGACACATGGTCTTAAAAAGTATCCGGTCCTCAACAGGAAGCCAGTGGAGATGCTTCCGGGCAGAGGTGGCAGAGGCACGTCGGGGTAGATTAAGTAATTTGCCCAGAATCACGGGATGTTTAGCATCCTTGCCGAGATTAAAACCCGTTCCCCCGCTTGGAGGTTCACCTTCTTCCCTTCTGTGGCTGGTCCTAGCGTCCATGATACAAAAGGCCGCAAACCACATTTTGGCGAAATCACTGATAAGGGAAACTTCAGCATTTGGACCTGGGCAAGGCGTCTACACAGGGAACACTATCAAACACAGATATTTCTGAAAACTAGACATCTGGGGAGTTCATGGTCCTGTACCTACAGTGGAACCCACAACATTTTCTTACCCACAAAGCCCTGCAAACTCTGCATACAATTGCACATTTCCTTTGCATTTCTGTGTTGTAAAATTCTAGAATCATCCTGTGTTCTGTGCCAGTAAGATGATGATTTTAACACAGAAACCTTTCATTGATGCCATTTTTCGGAAAAAAGGAAAGTTTTTTATGGAGCACTGTTGGAACCGGAGGTTTCTGGTTGGCACAGGTATGCACTTGTGACAAGCAAGGACCCTCAGCTCCAAGTCAGGGCAAGGAAACTACTCCTTCGAATAACCCCTGCTCACCCTCTAGGTAGTGTGGCGCGAGCAGACAAGGCTAATCCTCAGGGTGATAGTAAGTTAAGCATTCATGATCACACACAGTAAACCCACTGACCCACCACAAAGGGACACCAGTCGTATGATTGTATCAAAAATACGTATACTTTATATAAAAGATATATTCAAGCAGGATTATTACAAGACCAAATAACGTTTAGTAAATTGAGGTCACCAGATCACAATAGGCAAACGTAGTCTTTCAATGTTCGTTGTTTAGCAAGGTACAATGACAGGGAAATAAGAATGTTGCGGACCCTGGATCCGATATGAACTCAGGACGGAGGTCAAGTGTACCTTGCTGGTGGAAGTCCAAGGCGTTTCAGGCGCGGCTACTTGTGAGGGCGGACCCTGAACGAGGCCGACGGTTCTCCAGAGGATCTCTCCGGCTCAATCCCCCTCGAGGAGCGAGGTGAAGGAGCTAGACTGTGGAGGGTTGCGGCGATCGGGGATCGGTGCAGCTCAAGGGGCGAGGCGCGGTTCAGGCCTGCGGGACGTACTACTTCCTAGCACGCCGGGTCGTACTCATGTATCTGTGAGAGGCGTCGAGCTCTCGGGCAGACGAGTGCAGCACCAGGCGTCCGGTACCCCGGTACGGGGAGGCCTTTCTTGAGGTGCGGCACGAGCCTTGGTATGCAGGAGCGCAGAGCAAGACAGTCGGGTACTTTACGACGTACGGGCCGTCCGAGGCTATGAAATGCTCTCCATGCAGATTCCGGCTGGAGAAGATGAGAGGTGCAAAGCTTGCTCCGTAAGCGGCGAGGTGACAGGAGAGCAGGCGGCCCGGCACTGAAGCGGAGAGCGGCTCAGGGATGAGCGGGGCTCTCTACGGCGGGGCGACCAAGGTCCGAGCTGTCACAACCTGGGAGAGGGCGAAGGCACCCGAGTCACAACTCTGGTGAGGGAATAAGAACTGACGCCCAACAGCAGATGGGCACAAGCAGATAGATCCCAATGGTCCTGGGGTTCCGTTCAGGGGGCAAGCTCTCGATCAAGCCCTTGGAGATCGTTTCAGGCACAAGTCTACAAAGTCCTATCTGGTCCTTTCCTCTCCGTTCTCAGCAAGGCACCACTGCAGGCCAGTCTTACAGGATACAGACTGGTTTCCGTCCTTCAGCTTCTCTTGGTCCTTCTAGTCAGGCAGAGGTTCGTCGTGGTCAAAACTGGATCTGATTTTTAAGGAGCGGAGCTCCTATATTTATACTGCATTTCTTTTGTCTTTGCAGGTCAGGGGGCCTAAGCCTGGTTCAACCCGGTTCTGAAGTACTTTGTTGACAGGACGTTGCCGTCTTCTTTCAGGGTGCAGGGCAGATACATCAGACGCTCCGCAGGAGGTGGAGCCGGCATTGTGGTGGTGGAGCACAACCCTATTCAGAGTCAAGGACTATTCTGCCCACCCATCCTGGTGTAAGCACCCCATTCACCACCTGGAGCACCCAACTATCCCCCGGGAATCTCCCAGCCCTGTCACTCACACAAACCCAGACAGCAGATACACATCCTGGCAGAGGCGGGCTGAACAGTTAGGCGAGCAAAGACTAACTTTCTAAAAGTAGCATTTGCAAACACAGGATATTAAAATAAACCTTACTAAAAGGAGTATTTTATTATTCTGAGTACAGGCATACTAAACTCGACCTGCTACCGTGTTCCCTGAGCCTGCTGGGACTATAGCGTGTAATAGCTCCGACAGCTCATCTGACCTAAGAGAAGAGGTAGCCCTTCAATAGTGAAGAACGAGGAAGGGCGGTAATTCACTACTAGGACATGCCACACTCTAGGCTTGTCCTACCTTAAGCTTACAATGCACCCTGCCCGTAGGCATACCATAGGGGTGACTGATATGAAGGTGAGGGAAGGTTTCTGGGACTGGCAAGTGTGGGCACTTGCACAGTCAGCATGACAGTACGGGACTGTACGTGGGGTCAGCAATGGCGGACCCGAGACATATCTTACGAGACTGCTTCTGTGGGTGGCGCAACCAGCGCAGCAGGCCCACTAGCGGCCTTTGTATCTACAAGCCCCGGCACGCCTCGTGCACTTTACTGGGGACTGACAGTAAACTAAATAATCCAATCGTGGAAATCAATTACACATACACTTTACATTGGGAGCACTTGCACTGCGGCACGGGTCGGCCGTGGCGCAGTGCCCTGAGCATCGAACACCAGCAAAACATCTGAGGCACATCAGTAAAAAGTGGAAGGGAAACTCACGCCAAGGTGCCAGGGCTAACAAGCACTTTTTTCCTATTTTTCTCAAACTCAAAATGTGGCTTTTTTGGGGCTAATTCATAGTCCACTCCAGGGGAATCAACAAACCATGGCTACATTTTGAATGTTAAAAAGAAAGGACAAACATTTTGTAAGGACACCTTATGTTAAAAAAAAAGCTCTGGAGGTCTAAGCGTGAACACGTCAAATTAGCCAAGAAAAGGCTGTACATTCTAGAGGTAAGAGGCCTAGCAGCAAAATAGTTACATTTAAATGGGTTTGGGGTGGGTGTTTTCAGCAGTTGGTGGGCTTGTGTACCAGAAGGCAACAGTTTTTATAAGATTTTTAAATATGTCATACATGATTTCTCCATTACTTCTCTACCCCTGTGTTCAAGACGAGGTTCTGAGTACATCACATGCAACTCGAGCTTCACGCTCCTTGTCCGTTTGATGAGTCCCAGTACCACTCTGTGAATAAAGTCCCTAATATTTGGAGTTAGCCAGCTACATTTCTGTGGTATTTGTATAGCTAAAACTAAGCTAAAAGAGAGTGGAGCCATGTACAAGGCATAACGCCAATGGGTGATAAGGGAGGCTGCATGTTTTAAAACTCTTAATACATTATGATGCAGTGTTCCTTAAAGCAGAGCATCTTCAACTCTTTCCTAAATTGGAGCAGGTTTAGGGTTATACTGATAAGAGAATTGTATTCCAGATCCTTGGTCCTTAGATAGAAAAGGCCTGCTGTCATGTGTTTTACTTTTTTACACTTCTTAGTCTGCAGTCTGATTGTACTCTGACTGTGAGTGTGCCAAAAAGCACCAGAGATGGTGAGCTTGCTGCAAGATTTATAGGGGTGCTGTCCATGAGGCATCTGGTTGTGAAGATGGTGTGCCTGCAAGGGAAGCCAAAGGTGTCAAAATGAAGTTCATATTTTTTCAAGCCCTGGATGAGCTGTTTAGGTTTGTTTAGGAGACCAGGGAGAATGGCATTATCACCAGCCATGTTCCAGAACATCAGACCTTGAGCAGCAGTTTTGGAAAAAGGCAGCCGGGACATCCACCAGACACGTTTGTGACAGAATATCCCATCCTGTAACATCTGAATAAGGCCTAAAGCTATACAAGATACTTTAAAAAATGCATAACAAGATGGAAATACGTTGGTGATGAATCAGGTCAAAGGTCTTGATTCTGCATTCTCTTCCACCTTGTGACATGCTTTTTGAAAATTCAAGGCTGTTGTACCAATTTGACAACTCTAGAAACATCAAATCACTAAGTAGGCGATGATCTAAACACATACATTAATTCGAATCACTCATGTCTTACATTATTGTCAATTAATTATGCCAGATTCAGGCATTGACCCCTGTATGCAAATATTCTGATGTTTCCACTGCTTCTCTTACTTTTATAATCTCAACACATCTTCCTTCATTTGTAGTTCAGTTGTGAGCAGCACATCTGTCCATTCTCTTTGAGACTATTTTTGTGTTTAAACGTATTCCATGCTATTTATGGTACGCAATCTCTTGTCCTGCTTCCTCACTCTGTGCATGCTACTTAACCCCTTCCATGCTGGGCCGATTTTTCTCGTGTGCTAGGCTTATTGAAGAATCAATGGCTTTATGACGGCCCCCAGCCGTCATGAGCACACGAGCACTGTAATGCATGACGGATGGGGGCCGTCATCAGCATGGAAGGGGTTAAGATCTTCAAATTGCTTACCCTACACACAAGACGCATGATGACACAAGCCCTCATCACCAGCCAATTGGACTACGGCAATCACCTCTACATAGGAATTGCGGCATACTTCTACAGAGACTTCAGGTCATATAGAATACCTCAGTAAGACTCATCCTCGGCCTTCCCTGTCAAACCCACATTCCCCCCCCCCCCCCCAGGAACCTCCAATCGCTCCCGTACAGAAGAGATGCCAATTCAAGCACAAGGCTCTACACAACCTGCCCACATTAACCACTGCCTGAACTTCCACCAACCATCAAGAAGACTTCTCTCTGCCTCCCTGTCACTTGCCCATACTCTCCACATGTACCCAAGGAGAAGTGGAGGACACTCCTTTCCCACATTACAGCGAAGACCTGGAACAGCATCCCCCTGTGCCGCTGGACATTCACCTCACTTCCAGAAGTCCGAATGGCCCTCAAGAGCTGGCTGTTTGAATAAGCCTCTGGGGCCTGCAAGCGCCTGTAAATCCCGATTGATTGATTGATATGGTACTGTTTGCAAGAGCAGTGCTTTATAGCATACTTCCGATAATACTTTATCATCTGTAGCTGTAGTGCTATTGTGCTAGCCCTTGACTGAAAGATATTACAGACGATGATATTGCATTAGGTATATCAGAAACAGACCTAAAATGTCAATATAGTTACTTCTTCAGCACTGGAACAGCACTACATGGGCGAATCACTGGCAAAATGCAACTACAATGCAAAACCTGTATGCCACCTGACCCATTAGAGAAAATCATTCTAAAAAAAAACAATACGTCTTCATATGTATTCCAGAAATAGTTTTCATTATAACATTGCCAAATTAAAGGCTTCTAAAGTTGCTCTAATACAAGCTGCATTTATTTGCTGCTGTTTTTACACAATCTGGTTTCTCAGAAAATTAATTATTATTCCAAGATTTCTGTTATTCCAGAATGAGTCTGTAACCCCTATCTTATAGGCCCTGCTTGTCAGCTTAAACAAACCTTAACAAGAATTCATCTCGGAAATATGGGCTTAACCACTATTCATTACACAGCTATGAGGGCCCTTTTCTGACTTGGTTCACATTAATTAAAATAAAATTTAAATAGGATTTAAATAAAACATGACCATTTCTCAGAATAGTATTCCTGCATTTCAGCCTTAGCTCATGCATCATTCTGTTCTCGCCATCATGACCAATGCTAATATGCATCTCATGAATTATGCCAAACATGTCTTCATTGTTAACAAAATACTCACAGGCTTTACTGTCAAAAGGCGGAGAATGATCAGTGGATTTTCACCTCGAGCTGTCCGAACTGCATATTTGATATTCACCCTGTGTTGCTTGCTTTTGTTTTCTGCAAATTTGATTAGTTCACATCAAATTAAAGTTGCCTGTGTTTTACTTTGGGACTGATATTTGTTCTGTTTTCCTTGGTCTAGTGAAAGGTGGTAAACCTTTATAATTCTGCACAGGTGTGCTACTTACATAGTGATATTTATTTATTTAAATGTGTATATAAATTATTTAATTATTATGTATCTATATATTGGCACAGCTCTTATTTCATCTATCAGAGCCTCAGAGGTATCAGAGAGTTTTACAAGCGGAAATGTACATGAAAACAGCAAATGCATGGGAATTTAAGAAACTGAGAATGTTCTTAACCAATAGCAGATGTCTTGGGGATACAGGATCGGATGGCCATATAACCCCCCCCCCAAAAAAGGAAGTAGGGAAAAGAGAATAAATCGGATGTTAGTGAAAGAAATAGTTTACAGTTGAGATTAACATTAGAACACACAGTATGTTCTAGTTTAAGGGTTTTTGGGCCATATGCATCAACACATTTTCCCATAGACACAGAATGGGCGAAACCCGTTGATGAATCTGGCCCTTTGTTCCTTTCCAATAGCGTTGGAAGAACAGATATTTCAGAGCATTTTTTTAAGGTCTTATATGAAAGGCTAAACGAGGGAAAGAAATGAGCAGATAAGGCACAAACAGAGGCAAGAAACAAGCAGAGAAAGCACAAACAGAGGGCAGCAAGCAACAAAGCAGCTAGAGGGTAGTGGATCCCAGGCAAGCTGAATAGGAGACCTGTCGCTGGAGAAGCTGTTAGGAGGACTGTTAGGAGGACCTGCTCCATGTACCATCAAACTATTCTTTTATCCATATTTTATCTTATATATATATTACGAGAAGATACTTTTGTAAAGACTTTTCTTTTGAAGCTGCAAGTGTAAAAACCAACTCTACCCAATACTACTGTTAAATTGCAGTAATATGCTGTTCATTAACATGCAGCTTTGGAATGTTGTATTCACACAATTGCACACAATTGTCATGGATTGTTTCCTACTGCTAAAAGATGGTAGGGTTCTCAAGGGAAAGGTTTAAACAGAAACAGATAGAGACAGACAAGCTGGAAAAATAAGGAAGTATGATGCCTCCTATTTGGACTTTAGTTTCACCTGCATTTTTGTTAGTGGAGAAATTAGGCGGCAGTGTGTTAAATGTGGTGTGACCTTAGCTAATGACAGCTTGAAACAAACAAAATGAAGGTGTCACTTGGAAACAAAGCATGGGTCAATAGTAATAATGAGTAGAGATTCAGGAAGTTGCAAGAGGTGATTCAAAAGATGGAAACATTGAAAAAATGTGGCTTCTGCTGCAGTGAATGGATTGAAATCACCATACCAAGTGGCAAACCACATCGCTAATATCAAAAAGCCAATTACAGACAGACAAAAAATGATACTTCCTGCAATCCTTAATGTGGATAGGACAATTCTTAGTGAAAAAGCAGCAGAGAAGTTCAAAACTATTCCCATCTCAGACACAACAGTTTCTGCTGCATCGTTGACATGTCAGAAGATATCCAGAACAGCCCATAACCTGGTCGAAATTGAGTTTGTTTGCTTTGCAGTTGGATGAAGCAACTGACTTTTCAAAAGAAGCCCATATAATTTCTTAAGTCCAATATTGTTATGGAACAGTCATTTTAACGATTTTTTTCATTCTGCAAGCCAATCAAGGGGAGAGCAACAGCATCCAACTTGTTTGAAATTATCAACGACTTCCCGGATCTCCATGGCTTACGATGGGAAAAGGAAAACTGTGTTGCAACCTGCATGGATGGTGCTCCTTCCATGCATGGTGCTAGGGCTGGCTAAAAATCTGAAGTGTTGGAAGTGACTCCACATATTCTGTGGGCCCACTGTATGATACACCAAGAAATCATTGCTGTCTGAAACATGGAGGGTGAAATTGAGAATGTACTGCATTTGGCATAACAATAGTTAATTTCATAAAGACCCACCCCAGAAGAGTTCACCTGTTTGCAACTGTATGTGCAGAAATAGTAGCTGAACATAATGGTTTGCCAATTCACACAGAAGTCTGATGAGGGTGAAGGTACTGAATTGCATTTTTTGAATTAAAGTATATAGCACTGCAGTTTCTCCTGAATTTAGACCCCTGCTCAGCGGAATAGTTATGTAATGCCTGCTGGCTTGCACTTTTAGCATAATTTGCTGACATCTATGCAAAATTACATTCCCTGAATCTTTCTTTGTTGGAAACTGAAATTACTTATTTTACCATGTATAAAAAAATCTGCTTTCAAGAAGACGCAGGAGTTAGGGAGAATAATAATTGAAACTGGCCTATTTGAGCCATTCCCATGTTTAGAAGATGTGCTTGAGAAAATGGAATATGAATTTCCAAATGTCGCTGAGTTAATACAAAATCACCTAACATCTTTCAGGGCAGTTTTCAAAAGTATTTTCCTGAGGAAAACAATCATTTTAATGACTGACTCTTCAAGTCATTTCTGGCAGAGGCGGGTATCCATCTCGCGATTCACATGCAAGAAGAACTAATTGCTCTCCAGAGTAACCAAGCACTGCAGATGCAATTTAGCAAACACTCGTTTGGGGAGTTTTAGATGAACATGTCTGCAGAACATTCAGCTTTGAGGAAAATTGCTGTCAAAACTCTCTTGCATTTCAGCACGGTATACCAAGATTGGGTTCTCAGCACTTGCAGTATTGAAGACTAAGTACAGCTCAATACTGGAAGTGAAACACAACTTCCGAATGTCAATAGAAAAAATCCATCCACAGATTACCCATCTGTGTAGGTAAAAACAGGCACACCCCTCCATTAGGTTTTGAAATTGTTTTTATCAATCTAAGTCAAATGTTATGTTTTCTGTGAAAAATGGAACACTATTGAATTTTTTTTTTTGCACCAACGTTTTCTTAGAGCCTTTTCATTTATGTTGTGTAATGAGTAGATATCATTTAACTACAAGTTCTCCAAAACCGAAGGGGCATATTTATTAACATTTTCCGATGCCCTTGTTCAAGGAGACACAAGGGTGATGCAAAACGTTAATGAGATTTTGAAATCAAATCAAATCCTCTTTATTCGATTATTTTAAAATCATAAAAGTATGCTATTCAATCAGGATAATATCAGAAATACAAAAAATTTAAATTAATTTACACAAAATGTACATTTCATATATACAAAACACACAGTGGTGTCGAATTGAGAATTATTCATAGTAGCTTACAGGTTGCACATGATAGTCGGCAAATCAATACAGATTTAGAAACAACAGGATTAACTTCATGTGCAGTCTCAATTAGTTGGTGGTATCAATTACAGTTTGAGATAATACATAATCCGAGGATGTTTGCCCCAATGATCTGTACTTCTTGTTGCGGATGGATGCTACCAGGAAGTTTGCTACCCCAAGCATGACTGCGGGGAATTCCATTAATTGGAGATAAAGTAATGCAGGTTTTACCTGCAAAAAACCCCTATCTTTTAGTAGTGGGAAATGGGCAGAAAAACATAAAATGCATCATGTCCTGATATGAATGGTCATCACACTTGCAAGGAGCGGCATCCTCTGGTTTGCACCACCCGCAAAAAATTCCCAATAACAAGTGCGACTGGTTAAAACAAAATTCAGTAATCAGCCATCGATGAAAGGGTTTAGTGACAATTGTCAAGTACGGTTGAATGGATATAGACAATATCAGCATATAATGGGCCCTCACAGTTGGTTTACTTGTTTCTGTGACTTCACGATCCAGTTCTCTGGACCTTAAAAAGTTTGTTTTTACCCAGCTGATGTCAGCTTTAGTTAGACCTTCTGGGTTGGTGTAAATCTCTGGGCATCCCAAATAATTAGATGTAGATTTAATGAAGGATAGTCATTGTATATCCGTCACTTTATCAAGTAGCATACAGTCCCTGATGATCTTATAGTTCAGTGTGAGATTGGGGTTCAGCCAGGTTCTGATCCATAGTAGGATGGGGCCATGTTTAATATGTCAGAGATATATCCCATCCCAAGCTCCAAGTGTACTGCATATGTAGCAGTTGATTGGGGGAGACCTAATAGGGCTCGCAGGAATTTATTTTCTTCTCTCTGAATGAGAGCTGTATCTTTATAGCCCCATATTGCTGCCCCATACCTTGCAATGGCCATAGTTTTGGCTTTGTAGATGGACAATATTGCCTCTCCTGGTGTGCCACCCAGTCTCTTATCAAATCTTAAAATAGCAGCCGAGGATTATCTTACGGCGGCTACTTTATTCAAAACTTTGGGGGCCCATGAGCCTACTTCTTCTAACACGACCCCTAGGTAAGTGAAAACTTTTACTCTAGATATTACTGAGTCATTACAAGAGGCGGTTTTAAAGCACTTCCTCCTATTCCCTAGTGACATGACATGCAATTTCTCAATGTTAATAACTAGGTCCAGTTTTTTCATAAACTCCCCAAAGGAGTAAAGGAGACATTGCAAGGCAATGGGGGTCCTTGCCAATAGCACAGTGTCATCCGCATAAAGGAGTACAGGGATGGGCGTTCCTCCCATATGCAGAATATCAGCTGTTGCAGTTACCAAAACTTCTTCCAGGGAGTTTATATATAATGTAAATAACATTGGGACCAAAATGCACCCTTGGCGCACCCCCCTACCAGATTTAAACCCAGCCGTACATCTTCTCTCCTGCGTCAGGTCTCTCTGCAATTTAGCCAAAAAATTCACCAGGGCCTGGTCAAGTCCTAGCTCCAGGAGCATTATCCACAGCTTTGACCTTTTGACTAGGTCAAAAGCTGTGGGAAAGTCCATAAATGCCAAAAGATTGATCCCTTAGCCGCAACTGTATATTTATTAATTATAAGATGTAAGTTTAGGCACTGGTCTTCGGTGCCTCTCCTGCTCTAAAGCCGTATTGTGCGTTACTTAAGATGGCATTTTCAGTGGCCCAGGTTGTTATCCTGGCTAAAATTACTTTCCCCAATATTTTAATTGAAGAATCAATTAAAGAAATTGGCCTGTAGCATCTTGGGTCCCCCTTTTGACCCTTTTTAAATACAGGGATTGTAATGGAGCGGGACCAGGAGGCGCGGAAGGTGACAGGGGTAGAGCAGGCTGCTATGTTAAAAACATTTGTAAGAATTACTGACCAAAAGTCAGGGTTAGCTTTATACATGTCAGGTGGCACCCCATCTGGGCCGGGTGCTTTATGTCCAGCCGTATCTGCTATTGCTTTCTGCACTTCCTTTATAGTGAATCTCGGGGGAGACCCCAATGACTCACTATTATGTGGCACGTAGATAACAGGCTCTAGGTTACTCCCATATATGTTTTCAAAATGGTTTAGCCAATCCCTTTCTGTAATGTTAACTTCTAACAGGGCATTCTCCTTACCGTTAAACAAAGGGGAGTTAACGATTGACCAGAATTTGGAGCTATTCCTCAAGGTGGCTTTCTCATATAACGAGTCCCATGCCTCTTTTTTAACTTCGTTTTTTTCTTAGCATGGATATTTTGTGCTTGTCTCTAGGATTCTTATTAAGTGCCTTCAGGAGCTCACTATGAGTTTTTGTGCATTTGTGATCGAACCATCCCTGCGCCGGTTTTGCTTTCTGTTGTACCTTCAATGTAAGATCGCTTGAGACCTGGTGACAGATTGCTTCATATGAGGTAATAATATCCCCACGTATCTAAGCGGATCACTGCAGGTATTAAGTTCTTTCCCGACCTTAGATCTGATTGTGTTAAAAAAGTCCTCAGGTATTCCATTTTTATCTCCTCCCCTGGTCCTTTATTACAACCTCAACTACAGCTTCTGTGATCACTGCTTTATTAAAGCAAAGTAAGTTATTATCAAGTTCCAACACCACTGGGTTGTGATCACTAAAAATTGATTGTATAGCATTATAAAAAATAACTGAACTTAGCAAGCCAGGAGATATAAACATATAGTCTATAATGGTTTCACTGTCCTTAGCACTACACGTGGCAACCCGCTCCTTCTTGTCAGCGAACCCTGGCTCGAACAGGTCAGTGTCCGAGAGCAGATCTTCCAGGGCAGTCCCCTTTGCGCTGTGTTCAAAGTGCTGATAAGATGAATGATCCGGGTAATTATAATCTCTAAACTAGCAATTTAGATCACATAAATGAATATTAAAATCACCCATCAAAATGAAGTGAAAAAAAGTGGTTTGGGCTTCCTTATATGTGATTAAAAAATGAGATTTATCAAGCCTGGCAAAAGATATTTTGTGTGGCCCTGAGTGGCTTGATAAATATAGAGAGAGGCAAGGCACCTGAAATCGTTTCCTTGTGTTACTCTACTGCAGAGTGTGGGTGTTCCTACACATCCACACATGTATTCTTATACATTCCATAATTTTCCAATATTGGTAGACCTGGGAAAGGATCAGAATTGTACACCTCCCCACAAGAGGTGCAGCAAGGAGAAATATCTGTAATTCTCCTAGTTGTTTCCTCTTTGTAAGTCTGCTGCCTTCTGTAGCACATTTAGAAGAGGAAGGTGCCTCTGAAGATTGTTCTTTTGCAGTAGTGAAGTAGTGTGGCTCACTGGTTAGAGGCGGCAGACCCGAGAGCAGAGGACGGCCCGGGACCAGGGTTCGAATCCCGGCGCGGCAGGTTTCTGGACCAGGGTCAGCGGACTCGATAATTCTCTCGCCTCGGTGCCCACTCTGATCAGCGATCACACTCGGCAACTCTGGGCATTAGCTTGCCTCATCTTCACTAACGGCCCCACCAGACTGCCGGGGATGCCTGGTCTCACCCTGGAGATACCCATTAAGGGACCATCTCTCAGGGAAGCCAGGAAGGGTTTCGCAGCAGTCGAAGCGCCTTGGGACCCTCCGGGTAAGTAGTGCGCTATATAAATGCCTATACATACATACATACATACAGGTAGGTGTCACTTTCTTCGTAAAAAGAATCCTGCAAGCAACATTGCACAGGGTTGGCAGCATTGGCACAAGGTAGCCAAAGGTACACCAGCACTAGAAAAAAAACAGGAATGCACCATATAATGGTTGATACAGCACATTCCTGCCCTTTCATTTTCACGGAGTACAGCACAGCAAGGTGACTTGCAGTTGCTACGTTGAGTACATTTTTGATAAATATAGCCCAAAGTTTACTAAATAATATGTTTAATATTGGTGATGAGGAAACTTGGTGCCTAAAAGCAGGAAGGGCTCAGCCTAAAAAAGTTTGAAGACTTTTGATTTAGCCCAACGTATTTTTTCCCAGGAGGGAATTCACCCCCCTTTGGACGCTGAGGTAAAACCCAAACTATATGCTGATGACATTGCTCTTTTTTTGCTCCCTGGTAAGTGTGACATTGAAATGCTAGGCCAGGTCATCCCTGAACCAGAAACAAGCATCCATGGAACAGTTGCAGGGTTTCACCCCTCATCAGCCAGGATAGCTCAAATCCAGTGGGAGAGTGACAGTGGGACACGCTTCTGGAATATATCCGGTGAACTCTGTGTGAGAAAGCAAAAGACATACATTTGATGGATGGAATGCACAACAAATCAAAACATTAACCCCTGTCAAGAGATCTGGGTTAAATCCATAATTCTTTTACTCACCATGCCACATCAGTTTATACATGGCCAAATGCAAATCCGTCTTGACCCTGTGACGCATGGGAACAGTCCAGTCTGAACTTCCAAGCGAGGTCATCCCTGGACCGGAAACAAGCATCCCAGGATCGGTTTTGGGGTTTCACCCCTCATCAGCCAGGATAGCTTGATTCCAGTGGTAGAGTGAGCACGGGACCCATGTCTGGGAATACCCGGCACACATAGGACGAGAAAGCAAAAGACATCCAGTTAATGGACAGAATGCAAAACAAATCAAAACATTCACCCCCAGTCAAGAGATCTGGGTAAAATCCATTATTATTATGCTCACCATGCCACCCCAGTTTATTAATGGCCGTATGCAAATCAGTTCTGCCTCTGTCCCTCATGGGAACAGTCCAACCCGAGCTGCCAAGCAAGTTCACCAAAGACTAGAAACAAGCATCCTAGGACCAGTTTTGGGGTGTCACCACTCATCAGCCAGGGTAGCTTGAATCCAGTGGCACAGTGAGCATGGGACCCTCGTCTGGGCATTGACAGCATACTTAGGACGAGAAAGCAAAAGACAAACAATTCACGAAAGGAATGAAGATCAAATCAAACATTTACCCCCAGTCAGGAGATCTGGGTTAAATCCATAAATATTTTGATCACCATGCCACCCCAGTTTATACCTGGCTATATACAAATTAGTCTTGACCCTGTACCTCATGGGAACAGTCCAGCCCGAACTGCCAAGCCAGCTCATCCCTGGACCACAAACACCATCTGGTATGCCCACGTCTGGGCATACCAGGCACACTTAGGGTGAGAAAGCAAAAGAAACACAATTGATAGACGGAATGCAGAACAAATAAAAACATTCGCCCACAAACTAGATATCTGGGTAAAATCCATCATTTTTTCCCACTATGCCACCACAATATATACCTGGGAATATGCGAATCAGTCTTGATTCTGTGCCTCATGGAAACAGTCCAGCTCAAACTGCCTGGCCAGGTCTTACCTGGACCGCAAACAATTATACTAGGACGGTTTCGGGTTCACCCCTCATCAGCCAGCATATCTTGAATACTTTGGTACAGTGAGCACGGGATCCATGTCTGGTCATACCTGGCGCAATTAGGGTGAGAAAGCAAAAGACACACAATTGATGGACGGAATGCAGAACAAATAAAAAAACATTCAACCCCACTCAAGAGACCTGGGTTAAATCCATCATGTTTTTGCTGACCATGCCACCCCAGTTTATACCTGGCCATATGCAAATCAGTCTTTGAACGTGTGCCTCATGGGAAAAGTCCAGCTCAAACTGCCAAGTCAGGTTATCCCTGCAACAGAAACAAGCATTCTAGGACCGGTTTTGTGTCATTTCACCCATTATGGGCCAGATTAGCTTGAATCCAGTGGCACAGTGAGCACAGGACACACGTCTGGGCATACCCAGCGCACTTAGGTTGAAAAAGTAAAAGTCACATAATTGATGGACGGAATGTAGAACAAATCAAAACATTCATCTCCAGTCAAGAGATCTGGGGTAAATCCATAATTCTTTTGCTCATCATGCAACACCAGTTTATACATGTTTATACCTGGCCTTATGCAAATCAGCCTTGACCCTGTGCCTCATGAGAACAGTCCAGCTTGAACTGCCAAGTCAGGTCATCCCTGAACCAAAAACAAGCATCCTAGGACCTGTTTTGGGGTTTCACCACTCATCAGCCAGGATAGCTTGAATCCGGAGGCACAGTGACCGAGGAACACTCATCTGGGCGTGCCCGGCACACTTATAGTGAGTCAGCATAAGACGCACAATTGATGGATAGAATGCAGAACAAATCAAAACATTCACCCCCAGTCAAGAGATCTGGGTTAAATCCATAATTCATTTGCTCACCATGCCACACCAGTTTATACCTGGCTATATGCAAATAAGCCTTGACCCTGTGCCTCATGGGAACAATCCAGCTTGCACTGCCAAGCCAGCACATTCTTGGAACAGAAACAAGCGTCCAGGAACGGTTTCGAGGTTTCACCCCTCATCAGCTAGGATACCTAGAATCTAGTGGCACAGCGAGCACAGGACCCACATCTGGGCATACCCCGTGCACTTAGGGGGAGAAAGCAAAAGACACACAATTTGTTGTGTGTCGATTTAGATATCGTATCTAGATTTGCCGATTCATGCACCTATTAGGCATAGAAATCCAGTCTTTATTTAGGCATTGCTCGTGCTAACCAAATACAGGCATGGTCATCTACATCCAATACTCTTCCTCACAACGAGTTCTTGGAAAACCAGACTCCTAAGTCTGTAGGACTTCCCCTTGCTTGGATATTGATTTCTCCAAGAACTCATTTATTATGCATGAACATCTATTACTTAGGGGTTCATTCATGACGTTCTTATGCCTAACTTTTACGTCAATACAGCCATTCCTAAACACTTTCAAGGTAGAAAAATGCCTTTACTTGCTAAGGCAAGGCACAGTGCGGTTCGACCACCTACTTGCACGATGCTGCTCGCCACAGCAAGTCCCGAAGGAAGTCAAGTCCCCAACTGGCGCACTGACCAGACGCTGTCATCCTCCTTGCAGAGTATCCAGCTACAGTGTTTCTGACTCCCCTTACAGAGTGTTAGAGATTGAGGCCCAGGAAAGAGGTACCAATCTCCCTCATTCTAAGGTATGGAGCTGATTAGAACCTAGAGAAACTTTTGGCAAAAAACTAAAACCATTGAAATTCACTGAAAAAAAACATAGGTTTCAGACACGTTATAGTTAGAAATCAGCACTTAAAAATTCTCTTAAAAATCCATAGGTTTCAGGACATTATAATTAGTTGGACTTTTCACTCTTACAAAACAAGAGAAATTCGGCCATTATAGTTAGTAGAGCTAACTATAACTCACACCCCCACAATGCACTGCTGATGACGTCACATATTACATCCATGATATGGTCAGTGACATCACTCATGACATCTCAAATGACATCACTGATGATATCATCCATGTGATAATCAGATGCACCTCCTCACACCGTAATATAACCTTTGATACACCCACTCTAAAAAACAGACTACCATTTTCGAAACCATAGACACACCAATAGCAGTTACTACATACACACTCACTGATTCTTAGGTCTACAAACACACCCACTCATTCACCCATACAGTAACTCATACATGCAGTCACTCTTCAATACAACACTATCATATACACTCATACACCTATACATACACTCACATACTGTCATAGACTTACTCACACACCTCTTCAGTCATGAAAATAATCAATCATAACCATTTACTCACCTATACAGTTATACACAGACCACCACACTTAAATATACAAATACTAACACTTACTCTATTATATAATCACTCGTACAAGCAGACACTCATCCATACAGCCACTCTCACAATCACTCACTCTCATGTATAGTCATTTATATACCCCAAAACTCACATATACTGCCTTTCACATATGTAGTTTCTCACACATATACCACTGGGACATCCATTCACTCACCAACACACCCATTCACACACTCACCCATTCATACAGCCCTTCACAGATGCACACTTGGACCCATACAACCAGTGCATTAACCCACCCACACATCTATACACAGATTCAGCCACTCAGACAACCAATCAATAACCCATCTAGACAGTCATGTAGTTACTCCCAAGCCCCTGCTGTCTCTTATACACCAACTGACAGACTAATAGAGATATTAACACAGTTAACTCACTAACCCTTGCATTCAGTAAGATACACTTAATCAGTCACTTATACAATCAGTCAAGCACCTACTAAATCATCCATCCAGACACTTATACGCCCACTCATTCTGAAATTTAAATATCTTTTATATATGTATATGTTAAGGTCGATGGAAGAATAAATGGGTAAATAAGTGCCCAAATGTTTTTTTTTTGTAAAATTGATTGTATAACTGACTTATTAAGTAGATCTTAGTGAATACATGAATTAGCGAGTAATGTATAAATATGCATCTGTATCAATGTCTCACTTTATGTATAGGTGGCTGCATGGGTTAGTGAGTACCTACATGAGTGTTTATATGGGTTATTAGTTGGTTTTTTGAGTATCAGAATGAGTGTCTGTATGGTTTGGGTGGGCGTATTACTTGGCGCACAGATGCATGAATGACTGACTAACGGTTTGTATATGCGGTGGCAGTATTGGGAGGGGTCTCTTTATCTAGCCTTCATGGACCTCTCCTCGGCCTTCGATCTGGTTAATAGGTCCAAATTGTGGATAATCCTTCTTGAGATGGGGATAGACCCTTCCTTGGTCACTTTTATGGCCTCTTTACATCAGGATTTATTCACCAACGTTAGGGTCACAAATGAGGGGAGGTGCACTGACAAGTTTAGGTCTGAGAAAGGGGTCCGCCAAGGGTGTATCCTGGCCCCCCTTTTTTTCACCATTTATATAAACGGGTTGGGAAAACATCTAGAGGAGGGGGGGGCAGATGCTCCGCGTGTGGGAGGACTACAGGTTCCGGCCCTCCTATACGCGGATGACGCCGTATTGATTGCCCGCACAGGTATTGGCCTACAGACATTATTGGATCGTTTTGGTTCCTGTCAGGATCCGTCCATCTCCTCGCCAGAAGGGTAGATCAAGAAGAAGGTACAAGCTAAGAAACCCTTGCTGGAAAACTTCACTGCGATTTCTAGTGGCAGCGTTGCGGAGGTCTGCCATCTTGGGAATGCGGAAGTAATTCCGTTTTCTGCCTGGCGGTTTACTTTGCAGTTGTTCCTAGAGCGTCTGTATTTCGCGCACGCGCGCAATTCGTGCTGCGCACTTCAACTGAAGGATTTACCGGAGAAGAGTGTTTTCCTCACGCTCTCTTCAGAGAAAATTCTCCTTTCGACCAGAGTTTAGTCAGACAAGGCTTCCGAACTGAAACCTCAAGGAAAGTAACAAGTACGTTTTCTTAGAATGAAAAAAGACATTTCCTAATTCACCTTTTTTCCCTCAGTAATCTTGCGGCCTGGAAGTATCACGACGTCGGAGTCAAGAGAAGTAGCCGTGAGGAGGAGTCGGAGTTTTGGGAATACTTCAGTCAAGAGAAGTTCCCTCAAAGACTTTCAAGTAAGCGTAGCAATTTTGGGTTATTCAAGAGAAGTCTCAAGGCAATGAACTAAAGACGCAGTGGACTCACTTTGGCAAGGAAGCTGAAGAGCGTTTGCGTCTAGAGCCTATCAGAGACTGTTTTGAAGAGAAACTTTGATAAAAAACTTTGAAGCTTCAGAGTATGCCAAGATAGTAAGACTTGTTTTGAAAAGACTTGTTCCACAAGGAGCCTTCAGGAGAATTCCAGTGTTAAGAGACATTTTACAGTTCTGAGTTCAAGACTTTGAGTATCACAGTTCAGAGTGTGTTTTGAAGCATTGAATCTAGTCAAGAAAATTCCAAAGACCATTGAGTGTTCTTCCAGTGAACCAGTAGTAACACTTCAGACATTACATATAAGAGAGTGGCTATCTTCCTAGTCTGTTTGGGTAAGGCTTGGAGTTCATAGAAGATAATTTAGAGCAGAGTAACTTGAAATGTTAAGTAGAGAGGGTTAAATAATTGTCTTTTCCTTTTCAGTGAGTCCAATCTGAAGACTCCCGAGGCAGACCAGTCGAGGAAGAAGTCTCTCTTGTTTTGTCTGTCCACTTCCCCTTTCCCTTGTGGGTTAGGACTAGAGACTGTAATATCTAAGCGGTTTCTGGTCTTGGCTTGAGGGGGACTGAGGAAAAAGCTTCTGTTCCTGAGGGGGCCGAACCAGTGTATCCTTTACGGTTCTGACAGTTCCTTTATGGAAAACCTTGACCTGAAGGTAAATGCTAAAAAATCTCATTCTATGGTAGTGGGTAAACAGAGAGGAAAGCTTAGAACTAAAACATTTATATGTAAGGGCGAGGTGGTTTCAAGGGTTCCAGTCTTCCCTTACCTGGGGGTCCTCTTTGATGAAAGGGGGTCCTGGGTTCCTCAGATAAAGGTGAAGAGTTTATCCTTGGCCCGTTCGACAGCTGCACTGTTGGGTTTTACAAAAAGGCTAGGGGCTAGGCCGATGGAAGCATTGTTAAAGGTTTATAATACGAAGTGTATTCCCATTGCCACCTATGGGGCCGCCTTGTGGGCTACGCTACCCAAGATAAAATCCAAAGGGTAGAAAATAGAATAATCAGACAATTGCTTTCAGTTCCCAAATCAACCCCTACCTTTTCTATTCATGAGGAAGTGGGTTTGCCCTACATTGCAGATAAGTTGAACCTGGCACCCCTCCTATTTTGGGCAAAGATATGGCTAAATCCAGAGTTAACTTTGAATCATCTTATTCTGGAGGATGTCATTTCTTTGGACCATGCCATGAAAATACCCTGGCTGAAGTATATAAAAAATACATGTTTTGCCTTAGGTAGACTGGAACTTTTTTCAACTCCATCTAATATCAGGAGAGAAGATGTAAAGTGGATCAAGGTCCATTTTATGGAGAGAGCCTGTCTTAATAGAGAGGAGAAAGAATTAATGAAATCGTCTGTAAGAACACACTCTATGTTAATTACTACGCCCTCTCTGGAACCATATTTGAAATACGTCACAAGACCTCTTCATAAAATGCTATTAGTCAGATTTAGGTTTAATTTGATTCAATTTTCTTTAGGCTGCTACCCATCATGGGACAACCCAGAAGATGCCCCTCCTTGTGAATGTGACAATTTCTCAAAACAAGATAGCATGCATTTTATGATGTTTTGTGGGCTTTATACTGCCGCTAGGAAAAAACACCTGTTACCTGTTTTGAGGGAGGCTGGCTTTATTCAAGTCAGACCTGCATTAATTTACCTCCAGATGTTGGGCAATGTTTACATTACTTTCAGTGTTGCCAGTTTTCTAGCGGAAGCTTTTAGAATTAGGAATAAACGGGTTCCACTGAACATTTTATTATAAATACGGTATCACTCTAATGGATTTAATTCTATGAGCCAATTAAGGTTCAATAATTATGGTCATCCCTGATTTTTTGTACATAAATGAATTGTGATTTTAATGTATATGTATTGTATGTGGCTTTTATGATTTTTTTTGTGCTTTAGTGTGCTTTGACTTGACTTGACTTGACTGACTCACTGTTTGTATGTGTTTTGAAGACAGCATGTGTGCAGGACTGTATGGGTGGATGATTGTGTGTATGGGTATGTTAGTGAGTGAATGACTGCCTCAATAGTGTCTTTATGAGTAAGTACATATCTTTTAAACTAGTATATGTGAGTATTGATGTATATAAGTATGGATATGTGACAGTGACAGATTGGAAGAGTTCCTGTATAAATAAGTATGTGTTTCTATAACTGATTGTTTAATAGAGTAAGTATGTGTACGTTTCTGTAGAAATAAGTGTAGTGTTGTGTGTAGAGCTGTATATGCAAGTAAATTGATGTTTGATAGTTTATTTGCATGTGTGAGTATATGTGTGAATAACTATGTATAAGTGTGTAACAGGATGTATAGGTGTATGAGTACATATGATAAGTGAGTACATGTATGAGTGACTATATAGAACTATTGGTGAATAAGTGAATGAGTATGCAGATTTTGGAATTCCTGAATAGGTTGTTCTAACTGGTATTGGTATCTACATTTTTTTGAAAATGTTAGGTTCTATTTTTGAATGTGTGTATCAAAGGTTATATTAGTGTGAGAGGGGGTCTGCCATTCTTTCACAAGGATGATGTCATCAGTGATGTCATCAGTGATGTCATTTGAGATGTCATCAGTGATGTCATGAGTGATGTCACTGACCCTGTCATGAGTGATGTAGTATGTGACGTCATCAGCAGTGCATTGCGGACGCATGAGTTATAGTTAGCTGAACTAACTATAACAGGGGAATTTCAATGGTTTTGTATGAGTGAAATGTCCAGCAAACTATAACATGTGTGAAACCTATGTTTTTTTCAGTGAATTTCTAAGGTTTTTTAAATGCTAATTCCTAACTAGCTGAAACCTATGTTTTTTTCAGTGAGTTTCAAAGGTTTTGGAATCGATAATTTCTAAATCTATAAATTATTATATTTCTTTCTTTTTATACTAAGTTCTTACATTTTTATTATAAAAAATTATATTTATTTAATTTTTTAAATTATATTTCATATTCTTAATATAAAATAATAACAAAACTAAATCCCCAATTATTTTTTTATATATATATTTTTTCATTTTTTTACAATTACATTCTGTATAATTCCTTTTTCATATTTGTTTTGGTAATCGCACCGTACGCATACAGTGATCGCACCACACTTTGTAGCGCTGATACTGCTCGACCTCAGCGCAGCCTTTGATACGGTCTCCCATGACATCCTTCTAAGATGCCTGGAAAGCATTGGGATCCAGGACCTGGCACTGGAATGGTTCCAATCGTTCCTTACGAGTACGCCCTTCCGGGTGTCAGCTCCCCCATTTACCTCCCAACCACAAGCTATAGGCCAAGGAGTCCCGCAGGGCTCTGCCCTCAGTCCATCCTTTTTAACTTGTACATGCAGCCTCTTGCGGAAGTAGCCAAAAAGTGGGATCTCACACTGGTGTCGTACGCCGACGACACACAGTTGGTAATCACCCTCAATGAGGCGCCCTCCCCCGACGCCACTAGATTTAGGGATGGATTGGCCGCCGTCGCCAACTGGATGACTGCAAACTGCCTTCAACTTAATACAGGAAAAACCGAGGTGCTGCTCCTGGGCAAGAACCCTAGTGGTTGGAGTGATCTCTGGTGGCTCCCCTCATTGGGCCCAGCCCCCCCCACCAAATCTCTAGCAAAAATCCTGGGAGTTTGGTTGGACTCAGCGCTCAACTTCCAGACCCACACCAAAAAAGTAGCCGCGACTTGTATTGGGCTGCTGAGAAGCCTTAATCCCATTCTAGGCTTCTTCGACCCTAAAACGCGGCAGCTCATCGGCCAATCGACCATCCTTGCCCGGTTGGACTACGCGAGTGTCCTGTTACTAGGCGCGAACAAGGCTGAAACCAAGAGATTTCAGCGAATACAGAACTCTGCGGCCAGGGCAATAGTAGGCCTTCCTAGAAGGTGCTCCGCGAGAGCCACCATTCACAGACTTCACGGGCTGCCCGTGGAAGCCCGCATCCAATTTAAAGCCCTCACCATTGCCTTTAAAATTCTGAAGGGCCCCGAACTCCTACATTCGCTGATAACACCTTACATCCCCCAACGCAACCTTCGTTCTATGGGGCAACACCTAGTCCTAGTTCCCCACACGAAGTTCTGCCGCATCGGAGGACGCTCATTCAGGCTGCTGGGAGCAAAGCTCTGGAACTCCCTTCCCCTCCACATCTGCTGCCTTGACAACCTGTCCGCTTTTCGTAAAGCTATTAAAACTCACCTCTTCCCCCCCCTGTAGGCCCCTTTTTCCCCCTTTCCTCAGTAGGTTATGATATGGTTCTTAGCGCCGGGACGACCCGTCGCTGAGGCAGCTGTCGCGCTCAACAAACACATAACATAACATAACATAAATGGTCATCTGCGGGAAGCCACGCACTCGTTACGGATACGCATTGACCTTGCGCTTCGCATGTACGTCGCCCCGTAATCGTTTCTAATTGTTCAAAAACATATATTTATGTATTTAATGTACATATTAAGGGAACACATTATCTAGGACAATCATGAAAATAGTTTTTTGAAACTTTTAATAAGTGATTAATACTTTTAAAAGCAATTATGCAAATCGCAGAGGTACGTTGTACGTACTCGCATCTTAAGAGCACTGTAAACGTTGACAAAGTCATGTGACCTTAAAAGGAGAGTTTTGATTGGTTCATAATACTTCCTATTCCAACTGTTAAAAGACCCCTCTCTTTTTGATCATCCTACTTGGACTTTCCCAGGAGAAACATCTATTCTGTGGAGCTGTAGTCTTTTAGAACCAAACTCCACAATGGCTGCTCTTTTTGAGAGTTCATCAGTACATTCCTCTGAGGAAGATTTTCTTACTGAGCCACCTCAGAAAAAGAGAAAAGAGCTTTCATTTGGAAGTTTTTTCATATCCGGAAGAACAGAAAAAGGTGAATGCGCTGAAAGTAACGTGCAAGATCTGTGAGGTTACACGTTCCAGGGGTGACCCCACTAAAAAGTACTCTTTTGGGACAGCTTCAATGGTTCGCCATGTCAAAAATGTGCATCCAAATAATTATGTAAGGATGGCAACACAAAGGTTCCAGGAGAACCCTCAACCTGCAGTTTCTTCTACCTCAACTGCACCACCACCTCCTCCGAGCAGTCCGCATCCTATTATTGTGCCTCAGTTTGCGGATCTTACAATTCATTGTAAATTCATTGTAAATTTTGCAGAAAACTCCTTTGTTACGGTGAGCAGTCTAATGACCTCATTGTGAAGAGGAAAGAAGAGCACCATTGCCCAAAACAATAATATTTTTTTTCTTTTTTGTTCCAGTTCCACAGTTGTTTTGTTTCCAGTTAAATTTTTTTGGTTTAAAAAAAAAAAAACTACAAACTTGCTGATAAAATACAAAAAAAATAGAAAACTAAAAAGAAAAGAAAAACAGTTCTTTTCAGAACTACCTCCACTGGCTTAAGAAAGAACTATATTAGTGTGTAAACGTTTGTCAGAATGAATGTGTAGTGCATAAATGAATGAATTAATTAGTGGTGTATGGTGAATGTGAAAGTGAAAAACTATAAGGGAATGCTACAGCATAAATGTATAAGGTGTTTGCCTATAGTATACTGTAGTACCTCTGAAGCACTTCAATGTAACATATCCATATACATATGTTACAAGTGTATGCTTCAAATTGCACTGCTAGTAAAACTGCCTGGGTGAAATTGTATGTGTTAGGAGCGGATTTACAACCCCCTTGTGCCTCTTTTACACATCTTTTCTGTCACTTTTGGGATGCAGCGGTGGTGCAAAAGATGTGCCATGGTGTCTGATATTTACAATGTGATGCATATGGAAGGTGCATCACATTCTAAAGCCCCGCGCCAGAAAGAGGCTTTCCTGCGAAGAGAGGGGGGGGAATTGAGGTGTTCTGGCATAGGAACGCCTCCTAAAAGTGACTGAGTGAAATCAATAAGATTTCATTCAGTCACTTTTAGGCCTATGCTACGTCAAAACCCTGCACCTGCTAGAACCCCAAGAACATTGCTGGAGCTGCGTTGCGCTTGGAACGCAAGTCAAGCAATGCACCACAAATACATCACATATTTTTGCTCTATAATACACCACATTGTAAATACGGTGCATCCATTGTGGTGATATCACAGTGCACAATAACTGTCATGTCTCTGGGAATGTACCACTTATTGTACATCTGCTGATTACTGTTTTAATGTAGTGAATGGATTACTACACACTGATCAATGAGTCACTACAAAACTATAACAGGAACGACAGAGTGCTTGGTGGAAGTGTAAAGATAAAGACTAGGGAATTCAAAATATAAAAGGTAAATGTGCAGGTGCATAGAACAGTACATGCATAGTAAATGGGAGTTTGAAGCAAAGGCCTACTTTGCTCCACAATTACTTGGGCACTGACTGCATGATTACAGTTCTGCAAAGAGAGTGCATGACTGAATTTATAAGAGCTTCCGTTTTACCACTGTACATATATAAGGAAATACTGCTGAATGGCTCGCTACAATATTGAAACAGTAGAGTGAGAGTGATTGTGAAAGTCTAATGATAAACACTGGGAAATTCAATGTATAAAAAACAAATGTGCAGCTACATAGAAGACTGCATGCATAGTCTAAACAGGTTTAACCTCTTCAATGCTCATGACGAGCTGAGCTCGTCATGAGCCACGGCGCTCTTGTGCTCATGACGAGCTCAGCTCGTCATGGCCCGTGGCACGCTCACACGCAGGGATAATTCGTTCCACGGAGCCAATGCACCTGTGACGAGCTGAGCTCGTCATGAGCACGCAGGGCCCCCTCCCCCCAGCACAGCAGGGGATTAACCCCCGCAGCGAAGGGGTTAAAGGGGCACATGGTCTAAGGCCTACTTTGCACCATGATTACTTGAGTACTGACTGGATAATTACAGTTCTGCAAGAAGAGTGTCTGTCTGAATTTAAAAGAGCTTAATTTCTAGCACAGTGCATACATAAGGGTATTCCGCTGAATAGCTCACTACAATACTGAATCAGCAATCACAAAGAGTTTGCTGGAAGTGTAAGAATATAGACTGTATAATAAAAGCTATAAAAGACAAGTTTGCCCGTGCATAGAAGAGTGCATGCATAGTTTATAGGAGTTTGAAGCAGTCCATGCCCTAAGGCCCACTTTGCACCACGACTACTTGGGTACTGGCTGAAATATTACAATTCTGCAAGGAGAGTGTCTGGCAAAATGTATAGCAGCTTCACTTTTAGAACCGTGTATACATAAACACATACTGCTGAATGGCTCACTACAATACTAAAATAGCAGTACCAAAATGTTTGGAGGAAGTGTAAAGATACAGACTGGGCAATTGAAAGTTTAAAAGCCATGTTTACAGGTGCATAGAAAAGGGCATTTATAATTTATTAACCTTCCCAAAGCCCCAAGCGCCAGCACACCTTTCCGAGGGTAGGATTACAATTTACAAATGCTAGCATTTTTTTAAATTAAGAACCATAAAAATAACAAATATTAAACCTTTTTTTCTGATGATGATAACAATACTTTTTTAATACGTCTTCTATTTAGATGCTTTTAATCATGAAAATGCAAAGAACACATTTGACTGAGTAACACTATTTACACTCTCCAACGTATGTAGATAATAATACCTTATACGAGTTACTATCAAAATCGAAACCTTAACAGCTTCATAGTTTGTAACTTTTCCGAACACGTGCAGAAGAAAAACTGTTAAAACGTGAGCACGTGTAAACTGCAAAACGTGCCATCTAAATAGGCGGATCCACATCTTCCTTCCTTCCATAGACTACCAAACAACAAAAAAGTATATAAACCACACCTACTGTGCAATTAGTTTAGTTTTCGTGAGTTATTTCTGAATCGCCAATCTCTGTTGCAGGTTCCGTTTTCTAGCATCGGATTCTCTTTTTGCGTCAACAAACATATTCCGGAGTTGTACGTTGTTTCAATATGGCATAGGCATAGTACTTAGTTATAAATTGTGGCTATTTGTCAATATTTAAACATTTATATGTAGAAATAAATGTTATTGCATGTTTTTTGCTTTTTCTCTGTAACGTCAGCTGCTTGTTTTTAGAAACAGATAGATTATAACAAATATTGCTGCTTTTCCGGCTCCTTTCACCTTACATATAGTGACTTTTCATATTATAATATTGATTCTGTACTTCGCTCGAGAGGTGTTGCTTACCCGTTGACGCAAACCCTTAACATTTAGAATCAATGTCACAATGTTACACTTGTTATTGTGTTATCCCCTAGAGATCACATACTGTTAATAGGTTTATTACAACATTAACAGTCTTGGTGATCTTACTGGAATTCACAATCCGTCGGCAAAAACAGTAACGATAAGTAAGCAATGTTACCGGCTTACGGCTTTCAGTCTATTTTCCCTTTGTGATCATATGCTGTGAGAATATATACATATTACTATTCTCACCGTGATGATCTCAGAGGACTTTGTGACCCGTCACCACGAAGATCAAATTTTTTCACCTTCCGGAGAAAAGACGCTCAGTAAATAATTACCGCTCAACAGTATTTCATTAGGGATGTTCTGTTAAATACGTAACTTTATTTTCCTTTTATTTTTACTGTAACAATGGTATCCTCAATCGTTATATTATAATAGATTGTCCTATTGCTACAGAAGAGGAATGGGAGATTTTTCAATGCCATCAGATATTTTAATATATAAAAAAATATAGCTATCATGCATACTTTGTTACTTTAAATATTTAATAAACCCTACATTTCTGAATGTTATTTTCTGATTTCTATTCTTATTTGCGATTCCTATTCACCTTCTCTCTAAAGAATATATAGGACCTGGATATCACTATGATTTTACTTTTGATTTTCTCAGGAGCTTCTGAACGGATTTACACCATTTAACAAAAAGCCCAATCTGCGAACCAAACTCTACCTCTCTGCCAAATTTGGTGTAATTACATTTAGCCGTTCGGGCTGTTGCCCTGGCTAAAGGTCCCTATGGAAAATTGCATGGGGAATGACATTTGAGATGTCATCAGTGATGTCATGAGGGATGTCACTGACCATGTCATGAGTGATGTAATATGTGACGTCATCAGCAGTGCATTACACGCGCAAGTTATAGTGAGTCCAACTAACTATAACGTGGGAATTTCAAAGGTTTTATGCGAGTAAAATTTCCACCTAACTATAACTGGTGTGAAACCTATGGTTTTTTCAGTGAATATATATATATATATATATATATATATATATATATATATATATATATATATACATTCACCATAGGTTTTAGCCCATATATAGTTAGGGATTAGCATTTACAAAACCTTATTTTACTCGCATAAAACCATTGAAATTCGCATATATAGTTAGTTGTGCTAACTATATGTCGCGCACCCG
Organism: Lissotriton vulgaris; assembly: GCF_964263255.1. NCBI lineage: Eukaryota > Metazoa > Chordata > Amphibia > Caudata > Salamandridae > Lissotriton > Lissotriton vulgaris. Next base: position 316,027,158 of record NC_141690.1, on the reverse strand, counting down.
CAATCCACTGCTGATGATGTCACATATTACATCATTCATGACATGGTCAGTGACATCACTGATGACATCACTGATGACATCTCAAATGACATCACTGATGACATCACTGATGACATCTCAAATGACATCAATGATGACATCAATGATGACATCTTAAATGACATTACTGATCACATCACTGATGACATCATTCATGTGATTATACGATGAACCTCTTCAGACTCTGATATAACCTTAGATACACTCAGTGTAAACAGACACTCACAGACTGTCACTCATCCATGGAGTTACTCACACACCTAGTCAGTCATGCAAAGAATCAATCACACCTCCATTTCCTCAACTTTACAGTTATACACATCTTACTTATTCAAACATATACGAACACATATTTACTCCCTTATACAATCCCTGATACAAGTTCACAATGATCCATACAGCCACTCACACATTCACTGGCTCTTATGCACAGTTATTTATATATGTCAACTCTCACATGTACTGTGTTTTACATATGTACTTACTTTGACATGTAGCACTGAGATATCCATTCACTCACCAATACACTCATGCACACAGTCAACCGCCCATACAGCTGTTTCCACATGCACTTTTGAACCCATACATCTAGTGAATCAACTGCTCACACATCTATGCACAGAGTCATACACCTCCCAGCCACCCCCACACACACTCAGTCTCCCATACAAATACTTGGGCAACCAATCAATAACCCATATAGTTACTCATATAGCTACTGATCAACACATGCAGCAGTTTACAGAACAACAGACATAATAATGCACAAATTAAGACAGTTTAGTCACTAACCCATGCACTCAGTGAGACACATTTAATCACTCACTTATACAGTCAGTCATGCACCTACTAAATCCTTCATCCAGACACTTATACATCCACTCATTCTTCAATATGTAATACATATTTTAACTTTACAGAAACATACAGTCACTGGATGATGTCATCAGTGATGTCACTGACCATGTCATGAATGATGTAATATGTGACATCATCAGCAGTGGATTGCGGGTGCGCGATATATAGTTAGCGCAACTAACTATATATGCGAATTTCAATGGTTTTATGCGAGTAAAATAAGGTTTTGTAAATGCTAATCCCTAACTATATATGGGCTAAAACCTATGGTTTTTTAATTGAATTTCAATGGTTTTTTAATAACAAATATCAAAAGCTGTCAAATGTCAAGTACGTGATAGGTAAAAACATTTTCGTGTTTATGCACGCTGATGTGCTTTAAACGCTGCCCCCCCTCTTTTCTCTTAGAAGTACTCTCTCTTTGCAGATAGTGAAGGGTAGTTAACGCAGGCCTTTGCCCCCGTTACTGATAGAGCGCGTAGGTCACCCGGGTCATTATTTTACCAATTTCCACGCACTGGGCCCTGGCGTGCTCGTAATGACAGAGTTTTGCATGAACCGGGTGAAACCTTTACCACGCTACTATGAGTAATTCGGGGGGTGTCACTTACACCACTTACTATACATGTACCTGACTTACCCCAGGCACATTACTCCTGATGGATCAGGAGCTAGCAGTGGACAGGTAACAAGATTCCTAAAAGAGTAGAAATACCTTTCACATTTAATACCTTAATGACATTTATTTTGTAAAATGACCACAGACACCTGATGAGGTTTAAAGTTTTATATAGAAAGTTTCAGAATGAATATGCCAGTATAATGAGGCAAATGCAAATCAGTACATCGATTATCAATATTAAAGCCACAATGTAACTATGGATCAGGGCAAGTACCATTAGAGTAGTTGGGAACACTACAGGGTATGAGCATTTAGAAAAACACGCTATTCAGCACGAGTTTAAACTAAGGAAAAGGACGTGAGGAGGGCCTAATATGTGCACTAATATTCTCAAACCTAATCCCTAGATCTTATGCTATTCTTACTAAGTTCACGGCAATCATGCTAAAGGGAAGGGTAAAATGGAACACACTAAAATATTATGACAGTTTAATAATATCCTATAGGTGGGGAGAGAAGTGGAACATCACTAATAAACAATTGCATATAAATTGCTTTCAGAGGTGATAGAGCAATATCACAGGCAAGAGAGCTTTATTAAGAAGAGAAGAGAGAGTGATAGAAAGACATACACCCACAGTTGATAATTACCTAAGCAAGAATGAGGACTAACCCTGGCCAAGGGTCAGTTTGGAAGGACGGGGACAAGGACCCTCAAGGATTGGAATACCAGAAAGCGAGCAGGTACAGCTCGTGGACAGTCAGGACAGGATACCCCTCAGGTTTGGGTCAGGACTGGGCTCACCAAGGTACGACCAACACCCACAGCTTCGGATGCAACGCCTGCGTTACCCCCTCTCTGCAAGTAATCCACCAGTAACCCCGATTGGGTTTTCGAATTTCCCAGCAAAGTGCCCCGCCAGCACTTAAGACTATTTCCACCCCTTCTAGTTTTGTGGAAAGTACGGGCAGAGTGCTCCGCAGCACTCTGTATCAATCACCTATAGAGTTCGTAGGGTCAGTGACAGGTCTGCTACTCGGACAAGTCGGACAATTTCTCTAAGCTATACTAGGCTAGTTATACTGTTTTGGGACCCCTAGACCACCCACAAATGTTGCAAGTGACAAAATTCCCACGTTGTGATTGGTCAGGAGAGGTGACTTTGTCATTGTCACCACCTATAATTCAGTGATCTCATCATGAATATTAAATTTTGCATACCCGCCCCTTGGGTTCACGTTCCCAGGCATAGGAATATAGAAGACAATGAGAGTGTACAGTATATGGAAACATTGTTGCATTAGCAAGGTGAACTGCAGCATCTTCTAGGTGGGTTCCCAGGCGCATCGAGCTTCGGGAGCCAGCTGGCTGGTTTCAACTTCTGCGCAGTGGGGTTTCTCCCATGTCACGTGACAGGGTTTAGAAGAGCTTCAAATATGGAGTGGCTCCCCGTCCCCAGGCCCATAGATACGCGGTACATGAAAAGTAAGCGAAAACAAATTAGAATCATACGTAAAAATGATTACACTGTATACCGTTATAAGCTTCACTGCACCCCTTACTTTATAATATCTATAGCATTAAGGTTTAGTGCAAAAAGACAGATAGGCAGAAGCAGCGGTGGCAAGCAGAGAGCATGGTTAGAGACAAGCGGCCATGTTTGCAACAATGCGCATGTGCAACAGTATCCCTCCAAAATGCGAGTGCGTCACATCACATGGGTATGACCGACGCATGCGCAGATTGGATTTCTGCGAAGCAGCCATTTCCGTAGTGCAAGCATGGTTAGGATGAAAAGACACACAGGCAAGCCTCCTAGGGACACCCGCGTGTTAGGGAAAATGCTAAATAAATGACGGACAAGTTGAATTATTATGATTACAATTAGGCGAGGTTCTTGATTAAGAGCAAGTCGCTTTACGTGCGAATCCTTGCTCCATCAGTCGTGCCTGCTTGTCTCTCCATTTGATTGATTGTTATCCAAGCATTTACTATTTTAGAATTTATTCTCTTTGGTTCATTCTCTATTTACTAACAAGCACAAAGCCGCAATACTCTGTTTAGTCTTTGCAGATAGTGAAAAATCGTGTAAAAAAAAAAAAATAATCGAGCAAAATCAGTAGGCCACTAATGGGATCTCTTTTTGACCTCGCTAAAATAGAAACATTTGGAACAACCCTTCATGAGAAATACGAAACTAGTGAGATGAACTGAGCTCCACACCATGATGGCTGCAAGACAGCTCGGCTCCGCCACCCACCCCGCTCAAAATAACGATAAACTCTATGCAAATATTATAAATATATACAACACACCAGCAAAGTAACAGGGTAAAACATTTTATTAAATAACTATTTACATAACTATTTTATACTTTTTGTTGCCTGATCCGGCTAGCTCAATCGATCGAGCATGAAACTCATGCACTCTGATAGCAAGCGTTGCTGCTGATGCTATGCAAACAAAAACTGGTTTTCAGTTTGTACATTCTTCAAGATTTTTCATCCAAGGCTGGTTGAGAGTTTGTAGAACGATGGCTTCAGATTTTCAACATACGGTGTGGTGGCGCGGACTGGGAGGGTGCGCTTGACTTCTGCCCCCTCCCCAAGTCGTGTTGCCCTGGCGTGGCCTAAGATCGCCCCCGACATAGGCGGCCGGCTCCCGGGGTCCGGCGGAACTTTTTGCCTTTTGATGACTCTTCCATTCTGGACCTTATCCCACAATCCGTTTTACCTGAAGACACGCTGTAGTGGGGCGCCCCTTTACCGTTTCAGTTGCCATTCCGCCCGCTTTTGCTACACTGTGCCTCTTTCGCCATTCAGCTGTTTACCGCCCGCTCTTGCGACTTCGAAATGGTGGCCGCCTCTTCAGATTTGGGCGTGGTCCACTAAAATGGCCATGGGACACCTTGGAACTCGAACGCTTGTCTGCTAGGGCTTGGGCCCCATTCTCGAAAGCGTCCACTGAGCCTTGAAGATTCTACAAAAGTCTTGGGGGCCCCCGACTCCCGCAGGCTTCTGGTGGGGAGCGGCTGCCATGATTGCTCGTGGAATGGCCACGACTGAGATACGAGATGGTGGTGCTCTCATGCAAACGCCAGCTTCAGTCTGAAACATCCAGAAACACTGTAGACTACCAATTCGATCAGTTCCGGTAGCGCCCCAACGTGACCCGGTAGGGAAGAACTTGCCCTCCCCTCTTTGACTGATGGTTCTTGTTGCCTGTCCCTTCTGTTGTCATTTAACAGAACTTTTTAGACTGCTGAAAGGGGTTGTGTTCCGACCGCTGGTTGGTGGAGACATTTTGACTATATTCTGGACCTACGTTGTCGCGTAATGCGTTATATGACACGCCGCGTTAGCGCACCCGGAAGTACTCCAGTGTGCGAAGCGCAGCTTCCCGGAAGGGATCCGGGGCGCGGCGCGCAGCGCATAACGTAAGCATAACAGGTCATGTGACTTGTTAATAAAACTTTTCATTGGTTCATTTTACTTTTGTTATTCTAATGATGAAAGGCTTGGTCATATGACCTAAAAATTACGCTTTTTATTGCTTTCGAACATTATTTTTTCTTAAACATATATATTATAATGTTCCAGGCTAATGTATTTTCCCGGAAAATTTACAACTGTCCTGCAAGTAAAATATATTCCTTTTTCTAGAAAAAGGGCGTTTCTTCGTCCCATGACGGAGCCGTTGAGCAAAAGATGCTCGGCCTGCTGTCTTAGTCGCCGATACGCCTGAATATCAGATTCTTATCGATCACTTTATGTTGCAGGAGTAAAAAACACAACAGCCCTTGACCATTTATCTTTACTGCGTTCCTGCGTATTATACCTTTTATCCGTCATGTAATTGGACTGCTTTATTTCACTTGCCTTTTACTGATTCGAAAACAGTGACTAAAATTAAAAACTACTATCATGTTTTGTTTTAAAAACCTTTATTGTGAAAATGTCAGTATACAAATACGGGCCTATAACCACATGGGCCGGCCACGGAGCAAACTGGAATCGTATATGATGAGGAGACATTTACACTGTAGAGGAACGCAACGAGTGGGCCATTAGGTTGCACAAACTAAGGTGTCTAACAGTTGCGGAATCGGTGGACGTACATTTTGTAATTAAAATACGACAGGGCCACTTACAATAAAATTATCTAGATATACATTTGCGGGCAAATACCATGGGTGACGTTAATTCGAACTTTCAATAGTACAGTAATCAATAACACATCAGAACTTAATATCAATAGGGATGTCGAAATATTCAATCAATTCTCATTCCCGCCTGCCATGTGCTTCAACACTGCATACGTATCTCGTGATATCAAGGTTGTGCAACCAGTACACAACAAGAAGTTACGAGTCCTATTTATACCGGTGCCATTTTGGGCGAGGCCGGGCAGGTCCAGGTTATAGTCAAAATGTTTCCACCAACCAGCGGTCATACCAGAACCCCTTTCGGCAGTCAAAAAAGGTTCAGTTAAATGACAACAGAAGAGATAGGCAACAAGACCAACAGTCAAAAGAGGGGAGGGCAAGATCTAAAGCCATTGTTCTACAAACTCTCAAGCAGACTTGGATGGAAAAGTCCTGAAGAATGTCCAAACTTAAAACCATTTTTTGTCTGTATAGCATCACCAGCAACGCTTGAGTCAGCTTTGTGTGAAGCCGCCATTTTGATTCAATCAATAGCGTCCCCCTGCACACATTCAGGGACCTGGTCGTGTCTAAAGGTCAAACGAATTGTGGGACAAGATGCAGAAAGGAAAAGGAAAAAAGTTCCGCCGGACCATGGGACTTTCGGCGCAGCATTGTAGGATGGCCACACCAGTGCGGCAACTTGCTAGACACCACCTCGGTGCCATCCAGATCTCGGCGCATTGTGCTTCCTTCGACCTACTGTAGCCGCAAGTGCGGACGCAACTCAGCTGGATAGCGAGTGAAACACCAAGGGGCGCCCCACTGCAGCCGAGGAGCCTCCAACTTGGGGGCGACGCACAGCATCACATTGCTTTCTCAAACAGCCCCCACTGACTGACGCGACCTCACAGGCCAACGGGGCGCCCCACACCGACTTTCGGCACAGCATTGTAGGGTGGCCACACCAGTGCGGCAACTTGCTGGACACCACCTCGGTGCCATCCGGATCTTGGCGCGTTGTGCTGCCTTCGGCCTACTGTAGCAGCAAGTGCGGGCGCAACTCTGCTGGACGGCGAGTGAAAAGATAAGGGGCGCCGCACTGCACATCAGGTGCCTCCACCTGGGGAGGCGAGAGAGGCCAGTTTGCGCCACCTCCCCCCCTCCAGGCACCCCACGCCGACTTTCGGCGCAGCATTGCAGGTTGGCCACACCAGTGCAACTTGCTGGACACCACCTCGGTGCCATCCGGATCTCGGCGCGTTGTGCTGCCTTCGGCCTATTCGCACATCGGTCCGCTACTGACGCCGCCTCACGTGCCAACGGATTTTCTACGCTTTTTATAGCAGCGCGTAACGTAAGCATAACAGGTCATGTGACTTCTTTATAAAACTTTTCATTGGTTCATTTTACTTTTGGTTTCCTAATGATGGAAGGCTTGATCATATGACCTAAAAATAACACTTTTCATTGGATTAAAACATTTTTTTTTCCCAAACGATGAAAGCCCCACCTTGTTTCTAGATGTTTCAGACTGAAGCTGGCGTCAGCCTGAGAGCACCACCATCTCGTGGCTCCGTCGTGGTCATTCCGCGAGCAATCATGGCAGCCGCTCCCCACCGGAAGCCTGCAGGAGTCGGGAGCCCCCAAGACTTTTGTAAAATCTTCAAGGCTCAGGGGACGTCCGAGTTCCAAGGTGTCCCAGGTAGGCATGAGCGGATTTTGCGGATTGGCAATCCGCGAATTTGCGGATTTGCGAACTCGCAATCCGCAAAATCCGCGAATTCCCGCGAATTTGCGGATTTTTTTTTTTTTTTGTGTTCGCCCGTGTTTCTGCCAGTTCGCGAGGGTTTTTACAATTTCGCAATTTGCGAACTTACCTGTCGGGTCGCAAGTTTTGCGAACTTGTTGTTTCTACGTGTCCAACCTGTTTGGGACACTCTTCTTCATCACTGCCACTCTCTGTCACCACTGCCACTCTCTGACTACTCATGCCACCCTCTGGCCCACCCATGCCACCCTCTGTTTCATCACCACACCCTCTGGTTGTCCAGTGTACATTATTTTCGGCAAAGCAAAGCACACCTTCCCTGCCTCAAGTGACCTGAATTAATTTGGGGCTGATTAATGTGTCACAGAATATTTTTTTAGCTGGCACCTGCTTCCTTAGTGCGCCCTGATTAGTGATCTTTTGCACTTGCTAAGTGCTTTCATTGTTGCAAAATTAGTTACAACACCTGCCCTGCCCCAACTGACAATAATGAATTAGGGGCTGGTTAATGGATTTTAACTTCCAGCCTGGCTCCTGCTTGTCTCCCTTAGCTGTAATTCATGACCTTTGTGGCATATGTGTAACTATTCTGAGGTTCAGAGCAGGGTCACATAATAGTTTCAACTGGCAACTGAACTCTGGAGGGGCCCCTCAGGAAGCACTACAGGAAATGGCTACTAATGATGTGCCTGAACTTTTGAACCTGGTAAGTAGTTACTTTCAGTTTTGCTTAGATCATATTTCTGCAATTTCGCACTTATTCGCGGGGCGCGAACTCACGCGAACAGTGCGAGCAGTGCGAGCAAAATCCGCTGCTCGCGGATTTGCGGATTTTGCAGGAAATTCGCAAATCTCGCGGATTGCGGATTTCCCGAAAATCCGCAAAATCCGCGAGCGGAACGGATTTTCCGCCCATGCCTAGTCCCAGGGCCATTTTAGTGGACCAGGCCCAAATCCGAAGAGCCGTCCGCCATTTTAAGAGTCCTGTGGCAGCCGCCTATCGCTGCACCGCAAGAGTGGGCGCAACTCAACTACATGGTGAGTGAGACGCTGTACCCGCAACAGCGGGCGATAAACAGCTGAATGGCGGAAGAGGCACAGTGTAGCAAAAGCGGGCGGAATGGCAACTGAAACGGTAAAGGGGCGCCCCAGTACAGCCGACGAGCCTCCACCTGGGGAGACCCGTTCCCGCCGCCTCCCCCCCCCCCCCCCCACCCCGGGGCGCCCCACGCCGTTTTTCGGAGCAGCATTGTAGGGTGCCAAAACCAGTGCGACAACTTACTGGACATCACCTGGGTGCCATCCACATCTCAGCGCGTTCTGCTGCCTTGGGACTATTCGCACAACAGACCGCTACTGACGAGGCCTCCCCGCGCACCCCTCGGGACGCCCCATGCCGTTTTTCGGAGCTGCATTGTAGGATACCAAAAACCAGTGCGGCACCCAGGTAACATCACCTGGGTGCCGTCCAGAACTCAGCACGTTGTGCTGCCTTGGGACTATTTGCACAAAACACAGCTACTGACCATTGTTGCTTCTTTTTTCAAAAAAATGTTTAAATGTATTTACTGTTTTTGTTGCGTTCTATATATTTAAAAGTTATTAAAGTGTTATAATCCTACTTTGTTGGAGTGCTATATATTTATAATGTGACACATAATTGTAAAAACTTTGATGTACAAAGAGGCATCCCTGGAATCTTCCGCTTCAGGCTCGGTCCCACACACCCTCACAGTGAGAATCCCCTCCCCAAGCACAATACAGGATGGTTATCAGATAGTAGGAACGCGTGTGGTGTGACGGATCTCATCGGGTGGTGGGCCTTGATGTACTGTAACTCCTTTGAAGAGGGGTGATTCTCTACAGCTGGGGCCATAAACTACATCTGCAGGGCTAGGTGATAGCCTGGGACCGGCCTGAACAATCGGACACAGAGGAAGAGGAGTGTCAGAGGGTGCGGTAGTGAATAGGGTGAAAGGGTGGTGTCGGGCGGGCACAGGGTGTGATTCTCAGGGAAGAGCAGCGCACATGGGAGGAGGTTTCTGGCCCATGCATGAGAGAGAGAGCGGGGGTGACCAGTGCGTGGGGGAGATGCTTGCGAGGGTGAGGAGCCATGCTGAGGATCGGCGGCGTGCAGAGAGTGGGTCTGGTCAAGGCATCTAAAATGGCTGCCGTGCTCAACAAAAGTGTGGCATTGCAAAAAAGACAAGATGGCGCAGACAATGTTTATCAATAAGGATTAATTTATAACAATTATTTAAAACAAAATATTTACTCGCAGTGACAAAATGGCGGTCAACAGTTCCTGATTTCCATCGAATCGAACGTTAACAGACGTCACGCAGCAAAAAAAAAAAACGCTCACGCATAGCCGCTGGAAGACATGTATCAACATATATGTGCCTCCTCAGCCACCCTCAGAAAACAAAAGGGGTCAGGATATGTCTCCCGTACCCCCTTATACCTAGTAATTTAATGAAATCGAAACACAAAATGGCGAATTCACGTTTCGCTACCAGTTTGCGACCCGGTTCGCGAGCCGAGAAGCGCTTCTACCGCGAAAAATCAAATTTTTATTATTTGCCCCACGGGACCCTTTAATAACCCCAACATCATTCCTAGGGGATCAAGAGGGGTCTACCTAGCCCCCTTTCATTAAATTCCCCCTTCGTTTTTCACCTCTTCTTGTCTCTCGATCCTACCGAGAGACAAGATGGCGGCCGCACCGGACTGTGTAGAATGTTGACAGACACCGGAGAGCCAATCAGCTTCGCTACGCAAAGCTCCGTTACGCGAAAAGTACGTGATCTGGAGCGCTATCTGGGACGCTGTCACAGATATACCTGTTTTTTAAACGTTAATTTCTCAAAATCCACTGGAGCACATATATTGAGACCCAGCAAAGGCACATCGGGCTAACAGTCCCTATAATTTTCCAAGTTTCGTGCAAATCCATTCAGCCGTTAATTTGCGAACCGAGAAGTGCTTCTACTGTGAAAAATCATTTTTTTTTTATTTTCCCCACGGGACCCTTTAATAACCCCAACATCATTCCTAGGGGGTCAAGAGGGGTCTACCTTGCCCCCTTTCATTAAATTCCCCCTTCGTTTTTCACCTCTTCTTGTCTCTCGATCCTACCGAGAGACAAGATTGCGGCCGCTCCGGACTGTTTAGAATGTTGACAGACACCGGAGAGCCAATCAGCATCGCTTCGCAAAGCTCCGTGACGCGAAAAGTATGCGATCTGGAGCGCTATCTGGGACGCTGTCACAGATATATCCATTTTTTAAAACGTTAATTTCTCAAAATCCACTGGAGCACATATATTGAGACCCAGCAAAGGCACATCGGGCTAACAGTCCCTACAATTTTGCCAAGTTTCGTACAAATCCATTCAGCCGTTCGAGCTAAAAGTGAGGCCAAACGCCCTATGGAAATTAACATGGGAAAAACGCGTTTTGGGACCCCCCTTTTTTCTCGGCCCCCCCTTGACGAACCCCCCCCAAATGTTCAGGGGCTGCTCAGAAACAAAATGTGCCATTTTCCTGAAAATTTCAGCCGATTCTGTCCACAAACGCCAAAGTTATTAGACATAGAATTTTCAAAAGTCCCATAGAGAAAAAATCCTAACTATATATACCTACTGGCGACCGCCAGTAGGTAATATATATATATATATATATATATATATATATATATATATATATATATATATATATATATATATATATATATATATATATATATATATATATATATATATATTCACTGAAAAAACCATAGGTTGTTGTTTCAGGGAATATATATATATATATATATATATATATATATATATATATATATATATATATATATATATATATATATTCACTGAAAAAACCATAGGTTGTTGTTTCAGTGAATATATATATATATATATTCAATGAAAAAACCATAGGTTTCACACCAGTTATAGTTAGGTGGAAATTTTACTCGCATAAAACCATTGAAATTCCCACGTTATAGTTAGTTGGACTCACTATAACTTGCGCGTGTAATGCACTGCTGATGACGTCACATATTACATCACTCATGACATGGTCAGTGACATTACTCATGACATCACTGATGACATCTCAAATGACATAATAATAGTTATAAAAAACAGGTAATAAAATAAAAAAATTCAGTTTAAAAATCGTAGGTTACAAACTCGATATACAAAGGAATTAGCTTTTAAAAAACCTTTGAAATTCAAAAGTAAGATTAGAGTTTGAGGAGGTGCATCGTATTATCACATGAATGATATCATTAGTAATGTCATTAGTGATGTCATCAGTGATGTCATCAGTGATGTCATTTGAGACGTCATCAGTGATGTCACTGACCATGTCATGAATGATGTAATATGTGACATCATCAGCAGTGGATTGCGGGCGCGCAAGTTATAGTGAGTCCAACTAACTATAACGTGGGAATTTCAATGGTTTTGTACGAGTAACATGTCCAGCTAACTATAACTGGTGTTAAACCTATGGTTTTTTCAGTGAATATTTATATATATATATATATATATATATATATAAACGCTCAGAGTTTGTCCCAAACTTGAAAATGCACTCCAACTCTCACCATTGACGGGTGAAAGCAGAGACAGCATACCGCAGGTTGCAGCGGCATAGGGTCTTCCTGTCTGCTCAGTTCTTGACACCTGACGCGTTTCAGTGCCTCCGCACTTCATCAGAGGCGTGGTCTTCACATGCCCATCCATTTAAATGCAAAACATCCAATGAGCGGCTCGATTGAGCCCCGATGGAATTCTGGGACATGTGGTTTTGGTTGCGGCATGTTGTGCTGCTCACGATCCCTTGTGAAAGTTTCCATGTGAGGCTCAGTAACATCTAGAGTCCCATGGCCCCCACTTTAGCGAGGTGGTGCATTTTCTGCGGCTGGACGACCGCAATATATAAACGCTCTGAGTTTGTCCCAAACTTGAAAATGCACTCCAACTCTCACCATTGATGGGTGAAAGCAGAGACAGCATACCGCAGGTCGCAGCGGCATAGGGTCTTCCTGTCTGCTCAGTTCTTGACGCCTGATGCGTTTCAGTGCCTCCGCACTTCATCAGAGGCGTGGTCTTCACATGCCCATCCATTTAAATGCAAAACATCCAATGAGCGGCTCGGTTGAGCCCCGATGGAATTCTGGGACATGTGGTTTTGGTTGCGGCATGTTTTGCTGCTCACGATCCCTTGTGAAAGTTCCCATGTGAGGCTCAGTAACATCTAGTGCCCCATGGCCCCCACTTTAGCAAGGTGGTGCATTTTCTGCGGCTGGACGACCGCAATATATAAACGCTCCGAGTTTGTCCCAGCCGCAGAAAATGCACCACCTCGCTAAAGTGGGGGCCATGGGACTCTAGATGTTACTTGGCATTTTGCCAAGTTTGATGGAAATCCATTAAGATGTTTGGGCTAAAATTGAGGGCGACCGCCCTATGGAAATTAATATGGGGAAAACACGTTTTGGGACCCCCCTTTTATCTCGGCCCCTGCTTGACGAATCCCCCCCAATCTTTCATGGAAGGACCGGAGCACCACAAGGCAAATTTGAGGTAACTTTCAGGCAGATTCCTCAACCGGCGCCAAAGTTATTCACAATAGAATGTTGAGATTTTACATTGAAAATAATCCTAACTATAACTACCTACTGGCGACCGCCAGTAGGTAATATATATATATATATATATATATATATATATATATATATATATAAATATTCACTGAAAAAACCATCGGTTTAACACCAGTTATAGTTAGCTGGACATTTTACTCATACAAAACCATTGAAATTCCCACGTTATAGTTAGTTGGACTCACTATAACTTGCGCGCCCACAATCCACTGCTGATGATGTCACATATTACATCATTCATGACATGGTCAGTGACATCACTGATGACATCACTGATGACGTCTCAAATGACATCACTGACGACATCACTAATGACATTACTGATGACATCATTCATGTGATAATACGATGCACCTCCTCAAACTCTAATCTTACTTTTGAATTTCAAAGGTTTTTTAAAAGCTAATTCCTTTGTATATTGAGTTTGTAACCTACGATTTTTAAACTGAATTTTTTTATTTTATTACCTTTGTTTTATAACTATTATTATTATTATTATTTTTTTCACAAGAATTTTTTTTCAATGTATTTTTCTTTTTTTTTAATCATATTGTCTTGGGGCACTCAGGATGCGGAGACCGGTAGGCTCACCGGAGAGCGCAGCGTGAGCGCCATGTCTTCGTGCGGAAAAAAAAGTATGTATTTAACTAAATAATATTGCAAGACATTCAGTAGCATAGTTATAAAAGTAGTATTTTTGATTGTAAATACCAGTATTATAACTTTAAACGTATTTCCGTAATGTTAGCAAAACGTCATTTAGACGCGCTGCATCCGGAAGCGCCTACGTGCATGCAGCGTAAGCGCGTCAAGTCAAGTGACTTTAACAGAACTCTTTTCATTGCTTGTTAACAGTTTTTTTACAACTAATAAAAAACCCACCCATTTCCTTCACTTCTTCTTTCACTTTGGAGACAGCAAGACCTGTTTTTGTCTGTCCTACCATTTTATGTAAAGAATGGCTGCCAGAGCACCCAGCAGCAGCGAGGAGTCAGATGGATTCATTGATGAAGAGCCTCCTCAGCCCAAGGTCAAGGAGCATTTTATTTGGAAGTGTTTTTCAACACCTGAAGGATTGAAAAAGGTGAATGCTCCCAACGTTGAATGCAAAATCTGGCAAACGGTGCTTTCCCGAGGAGACCCTAGAAGGAAGTACAGTTTTGGCAATTCAACAATGATTCGCCACGTCCAACGCATGCACCCCCAGAGCTATGCCCGGGAGAGTGTCCGAGGCATGGCACGTAATCCCCCAAGGGATGGTGCCTCTACATCTACAGCAGTGTCCACAACATCAGGGAGAGGATGTACAGTGGAATTGGAGATGATTCCGAACATTCAACCTGTTTTTAGTGACATTACTATAAAGTGCAAACAATGCGATGACATGCTTTGCTATGGTGAGCAGAGCATCAATCTCATTGCATGCAAGAGGCAAGAACACCACAGCCCCTTTTTTTGCTCCTGTTGAGCAGTTTTGCATTCCCTGTTTTTGTTTTTGTTCAGAAAAAAACATTAAAAAAGAAGAAAAAAAACAGTTCTTTTTAGAACTACCTCCAATTCTCAAAAAAGAGCTGTATTATCTATTTTCTTTCTCTGTTTTACCCTGTGGTGGGTTCAGGGTGCGCTTACCGGAGAGCGCACGTGGGAACGTACCCAGCACTTACCCCGTGAAAATTTCCCCCAAAAAATAAATAGTTTTTTTGCCCTTCAGGGTCCTTCTAGACCCCCCTCAAAAAACCTAGGAGGTCAGGGGGTGTCTACCCTGCCCCCTTTTAATCATTTCTCACTCTTTATTTTCACCTCAGGTGTCTCGATTTTACCGAGACACAAGATGGCGGACTCTGTTGAGAGACATCCGACAGCCAATCAGCTTTCCGCTCGCGCACTCCTGTGCTCCCGTAGCGCGCCGAGTGCGCTCCCCGGTACGCGTACCAGTGAGCGCTCGGAGCGCGTCTATAGATATATATGTGTTTTTGAAGTTAATTTTCATAAAAGCCACTTGAGCAATTTTCACCAAACATAGCAAAGGCACATCTGCGTACCAGTCCCTACTTTTTTACCAAGTTTGGTGTAATTCCGGTCAGGGGTTCGGGCTGTAGACTTGTCAGACCGTCCTATAGAAATTCAAATGGGGAAAACACGTTTTGGGACCCCCCTTTTTTCTCAGCCCCCACTTCACGAATCCACCTGAAACTTTCAGGGAAGGAGCGTAGTTGGCCAACATTTTGGAAAATCACACGCAAATTCCTCAACCGGCGCCAAAGATATTCCCAAAAGAATGTTGCAGATTTCCTATGGTAGCTAGGTCCTAACTATAACTACCCACTGGCGACTGCCAGTAGGTAATATATATATATATATATACATATATATATACATATATATATATATATATATATATATATATATATATATATATATATATATATATTACCTACTGGCGGTCGCCAGTAGGTATATATAGTTAGGATTTTTTCCCTATGGGATTTTTGAAAATTCTATGTCTAATAACTTTGGCGTTTGTGGACGGAATCGGCTGAAATTTTCAGGAAAATGGCACATTTTGTTTCTGAGCAGCTCCTGGAAATTTGGGGGGGGTTCGTCAAGGGGGGGCCGAGAAAATAGGGGGTCCCAAAACGCGTTTTTCCCATGTTAATTTCCATAGGGCGGTTGGCCTCACTTTTAGCTCGAACGGCTGAATGGATTTCCACGAAACTTGGCAAAATTGCAGGGACTGTTAGCCCGATGTGCCTTTGCTAGGTCTCAATATATGTGCTTCAGTGGATTTTGAGAAATTAACGTTTAAAATAAGATATATATCTGTAACAGCGCTCCGGGTAGCGCTCCAGTTCGCGAACTTTTCGCGTATCGGAACTTTGCGAAGCGAAGCTGATTGGCTCTCCGGTGTCTGTCAACATTCTAAACAGTCCGGCGCGGCCGCCATCTTGTCTCTCGGTAGGATCGAGAGACAAGAGGAGGCCAAAATGGTTTTGTGTGAGTAAAATAAGGTTTTGTAAATGCTAATTCCTAACTATATATGGTCTATAACCCATGGTGTTTTCAGTGAATTTTCAAGGTTTTGTAAATGCTAATTCCTAACTATATATGGTCTATAACCTATGGTTTTTTCAGTGAATTTCAATGTTTTTTTAATAGCAGATATCAAAAGCTTTAAAATGTCAAGTACGTGGTAGGTAAAAACATTTTCGTGTTTATGCACGCTGATGTGCTTTGAACGCTGCCCCCCCCTCTTTTCTTTTAGGAGTATTCTCTCTTTGCAGATAGTGAAGGGTAGGTAACGCAGGGCTTTGCCCCCGTTGTAATCCGTCGTGCCTGCTTCCCTCTCCATTTGATTGAATGTTATCCAAGCATTTACTGTTTTGGAATTGGTTCTCTTTGGTTCATTCTCTATTTACAAACAAGCACAGAGTCGCAATACTCTGTTTAGTCTTTGCAGATAGTGAAAAATCGTTAGAAAAAACAAAAGGAATCAAGCAAAATCAGTAGGCCACTAATGGGATCTCTTTTTGACCTCGCTCAAATAGAAACATTAGGAACAACACCTCATGAGAAATATGAAACTAGTGAGAGGAACTGAGCTCGACGCCATGATGGCTGCAAGACAGCTCGGCTCCGCCGCCCACCCCGCCCAAAGCAACGACAAACCCTATGCAAATATTATAAATATATACAACACACCAGCAAAGTAACAGGGTAAAACGTTTTATTAAATACCTATTTACATGGCAGCCTGCTGCAACATTGATCCAAATGCTTGCCGCCATTCCCGGGATTTTTCCCCAACGGCCTACGAGATGGAGAGGCTGGGGCGTTGACTAGGCGGGGCCTCCGGCCGCAACCACAGCGCCAATGATCGCTGCTGACGGAGGGGAGCCATGCCGGTGAGAGCCACTGATCTGAAGAACTGCTGCCTGCGGTGCCTCCCTGAGCCGCTTGACGGAGGCCCCCGAGGGGCGGTGTGGTGTCGCGGACTCGGAGGGGGCGCTTGGCTCCTGCCCCCTCCCCAAGTCTTGTTGCCCTGGTGTGGCCTGAGATCGCCCCTGACATAGGCGGCCATCTCCCGGGGTCAGGCGGAACTGTTTGCCTTTTGGTGACTCTTCCATTCTGGACCTTGTCCCACAATCCGTTTGACCTGAAGACACGTCCTGCAGTGCCCTGGTCCAACCATGACATATACCTGCGCCAGGAGATGGCGTGGGGTGCACTGGAAGGGAGAGGCGGCGAGAACGAGCCTCCACCACCTCCCCAGGTGGAGGTTTCTCAGCTACACCCCAGCGCTTCACTCGGCCAGCTGAGTTGCGCCTGCTCTTGCGGCACAGTGCCTCGCTCGGCCAGCTGAATTGCGCCTGCTCTTGCTATTACAGCGTCTCACCCGCCATCCGGCTGAATTGCACCCACTCTTGCGGTACAGCGACAGGCGGCTGCCACGGAGCTCACGAAATGGCGGTCGGCTCCACAGACTTGGGCCTGGCCTGCAAGGATGGCTCTGGGCAACCCTGGAACTCGGACGCTTGACTGCTAGGGCATGGGCCCCATTCCCAAAAGTGTCCCCTCAGCCTTGAAGATTCTACAAGAGTCACCGGGGCCCCCGACTCCCGCAGACTTCCGGTGGGGAGCGACTGCCATGATTGCTCGCGGAATGGCCACGACGTAGCCACGGAATGCTCTCATGCTGATGCCAGCTTCAGTCTGAAACATCCAGAAACACTGTAGACTACCAATTCGATCAGTTCCGGTGGAGCCCCAACGTGACCCGGTAGAGAAGAACTTGCCCTCCCCTCTTTGACTGATGGTTCTTGTTGCCTGTCCCTTCTGTTGTCATTTAACAGAACTTTTTGGACTGCTGAAAGGGGTTCTGTTCCGACCGCTGGTTGGTGGAGACATTTTGACTATATTCTGGACCTGCCCGGCCTCGCCTAAAATGGCGTCGGTATAAATGAGACTCGCAACTCCTTGATGTGTACTGGTTGCTCAGCCTTGATATCACGAGATATGTATGCAGTTTTGGAGCACATGGCGGGCGGGGACGGGTACTGAATGAACATTTGGACATCCCTATTGATATTAAGTTCTGATGTATTATTCATTACTGTACTATTGAAAGTTCGAATTAACGTTACTCATGGTACTTGCCCGCAAATGTATATCTAGATACTTTCATTGTAACTGTTAGACACCTTAATTCCTGCAACCTAATGGCCCGCCCGTTACGTTTTTCTACAGTGTAAAGGTCCCCTCATCATATACGATTCCAGTTTGCTCCGTGGCCGGCCCACGTGGTTGTAGGCCCGTATTTGTATACTGACATTTTTGCAAAAAAGAGTTTTCGAAGGAAGTATGGAATCAGTGTCATAACAATCGTCTAGGTTGGTAGGGTTTTAGAATAATGGCTGTTATTCCCAAACAATAGAAGACAGATAATGCAGACCCTTTGCCTGAATTTTGGATTGATTGAAATTTGTATCCGTCACACCAGCCCTTTTTCCAGAATTGTTAGAAAATGGTCGACCGTAGCTTAAGGTATCTGCCGAATGTAAGGTGTGGTAATTTGTCCCATAAAATAAGACTAATTGAGAAACAAATACACGAAGAGGGAACTTGAATTTAGAGACAAACAAAATGAAACATTTTTTGGCATCATAAGAAGGTGAGGATATGTTACACAGAAAAATAATGCGAAAGGGATAGCCAAGATCTGTTGTATCACACGTTCCTGCAGCTAGTCTGATACATGGTAAGTAGAAGCTCTTTCGTGTTTGCGCACGCTGACATCCTCTGAATGCTGTATCTCCCCCCTTTCTTTTCTCCTCTGTAGGTTACATCGGAGTTCCGACTGAAGAATGGAGTGGACATGGACCGCACCGTGCTCCATGTAAGGAAAGACATAGACAAGCGCTGTGAGATATTGCATGGAGTGCAGACCATCACTGGGAACGTGTGGTGTGACTGTGTGTACATGCCCTGATTGTATGGTATGAATGTGTATGTATTCCATATGCCCGGCCGATAAATGTTCTGTTTGCTCAACTGCCGCGTTAGAAAACAACATCGTGACGCGTCGCGTAAACGCGACGTATCGCGTTGTCGCGTAATGCGTCATATGACGCGCCGCGTTAGCACACCCGGAAGTGCTCCGGTGCGATAGGCGCGAAGCGCAGCTTCCCGGAAGCGATCCGGGGCGCGGCGCGGAGCGCGTAACGTAAGCATAACAGGTCATGTTACTTGTTAATAAAACTTTTCATTGGTTCATTTTACTTTTGGGTTCCTAATGATGTAAGGCTAGGTCATGTGACCTGAAAATAACACTTTTCATTGGTTTAGAACTATTTTTTGTCCCAAATGATGAAAACCCCTCCTTGTTTCCTCACTCTGACTTTCATCTTTGTGAGAGGAAGACCTTTTTTCATCACTTAGCAATAGCAAGTGTTGTAGCTTCAGCTGGTGCATCCCCACCACCACCACCACCTCCTAGGAAGAGAGTACCACCTCCTCAGGTGGTGGTTAAGCAAGAGGTGCCCCCCCCCCACACCTTCTTGTTGCCTGATTCGGCCAGCTCAATCGATCGAGCATGAGACTCTGTTGTGATCTGAAGAACCGCTGCCTGCGGTGCCTCCCTGAGCCGCTTGACGGAGGCCCCCGAGGGACGGTGTGGTGGCGCGGACTGGGAGGGGGCGCTTGGCTCCTGCCCCCTCCCCAAGTCTCGCTCGGCCAGCTGAGTTGCGACCACTCTTGCGGCCTACGACATGGAGAGGCCGGGGCGTTGACTAGGCGGGGCCTCCGGCCGCAACCACAGCGCCAACGATTGCTGCTGAGGGGCGGTGTGGTGGCGGGGACTGGGAGGGGGCGCTTGGCTCCTGCCCCCTCCCCAAGTCTTGTTGCCCTGGTATGGCCTAAGATCGCCCCCGACATAGGCGGCCGGCTCGCAGGGTCCGGCGGAACTTTTTGCCTTTTGGTGACTCTTCCATTCTGGACCTTGTCCCACAATCCGTTTGACCTGAAGACACGTCCTGCGGTGCCCTCGCAATGCAGCCTGGTCCCTGAATGTGTGCAGGGGGACGGTATTCCTCGCTCGGCCAGCTGAGTTGCGCCCACTCTTGCGGCCTGTGACATGGAGAGACCGGGGCGTTGACTAGGCGGGGCCTCCGGCTGCAACCACAGCGCCAACGATCGCTGCTAACGGAGGGGAGCCTTGCTGGTGAGAGCCACTGATCTGAAGAACCGCTGCCTGCGGTGCCTCCCTGAACCGCTTGACGGAGGCCCCCGAGGGGCGGTGTGGTGGCGCGGACTGGGAGTGGGCGCTTGGCTCCTGCCCCCTCCCCGAGTCTTGTTGCCCTGGTGTGGCCTGAGATCGCCCCTGACATAGGCGGCCGGCTCCCGGGGTCAGGCGGAACTTTTTGCCTTTTGGTGACTCTTCCATTCTGGACCTTGTCCCACAATCCGTTTGACCTAAGGACAAATCCTGCGGCCTGGTCCCTGAATGTGTGCAGGGGGACGGTATTGATTGGATCAAGATGGCGGCTTCACACAAAGCTGACTCAAGTGTTGCTGCTGATGCTATGCAGACAAAAACTGGTTTTCAGTTTGTACATTCTTCAGGATTTTTCCATCCAAGGCTGGTTGAGAGTTTGTAGAACGATGGCTTCAGATTTTCAGCATACTACTCTTCAACATTCTTCATAAATGTAACAATGTGAGACTCACTAGGAGAACGTCCGTTTATCTTTCCTTTCAAAATGCTGCCAACAATATTTTCTGAATGGAAGACACCATCTTGTAGCATAAAGGGCTGCGTCAAGGGTGGTATTGCCCAGAATGTCTTGTTTTCTAGTGCTCGTAATGACGAAGCCAGAACTGCCGAAAGGGATTCTGGTCCTGCCGCTACTTATTGGAGACATTGAACTATACTCTGGACCTGCCTGGCCTCGACCAAAATGGCGCCAGTATGGGAGGGACTTGCAACTCCTTATGATGTTGTAGTTACTTAGCCTTGACGGTATGGGGGATGTATGCGGTCTTTGTGCACATGGCGGGCGGGGAAGGGTACTGACTGGGAATACGGACAACCCTATTGATGTTGATTTTTCATTATTGATTATTGTATCAATAAAGCTTCGAAATAATGTTACCCATGATACTCGCCCATGGTGTGCGTATGGACGATTTTATTGTAACTGATCCTGTTATACTTTCAATTATAAAATCAACCTTCACTGATCCTGCAACCGTTTGTCACATTTAGTTTTTTCAATTAAATGGCTCGCTTGTTACATACTCCTATACCCCTGGCTTTTGACCCTTTCCTACGCGCGGTCTGTACTACCGCCCTCGGGCGATCTATGTAATGAACAGACTACCATTGCCGAAACACAAGGGAATGCATCTCAGAGAGATAAGTCAAGTACGTGGAATATAAAAACATTTTCGTGTTTATGCACGCTGATGTGCTTTGAACGCTGCCCCCCCCCCCTCCTCATCATTTAGATTACCACCGCCCATTGCACAAAAGTGTACCGGGCGCTCCCCACGCAAACAAAAAACGATTTTTTTTTTTGCCCCGCGGGGCCCTTTTAAAGCCTCCACATCAAACCTAGGGGGTCAGGGAGGATCTACTATGCCCCCTTATGGTCATTTCCCCCTTCGTTTTGGCCTCCTCTTGTCTCTCGATCCTACCGAGAGACAAGAAGCGGCCACTCCGGACTGTTTAGAATGTTGACAGACACCGGAGAGCCAATCAGCTTCGCTTCGCGAAGTTCCGTTACGCGTCAAGTACGCGAACCGGAGCGCTACCCGGAGCGCTGTCACAGATATATATATTTTTTGGAACGTTAATTTATCAAAATCCACTGGAGCACATATATTGAGACCTAGCAAAGGCACATCGGGCTAACAGCCCCTACAATTTTGCCAAGTTTCATGCAAATCCATTCAGCCGTTCGAGCTAAAAGTGAGGCCAACCGCCCTATGGAAAAATGAATGGGAAAAACGCGTTTTGGGACCCCCCTTTTTTCTCGGCTCCCCCTTGATGAAACCCCCTCAAATTTTCAGGGGCTGCTCAGAAACGAAATGTGCCATTTTCCTGACAATTTCAGCCGATTCCGTCCACAAACGCCAAAGTTATTAGACATAGTATTTTCAAAAGTCCCATAGAGAAAATATCCTAACTATATATACCTACTGGCGACCGGCAGTAGGTAATATATATATATATATATTACCTACTGGCGGTCGCCAGTAGGTAATACGTGTCTATACGTGTCTCATTCTTCAATATGTAAGACATATTTTGACTTTTCAGAAATATACAGTCACTGGATGTTGTCATCAGTGATGTCATCAGTGATGTCATTTGAGATGTCATCAGTGATGTCATCAGTGATGTCATCAGTGATGTCACTGATCATGTCATGAATGATGTAATATGTGACATGATCAGCAGTGGATTGCGGGTGCGCGATATATAGTTAGTGCAACTAGAGGGTCACAAAGTGTCTACCATGCCCCCTTCTACCCATTCTGTACATTGTTTGTCCTCCATCTTATGTCTTAATTCTACCAATACACAAAATGGAGGGCTCCCATAACGCTGCCGGTTCGCGTACCGGGGAGCGCACCGGTAAGCGCTCGATAAAAAAAGGTGGGAAAGTAATTTACAGAAAAACCACTACAGACACTTTCATCAAATATAGAATAGCCCCTACTACATAGCAGTCCCTACCATTTCCCCAAATTTGATGGAATTTCATTGTGAAAATTATGCTGTAAGCCTAATTAAATATCCTGAGGTAAATTACCTAACCAAAACACTTATGAAGTGTTAGAATTGACAACCAATCAAAATGCTACTTTCAATATCTTCTATTATTTCATGACATTTGATTGGTTATGTACCTGAATATATATAAAGAAAGAGAGAGAAACACAGGCATTTTGACTACTACTTCTTGAAGTACATATCAAGTACATTTCAACTGATAACTTGAAGTTCTATTTGACAGGTAAGATGTTATTTTAAAAACTGAAGTATGTTTTGTATTGTAGGCTAATTAGGAAAACATTTTCTGATAGTTAAATACTATCCCTCTGTAATACTTATAGAATAAAATAGACTTCTCTGTTTTAGTTATGGATGGAGTTAGACTTGTCTTGTATAATTAAGAATTGACTTAGAGTTTATTTCATAATTTTTTTCATATTTCTACTTCCAGTTTGATACCATACACTGCCCAACGAAAAAATCACTATTTAAAAAACCAAACTACCTGTCTGTACTTAAACCCAACAGTGCCCTATCTGTACTGATATATTTTTTTAAAAAGCATAGAAATGGAAGGAGAGCAGAAAAATAACGTGGAAATTGCAGAATGCAACCAAGACAAAGAAAATGATTCAGAATTCTTTGATCAATCAATGGACATAAAACTTCTGCAATGTGTTGAAGCTGTGGATTTGTTAATTGAAAATGAGTCAAAATCGGACCAAGAATTATTAGAAGTTCTTTTTAATTTTGAAAATAAATCAGAATAATAAATTTATATATAATAATTCAAAAATTGTTTGAGACATTATTCATTTTTATATGTATTTTTTAAACTAGTAGCAAATTGATTTTAATGTAAAATCAGACTTTAAATATACTGTGCAACTTTAAGTTTGCTCATAGTTACTTCCTTTCTTCTACTATATCATCTCCAATGTGTATTTAACATCTCTTTATCATCTCCTGCCTCCATGGTGTTTCTGCTTTCCTGACAGACTACGCTATGCATTCCATATACCACAATAACTTCTGAAACAACCTGCAAGATATCTACAAAGGAAACAATGTATTTTTATTTTTAGACTCTGCATTGGTACCTACATGTTGGTACTTAAATAAAATAAATAAAAAAAACTAAAATAACAATCAATAGGCATACAATATTTGAACATTCTTTCATCCTATTTTCCCAATATTACGCTTCCCGGACTGCTTCCCGGTGCGCGTTCCGAGCGCTCCCCCCGCAAAAAAAACGATACAAAAATTATTATTTTTTAACCCCGCGAGGCCCTTTTAAAGCCCCCTCATCAAACCTAGGGGGTCAGGGAGGGTGTACTCTGCCCCCTTATGCTCATTTCCCACTTTGTTTTGGCCACCTCTTGTGTCTCGATCCTACCGAGACACAAGATGGGGGCGGCTCCGGACTGTTTAGAATGTTTACAGACACCCGAGAGCCAATCAGCTTCGCTTCGCGAAGTTCCGTTACGCGTCAGGTACGCGAACCGGAGCGCTAACCGAAGCGCTGTCACAGATATATCTGTTTTTTAAAACGTTAATTTCTCAAAATCCACTGGAGCACATATATTGAGACATAGCAAAGGCACGTCAGGCAAACCATATCTACAATTTTGCCAAGTTTCGTGTAAATCCATTCAGCCGTTCGAGCTAAAAGTAAGTCCAACTGCCCTATGGAAAACTCAATGTTAAAAACGCGTTTTGGGACCCCCCTTTTTTCTCGGCCCCCCCTTGACAAAACCCCCCCCCCACAAATTTTCAGGGGCTGCTCAGAAACAAAATGTGCCATTTTCCTGACCATTTCAGCCAATTCCGTCCACAAACGCCAAAGTTATTCGACATAGAATTTTCAAAAATCCCATAGGAAAAAAATCCTAACTATATATACCTACTGGCGACCGATCAAGGATGGCACTGACACCGTGAGTTCAACTCAAGTTACATTTATTTCCAAAAAGCTGCTTACAGACGCGTTTCAGCGGAAGCCTCCGCCATGTTCACTTCATCTACAACAAAGGAAATGCTGGTATATATGCACACACCCACGTACTCCTCAATAGGAGAAAACAGTTAAATCACTGTGATAGGTTACTGGTTGTTACGGTTACCCTCGTATGCTCATGTTAGAACTACCAGTGACATAGAAGAGTTCCTTTGTAGATAATCCATGGTAATTAACACATCAACATTGTCAATATCACTGAACGTAAAATAAATGTCACTGAACGTGAAATAAAGTGAAATTCGAAATCAAACATGTGCAATTCAGACCCTAAATGTATTACGTGGTAAACAATGTTTTAAGTAGCCTTCGGATAATAGGTATGGCAAACAGGCTTCGTAAAGCGGCATGGCCGGATCAACGCAACACAAATAATCACATTCAAGCGTGAGGAAGGTGCGCATACTAGAGACAATTAGACTTACAATTACATTGTCTAACATAATAGTTGTATGTCAGTGGCTAAGGTATGCGTAGCGTGGTGAGGACATGGATATAATATCACATCTAATGGTTGAGTACCGTATATGCATAGTAGTATGAAAACTGATTTGAGCCATATTAAACATTACACACATACATGTATAATATATGTAAAATTCACAGGTGTCAATTAATTTGTAAAACACAAAACCAACACAACTTGAACGTGCGAGCCTCTTCTCCAAGTGGAGTAGTTACCGTATAGTACAATGAATCGGTGATGCATATGGCAAAGGTTATACAGTTGAGTTATACATCATACTAAATGAAAATATCCTCTCCAATGCTTCTAGAGTTACCTGACTTATATCTCACCCGTGTTTGCACATGCCTCGGGTTGGCTGACTAGGGACCATATATGCATGAAACGCAGTGATTTAAAGGGATACCGCAAAACCAGACCTTGAAATTAAATATACACGTGGTGATGTAGATGATAAAGGAGTGGGGAAAAGAGAAAACGGGAGTACTTAATTGCTGATTATAAATGAACGGCCAATGCTTCATCGGCATTGAGCCCATTAGGGATCTTGGAATCTAGTAAGATGATATATCTAGATTCCAAGCGCCTTAAGGCAAGTCTTCGATCCCCTCCTTTGATACTTTTGGCAATGCTGTCAATGACAAAATATTTAATGTCATTGCTATTGCCAGCGTGCGCCTTCTTTATGTGCCTAGCCACTGGATAGGTTTCATCGTTATTACTTTTGGCTCGCAAGTGTTGCAGGATACGGACATGTGCCGGATGGATGGTGCTTCCCACATACCTCTTACCACATTTGCAAACAAGAACGTACACTGCGTACTCTGTCTTGCAGTTGTACAAACCTCTGATGACATAGGGTTTATTTCTAAATGGAACAATCACTTCCTTGGTGTTAATACCTTGTTTGCAGGCTTTACATTTGGAGCACTTGGTGAAACCTCTCTGGTTACTTAGCCAATTCAGTGGCTTGGTTACAGTTGGTGCACTGACAACCAACTGGTTGCGCATTGATTTTGCCCTTCTGAAGGTGATACGAGGGCTTCTGCCACACCATTGTCCAATTACAGGATCATTGTGTATCAATGGCCAGTGTCTCTGTAAGATTTTTCTCACCTGGCTATGGTAGGCATTGTACCCCGTTATCAATCTTGGGATATCTGGGACTGATTTAGCTTG
This sequence comes from Lissotriton vulgaris, assembly GCF_964263255.1. NCBI lineage: Eukaryota > Metazoa > Chordata > Amphibia > Caudata > Salamandridae > Lissotriton > Lissotriton vulgaris. The sequence continues at coordinate 316,000,610 of NC_141690.1, read as the reverse complement.
TTGTTCTTTTTTGTTGTTTTTGTCTGAGAATAGAAGGTCCCTTCTATTCACTTTATGGCATTTGAGTTCTGCCTGGGCAAGGGTCTGTGGTTTATAACCTCTTTTGCTTAGTCTATCAAAGAGATTGGATTTGGCCTCTTGGGCCCCTGCTTCAGTACTACAATTTCTGGTCATACGTAGGCATTCTGCATACGGAATAGATTCCTTCAGTTTAACTGGATGGAAACTTTGTGCATGTAGCACAGCGTTTCCTGGAGTAGGTTTCCTATAGGTTTTAGTTTGAATTTTGTTATTTTCTACGTATAGTTCTATATCAAGAAATTGTATTGACTTTTTACTGGTGGAACATGTGAATTTTAAGTTGAGGGTGTTCTCATTAATAGCCGAAGCAAAATTTACTGCACTCTCTTCTGACCCTTTCCAGAGGATGAAGATGTTGTCTATATAGCGTTTATATATTACAACATTCTCCTCAATTATAGGCGCCTAGGTGACTGCTAGTACTTGCTCCTCCCACCAGCCCATATGCAAATTAGCATAACTGGGGGAGAAGCAAGTACCCATGGCAGAACCCTGTAGTTGTTTATAGTGTAACCGATCAAAGATAAACGTATTATTGGTAAGACACCATTCTACCATTTGCAGAACCATGGCTGTGTGATCATACATAGTAATCGGTCTCAGGTTGAGGTAATGTTGGAGTGCTTTAAGTCCATCCGTGTGTCTTATACTGGTATACAATGATTGTACATCAAGGGTCATAAAAACATATTCATCATTCCAGTCAAAGTCATATACTTTGCGGAGAAAATCCCTGCTATCCTGTACATAAGCAGGCAAGTCTTTAACAACCCTCTGCAGAAAACTATCCACATAAATACTCGTGTTCTCAAACAAACTACCTATGGCTGAAATATTAGGTCTCCCAGGGGTCTCAAAGCGTCTTTGTGTATTTTCGGTATAAGGTACAGTTGGGGGGTTGTAGGATAGTCATTCTTCAGAAATTCAAATTCTGGTTTACTTAACAAATTGGATCCTTTCCATTTGTACAATTCTGCATGGTAGCGTTCTTGTATTCCTACTGTTACTGTCGGGCTGATTCTACAGTAACATTCTCGATCTTGCAACTGTGATAATGCTTCATCATTGTACATTTTTAGCGGCCACAGTAAAATGTTACCGCCTTTATCAGACCATCTTACCACTATATCTGGTCTGTCTTTGATTTTCTTTATGAGGTTGTTGTATTTAAACTTCCTTTCGTGGTCCCTCATATAGAAGTTCTTTGTACTCATGATAGAAAGGTCCTTAAGTTCTTTGATGACATATTCTGAGAACAGATCTAATCCATCTTTCATTAACAACAGCATGAACACAGATTTTGGTCTGAATTTTGTTCGTGCAGACAAGTTAGTGTTCAAATTGGATTGGGCTGCTACTTCGCCACATGAGAGTTGACTCGTTGGTTCATCAAATTCTAATGCTATCATATCGCTTAGAACCCCCATGTCTGCAATGGCTAGCGTTCTTTCTGATTCAACGCCCAAATCTTTTTCAGAATCTTTTTTAGCACTGTTCCAGAAATATTTCTGTAGTTTCAGTTTTCTTATGAATTGGAAAAGGTCTATCCGGGTCTGGGCATAATCAAAATTCATGATAGAACAGTAAGTTAATCCCAACGATAAAATTTTAGTTTCTTCTGTAGTCAAACTTAAGTCTGTTAGGTTTACCACCGTGTTATCCATATTATCCAAATGTTTGTCTGCCATTATTGTTGCTTCTTGTTCTTTCTGTAATTGGGCTTGTTTCCCACCGTGTTTGCCCCAGCGCCTGTTTTTTCTCCGTCTGCTTTTTGTTTTGTATTTTGTTTTGTTTTGCCCCTGAACCATGCTTGACGTTGCGTTTGCGGTCTGAGTGTTGCTAGGCGCTGTAAACGAAAATAAGTTAACTCTTGCGCTGGTTTGGGAATCGGACCTCCTGCCCCCAGAGAGCTGTTGCTGTCTGTGTCTGATCCTAACGAGGAACTGAGATCAGTGCCACTTAATGCTGAAGCTGTTTCTTCTCCACTTGCAGTTGTTGAGAGCTGCTGTCTTTTTATATTGTCAAATTTTAGAGCGAAAGTGTATACACGTCCGTTGACATAATCATTTCGGTCTCTCTGGAACTTTATGGCTTTGCGTTCTTTTATTTCCTCTTCGTGTTTGGTTAATTTTATCTTTATTTCTATCATGAGTTTAGAGATTTCATCCTGTTCTTCCCTAGACTCTAGTTCTTTTAGGATTTCTTCAATTCGGGTAATTAATTTATCACGATCACTTGCAGCATACTTGATCAGTATTTTTACCATATTTTGTGATGCGTGTGCAGAATTATTGGCCCAGTCCTGTAGCATGGACGGATCCGGGTTTTCATATGTTGGTGCAACCAAGATTCTTAACCCCCTCGGTATTCTGCCCACATCCAGATATATTTGCAATGATTTTATCTCCCACCATTTGGCGATTTCTTTTTTACGAAGTTTCTCCAATTCACTACATAACTTTTTTGTGCTGTTGTCTGGTTCAGATTCATTAGTCGCCGTTGATTGTTTATTCTTTGCTGACTTGCTTGTGTCAGCATCTGTAAAAATGTTCAATGCAGCTTCCTCCCTTTCTTTTTCCCACTCTGCAGCCATATTCGTAGAGGAAAACGATATCCACTTGGGGAACTCACTGCCCGTTTCTAGCTTTCAGAACCGGGACTACCTCTCCCATAAACCCTTGCGCTCATTACCGGCTGACTCACACGACAGACTTTCACTGTCTTACCTGACTGCCTGTGTTTGCTCTCCAGCCGCCACAGGAATCCAGCAATCTAGTTACTCGTCCGTGTGTAGTCACACAGTCTCCTCACACATATCGGGTTTCGGGAGGCGCTGCGAATCTCTCTCCACGAGGTAGGTATATTACCTACTGGCGGTCGCCTGTGGGTAGTTATAGTTAGGATTATTTTGTATAGGGAATCCGCAACATTCTATTGGGAATAACTTTGGCGCCGGTTGAGGGATCTGCCTGAAAATTTCCTCAAATTTGCCTCGCGGCGCTCCGCTCCTTTCCTGAAAGTTTGGGGGGGTTTTGTCAAGCGGGGGCCGAGATAAAAGGGGGGTCCCAAAACGTGTTTTCCCCATGGTAATTTCCATAGGGCGGTTGGACTCACTTTTAGCTCGAACGGCTGAATGGATTTCCACCAAACTTGGCAAAATTGTAGGGAATGGTAGCCCGATGTGCCTTTGCTATGTCTCAAGATATGTGCTCCATTGGATTTTGAGTAATTTAGGTTAAAAAAAAAATACATATCTATAAGCGTGCCCCGGTACGCGCAACGGGGCGCGTACCAGCGCGCTAAGCGAGTTCGCGCACGGAAACTGATTGGCTCTCGGGTGTCTGTCAACATTCCCAACAGTCCGGAGCGGCCGCCATCTTGTGTCTCGGTAGGATCGAGACACAAGAGTTGGCAAAAAAAAAGAGGGAAATGACCAAAATGGTGCAGAGTAGACCCCCCCTGACCCCCTAGGTTTGATGTGGGGGCCATAAAAAGGCTACGCGGGGCAAAAAAAAAAAATCGATTTGCGTGGGGGGAGCGCCGGTACGCGCACCGGGGAGCAAACCGGGGAGCGTACCATGGGGAAAAAAAAGAATAACAGAGTTTTTTAAAAATGAAGCATATTTTTATGAATTGGAGGTAGTACTAAAAAGAACTGTATTTTTCTTCTTTTTGTTTTTGTATATTTTTTTAATTGTTTTTTTGAACATTTTGTACTTTTTTTGGCTTTTATGAGCAAATTTATTTTTTTTTGTTATTTTTATGGGGACAAACAAAAAACAGGGAATTGTAAACGGCTCAACTGGAGCAAAAATCATCTGGAAAAAACTTTAGGTTTTTTTAGGCAATTGTGGTTGTCACTAGCATGGTTGATGAGTTTAATGCTTTGCTCACCATAGGTAATTGTTTTTCCACAAAATATACAACTGATTTTGTATTGTCCAAACTAGGTTTGTATGTTTGGGACCATCTCCCCTGTCTCTGGACCCGGTGGAGTGGTTTGCTTACTTTTGGAGGTGCTGGGTGAAGATTGGGGAGGGTTTCTGGTCAATTCTCGGACCTCTGCCGCAGCATAGTTGTTAGGGTGCCGGCGTTGCATGTGGCGAATCATAGTGTTATTGCCAAAAGAGTACTTTTTGTTAGGGTTCCCCCTGGAAAGTACAGTGCCACAGATTAGACAAGTAATCCTGGCGCATTTTTTTCTTGAGGTCCTTTGGGATAGGAGAAAACTCCCAGATAATGTGCTCTTTTGGCTTATATGGGGTAGTATCTTCAGGCAGGAACCTCCTCCTCTCCTCCTCCTCCTCCTCCTCCTCCTCCTCTTCTTCATATCCACCACTGTGGTGTTGTGGAGGTCCTCTTGTTGGTGGTGGTGGTGGTGGCTGAGATACTCCTGCTGCTGCTGCTACTGTAGCCATTTCTGAGTACAAATAGGTAGTAATAGCTCTGGAAACAGGTCTTCCTCACTCAAAGTACAATGTGAGAATGAGGAAAAAAGGTGGGGGCTTTCATCATTAAGAAAACAAAACTGTCCTGAACCAATGAAAAGTGTTATTTTCAGGTCACATGACCAGGGCTTTCATCATTTGGAAACCAAATCTGTCCAGAACCAATAAAAAGTGTTATTTTGAGGTCACATGACCCGACGCGATTACGCTACGTGCCCCGGGGCGCGCCCAGGGGCGCGTAGCGTAAGCACGTCGGATGCTTACGTAGCGCGATCGTATGCGCTCGAGTGCTTCCAGGTGCGCTTATGCCGTGCGTATCACGCGGACGCGGCTACGCGATACGTCACGATGACGTTTTCGTTCGCGGTAATAGCGCTAACGGGACGCTCACCGGTACGCGCACGGGGGCGCGCAGCAAGACTGCGCTTACCGGTGCGCTCACCGGTACGCGCACCGGGAGCGCTCCAGGGCAAAAAAATATATATATTTTTTTAAAAACCATGAACAATATACATAAAAAAAATAGTATTACATAAATATACAATATAGGATTCATTATAAAAAAATTACATTTCATAGCTATAGAAATTTGCCATTAAAAAACCTTTGAAATTCACTGAAAAAACATAGGGTTGAGGCCCTATATATAGTTAGGAATTAGCATTTAAAAAACCTATGAAATTCACTGAAAAAAACCATAAGTTTCACACAAGTTATAGTTAGGAATTAGCATTTAAAAAACCTATGAAATTCACTAAAAAAAACATAGGTTTCACACCAGTTATAGTTAGGAATCAGCATTTCAAAAACCTATTAAATTCACTGAAAAAATCATAGGTTTCACACCAGTTATAGTTAGCTGGAAATTTTACTGACATAAAACCATTGAAATTCCCATGTTATAGTTAGTTGGACTCCATATAACTTGCTCGCCTGCAATGCACTGCTGATGACGTCACATATTACATCACTCATGACATGGTCAGTGACATCACTCATGACATCACTGATGACACCATCCAGTAAAAGTGTGTCTTTCTGAAAAATAAATATGTTTTATATATGTATTTGTAAAGGTCGATGGAAGAATAAATGGTTAAATAAGTGTCTAAATGGATGGTTTTAAAAAAAAAAATTGATTGGTTAACTGGCTTATTAAGTGTATCTTAGTGAATACATATATTAGCGAGTAATTTTTAAATATTTAAATATATGTATCAGTGTTTCACTTTGTGGATCTCGTGTCAGCTCGGAGATGTCAGGAAGTCTGTGTCCCAAATCGTTTGGGATCCTGCAGAGCCTTGGAAATGCAGACCGGCAAGATGCTTCTTCTGTGCCTGTTTGAACAGGGGAGTCACTCCTTGAGGGAGATTCCTCCGTCCTATAGTCAAAATAGAATGTCCAAGTTCCAGTATATATGTTGCAGAGTTTCGTCCAGGTGTAATCTGACGTCCGAAGGACTGGGTTCCTATATTTATACTAAGTTTAGGGGTTGGACTTACTGTAGGGTCCCGCCTATGAGAGGACCTGGGGAGAGGTGGTTACACCCCTTCCCCTTTGCCCAGTTTTGTCCACCATAAGCGTGGAAGGGTATACTCAGATGTGAGTCCCTAGCTCATTGCACCATCAGGATTCAAGCAAGCCGGGCCGAAGACGGCTGAAATGCGAGAAACCGGTCCCCGGTAGCTTGTTTCCTTCCCAGTATAAGAATTGGCTTGGTAGTTTGGTCTGCCCTGTTCCCATGATGCACTGGGCCAGGGTTAGACTAATTTGCATATAGCCAAGTTCTGAGCTGGGATGGTGCAGTGAGCCAAAAAACGGTGATGGATCAAGCCCTGATCTTTGGACTGGGTAAGAGTGGTCTGCTTAATTCAGACACTCTGTTCATCACCACCCCCTTTTCTGAATCATTTTTGTCCACCATAAGCGTGGAAGGGTATACTCAGATGTGAGTCCCTAGCTCATTGCACCATCAGGATTCAAGCAAGCCGGGCCGAAGACGGCTGAAATGCCAGAAACCGGTCCCCGGTAGCTTGTTTCCTTCCCAGTATAAGAATTGGCTTGGTAGTTTGGTCTGCCCTGTTCCCATGATGCACTGGGCCAGGGTTAGACTAATTTGCATATAGCCAAGTTCTGAGCTGGGATGGTGCAGTGAGCTAAAAAACGGTGATGGATCAAGCCCTGATCTTTGGACTGGGTAAGAGTGGTCTGCTTAATTCAGACACTCTGTTCATCACCACCCCCTTTTCTGAATCATTTTTGTCCACCATAAGCGTGGAAGGGTATACTCAGATGTGAGTCCCTAGCTCATTGCACCATCAGGATTCAAGCAAGCCGGGCCGAAGACGGCTGAAATGCCAGAAACCGGTCCCCGGTAGCTTGTTTCCTTCCCAGTATAAGAATTGGCTTGGTAGTTTGGTCTGCCCTGTTCCCATGATGCACTGGGCCAGGGTTAGACTAATTTGCATATAGCCAAGTTCTGGGCTGGGATGGTGCAGTGAGCTAAAAAACGGTGATGGATCAAGCCCTGATCTTTGGACTGGGTAAGAGTGGTCTGCTTAATTCAGACACTCTGTTCATCACCACCCCCTTTTCTGAATCATTTTTGTCCACCATAAGCGTGGAAGGGTTTACTCAGATGTGAGTCCCTAGCTCATTGCACCATCAGGATTCAAGCAAGCCGGGCCGAAGACGGCTGAAATGCCAGAAACCGGTTCCCGGTAGCTTGTTTCCTTCCCAGTATAAGAATTGGCTTGGTAGTTTGGTCTGCCCTGTTCCCATGATGCACTGGGCCAGGGTTAGACTAATTTGCATATAGCCAAGTTCTGAGCTGGGATGGTGCAGTGAGCTAAAAAACGGTGATGGATCAAGCCCTGATCTTTGGACTGGGTAAGAGTGGTCTGCTTAATTCAGACACTCTGTTCATCACCACCCCCTTTTCTGAATCATTTTTGTCCACCATAAGCGTGGAAGGGTATACTCAGATGTGAGTCCCTAGCTCATTGCACCATCAGGATTCAAGCAAGCCGGGCCGAAGACGGCTGAAATGCCAGAAACCGGTCCCCGGTAGCTTGTTTCCTTCCCAGTATAAGAATTGGCTTGGTAGTTTGGTCTGCCCTGTTCCCATGATGCACTGGGCCAGGGTTAGACTAATTTGCATATAGCCAAGTTCTGAGCTGGGATGGTGCAGTGAGCTAAAAAACGGTGATGGATCAAGCCCTGATCTTTGGACTGGGTAAGAGTGGTCTGCTTAATTCAGACACTCTGTTCATCACCACCCCCTTTTCTGAATCATTTTTGTCCACCATAAGCGTGGAAGGGTATACTCAGATGTGGGTCCCTAGCTCATTGCACCATCAGGATTCAAGCAAGCCGGGCCGAAGACGGCTGAAATGCCAGAAACCGGTCCCCGGTAGCTTGTTTCCTTCCCAGTATAAGAATTGGCTTGGTAGTTTGGTCTGCCCTGTTCCCATGATGCACTGGGCCAGGGTTAGACTAATTTGCATATAGCCAAGTTCTGAGCTGGGATGGTGCAGTGAGCTAAAAAACGGTGATGGATCAAGCCCTGATCTTTGGACTGGGTAAGAGTGGTCTGCTTAATTCAGACACTCTGTTCATCACCACCCCCTTTTCTGAATCAGTTTTGTGCCAGAGCAGGGGCTGAGCACCCCTGCAACTGTGATATGCAAAGGGACACCAAGTGTGCCCCCAACACTGTATGAAAAGCATTCACTGAATGCGCCCACCCAGCCCCAATACACTAAAGCCTGTCTGGCGAGGTAGTTACACCTCCCTGTGACAGGAAACCTATTGTCCAGGCCTCCCCTGCCAGGGTTTCGTCCAGCAGCAGGTCAGACTCATGTCTGTGGCTGCAGCATCCATTTTGTGATGCTGGGACTCTTTTGAACCATTACTGGTGAGGTATGTGTGCACATGTCTTCTCCCTCTAGAAGGGTGGAATTCTACCCCCGCCGCCAGGACTGGAGGGGGTAAGGATTGCAAAGTGTTTGACACCAAAAACAACATGTTCCGATGCAGCCATTCCAAAGTTAGCATTTACTGCAAGGTTATAATGCACTTAACCCCTTCCATGCTCATGACGAGCTCAGCTCGTCATGCAGTACACTGCTTGTCTGCTCATGACGAGTTGAGCTCGTCATGAACCATGGTGTTTAAAGACTCCTCAGCACAGAGGGAGAATTGCTGTAGCATTGATGTGGTTAAGAGTGTATGGTCTGGCGGCATCACGGAAGAGTTACAGAGAATACATTCCAAAAGCTGCAGAGGGGTCCTGCTCATGCATGGGCACCTTCTCACACAAAACCAAGCACTCTGCCTTCAGGATTGTTAAGGCCTGCCATAGTAGTGACTTATAGGTGTATATGTGTCTGTATTTAATGGTAGATATATGTTGCCTATACCTTAGTAAGGGGTGCTTACACCCCTTTACCCAGGCTGCAGTAGCAGACCTTTGGTGTCATTTTGGAAGGTTTCCCAGGAATGGCATAATACATACTGCAGCCCCTAATAGGCCTCTGGGGTACCTATGCCCTTTGTACCTCAGGTACTATATACTAGGGACTCACAAGGGTACCCCCATAACCAAACTGGAGTGTACCTATTGTACATGCAATTAATTTATAGAGGAAACAGCTAGGCTGGGGTCTGGGTTCTCGGGCCCCAGCCAGACTAAAGTCGAAAAACAGTGAAACTCCATCAAAAAGTGGGTGGTTACCATAGTAAGCAGATCCTACTCTCCTACAGCAAGTATAGACTACACTGTGGCCTAAGGGCTTTGCAGGCACTCCCGCAAAATTTCTAAAGTTAGTTCTGCCACTAAAGGCCCAAGTAAATGTAAGTAATCTATTAGAATACTTTGCATCACTATGTGCTGCATTCCACCAGTTGAGTGTCTACAAAAAACATTATTAAATAACCCCCTACCTTTGCATTATTGTAGCAAACACTGTGCACAAGAAACCTAAAAATCTTCTAAATAGTATTACATAAATATACAATATAGGATTCATTATAAAAAATATTGCATTTCATAGCTATAGAAATTTGCTATTAAAAAACCTTTGAAATTCACTGAAAAACATAGGTTTGAGGCCCTATATATAGTTAGGAATTAGCATTTAAAAAACCTATGAAATTCACTGAAAAAAAACATAAGTTTCACACAAGTTATATTTAGGAATTAGCATTTAAAAAACCTATGAAATTCACTGAAAAAACCATAGGTTTCACACCAGTTATAGTTAGGAATTAGCATTTCAAAAACCTATTAAATTCACTGAAAATATCATAGGTTTCACACCAGTTATAGTTAGCTGGAAATTTTACTGACATAAAACCATTGAAATTCCCATGTTATAGTTAGTTGGACTCCATATAACTTGCTCGCCTGCAATGCACTGCTGATGACGTCACATATTACATCACTCATGACATGGTCAGTGACATCACTCATGACATCACTGATGACACCATCCTTGTGACAGACTGACAGACCTCCTTTCAGTGTAATGTAACCGTTGAAACACATATTCAAAAATAGAAACTAACATTTTCAAAAAAATGGAGATACCCATACCAGTTGCAACAACCAATTCAGTAATTCCACCATCTATATACACAGCCACTCATTCACCAACAGTTCTATATAGTCACTCATACATATACTCACTCATCATATGTAGTCATACACCTATACATCCTGTTACATACCGACAGTCATCCAAAAGTAACTCACACACATACTCACACATGCAAATAAACTATTAAACATCCATTTTTTTGCATATACAACTAAACACACACTACCAGCTTACTTTTAAGGAAACCTACACATACTTACTCTCTTAAACAGTCACTTATAGAAACACATACTTATTGAAACAGGAATTCTTACAATCTCTCACTCTCACATATACTCACTTATATACATCAATACTCACATATACTAGATTAAAACATATGTCGTTACTAATAAACACTAGTGAGACAGTCATTCACTCACTAACACCCATATACACACTCATCCACCCATACAGTCCTGCACATATGCTGTCTTCAAAACACATACAAACAGTGAGTCAGTCACCAACCCATGCAGCCACTTATACACAAAGTGAAACACTGATACATATATTTAAATATTTAAAAATTACTCGCTAATATATGTATTCACTAAGATACACTTAATAAGCCAGTTAACCATCAATTTTTTTTTAAAACCATCCATTTAGACACTTATTTAACCATTTATTCTTCCATCGACCTTTACAAATACATATATAAAACATATTTATTTTTCAGAAAGACACACTTTTACTGGATGGTGTCATCAGTGATGTCATGAGTGATGTCACTGACCATGTCATGAGTGATGTAATATGTGATGTCATCAGCAGTGCATTGCAGGCGCGCAAGTTATAGTGAGTCCAACTAACTATAACGTGGGAATTTCAATGGTTTTATGTCAGTAAAATTTCCAGCTAACTATAACTGGTGTGAAACCTATGGTTTTTTCAGTGAATTTATTAGGTTTTTTAAATGCTAATTCCTAACGATAACTGGTGTGAAACCTATGGTTTTTTCAGCGAATATATATATATATATATATATACTAGCAGCCCGCCCCGGCTTTGCCCGGGGCAGAAGGGGGCTGGGGGCAGCATTTTAAGCCTCTGTGCACCCCCCCTCCGACATTGCCCAGACCGCATCCCTCCCGCCTCCCGCTCCGACATTGGCCATGCCGCCTCCCGCCTTGAGCCTTCAGCCTTGAGCCTCCCGCCCGCCCCGACATTGGTCATACCGCCTTGTGACTTGAGCCTCCCGCCCGCCGCCCACCTCCCGCCTGCATTTGCCTTACTGCCACTCCTCGCCGCAAGTCCACTCTTCGCCGCAAGTCCACTCCTCGCCGCAAGTCACCGCTCCTCCCCGCATATCGTCATTACGTTACGTGTCGGTTGCGATCAGCGCTATGTCGCGGCCGGCGCTTGTTTTAGGGGACTACTTTGTTTACAAATTTTATTTTTTTTATTTTTTTATTTTTTTTATTTAATGTCGCCTATGTCCATCTACACACCCTGACATTTTCATAGATGTATCGGGTGTGTAGATTGGCGCTGTGGTTCCCGAGTTTACCTGGCCAAAAGGTGCAAGTTCTCTCTTTATAATAGTAGTATAGATAGAAAGTGTGTGCCCAATACAAAACAGTGGATGCACAATCAGACATACATTTGCACCCCTATCAAAGCTGCCTATTGGATGCAATTTGACCCACTTAAAAATAACTTTGGTAATTATCTACCATGAGAAATTACATCAGTTCATTTAATATATTCGAGAGTGGGACCACTTTTAATTCACAGTAGTCCTACACAAAGATTGAGGTCTCTGCTAGACATGCCAATGAGGGGAAATAATGATTCCTCAGATAGGAGAGTACATCTCATGATGAGGAGGGCCTCTCTACCAAGAGGTGCTTAGGTTGTCAGGGCTGCTGCTCAGGGTCGTTTAGGTCATTCATTAACCTCAGATTACCAGTCTTAATAAATCAGGCACCACGTGTAGAAATAGGATACGGGTTACAGATAATGCCATGATGTCAAAGTCCACATTGTCCATTGTCATGCCAGTTTGCCCAGTTCACCCATGTGTAAAACAAGATGGTCAAGCCTGTTTTGACAATTTAAAAATGAGTAAAGCAAAACAATCATGCCCATATCCACATTAGCCCAAATGTGGACATCACTCTAATGAGGCGAGTTTCTGCAGTGCACCAGAATGTAACCACAATAGCCAGACCAGTATGTCCTAATATATAAAGCACCATAAACACGTTAGTATCATGGATGTACAAAAAGCACAGCTTCCAACACAATGTTTTCAGTATGTAAAGCACCATATTCTGGACATTAATTTCCGAGTATGTGCAGCACCAGAGCCCGGCCATTATTAATTGGTCACTTAGACAAAGAACCGTATCCAGGCAAGTATCTCTATCAGGCCAGAAGCTCTCGAGTATGTAAGTATTAGCACAACATGCAAAGTACCCACAGAGCAACAAAATATGAAGTCTCATAGTCAGGCTTCAATATGCCACAACATATAAACAACCATAGCCTTTTCAGTATCACTCATAATATAAAGGACCAAATACTTCAATGACCAAACAGCATATGTATATGGGGTGATAGTGGATCAGTCTTTCTGGGGTACAGGAAATGGCTATAATTCAACTATGATTGCGGTAGTGGAAAGTGGAGAGGGGGCGTTCAATCAAATAGGATCTAACTCTATCCGATGACACCTTCGAATGTCAACCTGACGAGACAGGTAATAATATGCAAACAGCATAAACTAAAAGGAAAAGGGGCACAGAACGGTTGTGCAATAGCAATGAACGTTCGTCTCTAATGTAACTTGGAAGGATAAAAAACAGTCAAAGATGTAAATGTGTGAGAGGGGTATTGCACGCACTTTGCTAGGACTGATGCATTAGCCACTGAGCTATGACAGTGTGCGTTTGTGATAAGGCTTTCGTCAGATAGCACTGCTGCCCCAAAGTCTTTAGCTCTTTGATTTTGATACGTTTAATTGATGAGGTAAACTAACAGTCTCAGTGATCAACAATTGGCAGGGCCAAGGCTCGGGTTCTATATGCTTGTAGGTTTGGAGAAGCGCAAGTCACTGTTCAACCTCACCTCTGAAAACGTGTTTGGCCTGCGGCATAAGAAGCCATGGTTTGGCTCATAAGGTCAAGTTAAATACCTGGCTCGGCTCTGGCTCGGCACTCGCAGTTACTCTGCTGGATATATGTAAGGAAACCTGTTCTGGAGAACATTTCTCCTTGCAGCAGAATCTTTAAATATGTATGCATGAATGGCATTGTCTGTAGGGGCAGCAAATGTACAGTGGTAGAGGATTTTTTGAGATTGCATTCCGATATGAATATTCTCCTGGCACACGCACTTGATGGGTATGAGCACATGGGTTAGACATGGAATCTCACATCACAGCATGCATGATTTATAATGGTTCATGTTTATGCCATTATATTTTTTCCCAGATGCACATGACCCCTGCGTTCTCCTCTCCCTCGATCATATTCTCCCATGTCTGAACAGTATAATGAGGGTTACAAATGTATAACCAAAGGAGTATATAATTGTATTGTTTGCCTTAAAGCGACAATTATTCCACTGGGCATTTCCACTGTAGACGGGAGCCTCTGGAGACCACTTTAGGGCAGAGGCCACACCTTTGCCACTGTCACTTTCCCCAACTTCACAAGGGTAATTGAAGCAGGCGAGGGGAGGCTGCAAGAGAGAACAGGAGGGGGACGTCGAGAGCAAATGATCGGAGAGGAAGAAGAAAGGAGAGAGGGCGGTTGGATGGATGAAATAAAGAGATTGCCTGATTGTTAATGTTAAAGCCATCTAAAATGAGTGTGAATCACCCCGATGGGTAGCTCGGAGCGACCAGGCAGCCAAGCAGCATAGCGCGAACCCGCTCAGAAGAAAGAGATGAAGAGAGTGCGACTGGTTTGCGCATTGTTTTCCAGGGTTGCTCTGGTTCGCCAGTCCTGCCCTAGCAGTGATACATCTTTTTAGATTGTTTCACGAGTACCACATTCCTCATTTCACCTGTCTATAAAAAACTTTGAATTTCGAAGGAATATAGTTGGAAATATGGGATTTAAAATATAACTTTCATTGTATTTCTTTGCAACAACTCAGTAGGAAACTTGCCACAAAGATAGCTGGAATGATCATTCACCTAGCACCGCAGCCCGGACTTTTAAAGTTACTTCTTATTTGGTTCAGGATGCCGGATTTGCATGGCGCTCATTTAGGTGCGGGGCTGTAAGGCAGAACCACTGCCGTTTTTGTATTTCCTCTCGCACTCCGCCCCGCAGCTCCTCCCGGCGCTCACGTCCTCCGCTCTTCCTGTTGCTCGTGAACGCCGCTCCTCCCCTCACGCAGACGTCCGGCCGGAGCTACTTGCAAGGCACTACTTTATTTTTATTTCTAAATATTTTAAACAACGTTTTTTTTTTTTTTTTGTGTAGCCTATGTCCTTCTGCTCCCCCTGAGGTTTTCTAAGATGTCTTGGGTGTTTCGATTGGTGGTGTAGTTTTCGAGTTTACCTGGCTCAAAGGTGCAAGTTCTCTCTTTATAATAGTAGTATAGATATATATATATATATCAACAGTAGGTCTTTCAAGGTGTATATAATGTACATATAACAAAGAACATGGTTTGTTTTAATTATTTATTTATTGATACATACAGATGAGAGATGTAAATACATGTATATATATATATTTTTCTATGTACCAAAAAATTTTGGTTTATATTATGGATTATATATTTGTACAGTTTTGTATTTTGCGGGATTTTGCACGTATAATCTACAGACAAAACCTCAATTGGACTGTGTTTATGACCACTCTTAAACAAGGGCACTTGCCCTGCATGGTCTCTGTTTGTGAACCATCATGGTCTTTGTAATTAGGATCTAAACGGTCCAAAATGCATATATATGTATTATGTGTAACATAAGGTCAATGGTAAGGGCGTTTCTTACCTGAATGGTACCGCCCACCAAATATTCTCCACTCCTTAAGTACCCTCTTCCATTACTAGCAATGTATCATGTGATCAAGCCTCCGGCTGGAGGCGAAACGCGTCATGCGGGCTTGCTGGGTTGTATTTTTGAATTTTAATATGGATTAAATCACTACACTGGAAGATTACATGGGTCTGCCTTTTTCGTTTGTCTGACGGTCTGGAAGTGACTGTGAGTGCTGTGAAAGCGGCACCAAGCGAAGTGAGGAGGATATATATATACATATATATGTATATGTATATATATATATATATATATATTTATATATATATATATATATATATATATATACATATATATCCAACGTAAAAGGTCATCCCCTGCAGAAGAGCCCACAAGCAGGTAGGTTTGGATAACGTTTTTATTCAGCAGGTTTTCATCACAGACTGTGATAAGGCAAAGTCCTGTTAAAAAATGATGCCTGACGCGTTTCATGCTCTTGCCGAGCATTTCTTCAGAGGCTGCTTTAACCCTGTGTGGAGCCAAAGTCATTTAACCACTAGCACCTGCCCCGATGGGCGTTGACTCCCCCAGAGCCTGCTGGTGCTTTGAGTCCTTTGTTTTGCGCAAGTGCGCTGCTCCCAGAGTTACGATAATTAAAAGAATAACACCCCAGTGGGCCAGGAAATCTTCTCATTTCAAACTGCGATGCAAATAGCCACCTGCACAAACACCCATCTGCCAAATCTCGCTGCATTCCATTGTGTCTGCAGCTCGAACCACCATCTCCGTGGCAGGGCTCCTCCCCGACCGGGACCGGCCGGAAAAAACATCCAACGTAAAAGGTCATCCCCTGCAGAAGAGCCCACAAGCAGGTAGGTTTGGATAACGTTTTTATTCAGCAGGTTTTCATCACAGACTGTGATAAGGCAAAGTCCTGTTAAAAAATGATGCCTGACGCGTTTCATGCTCTTGCCGAGCATTTCTTCAGAGGCTGCTTTAACCCTGTGTGGAGCCAAAGTCATATATATGTATATATATATATATGTATATATATATATATGTATATGTATATATATATATATATATATATATATATATATATATATATATATATATATATATATATATATATATATATATATATATATATATATATATATATTCATTCACTGAAAAAACCATAGGTTTTAGACCATATATAGTTAGGGATTAGCATTTACAAAACCTTATTTTACTCGCACAAAACCATTGAAATTCGCATATATAGTTAGTTGCACTAACAATATATCGCGCACCCGCAATCCACTGCTGATGATGTCACATATTACATCATTCATGACATGGTCAGTGACATCACTGATGACATCACTGTTGACATCTCAAATGACATCACTGATGACATCACTGATGACATCACTGATGACATCACTGATAACAACATCCAGTGACTGTATGTTTCTGTAAAGTTAAAATATGTCTTACATATTGAAGAATGAGTGGATGTATAAGTGTCTGGATGAAGGATTTAGTAGGTGCATGACTGACTGTATGAGTGAGTGATTTAATGTGTCTCACTGAGTGCATGAGTTAGTGACTAAACTGTCTTAATTTGTGCATCATTATGTCTGTTGTTCTGTAAACTGCTGCATGTGTTGATCAGTAACTATATGGGTTATTGCTTGGTTGCCCAAGTATTTGTATGGGAGACTGAGTGTGTGTGTGGGTGGCTGGGAGGTGTATGACTCTGTGCATGTGTGTGAGTAGTTGATTCACTATATGTATGGTTTCAAAAGTGCATGTGGAAACAGCTGCATGGGCGGTTGACTGTGTGTATGAGTGTATTGGTGAGTGAATTGATATCTCAGTGCTACATGTCAAAGTGAGTACATATGTAAAACACAGTACAGGTGAGAGTTGACATATATAAATAACTGTGCATAAGAGCCAGTGAATGTATGAGTGGCTGTATGGATCATTGTGAACTTGTATCAGGGATTGTATAAGAGAGTAAATATGTGTTAGTATATGTTTGAATAAGTAAGGTGTGTATAACTGTATAGTTGAGGAAATTGAGGTGTGATTGATTCTTTGCATGACGGACTAGGTGTGTGAGTAACTCCATGGATGAGTGACAGTCTGTGAGTGTCTGTTTACACTGAGTGTATCTAAGGTTATCGCACCCGGAAGCGTTCTGGAACGCGAACCAAGGCGCGTTCCAGATTTGGTGGATAACCCCCGACCTGCCAGTACATCCACCAATGAAGTGGCAGTGACAGAATCAGAGGCAAGGGAAACGGTCCCAAATCTTCAGAAGAACTTTGGACAAATGAAAATGACATGTTTAATTTGCGGCAAATTAATTTCATGTGGAGAGAGGAGTGTTACTCTAATCAATAGAGCTTATGAACATCATCAATGTTCAAAACGTCCCAGAAACTACATTTTCTTTTTTTTTTGTTGCTCCTGTTGAGCCCTTTGTAATGAATCATTTTTGTTTCCCCCCCCAAAAAAACACAAAAAAAATATAAAACAACAAAAATAATTAAAAAAAGTTCTTTTCAGAACTACCTTCCCTTTAAGAAAAATTGCTAGAATGTTTAGCACTCTAGCATCCTCTATTTCTTTTGATTCGCTTCCCGGTTCGCGCGCCCAAAATTTTTTTTTTTTTTAAAAAAGACGAGTAAGTAAACAGAGAGTAATGTGAAAAGAAAGACAAATAGAGGGAGTAACACACAGTTACTGTTGAAAGAGGGACTGAGAAAAGGAGTGAAAATAGTAGTATAAATAAGTAATAGAAAAAGAAATGAAGGAAGTAGCAAAGGCAGGAAACTAAGGGTTAAAGAAATGAAGCAGTGGAACTAATAAAAGTTAAATGTGATAGAGATGTAACGTAAAGAGTACTAAACACTTACCTTATAATTGTCATTAACGTTGCCAATTGTCATTTTTATACTTTTAATCTGTGTAAGAAAGAACAAAAAACGTTAAATTAATAGAAGGTAGTAAAAAAAGAGTGAGCATGAGACAAGATGAATACATATTATAAATCACAATTCAAAGTACAAAATTAATTATACATATTTAATGGTTTATTTTTGCTGTTCTCAGAATATATCAAATTTCACTGAAAACAGTGAGTTGAAGGTATTCATCATATACCAGCGGGGAAAAAAAACACAATCAAAATGATTGTGTTTAAAAAACCCAAATAATATAACTAATCAGTAATCAGAACTCCTCAAAAGTAACTTACTTTCTATGACGTCAAAGGATGTCCTATGAACAGCTTATACTCTGTTGTGCTGTTACTATTTTCTGCCCGCCACTTTCTGAAAGATAAACTCCATCGATTTAAGAAAAATGAGACATACAAAGCAATTTAAAACAGCACACTAAATTACAGCAACACCTCGAATCATTATAATCCAGTTACATACCCAAAATTCTCACTTCAGAAAACAAGTCAAAAGGCAACATTGCTTCATACTAAAATGATAACCATTGCCGAAAGACTAGCCTTTTTTATATTTCAAATAAGCTGTGTAATATCCTGATGTTGTCAAAGGAACATCATAATATATAATAGCTGCAGTTGCAAATGTTCTTCCTGAAATCGATGACTGTGTAGCCAAAACATTTTTAATTAGACTTGACAACTTTTTTTCATCCAGTTTATGTAGGTGAAATTGTAAAATGACATTTCACCCATAAGTTTCCATAAATAATATGGACAGCATTGCAGACTTACATTTCCTCTACTCCTTATTTTGATCTGCTGCTTGACTTAGCTTATAAACACAAACAGTTTTCGCTCTGTACTACAATTATCCACAAGGCTATATAAAATAGGAGCCATTAGAACATCTGGAAATTCCTCTGAACAAATCCCAAGATTCCTTTCCTAAAATTTTGGTTGTAAGAACACCAGGTAAGAATTTTGAAGGTGGAAAGGCAATCTTTTTTTGAAAGTTTAAACAGAATCATTGCAGAATGACCAGCCGTTTCCAGATTTTAAATAAGCTGTGTAATGTCCTGAAGTAGTTGAAGGACCGTCATGATATATAATTGCTGTACTTACAAAAGTCCTTCCTGATATTGACAACTGCGAAGCCACAAAATTATTAATTAAAGTTGTCAATTTAGTTCCATCAGGCCTACATCGTTGGAACATTAAAATGACATACTGGCCTTAACTTCGTAAAATTAACGTGGACAGCATTGCAGACTTACATTGGCTACACTCCATGTTTTGATCGGCTGCCTTTACTAGCTTATTGAAGGATACTGATTTACTGTCAGGCAAAGTTAAATATATAAATCTTTCTGAGTCTACACTAGTAGTACTTGATAGCCTACAGTTCTCGCAATCATGCTGCCATAGATAAGAAAGGCCAAACAGATAATCTACATCTACACCTTCATTTTGCAATACATCAAGCATATACATTAAAAACTCCTGACAATCCTTCTGAATATTTTCAGAGAATTGTGTTTGACCTGAACATTCGTCTAACAGATAACGAATTTCAGACACACTTTCTACTCTTGTTCTATCAGCGCTACATTTCTCTAACACAGAATTCAACAAACAGCATAAACTTTGTTCCGAATTGATCACAATCTGTTCTTTTAAAGTCTCTAGTGAAAAGAGAACATTAACAACTACATTAGCATAGCAGTTGACACCAGAACTATTTTCAAATTTAAAACCAACAACATTTTCAACAGAATTAATTTTATTCCTGCTTACAATTTTTGGTTCATCGACTTTTGGTCTTTTTGCTTCAACCTCCCTACTATTACTGATATTTCTTCGTTTCCGGCCTACCACACGTTTCTCAAACAAAGTATATTGAGGCAAATGTGGCGCATACTCTCTTCTTAACCTATTTTATTCCTTAACACAATCTAGATCCGCACAAATGTTTGTGACATCACAGTCAATCAAGTACAATCCCGATAAAGTTCTGACTCGTGACAATGCTACATAAGCCATACCCTCTTTGAACACAGAACTGCCAATATTCACTAAAGCAGTGTCTACACTTAAACCTTGCGATTTATGAATTGTCACCGCATATGCCAAGCAAACAGGAAACTGCTTACGGCGAACATATAGGTCTTTTACAAGCAAAAACCTAGCTGTGCAACGACCAATTAGCTGTACTTCCTCAATGCCATCAAATTTAATTTTTAAAAATTCAATTCCATCTCTACTTCTGTATTTCTCAAAATCAACAGATGCGAAAAATTCCTAGGACGTCTAGGTATGTCAGTGTACATTAAAGTAGGGCCAGCTATCGAGAAGGAACAATGGAAGTGAAATGACAAAGGTATATAAAAAGCATATTTTTATTTTTTATGTATTAAAAACCATATTGAAACTGATCAACGGTCACATAATCAGATGAATAAGTAAAAATATCTATAACAACGTTACATACAGAAATCATAAAAGGTTCACATAAATTGTATAATATACAAAATAAGACAATATATTAACAAAAATATACAGTTAATCACAAAAATGAAACAAGCATAAAAACTCAAAATCAACAACATTACCCATTGATCCATTTACAAGACCTCTTTCAACATGTAAATTCCTTCTCAAAATGATACTGCAATTTAAGCACACATTCAGAGTCTTTTCAAAACCCGCAGTTTTAGATATAGTCTTCTCTAATGAATCCAATTTAGATTTCAAATTCTCTGACAAAATAATTGTTGCTCCCATATGCTCTATTCTGTCAATAGCTTCCAGTTTCACAATCTCTTGTGTTTCTAAATTCAACATGTTGTTGTTGAAGATGGAACATTCTGCAAGAGTTGGCATCAAACATATTCCAGATTTCTTCTCAGTAATTTTCTGAAAAATATCCTCTGGCAGAACATCTTCTTCTGGATACAAATTTGACAGTAATCGTGCATGTAAAGCTTCTTTCCCATGCTCAGTCACTTTCCCGATTCTAACATCTTGTAGAATATTCTTGTAATCTTCGTCCTTCGCCTGACGCATATTTTCACGCAGCTCAGCATAATTGAAGTTTAACCATATGTTAACGTTGCCAATGCTCCCTAGGCTCTTCTTGGTATCTTCATGTGTAAGCAGTTTAAACACTGGTTGTCCTTTCACTGGTGTCAGCTGCTGAAGATCACCAAAAACAATGATGTGTTTGCCACCGAATAACACATCATACTCTGTTTTAAGAACTTCCTGCATTCTCAAATGCACAAAGGCAAGCATGACATTGGAAACCATGCTTACTTCGTCAATGATAAGAAGTTTCATCTTCTTCAACACTCTAGATACTTCACAACAAGCATCCCCAGATAACTTGTGGTATTGTAATTTGTTATCATGCTCCACTGGCAGCATCAGTAGCCGATGCAAAGTAATCCCTTTAATGTTATGAGCTGCCAGTCCAGTTGGAGCGGTCAAAACACAAGACAGCGATGACTCAGTCCTTTTCTGCAGATAACATGAAATTGCTTTAATGAGGAAACTTTTTCCAGTTCCTGCTTCTCCACTCACGTATAGTCGGACAGGCTTCAACGACGTACATGAGCACTTTTTCTTCTCATGACTTAATCCATGCTCAATTTGGTTGGTAACTTTGTCATATATTTTCCTCTGCTCAACGTTGAGTTGTCTTTCCAAATCTTCTAAGTTAACCGCATCCTCCTGAGCATGTGCCATGGCTCTTTCCACTTCAATCATGGCTGTAGCAGCTTCATTTTCGATAACTGGTCCTCCTAGTGGATCCTGACTCAATGAAACAGAACTCTGACTGTCCTGAGAACTGTCTCTAGCAATCTCAGCTGCAATTGTTGCTTCCTTCTCGATTTCTGCATTCAACATTTCTAGATATTTTGGAAA
This sequence comes from Lissotriton vulgaris, assembly GCF_964263255.1. Taxonomy (NCBI): domain Eukaryota; kingdom Metazoa; phylum Chordata; class Amphibia; order Caudata; family Salamandridae; genus Lissotriton; species Lissotriton vulgaris. The sequence continues at coordinate 315,978,617 of NC_141690.1, read as the reverse complement.
AACAGGACATTCTATGGACTCCTTGGCTGCATTGAAAGAGTCTTCGTAACAGAGGAAATCCCCAAGCAGTTCCTCTTCTGCCCGCCAAGGCTTGAAAAGTTGCAAAAGAGCTAAATAGAAAAACTCTTATCTTTCTGGAGATTCACAATCCAATTTTCGATTATTTACCAATTGACATTTTCTTTGCTTGACCAGACATCCCTCACTTCCAATTACAGCATACACTCCTTTATCAATATCTTCTTTGATGTTCCTCTTGAAAACGTAATTTTGTAGAACATCATACAGACAAACATTCTCCAGGTGACTGCTTCTATTTGGATAATATGTATCCAACATGTTGGTCTTCAAAATATCTGTACTGTTTGGCTCCTTCTCCGCCAAATACTCAATTTCCCGTACAGGTTTCAGAACTCGATTACGCGTTGCAGCAAGACCAAGACTCACCCAAATGATACTCCTAGATTTGGCATAGAGACTTGCTGAAGATAACCGGTCAGAACATTCGTAAGCTCCGATTTCTCGATGCGACAACATCTTCAGACTGAAACTGTACAACTTCTTACTGAGGCTCTTTTCATGGGAAATATCCTCCCACATATCCTTCAGTTCTGTCTTTTCTTTTTTGGTGATGTAAGACGTCACATACCGAGCCACAGCCATACAGTTGTCAGCCACAAACTGTATATCCATGTTAGCATTCCACATGGACAAAATCACTGGGTTGTAGTCGTTAATGTACTTGGACTCTTCGTTTCTTTTCAAATTGTATGTGTTTTTGGGTGATTTCCTCGTCACATTATGTCGCAGCGAAGACATCAAATTGTTAACTCTTCCTTTTGATATCACCGACCGTGGAAATGCAAAACGACATTTGGTGTAGTACTTGTCCTTGTTTCTGAATTTACGACGACAGTACTTTCCACAACGATAGCTTTGAAACCGTAAAACTTGTTCTCTTAGACTTTTGTCTTCGTTTGTCTTTGGAACAGCACATGTAGCATACTGTTCTATGAAACTCATCATTAAGTCATCCGGATCTGTTCCAAATTTGGGTGCATCTTTGATCCATAGCAGCATATGTATATGAGGAGCTCCTCTTGCTTGATACTCCTTTCTCCAGAAGAAATCCAGCACCTCTACAAGAGGTGGATTTTTCTTGTTCATGATGAAAGACATCATAGCTTCAAATCTATGATTGAAGTACCTGCATACATTTACTGGTTCCAAAGAGCACAGTTCTCCGGGTGTCTTGAATTCGATATTTTCAATGTTTCCATTTGCCTCTCGTAGAAATTCAAGTAAGTCTTCCCATCCATACTCAGCACAGCTGAGAGTGAGGAACCATGTGGGAGTTCCTAAGTTCCTCAGCATACATTTTAAGTCACCATGACGACGGTACCAATACTCATTAGTACCACGCTGACATGCCATCAGATTAATCAGGTGAGAATCCAAAATACTGTCTTGCACATTGACTTTATCCATAAAGTCCCTTGCCGAGATATTTCGCAGTTGTACACCACTTTTCAAGATGTGGTTCACTGCATAAGACAATCCAGAGAGATCACTTTCAAACAGTAGATGAAATAAATAGGGAATGCATTGACGAAACCTAGGATCTTCTGCATACAATCGTAAAGTCTGGTATTCTGAAGCAGGAATTTGAACAGGTCGCTCATCATATCGTCCTCCTCGACCTGTGGGAAATAACTGTGGGAAACATCGAGCTTCCAAACTTTCCTCCCAAACACTAATGAGACTCCCTTTGGCTTGTTTCATTTGAAACAACTCAATAGCATTCCCCATGACTTCCTTGGAATGCAAAGGATGAACACTATAATGTTCACATATTTCTTCCTTTTTAGAGGCTTCTACTTTCTCAATTTGTCCAGGACACAAATCGCTGTCCTCTTCTTCACTTACTTCCTCTTCTGCAACACATACATTCTTGTAGTACTCATTATTTTTTATCAAATACAATGTTTCCTTTTTGACTTTCCTAACATCAACTAAATCTTGCCAGATTTTCTTACTCTTTGTCGGAACACCATTAACTATGATAACCAGAGGTTCCTCTTCCACTTTCTCTACTCCAATTGTATTAATGTTTTTCTTCAAATCCAAAGGCAAATAAACAACCCTTCCCTTTAATCCTCTCTGTAAATCTGATGGAGGCAACTTCCCTGTCTTTGGCTCCATTCGTACAATAGCCTGAAAGGGATGGACACTTTGAATCAAAATAGATTCATAAGTATTTAAATCCTTCAATTCAGAAGGAATGTCAACTAATTCCAGATTATTATAAACCGCTCTAGCAGGCATCTGGTTTTGGTTTAATTTGTTATAGCAATAAGTACACATATGTTGGTCCGCTCCCAAATCAAAACAATTTTCTACCATCAAGTATGTGACAAAATCCTTCCATTCACTATTGTTTTCCATATCACTTTTTGCATATAAATTCACTAACTTAGTCTGATTCTTATAATAAGTCCGTCGACAACACACACAAGTGAAATTAGGCCTCTCACATGTTTTCACCATAAACGTGGAAATTTCCTTGTGAAACTTATGTGTACTGAAAATCTGTACACTGTCTTCCACATTACCTTCTTCTAGTGGTTCAATATCAACATTGCTCTCTTTACAAGCAAAGTAACAGAACTCAATTTCTTGACAAATATTCTTCACATCTACTTCAGAACCATGCAAAAGAGCTCTGCTTAATTGTTTAAGCGTAATTGCTGGACTCTTAGCATAATACAACATTCTAACTAATTTCCTCACTTTATTATGATGCACTGCTAGCATCCTGAAATGATGAAAAACACTCTGGCATACTCTCCTAGAAAGACAAGCCAGTGAATGACCATGCAAACCTGTCACTTGTCTCACTCTGCAAGGATCTAATTCTTGCAACAACTTTATTTTTTGTTTTAAACTTTTCTTATTAAATGTCCGTATAAAATCACAAAGCAAATTGATGGAATCCTGTCGCACACTGCAAATAGAACTACACTTCCAGGTGTACACTGGTCCCTTAGGACGTCTCCCTAAAACCTCATCACTTAACACCTCTTCTGCATCTGCAGACACAAGTATTTCTTTTTCAACCGGTTGACCATCTTTTACCTCATATGCTCGACCACTGCTGTCAACTGCATGCACCAAATCATTGTCCTGAAAATAACTCTCCTCATTAAAAAATGCCTCACTATTTGAACTATGCATCCATTCTCCTAAGAAAACTTCACAAAAATTATTTCGATTAACTTCTCTCTTCCATCTACTATTTGATTTGAAAACATAGATTACCTTGTTTAGTTTCCTAATTCTATTAATTACCAAAATAAATAACTTTCGCTTAATTTCGAAAGCCTGATCAATAATTTTCTCTACATTTTTCTTTTTCTTATAAAATGCCACTTTCTGTTGGCCTTTCTTAAATTGTTTTAGCAAATTGGCAATTACCCTGTTGCGGAACATTCGCCTACGAATGTCCCTGAATGTATTTTCTCTTCTACTGCCATGCACAGAGTTATCTCCTGCTCTCGCAGAAACTTTTTTGACGGGCCTTTCCTTTCCATTTAAATTGGCTCTCTTTTTCTGGACTAAAACTTGTTCTGTAGTTATACTTTTGTTTCTACAAATGTTTCTAAGAAATGATTTCTTTCTCTTACCCGGAGCTTTCTTCGTGCGTTGAGGTGATTTTAATGTAGAGGACTGCTGCAAGCATTTAGTAATCTGCTGTCTTTGACGTTTCGTAGCCTTTCGGATTCTATCCTTAGACGGCATTGTCTAATTTCTAAATAATCTGCAGTTGAATCTGTGGTAAAATATAATAAAAAATGTTATTAACCACTATTACCAAACAGTAAATCAATAACAGTAAGAATTTGATTCAGCAATGCTATAAAGATGATTCAGTGAAATGTTCTTAATTTTACTGTGATAGTGATAGTATTATAGGGCTTTCATGCAAATGACTGCCCACCCTGCAACAAAAAGCCCACATGAAACTTTACGCACATTAAAATTGTGTACTTACCTGCAATAATACATATGCCAGTGTTTAGGTCCCACCACCCTGCCCCTCTCCCTCCCCGCCTCCCTGCCCCACCGTAACTCCCTCCACGACCCGCAGCTGCTATCTTGCAACATGGTGCATCTTGTAAATCACTTTTAACATATCTATGTAACTCAAACAATCAAAATCAACATTTTTCAAGCACACATGGGGGCGTATTTACAAGGACCTTGCACCACGGGGAAAGTGACTACAAATGACCAGACACACATGGGGACGTATTTACAAGGCCCTTGAACCAGGGGGAAGTGACTTGAAATGGCTAAGCACACATAGGAGAGTATTTACAATGCCCGTGCAACACTTATGCAACATTTTTTACATGTACACTGTAGAGCAGCATGGGACAATAACAACACAGATGCATCATGCATCTGTTCCGCAAAAACGACGCATTGCAGGAGTCACATCACAAGTAAATGAATTCTCATAATTTTTTAAAGCATTCCTTTTCCTTAAAAACGATTTTCTGATCATAATTTGAAAACACAGCACAGCTCCTATGTACAACCACACCTTGTCAGTACTAATACTTTACATTATCTGCAATTACAATTGGTAAAAGAATGCAAAATCTTCTTTGAAAGCATAATGCAAACACTTGACTCAAAACAACATTTTAAATACAAAGCTGGCTTTCTTATTTACGCAAAAAAGCATACTAGTCTTTATCTAAAATATAGAAACGATAACTCACCTTTACAAATGCTTTTTGAATTTCAAAACAGTCTCAGAAACACACCAATTTTTCTTTAGCAGAATAAAAGGTATGCACTCCGGAGGCTGGAACCAACAAAGGCACTGAAATGCTGATATTCATCACACATATCTCTCATGTCAGCCAATCAAAACTCTTCCCTCACTATTTTCAAATCAACACCCTTCCCCCTCTGCCTTTTCTGCCCTTTTTCCATAGCAACTATCGCCTGCCAGACCTCTCATGTTTACAAGTTCACACAACAATGTTTCAAATGAACTCTGAACTCTCAGTACACCTGCTAATCCACTGCAATCTTTCATAACATCATTTTTAATTAACCATTCAAATTACATCTTTTTAAAGAACACATCCATGCACCCTAACTTTCTGTTTTCAGCAATGGAAATACACCAATCACTACTAATGAATCATTTGCACTCAAACTCCACAGTTTTTTTTCATTACAAACTTCACTATTTCTGCCATTTCATTCCCACACTTCAACTGACTGCAGCAAAAACTCCTCTAGCCATGTTTTCAGTCTGGATTCTTGGACATAGCTACATCCACTGGGCTCACAGGTATGCTGATAACAGAAATTTACACAACCTCAATTTACAAAATGTGGAAATCAAATGGATTGGCCGAAGAGGATTGAAATGTCACCAATTGATACCATTGGTGAAAACCTTTTTGCATTTGCCAAACCCTGACCTCATAATAGTGCACTGTGGAGGAAATGATTTGGGCACTTTGACTGGGGTAGGTCTGGAAATGCTCTTAAAAGACACCTTTGACCAATTGATGACACTTTTTCCTCAAACTGCCTTGGTATATTCCAATATATGCCAAAGACAGAAATGGAGGTGGTCCAATCAATTTTGTCCACAAATTGAGAAATCGAGAAAGCATGTAAATAAGTCTGTTTCTGCTTACATGAGAGACCATGGAATGGGCTCGATCTACAACAATAACTTGCGTTATTACATGCAAGATATCTACAGAGAAGATGGCGTGCACTTCTCAGATGAGGGGAACAGAGTTTTCATACAAAATTTAAGACTGTGTATTGGTACCTACTTATAAGTACCTAGAACTTACACAGAACCCAAAAGCTCTTTTCAGAGCTACCTTAACTTTAATTACTCTTTTTAAATTTCGATTGTACCTTTTTTCACTAATTTTCACTTATGTTCGCTTCCCGGTTCGCTACCCGGTTCGCATACCGGCAGCTAACAGCGCGAAAAATTTATTTTTTTTTTGATATATATGAGCCTCCTCAGCCACCCTCAGAAAACATAGGGGGTCAGGATACATCTAAAGTGCCCCCTTCTACCCATTCTGAACATTATTTACTCTCCATCTTGTATCTCATTTCTACCGAAACACAAAATGGAGGACTCCCGTAACGCTGCAGGTTCGACCGGGACACGCACTGACAAGCACTTGCTCAAAAAAGGTGGGAAAGTAATTTACAGAAAAACCACTGGAGACACTTTCACCAATTAAACATTAGCTCATACTACATACCAATCCCTACCATTTTCACAAATGTGGTTGGAATTCCATTTAGCCATTTAGCATGTAGAACTCTCTAAATTCCCTGAGGTAAATTACTTCACAAAACACATTTTAAGTGTTGGAATTGACAACCAATTAAAATGTTACTTTCAATTTCTACTATTATATCATGACATTTGATTGGTTATGTACCTGAATATATATAAAGAAAGAGAGAGAAACACAGCCATTTTGACTACTACTTCTTGAAGTACATATCAAGTACATTTCAACTGATAACTTGAAGTTCTATTTGAAAGGTAAGATGTTATTTTAAAAACTGAAGTATGTTCTGTACTGTAAGCTAATTAGGAAAACATTTTCAGATAGTTATATACTATCCCTCTGTAATACTTATAGAATAAAATAGACTTCTCTGTTTTAGTTATGGATGGAGTTAGACTTGTCTTGTATAATTAAGAATTGACTTAGAGTTTTTTTCATAATATTTTCATATTTCTACTTCCAGTTTGATGCCATACACTGCCCAACGAAAAAATCACTGTTTAAAAAACCAAACTACCTGTCTGTACTTAAACCCAACAGTGCCCTATCTGTACCGATATATTTTTTTTAAATTCATTTTACAGCACAAAAATGGAAGGAGAGAACAAAACTAACTTGGAAATTGTTGTAGGAAGCAAAACAGATACAGAAATTGACTCTGAATTCTATGATGATTCACGGGACTTTGAACTTCTGCAATGTGTGGAAGAAGTAGATTTCCTACTTGAAAATGAGAAAAAAAACTGACAATGAATTATTAGAATTTCTTTTTAATTTTGAAAAAGAATCAGAAAAATAATTTTTTATTTAATAATTCAAAACTTTTTGAGACATTATTCATTTTTATATGTATTTTGTAAACTAGTAGAAAATTGAATATAATGTAAAGTCAGACTTTAAATATACTGTGCAACATTTTTGTGTTACATAGTAAGTTTGCTCATAGTTACTTCCTTTCTTCCACTATATTATCTCCAATGTGTATTTAACATCTCTTTATCATCTCCTGCCTCCATATTGTTTCGGCTTTCCAGACAGACTATGGTATGAATTCCATATACCACAAAAACTTCCAAAACAACTTGCAAGATATCTACAAAGGAGACGGTGTTTATTTATTTTTAGACTCTGCATTGGTACCTACATGTTGCTACGTAAATAAAAATAAACAAAAAAAACCAACAAAACGAACAATCAATAAACATACAATATTTTGAAAGTCAATCATTCTTGTGTCCTTATAGTACGCTCCCCGGACCGCTTTCCGATGCGCGTACCGGGCCCTTTTAAAGCCTCCACATCAAACCTAGGGGGTCAGGGAGGATCTACTATGCCCCCTTATGGTCATTTGCCCTTCGTTTTGGCCTCCTCTTGTCTCTCGATCCTACCGAGAGACAAGATGGCGGCCGCTCCGGACTGTTTAGAATGTTGACAGACACCGGAGAGCCAATCAGCTTCGCTTCGCAAAACTCCGTTACGCGACAAGTACGCGAACCGGAGCGCTACCCGGGACGCTGTCACAGATATATCTGTTTTTTAAAACGTTAATTTCTCAAAATCCACTGGAGCACATATATTGAGACCCAGCAAAGGCACATCGGGCTAACAGTCCCTACAACTTTGCCAAGTTTCGTGCAAATCCATTCAGCCGTTCGAGCTAAAAGTGAGGCCAAACGCCCTATGGAAAACTCAATGTTAAAAACGCGTTTTGGGACCCCCCTTTTTTCTCGGCCCCCCCTTGACGAAACCCCCCCAAAATTTCAGGGGCTGCTCAGGAACAATATGTGCCATTTTCCTGAATATTTCAGCCGATTCCATTCACAAACGCCAAAGTTATTAGACATAGAATTTTCAAAAGTCCCATAGAGAAAAAATCCTAACTATATATACCTACTGGCGACCGCCAGTAGGTAATATATATATATATATATATATATATATATATATATATATATATATATATATATATATATATATATTCACTGAAAAAACCATAGGTTATAGACCATATATAGTTAGGAATTAGCATTTACAAAACCTTATTTTACTCACACAAAACCATTGAAGTTCGCATATATAGTTAGTTGCACTAACTATATATCGCGCACCTGCAATCCACTGCTGATGATGTCACATATTACATCATTCATGACATGGTCTGTGACATCACTGATGATATCACTGATGACATCTCAAATGACATCACTGATGACATCACTGATGACATCTCAAATGACATCACTGATGACATCACTGATGACATCTCAAATGACATCACTGATGACATCACTGATGACTTCTCATTTGACATTACTGATCACATCACTGATGACATCATTCATGTGATAATACGATGAACCTCTTCAGACTCTAATATAACCTTAGATACACTCAGTGTAAACAGACACTCACAGACTGTCACTCATCCATGGAGTTACTCACACACCTAGTCAGTCGTGCAAAGAATCAATCACACCTCCATTTCCTCAATTATACAGTTATACACACCTTACTTATTCAAACATATACTAACACATATTTACTCTCTTATACAATCCCGGATACAAGTTCACAATGATCCATACAGCCACTCACACATTCACTGGCTCTTATGCACAGTTATTTATATATGTCAACTCTCACATGTGATGTTTTTTACATATGTACTTACTTTGACATGTAGCACTGAGATATCCATTCACTCACCAATACACTCATGCACACAGTCAACCGCCCATACAGCTGTTTCCACATGCACTTTTGAACCCATACAACTACTGAATCAACTGCTCACACATCTATGCACAGAGTCATACACCTCCCAGCCACCCACACACACACACACTCAGTCTCCCATACAAATACTTGGGCAACCAATCAATAACCCATATAGTTACTCATATAGCTACTGATCAACACATGCAGCAGTTTACAGAACAACAGACATAATGATGCACAAATTAAGACAGTTTAGTCACTAACCCATGCACTCAGTGAGACACATTTAATCACTCATTCATACAGTCAGTCATGCACCTACTAAATCCTTCATCCAGACACTTATACATCCACTCATTCTTCAATATGTAAGACATATTTTAACTTTACAGAAACATACAGTCACTGGATGTTGTCATCAGTGATGTCATCAGTGATGTCATTTGAGATGTCATCAGTGATGTCATAAGTGATGTCACTGACCATGTCATGAATGATGTAATATGTGACATGATCAGCAGTGGATTGCGGGTGCGCGATATATAGTTAGTGCAACTAACTATATATGCGAATTTCAATGGTTTTGTGTGAGTAAAATAAGGTTTTGTAAATGCTAATTCCTAACTATTTTATGGTCTATAACCTATGGTTTTTTCAGTGAATTTTCAAGGTTTTGTAAATGCTAATTCCTAACTATATATGGTCTATAACCTATGGTTTTTTCAGTGAATTTCAATGGTTTTTTAATAGCAAATATCAAAAGCTGTAAAATGTATTCTTCTTTTAAAGGAAAAATATATTTTATATGTATTTATATGTATATGTATATGTATTTATATGTATTTAATATAATTTTTTTATGTATATAAATTTTTGGAGGGAACAAATTTATCAACCATCATGCTGAAGTAGAGTGTGGGGGAAAAAAAACAAAGAGGAGGACTAAGAGGAAAGAACAATCAGTTCAAAAATACAATTGCTTTAAAGCATGAAGTGCTTTTCCACACATTTACATTCAAATAACCCATATTAGAACATACAAAATATCTACAGAGGAGACGGTGTACATTGAATTTTAGACTCTTCATTGGTACCTACATGTTGGTACTTACATCACCCACACAACACAACAGCTCTATTCGGAGCTACCCTACCTCAAAGCACTCTAAAATATTATTTTACTATTTCCCTTGGTTTTCCCCTTGTTACGATTTCCGGAACGCTACACGGTGCGCGGACCGGGCGCTAACCGTGCGAAAATTTGAAAAAAAAGGTTGTTTTTTTTACATATATGGGCCTCCTCAGCCACCCTCAGAAAACCTAGGGGGTCAGGATATGTCTCCCGTGCCCCCTTATACCCATTCCCAACATTGTTTATCCTCCATCTTGTGACTAAATTCGAAACACAAGATGGCGGACTCCCGTTATGCTACCGGTGAGCTACCTGGTTCGCGTACCGGGTAGCGCTTCCACCGCGAAAAATCGAAAAAAAATGTATTTTATTTTTTTGCCCCGCGGGGCCCTTTAATAGCCCCCACATCATTCCTAGGGGGTCAGGAGGGGTCTACCTTTCCCATTTCATTCATTTCCCCCTTCGTTTATTTCCACCTCTTGTCTCTCGATCCTACCGAGAGACAAGATGGCGGCCGCTCCGGACTGTTTAGAATGTTGAGAGTCCCCGGAGAGCCAATCCGCTTCTCCTTGCGAAGTTCCGTTACGCGTCTGGTACGCGAACCGGGGCGCTAACAGGGACGCTGTCACAGATATATATATTTTTTTGAACGTTAATTTCTCAAAATCCACTGGAGCACATATCTTGAGACCTAGCAAAGGCACATCGGGCAAACAGTCTCTACAATTTTGCCAAGTTTCATAGAAATCCATTCAGCCGTTCGAGCTAAAAGTGAGTCCAACCGCCCTATGGAAAACTCAATATTAAGAACACGTTTTGGGACCCCCTTTTTTTTTGGTCCCCGCTTGACGAAACCCCCTCAAACTTTCGGGGGACGCTCAGAAACAAAATGTGCCATTTTCCTGAAAGTTTCAGCCAATTCTGTCCATCAACGCCAAAGGTATTCAACATAGAATTTTCAGAAATCCCTATTCAAAAAAATCCTAACTATATATACCTACTGGCGACCGCCAGTAGGTAATATATATATATATATATATATATATATATATATATATATATATATATATATATATATATATATATATATATATATATATATATATATATATATATATATATATATATATATATATATATATATATATATATATATATATATATATATATATATATATATATGTGTATATATATATATATGTGTATATATATAATTTATATGTATATTAATTACATGTTATATGCCCTGATAAGGAGAAACATTCAACATTGTTTTCCCATTGTAGTGCTGCAAGCCCATAAGTTAACATGAGGAGTGCTTGTTACATTTTATAAAGTTAAACTATATTTTGAGCTGGCTAGAAATACCATTGAAAGTATGACATTATTATTTACACTAAATCACACAACTTGCCAGGGTCATATTTAATAACTATTGCAAAAAGTAGTTTTAGAACTCACTATCCTGTAGTTACCTAAAGCATCATTTTAGCAGTCTCCTCTGATTGGTCAGCCTTTGACAGCTTGAACCAAGCTGCTTCCTGGCGAGCTGTGAAGAAGCCTAGTCTGCACCAACACAGCCCTTTGTTGGGAGGATATCTTCTTCCTAGTGAAGCGATGGAAAGAAAGGGAGCTTGGTAGATAAGTTGGGCTCAGCTGAAAACAGATGTCACAGGACCAAGACCTCCCCAAATGTTCTTGACATCTAGCCAGATGGGATACTGCTTAATTCAATTAGGGAGAGGGCTGGAGAGGGAGTGTATTAAGTTGTTATCCACACCTCTGGGATGACTTACACAGACACACACACCAAGGAGATATTCTTTCTGCTCTGTGATCTACGTTTGCTACACTTCACAGGTTGTAGTCATACTGTAGGGAGGTAATGTACTTCCTATTGGTTAGGGACCCCCTCTATAAAGGATTAATAAGGCTGCCCTGCAGAGCTTGGCAGAACACAGCCAGGATAGAAAGGGAGAAGAAGGACTGCCCTGCTGGAGCCCTCCACTGCAACCGTGAAAGGATTGCACTCTGAAAGTCTGCACTCAGTGCACTCACAATGCATCATAGGTGCAAAAGATGTGACAATGTCTCTACCAAGACCAAAGAGAGGACCTCCTACTGACCAGTTGCAACTGGATGTGGCCTGTACCGTGCAAGTGCTTTGTGGGAGACTAGGCCTGGCCACCCCAAATGGCATCCTAGAGCCTCTGGACCCTTGGCTAGTGCTAGAGTGCACTTATCTCACCAAAGAAACCAAGAAAGAGCAATATCTGGAAACTTATAAACTTTCCGCAAAGTTTTGCAGAAAAACTTCAGGAGACTTGACATCAAAAGTGCAGCTGACAATGCCAAATCAACCGTCATCCTGACCATGCTGGATTATCCCTGTGAAGAGCTCCAGAGAACCAAGAGGGTCAAGAAGAGAACCAGGACCTACCTGGGGATGTGAGCTGTGTTCAATGACACATTCCCCCACCCAAACCATGGCCCACACCATGGTTTTTCTTGGCATCAAAGCGGGGGATGTGACTCCCGCCTTTTTCACAGAGCCGCTGAACATCAGCAGGCCGCTGTGGACAACCCAGATTTCAGACCCGTGCAGCCCAAGGTCTCTCTGGTGAGCCTGCCGATAAAAGAACCAATAAATATTCTGTGACCGGAGGTAAAAGTTTGCCCAGGACCTACCTAGCCGGCCCACAGTCCATCGAGGTTGACCTAAACTTTCCACTTTTACGTGGTAGCTGAGCCCCTAGTGATCACGAGTGGCTGTTGGCTGCCATAAGTTAAAACAAATATTTATACTCTTACTTTATTTTAAAAATACTTATCTCCAGGTCCCTACAATGGATTTTTGTTGTTTTGTTTGTCATTTTAAGATAAAAATATTTGTTTGTGGAATTTTGCACTGTGGTAAGAATGCACCAGAACAACCAGAGAAATATATTAATTTGTATTCACACTATTTACTACATCAGGAGGAAGTTCAGGTAGTCCAAGAAAGAGTGTATTTGTTGTTGAAATATGAATATTGCACAGTGGTACGAACTTATCAGTACAACCTTAGAAATGTATTAATTTGTATTCACACTGGTTACTTCATCAGGGGGAAGTTCAGGTAGTCAAAAAAGCTATTTTTTTAGTGCAGAAGACGGCCGTGTAAGTACATTTTGCGTGATAGCAGTTTCATTCTATTTCCAAAATTGACTTTGCAAAACAAATATAATGGAAAATATAGAAAAATGTAATTGTGTTAAATAAATTTGCAACTGAAATGACACAATTTGTATAAAACGGTTTCTTTCTCCTTGGAATGCTCTTTATGGATGGAAATATCTGCCTTTTAGTGTGAATATTATATTCGGTTCTGGAGGAACCTCTATCTTGGTTTACTGCTGATTACAGAAATTAATAATGAATCTATGTTTTACTTAACCTATCATGAGACGTGAATAAAAAAGGTATATTTGGCAAATCAAAACATTCAGAACTATGACAATTTTTAAGGACTGTACTACAAAGTGATAACATTGCTTAAGTATAGGAATCAGAATTTGGTATAGTGCTTCTGCAACAATTACATGTTAGACGTTTATATATATAACATTAGCAGGGTATAATAGGCGATGCAAACTGGAAATGCACAATAAATATCGGGGATCAGAGTACTTATAAGTGGAAGTGGAAAGATTAGTCTATATTGACTTCATGAAGGACTGAAGACGAAGCTTCAGACTGCAGTTAAACAGGTAAGGAGATTAAGAGGTGTGATGTGGCCAGTGCTTAATTTTCGCAGGTGGTTTCCAGTGCTTGGCCCCAGCACTCAATAGTCAGCATCAGTGCTTATGACAGTTTGCCACAAGATGGTGCTGTCTGGCTTATTTAGGGATGACTAAAACAACTGAATTATGATTTTAATATACATTATAAAGGAAGAGTACCTACCCCAAGACATTCTAATAGCTTTGGGGACTTGGAATACTCCAAATTGTCACACTTGTAGATGTATGATGTTTAGTAGTTGTTACTATCATTAGCAGTGCTGGCAGTGGAATTCTTTGTGCAAGCTCAATTGGCCTGCTGACAATAGGTCTGGCACTTAGTTTTTTATAAATTAACCACTGGATGGGGTGTCAGTAGTTGTCCACTTCAGTGCTTTAGAATATTTTTAGGTTTCTTGTGCACAGTGTTTGCTACAATAATGCAAAGGTAAGGGGTTATTTAATAATGTTTTTTGTAGACACTCAACTGGTGGAATGCAGCACATAGTGATGCAAAGTATTCTAATAGATTACTTACATTTACTTGGGCCTGTAGTGGCAGAACTAACTTTAGAAATTTTGCGGGAGTGCTTGCAAAGCCCTTAGGCCACAGTGTAGTCTATACTTACTGTAAGAGAGTAGGGTCTGCTTACTATGGTTACCACCCACTTTTTGATGGTGTTTCACTGTTTTTCGACTTTAGTCTGGCTGGGGCCCGAGAACCCAGACCCCAGCCTAGCTGTTTCCTCTCTAAATTAATTGCATGTACAATAGGTACACTCCAGTTTGGTTATGGGGGTACCATTGTGAGCCCCTAGTATATAGAACCTGAGGTACAAAGGGCATAGGTACCCCAGAGGCCTATCAGGGGCTGCAGTATGTATTATGCCATCCCTGGGAAAACTTCCAAAATGACACCAAAGGTCTGCTACTGCAGCCTGGGTAAGGTGGTGTTAGCACCCCTTACTAAGGTATAGGCTACCTATATCTACCAATAAATACAGACACATATACATCTATAAGTCACTTGTATGGCAGGCCTTAACAATCCTGAAGGCAGAGTGCTTGGTTTTGTGTGAGAAGGTGCCCATGCATGAGCAGGACCCCTCTGCAGCTTTTGGAATCTATTCTCTGTAACTCTTCTGTGATGCCGTCAGACCATACACTCTTAACCACATCAATGCTACAGCAATTCTCCCTCTGTGCTGAGGAGTCTTTAAACACCATTGTTCATGACGAGCTCAGCTCATCATGAGCAGACAAGCAGTGTACTGCATGACGAGCTGAGCTCGTCATGAGCATGGAAGGGGTTAAGTGCATTGTAACCTTGCAGTAAATGCTAACTTTGGAATGGCTGCATCGGAACATGTTGTTTTTGGTGTCAAACACTTTGCAATCCTTACCCCCTCCAGTCCTGGTGGCGGGGGTAGAATTCTACCCTTCTAGAGGGAGAAGACATGTGCACACTTACCTCACCGGTAACGGTTTAAAAGAGTCCCAGCATCACAAAATGGATGCTGCAGCCACAGACATGAGTCTGACCTCCTGCTGCTGAACGAAACTCCGGCAGGGGAGGCCTGGACAATAGGTTTCCTGTCACAGGGAGGTGTAACTACTTCGCCAGACAGGCTTTAGTGTATTGGGGCTTGGTGGGCGCATTCAGTGAATGCTTTTCAGACAGTGTTGGGGGCACACTTGGTGTCCCTTTGCATATCACAGTTGCAGGGGTGCCCAGTCCCTGCTCTGGCACAAAACTGGGCAAAGGGGAAGGGGTGTAAGCACCCCTTCCCCAGGTCCTCTCATAGGTGGGACCCTACAGTAAGTCCAACCCCTAAAGTTAGTATAAGTATAGGAACCCAGTCCTTTGGACGTCAGATTACACCTGGACGAAACTCTGCAACATATATACTGGAACTTCGACATTCTATTTCGACTATAGGACGGAGGAATCTCCCTCAAGGAGTGACTCCCCTGTTCAAACAGGCACAAAAGAAGCATCTTGCTGGTCTGCATTTCCAAGGCTCCTGCAGGATCCCAAACGATTTGGGACACAGACTTCCTGACATCTCCGAGGCCGACACGAGATCCCAGCAAAGCTGAGACCCACAGCATCACGAGAGAAGTGGGATTGGAACTCCTGGACACCTTGCACATGTTGAGGTTCCGTGACGATCGTAAGTGGTGTTTTTGACTCGCACGAATATGGTCGAGTCTGGTATCTATGAACCGCAAATGACGAGTTTAGTGGGTGTACGCAGTTTCGCTGTGCTAACCTAAACCGTTCGTCTGTTTCGTGGGTTTATCTATCTGTACCCACGGGTTCCATCTTAGATATGGCATCCATTTTGTTTCTTGCCCTCAAGTAGCCAGCGAACGGACGCTGTCCGCTTCGCGACCCTGGGATTCCCAAGACTCTTGCGGAAGACACGTTTCCTTTGAAAGTGTCTTTATGATGAGGGGGATGATACTGTAAGGCAGTTGGCCCCGCTCGAGGCTCATCTTGCCGTGCCGGTCTATTGTCTTAGCCGTGCATCTCATTAGGCGCGTCCCTTTGATGCTTGCAACTCGTGTTTCCCGATACCACCCCTTTTACACCCTTTCCGATCTCCCCACTGTTTCTGCCTTCCTTTGCACCTGTCCCTGTTCCTTCTTCGATCTGTTTACTGCCAATTGGAATGTACTAATGGTGGGAAGATGGGTTTTTACAGTTGGGAACCACCAAATGTTTCCGTACTTATGTTTCGGACCTTGAATACATGAAAGTAACTCCTTGTGGTTTATGATGGGAACCAAGTTGTAAACCTTTGTGTATCATGTTAACCTATGAGAGAAATGTGTATAAAAGGAGCGACCCACAGTAGCAATTTGAAGCAGGCTCCGTGAACCTACGTTATGTACTTCTCGTGACTTCTGTGTTCCCTGCAGTAATAAACCTTGAATCTTTGACGCCGAAGGAAGTGTCCCGTGTCTCTGTCATTTGTACGCCGGAACAGGTTACCCACGAAGGTTTCAGGTGTTGTCCCCTGGCACCGCTGGGTCTTAAGAAAACCCAGTCCTCCAGTTGGCGCCCAACGTAGGGCTGCATCAGTGGTACCGGTCCAAGCCCGACGATCGTGAGGAACTTCGTGTGAAATCTCCGAGGGAAGGTGCACCCCGCTTCATCGATCCTGTTGTCGAAACAAGTGGCCCGACGACTTTTCCCGCGAAGATTCCCGCCTCCTGATGGCTGCGACGGACTGCTGCCCTGACTGTAGACCTGTTTTGGCGCCTGGCGTAGACCTTGGTACAGCGAGACGATTGACGGGCCTTCCTGGTGACGCCATCGATCTTTGAGTTAAGTATTTGTGGGTCGCTCCCAGAGTCCTTAGTTGTGGGTGCTTAGTTGTTGCATGGTTCCATTGCATTTGTGGTTCTTAGTACTTGGTTCTTTGTTGTAATATTTGATGTCTGCAGTCGCCAAAAACCGAGGGTTTTTGCTCTTTGCTGGGACTTGGTAAATCCCGTAACCCTTGAAGTTTGTGAAACTCAGCTAGTGTGCGAGATGCCTGGCCGTAGTACTTTGTTCAGTTGTTTTGGTCGTTGTGGTGCGGATTCCCGACTGGAGGACTCGTGTCCGATACCTCCGGTTGGAACTCCAACTTATGAATTATATAGCAAGCATGGGTTAGGTCCGATTACTTTTAATGAATATTGGATTCGCTATACCAAAAAGGACGGTGTCCTTAGTTGGCCACCTCATGGTAGTTTCGAGACACCGATTTTAGATAACCTCGAGGCTAAATTGTTTAAGAAAAAATCAAGGCCGGCCATGTTTGATGCCTTTCGGTTGTGGCGCAAAGAAGCCAAACAGAAAGAAATCAGACAGACAAAACGCAATCAGAGAGATGGAGTGGCTACCATAGTAAAGAAAGCAGAACAGTTTCAGCGAGATAAGGAGGAAAAGGAAAAGGAAGTTTTCAATAGGCTTCAGCGTATCTCTATAGATAAGTGTTACCCCGCCCTGCCAACGGAGTCGGATAAGAAAGAGGAATCAGTTGAGGACCCTTTACTATCTTATCTTCTGAAGTCACCACCTCCGTACGCACAGGGTACCGCAGCTCCTGTGGTTCCCCCTGTACCTGCTCCTGTGCCTGCTCCCCAACCTGTTCCTCAACTTGTACCAGTTCTTCCGACTGTTCCTGCTCCTTTGCCTACTTCTGTTCCTACTGCTCCGCCGCTCGTACTTCCTCATACTCCTGCTCCCGCTGCTGCTCCTGTTCTACTTACTCCTGCTGTTTCGTCTGGTTCCGACTCTTCTCTTGTTAATCCCCTATGTTATACCTCTCCATCTACCCGACGTCGCACCCCCTGTTGCTGCTAACTTTTTCAATTCTCTTGGACCTATTCTTGAGTCCGCTGGTTCGGACGGTCCTCAAAGACGTAGTCAGCTTCCCGGTAATCGGGAACGTGCTGCGCTGTATAATATGGCGATGGCTTGGATGAAATACCCTCTTAGAAATCCACCACGTGCGGTGCTTGACACGTTCTGTCAATTCAATATACCGACACAAAGATATGTTTTCAAAGAAATGTGCAAAGTTTTGCGTGATCAAATATCGGCAGATGCATCGAACGATGTATTAACTGCTTTAACTAATCTACAGCTCCAGTTTTCGAGCGGAATGATAGTCGATTCAAATGTTCGACGCGCTGTTGAGCAGTTGTTATCTTTCCGTCCTTCTATAATGCCTAGGGCATTGTTCGTGGAAGACATTGAGGGACCATTAGATGTGCCTGGTCAGTGTCCCATGCGCGAAGTTCCACCAGTATGGATGCCAGGTGATGCTACTCGGCAACCGCCAGTCTTGCCGCATTTCCAGAGAGTATGGATTCATCTCCCGTGGAAACGATCGGAAGTTTTGCAGGTGAAGCAATCTTTGCCTGACCCTCGCAAAAATCCTGCAGGGTATTATAAAGAATTATCGCAGCTCGTAGACGCTACGATAATGAATCTTGCCGATATTGATATGCTGTTTGGCAACGTCGTACCGCAAACGGTATGGGCAAAGATTCGTCAAGAAAACCATGCGGCAGAATTAGGTGGTGATTGGGCTGCTCTTGTAGCGGCAGACACACGACAAATTGGTGGGGCTAAACCTGAACAGCTCATTACGGATCTCCCACAGAGAATAATTACTCTGATGAAAACGCTTATGCCAGCTATGAAGGTAAATTGGGACAAGTTGTCCGCTTGCAAACAAAAGAAGGATGAAAGCGTCTCTGATTTCTTTACGAGATTTGAGGAGGCTTTCATTGACCATAGTGGTCAAGACATGGGTACTGAAGGAGGTCAGCGATTGTTTGTGGATAAATTTGTTTCCAATTTGCTGCCTGACTTAAGCAACAAATTGCGAAATTCTGAAAGCGCGTGGGCTGTTTCTACCTCTGCTCAAATATTGGCTACGGCCCAATATTATGAGAATAGGGAGAAAAAGGAGAACGATCGTGCTGACAAGAAAACGAAAGAGCTTAAAACTAAAGTGTTGTTGCAACAGGCGTATCCTCCGCGTTCGAATCAGAATGACTCGCAACAACGTACTCGTTCGCAGTGTCAGTCAAATAGGTCACAATCGCGAAATGATTCCTCTTCGCAGAGATCGTCGTTGGGGTACAATCAGTGTGCCTATTGTAGACAAGAGGGCCATTTGAAATTCGATTGTCCAGTCCTCAATGAGCGTAATAGTGGTAATTCGTCTAGAGGAGGTCGTGGTGGTTCTCAACAGACATCACGTGGTAGAGGTCGTGGTGCTCAGAATGATCGCTCCACTAATACTTCTGGTTCCAATAATTGTTTTGATCAGCGTGGATCGTCTCAAGGGCGATCTGCTCAGTACAATGTAGATGATTATTACGTCGACCACGATGCTGACGACGGTAATTACTAGGACGGCCATAGACAAGGAGAGGGAGTAGTATCAGTTCCGGTTGATCTGAGAGGGCCTTACGTCGCAGTTGCCACCTCGGGCGTCGTTGAGCCTTTTCTGTTGGACACTGGTGCAGCAAAAAGTTCCATAATGCATTCGAAACTCTCTGGAGCACCTTTGTCTGGCTTAACAAATGTATCCGTTGGATTCTCTGGCGCCCCTGTTAGCAATCCGGTTTCGTGCCCTTTGCCTCTTACGATTGGGCCCCGTGAGCTGGAAGCTCCGTTGATTTTGACCACTGGTTGTGGTGAAAATCTCTTGGGCCTGGATTTGCTAAAACGTCTGTATGCGACTCTGTATTGCTCTCCTGCAGGAGTGAAGCTTACTTTGGGTGAGAGAGTTATCTCTCCAATGCATTTGTCTCTCGATAAGCTTCCACCGGAATTAGGTTCTCTTCCTGCATCTTTGTGGGCAACAGGTCCCAATGATGTGGGCCTGCTTGACATCTCCCCTTATGTTGTTCATCTGAAATATAATGTTCGATTGCCACGTATTCCCCAGTATCGTATCTCCCTTGATGGTGAGCGAGCTTTGTTAGCTATTATCTATGACCTGATCGAGAAAGATGTCATCGAGGAGACTCGGGGAAACGTGTGCAACAGTCCTGTATTGCCTATTCTGAAACATACTGATCCTTCGAAACCACCTGTTTATCGTTTTGTTATCGATTTACGGGAGGTAAATAAAATTGTGATTCCTCAGTTCCCTGTTGTGCCTGACATCACGGCGCTACTGACTCTGATTCCAGCCTCTGCATCGTGGTTCTCTGTGATCGATCTGAAGAATGCTTTCTTCAGTATACCGATTGCTGAGGAAAGTAGAGATCTTTTCGGTTTTTCTCTTGGTGGCCGAAGCTTCCGGTTTAAACGTGCTCCTCAGGGCTACTGTGAGAGTCCATCGATATACAGTCAAGCCTTGAAGGGCCAATTGGATGCGTTTGTGTTGCCGGCTGGTGCGGCTTTGATCCAATATGTTGACGACTTATTGGTGGCTGCAGATACTCAGGACATTTGCAAAATTGCTACGGTATCGTTGTTGCAGCATCTCTGTGACTTACATCACAAGGTGTCTCCCTCTAAACTTCAATATTGTTGTCAAGAAGTTACCTATCTCGGTCACTTATTGTCAAAGGAGGGAAGAAGGTTGACCCCAGAGAGAATTGCAGCAATTGCCCGAATGACTGTGCCAACAACTCAGAGAGATGTGCGTGCCTTTTTAGGTATCACGTCATACTACAGACAGTGGATTCCAAATTTTTCACTGTTAGCGAAACCATTGGTGGCTCTTACGTGCAAGGATGTTCCAACTCCTTTACCATGGACGGAAGAATGTCAGAAAAGTTTTTCTGAACTACGTGACGCGTTGTGTTCGGCTCCTATATTAGGTACCCCTGACTACAGTAAGCCGTTTACACTATACGTTCACGAGAGAGAAGGTTGTGCGTTGAGTGTTTTGATGCAACCTTTTGGTGGTAAGCAGCGTCCATGTGCATATTTTTCCTCGACCTTGGACCCGGTAGCTAGAGCATTGCCGAGTTGTTTGAGAGCAACTGCGGCAGCTGCAGTGTCCATCCGACAATCAGCAGGATTGGTCATGGATAATATGCTCACGGTGATGGTTCCGCATGCAGTTGACACTCTCTTAAATCGTACGAAAACTCAGCACCTGACGAGTGCAAGGTTGTCTGGTTATGAGTTGACGCTTTTGGCAAGTCACATTCAGATAAAACGCTGTAATGTCCTGAACCCGGCAACTTTGTTACCCATTAGCATGGAATCAGATGAAGTAACACCTCATGACTGCTACTTGCGGACTGAGGAGGAAACAAAAGGTCGTGTGGACCTTAAAAACACTCCTTTGGAAGATCCCGATGGGACCTTGTATGTGGATGGTTCATGTTTTAAATTACCGAATGGTGATGTGACGACTGCGTATGCTGTGGTAACTTTGAACACTGTTGTGAAAGCTGCGAGATTGAATCAGAATTCTGCCCAAGCTGCAGAGCTGATCGCTTTGACTAGAGCGTGTGTGTTGTCGAAAGGGAAACGGGTGAATGTGTTTACCGACAGCCAATATGCTTTTGGCGTCGCTCATAGTTTTGGACGATTGTGGCGAGAGAGAGGTTTTATGACATCGCATGGTACTAAGATTCAGCATGGACAGCTGGTGAACGATCTTTTGGATGCACTTACGTTACCTAAGCAGGTGGCGATTGTTAAATGTAGTGCGCATCGTAAGGTGACGGATGATGTTGGTCGTGGTAATGCGTTTGCGGATGAGACTGCTAAGGAGACTGCCCGGAACCTCAGCACTAGGATGTATGTGACGAGTTCAGTTAGGTGGCCTACAGAGACTAGTATGTGCGAGGATACCATCGAGAGTGTGAAAATGATACAGAATGAGGCCACTGAGACTGAAAAGACGAAGTGGAAAGAAAGTACGGGAAAGTTGGATGCGAATGGGTGTTGGATTGATTTGTCGGAACATAAGAGATGGATGTTGCCAGACGCGTATGTGCTAGCTGTTGTGACGATGGCACACGGGTTAGCACATATTAGTGCGAAAGGTATCTGCAAGTTGTTGTCCCCTGTATGGAAGAATGATGGTATCACGAAGTGTGCAGAGAGATTGGTGAAGAATTGTATGATATGTATGATGTACAACCCTGGAAAAGGAACCCCTACACCTCCTGGCCATTTTGCTCCCCCTTCATGTCCCTTTGAAGTGATTCAGCTAGACTTCATCCATATGGAGCGATGCAATAACCTTAAATACGTTTTGGTTGTGGTTTGCGCATTCTCCCGATGGATTGAAGCCTACCCTCTCAAAGACAACACTGCTCTGTCCACTGCGAAAATCCTACTGAAGGAATACTTTCCTCGGTATGGAATGCCACGGATTGCATGGTCTGATAACGGAAGTGAGTTTGTGGGGAGTGTGATGAAGAGTGTGTGTAAGGGCCTTGGAATTACTCAGAAATTCCATAGCACCAACCATCCCCAGTCAGCGGGTTTAGTTGAAGGGTATAATGGCACCCTTAAACTCAAACTAGCGAAGATTCAGGCTACGACTGGTCTTTCGTGGCCTGACGCTTTGCCTCTAGCTCTGTTGTCAACAAGGGCGACAGTACACTCCAGAGAAATAGTGTTCGGCCGTCCTGCGAATGTTTGGGGGGTCCCTAGACCGAGTGTGTTTTCCGATCTTGAATATCCAATGTTGATCGATTATCTTCATGATCTGACTGCTAAACTGAGGTTAATTCACCAACAGGTCTTTGAAACACTGCCGACGCAGACGGAGGGTCCAGGCCACCAGCTCCAGCCCGGAGACTGGGTGGTGACGAGGAATTTTGGAAGAAAACGAAATCTCGAGCCTCGTTTTACTGGACCCTACCAAGTCCTCCTTGCCACGAGAACTGCTGTCCGCCTGGAGGGCCGGAAGAACTGGGTGCATGCCACCCACACCAAAAAGGTACCTATACCTTCAGCAGCGGACTCGTGGGTGAGGAAAGGCATTGCTTCATCTGAAACGGAAAGATTGCAGACCTTCGTACCTTTTAGCGACGCCCAACCTGTCGGAGAATCCTCAGTGCAGCAGAACGACATTGTTGAACATTTGTCACCCCAAAGCTCAAGACCTGAAAACTTGACTGATCAGCAGAACTCTGTTCCCTCATCGGATCCATTGTTTGACGAACAGACACGTCCTGGAAAGAGCCGATACTTTTTGCGATCTAATACCAAGGACAAATAAAATTTGCTTTTGTTCCTCGACATTTACGTTACCCCATTGCCACAATCAGTCTAAACACTCGTATAACTGTGATTTTGTAAATATTGAGTTTTTTTCACATCTGTGTTTTGCTTCCACAGCTGAGAGACTTTGTATATATTTATGAATTAAGATACCTTGCATCCAAGTGTACCGTAGGGCCGCGCGTGTACTTCCTTCTGGTTAGTAGGTCTTGACACTAGGTCAAAGGCCGTCGGTTCCTGGGAACTCCTAGGGATTGACTACTGCTACACAGAACGAAGTGCGTCAAGAAACGTTGCGGACAGTCTTAGAGGATGCTGTTCTCTAAGCTGATGGACTTGGAAAAAGCTCAGGCGCAAAGATTCAGACTGCAACAAATTACTCATACAAGATGCTTTATGTTTCAGGTGTTCCTTCTGTTTTTAATTGTTTCCTCGTTATTGGCGGGTGGGGTGTATTATATGACACAGTACTTCCTACCTTCTGCCATACCTACTCCTACTTCTGAACCTAAATCTACCACCACTGTGTCTCCTCATTCCTTCCACATCTTACCTCAACACGAGCAGGCTAGACGTGCGGAATTTAGAAATATTTCCTTCATTCAGCTCCTTCATCAGCATCAGTTAGTGGTTAATACTACTAATTGTTGGGTGTGTGGGTTAATGCCACATACCACGGATAAGGGAATTCCATACTTGGTTCTTCCTTATAGTTCCCAGGGTTCAGCTCGAGCATTCCAAACAATGTTTCGAAGCACACTAGATTCCTACCCCAATCGAGAGCCACGTCCTTCCCACTTTGGTCCTGGTCCGTACCACAAGCCCCTGGCTATAGCGATCGCTGATTTAGATAGGGATATCTATGAGCCGTCGCTCATCCCAGAGGAGGAGGTGCAAGCCTATAGGGACCTGAGTGAGGCTGAGTATAGTGCGCTCGTGGGTGAAAGACAGCTTAGAAGCTCGTCTCCGATATGGATCGTACCCCACCTTGGTAAATTCTGTCTAAAAGGTCGTGGCCGAAAACCGAGAGCTCATCTTGGAGAGAGTGCTTGCTCCGAGACATATGTCTTGCCGATGCTCTCGTCCCCTGTGTTTCTGACTGCCAAGGGTACGTACTTTGTCTGCCATGATCGTGCGTATACGTGGTTGCCCTCCGACTTTTCGGGCACATGTTATATTGCAAATTTGTTGCCTCCGACGTTTACCGTAGATGCAGATTACCACAAGACTAGAATTGTGAGGGGCGTGATTAGCGAAGAGGACACTGCCGGTCAAGAGGCAGGAGACTTTTTCAAGGGTTTCTTTCCGTTTTGGGGGCCTATGGTTAATAGTAGGAACCTGAGACAGTTGACTCGAGTGGTGGAATCGACAGCTAATATCACTGCCAGTGCCCTTGGTAATATCACCGCAGAACTTCAGGCGGATAGGCTCATGACGTTACAAAACCGTATGGTTTTAGACGTTGTTCTAGCAGATCGAGGTGGAGTATGTAAGGTGATCCATTCGAGCTGCTGTATTTTCATTCCAGATAACGCTCCGACTGTCTATCAAGCCATCTCAAAGTTGCATAAGATCTCTGAGTCCATACACGTGGACGTAGGGGATTGGACGCTACTTGGGTGGTTTTGGGGCTTAATGTCGACTTGGGGTTGGAAGATTCTGATGATCATCGGGGTTGTCGTAGCGTTTCTGTTCACGTGTTGCCTTTGTGGGCAGTGTGGTCCTGCCTTATGTGGCCTCTGTGCTACGACGTGTATGAGACAGCCGCCTGTTACCAAAGGAGCTCGGATGGATAGAATTATGCTACAGCAACATCTAGATGGTCTGATGAATATAGAATATGATTCTGACTAGTGCTTGCCTACATGAGGGCAAAAGGAGCGTCTGAGGTTCCGTGACGATCGTAAGTGGTATTTTTGACTCGCACGAATATGGTCGAGTCTGGTATCTATGAACCGCAAATGACGAGTTTAGTGGGTGTACGCAGTTTCGCTGTGCTAACCTAAACCGTTCGTCTGTTTCGTGGGTTTATCTATCTGTACCCACGGGTTCCATCTTAGATACGGCATCCATTTTGTTTCTTGCCCTCAAGTAGCCAGCGAACGGACGCTGTCCGCTTCGCGACCCTGGGATTCCCAAGACTCTTGCGGAAGACACGTTTCCTTTGAAAGTGTCTTTATGATGAGGGGGATGATACTGTAAGGCAGTTGGCCCCGCTCGAGGCTCATCTTGCCGTGCCGGTCTATTGTCTTAGCCGTGCATCTCATTAGGCGCGTCCCTTTGATGCTTGCAACTCGTGTTTCCCGATACCACCCCTTTTACACCCTTTCCAATCTCCCCACTGTTTCTGCCTTCCTTTGCACCTGTCCCTGTTCCTTCTTCGATCTGTTTACTGCCAATTGGAATGTACTAATGGTGGGAAGATGGGTTTTTACAGTTGGGAACCACCAAATGTTTCCGTACTTATGTTTTGGACCTTGAATACATGAAAGTAACTCCTTGTGGTTTATGATGGGAACCAAGTTGTAAACCTTTGTGTATCATGTTAACCTATGAGAGAAATGTGTATAAAAGGAGCGACCCACAGTAGCAATTTGAAGCAGGCTCCGTGAACCTACGTTATGTACTTCTCGTGACTTCTGTGTTCCCTGCAGTAATAAACTTCGAATCTTTGACGCCGAAGGAAGTGTCCCGTGTCTCTGTCATTTGTACGCCGGAACAGGTTACCCACGAAGGTTTCAGGTATTGTCCCCTGGCACCGCTGGGTCTTAAGAAAACCCAGTCCTTCAGTGTGCTAGTGCATCCACTTCTCAAGCTTTTTCGAAGTTGTGCATTGGGCTCCTCGTAAACCAAGCCTTGAGCACCATCTGTACCGAAGATTGTGAGCCTACACTACACAAGTGTTCTTTGGGTCCGCTTCTAGCAATTCTGCTCAAGGCCACTTTACAATCCCTGGTCCGTTGACTGGTGGGTCCCCACACATGTTTTTTGGGCTTCCCTGGTTGCTCCAGTCATGCCCCGACTCCCCTCCAAAGATTGAGTCCCTCAGACCTTGCTGGTCTACACCAAAGGCAATCTCTGCTTCTGCGTGGCTTGATGTTGCCAAGGCTTGTTGGGTCCCTTCTGGAATCTGACACGGCAGCACTCAACATCTTTTGTGGGACAGCTCAAAACCAGCCCTTGGTCCTTGTTGACGTCTCCTGGTCCTTGTGGCTGAAGAGTCAAGTTCAACTTCTTCACCGGCAAGCACCTGACATCGGTTGGCGTCCTCTCTTTGCCTTCCTGGTCACTGGCTAGCGACCCAACTCTGTCTCCTCTGCTTTCAGGTTCTTCTCAACTTCAATCCAGGATTGGATCAACCCAGACACTTTCCACTTGGTCGCCTGCAGCACTTTTCAGGTGCTCCCCATAGACAACAACGACAAAACCTGAAACAAAAAGGCACTATGCTCCCGGCTTCCTTGGGTGATGTAATACGAGTACTCCAGTGCTCCTGTGGGTGTTGACTCTAGAACTGCCTAGGTCTAAAGCGGTTTTCTCCAAGTCCTCTTTTAAGTGTCCTTCCTTTGTAATTTTCCAACAGCGACCCATAGAAGTAAAGTGTGATTCAAGTCTGTGTTTAGATACTGCACCCGTCCCCTGAGGGTCCCCTGTGTCACTACCTTGGGTGGTTCCTGATGGCCCCAGCGGTTCTACAGGGCCTAGGCCTGGTATCTATGCCAGTCGTTGTTCTTATACCACTTTCTTAGTATATGGTTTGTAAGGCCCCTAGGGCAAAACGTATACAGTGCTAATTTACTGTGTGCTAAATAAGTTTATTGAATGTACGTTTGCCTCTAGCCTCATAAAGAGATTTTTATATACACCTGGTGTGGTTCTCCTTTCATTTGGTCATTCACAAGATTATAGACTGGTAAAACAAGCTGCTT
Organism: Lissotriton vulgaris; assembly: GCF_964263255.1. Classification (NCBI taxonomy): domain Eukaryota; kingdom Metazoa; phylum Chordata; class Amphibia; order Caudata; family Salamandridae; genus Lissotriton; species Lissotriton vulgaris. The sequence goes on along the minus strand of NC_141690.1, from coordinate 315,951,003 downwards.
TACATTCCTTCAAGACTTAGCCTGGAGGCTGCTTTCCACAGCTACCACTAGGATAGCTTTCTATAAGGTTGTCTTTACCTTATCATCATTAAGGGGTCATTTGGTTTGGTGCAAGGTGCCCACTAGAATAATGGACAGCATATGCCAGGCCAACATCTCACACTTACTTTAGAAGTCTTTAGGTTTAATTGATTGGCTTCTTGTCCTAAAATGTAAGCTATTGGCTTCTTACATTGCCAATCACATTGTTAGTTACTCCACAGGAGTATTTTATTCTCATCACTGTCATATTGGCTGATGCCTTGTTTGGAATGCATGAGGGACTTTTTTATATTTAAAATCAATAGGTTTGTACCCCTCAAGGCAGTGGTAAGTCTGTGATGACAAAAACATCTAAGAAATGGAACCTACAGTCATTAAATAGGTCTTGACTCTAAAAAGCTGAGCTATTGATGGTTCAGAGCATGCTGCCAATTCCATGATCGGCAATGAATCAAGATGCATGCCGTTGCATTGCCAGCAATCTTGCAATGTGTCTTATAAAAGAGACAATCCATTCTAAGATGACCATAGATGTGCACATATACTTCATGATGTTTGCGCAAACAACACAAAAGCAAAAAGAGTCGAAAAATGAATACTATACTAAAGCAAATGTTAAACAGCACAAGCACAGATAACAAGAATATAAACGACTATACTACCTGCACCTACCAAATCAATATACACATGGAAAAAACATACCCTAAACCACAGTTTATTTTCAGTATCAAAAATATTGATAACTAAAACTATGTATACATAACTGCGTGGATGAGTGTGTGTGAGAATGACGTGTTTATAAAATAAGTACCAAAGCAACCCAGCAACATATATATATTTATATATATCAAACTCAATTCACACTGCAAGTTCCTTGATCCTTAAGGGTAGTATGAAAGCACAAACACCAGCTTGCATCAAAGTAGTTTTATTTGACAAAATCCATCGGCAACAACGTATCAACTCGACGCGTTTCGGGAAAGCCTTCCCTTGGTCACGAGTCAAGTTGTGTGAAATACAATTGGTTTAAATAAACAAACATGTGATCACAACATAAATGAACATAAACAATAGACTTTTGTTAGCGCTTAGATTTCGCTAACTATCCGGAATGCGTAGCTCTCCTTGTTCTGCTAAATTATACTTCTGAAACAGAATAATTAAATCCAGGAGGCAAAATACAAAATAATAAATGAATACATTGCCGGTTCCTTATTAACCATAGTTCATGTCAAAAATGCTTACGGCCACATGTATCAACAGAGTTCTTCTCTTCTCGAGAGGGAATCTTACCCAAGTGGGTCTAATTCTCCCTTCAATTCCAACGATTTATGTATTAGGTCAATAATTAGTATCCAAATAAAGAACTATACTTATGGATACATACTTCATATCAAGTGGGTCTAGTAAGAGAGAGGAGAGAATCAAAACAGTACCAGTCGATTCTAATAGAACATCCAGAAAGAATGATAGAAAACCCAACCTCAACAATTTACATCGAATACAGCTAATAACTGAGACCAAAGAGATGAACCATAGCAACTCTGGGAAGTCACTGACCTGCCTCTTACTCAATCGTCGATTGGCAACCAAACATGCTTCAGACATAGCAGAACTCATCATCAACTAAGAAATTGATCTGGCAGTCCTTACAGAAACATGGCTTTCAGAATCATCTTCGCCAACAATGGATGTATTAGTACTTCCTCAATATAACATTGTGAGACTAGATGGACTAAAAAAGACCGGAGGAGGGATAGCCTGCATTCACCGAGCGGATATAGAGGTCAACCAAATACAATCCGATCCACTAGAATCTTGTGAATACCTAGGTCTTAATATAAGATCAGCAACTAATCAAAGATGCAACCTACATGCGTTTTACCACCCACCCGGAGAGAACGCAAAGTTCACAGAGCAGTTAATGGAGATCATAACGGCCAACTCTAACACTGATGCTAAGAATATATTCCTCGGCGATTTCAACTTACATTGGGAAGACTACGATGATAAACTAGTTAACATGCTTAAATACTTCCTCGCCGAGCTAAACCTCAATCAAGCATGCACACAACCTACTCATTCGAAAGGAGCAATGTTAGACTGGATTATTTCAAGAGACAAGGATACATCAATCCTCTCAATAACACCATGTGATTGGTCAGATCACCACGCCATAACATTCATGATACCTGTGGTGAAAAAGGGCAAGACCACCCAACCCTGCAAGTTCAAAAAATGGATTCGAGACACAAAAGAGGCTAATATTGAGCTACTCGTAAAAAGCTGTGAAAGAGACCTAAAGACACCTAGCAACCTGCAGAATGTAAATGAGATGACAGATCACTACATAACTTCAGTCGGGAACATCGTCAATGACACCATGCCATTAAAACTGAAAAGAGTCACGGAGAAGGTAAAAAATCCATGGTTTAATGGATCACTGAACGAAGACAGGCGCAAATTGAGAATGGTCGAAAGAAAATGGAGACAACACCCGTCATCACCGGAGCTGAAAGCCCTCAGAAACATCAGAAACCAATATAACAAAAAGGTCATCAATTCCAAAAAGGAATATATAAGATCTGAACTGGACAGTGCCAAAAACAGACCGTGGAAACTCTTTGAAATCCTAAAGCAACAATCAAATAAACTAGCCAAAACCGCTCATGAGAACTTGAAGACTCATCTAAGCTGCGAGGAATTCTCGCCATTTTTCACGGAGAAGGCCAAATCGTTGGAAGTGGAGCTCACTAGCGCAGTGGCTAACCTTCCCATCCAATCATTGGCTACGAATGATTCTGACTCGACAACAGAGTGTAGCAAGACAGAAAACAAGGCATACTGGGACACATTCGAATTATATGACCAGGACAAGGTCGCCAGAACGCTCTCCGAAATTAAGCCTAACAACCACTATCACGACCACCTACCCGCGAAGTGCTTAAGAGAAATCAGCATTATTGTAGTCCCAATCTGGACCAAAATAATGAACGCATCATTGTCACAAGGGATCCTCCTGACTGTCTAAAAACAGGGCAAGTTGTTCCCATAATCAAAAAACCTACAGCGGATGCAACAGATTCGAATAACTTTCACCCAGTAACCAACATCCCTATATTGGCCAAACTAATTGAGAAATGCGTGCAGTGCCAACTGAGCCAACACATCACCAAGTTCTCCCTACTAGATGAATGCAAATCAGGATTCAGATCTGGGCATAGCACGGAAACAGCGATCCTCCATATTGTTGATGATGCGCTACAGGCCCTAGACCAAAACCAAGCATGCTTACTGATTCTCCCGGACCTGTCGTCGGCATTTGACACAGTAAATCAGGAAGTATTACTGACCAGGCTGCAGGACAGGATGGGACTAGCGGGAAATGTGCTGAAATGGTTCGAGTATTTCTTACGGAACAGAACTCAACGATTCCTGGTCAACAAATCAAATTTACCTATATGCCCTAATTCAATTGGAGTTCCACAAGGATCGACACTATCCCCTGACTTGTTTAACTTGTATGTCGAACCTCTTACAGAAATTCTCCAAAAATCACAGATATCCTATCACATGTATGCGGACGACACGCTGATATACATAAAGATCGCCTCCCTTGAAGACATTGAGCTAATGAATGAGACTTTAAAAACGGCATTGCAATGGTTAACTTCCAATCATCTGAAGCTAAACGCCCACAAAATAGAGTTCCTACTAATTTCACCAACAAGGAGCCAGGCAGAAATAAAGGAATGGACCAAGCTGGTGACGGCGCTAAACTGCACCCCAACTCTAGTCAATTCAGCTAAATCGCTATGAATCACCTTAGATGAAAACCTTGACATGAAAGTTCACAATAATTCAATGGCTAAAAGTGCCCGCTTCCACCTGAATTACTTAAGAAAATTGAAACTATTCCTCTCAGAGGCGGATCTTAAACTTGCAATCCAATCCCTAGTTATCTCTAGGATCGAATATAGTTGCACCACCCTAGCTGGCTTACCAAAAACGTCCACAGCACCTCTAAAAGCTTGCCTCAACGCAGCTGCAAGACTCATCACGGGTTCGCGAAAATTTGACCATATATCCTCTCACCTGAAAGATTTAAACTGGCTACCCTTTGAAGCCAGAATACAACTAAAGATAGCGTGTATCACCCATAAAGCGCTCCACTACAACACGTCAAGATACCTAGCCAAAAAAATTAAGCTATCGGGAGGTAACAGACCAACTAGGAGTGCCAAGGAGTTGCTGCTGCGGCCAGCCTTTTTCAGAAAGAAAAAAACCTATGACAGAGCATTCTCAGGAGCCGCCCCCAGAATCTGGAACTCACTCCCTCCAAACATCAGGAAGATTCAGAATATTGGAACATTTAAGCGAGAAGTGAAGAGTTCATGATGAGGAAATACCTTACATAGGTTTATTGATCACGGTTACAAACAAGTGCAGCCCTACTTCAGAACATTCACGCCATCAGAAAGGGGAGCCTCAACGGGAATAAGTTGTAGGATTCGACGATATGAGACTGGCGTCATACTGAGGCGGGCATCAATCCTGAGACTAAGCTGTATACTTAAGGCTACCTCATGTCAATGTGAATTTATATATTATCTCACATCGTAAAGCCATATAATCTTCTACCTCATGCTGGGTTGCGTAAATAGATATGATATAAGTTAACCTTAACCGACCTCTTAATGCATATTGTTCATATGGAGGTATATATATCTACACGCTCCTACCAAAGCCTTATAATTATCTACCTCATATATGTGTGATGTGACTATCTACCTCATATCTATGTGATGTGATCAGTGTGACTTTATATGTTAATCTTTAACATGCTCTTTTATGTGAAGCGCTCTGATACCCACGGGTCTTGTTCGCGCTATACAAAACACTATAATAAATAAATAAATAAATAAAATAATCAAAATCAAGAACCGTGTTTAAAGAAAACCAGCACACAATCTTGCCCAAGTGGGTATAGCTTCTAGTTGTTTGTCTCCAAGGATGTCCAAAGCTCAGTAAGACAATACTGCAATGTCATGGCAAAAGCGCATTCCCTGCAATAAAAACAAATAATACTCGTACAAGGGGCCAACTGAAGACGAAATGACAGACAAACAGACGGTTATTAACCTATCCAAGAGAGAACTCTCTGCTTGTGAGGTAAATTTACTTTCTATGGGATTGACTTTTTGCCCGTCGAAAGTCTATTGTTTATGTTCATTTATGTTGTGATCACATGTTTGTTTATTTAAACCAATTGTATTTCACACAACTTGACTCGTGACCAAGGGAAGGCTTTCCCGAAACGTGTCGAGTTGATACTTTGTTGCCGATGGATTTTGTCAAATAAAACTACTTTGATGCAAGCTGGTGTTCGAGCTTTCATACTACTTTTGAGGATCAAGGAACTTGCAGTGTGACTTGAGTTTGATATAAGGATTCGCCATCCAGCACGAACCTCTGTCGTCTAGCGGAGGGGTGATGGCACCCTTCGGCGTGCGCTGGACTTTTTTGAATTAATATATATATATATATATATATATATATATCTTTGTGCCCATTAAAAATACCTGATTATATACCCGGCTGGAGTGGCTTGCGATTCCTTCACGTTGCTGTGCTGTGCAGGAGGTTCGATTGAATATATATATATATATATATATATATATATATATATATATATATATATATTTATGTATATTACCTAGTTAGGATTATTTTCAATAGGAGAATCGCAAAATTCTATTGGGAATAACTTTGGCGCCGGTTGAGGAATCTGCCTGAAAATTTCCTCAAATTTGCCTCGCGGCGCTCCGGTCCTTCCCTGAAAAGTTTGGGGGGGATTCGTCAAGCGGGGGGCCAAGAAAAAAGGGGGGTCCCAAAACGTGTTTTCCCCATGTTAATTTCCATAGGACGGTCGACCTCACTTTTAGCCCGAACGGCTGAATGGATTTCCACCAAACTTGGAAAAATTGTATGGACTGGTAGCCCGATGTGCCTTTGCTATGTCTCAATATATGTGCTCCAGTGGATTTTGAGTAATTTTTATGGGGAGAAACAAAAAACAGAATTATAAACGGCTCAACTGGAGCAAAAAAAAAAAAACAGGAAAAAAATTAGGGTTGCTTCGGGCACTCGTGGTTATCACCAGCAATGTTGATGAGGGTAATACTCTTCTCACCATAAGTATTGGTTTTGCCACAATATATGCATACGATTTTGAAACCACCAAACTTAGTTTGTATATTTGGAACCATCTTACTTGCTTCTGGACCCGATTGAGTGGGTTCTTTGCTTGTTGAGGTGCTGGCAGATGATTGTGGAAGGTTTCTGCACAGTTCTCTCACCTCTGTTGCAGAATAGTTATTGGGGTGCAATCGTTGCATGTGCCGAATCATTGTATGATTTCCAAATGAATATTTTTTTGCAGGGTTCCCCCTGGATAGTACAGCGCCACAGATGAGACAAGTCACCTTTGCAGCATTTACCTTTTTTGCACCCCTTGGGATTTCAAAAAACTCCCATATAAAGTGCTCCTTAGGTTTATATGGGGCTTTGTCTTCAGGCAGGAAATGCCTTGTCTGCCTTCTCTCCTCCTCCTCTTCCTCCTCCTCCTCTTCTTCTTGACCACCAATGTGATGTTGTGGTGGTCCTTGTGGTGGTGGTGATGGTAGTGGTGGTGCAGATGCTCCAGCTGCTGCTGCTTCTGTAGCCATTTTAAAGTTCAAAATATTAGTCACAGATCTCCAAACAGGTCTTCCTCAGTCAAAGGACAAAGTCATAATAAGGAAAAAAGGTGGGAGCTTTCATCATTTGGAACCCAAAAGTGTTCTGAACCAATGAAAAGTGTTATTTTCAGGTCACATGACCTGATGCGCTTACGCTACGCGCCCCGGGGCGCGCCCGGGGGCACGTAACGTAAGCACGTTAGGGCGCGCCCTGGGGCACTTACGTAGCGCGATCGTATGTGCTCCGGCGCTTCCGGGTGCGCTTACGCTGTGCGTCATAACTCGCATCACGCGCCTACGCGATACATCACAATGATGTTTTCGTTCGCGGCAATAGCGCTAACGGGGTGCTCACCGGTACGGGAACCGGGGTGCGGCAAAAACTGCGCTTACCGGTAAGCGCATCGGTGCGCGCCCCAGGATGCGCTCCGGGGCAAAAAAAACCCATTAAAAAAATAGTATTATATAAATATACAATATAGGATTCATATTAAAAAATATTACATTTCATAGCTATAGAAATTTGCTATTAAAAAACCTTTGAAATTCACTGAAAAAACCATAGGTTTCACACCAGTTATAGTTAGGAGTTAGCATTTAAAAAACCTATGAAATTCACTGAAAAAACCATAGGTTTCACACCAGTTATAGTTAGGAATTAGCATTTAAAAAAAACCTGTTAAATTCACTGAAAAAAACATAGTTTTCACACCAGTTATAGTTAGCTGGACATTTTACTGACATAAAACCATTGAAATTCCCACGTTATAGTTAGTTGGACTCACTATAACTTGCGCGCCTGCAATGCACTGCTGATGACGTCACATATTACATCACTCATGACATGGTCAGTGACATCACTCATGACATCACTGATGACAGTAACAGTTGACAATGTTTTCTATTTTTTTAGAGTGTGCAGTGCACCTGATAGACTTCACTTATCCAATAGGCTTGCATTCAAACAGTGTCTGTATAGAAGTGCCTACTGCGTCATATGTATATTGCAGATGAACAGGTCTTTAAAATGATTCACAGATGAGACAGAATTAGGTGCGAGATTAAATCATTATGCAGGACAATATTTTTTAGGGCTCATTTACAAAACTCTTGTGCCACTTTTGTGTTACTTTTCTCGAATTGAGAGTGACGCAAAAGTGGTGTAACAGGTTTGTAAATAAGCTCTTTTATTTCTAATGCATTTGATTGGAGGTATTGTATATCTAGGCTGCTCTGCTTACCTTGTGTAAACACTGTCACCAACAGAGTTCACAACTTGAACTCTGCTTTGGTTGGTTTATTGCTGGATATGCAAGACTGCTTTGAAGAGGAAACCCCAATAAAGAGTACTGATGTGGAACTGCAAGTATGCGGAAGGATGTGCAGACTAAGACTCAGGTCAACTTTGGAAGGGAAGAGTTAAGAATATTGAGAGAGACTCCTTCTGTTTCATGAGAAGGCCCAAGTACCAGTTGAGCAACACTGTCAACCTCTACTGCACAGCAAAATATTCGTCCCCAATTTGGAACCCTTCAAGAGAAAAAGTAAGAAGGTTGGGAGCTTTGTATGCCATCCTAATACATAATCATCCATTAGTTATACAGAGATCCACCCTGTATCAGACTCATTCGTACAAGTGTGACTTGGACATTATCTGACAGCAAAAACCCCTCAAGTACTTATATCTGTTACTTTTTAACTTTGTCGACTACTCATATTGAGAGTATTTACCTTAATGTTGTCTGTTAAAAATGTATGAATCTCCATGGCTTCAGACAACTAGTAAATGGCATATTTGAGACATCGGTATATTCAGCTGGAACAGGAGCATATACTTTTCTTCAACGTCTGCAATTTGCTGCTGATTTATGTAACATTCTGCAAAGTGAATAAAGAGTTAAACATGTATATGTTGTACATATGTCCAAGATTAATTTAAATGTACATAAAAACATTTGTTCTCAATATGTTTGGGGATGAAAATCAACCGCCAGAGGTTAGATTTGGCAAGCAAAATTGGAAATAGCATTGCATTATACAAATGTTAGGCCGAGATTGGTCACTCACTTCATTTACAAACTCCTGGCCTTGATCTGATAGAACCCTTTTTAGTCTTCCATGATCTAGAAATTGAGAAATAAACATCAAGAAAAATTGAAAGACAGGTCTTCAAATAAAAAAATTCAAAACAACATTTTCACTTTGTATCTCAAGTGCAGGCTGAAAACTTGTAACGCTTATTTAAATGAGAAACATATGGGTTTCAGAAACAAACGTGTGTAAGATCATCACTATGGAGATTTACATTTTATAGAAAATATTTATAGAAGCAAGAAAAATTATAACACACATTGTTCAATTTCAAATCACATATTTGGCAAATAAAATTGTGAGGACATGTTTTATTGGTTTTCTTGCTACCAGAAACATGAGAACAGCACAGTTATCTGTCTGCAAACACATGACATACACAAATGGTTATCTCAGAATGCTTTTCAATCATGAAATGTTTAAAGTCAAACCTGATAACTCCATTAGGTCCATTGCAATTTTTGGCTGATAGCATAAGAGAGCAGTCAGTGGATCTGGTATGTCGAGGGCTTGACTACCATCTGGTATAGTGCATGGGCAGGAATAATTAGCTTGTGGCGACCACTATGTCCCATGGTTGAGATAGCTGTATAATGAGATAGAATGGAGGACAAAAAAAAGCTTAAGGTTATTAAAAAACTGAGCGTGCTAAAATACAACGTTGGCTAATTGTTTACATGTGCAGTGCATGGGGAAAAAGTAGCACGTGGCGCACTACTTAAAAAAATGAAAGGCGGCATGATTAAGTGATTTTGTCCAGAAACATCGCCTACCAAGGTAAAATATCGGAGGTATAAGAGCTGGAAACCGTGCTTAAATACACTATTGCGGAAAACATTACTTTTGCAATGCATGGGGCACGTGACGCGCTACTTACATGAGAAAAACTACATCGCATTAAGTTGAACAGCACATAGCACACTGTTGCGGGAACGGCCACGTGGCGCTTGGCAAATTAAAGAAACATGTCAAGATTAAGTGATTTGCACAGAATTAAGGACAGCAAATCCAGTTCAACGTTATTAAAAAACATGAAGATCGTGCTACAGTACGACATTGGTCAATCGATTACATGTGCTGTGGATGGGGAAGAAGCAGCACGTGGCGCACTACTTACAAAATTGAAGGAGGCAGGATTAAGTGATTTGCCTAGAAACAGCGCCTACCAAGGTAAGATAGTGGAGGTATAAGAGCTGAAAATCATGCTAAAATACAGCATTGCCAAAAACATTACTTTTGCAAAGCATGGGGCACGTGACGCACTACTTACACGAGAAAAACTACATCACATTAAGTTGAACAGCACGTAGCACACTGCTGCAGGAACAGACACGTGACGCTTGGCAAATTAAAGAAACGTGGCAGGATTAACTGATTTGCACACAACAAAGGATAGCAAATCAAGTTTAATGTTATTAAAAACATGAAGAGCATGCTAAAATACAACAGTGGCCAATCGATTGCATGTGCACTTCATGGGGAGGAAGCAGCACGTGGCGCACTACTTACAACATTGAAGGCGGCAGTATTAAGTGATTTGCACAAAAACAAAAGTTAAAAAAATAACTTTGACGATATAAAAAAGTAGGAAAGCGTGCTTAAAAACAACATTGTCAAATTGAACAAAAATGTGTATTTACGCAGTGTTTAAAAATCATTCACATTAATTAATTTAATTATTCCCCAAAAAAAAGTGGTCACCTACGAAGAAGTGGATACGAACACTATTAATGGCTGCGACTGAGGAATAGTAAAAGTTCGAGATGGTTGGCAGGTTATAAATGCTTTACAGAAGGATAATTGGTGGAGCATGATGTCACTGGGTGTGAGAGCTGTGAGTGGGCATGTTGCAAATGAGCATGCGCAAATAAAATGAAATACGTTAGGGGTACATAGCAGACACTGGGACGTATTGTGCGCATACGTAATATTAACACGCATGCGCTACCACAAACATGCATGCGCAAAGTGAAGGCAACTCCAAGGTGGTACATACACAGATGGAGTTCGGATGTCGATAGAACACCGGCTCCCGCAGGAGACGGGGAGACGGCGGGACAGTGGGGGAAATGAAGACCCTCACACGATCCCCAACGGTGACGGTCATAATAAATATTTTAAAAAAGTCCGTCCCCGGGGAATGGGGTCCCTGGGGCCTTGAAGTGGCTACAGTAGGGGGGCTATGCAGCCCTCCTCCATGAAATAATAATACTATATAATTAGCCATGCCCCAGGGGGTGGGGACCTCGGTGCCCAGAATTGACCATGGGAGGGGGGCCATTCGGCCCTCTTCTCATAAACTAATTGAATATGGATACTCCGCTTATTGTCATCGTACCATAAGCACAGCCTTCAGATCATGCACTGAATGCTAATTGGCTGTCAAGTGCTTGTCAACATTTGAAACCAGGAACTGTTGTCAACAATTTTATGCCTCGATAGAAGGGAGCAGGAAGAAGCATGTGAAATGTGAGTTTAAAACGTGAAAAGGGGGAGGGTAGACACACCCTGACCGTCTAGGTCTGCTCAGGTGGTTCCACAAGGACCCCATGGACCCCAATGTTTTGGGGGGGTAAAATCGCATAGTGTGCGTATAATCCGCGCATTATAGTGATATTAAAAAAAAGAGACGTGGGCTTCCGCGCGTCTTTGGTAATTTGCATTCCTTCAACTTTTTAGAGGTGATGCAGCAGTGCTGGATCCAGTATCCACCCCTTAGTAAGAAAAAGTAATAATAACACTATTTACCTTCTAAGTGAATTTTAAAGGTGGGCATAGTTCGCGAAGTAGCACTACGCGAAGCTACGCGAAGCAACGCTAAGCTACGCGAAGTGCACTTCGCACTACGCGAACTTCACGTAGCACTACGCGAGCTGCGTAGAAGCATGTTCGCACTGTGCAAGATGCATTTTCAATGATTGCACAGTGCGTACAAGCATCTGGCACTGCGCAACCATTGAAAACGGCATCTTGCACAGTGCGAGCTGTAGTTTTCTGCTGCTCGAGTAGATTATTACTCGAGCTGCAGCTTTCTCTATGCGAACTGGTAGTTTCTCATTGAGAGCGGTCGCGAGCATGCGCAACCTTACCTTCCCGCGTTGAGAATCTCGCTGGGATGTCATTTTGCTTGCTCACGTTTGCGAACATGACGTTCAAGTCCGCGAACAAGCAAAAAATGAGCATTGCACTACGCTACGCTGCACTACGCGTGTTCGCACTGTACTACGTGCAGCTCGCGTAGTGCGAAGTTGTGCAATCTTCGCAAACTCCGCGAGCGTAGCGTAGTGCTTCGCCCAGGGTTAGTGAATTTCCTTTCATAGGCTGACATTGACTGCTTTCAGTTGCAAATTCTTATAAGTGTGCAGTTTTCGAACTTTAAAATATTCACCTTAAGTCATCCAAACAACAAATTCCGGTTTACTTGTTATCAGGAGGGAAGCCAGTGCTGCATCTTTTAGCCGAGCACTGACCCTGAAAAGTAGTTCCAAGCATACTTACAAGTAACTGGTCTTTCCTTCCATAGGAATCCCATTCCTATAAAGAAAAATGAATACATTTAGATTTGCGGTCAGGCTCTAGGGAATGGGGTCCAAAAAAATAAAAAAAGGGGGGACACACAATGTAATGTAATTTAAAAAATAAAATATCTAAAAATAAATAGTTTAAAAAAAATTGTAAATCAATATCAAAAAAATAAATATAAGAATGAATATATTTAAAAATTGTCATTTACAAAACTTTTAAAATTCACAAAAAAAACCATAGGTTTCAGACATGTTATAGTTAGGAATTAGCATTTAAAAAACCTTTGAAATTCACTGAAAAAAAAACAGGTTTCAGGGGTGTTATAGTTAGTTGGACATTTCACTCTTGCAAAACCATTGAAAAGTCCCCCGTTATAGTTAGTTGTACTAACTATAACTCACACGCCCGCAATCCACTGCTGATGATGTCACACATTACATCATTCATGACATGGTCAGTGACATCACTAATGACATCACTGATGACATCATCCATGTGACAAACTGATACACCTCATCATACTGTAGCATAACCTTTCAACACTCATTATAAAATATGATGTCCCATTTTTGAAACCAGTGACACACCAGTCCAAGTTTCTACAAACCCACTCAGTGATTACTAGATGTCATCAGTGATGTCATTTGAGATGTCATCATTCCGTTCAGCAGTTCGGGCTGTAGCCTGTAATAAAGTGAACATGGACAAAACACTTTTTGGGACCCCCTTTTTTCTCAGACCACGCTTGATGAATCACCCCCAAAATTTCAGGATAGGAACTGACCTTGATAGACTTTTTTTGTGGTGAAACGACACCAACGTTATTGGCAAATCAAAAAATGTTTCTCCTATGGGAATTAGGTTCTAACTGTAACTACCTACTGGTCACCATCGAAGGTAATATATACTTGTATATATATATATATATATATATATATATATATATATATATATATATATATATATATATATATATCACAGAAAAAACCATAGGTTATAGTGGATATATAGTTAGGAATTTGCATTTACAAAACCTTGAAAATTCAATGAAAAAACCATAGGTTATAGGCCATATATAGTTAGGAATTAGCATTTACAAAACCTTATTTTACTCGCATAAAACCATTGAAATTCCATATATAGTTAGCTAACTATAAGCGCTAACTATATATCGCGCAGCCGCAATCCACTGCTGATGATGTCACATATTACCTCATTCATGACATGGTCAGTGACATCACTGATGACATCACTGATGACAACATCCAGTGACTGTATGTTTCTGTAAAGTTAAAATATGTCTTACATATTGAAGAATGAGTGGATGTATAAGTGTCTGGATGAAGGATTTAGTAGGTGCATGACTGACTGTATGAGTGAGTGATTAAATGTGTCTCACTGAGTGCATGGGTTAGTGACTAAACTGTCTTAATTTGCGCATCATTATGTCTGTTGTTCTGTAAACTGTTGCATGTGTTGATAAGTAGCTATATGAGTAACTATATGGGTTATTGATTGGTTGCCCAAGTATTTGTATGGGAGACTGAGTGTGTGTGTGGGTGGCTGGGAGGTGTATGACTCTGTGCATAGATGTGTGAGCAGTTGATTCACTAGATGTATGGTTTCAAAAGTGCATGTGGAAACAGCTGTATGGGCGGTTGACTGTGTGCATGAGTGTATTGGTGAGTGAATGGATATCTCAGTGCTACATGTCAAAGTAAGTACATATGTAAAACACAGTACATGTGAGAGTTGACATATATAAATAACTGTGCATAAGAGCCAGTGAATGTGTGAGTGGCTGTATGGATCATTGTGAACTTGTATCAGGGATTGTATAAGAGAGTAAATATGTGTTAGTATATGTTTGAATAAGTAAAGTTTGTATAACTGTATAGTTGAGGAAATGGAGGTGTGATTGATTCTTTGCATAACTGACTAGGTGTGTGAGTAACTCCATGGATGAGTGACAGTCTGTGAGTGTCTGTTTACACTGATTGTATCTAAGGTTATATTAGAGTCTGAAGAGGTTCATCGTATTATCACATGAATGATATCATCAGTGATGTCATCAGTCATGTCAAATGAGATGTCATCAGTGATGTCATCAGTGATGTCATTTGAGATGTCATCAGTGATGTCATTTGAGATGTCATTTGAGATGTCATCAGTGATGTCATCAGTGATGTCACTGACCATGTCATGAATGATGTAATATGTGACATCATCAGCAGTGGATTGCGGGTGCGCGATATATAGTTAGCGCTTATAGTTAGCTAACTATATATGGAATTTCAATGGTTTTATGCGAGTAAAATAAGGTTTTGTAAATGCTAATTCCTAACTATATATGGCCTATAACCTATGGTTTTTTCATTGAATTTTCAAGGTTTTGTAAATGCAAATTCCTAACTATATATCCACTATAACCTATGGTTTTTTCTGTGAATTTCATTGGTTTTTTAATAGCAAATATGAAAAGCTTTAAAATGTCAAGTACGTGATAGATAAAAACATTTTCGTATTTATGCACGCTGATGTGCTTTGAACGCTGCCCCCCCCCCCCTCCCCTCTTTTGCCTTAGTAGTACTCTCTCTTTGCAGATACTGAAGGGTAGTTAACGCAGGCCTTTACCCCCGTTGTAATCCGTCGTGCCTCCTTGTCTCTCCATTTGATTGATTGTTGTCCAAGCATTTACTGTTTTAGAATTGGTTCTCTTTGGATCATTCTCTATTTACAAACAAGCACAAAGTCGCAATACTCTGTTTAGTCTTTGCAGATAGTGAAAAATCGTGTAAAAAAATAAAAGTAATCGAGCAAAATCAGTAGGCCACTAATTGGATCTCTTTTTGACCTCGCTAAAATAGAAATATTAGGAACAACCCTTCTTGAGAAATACGAAAATAGTGAGATGAACTGAGCTCCACACCATGAGGGCTGCAAGACAGCTCGGCTCCATCACCCATCCCGCACAAAATAACGACAAACCCTATGCAAATATTAAAAATATAGACAACACACCAGCAAAGAAACAGGGTAAAACATTTTATTAAAAAACTATTTACATAACGTTGGTTTATAAGATGATGTCAGTAGTGGACCGATGTGTGAATAGATCGAAAACAGCACAAGGCTCCAAGATCCGGATAGCAAGCTCCTGGATGTTGGGTGCCATAGTTTAGAGTTCTGAATTTCAGCCTTTTTCAATGCCTGTGCTTTGTTGAATCAAAATGGCGGCTTGACACAAAGCTGACTCAAGCGTTGTTACTGATGCTATGCAGACCAAATCTGGTTTTTAGTTTGTACATTTTTCTAGATTTTTCAATCCAAGTTTGGTTGACTTTGTAGAACGATGGCTTCAGATTTTCAACATACGGTGTGGTGGCGCTGACTGGGAGGGGGCGCTTCGCTCCTGCCCCCTCCCCAAGTAAGATTTTCATACGTGAAAGTACGTTAATGGTTTTGGTCCCTGAGATGCTTCGATGTCACTACCATTCTCAAATAGCATAAGTTCTGGATGTTGGGTGCCATAGTTAAGAGTTCTGAGCAGCGCTTGTAACACTGTCTGAAGCTTATTTCCACCTACTGCAGCTTCACTATTCTCAAAGTAAGTGAGTGTCGTTTGTGGACCTGACTGCATTAGAAAACAATGTGATATGTTACCTTCCTAAACAGCTTGACGGAGGCCCCTGAGGGGCGGTGTGATGGCCATGGACTCGGAGAAGACGCTTGGCTCCGACACCCTCCCCAAGTCTTATAGCACTGGTGTAGCCTGAGATCGCCCCCGACATAGGCGGCCGGCTCCCGGGGTCCGGCGGAACTTTTTGCCTTTTGATGACTCTTCAATTCTGGACCTTGTCCCACAATCCGTTTGACCTGAAGACAAGCTGTAGTGGGGCGCCCCTTTATCGTTTTAGTTGCCATTCCGCCCGCTTTTGCTACACTGTGCCTCTTCCGCCATTCAGCTGTTTACCGCCCGCTCTTGCGACGACAGCGTCTCGCTCACCATGTAGTTGAGATGCGCCCGCTCTTGCGGTGCAGCGATAGGCGGCTGCCACAGGACTCTCAAAATGGCGGCCGGCTCTTCGGTTTTGGGCCTGGTCCACTAAAATGGCCCTGGGACACCTTGGAACTCGGACGCTTGTCTGCTAGGGCTTGGGTCCCATTCTCGAAAAGCGTCCCCTCAGCCGTGAAGATTCTACAAAAGTCTTGGGGGCCTCCGACTCCCGCAGGCTTCTGGTGGGGAGCGGCTGCCATGATTGCTCGTGGAATGGCCACGACGGAGCTACGAGATGGTAGTGGTCTCATGCTGACGCCAGCTTTAGTCTGAAACATCCAGAAACACTGTAGACTACCAATTCGATCAGTTCCGGTAGCGCCCCAACATGACCCGGAAGAGAAGAACTTGCCCTCCCCTCTTTGACTGATGGTTCTTGTTGCCTGTCCCCTCTGTTGTCATTTAACAGAACTTTTTGGACTGCTGAAAGGGGTTGTGTTCTGAACGCTGGTTGGTGGAGACATTTAGACTATATTCTTGACCTACGTTGTCGCGTAATGCGTTTTATGACACGCCGCGTTAGCGCACCCGGAAGTGATCCGAGGCGCGGCGCGCAGCGCGTAACGTAAGCATAACAGGTCATGTGACTTGTTAATAAAACTTTTCATTGGTTCATTTTACTTTTGTTAATTTAATGATGAAAAGCTTGGTCATATGACCTAAAAATTACGCTTTTTATTATTTTCGAACAATATTTTTTTTTCAAACATATGTTATAATATTCCAGGCTAATGTACTTTCCCGGAAAATTTACAACTGTCTTGCAAGTAAAATATATTCCTTTTTCGAGAAAAAGGGCGTTTCTTCCTTCCATGACGGAGCCGTTGAGTAAAAGAGATTCGGCCTGCTGTCTTAGTCGCCGATACGCCTGATTATCAGATTCTTATCGATCACTTTATGTTGCAGACATGAAAAACACAACTGCCCTTGACCATTTATCTTTACTGCGTTCCTACATATTATACCTTTTATCCGTCATGTAATTGGACTGCTTTATTTCACTTGCCTTTTACTGATTCGAAAACAGTCACTAAAAGTAAAAACTTTACAAATGAAAATACTACTACCGTGTTTTGTTTTAAAAACCTTTATTGTGAAAATGTCAGTATACAAATACGGGCCTATAACCACGTGGGCCGGCCACGGAGCAAACTGAAATCGTATATGATGAGGAGACATTTACACTGTAGAAGAACGTAACGAGCGGGCCATTTGGTGACAAGAACAAAGGTGTCTAACAGTTGCGGAATCGGTGGACGTACATTTTGTAATTAAAATACGACAGGGCCACTTACAATAACATTTTCTAGATATACATTTGCGGGCAAAGAGTTACGAGTCCCATTTATACCGGCGCCATTTTGGGCGAGGCCGGGCAGGTCCAAGATATAGTCAAAATGTCTCCACCAACCATCGGCCAGACCAGAACCCCTTTCGGCCCTTTATGCTACAAGATGGTGTCTTCCATTCAGAAAATATTGGTGGCAGCATTTTGAAAGGAAACAGAAACAGCCGTTCTCCTAGTGAGTTTCACATTGTTACATTTAGGAAGAATGTTGAAGAGTAGTATGTGGAAAATCTGAAGCCATTTTTCTACAAACTCTCAATCAGACTTGGATGGAAAAACAAAACCTGAAGAATGTACAAACTGAAAACCAATTTTTGTCTGTATAGCACCAACAGTAACGCTTGAGTCAGCTTTGTGTCAAGCCGCCATTTTCATTCAATCAATAGCGTCCCCCTGCACACATTCAGGGACCTGGTCGTGTCTTCACATGAAACGCATTGTAGGAAAAGAAGCAGAAAGGAAAAGGAAAAAAGTTCCGCCGGACCTAGTGAAGCTGCAGCAGGTGCAAATAAGCTTCAGACAGTCTTACAAGCACTGCTCAGAACTCTCAACTGAGGCACTCAACATCCAGGACTTGCCATTCGGATCTTAGCGCCTTGTATTTTTGTTTTGTTCTTGATGGAGGGGAAACAACAAAAAACAGGCATTGAAAACGACTCAACTGGAGCAAAAAAAAAATTACTTCTTGGGTGCATTAGGGCATTTATGATTTTCGAATGCCGTATTCATCAGGTTGATGCTCATGTTGCCATAGGACAGCATAGCACCACAGTGTATACAAGTTAACTTCATATGTTCAGATGAGGCAGGTGGCATATTTAGCATTCACCTTCTTTGATCCAGGAGGGATGGAGAAAAACTGCCAGATGAAACTTGAAACTTGGCCATCCAGATCTCGGCGCGTTCGACTCACTGTACCGCAACAGTGACCGCAACTCAGCTGGACACGCCGTCTTTCGGCGCAGCATTGTAGGATGGCCACACCAGTGCGGCAATTTGCTAGACACCACCTCGGTGCCATCCGGATCTCGGCGCGTTCGAGTCACTGTACCGCAACAGTGACCGCAATTCAGCTGGACACGCCGTCTTTCGGCGCAGCATTGTAGGATGGCCACACCAGTGCGGCAATTTGCTGGACACCACCTCGGTGCCATCCGGATCTCGGTGCGTTCGAGTCACTGTACCGCAACAGTGACCGCAACTCAGCTGGACACGCCGTCTTTCGGCGCAGCATTGTAGGATGGCCACACCAGTGCAGCAATTTGCTGGACACCACATCGGTGCCATCCGCATCTCGACGCGTTGTGCTGCCTTCGGCCTATTCGCACATCGGTCCGCTACTGACAGTGACCGCAACTCAGCTGGACACGCCGTCTTTCGGCGCAGCATTGTAGGATGGCCACACCAGTGCGGCAATTTGCTGGACACCACCTCGGTGCCATCCGGATCTCGACGCGTTGTGCTGCCTTCGGCCTATTCGCACATCGGTCCGCTACTGACGCCGCCTCACGTGCCAACGGATTTTCTACGCTTTTTGTAGCCCTATGCCGCAGAACAGGTCATGTGACTTGTTTATAAAACTTTTCATTGGTTCATTTTACTTTTGGTTTCCTAAAGATGGAAGGCTTGGTCATATGACCTAAAAATAACACTTTTCATTGGTTTAGAACATTTTTTTTCCCAAACGATGAAAGCCCCACCTTGTTTCTGGATCATTCAGACTGAAGCTGGCGTCAGCATGAGAGCACCACCATCTCGTGGCTCCGTCGTGGTCATTCCGCGAGCAATCATGGCAGCCGCTCCCCACCGGAAGCCTGCGGGAGTCGGGGGCCCCCAAGACTTTTATACAATCTTCACGGCTGAGGGGACGCTTTTAGAGAATGGAGCCCAAGCCCTAGCAGGCAAGCGTCCGACTTCCAAGGTGTCCCAGGGCCATTTCAGTGGACCAGGCCCAAAACCGAAGAGCCGTCCGCCATTTTGACAGCCATGTGGCAGCCGCCTATCGCTGCACTGCAAGAGTGGGAGCAACTCCACAACATGGTGAGCGAGACGCTGTGGCCGCAAGAGCGAGCGCAACTCAGCTAGATGGCCGCCACCTGGGGAGGCCCGTTCACGCCGCCTCCCCCCCCCCCCCGGGCCGCCGCACGCCAATTTTAGGAGCAGCATTGTAGGATACCAAAACCAGTGCGGCAGTTTACTGGACATCACCTGGGTGCCTGTCGTACATGTTGTGTCAGCCATGTGACACGGGACACAGACCGCTACTGACGAGGCCTCCCCCCGCACCACCCGGGACGCCCCACGCTGTTTTTCTGTGCTGCATTGTAGGATCCCTAAACCAGTGCGGCACCCAGGCGACATCACCTGGGTGCCGTCCAGAACTCTGCACGTTGTGCTGCCTTGGGACTATTCGCACAACAGACCGCTACTGACGAGGCCTCCCCCCGCCCCACCCGGGACGCCCCACGCCAATTTTCGGAGCAGCATTGTAGGATCCCTAAACCAGTGCGGCACCCAGGCGACATCACCTGGGTGCCGTCCAGAACTCTGCACGTTGTGCTGCCTTGGGACTATTCGCACAAAAGACAGCTTCTAACCATTGTTGCTTTTTGTGTTAATAAATGTTTAAATGTTTTTAGTTTTTGTTCTGTTCATTATCGTTAAAAGTTAATAAAGTTTTATAACCTTAATTTGTTGGAGTGTTATCTATTTTTTGAAAAACGGGTGAATGGGGCCTTGAATCGGGTTATTGTCATGTGTGGGCTTTGGAAGTGTGCTGCTGCAGGATCGGACATTTCAAACTCAAATGCACGTTCTTTTTCTTACCTTTCCGAAGCATGGAGCGCAATAGCAGACAGAGAAAGGGTGATGCACGTGTTGAACACTACCTGACCTGGCAAGTTGCTGGCAGTGCCCCCCCGCCCGCTCCTGAAAGACGGCACACACACACCGCCGCCCCGAGTACTTCACAAATCTTTAAAAAACCATGCGCTTGTTCATGAGGCTTAAATGGTTTATCACCTCTTCTAGAACCCCTGCATCGACCCTCTGACGTTTCATGGAAAAATAACCATGTAACACAATACCAAGCCCTGTCAGCTGAAACCCCCAAGGAATCGTGGGGCATATTATCAAGGGGGTTTATCTCCGCTTTTTTGGCTTTAAAAGCCATGAAAGCGGAGATAAAATTATCTCCCTATTACCAAGCTGTCGCTAACACCAGTTAGTGACAGCTAAAAGGAGATAGCGACCATCTTGGGCCCCGCTTTGCATGTCAGTGATATTTATCACTAATGACATGCAAAGTGGCGTGCCAAGATGTTAGCGACTGGAAACAGTCCCTAACATCGCTACCTTCTATTACCAACTTTTGGAGATATTCGCGCTAAGCGCGAATATCTCCCAAATCTAACACCTGCCCTGAGCAGTTCTTAGCCATGTTATCCAATGGGAGGTGGATAACATGGCTAAGAGCATTAGGTCAATAATACATGAATATCGCTGACTTTTCTGCGATAATAGCAAGGTTTATCTGCGATAAAAATCGCCGATGTGCGGCGATAATTTTTGTCTCTAAACAAGTTAGAGACAAAAATTATCGCTAGTTGTTCGTAATATGCCCCCGGGTTTTTGCTTGCAGAAATCGGGAGGCGGGAGACTAGCACTGAAATCAGTAGTCACACGCCTGAATCAGGAGGGTTGGCATGTCTGAATTCTCTACAGCTGGGGCCATAAACTACATCCGCAGGGTTAGGTGATAGCCTGGGACCAGCCTGGCATCTAAAATGGCTGCCGTGCACGACAAAATTGTGGCATTCGAAAAAAAGGCCAGATGGCGCAGCCGCTGGAAGAGATGTATCAACATATATCAGCCTCCTCAGCCACCCTCAGGAAACATAGGGGATTACGATACGTCTCCCGCACCCCCTTATACCTAGAAATTTAATTAACGAAGCACAAAATGGCGAATTCCCGTTTCGCTACCAGTTTGCGGCCCAGTTCGCGGCCCGTGAAGCGCTTCTACCGTGAAAAATCATTTTTTTTTTTATTTTCCCCATGGGACCCTTTAATAACCCCAACAACATTCCTAGGGGGTGAAGAGGGGGATACCTTGCCCCCTTTCATTAAATTCCCCCTTAGTTTTTCACCTTTTCTTCTCTCTCGATCCTACCGAGAGACAAGATGGTGGCCGCTCCGGACTGTCACGCAGCAAAAAAAAAAAAAAGCTCACGCACAGCCGCTGGAAGAGATGTATCAACATATATCAGCCTCCTCAGCCACCCTCAGGAAACATAGGGGATTAGGATACGTCTCCCGCACCCCCTTATAACTAGTAATTTAATTAACGAAGCACAAAATGGCGAATTCCCGTTTCGCTACCAGTTTGCGGCCCAGTTCGCGGCCCGTGAAGCGCTTCTACCGTGAAAAATCATTTTTTTTTTTATTTTCCCCACGGGACCCTTTAATAACCCCAACAACATTCCTAGGGGGTGAAGAGGGGGATACCTTGCCCCCTTTCATTAAATTCCCCCTTAGTTTTTCACCTTTTCTTCTCTCTCGATCCTACCGAGAGACAAGATGGCGGCCGCACCGGACTGTTTAGAATGTTGACAGACACCGGAGAGCCAATCAGCTTTCTGCGCGCAAAGTTCCGATAAGCGAAAAGTAAGCGGACCGGATCGCTGCCCAGAGCGCTGTTACAGATATATATCTTGGTTTGAACGTTAATTTCTCAAAAACTACTGGAGCACATATATTGAGACCTAGCAAAGGCACATCGGGCTAACAGTCCCTACAATTTTGCCAAGTTTCGTGCAAATCCATTCAGCCGTTCGAGCTAAAAGTGAGTCCAACCGCCCTATGGAAAAATGAATGGGAAAAACGCGTTTTGGGACCCCCCTTTTTTCTCGGCCCCCCCTTGACGAAACCCCCCCAAATTTTTAGGGGCTGCTCAGAATCAAAATGTGCCATTTTCCTGAAAATTTCAGCCGATTCCGTCCACAAACGCCAAAGTTATTAGACATAGAATTTTCAAAAGTCCCATAGAGAAAAAATTCTAACTATATATACCTACTGGCGATAGCCAGTAGGTAATATATATATATATATATATATATATATATATATATATATATATATATATATCTATATCTATATGTATATATATAAATATATATATATATATATATATATTTATATATATATATATCTATATCTATATCTATATATATATAAATATATATATATATATATATATATATATATATATATATATATATATATATATATATATATATATATATATATATATATATATATATATAAATATATATATATATATATATATATATATATATACATATATATATATATATATATATACATATATATATATATATATATATATATATATATATATATATATATATATATATATATATATATATATATATATATATATATATATATATATATATATATATATATATATATCCACAAAATCGAAATCTCCTCCAGATAAGGAAAGGGCCACTCAGGGGAGTCTTCGGGAAGTTCTTTATTTAAACAGCATGGCATGATGCATTTCGGCCTCACGGCCTTCTTCGGATGCCGCCGTTTGCAGAGTGTAACTCCACCCCCACCTGTATTTATCCAGTGTCTCCCTCATTGGTGGAACTCCACTGACCACTGGTCACATGACTCCAACTGCGCTGCAGTCCTGCCACGACTACAGCTCCCAGAATGCAGTAAGTCCGGGTGAATGTTGGTTGGGGGAAACAATTTCCTGGAGGGTGCAGGGTGTTAAAATTAAGAGTTTCTGCAGGCAACAAAGTTCTTCCTTCCGTCCCCTTTGACGCTCCAACCTCTCAGCGCATACACCCCCCAGTTCGGGAAACAGGATGGGTTATCACTGCCTCCTCGTCGGCTGACGATCTGCACACTGCAGCGATTCCTGGAATGGGGTACACTCTGGGGCGTGCCGGAGAATATCAATACCTTGATACAGAAGCGCTGCAAGCAGCGGGGGACCAGTAACACTCCGACCTCTTGATGGAGCGGGACCCTTAACGCACCTCTGGCTGGCGCGTACACATCCACAAAATCCAAATCTCCTCCAGATAAGGAAAGGGCCACTCAGGGGAGTCTTCGGGAAGTTCTTTATTTAAACAGCATGGCATGATGCATTTCGGCCTCACGGCCTTCTTCGGATGCCGCCGTTTGCAGAGTGTAACTCCACCCCCACCTGTATTTATCCAGTGTCTCCCTCATTGGTGGAACTCCACTGACCACTGGTCACATGACTCCAACTGCGCTGCAGTCCTGCCACGACTACAGCTCCCAGAATGCAGTAAGTCCGGGTGAATGTTGGTTGGGGGAAACAATTTCCTGGAGGGTGCAGGGTGTTAAAATTAAGAGTTTCTGCAGGCAACAAAGTTCTTCCTTCCGTCCCCTTTGACGCTCCAACCTCTCAGCGCATACACCCCCCAGTTCGGGAAACAGGATGGGTTATCACTGCCTCCTCGTCGGTTGACGATCTGCACACTGCAGCGATTCCTGGAATGGGGTACACTCTGGGGCGTGCCGGAGAATATCAATACCTTGATACAGAAGCGCTGCAAGCAGCGGGGGACCAGTAACACTCCGACCTCTTGATGGAGCGGGACCCTTAACGCACCTCTGGCTGGCGCGTACACATCCACAAAATCCAAATCTCCTCCAGATAAGGAAAGGGCCACTCAGGGGAGTCTTCGGGAAGTTCTTTATTTAAACAGCATGGCATGATGCATTTCGGCCTCACGGCCTTCTTCGGATGCCGCCGTTTGCAGAGTGTAACTCCACCCCCACCTGTATTTATCCAGTGTCTCCCTCATTGGTGGAACTCCACTGACCACTGGTCACATGACTCCAACTGCGCTGCAGTCCTGCCACGACTACAGCTCCCAGAATGCAGTAAGTCCGGGTGAATGTTGGTTGGGGGAAACAATTTCCTGGAGCTCCAAATCTCCTCCCCCAGCCGGGAAAGAAGAAACAGCACTCGCGGGGTGTTTGATCAGTTATTTCCTTTATTCGTGCGCTCCTCACAGACGCGTTTCGGGTCCAGCCCTTTACAATGTATCAATGTGTCAACAAAATGTTGCACAGGAGCCATTTTTAAAGTGCAATGCGCGATCTCATGAGGAAAGTGAGGTAGGACTGCTCGTCCTCATTCCACGAGCGCCATATTGGAATGTGGAAAATAAGCAAGAATTCATACTTAATCAGCAATTAAAATTACTTTCAAGCCATAATTTTGAACTTATTGAGAATTGTACATAATGCCGTGGATCGGCTAGCCAAATACATACTATGTCATAATGCCACATTCATGATCAAACCTTGGGTGAGCAATTACACATGCTACTCAATAGTGCCAAAACCCTACCAGCGGCATTTGTGCTTCAACCCATCGTGTGTGGCGTTTTCAACAGGGCAACCTTTGTGGAATGAATCTTATGCGGCTGGTCCAGTCGTGGAAATGCCCCACCGTTGACACAAGCGGATCTACATTGCTCAGGTACTCAAGCAATGACAAGAACGAAGGGGGTCTGAGCAGTCGGCAGATATTGGCAACACAACAGCGCTGTTCACATCCCATTCCGCCCACTGTGGAATAACATTTTGAGAACGGAGGGACAAAGGCACCCACTTGGGTTTTGGCACTATTGAGTAGGGCAATGTACTGCAATAACCACAATGATTCTTTGCCACACCCCCACATGGGTGGGACTTGTATATTTAAATAAACCATGTGCCTGGAACTAAAGCCTTTGCTTTCCGTTTGTGCAGCCAGTGAACAAGGGCGTGAGGACGCCCGAAACGCGTATGGCATGACAAGGATTGGTGTGTTTGGCAGGCTGGAGTGCTGCTTCCGGAGGCATTTGTGCTTCAACCCTTCGTGTGTGGCATTTCCAACAGGGCAACCTTTGTGGAATGAATATATATATATATATATATATATATATATATATATATATATATATATATATATATATATATATATATATATATATATATATATATATTCACTGAAAAAACCATAGGTTATAAACCATATATAGTTAGGAATCAGCATTTACAAAACCTTATTTTACTCGCATAAAACCATTGAAATTCTATATATAGTTAGTTGCACTAACTATATATCGCGCACCCGCAATCCACTGCTGATGATGTCACATATTACATCATTCATGACATGGTCAGTGACATCACTGATGACATCACTGATGACATCTCAAATGACATCACTGATGACATCACTGATGACATCTCATGTGACATTACTGATCACATCACTGATGATATCATTCATGTGATAATACGATGAACCTCTTCAGAATCTAATATAACCTTAGATACAATCAGTGTAAACAGACACTCACAGACTGTCACTCATCCATGGAGTTACTCACACACCTAGTCAGTCATGCAAAGAATCAATCACACCTCCATTTCCTCAACTATACAGTTATACACACCTTACTTATTCAAACATATACTAACACATATTTACTCTCTTATACAATCCCTGATACAAGTTCACAATGATCCATACAGCCACTCACACATTCACTGGCTCTTATGCACAGTTATTTATATATGTCAACTCTCACATGTACTGTGTTTTACATATGTACTTACTTTGACATGTAGCACTGAGATATCCATTCACTCACCAATACACTCATGCACACAGTCAACCGCTCATACAGTTGTTTCCACATGCACTTTTGAACCCATACATCTAGTGAATCAACTGCTCACACATCATACACCTCCCAGCCACCCACACACACACTCAGTCTCCCATACAAATACTTGGGCAACCAATCAATAACCCATATAGTTACTCATATAGCTACTGATCAACACATGCAACAGTTTACAGAACAACAGACATAATGATGCACAAATTAAGACAGTTTAGTCACTAACCTATGCACTCAGTGAGACACATTTAATCACTCACTCATACAGTCAGTCATGCACCTACTAAATCCTTCATCCAGACTCTTATACATCCACTCATTCTTCAATATGTAAGGCATATTTTAACTTTACAGAAACATACAGTCACTGGATGTTGTCATCAGTGATGTCATCAGTGATGTCATTTGAGATGTCTTCAGTGATGTCATCAGTGATGTCACTGACCATGTCATGAATGATGTAATATGTGACATCATCAGCAGTGGATTGCGGGTGCGCGATATATAGTTAGTGCAACTAACTATATATGGAATTTCAATGGTTTTATGCGAGTAAAATAAGGTTTTGTAAATGCTGATTCCTAACTATATATGGTTTATAACCTATGGTTTTTTCAGTGAATTTTTAAGGTTTTGTAAATGCTGATTCCTAACTATATATGGTTTATAACCTATGTTTTTTTCAGTGAATTTTTAAGGTTTTGTAAATGCTAATTCCTAACCATTTAAAAAGGATAACATAACATCAAAGACACTCAAATGCCTTATAAATATGACCCAAAACAACCTATGAAGCTCTAGCAGTACATATCCAGAAATGTAATTGATTTCAAAAATCGTTTTTAAACACAACATATAAATCTGCTGAGAACAGAAATTTACCTAACCTCAATTTACAAGATGTGGAAATTAAGTGGTTTGGCCAAAGAGGATTAAAATGTCACCAATTGATACCATTGGTGAAAACCTTTATGCATTTGCCAAAACCTGACCTGTTAATTGTGCACTGTGGAGGTAATGATTTGGGCACTTTGACAGGGGTAGGTCTGGAAATGCTTTTAAAGGACACCTTTGAGCAATTAATGGCACTTTTTCCTCAAACTGCCTTGGTATATTCCAATATATGCCAAAGACAGAAATGGAGGTGGTCCAACCAATTTTCTCCACAAATTGAGAAAGCGAGGAAGCATGTAAACAAATCTGTTTCAGCTTTCATGAGAGACCATGGAATGGGCTCCCTGTACAACAATAACTTGCGTTACTACATGCAAGATATCTACAGAGGAGATGGAGTTCACTTCTCAGATGAGGGCAACAGAATTTTCATTCTGAATTTAAGACTGTGCATTGGTACCTACTTATAAGTACCTAAATGTACCATAAACCCAAAAGCTCTTCTCAGAGCTACCCTTCATCTGATCACACACTTTTATTATTTTTTTTCTAACTTTTTTCTGTAATTTTCAACAAACTACGCTCAAAGAGCACTATCCGGTACGCGAACTGGAAGCTAACCGCGCAAAATTTAAAAAAAAAAGTTTTTTCTGTGCACATATGGTCCTCCTCAGCCACCCTCAGAAAACCTAGGGGGTCAAAACACTTGTACCATGCCCCCTTCTACCCATTCAGAACATTATTTACCCTCCATTTTATACCTTGATTCGACCGAAACACAAAATGGTGGACTCCCGTTACGCTCCTAGTTCGCGGACCGGACCGCTTTCCGGGAAGCGGTCCAAAAAAAAGGTGGGAAAGTAATTTACCGAAAAACGACTAGAGACACTCTCACCAAATATAGATTAGCTCATACTACATAACAATCCCTTTCATTCTCACAAATTTGATTGAAATTTCATTTAGCCATTTAGCCTGTAGACCTCTCTAAGTACCGTGAGGTAAATTACTTCACAAAACACATCTGAAGTGTTGGAATTGACAACCAATGAAAATGTTACTTTCATTTTCTACTTTTATTACCTGACATTTGATTGGTTATATACCTGAATATATATAAAGGAAGAGAAGAAAACACAGCCATTTTCACTGCTACTTCTTGTTGTACATCACATTTGAATAGCTACCAAACACCTCAACTTGTTTCTAAAGGTAAGTTGTTATTTTTAAAACTGAAGTATATTGTGCACTATAACTTAATATGGTAGACTTTTTCTGATAGATATATACTATCCCTCTGTAGTAGTAATATATTTAGATAGACTTCTCTGTTATAGTTATGAATGGAGTTAGGCTTGTCTTGGTTAAATCACATACACTTTTTTATAGTCCTATTTCCACTCTGATACTATACACTGCCAAAAGATAAATTCACTGATAAAAACTGCCTATCTAAAATTAATCCCAACAGTGCCCTATCTCTACTAATATATATTTTTTTAATCCAAATTTCAGGCAAAATGGAAGGCGAAAACCAAGTTTCTTTTGAAATGGACCTGCAAGAGAGCAGCCAAGAATTGATTGATCAAATTGACATGGAATTTATGGATGAAAGCTTGGATAAAGAACTGCTGCAATGTGTCCAAGCAGTAGATGCCCTCTTTGAAAATGAGGACATTTTACAACCTCACAGATTGCAAACAATATTTCAAGAAAATAATGACATTTCAGACACTGAAATGTTAGAAAGTTTAATAAATTATGAAAAACAATCAAAATAAAAAAAACTTTAAAAATAAAGAAAACAAAAAAAAAACAACAAAAACAACAAACAATTAACATACAGTATTTGAAAAGTGTATCATTCTATTATCCTTATAGTACGCTGCCCAGAACGCTTTCCGGTTCGCGTACTAGGCGCTCATCGCGCAAAAAAAAAAAAAGAAATTTTTTTTTTTGACCCTGCTGGGCCCTTTTAAAACCTCCACATAAAACCTAGGGGGTCAACGAGGATCTACTATGCCCCCTTATGGTAATTTCCCCCTTTGTTTTGTTCTCCTCTTGTCTCTCGATCCTACCGAGAGACAAGATGGCGGCCGCTCCGGACTGTTTAGAATGTTGACAGACACCGGAGAACCAATCAGCTTCGCATCGCAAAGTTCCGATACGCGATAAGTACGCGAACCGGATCGCTGCCCGGAGCGCTGTTACAGATATATATCTTACTTTGAACCTCAATTTCTCAAAATCCACTGAAGCACATATATTGAGACCTAGCAAAGGCACATCGGGCTAACAGTCCCTACAATTTTGCCAAGTTTCGTGTAAATCCATTCAGCCGTTCGAGCTAAAAGTGAGTCCAACCGCCCTATGGAAATTAACATGGGAAAAACGTGTTTTGGGACCCCCCTTTTATCTCAGCCCCCCCTTGCCGAAACCCCCCCAAATTTCCAGGAGCTGCTCAGAAACAAAATGTGCCATTTTCCTGAATATTTAAGCCAATCCGTCCACAAACGCCAAAGTTATTAGACATAGAATTTTCAGAAATCCCATAGGGAAAAAATCCTAACTATATATACCTACTGGCGACCGCCAGTAGGTAATATATATATATATATACATATATATATATATATATATATATATATATATATATATATATATATATATATATATATATATATATATATATATATATATATACATATATATATATATATTCACAGAAAAAACCATAGGTTATAGTGGATATATAGTTAGGAATTTGCATTTACAAAACCTTGAAAATTCAATGAAAAAACCATAGGTTATAGGCCATATATAGTTAGGAATTAGCATTTACAAAACCTTATTTTACTCGCATAAAACCATTGAAATTCCATATATAGTTAGCTAACTATAAGCGCTAACTATATATCGCGCACCCGCAATCCACTGCTGATGATGTCACATATTACATCATTCATGACATGGTCAGTGACATCACTGATGACATCACTGATCACAACATCCAGTGATTGTATGTGTCTGTAAAGTTTAAATATGTTTCACATATTGAAGAATGAGTGGATGTATAAGTGTCTGGATGAAGAATTTAGTAGGTGCATGACTGACTGTATGAGTGAGTGATTAAATGTGTCTCACTGAGTGCATGGGTTAGTGACTAAACTGTCTTAATTTGTGCATCAGTATGTTTGTTGTTGTGTAAGCTACTGCATGTGTTGATCAGTAGCTATAAGAGTGGCCATATGGGTTATTGATTGGTTGCCCAAGTATTTGAATGGGAGGCTGAGTGTGTGTGTGGGTGGCTGGGAGGTGCGTGACTCTGTGCATAGATGTGTAAGCAGTTGATTCACTAGGAGTATGAGTTCAAGAGTGCATGTGGAAACAGCTATATGGGCGGTTGACTATGCATGGGTGTGTTGGTGAGTGAATGGATTTCTCATTGCTACATGTGCAAGTAAGTACGTATGTAAAACACAATACATGTGAGAGTTGAGATATATAAATAACTGAACATAAGAGCCAGTGAATGTGTGAGTGGCTGTATCGATCACTGTGAGCTTGTATCAGGGATTATATAAGAGAATAAATATGTGTTATTATATGTTTGAATAAGTAAGATGTGTATAACTTTATAGTTGAGGAAATGGAGGTGTGATTGATTCTTTGCATGACTGACTAGGTGTGTGAGTAACTCCATGGATGAGTGACAGTCTGTGAGTGTCTGTTTATACTGAGTGTATGTAAGGTTATATTAGAGTCTGAAGAGGTTCATTGTATTATCACATGAGTGATGTGATCAGTGATGACAAATGAGATGTCATCAGTGATGTCATTTGAGTTGTCATCAGTGATGTCATTTGAGATGTCATCATTGATATCATTTGAGTTGTCATCAGTGATGTCATTTGAGATGTCATCAGTGATGTCATCAGTGATGTCACTGACCATGTCATGAATGATGTAATATGTGACATCATCAGCAGTGGATTGCGGGTGCGCGATATATAGTTAGCGCTTATAGTTAGCTAACTATATATGGAATTTCAATGGTTTTATGCGAGTAAAATAAGGTTTTGTAAATGCTAATTCCTAACTATATATGGCCTATAACCTATGTTTTTTTCATTGAATTTTCAAGGTTTTGTAAATGCAAATTCCTAACTATATATCCACTATAACCTATGGTTTTTTCTGTGAATTTCATTGGTTTTTTAATAGCAAATATGAAAAGCTTTAAAATGTCAAGTACGTGATAGATAAAAACATTTTCGTATTTATGCACGCTGATGTGCTTTGAACGCTGCCCCCCCCTCCCCTCCGTTGTAATCCGTCGTACCTCCTTGTCTCTCCATTTGATTGATTGTTGTCCAAGCATTTACTGTTTTAGAATTGGTTCTCTTTGGATCATTCTCTATTTACAAACAAGCACAAAGTCGCAATACTCTGTTTAGTCTTTGCAGATAGTGAAAAATCGTGTAAAAAAAATAAAAGTAATCGAGCAAAATCAGTAGGCCACTAATTGGATCTCTTTTTGACCTCGCTAAAATAGAAATATTAGGAACAACCCTTCTTGAGAAATACGAAAATAGTGAGATGAACTGAGCTCCACACCATGAGGGCTGCAAGACAGCTCGGCTCCATCACCCATCCCGCACAAAATAATGACAAACCCTATGCAAATATTAAAAATATAGACAACACACCAGCAAAGAAACAGGGTAAAACATTTTATTAAAAAACTATTTACATAACGTTGGTTTATAAGATGATGTCAGTAGTGGACCGATGTGTGAATAGATCGAAAACAGCACAAGGCTCCAAGATCCGGATAGCAAGCTCCTGGATGTTGGGTGCCATAGTTTAGAGTTCTGAATTTCAGCCTTTTTCAATGCCTGTGCTTTGTTGAATCAAAATGGCGGCTTGACACAAAGCTGACTCAAGCGTTGTTACTGATGCTATGCAGACCAAAACTGGTTTTCAGTTTGTACATTTTTCTAGATTTTTCAATCCAAGTTTGGTTGACTTTGTAGAACGATGGCTTCAGATTTTCAACATACGGTGTGGTGGCGCTGACTGGGAGGGGGCGCTTCGCTCCTGCCCCCTCCCCAAGTAAGATTTTCATACGTGAAAGTACGTTAATGGTTTTGGTCCCTGAGATGCTTCGATGTCACTACCATTCTCAAATAGCATAAGTTCTAGATGTTGGGTGCCATAGTTAAGAGTTCTGAGCAGCGCTTGTAACACTGTCTGAAGCTTATTTCCTCCTACTGCAGCTTCACTATTCTCAAAGTAAGTGAGTGTCGTTTGTGGACCTGACTGCATTAGAAAACAATATGATATGTTACCTTCCTAAACAGCTTGACGGAGGCCCCTGAGGGGCGCTGTGATGGCCATGGACTCGGAGAAGACGCTTGGCTCCGACACCCTCCCCAAGTCTTATAGCACTGGTGTAGCCTGAGATCGCCCCCGACATAGGCGGCCGGCTCCCGGGGTCCGGCGGTACTTTTTGCCTTTTGATGACTCTTCAATTCTGGACCTTGTCCCACAATCCGTTTGACCTGAAGACAAGCTGTAGTGAGGCGCCCCTTTATCGTTTTAGTTGCCATTCCGCCCGCTTTTGCTACACTGTGCCTCTTCCGCCATTCAGCTGTTTTCCGCCCGCTCTTGCGACTACAGCGTCTCGCTCACCATGTAGTTGAGATGCGCCCGCTCTAGCGGTGCAGCGATAGGCGGCTGCCACAGGACTCTCAAAATGGCGGCCGGCTCTTCGGTTTTGGGCCTGGTCCACTAAAATGGCCCTGGGACACCTTGGAACTCGGACGCTTGTCTGCTAGGGCTTGGATCCCATTCTCGAAAAGCGTCCCCTCAGCCGTGAAGATTCTACAAAAGTCATGGGGGCCTCCGACTCCCGCAGGCTTCTGGTGGGGAGCGGCTGCCATGATTGCTCGTGGAATGGCCACGACGGAGCTACGAGATGGTAGTGGTCTCATGCTGACGCCAGCTTTAGTCTGAAACATCCAGAAACACTGTAGACTACCAATTCCATCAGTTCCGGTAGCGCCCCAACATGACCCGGAAGAGAAGAACTTGCCCTCCCCTCTTTGACTGATGGTTCTTGTTGCCTGTCCCCTCTGTTGTCATTTAACAGAACTTTTTGGACTGCTGAAAGGGGTTGTGTTCTGAACGCTGGTTGGTGGAGACATTTAGACTATATTCTTGACCTACGTTGTCGCGTAATGCGTTTTATGACACGCCGCGTTAGCGCACCCGGAAGTGATCCGAGGCGCGGCGCGCAGCGCGTAACGTAAGCATAACAGGTCATGTGACTTGTTAATAAAACTTTTCATTGGTTCATTTTACTTTTGTTAATTTAATGATGAAAAGCTTGGTCTTATGACCTAAAAATTACGCTTTTTATTATTTTCGAACAATATTTTTTTTTCAAACATATGTTATAATATTCCAGGCTAATGTACTTTCCCGGAAAATTTACAACTGTCTGGCAAGTAAAATATATTCCTTTTTCGAGAAAAAGGGCGTTTCTTCCTTCCATGACGGAGCCGTTGAGTAAAAGAGATTCGGCCTGCTGTCTTAGTCGCCGATACGCCTGATTATCAGATTCTTATCGATCACTTTATGTTGCAGACATGAAAAACACAACTGCCCTTGACCATTTATCTTTACTGCGTTCCTACATATTATACCTTTTATCCGTCATGTAATTGGACTGCTTTATTTCACTTGCCTTTTACTGATTCGAAAACAGTCACTAAAAGTAAAAACTTTACAAATGAAAATACTACTACCGTGTTTTGTTTTAAAAACCTTTATTGTGAAAATGTCAGTATACAAATACGGGCCTATAACCACGTGGGCCGGCCACGGAGCAAACTCAAATCGTATATGATGAGGAGACATTTACACTGTAGAAGAACGTAACGAGCGGGCCATTAGGTGACAAGAACAAAGGTGTCTAACAGTTGCGGTATCGGTGGACGTACATTTTGTAATTAAAATACGACAGGGCCACTTACAATAACATTTTCTAGATATACATTTGCGGGCAAAGAGTTACGAGTCCCATTTATACCGGCGCCATTTTGGGCGAGGCCGGGCAGGTCCAAGATATAGTCAAAATGTCTCCACCAACCATCGGCCAGACCAGAACCCCTTTCGGCCCTTTATGTTACAAGATGGTGTCTTCTATTCAGAAAATATTGGTGGCAGCATTTTGAAAGGAAACAGAAACAGCCGTT
Source organism: Lissotriton vulgaris (assembly GCF_964263255.1). Classification (NCBI taxonomy): domain Eukaryota; kingdom Metazoa; phylum Chordata; class Amphibia; order Caudata; family Salamandridae; genus Lissotriton; species Lissotriton vulgaris. Next base: position 315,916,294 of record NC_141690.1, on the reverse strand, counting down.
CTCCTAGTGAGTTTCACATTGTTACATTTAGGAAGAATGTTGAAGAGTAGTATGTGGAAAATCTGAAGCCATTTTTCTACAAACTCTCAATCAGACTTGGATGGAAAAAAAAACCTGAAGAATGTACAAACTGAAAACCAATTTTTGTCTGTATAGCACCAACAGTAACGCTTGAGTCAGCTTTGTGTCAAGCCGCCATTTTCATTCAATCAATAGCGTCCCCCTGCACACATTCAGGGACCTGGTCGTGTCTTCAGATGAAACGCATTGTAGGAAAAGAAGCAGAAAGGAAAAGGAAAAATGTTCCGCCGGACCTAGTGAAGCTGCAGCAGGTGCAAATAAGCTTCAGACAGTCTTACAAGCACTGCTCAGAACTCTCAACTGAGGCACTCAACATCCAGGACTTGCCATTCGGATCTTGGCGCCTTGTATTTTTGTTTTGTTCTTGATGGAGGGGAAACAACAAAAAACAGGCATTGAAAACGGCTCAACTGGAGCAAAAAAAAAATTACTTCTTGGGTGCATTAGGGCATTTATGATTTTCGAATGCCGTATTCATCAGGTTGATGCTCATGTTGCCATAGGACAGCATAGCACCACAGTGTATACAAGTTAACTTCATATGTTCAGATGAGGCAGGTGGCATATTTAGCATTCACCTTCTTTGATCCAGGAGGGATGGAGAAAAACTGCCAGATGAAACTTGAAACTTGGCCATCCAGATCTCGGCGCGTTCGACTCACTGTACCGCAACAGTGACCGCAACTCAGCTGGACACGCCGTCTTTCGGCGCAGCATTGTAGGATGGCCACACCAGTGCGGCAATTTGCTAGACACCACCTCGGTGCCATCCGGATCTCGGCGCGTTCGAGTCACTGTACCGCAACAGTGACCGCAACTCAGCTGGACACGCCGTCTTTCGGCGCAGCATTGTAGGATGGCCACACCAGTGCGGCAATTTGCTGGACACCACCTCGGTGCCATCCGGATCTCGACGCGTTGTGCTGCCTTCGGCCTATTCGCACATCGGTCCGCTACTGACAGTGACCGCAACTCAGCTGGACACGCCGTCTTTCGGCGCAGCATTGTAGGATGGCCACACCAGTGCGGCAATTTGCTGGACACCACATCGGTGCCATCCGCATCTCGACGCGTTGTGCTGCCTTCGGCCTATTCGCACATCGGTCCGCTACTGACAGTGACCGCAACTCAGCTGGACACGCCGTCTTTCGGCGCAGCATTGTAGGATGGCCACACCAGTGCGGCAATTTGCTGGACACCACCTCGGTGCCATCCGGATCTCGACGCGTTGTGCTGCCTTCGGCCTATTCGCACATCGGTCCGCTACTGACGCCGCCTCACGTGCCAACGGATTTTCTACGCTTTTTGTAGCCCTATGCCGCAGAACAGGTCATGTGACTTGTTTATAAAACTTTTCATTGGTTCATTTTTCTTTTGGTTTCCTAAAGATGGAAGGCTTGGTCATATGACCTAAAAATAACACTTTTCATTGGTTTAGAACATTTTTTTTCCCAAACGATGAAAGCCCCACCTTGTTTCTGGATCATTCAGACTGAAGCTGGCGTCAGCATGAGAGCACCACCATCTCGTGGCTCCGTCGTGGTCATTCCGCGAGCAATCATGGCAGCCGCTCCCCACCGGAAGCCTGCGGGAGTCGGGGGCCCCCAAGACTTTTATACAATCTTCACGGCTGAGGGGACGCTTTTCGAGAATGGAGCCCAAGCCCTAGCAGGCAAGCGTCCGACTTCCAAGGTGTCCCAGGGCCATTTCAGTGGACCAGGCCCAAAACCGAAGAGCCGTCCGCCATTTTCACAGCCATGTGGCAGCCGCCTATCGCTGCACTGCAAGAGTGGGAGCAACTCCACAACATGGTGAGCGAGACGCTGTGGCCGCAAGAGCGAGCGCAACTCAGCTAGATGGCCGCCACCTGGGGAGGCCCGTTCACGCCGCCTCCCCCCCCCCCCCCCCGGGCCGCCGCACGCCAATTTTCGGAGCAGCATTGTAGGATACCAAAACCAGTGCGGCAGTTTACTGGACATCACCTGGGTGCCTGTCGTACATGTTGTGTCAGCCATGTGACACTGGACACAGACCGCTACTGACGAGGCCTCCCCCCGCACCACCCGGGACGCCCCACGCTGTTTTTCTGTGCTGCATTGTAGGATCCCTAAACCAGTGCGGCACCCAGGCGACATCACCTGGGTGCCGTCCAGAACTCTGCACGTTGTGCTGCCTTGGGACTATTCGCACAACAGACCGCTACTGACGAGGCCTCCCCCCGCCCCACCCGGGACGCCCCACGCCAATTTTCGGAGCAGCATTGTAGGATCCCTAAACCAGTGCGGCACCCAGGCGACATCACCTGGGTGCCGTCCAGAACTCTGCACGTTGTGCTGCCTTGGGACTATTCGCACAAAAGACAGCTTCTAACCATTGTTGCTTTTTGTGTTAATAAATGTTTAAATGTTTTTAGTTTTTGTTCTGTTCATTATCGTTAAAAGTTAATAAAGTTTTATAACCTTACTTTGTTGGAGTGTTATCTATTTTTTGAAAAACGGGTGAATGGGGCCTTGAATCGGGTTATTGTCATGTGTGGGCTTTGGAAGTGTGCTGCTGCAGGATCGGACATTTCAAACTCAAATGCACGTTCTTTTTCTTACCTTTCCGAAGCATGGAGCGCAATAGCAAGCAGAGAAAGGGTGATGCACGTGTTGAACACTACCTGACCTGGCAAGTTGCTGGCAGTGCCCCCCCGCCCGCTCCTGAAAGAGGGCACACACACACCGCCGCCCCGAGTACTTCAGAAATCTTTAAAAGACCATGCGCTTGTTCATGAGGCTTAAATGGTTTATCACCTCTTCTAGAACCCCTACATCGACCCTCTGACGTTTCATGGAAAAATTACCATGTAACACAATACCAAGCCCTATCAGCTGAAACCCCCAAGGAATCGTGGGGCATATTAGCAAGGGGGTTTATCTCCCCTTTTTTGGCTTTAAAAACCATGAAAGCGGAGATAAAATTATTTCCCTATTATCAAGCTGTCGCTAACACCAGTTAGTGACACCTAAAAGGAGATAGCGACCATCTTGGGCCCGGCTTTGCATGTCAGTGATACTTATCACTAATGACATGCAAAGTGGCGTGCCAAGATGTTAGCGACTGGAAACAGTCCCTAACATCGCTACCTTCTATTACCAACTTTTGGAGATATTCGCACTAAGCGCGAATATCTCCAAAAGCTAACACCTGCCCTGAGCAGGTCTTAGCCATGTTATCCAATGGGAGGTGGATAACATGGCTAAGAGCATTAGGTCGATAATACATGAATATCGCTGACTTTTCTGCGATAATAGCAAGGTTTATCTGCGATAAAAATCGCCGATGTGCGGCGATAATTTTTGTCTCTAAACAAGTTATAGACAAAAATTATCGCTAGTTGTTAGTAATATGCCCCCGGGTTTTTGCTTGCAGAAATCGGGAGGCGGGAGACTAGCACTGAAATCAGTACTCACACGCCTGAATCAGGAGGATTGGCATGTCTGAATTCTCTACAGCTGGGGCCATAAACTACATCCGCAGGGGTAGGTGATAGCCTGGGACCAGCCTGGCATCTAAAATGGCTGCCGTGCACGACAAAATTGTGGCATTCGAAAAAAGGCAAGATGGAGGAGCCGCTGGAAGAGATATATCAACATATATCAGCCTCCTCAGCCACCCTCAGGAAACATAGGGGATTAGGATATGTCTCCCGCACCCCCTTATACCTAGTACTTTAATTAACGAAGCACAAAATGGCGAATTCCCGTTTCGCTACCAGTTTGCGGCCCAGTTCGCGGCCCGTGAAGCGCTTCTACCGTGAAAAATCATTTTTTTTTTATTTTCCCCACGGGACCCTTTAATAACCCCAACAACATTCCTAGAGGGTCAAGAGGGGGATACCTTGCCCCCTTTCATTAAATTCCCCCTTAGTTTTTCACCTTTTCTTCTCTCTCGATCCTACCGAGAGACAAGATGGCGGCCGCTCCGGACTGTCACGCAGCAAAAAAAAAAAAAAAGCTCACGCACAGCCGCTGGAAGAGATGTATCAACATATATCAGCCTCCTCACCCACCCTCAGGAAACATAGGGGATTAGGATACGTCTCCCGTACCCACTTATAACTAGTAATTTAATTTACGAAGCACAAAATGGCGAATTCCCGTTTCGCTACCAGTTTGCGGCCCAGTTCGCGGCCCGTGAAGCGCTTCTACCGTGAAAAATCATTTTTTTTTTCTTTTCCCCACGGGTCCCTTTAATAACCCCAACAATATTCCTAGGGGGTCAAGAGGGGGATACCTTGCCCCCTTTCATTAAATTCACCCTTCGTTTTTCACCTCTTCTTCTCTCTCGATCCTACCGAGAGACAAGATGGCGGCCGCTCCGGACTGTCACGCAGCAAAAAAAAAAAAAAAGCTCACGCACAGCCGCTGGAAGAGATGTATCAACATATATCAGCCTCCTCACCCACCCTCAGGAAACATAGGGGATTAGGATACGTCTCCCGTACCCACTTATAACTAGTAATTTAATTTACGAAGCACAAAATGGCGAATTCCCGTTTCGCTACCAGTTTGCGGCCCAGTTCGCGGCCCGTGAAGCGCTTCTACCGTGAAAAATCATTTTTTTTTTCTTTTCCCCACGGGTCCCTTTAATAACCCCAACAACATTCCTAGGGGGTCAAGAGGGGGATACCTTGCCCCCTTTCATTAAATTCACCCTTCGTTTTTCACCTCTTCTTCTCTCTCGATCCTACCGAGAGACAAGATGGCGGCCGCTCCGGACTGTTTAGAATGTTGACAGACACCGGAGAGCCAATCAGCTTTCTGCGCGCAAAGTTCCGATAAGCGAAAAGTAAGCGGACCGGATCGCTGCCCAGAGCGCTGTTACAGATATATATCTTGATTTAAACGTTAATTTCTCAAAAACTACTGGAGCACATATATTGAGACCTAGCAAAGGCACATCGGGCTAACAGTCCCTACAATTTTGCCAAGTTTCGTGCAAATCCATTCAGCCGTTCGAGCTAAAAGTGAGTCCAACCGCCCTATGGAAAACTCAATGCAAAAAACGCGTTTTGGGACCCCCCTTTTTTCTCAGCCCCCCCTTGACGAAACCCCACCAAATTTTCAGGAGCTGCTCAGAAACAAAATGTGCCATTTTCCTGAAAATTTCAGCCGATTCCATCCACAAACGCCAAAGTTATTAGACATAGAATTTTCAAAAGTCCCATAGGGAATTTATCCTAACTATATATACCTACTGGCGAACGCCAGTAGGTAATATATATATATATTCACTGAAAAAACCATAGGTTATAGACCATATATAGTTAGGAATTCGCGTTTACAAAACCTTATTTTACTCACACAAAACCATTGAAATTCCATATATAGTTAGTTGCACTAACTATATATCGCGCACCCGCAATCCACTGCTGATGATGTCACATATTACATCATTCATGACATGGTCAGTGACATCACTGATGACATCACTGATGACATCTCAAATGACATCACTGATGACATCACTGATGACAACATCCAGTGACTGTATGTTTCTGTAAAGTTAAAATATGTCTTACATATTGAAGAATGAGTGGATGTATAAGTGTCTGGATGAAGGATTTAGTAGGTGCATGACTGACTGTATGAGTGAGTGATTAAATGTGTCTCACTGAGTGCATGGGTTAGTGACTAAACTGTCTTAATTTGTGCATCATTATGTCTGTTGTTCTGTAAACTGTTGCATGTGTTGATAAGTAGCTATATGAGTAACTATATGGGTTATTGATTGGTTGCCCAAGTATTTGTATGGGAGACTGAGTGTGTGTGTGGGTGGCTGGGAGGTGTATGACTCTGTGCATAGATGTGTGAGCAGTTGATTCACTAGATGTATGGTTTCAAAAGTGCATGTGGAAACAGCTGTATGGGCGGTTGACTGTGTGCATGAGTGTATTGGTGAGTGAATGGATATCTCAGTGCTACATGTCAAAGTAAGTACATATGTAAAACACAGTACATGTGAGAGTTGACATATATAAATAACTGTGCATAAGAGCCAGTGAATGTGTGAGTGGCTGTATGGATCATTGTGAACTTGTATCAGGGATTGTATAAGAGAGTAAATATGTGTTAGTATATGTTTGAATAAGTAAAGTTTGTATAACTGTATAGTTGAGGAAATGGAGGTGTGATTGATTCTTTGCATCAGTCTCCCATACAAATACTTGGGCAACCAATCAATAACCCATTTAGTTACTCATATAGCTACTTATCAACACATGCAACAGTTTACAGAACAACAGACAAAATGATGCACAAATTAAGACAGTTTAGTCACTAACCCATGCACTCAGTGAGACACATTTAATCACTCACTCATACAGTCAGTCATGCACCTACTAAATCCTTCATCCAGACACTTATACATCCACTCATTCTTCAAAATGTAAGACATATTTTAACTTTACAGAAACATACAGTCACTGGATGTTGTCATCAGTGATGTCATCAGTGATGTCATTTGAGATGTCATCAGTGATGTCATCAGTGATGTCACTGACCATGTCATGAATGATGTAATATGTGACATCATCAGCAGTGGATTGCGGGTGCGCGATATATAGTTAGTGCAACTAACTATATATGGAATTTCAATGGTTTTGTGTGAGTAAAATAAGGTTTTGTAAATGTGAATTCCTAACTATATATGGTCTATAACCTATGGTTTTTTCAGTGAATTTTCAAGGTTTTGTAAATGCTAATTCCTAACTATATATGGTCTATAACCTATGGTTTTTTCAGTGAATTTTCAAGGTTTTGTAAATGCTAATTCCTAACTCTATATGGTCTATAACCTATGTTTTTTTCAGTGAATATATATATATACATACATATATAAACATATATCATCTGTATATCTATATAAATACAAACATAAATGCATGCATACATATACTTATATGCATACAGATGCATGTTATTTACATGAAATTTGAAAAAACACTAATAAAAGCAAAGCTAAAAAGCCACCTCATTACAAACAGAATGGCTTTAACTTAAACGAGGGCGAGATCTATTGCATTTTCAATGCTTGTTTACTTTGGTTCCATCAAGAAGGCATTCAGATGTGTCACACATTTGCCATAAATTCTGAATGTTAGCACTCTAGTTGCACATTAGATCACTGTAGTAAAGCTACTGCTCACCAGGGACGTCTGCTGCTGGTATTCAAAGTGCATGTTTCAGTCTGCATGTCAGAATTTTTTTAATGAAATAGAAGAGGATTTGAGAAGTCACTCAAAATGATCCCTAATTTTTCTTTCTGAAGCACTAATCATACTTTCTATGGCAAAATTAACCCCCTCATGTTGTTCCTTTTTAAATTGAGTGTTTTCAGACTTACCACTTCATTCCAATCAAGATGGCTTCTGGTGTGCCATACTTTTGTCATAAGTAAGACTGTTAGCGCTCTAGTTGTTCTTTAGAACACTCTGGGACATTCTGTCATTGGGCTATACTTGGGGTACATCTGGGTGATATTTGGGCTACATTTAGGCTCTTTTGTCTCTGGTGGCCATCTTGGGAGACTGTATGTCAGAATTTTTTAATGAAATTGAAGAGGGTTTGAGAAGTCACTCAAAATGTGCCCTAATTTTTCTTTCTGCAGCACTAATCATAATTCATATGGCAAAATATACCCCCTCATTTTGTTCCTTTTTAAATTAAATGTTTTAAGAGTTACCACTTTATTCCAATCAAGATGGCTTCAGGTGTGCCATACCTTTGTAATAAGTAGGACTGTTAGCGCTCTAGTTGTTCTTTAGATCACTCTGGGACATTCTGTCATTGGGCTATACTTGGGCTACATCTGGGTGATATTTGGGTTACATATGGGCTCTTTTGTCTCTGGTGGCCATTTTGGGAGACTGCATGTCAGAATTTTTTAATGAAATAGAAGAGGATTTGAAAAGTCACTCAAAATGTGCCCTAATTTTTCTTTCTGCAGCACTAATAATACCTTCTATTGCATAATATACCCCCTCATTTTGTTCCTTTTTAAATTAAATGTTTTAAGAGTTACCACTTTATTCCCATCACGATGGCTCCAGGTGTGCTATACCTTTGTAATAAGTAGGACTGTTAGCGCTCTAGTTGTTCTTTAAAACACTCTGGGACATTCTGTCATTGGGCTATACTTGGGCTACATCTGGGTGAAATTTGGGCTACATTTGGGCTCTTTTGTCTCTGGTGGCCATTTTGGGAGACTGCATGTCAGAATGTTTTAATGAAATAGAAAAGGATTTGAGAAGTCACTCAAAATGGGCCCTAATTTTTCCTTCTGCAGCACTAATCATACTTTCTATGGCAAAATATACCCCCTCATGTTGTTTCTTTTTAAATTAAATGTTTTAAGAGTTACCACTTTATTCCAATCAAGATGGCTTCAGGTGTGCCATACCTTTGTAATAAGTAGGACTGTTAGCGCTCTAGTTGTTCTTTAGAACACTCTGGGACATTCTGTCATTGGGCTATACTTGGGCTACATCTGGGTGATATTTGGGATACATTTGGGCTCTTTTGTCTCTGGTTGCCATTTTGGGAGACTGCATGTCAGAATGTTTTAATGAAATAGAAAAGGATTTGAGAAGTCACTCAAAATGTGCCCTAATTTTTCATTCTGCAGCACTAATCATACTTTCTATGGCAAAATATACCCCCTCATGTTGTTTCTTTTCAAATTAAATGTTTTAAGAGTTACCACTTTATTCCAATCAAGATGGCTTCAGGTGTGCCATACCTTTGTAATAAGTAGGACTGTTAGCGCTCTAGTTGTTCTTTAGAACACTCTAGGAGGCTGCAGTAGAACACAAAGGAATCAACTGACAGTCTCTGTCCTTGTTGGATGTACATGTTTTACTGAGAATGTCAGACTTCATTTTCACATGACTGAGAAAGATAATGTGAATTTACAGAAAATATGCTTTCAGTTTAGCTTATAGATCCCCTTCCAAACCACTGTGGGAAAATCATGAGATATTAGTTTTCTTTCAAACAATATTCATGATATCACAGCAGAAGGTTTTTTCACATGGTAAAATCACCTTAGAACCCACCACAATTCCTAAAACGAGTATGGTACCATCAACAAATGATTTATAATGTAACTAAAGTCCTAAAACCCTCTATTAACTACAATGCTTTTTAATGAGGTGCTATCATGAATATTGGTCCCAAGATGGCTGCCAACACTTCTTGGATGAAGTGCTGACAGCCAATCAGATCAGATGTGTGGTTAGGCTCCGCCCAGATATATATCTTTTTTTGAACCTAAATTACTCAAAATCCACTGGAGCACATATATTGAGACCTAGCAAAGGCACATCGGGCTAACAGTCCCTACAATTTTGCCAAGTTTCGTGCAAATCCATTCAGCCGTTCGAGCTAAAAGTGAGGCCAACCGCCCTATGGAAATTAACTTGGGAAAAACGCGTTTTGGGACCCCCCTTTTTTCTCGGCCCCCCCTTGATGAAACCCCCCCAAATTTTCAGGGGCTGCTCAGAAACAAAATGTTCTATTTTCCTGAAAATTTCAGCCAATTCCGTCCACAAACGCCAAAGTTATTAGACATAGAATTTTCAAAAATCCCATAGAGAAAAAATCCTAACTATATATACCTACTGGCGACCGCCAGTAGGTAATATATATACATGTATATATATATATATATATATATATATATATATATATATATATATATATATATATATATATATATATGTATCGGGCGATCTCTGCCTGAGCTTGTCAAGGTTTTGGTTGTGCTGATGGAGGGAAACAGAAATAAAGCAACAGGGATGCGTGTGGGCCTGTAACTGTTGGTACTTCTTTCTTTTGGATGTTTTGCGGCCCACACCGGGTCGCAGAGAGCCCCCGCCGCACAAGAACGGGTCCTGTGCCATTACACCACATGGCGCTAAGGGAGCAATGTGTTGTTTTCTCCAGCGAAGGACAGCACAGCAATTATCTTTAAACAACCCGAGCACCCACTATGGAGTTTGTTTAAATTTTTCAGGAAAAATTGGCTGCGCGACCTACATAAAGATGTATTATATAGACTGCAAGTACTACATTGCAGAGCAATGTAGCTGGTAGGCAGGACTTACCAACACTATGAAAAGAACTACCATGCTGCCTCTCCCTACCTGCCATTACCCTAGATGAAGGGCGCGGTGATAACCGTAACACATCGGAACTTTGATGGCTATCTTTGCCCGAGCTTGTCAAGGTTTTAGTTGTGCTGCTGGAGGCAAACAGAAATAAAGTAACACAGATGCGTGTGGGACTCCAACTGTTGGTGCTTCTTTCTTCTGGATATATATATATAGCTATATATATATATATATATATATATATATATATATATATATATATTTTTGCCACCATTTTATCTCAGTTAGACTGTGCATCACGTGATGACTACAATACAATGAAACGTGAAGACAGACTGGTAGTTTGACATATTATAGGTTAACAATTAAGTAACACATACACTGATTCCCCACTTATGTGTAATTTGTGAAATGGCTCAGATGTTATAAAAGCTCATACATGGCCACCTGTAAATGTAGCAAAACATACCGATGAGGAAAGGGTCCGAGGGAATTTTTAAGACCAAGCCTAGGTTAACACCCCCTAAACAATATATAAACAACAAAGAAACCTAGGGGTCTAGAAAAGAAGATAAACAAATTATCTCAAGGTGTCAACATTAGTATTCAATACATTGATGACAACAGCAAGTTGTAGCGACAGTTACAGGACAATATTTTCCAAACACTATGTCTACGGTAATTTGTGAATAGAACCCAAGAGGCATTAGTAGGATTCCCATAAAAAAAACTTGTGGTGATCAATCTTATCATTTGGTCATCCAACCAAGGCAATTAAGTCTCTTGATCATTGAGACCATGATCTTGCCTTATACCACAGTAGGGTCACTGCCCACAAACACTTCTTAGACCAAGTGATAACCAAATAATGGGAAAAAGTGCAGTGCAAAAATTATGAAAGTGGTGAGTTAAAAAAGGATAGAGGATTAGAAAAATAATTTTAATAGGGATCTAACCTCCTCCTAGTTAAAAACAAGAACAGTGCAAGAGAGCAGTGTTAAACAAATACCTGCAAAGGGGCCAACATATTTCAGCCTACATGGGGAAGACCCAAGGCTTTCTTCAGGGCCTCTGTTCTAATTATTGCTACTGGAAAGTGATTATGTATAGTGAAAAAACAAATAAACACAACCAAAAGGATACGGTCAATGCAGTTGCACATAGTGGAAGCATTTTCGAATCCCCTGTGGGTGGGAGCAGACATATATATGAATATATATATTCACTGGAAAACAAAGTTTAAAGTGGTGCTATCAATGAGGAAGGTAGTGACATTTTAACTTGCATTAAAAGAACATTTGAAATTCACCGAAACACATTACTGTTTAAAAAACAATAAACATTGGCATTTGCCAGTTATACGTAACTGACATATGAATTACTCCACCACCACAGCTTTCCGTTGCATCGGTGATGCAATATCAAAGGACATAAGCCCTACATCACATCAGTGTAAGTTATATTAATGTCGGGTATATATAGCTTGTGAATTTTACTGGTGAATTTCAGTGATGGATCACGCCCTGCTCCGATACAAATGCAGACAGCCAACCGCCACCATGAACATGCTGTGACCATGCCCTGCACCCATATACCTACATGCTGCCAATGTCTCATGCTTCAAGCATGCACAGAGAGGGGTTGGCTGTATGGCGTGTCCCCTTTGCCCAACACTGCCCATATGCAGCCAACTTCTCAAAGCACTGCATGGCAGGTAGTTGGACTCAGCCTGGCCACATACTCCCAACACTGATTTTTGGGGGGGACTCTTGCAGAAGCTCCTGAGGGAACTCCGGTGCACCCAAAAACAAAAGAACAAGGTCCAGGTGTTTAGGGTACTGTCCTAAGACCGTAAGGCAAGCAACAAGAGCATCAACAATGTGTGAGGAGGTAGATATTCCTCATCACCTAAAAATAGCTCAGGGAAAAGAGAAGCTCATTCTGTATGATTATCAGAAACATTTTAAATAATTATTGTTTCCTGCACAGCAAATTACATACCAATCCTCAGGCTACTACAGAGTCAATGGGCTGAACATTTAAATTTGAGCACCATGTTTTACACAAATATAAAATCTACACAACACATGAACAATACCAAAACAAAAATATGGTACTATTTTATGCACTATTATGAAATAAGCAAAACACTGCATATCAGAATAACTAAGACCCTCCAAAAAGTTTCAAAATATGAACAGGCATTGATTCAAGTAGTCCTTAAAATATATCCTTACACAGATAATACTATTTCAGTCAAGCCTTTTAAAGTTGTTTCTAAAAATCCACATTAGGGCATGACCACTTTACCCAAATCACCTTTGAAATCAAAAAGCTTATTGCCCTGGCATATGTAACACCAATAGAGGTTTCAAACATAATAGGACCTCACCAGACGTACCATTCTATCAAGGTAAAGAGGAAACCTAACACCCTCTTTAGACTATTTTCAAGATGTTTGGGGTGGACACATGCTCTGCTCAGGGCTCAGGCACCAACACAACTTTTGCTTCCCCTTTTGGAAGAGTAGATTATCATGGGAAGTTACAACTAATAATACAGTAGAAGGTTGACATAACTTCCTCCAATTTCAGAGAAACAAGTAAGATCCTCAGTATCCAAGGGATCTGGGATAATAAATAATATGAAGCAAGAGTAGTCCCTAGTTGGAAAAGGTAACACAAAATGCTAAACAACATTTGCAAATCCAAAAAATGTTTTTAATGTATAATAATCCACCCAAAAATAACATTCCAAAAACAAGTACTGCAGTGTGCTGTGAATATAGTGACAGGACTAAAGAGAAGGAAGTGTGCAGGCAAAGGTCTAATAAGTATTACAAGAAAGTACACTGTTTGTGTCACAATTGAATTTGCAGAGATAGAGCCCATAATATATACACAAAAATCAATGCAAGCGGGGTCTGTATATATTGTAAGCACTTCCCTCACTCTATTGGATGGATTGTTATAGATTAAAACACTTTTTAGCATTTTTAGGTTTGTTTTCTACCCAGGGACCACCGTTGTTTCATAATAATAACTTTCTCCAACACACTCTTGAAAGGAGCCATCCAAATCTATATCAATTCATAAGAAATCCTAAAAAGGAACATAGTTATCAATAATTAAGCAAACTCACCAAATTGATGGCATGCTAGGTAGCATGCCATCAACAAACAACTAAGGGCCACAGAACTTAGAATCAACTGTTCATACATTTCTATAATCTACAACACCATACACTAGGAGAAAAAACATACTGAGCAAACTAACAAACCAAGCCGTAGCAAATTATTAAAATAATACATTTTTATCATTCTGAAAGACTTTTAGCTATTTAAATACCATTCTAAAACAAACAAGAAAAATACAAAATATATTTAATATATATATATAAATTTCTTTATTTGGCTTTTCACATAGGAAAACCATAAAAGGAACATTTTAAAAATACATTTACACATATTTACACAAGCATACAATTTACAGTTCATTGTTCCAAAGAAATTCATACAAAGACATTCATAATGATCATTTCAGTTAATTAGGTTAAAACTAATTCCAGGTTATTTTTAAAGATTTCTTCTATGTTTCCTAATACATTTCAGGAAATTTAGAAAGATGAAACAGACGGATTCAGAGTCAAGCATTTGGAGGCAGAGCATTGCCGGGCGGTTTTGCCTAAGACCCCATGTCCTCAATGTTGGTAAAATCCAGATTCTCCTGTGTGGGTGATGAAATTTACAAAACATGATGACATGTATGTTAGATTGTTTCGATTCCCCATCACAAGGACATAAAGGGAGAATTTGGTCTCAACTATTACTTTCGGGGAATGTTACCAGTCTAAAAAAAGTGTCCAATCTGAATCTTGTTAGTAACATCCTCTCGTATGTAGAGAGCTGGAGAGTTAGGTATGGCTGGATGGAATATGTTATCTGGACCATATTTGCATGCAAAACCGAAGGTTTTGGCGCCTCAGACATCAGTCTCAGTGACTCTAAGTGACTGAGTGCTAAGTTCTTTAAAACCTTCCTAGGAAGGTGGACCAATGTCTCTGGTTGGAGATAATAATTCTCTAGGCCAAGATCTTTTAGGAAATTTCGAACATAGCAGAGCCATGGTGTCTGCTACAATTGACTGGGTAAGGTCGTTTTTGACCGAGGTCCAAACGCATCTTCACAACATCAGTGGTTGGATCTTTATCAGGTCTTCTAAGTAAGGTATTCCTAATTCCAGATGCGAAGCGTAGGTTCCTCTCGGGGTAGCTAGAAGGAATCTTAAAAAAGTATTTTCCACTACCTGGAGTGGACTAATGTCTGTGTGTCCCCATACTCCCGCTCCATACAAGGCAATGGCCTGACACTTCGCGCTATAGATTTTCAGGAGCTCCACTGGTGCCCTCCTCCCCAGTCTCTGGGAGAAACTCATTAGTGCCGCTGTGGATCTTCTGAACAAATGACATCTTGCCTCCACTGCTGGCCTCCACAACAGTTTTTCATCTATCATGATTCCGAGGTATGGGTACTGGGGAGTGACCTCAAGTTTTTGATTATCGAGGTAGATGTCTTTTACTCGTTTTTTTCTAGAACCAGTGGTCATGACAAACGTTTTTTTGACGTTCACTTTCAGGTCAAGACCGCCCATAAAGGCCGTGTACCAGTTCAGGGAGTGCTGTAGTTCTCGCGGTGTGTGTGCGAGGATGACAGCGTCATCAGCATAGAGCAAAGTTGGGATCAGGCGCTGTTTTACATGTGGGAGGTCCTTGGCCCCCCTCAACACCTCCGCCTCCAGACCGTTGGTATACAACGAGAAGAGGAAGGGGGCCAGGACACAGCCCTGCCTGACTCCACGCTCTAAACTGAAAGACGCCATCAGCTCTCCATTCAGCCCAAAGCGCACTCTTGCCGAGGCTCTAGAATAGAGTTCCCTCAAGAAGTCTAAAAGGGGGGGATCCACACCCATTTGCCCTAAGACCGTCCACAGTTTCGTATGCGAAACGCAGTCGAAAGCTGCGGACAGGTCTACATAAACCATGTACACCATGTTGTTCTTTGCCTGCGTGTATTTCCCCAGAATCAGACTAAGATTTAAGGCCTGCTCCACCGTACCGAACCCCTCTCGAAAACCGAACTGGAGGTCCGAAACGATAGCTCTATCATCCGCCCATTGCTGGAGTCGCTCGAGTATTACTCTCCCAACAACCTTTCCCAGCGAGTCCAGCAATGAGATGGGATGATAACATTTCACATCACTGTTTTTAGCAACAGCACTCGTGTGGAGATCTTCCCATAGTTTTTTTTAAGTTCCTCAATTCTTAATTTACGTACCTCTACATATTGGGACCTAAAGAGTTGGATCTGCCCCGCATCTCTAGGTTTGGTATGTAGTGCAAGTTTTAATTTAGTAAGGGCTGCAGTACAGCTATGATTGAACCATCCGTTCTTTATAGGGGTCTTGGATTTTGAGTTGACTATCAGTAGTCCCTTCATTTTCTCCAGTATGTGGCCGAAGTTATTTAAGAGTGGCCGATAAGTCCAAGCACTTATTGATGTTGGGATATGCCTCAACAACCAGTTTTTTTATGATTTCATTTGGATAGATTTTTCCCCATTTTAGGGTATAACCATTACGTTTGCCCAGGGATAGCTTGTTCTGTGCAAGGGTTTTTGCTGTTATTGTTTTCTGGGGCTTATAGTCACTTAAACTAATGTCCATCCTCAGTGTTTAATGATCGCTCAGTGAGTTAGCGATGATCTGAAAGGCTCTAGCTGTGTGTGACAGGCCGGGTGACAGGAAGATGTAATCAACTGTCTTTTGATGGCCCCTGCCCACGTAGGTAGGATGGAGGGTGTTTTGATCTGAATTTAAAGTATTAGCTATTTCAAGATCCAGATCAAAAAGCAAATTATTCAAGGCATTTCCCACCTTAGTGTGGGTAAAATGCACTAGTGGTACGTCAAATTCCTCAATAATCCCACAACATGCTGATTTTATCAGCGGGCAAGGATGAAGATTGAAGTCCCCTCCCCATAAAAGGTGAGTTACCCCATATCCTTGCTTCAGCCGATAAGATTGGGTTAGTTTCTCTTGGACGTTTCGTAGGAGACTCAGAAATTGGTCATCTTCTAAATTGTTATAAGAGTTGACCAAGAGAATCGTCTCCTTGTCCTCGAAGGACAGCGAGAGAATTTGAAAATTTGGATCGGAATGGACGTTAGTCACTCTAAGAAGTTTTAAAGTATTTGCGATATATGTTGTTAACCCGCCTTTAGGTCTACCTGCTGAGCTGCGAACGGCTGGGATAAAATACGTTTTGTATCCCATGAGGTGGAGCTCAGTTGTGGTCCATGTCTCTTGAAGACAAATTATTTTAAATGGTTTCAAAAAGTGGAAGGCTGTCCCATCCTCTACCTTAGGGCGTAAACCCGCCACATTCCAGACAAGGATAGATATGAAGGAAATGTCAGATTTTATTACTGCTGGTTCTGTCATTGCCAAGGAGATGTCTATTTTTGACAGTGACTGTGGTAAATTTGAGTTATTGGAGTCAGTTTCCGTTGATGGTCAGTCGACCATTCCAAGGCCGCTAAATCTATTACTCACTGGAATAGTATACCAGTTATCCCAGTGGAGCGGTTCTCTATAGGTCGACCTCAACGTGTGTGGACCCCATTCATCCCATCGTCCTCCCTGGTGACGCGAACCCACTAGGTGCCAGGAATTATCCTGGTCGCAATACCGAGGACCTCCAAATTGTCTTGTGTTAATGAAGTCTATGTGACGTGGAGGTGGTGCATTCCTGGGGAAATCGTGACCATGATAGGATCCATAGGGTTGTCTGGAGGGATAGAAAAAGAAAAGGGGTTTAATATCAATCCCTCCATTTGGCTTCGGGTGATCCCGAGAGCAAATAAAATCTACAACTCGGGGATCTTCAAAAGTGATCACGATACAGTCTCCTGGGATCGTTTTTCTGCCTTTTCCCACCCATGGGGTCCTGCGTACTGTAAGAATCCTTCCATACCAGTTTGGGGGCATAGGACGGTTATTATGTAGCCAATGTTGTGCCTTCTTTTTCAGGGACCACGTAGGTTCAGCACTGTGGTCCACCAATTCGGGCACTCCAGTCATTACCACAACATAAGGAGATGCATCCGGTGGCAGATCTGTTGGAAATCTGAGTTCTGTGGGTACACTAGGGGCATCTCTATTAGAGGCAGGAATCGAGGGATTGGAAGCAGGAATTTGTGTTGCCGGGGTTTTAAATGTTGTTTTACTTTTTACCACTGTCTTCAAAACAGGTGTTGTAGTTGAAGTGGAGTTTCCCTGTGTCAAGGTCGTGGCGTTAGTGGATGGAATCACTGTGGGCTTTCCTTTCGTTGGTGCGGGAGTTATGGCTAAGGGTAGATTTTTTTGGATGGTTACGGGTTTCGGGAGAGTATTCCCGGGATTGGTGGGAACTTGTTTGTTTTGCTTAACTCCCCCCATTTGTTGCAACCCTAACGGTTGTTTTTGCTGTGAAAGATTAACCAGTTTAGATAGTTGGGTCTCCATTTGCGCGAGCTTTGCTCCCACTGGTTGCAAAAGAAGTTTAAAAAGCTCTGCGATCTTATTTAACAATTGGGGATTATTACTATCCACTAGTTCCTTACTGCTAGATAAAAGGATTGGGGATTCCAGATTAATAGGGGTAGGGATATTGTGAACAGGGTGATGCACCATCACGGGAATTACTAACTGTTCTGTAATGGATGGTAGATTCTGTGGTGTACTAGGGATGTTATCTGTCTCCTTGGATCTAGACTTTCTCAAATGTGGCTTTGTTTTTCTTATGGCACCTTCCCTCATTCCCCTCGCTTTCTCTCTATCGTCTGATGTCATTTGCGGGTTTGTGGCAATAGGTCAGGTGTTCTTTCGAGGTCTGAGCTTAGATGTAGATCTGAGAGCTGAGAAGCCGACAGATCCACATTGTTTTGTAAGCTACGCCTACCCTCACCAGGAGCCCTTTGCCCTTCGTTCTTGTTAACTGGTAGAGGGGTTCTAGAATCTCCCATAGGACCATCTGGTCCTGGTGCTTTGCCCCCTTTGCTTAAGTTTAGTGCCTGCACTACATCGAGTATATCAAATTGTAGGCTGATTGGAAAATCGACGGGAGGAAGGGAATGATACAATTCTTCTGTTGGGGATGTTAGTTTAAAAATATTAGAAAAATGATTTACCCAAGTTTCCTCTTCTATGGCCATGTCGATCTGGGGTCTGTTGGAATCAGATAGAAAGGGGGTTTTTACTGTTCGCCAGAAGGACTCGCTGTTTCTTGTAAGTGTACTTTTGTGTAGGTCGTCCCATAGAGCCTGTTTCAGCTCTTGTTTTCTCAGTTTCCTAACCTTTTTGTACTGGAGCCTAAGATTCTGGATCTGTTGCTGATCTCTTTTCGGTTGTCTAAGAGCCTCTTTTAACTTGGTTTGCAACACAGTGCAATCGTGATTAAACCAGCATGATGGATTTGTGTTATTTTGTTTAGTTTTTTCTGGTCAGCATTACTTTTATTTTGTCCAAGATGGTCTTAAAATTTTCAAGAATAGTCCTATCGTCTGTTTCCAGGTCTAGACATTTTATTATATTGGGATATGATATCTTTATTAAGTTATTGGTTAGTTGGGTGGGGTCTATCTTTTCCCATTTTATCGTGAATCCATTTATTCTGCCCAATTCGAGCCGATTTTGGGATAGAGTGTGTGCAATTATTGTTGTATGCGTTACTTGATTAAGGAGGTCTAAATCCAATCTAAGCGCAGAGTGATCGCTTAGAGTGTTTGTCAAAAGTGTGAAGTCCCTAATTGTATGTCTCAGCCCATCCGTCGAAAAACGGTGGTCTTGTGCCCCCTCCCTAGGTATGTTGGTTCTAATGCATTATTAGCAGGGTTTTTCTTATTTACTATTGATAGTTCAAGGTCTCTAAGAAGGTTATTCATTGCTTCCCCCGTTCCTTCATGGTGAAAGTGCACGAGAGGGTTATCATACTCGTCCACTAGCCCGCAACTCTGATTGCTCAAGCGCGGGCAGGGGTGCAGATTAAAGTCCCCTCCCCATAATAGATGGACAGTGCCCTTTTTTTGTACAATTGTCTATATTTGGCAATTTTTTCCTGAATTATCGAGAGGGTGTTAATAAAATGGTCCTCCTCTAAATTATTGTAAAAGTTTATTAGGATAATGATGGCTTCTTTTCCTACTGAAAGGGAAAACAATTGGAAGTTTGGGGTAGATTCTGTTTTTAATAACTTCAGGCTTGGAATTGTATTGGCTATATAAGTAACCAAGCCCCCCTTAGGCCTGCCAGCACTACTTGGGAGGGCTGGGGAGAAATATGTTTTATAACCCACAATATGCAGCTCTTTCGTGGCCCATGTTTCTTGTAGGCATATTATCTTGCCTTCTTCGAGAAAATGGGCAGCAGAGCCATCCTCTATTTTGGGGCGGAGACCCGCAATGTTCCAGAAAATAACAGGCAGGGGTTGTGTCTTATTCTCTTGAACAGCGGTCGTCCTCCGTGCGAGATCTGGGGGTAAGATAAGTTGTTCAAGAGTTGGAGTTTTAGGTAATGGTCAGTCGACCATTTCTAGGCCACTGAACCGATTCATGGTCGGTATACCCGACCAATTTTCCCAGTGTGGCATTTCTCTATAGTTAGGTCTATATGGTCGCTGCGGAGGTCCACCCCATTGCTCCCATTCTCTTCCTCTGTTACGGGGCCCCACAATCTGCCATGGACCCTCATGTTGCTGATAGTTGGGGTCTACTGGCCACCAAGGGCTTTCATGGTCATTTTGTTGCGGGACCATTTTTGGTCTAGGGATGGTAAATTCCCAGGGTTGTGGGACTACTTTGCGCCATATGTTGTCGAATTCATTAAAGTGGCTGTTATGATGTTTCTTAGGGTAGAAGAAGGAAAGACACTTTGTGTCAATCCCACCACTTGTGTTGTGATGTTCCCAGGAGCAAATATACTCGACTACTCTTGGATCCTCGAACCTGATCACAATGTAGTCTCCCTGTATTACTTTTTTGGTATGTCCCACCCATGGGGTCCTGCATACCGTTGCTATCCTACTTGACCAGTTGGGGGGAGTAGGTCAATTTGTGTTTAACCAGTGTTGGACATTATTTTTTAAGGACCAATTAGGCTCTACGGTCTCCCCCGTTAGTTCTGGTACCCCAGTCATCACAACCATGAATGGTGAAGCTTCAGGTGGCAGATTCGTATACGGTCTGCCCTCGTGAGCTCCTCTCGTGGTTCCTTTGTTCACTATAGGGTTTGTTTTTGTTTGAGCAGAAATTGTAGGGGCTGGTGTTTTAGGGACTGGCGTTTTTAGAGCTGTTGTTTTTGTTACAGGGGTTTTTGAAACTATATTGGTCTGAGGGGTTGGTATTATAGCTTTCGGGGGGGATTTCGCCACTGTGGGGGCTTTTACTACTAATTGTTGTTTGGGAGGTGGGCAGGCTAAAGTTGTTTTTTTCTTTTGAGGGACAAGTGCAGCCAGATTATCTATTCCCTTTTTTTGAGGTTCTTGAGTTGGCCTGGATTGTATGGATTTTGAAATTTTTGACAATTGATTCTCGATGTTTGTTAATCTGGTTTCAAGAGGTAGAAAAAAAGAATGTAGTAGTGAGGGTATTTTGTTTACCAGCTCCGGGGTATCAGGTTCATTACTGTGAAGTAGAAGAACAGGTGAACCTGAGGCGATGGTGCTTGGAATATTGTTAAGTGAAGAATGATGTACCAGTACATGATGGTCAGTGATATCGACCGTTGTAAGGGTTGGACCTACCAGATTTGAAGTTACTGTTGGATCAGTTAAATCAGCCATATCAATGACTGTGATTTTATCTACTTTTTCCTTCTCCTTTCTTTTCTTAACAGCCCCCTCCCTCCTCCCTCTTGCTTGTCTTACTTCCTCTGGTGTATGATCGCGTAGAATTTCAGGTGTTTTTTCTAGGTCAGAGTTTGAAAGTGATAGAGAAAGTTGGGAAGCTGAAAGGTCTACGACATTCGGGAGACTGAGTCTATTGTTGCCTTGTAACAAATGTGCTAAGGTACCCTCTGCCTCGGGGGATCTTGCTGTAGCCAATGGCCCCATTGAGGATCGCCTCGCGATTGCGAGGTCGGTAGATACTCTGCCCTCAATTAGGCTAATGCTTTGGTCGATGAAAGTGTTTGCCTTAGTTATAAAATCATCCATGGGCCCTAACAGCTGTTCGCCGATCCCACCTTTTTTTATCTTCTTTGACTTGCTACCGTAGTGTTCATTTTCAATGGAAGGATTTCACAGAGTCTTGATGAATGGCTGGACAATAAGAAAATGATAACAATATCTATGAGTTAGAGTGGGACGTGCAGTTGTGGTCCGTTTAAGCAGAGCTTAGAGGAAGGGCCCGGTCCGGTCTCCTCACGTTCTCGAACGGCCTCAAACGGCCCGCTCTTTGCCCGGTCTTCGCCCCGAGCTCCGCCCCGCGCGCGTCCCGCGTCGCGGTAAGGGTTGTATCAGTTAAGTACGTGTAGGCAGTGGGCGTGTCCGTGGGCGTGGCCGTCGGGGGAAGAGGAACCAGCTGGGCTGTGTGAAGGATGCTGGTCCTCGCAGTCCCCCGGTCGGTGCCCTCGCTGGTGAGCTTGCCTCTAGCCTCAACCCTGGGGACTCTAGCTGGGAGCGTTAGCAAGTCCTGCCGATTGCAGGACGCGCTCACACCAGCGAGTCCGCGTCGGTGGGGAGGCTGTGGCCAGAGATGCACAAGTACACGAATTGTGGTGGTTTCCTTCTTTCAGCAAAGAGAGCAGCAAACTGAAGATTAGGCTGTGTGAGCGGCACCCGCGAAGCGAGTGTCGCGAAAGGTTATATCCCGGTAGGCGGTGGGCGTGTCCGTGGGCGTGGCCGCCGGGGGAAGAGGAACCAGCTGGGCTGCGTGAAGGATGCTGGTCCTCGCAGTCCCCCGGTCGGTGCCCTCGCTGGTGAGCTTGCCTCTAGCCTCAACCCTGGGGACTCTAGCTGGGAGCGTTAGCAAGTCCTGCCGATTGCAGGACGCGCTCACACCAGCGAGTCCGCGTCGGTGGGGAGGCTGTGGCCAGAGATGCACAAGTACACGAATTGTGGTGGTTTCCTTCTTTCAGCAAAGAGAGCAGCAAACTGAAGATTAGGCTGTGTGAGCGGCACCCGCGAAGCGGGTGTCGCGAAAGGTTATATCCCGGTAGGCGGTGGGCGTGTCCGTGGGCGTGGCCGCCGGGGGAAGAGGAACCAGCTGGGCTGCGTGAAGGATGCTGGTCCTCACGGTCCCCCGGTCGGTGCCCTTGCTGGTGAGCTTGCCTCTAGCCTCAACCCTGGAGACTCTAGCTGGGAGCGTTAGCAAGTCCTGCCGATTGCAGGACGCGCTCACACCAGCGAGTCCGCGTCGGTGGGGAGGCTGTGGCCAGAGATGCACAAGTACACGAATTGTGGTGGTTTCCTTCTTTCAGCAAAGAGAGCAGCAAACTGAAGATTAGGCTGTGTGAGCGGCATTTAATTTTCATGTATGTGAGTTGGCAGGAATCAGAACAAGCACCCAATCTGTATGAGTGTATTCATCTTCTCCAACTTGAATTTTCCTAGCCAGGAGATATAATGCAATTGCTATTTGATGAGGTCAGCCACAATATAGGACCAGAATGCAGGCCAATTTGCTGCAAACCCTCCCCACCAGCTTGATTTGCCTGATGCTCAAATGTGTGAACAACTACTTTACCCAATGAAATGGGATGAAGGTTTAAATGGCTTGAAATATTCAAGGGTATACTTAATAAGATTTTGCACTGTGTTTGCTTCACAAAAGTGATGCAAATTAATGCAAAACCATTTGTTCACAATTTACTTTCCAGAACAAAACTTGTTCTGATCAAGAAAGCAACACAAAGCAGCTCATAGTGCTGCGGTGCATTACCTAGTACCAAGGGATAATTTATGGTTGGTGCAATGCAAACACCCATGGTTTTCAATTCAAAACCCTATCTACTAAAGAAATAGACAGGGTTTTGCATACAAAATATAAGGCCATTTCAAATATGAGCAATCAAGGATAAATGATTTTATTTCTCCACTCTTTTCCAATTGCGCAAAAGTCAGAAAAGTTTTTAAGTTATTCTAAACATATTATTTTTGCACTTGAACCTATGCTAGACTTGTGCAAACAATCTTGAGTTATGGCACACAGGTGTGTGCGTGGGGCTCAGCATCAAATTTCCGTGTTAGCGCTAGGGGTAGAGAGAGTCACATCTACGTAATATGGTGCTCTCCAAAGCTCTCCTGATGCAACGAAGCGCAGATTGGGATTTTTGGCTGTTGCATTGTGTGATAATTTAGGGCCAGATGTAGGTAGGCTTTTACTGGTCGGTAACGGCCGAAATCAGCCATTACCGACCGATAAAAGCCTTTTCCTATGTAGGGGGCATATTTACCGATTCTGTAAATAACTAATCGTAATTTTCCGATTCAGTATTTACCGAATCATCATTTACCGATTTGTTATTTACCGAATCGGTAAATGAAATGTTGGAAGCATATCAAACAGTGCACGAATTCCTATGTAAATGCAAATATGTGCATTTACACCTGTGCCATGTGATAGACATACATGCCCTTAGGGCATGTATGTGTGCCACATGTGCACACAAGCACTAATCAGGGGTGCAACAGGGTGTCAAAGTGACACCCTGCTACCCTTGACTTTTTCACAATTTTACCGAATCAGTATTTACCGATTCGGTAATTGACATTCATTCCTATTGGCCTCCAGGCCCATAGGAATGAATGGCAAATGGTAATCACCGATTCGGTAAATATCGAATCTTAACGATTCGGTATTTTTTTTCGTTTTTTTAGCTACATCACATTTACCGATTTGTAAATACCGAATCGGTAAAATTCGGTATTTACGAATCGGTAAATACTATTTAGCTTCATGAGGCCCACAGTAAATCTGGGCCTCCTTATTAGGAGTGATTACTGAGGGCAGACAATTATAAATATATCAATTACATACAGTGCATATTTTAAAATGGAGAGGGGGACGTGGAAGAGTACAAATAACATATATGGGGCGACTACTACCTGACCTTTTAAGGGAATCTTCATAAAGTAAGAAAATATTCAGGATATTCTAAACAAATTTGCAGAACATTCACTAGGGACACCTCTATCGCTAATGCATGGCAGCTTTTATTGCAACAAACCAGTAGGAGGAATGTGTGGCCTAGTCATGAAAGTCACATGGGGCCTATCAAATTAGTGAGGAGACAACTGTTAAAAGAACTGGCAATTCTAGCTTATACTAACAAGAAGAGATACCGAGAGACAGAGGCAGGTTACCACATTTTGTGAACAACTTAATATTTTTTCAAATACATATGCAAAGATGTATGTTTGTAGGGGGACACAGCAGTTGGGCTGCTGGACCACAGGTTAAGGGCACTTTAAAATAGTGAGTTTAAAATAAATCTGATGGCCAAATAGAAAATTTGTATAGGAAAAGCAATAACAGTAGAGAAACTAAGTAGATGCTGCTCCGTCTAGACTTATGAAACATTTAGTAATATATTCTGATAGCCCCACAAGATGCTTTTCATGTGCATAGACATGTATTCACGTGTGTAAAATAAATAGTATTTTCATAGAGTACATTCCCATGTTTATTTCTGCTAATCTTTGTTCACTGTTATTTTGGTATAATTTGAAGTCTCTTACCTCACAATTAGCAATATACAATATGTTCCGCTGTTTATTTTCAATACCAATATAGCATTTTGGAGACATTATCGCATAATTTAGATAATTGCCACGGCACTTTACGTTTCTTTCCCAAGTGCTTTCCATTAGGGTTCATTATGATTTTTAAAATGGCTCATGTTTTATAATTGTGTGCAAATATGTAATCTTTTATATTACATTGCTGTAGAAACAAATTGTTTTCTAAAACAAAAGTTGATAGTTTGATTACCGAGGAAACTGTAGCGTGCAGATGTCAGTGGGCTTTATTTTAGTCATGCCACAGAGAGATAAAACTCCTTAGTCAAAGTAATCTTTTTTGCATTGAGTCATATGGATGTACTGATGATATTTATTTCATGCTGCTCAATGGATGGAATTTCATGTTAAAACACTTCCCCCCCCCCCCCCTAAAAAAAAGTTATCTGAAAAACTTACTCCGATGCTTTTGAACAAAGTGTCAGTGTGCCGATATTCAAAAAGGAATGTTTGTACCGGCTACCAGAGGTGTTTAGCAGGGGACTGGTAAGGAAGGTTTTCTAACGCAACGGGACAGCCCCTCGTTATTTTCCTCTCTACTTCATGAAGTGCACTAATGTCTTTATAGAAAGCTAAAATGTGATGATTCTGGGGATGCTCATATTCCTTGTGGGTGTTTAATTGTATTGAAATATGCTCAATCACTCATTAAGATCAGGCGTGTCACACGTCACACTGGTGTAATTGAAGTCAGACATACCATGTGGCACCACCCACATGAGACACTTTGAAATCATGGCGTCATGCAACACAGGATTTCAACCGTCCAACTTCACATGTTAGATTCAACTATTTTTGACATGGTTAAAGACCAATTATAACACAAATAGGTTGCACTTTCCCTATTTGAATCATAGTGCTCCTTTAACCCCTTCCATGCTGCTGACGGAACGGTTCCGTCATGCACTACGGGTGAGCTGTGCGGATGACGGAACCGTTCCGTCATGACTCCGCCCGCGCAAGGCGGAGTCAGCATGGGCGGGGAATTCCGCCCGCACGGAAGGGGTTAAACAGGTGTGTGCGGCTCAAACAGGGACGGTGAGCCCTATTATGATAAATACACTGCCCTTAAGACAGTCTTAATCCCGCACAGCACCGTAGGTAGCTCATTCAGGGACTATGGAGGGGCTGTTTCAAAGATGCTCTGTGTTTTGCTGTGCAGGCAGCAACATGCGTGCAATTGCAAGAGAGGAAAGAGATACCCTTGCAGGAAGGTGAGTCACAGCACCCCTTGCAAGGCGATATCTGGATGATCCATTGGACCTCTTCACCCCCCCCCCCCAAACGGCTTCCGTCAGCTGTCACCTTTTTCTGGCGCACTTTCAGTGGGCCTTCTATGGGCATCTTTGCCTCTACGCCTCATCTGTAATATGGTGCTCGCACAGAGGCAAAGTGATTCCATTATTATTTCATGGGTCCACACACCCATGGAAATGAGAGAATGCCCTCTGAAGATAGCACTGGTGCTACATGTGTAAACTCTTGTTTATATTTTTCTAACTCCTCTCAACCCCAAAACCAATCTGGTCAATCTAATATCTCCTACAGTGACTGTAATTATATTTCACTCTGCACTGATTTCAAGTCAGGACAATATAAATTACCTTTATAAATTCACCTGCCAGGATTATAGCACTCAGATGAACCTTTATATCTGGAGACAAACTAATGCTTTGCATGACTGTTGAAGGAAGTGGCCCAATTAGGCACACCCGGGTCACTCACGACCACCTCTCAGCCTTCCATACCAAATGAAGAGTTGGTCAGGCAACAGAGAATACAAACCAGTCGGGATGACCACTGGGCGAGTCACCGTCCGACGAGACAGAAGGGGCAGCTGCGAGTACCAGAAACACTTCATGCAGGAATCCCTGATCCATCCGTCCGCCTGGACAATAGCCTCGCCCTCCCCCCCGTCCACAGAAGGGGATGGGTCACTCACCTGAAGGAGTCCCTGTTCGGGCACAAACTGAAAGAAGTGGCCCAATTATGGTCACCCGGGTCACTCAGGGCCACCTAGCAGCCTTCCATACCAAATGAAGAGTCGGTCAGGCAGTAGAGAATACGAACCAATAATAGTTTATTCAAAATACAAAGTACACTCAGACTAGTGGGAGAAGGCCCATATCTAATGGGAAAGGTATACTCTAATAAGAGCAGTGCATTCATTAGTGTAGCAAAACTCAGTTCCGAAGAAACATAACTCGGAGAAGGTTGTTTCTTGGAAGTGGCAAAGGATAGGTTTCGATCATAATACAAAATGGCGTCCATACACAAAATGGCACAGCAAATACTAACTTACACAAAGCAATGCGAAAACATGATTTTTGGTTCAACACTTTGCCTTAACTAGGACATCTCAGTCATTTTTTAGTTGGGGTGTGGGTTGAACACATCTTAAGATTTTACAATGACTCCCAGCCATACCTTCATTTGAACTCTGTTTATGAAAATTCACAGTTTTTTGATGATATCAAAATGTCTATGCAGCCTTCCCAAAGTTGCATGGGCTGGTCTTTACTGGGGGTGGCAAAACCCAGTTCAAGGACTTTACCCATGCAGAGTCGGAGTTGGCTTCACACATCTTTGACAGTGCAATGTGGGTGTTGCTGGTAGGAATTTGTTTTGGGTACCTCACACTTGTTCTACACAGTTTTTAATCAGGTACAGCTGGAGTTACCTGCATGGCTTTAGTTAGGTCCTTTGCCCTAACCACACTGTTGGGAAGCTCCCACTTTGACTGGCTTTCAACTATGTATATCGGGCTTTGGCTGCATAAGCGTTTCTTAACCATGGCCCAATAGCCCAATTCCCAATGTGCCAGGGGTGACCAACTCCTGTGCAAAGAACTTGACCATCCACATATAGGGCAGGTGTTGTATCCGGCTTTGTGCAGCCAGTGTCCTTTGCACACAGCTTTAGCCATGAACAGCAAACGTTGGCTACAGATGTGGTATTCGTCTAGATCCAGTGTGCAGCCCACAATGAGTGGCATTGCAGAGCTTAGGAGTTAATAAAGTAAACAAAATGTTTTCTTGCTCGTCAAAATAATTTGTTTCATGTCTAGCCTGCAAAAAGCACTACCTGTCTGTTGTTAAAAGACCTGTGTGCCCAATATCAGTGCTTGAGCTTAGGTTCAGGCTTATCATTGCTTGGTTTAATTCCATTATCATAAGCTTGCTTCCTAGTCAATGGCTTTTGTTTCTCATCTTCAGTGAGTACACCTTTTCTACCAGCCATTTGTATCCTTACACTTCCTACATTCAGGGAAATACTTTGTTTTCCGAACTCCATGGGGGAGCATATGCTGACCTGCTTTCTTCCTTCTGTGCTGCTTTAACAGTACACTTGAGGTAGTTTTCCATTACCATTGCTTTCTTTGCACAAGGGGTTTCAATCTAGGTTGATTGATTATTATTTGTGCAGGCATCTATACTTTTCTTCTGCCTTTAGTAATTTCAGACCTGCTTTTAGTTTATTGCATTCTCTTCCTGTGTAAAATGCCTATGTTTGCTGCAAGAGGCACCATAAATATATTCATGCACAATGTTTTTCTAACATACTATATACTACAATATGGCCTCCCCTGACTTCAGTACTCTTACTGTAAATTCAGCTTTGTTTGTGTTTTTGTGACCTTCATGTTACTCTGGGATTTGTTAACATCCCCTGACCCTTGCAGCATGCAAGGTATTTCTGTCGTTCTCCCTTTGAGGAAAAAACCCAACATCAGCCTTGCAAAACTGGGCAACTTGCGACCTATTTCCCTTCTCCCCCACTTTGCTAAAATTGCGGAGAAAGCAGTAAATCAACAACTGTCTGCATTCGCAGAGACCAGCGGTCTGCTCCACCCTTCTCTGTCGGGATTCCGTGCTTTACACTCCACGGAGTCGGCCCTACTGGCCTCAACGGAAACTCTACGGAGCTCCGCGGATGAAGGTCAGACAGCGGCACTTATTATGCTGGATCTCAGTGCCGCTTTTGACACTGTGGCGCATCACGCACTGCTGCAGTGTCTTAGAAAGGGAGGAGTAAGAGGCAAAACATGGGAGTGGCTGGAATCATTCCTTACAGGCCGCAGTTTCCAGGTTGCACAAGGACAGTTTAGGTCCAATAAAATAAAATTCAAGCAGGGAGTTCCACAAGGCTCCAGTCTCAGCCCCACCTTATTTAATTTGTATGTGGCCCCGATTGGAGCGATCACAGACAAATTTGGGGTTGAGACAGTGTCATACGCAGATGACACGCAATTGATTGTGACGCTCATGCAACCAGAAGAGCAATGCGCTGCTAATTTTAAGAGCTGCATGCAGGAACTGGCCAAGTGGATGGCGGACAACTGCCTCCGTCTTAACGGAAATAAAACAGAGGTACTGATCATAGGCAAAACCCCATCAGTATGGACCTCAGCGTGGTGGCCAGACGAGCTGGGTGAATTACCCACACCCAGCAATCTAGTGAAAAACCTAGGAGTCTGGCTGGATAAAAATCTATCCTTCGACCACTAGACCAAACAAGTGGCAGGCACTTGTTTTGGTATACTACGGGTCCTTAGAAAAACATTGGACCTTATGAATACGCCGGTGCGCCAAACCCTAGTTCATGCACTGATAACATCGAGGATGGACTACGGAAACGTATTATATCTAGGAGCCAACGAAAAATGCATCACTAGACTGCAGCGCATACAAAATGCGACGGCCCGCCTGATCCTTCAACTGCCCAGAATGGCATCTTCACAAAAGGCTCTAAAAACACTTCACTGGCTCCCCATTAGGGAACGGGTGAGGTTTAAGGCCCTCTGTATAGGATATCGTCTCCTAAACGGGAAAGGCCCTAGGTACCTGCTCAACTATCTTAAGCGGTATGAACCCACACGCCAATTAAGATCATGGGGCACGGGACTGGTGCAGGTCCCGAAGATAAAAAGAGTAAGAATGGGTGGAAAATCCTTTAGAGTCTCGACCGCTAAGCTATGGATCAAGCTGCCAGAGAAGTTCCAACTGGAAAAATCAGAGCTGATATTCCGTAAAGAACTGAAAACCATTGTGTTTCCCAACCCCCAATGCCTCAAATAGGGCTTCGAGCCACAACCAGAATCCCACTCTTAAGGAAGCAAACAGCAGCGTCTAGTGCGGGGACACACCAGCAGGTGTAACCAAGCGCTTTATAAAATGTATTATAATAATAGTGGCTCAGTTTATTTGTGTGGTTCAATTCACTTTCTTGTGTGCTTACTTCATGAGGTTCTCTGTTCCTAGTAGCTCATCAATTATTTTCGAAAGAAGCTACCATGTATAATGCTTTAAAGCTACTGCAAGTTTCTGTAAATATGTGTTGGAAAAGCAGGTACACCATAAATCTTCTTAATGTTCTCAAGAGCATGACACACTTGACATGTCATGTTGGCAAAAGTAGCAAAAGCATTAGCAAAACTAAAAGTAGAAAGTGCTGCAGTTTATTTGTTAGTATTTTCATTGAGTGTTCTTGTTTTTGGTATTTTTATCCTTTTCTTGCAAATTTTGTTTTGCCAATAGTAATTTAGAATCTTTACATTTTACTTTCTCATTGATGGAATTTTCAGTAATGTTTTTCCATTATTTCATTCCTAATCACTGGATTCTTTTTCCAGAGTCTTCCTTCACTGGATGTTTGTTTCCTACTTCATGTAGAAGAGTGCTATGATGCAGAGTTGTTAGATTGTTTTGCTCTTTTTTTTGCAGTATGCAACGCTACACCACAAGAGAAATGTATCAAGCCATGCAAGGCCACCTCACATGAATCTGTGTGGCTTGATAAATCTAGAGTAACACAAGACAGAGTAAATCAATGCCTTGCATTTCTTTGCCACAGTGAGGCATTTCATGGGTGGATTGTGGGTGTTACCAAGTATCCACCCATGGATTGTGTTGCATTCCCAGATTTACTATTAGTCATAGAGCTGGAAATGGCTCAAAATGCTTTGCCTCCCCAGCTGAGGCATAACAAGGAGAAATATATTTATATCTCCTCGTGTTTTCATCTTTCTACGTGTGCTGCATAATGCAGCACACGTAAAAAGAGGAAAATGCCTCTCAGGATTGTTTTTGTGCAGAAGAACTACAAAAACATTCCGGCCTACAATGCAAAAGCCCTTGTACCATGACTCAAGCGTGTCTGCATTGATACTAGGCAGCCAAAATGTGCACCAGCGCTAGGAAGTTGAAGAATGCACCGTATAATGTTAAAAACGGCAAGATGGCTTGTTCCGCTGCATGAACAAATTAAAAATATTGGCCTAAGTTTCGTTTCTCTTTGTGTATGAGTTATCGACTCCTAAACGATTGAATTATGGCTTTCCTCACTCTCCCCAATGCAAACCACTTATTCTTTCTCCGCAGCAGAGAAAGGTCCAGTTCATGCATTTATTCTTGTGTGGTTTCTGCACTGGCTTTCTCAAACGCAGCTGTGCAAAATAATATCCTGTTAGGCCTTTTACTATTCACAAAATTGAAGTTGTGCCTCCTTCTACTAAGGTACCAACACGCTTTGAAGTAACTGAAGGTTCTGTGACATTCGCATCAGTAAAAAGCTCAACATACTATTTAACTAGACAGAGTCCGTGGACTGCGGGCAAAATCCTACCATCTTTGCCAAGAGTTCCAGACCCACAGCCTCAACATTTGTAAAAAGGTTGAACTCACTATGAACTCCTGTGAGACAGTCATCCTTTTTGCCCTGATCCCCCCATTTTTTGCCTGATACTGGTGGTAACTGACTCTAATTGTAACCAGGCCCAGGGCCAGTACTCTGTGAAAAAGGTAAATGCTAATTAGGTGTAATTGCAATTGGTATTCCAACCTACCTATAAGCCCCTGGTATATGGTAGGGCAGGTCCAGTCGATTTAATGCACTTAAGCATTCACTGCTGTGTTGTCTGCTGTCATATTAAAGACAGCCTGTTAACTCCTAGCTTCTGCATTGGTGTTTTGGACACTTTTGGACACTTTGGAACCCCAAAAAGACCTTCGGGAAAAAGTTCCAGAAGTTTGGAGACCTTTGGAGAATTTTTGGTAAAAAGCTCAATAGGTTGACCAACCCATTGTCGAGAGTCAAGCCGCTGACATCAAACCACGACCCGGCCTGTATTTAAAGTTTGTCCCCCTGAAAGCTCTGGAGCTCAATGCTTTCAAGATTTCATCAAGGCCTCGTGCTGAACCAAGCTGCTGTTGTCGCCTCAAAATCCAGCCCAATGACGTGACTCCCTTGACATACAGAGAAAAAGCCAATTCCGAAGGTAAAAATGTGATCAGGCCCGCCGCTCAGTGTATCTGACCCACGCTACAATGCGGTCCGCCTCAAACTTTGACTTTGTCTGTGTCAAGCGCAACCAGATGTCACAAGCTGGGGATTTTCATTTTTAGGCACTGTAAAGTATTTAGGGCCTAATCATGAGGGAGCGGGCCGCCACACCACCACCCTGCTCCCATATCACCAAACCTCACTGGCACACGCCTGCGAAATGATGTGTCATTTCATGGAGGTCCTGTGGTGGTGCAATATAGGGGCTCAAATATGAGCTTTAGAACTTCACTGACACAGGACCTCCAAGGCAGGTTCCTGCAGGGCACAGCCTATGCAGTCCATGCCGTGCAGGAACAGGGATGAATGCACACAGGGGGGCACACCGTGTCCCCCCCTGAATGCACCCACATGCATAGGGGCAAGAGGGGCCCTGTGGAGTCCCCTTTCTTTCCTAAACGGTAGCAGTTTCAAGGTCTAAAAACGAGCATGAGACCACAGTATGCATATGCTCATATGCCGTAATATGCTTGGCTCTGCAGCGCCACCACCAACAATATTGTGGCCTCAAGATAGTAGATCCCTGTTGGTTGCGGTGGTCTCAAGGAGATTCGACCGTGGCACTCGTAATACAGCAGTTGGACCCTGGTGCGGTTGGTTTGCTGACAGCCACTGCAACTCCTCTGCGAGTTTGGTGGTTTTGTAGACCAACTCACTCGTAATTTGTCCCTTTACCTTTAAAAGTTCATATCTGTGGTTCACTACATTGGATCTGTGTGGATTCGGTGTCATTCTAATCATTAAAATATTGTTGTTGGATTTCTATTGTGTGTTGTGTCTTACTTATTTATTGTATTGGTGTTGTTAAATGTTTTACACATCTGTTCCTAAGTTAACCTGCCTGCTCAAAGCCAGCTACCAAGGGTCGAGCAAGGGAATCATTTTTTGAGACCTGGACCAGGCCTTTATATTGTGATTGTGGCCTTATTACTAGTGTTATTTGCTTACTTACCACTACTAATAAACCACGTTCTAACTCCCCTTTTCAAAACGACCAATTCTATGAGTCATTTTTTTAATTTTAAAAGACTTTCATACTTCGAATCAACTTGGCAAAATAGACACATTCAACCAATGAGTATGTTACTCAAACTCTGTGAACTACATGATGTCTCCCAAAATGCATCCCAGAGTTTCAAAGTTTGCAAAATCTTTAAATAATCTTCAGACAATGTTAGCAGTGTCCAACATAGGTTCATGAATATATTAGTGAACTATGTACCGAATCTTCAAATTATGGTACTGGGGGCCGAAACAGGTTCAAACGTTTCATACTTTGGAAACTTTGAACAGTTCACAGACTTTGAAACATACATGTAGGGAAGTCTTTACATGTATGGGTTAATGATTTTTGCAGGGCACTCAGGGTTTCAACCTACCTAGTAATGGAAGTCAGGATGTGCTCATCCTGCACCTTATAGAGCTTTCTATTTTTCAGGATGTGGAGACTATGGCCGGCATCTTGTAATGTGGCAGTGAATCAAGATTAAAGTGTACAGGCAAGAAACAGGCAAGGGGTTGAAGCTTAATTAACTAAATGAAATATAAAGCTTAAATATATTTCTTTTCTAACTCTGTGTCCGTGAATTGTACTTGAACCTGAGTCAGTGAACAGTTCAGGGACTATTGGTTCAGATATCTATTACTTTTTTTATGCTTCAAAGGTCACACAACACGTTTTTATAATGCTAATTTCTTGAAAACTACTGAAAGATTTACTACAAAACCAAGTACTGCTCATTGCAATTAAAATGGGAAAAAACTATGAAGGCTACATTCCCTCTGAAAAACGGATCTGCACGATGCTTGACATACAAACTTCATTTCATCCTGATCCTGATGAAGTCCTTTCTTTTCAGGAAGTTTCATGCACGTTTGTTGAATCGCACAAGTGTTATTAGCAGAATAGGCCTTTCAATTAAATTTTGACTTAAGTTTTCATTTTGAAAATGAAAAAAAATGGCTGTGATACTCAGCCGCGGTCGGTAGTAAGAGTTCCTGCAGGGCGGTGACGTGCGGAGGGGGAGGGGCAGGGTGGGGAGTAGTAATGTATGGATTACGAAGTATAACAGGTAAGTAAACATATAAATAAATAAAACTAATTTTGTTGCACGCACTGCATCGCATTTGGTTACTACCCCCCACATTGCCCCTCTCCCTCCCCAAGTCACCGCCCTGCAGGAACTCCTACTACCGACTGCGGGTGGTGATACTCAAAAGCGTTAACCATTTAAAGTGTGCTGTGCATTTTTTTAAAGGCTGATATTGCAGAAAATAGTATATTAACTCATGCCTAACCAACCAACACAAGTATGGTTTCTGAATATAGTTTCACATTCACATCAAGCTTTCGAGTAATCAGCAATGTGACATCTCTTCTTTTTGTACCCTTGCTAACTTTTTACCCTGCACTGAGCTGCAGGTAAATCGACAGAAGTTAGCTAAGCTACTGATATGAGAAATCTAAGAACATTCATTTATACATTTTTGTGTATTAATACGTACACATGGTTTACTGCTTTTTAACAACAATGGTGAAGTGCTAAAAAACTTTTTTATGTTATGCAGTACTTATATGTTGTCACATCAAAGCTGAGGAAGTTTATCAAGTTCAAATTGTTTGCTATCTATACCAGCCACTAGGAGCCATTGCTGTTGTTTTGATAGGACACGCATTACCATACTCATCTCCAACTGGTCATTGATGGGGCTGCAGTCCTGTCCTTTCTGCCTGCGCTGTTGCAGTTTTGGGATCCTAGTGGCAATGCGGACTCCCTTGGTGCAGCCTTGCACCATGGTGCAAGGCTGCCTCTGTTGCAGGCATGATTAGTGCAGGAAGGGTGCTTTCTGTACAAAATCAATTCAACAGAGTTCTATGAGAGCTGCAGAATGCAACCAACATGAAAAGAAGTAAAAACAAAGAGAAATAAACATATTTCACCTCATTAGGTCTCATTTTGGGAGGCAGACAGATTTGACGCTTCACCAGGTTTAAATCACTTTGTAAACCTGGGGCAGCCTCAAATTCCATGAGTGGTGCATGGGAAAACGCACTGCAACGCTCGTGGAATGCCTCCGGGGCGCAGAGTAAGGTGACAAAGCGATTTGAACTGTGACGCTTTACTCATGATGTTTTAAGCCACTCAAAGCGACAAGTCACGCATGTATCACTTTATGTGGTACAAAATTGACGCAGGACTCTCATAACTAGGGCCCTAAGTGTTCCACCTCTTCCATTGAAAAATGATGGGCATTGCAACACCCTCGCCACAAGCACCAGCAGGACCCTTCTCCTTTGCTTGATGATATGACAATGAAGAGGTGGTGGGAATGAGGACAGAAACTAAACAAAATAAAAATGAAACAGAAAAACAAAATCACAGCATATGGGAGCAAGACAGAAATGAGAAAGAATTTAGGAAGTGGGATAGGGTTCAAAAGGAAGGAAGGAAGGAGAATTACATGATGTACTATTCAATATGACCTAACACGAATATCGAAAATGTCTATACAGGCCTGCTGTGTAACACACTGATCTCATTGGAATTTGAAATGCGTGTTCTCATTGCTTTACTTAAATGCAGTTTTGTATATTTCACATCATTTTCAGGAATTTAAAGATATCAAATTAAAAATATGAAAATTTCACAAGATTTAAATGAGGGCTCTATTTTTGTAATTGCTGTGTAATGTATTTTAGGTGTGTAGAGTTGTTATTGGGCGATGCCATTTTTGTTTTTGTTTTCTCTTCTACATAGAGTAGCTGTAGATCTCATAAACTGCAGAGATCTACAAAACAGAAATACCATTTTAATGAAACAAGCATAACCTTTAAAGTCATACTTGTAATTGCACATGCAATCAACCCATAATGTAACGGGGAGGAGAGACTCCTACGTAGAACGTAAAACAAACAACTCTTTTAATCCCAAACAATTAATTAATAATCAATATCATTACCCTAATAAATTCGCGATTTTATTAATTAGATTCATTAGTAAAACAATGCCTTGGTTCTTAGAAATTAAACATATATGGTCAAACATTTATAAGAATCCCAAAACAAACAACGAACACAGTAAAACTAGCCCTCAAACAACCTCACAGAGTTAGTCAAAGCAACAATCATGTTCCTTATTTAAAAACGAGGCCCCTGCTTTAGACGCACAGTACAACCTCCAACACACATTTTGGTGGAATAAGCTGAATTTCACTTCCACCTTTATCAAGGCCAAACACAATAACAAATGATGCAAAACAAAATAAAACGGAGGTATAATAAAGCAAACAAATTAAATAAGTAAAAAGATACAATATACAAAATATGAGGAACAACATATCGTGTGACAAAAGCAACACATTTCGATCAATGTCACCCATACTCGAGGGTGCGCCTCAGAAATTGAAACAGGGAGACTGACCATTACTGCATCAAATACATTTTTTAATGATGAAAACAGACCCCAACTTCTCACCAATTGTATTATATAATATGAAACAAACAAGTTCCCCCATTCTTTCAAGTATAGCAACAAGTTCATTGAAATAAGTCACACCAATAAACATTCCATAGCTCATTTCGTGCTTATGCATAAGTTCAAGGCAAATAATGCCTAGTTTGGTACCTTCCTGCTTTTGCTCATCATTACATATCAAAGCAAAATGCACAATGTAGATTGTTTGCTTTCTTAATTCCAGCGTAAAGTCCATCCTTAAACAAAATAATTTCTTTGTAGCACACCAGACACTCATTTGGGAACTTACCAATAGTCCTAATACCCACCGGAAACAGAGGTGGTGGTCAGAAAAGAGTGGAGGTTTCATTATCTCATCCTGGGGCTATCCAGGCTCCTCTGGCAACAGCTCAAGCCTAATTCGCGCTTAATGTGTCACCGGAAGGCATGCAAACTGATACGCCAGAACCAATTAGCAGTGATTTTAAAGGCCAATAAAACTTTCCACATGAAAAAGAAAACAGAGAAAGGACCGTAACATATGAAAGCACACACCCACTCTTAGTCAAATATTAAGAATTGAAGTGATGTCTCAAACCTTACCCAAATGTGTGCTGAAATTACGCTGTGAGTAACTACTACCATATTTGGATCCTCCAACAGAAATCCTCCTTGCAGCTGCATATCCCTGTTAAACATTGGCGAGGCACTTTTCCAGTACGTAGGTTATGGGGAAACTTTAAAATTCAAAATTTGTTTCACAATCCAAACAAATGAATCTAACTATGCATATGAGAGAAGTACCACATGAGCTCGCATATACTGCTGTAACTAAGAATACAAGTTGTTCTTCAGGCAAGCAATTTAAGGAACATGGAATTATTCTGTAATAAAGTATAGTGCTTTTACCCCTCATTGTACATCTCCATTTCTTTAAGGAACACACATTTATCATGATAGTAAGGAACAAAGGGTCATATGTATGAACACATTTTCGCATTGACACAGAATGGGTAAAACCCTTTGAAACATCCGGCCCAATGAATTGAACCACCGATTTGCAGTTTTTCATATGATCTAAATGTGGTTAGTTCATTTTCCTATACCGAACCAAACCTAAAGGTGGAGTTATATTTATTCAGTTATTTTGATATTAATCAATGCCATATAGTTCAAAAGATACAGAGACATTGATAAGGGTAAATTGCAAATTTATGCACATTTACAGATGCAAATATTTGCATCTGTAAAGAGGATTGCAATTAACATATTGCTTATATTATTTCTGCTCGTTTGTAGCTTTCTCATGTTCCATTAACAATTTTAAAAGCAGATGATCTTGAGTATGAATCTGAATATATTCTTTATTTCAGCATTCTGCAGTCTCTATCTATTCTCCAGAGTATACCATAATATTTTCAATATTGATCTCCCAAATCCTCCTGACTGCTTCATGTATTGAATTGGCTGTTTTTTTTAATGCCCTTGATAAAATATCTCTTTTTTATGTTTTTTGCTGTAGTCCCTCAAGAAAAGCACTTGCATTCTTATGCTCCTTAAATGATTCAATATGTTACTGCAGTCAGAGGATACTCATTTGACATCATTTTGCAGTGCTATATGTTCTCACATAAAGCTTAGTACACCGAGGCTCCAGATTATTTTCCAATGGTTATTAAACTACCGTAGCAAGCTTTTGGTGATATACATTTTTTTGCAAGTTGTAAATGAATGCCCCTTAAAGGTCATTTGTTACCTTCCTGAGAGTACAGGTAGCAGTAATAGCATTCTTTTAATAGATCTTTAATGCGCTTGCCTTCTTTCAATTTCAAAAGTGTAAATTTTTTGTCTAGGTCACATATTATCGATCAATCACCTGACATTTCTTTTTTAAGTTTGAACAGAAATGTTATTAAACAAATTGCATTAATATAGAAATACACAATTAACAGAAGTACAGTCTTATTTAAATATTACAATCGAAAGTGAGTACCAGTAAAGTGGAAGCCAAGGGGGTTTGGGAACTTCTTAATTGAGAGTTGTTGAGAAGTAAACTTCTGAGAGGATGAATCAAGTAAACCAGTTACCAAAAATATCTCTTGTGATGGTTAATGTAATTAGATGAGTATATGCTTTCACAAATCGATTAATACGGAATATGCATACCATCAAGCTTGTAAAGGGAGATTTGAGGAGTTCTTCCAGCTTATATTAATCTTCTGAAAAGCAGCTGTAACTAATAAATCATGAATATTAATATTAAGTGAACAACAATTCCAACCTGCAGAGAGGCTACCTAGAAATATACGTGTAAAGAAGAAAGGCACGTAGTATTAAAAATAGAGTTAATGTAAATCCATACTCTGAACCAAAATTCATGCATGTGAGGAAATGAGAAAATATATTCCCTAACATTAGCAAAACCAAAGCTCATTGTCCAATAGATGGTGAAGCTAAAATTCTTTAGTTGTACTATCATGCTGAAAAGAAAAATAAATGTATCTGCATCAGCATCTCTTAGGCTCACACCTCCTTCAAATGATTTTTCCATTTCACGAAACCTTCTTAGGACCGAAACACTCAGAAACACATACAAATAGCTAATTTTTTTGTGATTTCCTAATTGCGAAAATTAAGGAATCGCAAAAAAGAAATCGCAAAATGCTATGCATTAAGAAATTGCAATATTTTTTGCGATTCCTTAATTTTCCTTAATTGCGATTCACAATTTGAGAATCGCAATTAAGGAATCCCTTCCCATTGATTCCTATGGGCCTAAAGGCCCATAGGAATGAATGGAAAGCCATTCTCATTTTGCGATTCGCAATTAAGGAATCGTAAAATGAGAATGCTATTTCAAGGGTGCAGGGGGGGTCCAAAGGACCCCCCCCTGCACCCCTGAAATTTAACTTTAAGAACATGTTTCACACACACATGCCCCAAGGGCATGTGTATGTGTAAAATGAAACTTTCAAAAATTCACTTTTGTGCATCTTCCTATTTGCGAATTGGCAAAAAAAAAATATTCATGCATTGCATTTAAGAAATCACAAATTGCAATTTCTTAAATGCAATCACAATTTAAGAAATCGCAACATAATTGTGAATCCTTCAATTGAGAAAAAATAAAAAAACATGATGCATCCCAAAAAAAGGAAATTGCATTCGCAAACGGCTGAACTTTGCGATTCGCACCGTTTGCGAATGCAATTTACCTTGATGCATGTGGGCTTTTGAGTCTTGAAGTAAGTGTAAGGGTAAAACTAGTATTTCAATGGTGTTGGGAAATAGGCATATGGTTGCAACAAGTACAAGGTCATTGTCCCACATCAATATAGATCATTGTTCAAATTAAAAATGTTCTGAAAAATCTGAAATACCATCCTTACAGTATTTTCAGTACGTAAGAACAGTATAAGTCTACATTATAATTTGTGTTGAGAAGAAGAGAATCTACATCATATAGGGTAGTGTAGGATTGTAAATTTGGATGCAAGTTCAGAAATGGTGTTTGGCACTTGCCCAGTCTCTGCTGGTCCCAGCTGAACTCCACCCAAGAAACACCCTCTTGTATCTGGATGGCTAGCAACTTGACTGTATACTCATTCAATGCACTTCTAGTGGCTCCATCAAATTGGGTTCTTCAATTTCTTGAAGGTATTGGCAAAGCACCCTTCGGACTAGAATACGACCATATTTAGGCAAACTATACATGAGATTATTGTCCATACATAAGGCTAGGGATTCTTTATGAAAAGTTTGCTTACATATCTAATCTCAGCCAACTATATTGCCAATGTAGGTGCTGGTCATCCAGATACATAATATATTCCTCTCCTTCATCATGGCCAATTGATCTACAATAAATGTGTCACATTTGTGTATTCTTGGAAAGCATAGCTGGAATGTTGGGGATGTTGATTGTTGGGACATTCCAGTTTAGTGATGATCTGAAGATAGTTCCTCTTGAGTCTGTTGAAGCTGGACATAGACCTTGTAATTTCTGCGGACAGTGTGCATTTAAATAAAGAACCTATTCAACTACATCTATAGTATCTTCTTCTCTATAACGGTGGCAATTGGGCAGGAGCACCTCAACTCTACTGTGCTATATAGTTTTGAACTTCAATATAAGGGCTTTGATCTACTGATCACAGATTTTACCCTGTGCTTGAGAGACTTCTTGATTTGGACGTTTTTTCAATCAGCTGTTACTTACATCCCCAGATGCCTCTGCAGTAGTTTCACCTACTTTGTTGTAATGTATGCTACACTGCTACTGTGACTAGTGGTGCACAAGGAAACCTGCATGTGACTGAGCTCATCTCACTGAGCATTATTTTAACCCCTTCTCTGCGGGGTGTTTTCACCTGCCTGCTGTGCGAGGAGGAGGCTGCCGCGTGCAGCACCGCTGTGCTTGTGACGAGCTCGGCTCATCATTAGGCACAGTGGAGCTGCACTCATGACGAGCGGAGCTCATCATGACCACACCCGTTTTGGAACGTTCAGCACAGCGGGGAAATTATCCCTGCATGTGAACGTTCCAACGGTTATGACGAGCTCAGCTCGTCATGAGTGCAGCTCAAACGTGCCTCATGACAAGCTCAGCTCGTCATGATCACGCTACGGGTTAAAACAGCAATCGCCAAGCTGGTGCGGTATATGAGGAAACCCTCACACATCTGAGCTTGTGATACAGAGCTCTACAATAATACAGAAGGAGCAATACGTTATCGCAGTAACAGCACACGTGACTGTGATTGCGTTACTGAGGATTACAGGATTG
This sequence comes from Lissotriton vulgaris, assembly GCF_964263255.1. Classification (NCBI taxonomy): domain Eukaryota; kingdom Metazoa; phylum Chordata; class Amphibia; order Caudata; family Salamandridae; genus Lissotriton; species Lissotriton vulgaris. Next base: position 315,874,647 of record NC_141690.1, on the reverse strand, counting down.
GCAACTTGTCTGGCTACTGGAATACCATGGAGGGCGCAGAACAGATCCCACTGATTACCTTTGTCTCTCTCTGTTGGGGTCACTCTTCAACATGATGTTAGTGGCTACAGGGTGGACCACATGTTTGTGATCAGTTCCTGTCCTGCACACCGCATGAGTTTCCTGGTGGAAGACTGGACTGCTATACTTTGAGTTTACTCCGTAGTAGAAGTTCTACAGCCTCCAATATTCATACCTAGTTGTGTGGCGATTTATACTAGTATGCGTATTATATGTTGTGGTTCCTGTATTTCTTTTGTTTTGTGTTTTACTAACCATTTTATTTGTCGGAATTAGTCATGCAGAACATTGTTCCTCCTCTGTGAGGGTCAAGAGGTTTTGAAAACCTACCGAAGTTGGAGGAGGATGAAGAAGGCAAAGAGTTGAAAGAATTTGATACCTGTAGAAGGAAACTGGATAAATATTATTTACCAAAACGTAGTACAGTTTGAGATATCATTTTGCTATGTGGCAGCTGGGATGAGGTAAAAGTGTAGAGGAGTATGTTAAAAGTACCAGGAAGTCAGCATCATCTTGTAAATTTGGAGCCTATTTGAAGGAGCGCATCAGAGACCAAATAATGCTTAGGTGTCGTTCAGACAAAGTAAAACAAGAGTTGTGGTTAAAATATGATCCTATACTAAATTAAGTTATTTTTATTGCAAAGTGTGTTGCACATTCTTTAGCTTGTGTTGATGAATTGGATAAGAATGGAAAAATTGCTATATGCAAGTTTAAGGTAAAAGAAGATAGTAAAAGCAAGGTGAATCAATTTACCAATCTAAATTTAAAGGTGTGTATTTTCGATGTCGTAATCCAGGTCAGAGTGAGACAAATTTTTGGACAGACTAAGGAAGAATGTGCTTACACTTTCAATGCCCATTTGGTAAGGAAGTGATTGAATACATCATACGTCATTGCATCAAAAGCAAGGGCATGTTTCTCAAGAAAGAATTAATAGCAAACATTTTGGACTTCTGCAGCAGAATTGATGCCCGGCCTATGTATGGTGGAATTTCATGCTAAATTGATCTCTGACTTAGGTTCTGGGATGGTTAATATGAGGCAGTTACTCAAGAAAGTGAAATATTTTGAATGAAGTAAAGAGTATAAGAGAGAATCTGTGGGTGTGCTGAAATAAAAATTATGAATACTTTATAGTGCTTTGATCCCTCTAAGCATTGCTATATAATAATGGATGCCAGTACTGTGGGTGTGGATGCCATTCTGCTGCAGAAGGAGGTTGAAGAGGAGAAATTTCAGCCCATCAATCAAATTAATGACTGCACTATTGAAAGAGAAGCTTCACGTGTTTTTTTGGGCTATGAAAAACATTTGTGTGGGGGAAAACCTTTTACTTTAATGACCACAAACCTCTAGTAGAAGCGCTTAGTAAGAAGCAACTCAATGTGGTTTCCATGCAGATTAGCAGATGGATTTTTGGATTGCAAGAGTTCAGTTTCCAAATGCATGTTCCAGGGTCTGGTAACAAGGTTTCATATGGTATATCAAGACTCAGTTCTGTAGTAAAGGTGGAATACTGTCAAGAGAACAAGAGAATGAAAGTTCATAGTATCACAGAAGGTAGTGTTTCACAATAGGAATGGTTGGGTGATATTTCCAGGGATCCAGTGTTACAGGAAGTGTTTGGTGCTATGCAAAATGGTTAGCATTTGGAGTTGAAAAAGGATTCGCAGTTGGAGGGGTACTGAAAAGTGGGAAATTAACTGTCTTGTGAGGGTGGTATTATGTGACTTGGGATGAGGTTGGTTGTTTTAGTGGCATCAAAAGAGAAAATAGTTAAGCTGGGTCATGAAGGATATCAGGGTATGAGTAAGACTACAGCGATGATACACTTGAGTTGCAGATGACCTTGCATGGATTTACAGATTGAAAGAGCGTTCATAGACTTTCTAGATTGTGTGAAGAGTGACAATGTCTTTAAGGTCAGAAGTTCCCTGATGCTTGTAGAGACATGCTTAGCAAGCCGTTGGAGGTTGTTGCAGTGATATTGTTGGCCCGCTGCACTGCAGAGGATAGCACAATTATCTTCTGGTTTTAGTAGATTCGTTTTCACGCTGGGCTGAAATAGGAGTTGTAAGTGGGTTTAAAACCAAAAGAGTTACAGATTTTCTTGGTGAGATTTTTAATCACGAAGGTTTACCCAATACCATTCTCACTGAAAATGGGCAGCAATTTGTCTCAAAGGAAATGGAGGGTTTTTTGCTTCAGAAGGGGATTAGGAGGAAGGGGATTAAGCATAAGAAATGTTCGCTGTAGCATCCTGAGGGGAATGGTACAATGGAACGGTTTAATAGAACTGTGTAGGAATGTGCCCAATTGGTGTTGAGTGCAGGAAGGGAATGGAAACAGGGCTTGAGGAGATTTGTGTATGCTTACAGATTTTACCCACACTCATTTGGCTAGGAAAGTACCCTCTGTATTGTTAAGAGGAAAGAAGGCAAACATGGAATTGTCTTCTGGGTGGTTGTGTAGGGGAAAATGCAGTAGTATGCAATGGGAGTCAGAGGTTGGTCTTGGATGTGTGGAAAATTGCAAGTGAAACAGAAAACTATGATGCAGGGAAAGGTGTCACACTGTAAAGTCAAGTGATATATCCAAGTTGTGGTGGCATACCAAGGAGATATACTTTATTTTAAAGTATTTAAGGTATTGACTGTTGTGTATATTCTGACCTTGTGCATTTTTGTATCATGTTTTAGTTTTTGTATTTTGTGTATATTTTGTCTTTGTGCATTTTTGCTATTTTCCCTCTAATGGATGTTTTTCTGTGTTTGTAAAGCAGGGGGGGGGTGATATCTTGAAATGTATAGCTGGAATGTTGTGGATGTAGATTGTTGGGACATTTCAGGTTAGTTATTATCTGAAATTCCGACAGTTCAGGATCAAATACTTGTGAGTTTCTTTTGCTTTCATTCAATAAATGTTCAGCATATTTTGAGATAGGTGTCAGTACTTGTTCAGCCAGCATCACAGCAGCATTTTCAATCAGTACTTACTATGTGTTGATCTGTGCTAGGATGTGGTTGTACATTTATTTGAGGGGAGTTCATCTGTGACACTTTCCCAGGTGTTCTTTCTTGTAGCACATATTGTGATGTCTATGACTGGTCAACTGTATGGAACGAGCCTCATACTATAACTTCCATAAATCAATGGACACATCTCTCTAGTAACAGTGGTAGAATTACCATACCTATTACTTCTGTAGTTAGGACTGAAATGGGCTTAATCTAGGCAGAACCAAATTATTCTTTCTCTCCCATCTCTTAAGCTAAAAGGTCACCAAACATTGGTAGCAAGTCAATGATAGCAGATGTTGATGGAGCTGGAGCTGCTTGAGCTTTACTCAAGCAGTGACAGGTAAGCTGCAACTCTCATAACGGATCAAGGTTTAAATGATCATAATTATTCTCTCCTCCTGTAAGATCCGGCACATACATTTTTATTATTTCATTTTCATAAAGATTGTGATTCTATAGATCTTTTTTGACATATTATTCAAAGCTCTTAGTGCACTATGAAAGCTTGTTTAAGCACACTATTATATATCTCTATCATCTTATTTGAGCTGGGCTTAAAGATTGAAGATGCACTCCCAGTGTGGTAAGTGCCTCTGCTAACAGTTAAGAACTATAACCAGACCTCTGACCCGAATGAAAGTTATTCACTACAACCAGGGCTAGCAATCACAACAAATCTTTTGCGACTGAGCGAGTCTTGAACTAGTGTGGTGGCTAATATCACATAAAACTACTAGTGAAGTGTGATCAATACAAAATATTTAGAAGGGTTTTACTGGTTTCAGGAGGGGGGTTGGAGTGGCTTTACTATCATAGACGATGTAATCTGCTGAAAGAGTTTGCGCTGTTCTACATCCTGCCACAATACTTTAGAGATTAGCCACCTCTAGTATTGTTCTTGCAATATAAACAGAGTTGCTGAGACTCTTGCCTGTGTCCACCCAAGCACTTAATCTTCTGTTGCAATTAATTCCAAACTATTTGTTATGTATACCTTAGTATACCTTCATCACCTTAGAGATTAACCAATGGTAGTAGCGTTCTTGCAATATAAACAAAGTAGCTGAGACTCTTGCCTGTACCAACCTGACCACTTAATCTTCTGTTTTAATTAATTCCAAACTCTGTTCATTTAGTATACCATAGTGTACCTTGATTGCCTTCTAGTAGAATTTTGAATTCAGAAATCAAATTAATGCTTGTATATTTGGGGTCATTTATTTCTCCAGGAACTTGGTGCAAGTTATTTTCTCTCACTGGATAATTTATATACCAGGAATACCAGTGTTTAATAGACTGTCTTATATTTTCCTTAATCCACATTGCAACCTACATCTACAAATAATGTGGATATCATGTTACATGTTTAAGATGCTGCCCTAATTTATGATACTAAGTAGCAAATTGAGTAAATATTTTAATCTTCAGGAGAGGGGTTGTGGTGACTTCATAGACGATTTCATCTGCTGACAGATTTTCACACTGTGGTACATACTGCCCCATTAGTTTAGAGATTATCCTCCATTGCAATATAAACAGAGCAGCTGAGACTCTTTCCTTTGCCAACCCGACCGCTTAATCTTCTCTTTTAATTCATTTAAACCTATTTTTTTTAGTATACCTTAGTATGCCTGGATCGCCTTCTGCAAGAATGTTGACTATAGGAAGCTCATCGTCTCCCAGGAAGTAGTTATAGTTCATCGGTAAGCCAGTAGAGTATACAAGTTGGTTACCTCTTCTACTTTCTGCTCCTGTGAAAAAGATTTCATAGCTTGAATTGTGGTAGAATTGCCTTTTGAGTGGACTCCCTCACTCTGGTGTGCCAGCATATCCACTAAATTTATTGATAACTATCCATGTCCACAGCTACTTCACACTTATTGTTTTCCCTCATGGATTTTTTTATTCATTGGAGTTCCAATGTTTTTTTATCTAAGTCATGCCATTTAACACAGACTGAGGAGTCGGACATAAATCAATGTTTTGGGCTGAAATATTTATTTTCTGCAATGCTAGTGGGATTTCACTCAATACAGCTATTGGTACTGCTGATTCAAAGAAGGATTGTACATGTATCTTTCTTTTTATTCTGAATCATGTAATACTTCTAATACAGCAGAGATAGGGAAGTATTGCTGTTTAATTGCCACTGCCATCTATGTAAAAGACATTATGACATGCATGCAAGCGGCGGAGTGCGTTAGGGTCATGACTTTCGCAGTGATTTTCAGTGCCGGGTGTTTGTCCCCCACTGGAAAATCATCACAAACGGCACCATGCGCAGTACAAAAAGGCTGTGCTTTCTATTTAAAGCTCGGGTAGATTTTCCCACCAGAGCGGCTGCTTTCTCAAAGTGAACAGAAGTTTTCTCAACATGAGCAGTCTTAACCACTCGCATTGAGAAATCATTCCGCCCACTTTGAGAAATCTTGCCTGGAGATCGATTTTCCTTGCTTGCGCTCACCAACTAGACGTTGACAAGGAAGAGGTAGGAAAAATCTCGCTGGAGTTGTATTTCCTTCACTCACGCTCACCAACTTGCAGTTGAGGAGTGACAGCGAGGAAAAGAACTCTGCACTGCTTGTTTTTCGAAACTCCCAAAGTTCATTGGAACGCAGAGTGCAGAAAACTCCCAAAACTCCACAAGCGGAGCGGAGTTCTAATGACCAAATAGTATTTGTTGGCCCATGGTTTTCTTGAGAATTGACAGTTGAAATTGTGGATTTTAGTGTACCCTGTAAATGTACGTATAATTGGAATAATGGTTTTACCCTCTACAAATACTTTAAGAAAAAGGTTTTCCAAAATTCGGGTATTGAGGCTTGTAAATTTGCGGGCTTTGATTTCTCCGGGAATTTGGTGGTAGTCTTTTTCCCTCACTGACAGTAACAGTAGTAATTTATTTGTTGATTAATTAAAATCATTATAAAAATAGAAAATACATATCAAGCATCAGGTTCGATTGAACATATACACGTACAATGCATTAACATTAGTTAAACAACATATTTAGCAATTTTCCAGTTACAGACTAAAATTCATTGCTCACTGACAGTAACAGTAGTAATTTATTTGTTGATTAATTAAAATCATTATAAAAATAGAAAATACATATCAAGCATCAGGTCTGATTGAACATATACAGGTACAATGCCTTAACATTAGTTAAACAACATATTTAGCAATTTTCCAGTTACAGACTAAAATGCATTGTGCTAAAAACAAATTTGTCCACTTGTCAGTACCAGTCAACCACGACTGAATAAAGTGCAATGTGCTCACGACACCTAAACTAAGTATTGTGCTAGCAGCAAATATTAGTAATTTTTCAGTGCCAATTAGCAGGAAAAAAGAGAAACAAACAATTATTAACATTTTAACGAACTGTCTGTAACTATTAGGAGCAAGATATAAAGTGCTTAAAATTTTCAACAACAAGGCTAAAGTGTCTTATGCAGTTAGCAGCGAGATATAAAGTGCATTAGATTTTCAGCAACGAAGCTAAAGCGACTTCAGCTATTAGCAGCAAGATATAAAGTGCATTAAATTTTTCCAGCAGCAAAACTGAAAGTGCCTTATGCTAGCATCAAAAAGATATAATGTGATGTTATTACGTTACAAATAATGGATAATAAAAAACTCCTATCCTGGAAGAAGTGCCTCTGCTCTAATCTTTAAAATCAAAGAAAATGAAGTGCCAACCATAGTCCTAAAAATAAATGGCTCAGAAAATCACACAAACCGAATATCGACCACCAGCAGATTGAACATCATGACCTGGAACGTTGCAGGGATCATAAAGCTCGTTCAAAATCAAGCGGCTGTGGCATTCTTGGAAGGGGCGGACATAATTTGTACCCAAGAAACTTGGGCAACAAAATCTATATCAATAAGAGGGTATGCAGAATACTGCAAACCAGCCACCAAGAATAACATATTTGGAAGACCCTCAGGTGGGATATCCATCTACATTAAGCACTCGCTGAACCTCAAATTCATGGAAATAAAAAGCCTATCAAACATGTTCTTGGCAGGCATTTTGAAAGGCCTCCATTCGACTAACGGCTCACTTTCAATACTGCTAATTAACGTTTATTACAATCTTCATGGGCCGGGGGCTAAGGATAATTTGATCTTGTTAACAAGTCAGCTAGAAGCTATTACAACATCCTTTATTGGACTCTATCATCCTTGGCGACCTCAATATACACAACAAAGGGGCCATGGCCACAAAAAGCCACCACCCTGGGGCCAGCAACACTACGCTCTAATAAAATCCTACAACCTGGCAACAGCCCACTCCGTCCCTGGAGCTTTTGTTGCCTCCACTTACAACAAACAAACAACGATTGATTACATCATATTAAGTAAAAAATTACAACTTTTGATGGCAAATTACACAGTGCATCCATGAAATGAAAGCGATCACGCCGCCTTAACACTTACACTGATTCTCACAGTAGAAACTCGTCATAGGACACACTGTATTCGGGCTCCAAACGGTGAAGAACTGTATAAGCTACCGAGAAGAATCAAATGGGAGACGGTACCGATCACTAAGTTCAATGAATGGATAAATACATGGGCTGGCTGGCCATCAAGCGCCCATAACACAGGCGTAATAGAAGAATGGGACAGATTCGTTTGGAACTTAACGTCTTTGCTAAGAGGAGACACAGCAAGCACAAACCGATGGCATCCACCACATACATTTGGATTCATTCCGGCAATCAAAGAAAGCGCCAGACTACTGAATGCCAAACGCAGAGCATATTGGAAAAACTCCACAGCATCGGATAAAATGCTACTAAAAGAAGCAGCAAAAAGTCATTCAAAGAAGGTGTGGGCCGTGAAACGTGAATATTCTGAGGGACAATGGCTGAAAATCTTTGACTTGCTGAGACCCTGTAAATCCCAACAGTTTTGGAGCTATTTATACACCTTAACCTAAGGAAAAAATCACAGAGAGAACTCCCTCGACACACATACCTGGGTCAGCCACGTTAAAACTTTATATAAAGGCGATCAAAGTAGACCTTACTTAAATAAAGCCCTTGCAGGGAGTGAAGAAATAGATACCACAGCCTACACAACGGCCGTTCCTGAAAAAACTTTAGTCTCCAAGATTCTAAAAGAAATCAGACAAAACGGGGCCCCGGGCCCCAACGGCCTTCCTGGCTCCCTGTTCAGGGCGAACATAGAATTCTGGTCTGAGAATTTGACCCAACTGTACACATAATGTTGGTTTCTGGGGGATGTTCCATACTCCTGGAGGGGGTCGCTTCCGCACCCAATACACAAGAAAGGGCCGAAACCCGACCCGACCAACTCCCGCATGATCGCCCTGCTGGACATCGAGGGCTAGGCCTACGCGAGTACCATTCTGGCGGAACTAACAAGCTGGGCGAGTACAGAAGGTCTCCTGCCCCTCTTTCAAACAGGGTTCAGACCCGGGGCATCAACCGTGGACAACATAACAGCTCTCTCGTACCTAGTCCATCAAGCACTGTCGGGCAAAAGCCTCCCTCTCTTCGCCTGCTTCATTGACTACTCTGCAGCGTTTGACGGGGTAGACCGCACAATTCTTTGGAAGAAGCTGGCACTTTGGAACATCAACCCAGCCCTATTGAAAGCAATTCAATCTCTGTACCAAAGAACGTGGGTCAGAACTAAACTTTCGAGTGACGCCGCTTCAGAGAAAATTGAAACAAACCACGGCCAAAAGCAAGGATGCGTTTTAGCACCGCTGTTGTTTAATCTATAGCAGATATGGGCCAAGCCCTGACCGGAGCCGATCTAGCTACACTGAGGATTGGGGGCACTAAAATACAGTTCATGCAATATGCGGACAGCTTGATACTTTTGGATCACACCAAAATAGGCCTACAAAAGGCACTGTCAGCCCTGGCAATCTATAATGATAAAAATAAGTTGGTGGCCAATCCATCTAAATCCAAAATTGTAATCTTTGGGCACTATCACAAAAAAAACTAGCAAAATGGAGCCCCGGCCGGCTGACTTTGGAATGCACACAGCAATATAACTACTTGGGCGTCTGGTTCAACAAATCGGGGCGCCCTGGAGTTCATTTAAGGGAAATCCAAATTAGAGGGAAAGCCATCATCTATGCCCTCTGCAAACTACAAGCCACCCTACATAGCCCTACAACGATGGCCATTCAAAGAGTATTAAGGACAAAACTAATGCCAGCCCTTAACTATGCCCAACTATGCCCAACAAGCGTTTCCTGGAAAATAAACAAAGGACCTGGAAAAAATCCATTGCAGTGCATATAAAAGGTTATTCCACCTACCCGAGTGCACCAGAAATACTCTTGTACGACTAGAATTTTCTTTGAATCAACAAAAGCTGGAAGAGATGGCTGCCCTGAGTAAATACTTTTATCTTAACACAGCGGCACATGAGAAAACAATGAGCAGTTAAAAAAAACATCTTTCTGGAACCAGGGAACCCCTGGTCAGCGACCCTCGCCGCGGCCACTGATCTCCTAGCCACTGATCTCCTTAGCCCCAGAGAACTGAGACCCTGAGCTAATTAATTACTCTGTCATCAAAAGCACAATCAAAAAACAAGTCTGCATTTGCTCTCGTGCCTCAGACTTGGAATTGTTGGCCAAAAGAGGCCTCCACGAGTCCCAAAGTCTCCCAAACGCAGTGTATAACTCCAAACATCACCTTACGCAGGATGTGGGCCGTACAGCCTTACATAGGATCTTAGCATGCAGACTACATTCCCTGCCACTCAAAGAATTATACACCACCGAGTCGATAGGAACACTGATCAAGGAATGTCGGCTCTGTGAATACAAACGCGAGTCTTTGGCTCACCTCCTATTCTGCTGCCCGGCTCTGCGTGCAGCTCGCAGCCTTTATCTTAGGCCCATCTTTCTACAACTGGGGAAGCGCACTGTAAAGGAGGCAGTCCACCTACTCTACACACTGAACACAGTAAGACAGATGGCAATGTTTGGTAAATTCATTCAACAGACCCGTACAAAGCTGATGGCCGTCTCAGGCTAAATGACCAAAGAAATAGATAACGCACGAGGGGGCCGTAAGGCCATGGACATTACTCCTCTCAGTCCCCAACATCCTGATCTTAATTATACAGACTTTCTTTTAATATGATGATTCTTTTAACTTCTGTATCTTGTTTTTAATGTAATGGTTTAGAGTAACCAAGCAATAAAATGCATTCATTCATTCATTCATTCATTCATTCATAGTCGTAAAAATTATACTTTTCCAAAATGAATTAAAAAATACAATAAAACAGTCCACCTAAAAACACTAACAATCATTATATCATTACCCTTACAGATATATCATTTACTTAAGATCTCAACATTATGTAATTTATTTTCCACTTTGAAGATGAACTGCACAAATTGATATATAGAATGAAGATTGACACCACATAAACAGTATATAATTGCAGTTCTACACGTTCTGACTCCCATTTCTTTAAAGATTGGCTTTAAAACTGACTCCTGCAGCATATTTGTACAAGGAGTTACTACATGCTGAAAAGTTTCCTCACATAGCCCACAAAGCCTACAAATGTTTGATGATCATTTATACTCCCATTTTGGGATTCCATATTTAGTTGGGTAATTGCCAAACCTTAATAGCATAAATTTCCTTTTACTCAGAGGTTTTAAATGAAAATGCAGATTGGAGTTGGCGATAGACCAGAAGTGTTTTTTTTCCTCAGTTCATATTTATCCATTATTTCTGAGAGCAGAGCAAAAGTTAAATTAATTGATTTTTTATAAACCGTTTTACTCCTCACTTCATCTTCAAATTTTGGGCATTCAAAATTAAATAGACATTTAGATAAATAATCCCGCCAACTACTCGAATAATCGCCCTTCAAAATCTCACGCCAGCACATATTTGCTAAAGAGCAAAGTGCCAATAAGGTTTTTAAGAATGTTGCTGTCGGACCAATAACTGTTTCCTTAAACGGAATTCCAGTCTTAAGTTGGCACGAGGAATCTGTCTAGGAATCCTGAAAACTGATTTATACGTCCTTGCTTCTATGTCATCAAGAAGTTTTGCATCCTTACCCCGAAATATTATTGAACCGTAGTTCAAGGATGGGATGAGTTTTGCTCTCATGACCTTCAGCAAGTGGTCGTAATTAGGGCATAATAAATTATCTCTCAGTTTTGTAAAGGCAAAGGCAAGTGACGTACCTTTGGCCTCTAAATTATTAAAGTGCTGCCTAAATGTCAAACCATCATCAAAAGTGATTCCCAAATATTTATATGTTTTTACACAATCTATGGTCAAACCTTTAATATTCCAATCCTTAACCCCCAGTTTGCCTTTCTCTATTGTCATTATTTTTGTTTTGTTATTATTAATTGTTAAACCATTTTGAGTAACATATATGTTAAAGGAGTTTATTAGTCTTTTTAACCCTATAACTGTTTGACTAAGTAAAATAGTGTCATCTGCGTACTGTAAATATTTAACCTCTTTACCCATCACTGAAGTGGAGTGTGAAATAACATCATTAAAATGGGCTGGTAGATCAGACATAAATAGATTAAAAAGGCAAGGAGCCAGAACACATCCTTGTTTCAAACCTACATTAGTTTCAAGGCAACGGGTAGTATGTCTACCGTCCCCAATTTTGATCTGAGCCCAAGTATCGGAATATAAAAGTTTGATCATCTTTAAAAGAGTTTCCGATATACCCCATTTAATTAATTTTAGCGAAAGAATGTTTCTGGGGACAGAATCAAAGGCGGCTTTTAGGTCTATGAAACAGATGTACAATTTTTGTTTCCTACATTTTGCTCTTTCGCCAAATAATGTCAATAAAATCAAGTTAGTAAGAGTTGATTCTCCTTTTCTAAAACCTGTTTGAACATTTAGGATTAGATTTTCTCTTAGTGCCCATGATTCTAAATCAACTAACAGACAACTTGCAATTATTTTCCCTTCGACGTCCATGAGGATTATTATGCGATAATTTTCAGGATTGTGCTGGGGTCCGCTTTATATATTGGCTGAATAATGCTTCCCTGCCATGATTTCGGGATACAACCAGATTTAAGACCATCAATAAAAAGGAGCGTTAATAACTCTGGCCAATTCAATAGTTTAGCTTTAAAGATGGCATTAGGAATACCATTAGGGCCAGGCGCTCCATTAGATCCAATCTTGATTAAGACTTTTTTAACTTTATCAACCGACCATGGCACAATATCAGGGGAGCATAATGAATCACTGGGACTAGGGAGAAAATGCCCTTCCGCTGGTTCCAATTTGCAATGATCTTGATAACCTTCCACCTCGTCGCACTGTGGGCCATGGGAAACTATTTTCAAATTTTTAAAAAAGTTTACCCAACTTAATTCATCAATGTTGGCACTATTACTTCTAAAATTACCATTTTCTAAATTAGTTATAATACACCAGAATAGTCGAGAGTCTTTGGACTTACATGCGTAATGTAATTTGGAACAAATCCCTTCTTAGTACGTCTGTTTGGCCCTCCAAATTTCGTTATTGTATCCCCTTTTTAGGTCTCTAATTTTAAGTGACATTGAAAAATACGATGTCCCTTTCGCTTTTCTATACAGTGTTCTTATAGTTTAATTAAGAGTTCTTTTCAAATACAATAAGCGATGGGAATACCACCCTGGGTTCTTCGGTTTTAAGGTAAAAGTACCCCCATAAGGTTCCTGTTTAGAAAATGTATACAAAAGAGAATTACATAGGGACGGCCAATGAGTAACCATCGAGTTCCCTTTAGACTTAGCTACTTGAGCCTCAGGAATAATTTGAGATAGGAAATCCAAAATATCTTTCTCAGTTTTATCACTCCATATCAGCCTTTTAAGATTGTAAGCTGAGGGCGCAGTTCTTAATATTCTTGAATCTGGCAAATGATTGAATGGGAAGTCAAAGGAAATAACTTGGGGATTGTGGTCACTCTCAATCCTTGGAATTACCTCATAGCTTTGGACTAAATAAGAAAGTTCATCTGACAGTATTGTGCAGTCAATTATAGAGGAGCTACAGATTTTGTTCAATGTCGGTATATGCTCTATATCATGCAAAATCGTTAGGTTATATTTGATAAACTCACAATTAGTCCATTGAGCTAGTAATTCTGACTGAATTTCACGGTTTTTATACTGTACGAGATGAGTATTAACACCATGGCTCCTGGAGACTTTCATCTGCTGTGCTGGGTCCTAATGTAAATGGGTGTGGGCATGACGAGCTGAGCTCGTCATGAGCATCGAAGGGGTTAAAGTCCCCTGAAATGATCATCAGTGAATCCATGTGATCATAATATAGCACTTTCACCATTTCCCATAACTGAATAAATTGCAGTGATCTAACCCTTTTTTTCGAACTTAAATAGACATTTAAGAAAATTAAGGATTGTCTAGCAATTATTTTAACACACTGAATCCATTTGACCTGAAGGTCAATCTCAAATTGTTCCACATCAAGACTTAACAAAACGTATATAGGGAGACCACCACATGGCAGACCAAAAACGCCCTCCCTAGATGCCACAATCGAATATTCAAAATAGCCAATCAGTGGTTCGCTACACATGTTCCATGTTTCTTGCAAAATTAATAGGTCAAACATTTTTAAAAATCCTACAACATTTACATCCTCAATTAGTGTTTTAAAACCATTTGTATTCCAGGAACAAAGTTTAAACTGTATTGCTGCTTTACCCAAGGTATCCTGGCATCTTTCAATCTTCGCTGGATTTAAACTTGTAAATATTGATGGGAGACAACTCCAGCCTTCTACAGGCTCGGGGACTGTCTTTAACTCCTCACATATTCGTGAACCCGGCTGACAGCTCCTGATTTTAATGCCACATGACACATTTAGCTCTGATGTTGGACCTGAGGCACCTTTCAACACTCTGACATGCTCTGCCCTAATTGATTTTACAACATCGTCCTTTAAAACCGGACTACTTGCTGTTTTAAACAGGATTAACGGAGTAGGATATTGCAAACCTTGAGATCTCCATACCTTAATACCCCAACCTTCAAATTTGTTAGCATTAGCTAATATTTTACTGACAATATCATCTTTAAGCCAGGTCGTAAGCGTTATCTCCCTATTACCACTATCTTTCTTGAACTCCACAGGATCCAGATTTTCGGATACTGCCTCCTTAATATCAGGAATTGCATTCAATAGGTTCAGAATGTTTCCCCAATTCAAAATGTCATACAGGCCTCTAATAGAATACTGGGGCAAAAGAACACTTTTCTTTTTCCCACCAACTCCTCGGGGGTTTCTATAACTCCCCTTACTCTGGAGTCAACTAAGACCCCTTTCCCATCATTTGGGGGCAAGGCAGAGACCGTTAGATTCGTACGGTCAATCCGCTCTAGAGGCATATGAACCTGAATACAGGGACGTTTTTCCTGTCCGTTCGTGTTGAATTGGGAGTGAATGGGATTTACCCTTTTCTCATTATGGGGCTTTCGGTCCTGACTGCAAGGTTGCTCAATCTGAACATTCAGGTTGTGTTGGAGTTGGATGTTATTAACAAAATTCTCATTAGTGGCGTCTTGAGTTCCCTGCTGGGATCTCCCTTCATTTCTAGACCCTACTACCCCTGTCTTCCCAAGATTTATTTCAGACTGAACTTTGGGTACTGCTATAATTTGAATCGGGTTTGCAATATTCTGATTAGAGCTGTTGTGACTTTCACACTGGAAAAGTGGTTCCTTATTTAACTGAGCTTGTTCTCCTGCCATCCAGAAATTTGTTTAGGCCTGGATATTAATCCCCACATTTAGATTGGACTCCTCCTTCATCTCACTGCAAACAACTTGTTTAATTTGTGAATTCTTTTTCTCCCCTTCAGAGTCTTTCTTTATTCTAAATATAGGGAAAATGGCCTTAGATTTAAGATTAGAGGTTGTTATATGTTATGTTATATGTTATGTTATAAGAGACTTATAACGCGCACAACTACTCTGGAGTATCTTGGCGCGATACGGACTTGTGCGTGTGAGAGGGAAACTTAAATGAAAACTTGTTTTAAAAGGTGGGTTTTAAGAAGTTTCTTAAAACACTGAAATCCTGCGTGTGGCGTAAGGCAGCTGGGAGACTGTTCCAAAGCACTGCTACCTTGACCGAGAGTGACTGACCCCCAAGTCTGGAGCATCGAAAGAGGGGGGTGACCATCAGACGGTGCGAGACAGAACGCAAAGAGCGATGGGGAGTATGGAAGGACACTCGTTTCCTAATATAGGAGGGTCCCGAATCATGCAAGGCTCTGTGTGCTAAGGTAAGGGCCTTAAACTGCACCCTCTGGACCTCGGGTAGCCAGTGGAGGTCAAAAGGCGTGCCCTTATGCTGTTTCTCTTGGAGATGTTAAATAAGAGTCTGGCCACCGCATTTTGAATCAGTTTGAGTTTGTTCATTAAGTAGCCAGGAATGCTCAGAAAAAGCGCATTAGCATAATCTAAGCGAGACAGGATAAGTGCCCGGCCCACAATTTCCTTAGCTGGCTGAGGGAGCAGAGGGAAAAAACGACTGAGTGACTTAAGTGTGCCAAAGCAGACAGCAGTGAGTCGCAGGCCACAGGGCCAAATAAATTGGCCATATAGGAGAACTTCTGATTTCCCCTCATTGCATTTTAGCTTGAACTGCGCAAGCCATGTGAACACGGCGGAGAGGCAGTTCTGCACAACATCTGTGCGCAGAACGGGCTGTTCCAGGTAAAAAAAAGCAGGGTGTCGTCAGCATAGGCCATCATTTTGGCCCCCAGCTCTTCAGCCAGTGCGATCAGAGGAGTCAGATAGATGTTGAAAAGCAAGGGGCTCAACGTCGAGCCCTGGGGGACTCTCGTTGTGACCTCCCTGGCCGAGGATGAAAAAGGAGGTATCCAGAACTGCTGGGTACGAGTGTCCAAACGGACTCCAGCCAGAAATGCAACGCACCCGAGATGCCAATGGCAGAAAGGCGGGAAAGGAGAAGCTGGTGAGGAACGGTGTCAAAGACGGCAGAGAGGTCCAACAAAATCAGAGCCGCTCTGCCGCCTCCATCCTGGTTGTGTTGTGACTCTTAATTACTAACCCACTAGGGTTTGTTTTTTCCTGTGCTGTTTTATTGTGGGTTTTCCTTAACCTTTTTCTTGCCTGTTTTGATAAAACCACAGGCTCTGGAATGGCTTGTAAAGCCACATTTGCTTTGGTCTAGATGTTATTCGATTCAGAATTTTCCATCGCTTTTGGGGTTTGAGTAGGGTCAGGAAGGACACTGATTTTTCTACAGCTATCAGGTGGCCATTATTTTTTTCATTTTTAGACGGTGTGTCTGCAAATTTCGGAAGTTGGGAATTATTTGTTACACTGTCCGGATTTTTTGGTTCATCATACCCTTGGGCATTTCTACCAGCCAACAATTTTACCTTGTGTACCATAGAGCTAACAAGTAACGGCAAATCAGAAATGTTATCTATCAATTGAGCACATGTGCAAGATATTAGTTGACTCTATTTATCAGCTTGTACCTTAGAGATCAGGTTAGTTAATTGCAGTAGCTTTGCATCAATTCCAACAACGTGTGTAGCTAGAGTATTTAGGATGTCCACCTGGATGTCTAGTTTATCTGAATGGAAATTAAGGGTGTTAGTAATTGAATCCATTGTGTTTAACATACAATTCCATATACCACGCTCCTAACTGTTGACATTGTTTTCCACTGCGCCAGGTCTGACCTGAAAGTTCCCATCAAATTTTGATAGCAAAGATAGATCAACAATATTAGGGGATTTGAATTGCTCATTTACATTAACATTCGCCTACGCCTACTAGCCGCACCTGGAACCAATAGTGATTTATTAATAGTAAAACTATTCTCCAAAAGTATACTCGACTGGTCCAAATTAAAAGGACGAGCTTCCCCAGTTTTTAATGATTGTTCAATTGGGATTTATACTAAATCATCCACACCTATTTTATAGTTTAATTCATCAGCAATAGGAACGGACACTATAGCTACATCACTTATATTATGGATCAAACAGGAGGAGATATTAATTACTGACACTAAATCTTTTACACGCTCAGGAGTTTTTTTACAATGCTCCTCCTGCCTGGAGAACAGTACGTCATCCACCAGAGTTGGCTATATAGGATGTACCACATTATTATGACAATGAATTTGCGCTTGCGTCTGCAACCGACTAGGAGGTGCCGGTAATCTATCAGATGATAGAAGCACTACATCCTTTACAGCCTTGTCTACCTTTAAATGAATCTCTTGAGCACCTGCAACTTCACGCAAATTGGCGATCCGCGAGGACATTTTAAGTTCTATTACAGCACTGATATGACCGCTTTTTAGACTTCTTCCCGGGGAACCGGCCGCTTCGACAACTTTGACGCCTCCGAGGAAATTTTAGACTTTGTTAATTCACAAGGATGTACACCATTTACCCCCAATGTGGAGGAAATTCTACAATCACTAACAGAGTCCGTGTTCTTAGATGTATTTTTTTTTTATTTTTGAGTCTGACTTTGATGATACTTAAAGAAAAAACTCTTAATAGTTGGTTGGGGGTCAGTTTTTAAACTTTTTTGAACCAGACCGGGGGTTATGGGGGTAATGGGAGAAGAGCCCAATTCGGCTGACACATTCAGGTGCTCCTTTGACGAAGCACTAACTCTACTTGCGCTGTTTGCTCCACTGCCCCCCTCATTCTTCCCGAATTGCTTTTGGTTGGCCCCCCACATTGATCGATTCATCGAGCTTCTGGCGTTGTTTTAATTTAGGCAGAGCCCCACGCTGACGGCCCAATCTCATCTTATACCGTCTCCCAAATGGGGGTGCGAGAATAGTAAAGGTAGCAAATGACAATTATCAGCACCGGATAATAGCACAGCAAACTGAATAAAGCTGACTTCCAGTAGTAAGGCTCACACCTCACCTCACTCCGTTGGCCGGACTCCAAAATCAAGAAATCAGATCACATTTACACACGTAACCCCCTTTTAGTAAACCACCTTTGGTGACAATTGCCAATAGCTGGTCAAGACCAGACCCATTATTTTCTTCTGTAATCCCAGCTTTGCACGACTACCACCCCTCCGGGGCTTCTCCTCAATTGACAAAATGCCAAGAATAAGACTCCTTACAGCGACTCTTCAGCGACTTTACTACAACTCTTCCCGGCTCTACTTCTTACTTCTTACTTGACACCACACAGTTCAGTTCAGTTCAATTCTGTGGCAGTTCAATTGGTTGGCAGTTCGGTTCAGGTCAGTGACAGTTCAATAGCCCACCGGCATCGTGCCCCTTACTTAACGATTGATTATAGGAACCAAAGAAGCTATGGAAGCCCCCTCACACTCCATGCTGCCACTGCCCCGTCAAACTTACTCCTGAAACCCTGAACCCGGGATCTTACCACTAGATTTTCCAGCCCCTTCACTAAGGTAGCAGGCGGTGGCCAGCGTTGATCAGCGGTAACCAGCAGCGACAATCAACAACAATAGTGCTTGGTCCTCTTTCGCTGACACTCTTTAGAAACTTCCCAAAGCTTATGTTGAATATTGTATTGTATTGTATTGTATATTTGTGAATTATACTTGAATTGTAATTGGCTAGTCCTTTTACCATTTCAAGCCGCGTTTTATCTACATCAAAGTGAAGAGACTGAGGATTAAGGACTCCTCACCACATCCAACAGGTGCCTTTGCTCCTTTCCCCCTGTTCTCTTCGAGGGATGCCTTTCAACCCACCTCTGCCTCAGGCCACATCAAAGAAGACAGAGCGCGGCTCACTGGCTCCGTCACGCCGCAACGGCGCAGGACTGAAAGCAGACAGGCCTCCCAGGCCTGTCTGCTTTCAGTCCTGCGCCGAGCACCGGAAAAACTACCAAACCGCCAAAACCGCCAACCACCAACCGCAAATAGCCGCCAAGCAGCAGGGCAGTGTGGCGAGGCGTGGCGGGGCGGTGACGCGGCGGCAGTCAAGCACTGGAATCAGCAGCCATCAGGGAGAATCAGGGAAAGCTGCGGCAGCAAGGTGGCGGCGGGGAGGTAGGATTCGGCAATCCGACTGCAGGCTGCATGACACAGCAACACGGAATCACAGCACACAGCGCAGCTACAGTACGTGGCTCCTCCTCCTCTGCACGTTTTCAGGCGACTAGGGACTCCAACTCAGCTCCAATGGAGCTCCAACGCAGCTCTGACTCTCAGAACTAAACAATTTGTTGTGCTTGTCTCTAACAACTTGATAAGAAAGAGCCGGAGGCCTGGAGAAGACCCATCACTGGATAATTCATATCCTAGTAAGACCAATTTTAAATAGCCTGTCTTGGATTTATCGGATTCCACTTTGCAACCAGCTAATGTGACTTTCATGTCTGCACGTCTAAGACGCTCATCCAATTCATCATAAAAAGGGGCAATTTGAGTCTATATTCTCTATGGAATCTCAAAAGAGCATGTCAAACAAACAAACACACATTTAATTAGCTACATTATTTATATAATCAAGCCTAATTTCTAGGCTTTGCACTTGCACTTGCACTACATCCTTTATCATCTATACTTCACAAACAGCATACAAACATGTGTGGTAAGTCAATTATCAAAATCAGAAACCATGAGAAACCATGCCACGCAAATTTACATGTGTATGTTTATTCATATGTAACTCTCCACTCTTTTGCTATTTAGATTATATGTTTCCAAGCAAGTGGATATTTACACCTGGGCATAGCCTACATATCTCCACCCCCTCAAATGAGGGATTGCAACCTCTTACAGCATATCTTTCCACCTGTTGGTAGGTGTCTTTGCACCTGGGGTGTAGATATTTTTAGAGAAAGTAGAAGGGCATTTAATAACGTTTATCATATTTTAAAAAAAAATATTAAACATATTTTAATGTATAATGTAAATGTGAGTTGATTTGCATAAATAATAAAACATTGTACGGCACATTCAGTCAGCAAAATGAAATGTTTATTATTTGTTTAAAATACATTGAAATATAGTAATTCAATTTATACATACTCATTTTAAATGATCATGTTGAAAACAGTCACTCCCCCTCATTAAACATTTTTTTTATTGAGTATTCAGAAATTTAGGTTAACTGTTATTCACTTAATTACCTGAAACACAAGTTTAAATGTTTTTTAAACAGTTTTAAAAGTTTATTGATTTTATTTTACATATAAAAAAAATGTAATTGACAGATAGAACCAGTGCATCAAGCTTCCCTTTACATATGTGAATTGCTTAACACACATGTCCGATATTTACATTTGTAAGTATTTATTTTAAAAAAAACATTGTGTTTGGTCATTTATATCACATTCAGTTTTTTCTTGTAACCCATATCCCCATTCTGGTATCCACAGTCCTACATAGGTTTGTTTCAATAGTACGTTATGTTCAGTACTTTATGACTGAACAAGCCACTGACACTCTGACTTGTATCCTCCTCAATGTGCGTTCCCTACACGACACTCCATAGAGATCTGGGACCTGATTGACACCCTCTCGCCAGACGTTGCATTATTCACAGAAATATGTACCAACGCCACTTCCGCCCCCGACATCGCCACAGCAATCCGTAACAGCTACAAAATACAGAGAAAGTACAGCCCACAATGCCCGGGAGGAGGACTCGCCATCGCACACAAGGCCCCTGCCTGCCCTCCACATCCAGCACGAATGACCCCCACTCCAACTCGGAACACCTCCACTTCCAGATCCAGACCAACCCCAGGACCACACTACTTGGCTCCCTCATCTACAGACCGCCTGGTCCCCGCGTCCAGCCAGCACCCACCATCGCTGAGCTCGCCTCACCCCACGTCATCGTCTCCATGACCTACATCCTGCATGGGTACCTGAACTTCCACCTTGAAAACAGCCAGGACCCAGACTCCACCACCCTCCTTGAGAAACTAGGCATTCTTGGACTGAAACAGCTCGTCAGTACCCCCACCCACAGAGCAGGTCACACCCTGGACCCCATCTTCGTGGGTGAATCCAACATTCGCTTCAGCCACACCACCCAGTCCCCCTGGATGGACTACCACTGCGTCCATTTCACTTTCAACACCACCACCATGTCCAAGACCGCTGCATGCCCTCCACGTCCGAACTGGAGTAAGGTCCCCGAGGAGCACCTGATTTCCGCCCTCCTCCTAGACCCTCCTAAGGCCACGACTGACACCAACCCCACAGCCAGGGAATTCCACCGCTGGGTCTCCTACTGCGCCGACAAGCTGGCACCTCTCTGCCACACCACCAATCAACGCCCTCTGAGGGCCGCCTTGCTCACCACTGAACTCCAAGAAGCCAGACACTCCTGCAGATGCTTGGAGAAAACCTGGAGAAACCAGAAGACCACGGAAGCGTGGAACAACCACAAGAATGCCCTCAAATGCTACCAGCACCGTGTAAGGGACTCCAAAAGGCCCTTCATCAGAGACAAAAGACCACTGCATCCAACGTTAAGGAATTGTTCAATGTCATTCAGCAGTTCGCAAAGCCTGCCTGCATCCAACATTACACCCTCCCAAGAACTCTGCAACAAACTCAGCTCCTATTCCACCTGAAGAACAAGGCCCTCTACGACAACTTCAGCGAGCCAGCAGAAATCAGCACCATGCCTCCCACCACCGCAGAGAAGTCGACCATCACCTCCTCGGCCCCCGCCTCCATTGAGCTCATCTCCTCAACCATGAAGAAGATGCACTCAGGAGCACCAACCAACCCCTGCCTCCCTCACATCTTCCACAGGGCCACCACTGTCATCGCACCCGAACCAGGGCAAACACTCAACTCCTCCTTCATATCCGATGATTAGAAGCACACAGAGGTGAAACCCCTCCTCAAGAAACCAACGGCCGACCCAACCTACTTGAAGAACTACCGACCCATCTCTCTGCTCTCGTTCATAGCCAAAGTCACCAAAAGACTTGTAAATGCCCAGCTTACCGCCTTGATCGAAGAAAACTGCATCCTAGACACTTCCCAGTCTGGCTTCTGCAGCAACCACAGCACCGAGACCGCCCTCCTCACTGCCACCCACGACATCCGCATGCTGCTAGCCCAGGGACACACTGCGGCCCTCATCCTCCTAGACCTCTCTGCAGCCTTCGACACCATCTCACATCGCACGCTAGCCGCCAGACTCCACAACGCAAGAATACAGGGATCCGCCCTCTACTGGACCCAATCCTTCCTCTCCGGCAGAACCCAGAGGATCAGAATACCATAGTTCCTCTCCGACCCGACCGACATCATCTGCAGAATACCCCAAGGATCTTCACTAAACCCAACGCTCTTCAACATCTACATGGCCTCCATCGCCGCCATTGTCAGACAGCACAGGCTTAACATCATATCCTAGGCCGACAAGACCCAACTCATCCTCTTCCTCACCAAGAACCCAGAAAAAACAAGACTCAACTTATAAGAAGGAATGAGAAATGTAGCAGCTTGGATGAAGGACAGCTGTATGAAGCTCAAATCAGAAAAGACTGAGGTCCTCATCCTCGGGCCCTGCGTCTCCGCCTGGGACAACAACTGGTGGCCCTTTGCGTACCGTTCCGCAAATGCAAGGAACCCCCTGTTACAGACCACGTCGTGCATAACACGATGGTGTGATGATATTCTTTCAAATAACTGGTCTTCGAACAAGAATATAACTATGACCAGAACTATGAGAAGAAGCCATATTAGAAAGCCCTTTCGTTAAACAAAGCGCTCTACTTGGCTCTTACTTAACCCCTGGATTTAATGATAACAACAGCTTATTTCTACACTCAGATGTAATTATACCTGTGGCAAAAGGTTTCCTTTCAAAGTCCACGTCGTGGAAGAACTAGGATCTATCTGCATCAATATAAATAGAAATTGAAGAAACTCCCAGTTTTTTAACTTTTGTATATATGTGTTACCATAATTGTTAGTCTTATGCTCTGGCCCTGAAGAAGGTGATTTAACTATCTATCATCACCGAAACGTACGTAGGCCGTACACACCAAAGACCTGGACAATGTTTTGTTGATTGGAAAACAATGTATAGATCGGCTTATGACTAAGTGGTAGGACCTCTGTCCCTTACATCTACAGTGGTCCACCTGAGATACTTTTGGGTTAATCATATGTAAGGTTTTGTTTATTTGTCTATATTTGTTCTTTTAGAAAAGGTAGCGAATCTAGAGGTATGTATGATAGAATGAATGGTAATAGGATAAGATGATGTGTTAGGGGTGTTTTGCTTCAACTGCACTTTATGAAATTTACCCCAAAAATTTTTTGGGGAAAGCTTGTTATTTATGATTATGTTTTCGTGTGGCAAAATAAATTTTACTTATTTATAAACAGTTAAATTGAAAAAACAAAAATGATAAAGAAAAATAATAAAATAATGTCTTTAAAGTAATTAAAGTCCTTTCTCTTTTTCTATAGCAACCAATTTTACAATACTTTTGATAGATTCTTGTGATATAGTAATATATGTCTAATCAGAGGTACTCTCTTTGCTCAGCTCACTCAAAGGGACCTCGGCCCCTTTCGGCGCGGTGGCAAAATTACAGATACACGTGGTCACTGGAGACAACTCTTCTGGCCCTTTATGCAGCTGTAGTGTAGCAAAAGCATTATACATTTACCCAACGAGGTTGCATTTACTGATTAGTCAGTAGAAAGTACTCCAGTTGAGTAGAGGTATGGCACAACATGGCGGCATCTTGGTGGATAAATATGCAGGAAGGATTCATTCTGAAATGATGCTCCTGTCACAAAAATTAAACCTCAACAGGAAGCCCATGGAAAGGCTGGCGGGGAATTGCTTTGGTGGCCTGTTTCGGGCCCCCAGGGGTGTGTGGGGGTGGGGGGCTGCACTTGGGGGTACCATTGCCATGCACAAGGTGGCAGGCACTGCACGGTGCCTGCCATGTTGTGCATGGCAATGCACAACATGGCACTTTGGCATTGCGGGGTGCTGCTTAGAGCAGCACCCAACGCAATGTCAAACATGCGGAATGCGACTGCAGGGTGGCGGTCGCATCCTAATTAGCGGTGCAGGACTGCCGCATGTCTGGCGGCTGGTCCAAGCACCGGTAGGGTGGCGGGTGGACTAAAGTCCGCCCCCCCTTCCTAATACAACTCTAAATGTTGAATTTGGGATAAATAGCTCCTTCGCATATCAAATAAAAAAAACTTATAGCACTGGCCTAGGACCCAGTGACTGACTTAGCCGAACATTACAACCTGTTGATAGAAAGTCCTTACTACAAACAAAACAAACTAGACCTGACTATTTTGAAGATACCCAGGTGGGAAGGCTCCATTGATCAAGACATAGAAGGCAACCTAAATACTAAATCCCATGGTTGAATGTATACCTTAGCACACTAAACCAAGAGGCAAAAATAAACAATGGTGTTGAAGGTTGGCATAATGCCTTCCTAGCAACAACAGGCCGAGGTCCACCTACTCTACACAAATTCCTACTATCCCTCCAAAAAGAACAGAGTTACCAACAGCTAAGAGTGGAGCAATCTGTAACACAAATACGGCCTAAACTATCTAAACAAACTAAACAAATGTTTTGATACTTACATCAAGTCAGACTGTATCCAACAACAAGAGCCCTAGAATACCTAGAAATAATTGCCAAAAGCCTACTTTACATTATAGATCCATTAAAAAATATTACTTTTCTCAATCAATTTAAATAGATACATATACATTTTTTATTTCTACAAAAATATTTAATTTGTCATAACTCTTTAGAAAAATGAACCAATGTTAAAAACGTTTCTTTGCAAAATTATCATATGTAAAATTATACACTATCTTTTCTGTCTGTAAAATAAATGTTTTTCGTTTTTTCTCTGTGTCCTAATTTAAATTAGATGCACTTAATAAAAAAAATGTTTGATTACCAAATCATTGATAATAAATATACATAAATTAAAAAAAATGCCTGTTCTTTTGTGGATCATTTCGTTAATGTTGTATTTAATATAAAAAATATGTTTTTATTAAATGTACTATATAAGATAATGTTCTAATTAAATATATATATAATTTAACAAATTATCATGTTTAACTATGTTATAATTAATACACATTACCACTACACACTCTATACCTATACATAATTTACACTAAACTTAATTAATTTACTATTCCCAGTCCAATTAGTATTAAGTCATTTTAGGTGCTGGACTGTAAACTTAATTAATGTACTATTCCCACTCCAGGTAGTATTAAGTCAGGGTAGGTGCTTGACACTAAACTTAATTGATTTACTATTCCCACTCCAGATAGTATTAAGTCAGAGTTGGTGCAGGACACTCATCTTTATTAATTTACTATTCCCACTCCAGGTAGTATTAATTCAGGGTAGTAGTTGGACACTAAAGTTAATTAATTTACAATTCCCCCTCCAGTTCGTATCAAGTCAGGGTAGGTGCTGGACATTAAACCTAATACCACACGGTGCCTGCCACTTGGTGCAGTGACATGTTCACCCTACCTCCCCCAAAAACCCCCATACCAAAACTCTACATGCTTTTCTATGGTGGCATCACTGCCATGCAATGGCCGCTTTTTACATGTATCCTAATTTGGTGGGTGTGCCGCCACCATTATAGGCACCCTCCACCATCCGCCAGACAATCAGAACGCCAGGACCGGGCCCAGGGCCACCCTCCCTGTGCAGTTGTCTATCCACCATTCTGCTCCTCGTATTACTTACACCTCGGAGCAGCTGAATCAGATTAAGACTTCAGTCTCAATACCTTGCTGCGGGCTGCTGCCATTTGCAGATGTCTACCAGGGTCTAACTACACGGTGTTCATCATGTACTTTTACTTTTCCTGCACACCGCACTTCTTTTCATCTCCCTCTACCTAAGGCATGCGCCCCTTATCGCGCCGCTCTTATAAATGCGCGTTCCTTACCTAAACACAATTTGGAAATTTCGAAGCTAATTATCAATCAACAACTAGACATCCTGTTTGTTACAGAAACCTGGGGTGATTTATTGTAAGGTCCAGACTTCTGCGCAGCACTACCGGAGGGGTTTTGTGTAACCAGACTAGACAGACCGTCAGGCAAAGGTGGAGGTCTCGCTATAATTCATAATAGATCTATACCCTATTAAAACCGAATCGATCTCTAGCCTGAACTGTGAGGCACTTATGTATTCTATTGCTCTTAACAACAATCAAGCATTCAAAGGTACTCTCCTTTACCGACTCCCAGGCCCCCGCAAACGCTTTCTCACAGTCCTAGATAAGATCACAGAACCCCTGATTGGACCTTCAAGCTACACCATTCTAGGAGACTTTAACTTCTACTTAGAATCTCACAGTGATAAAGACACTTTTCAACTCATTTCAGATATGTCAGTGGTTGGCCTACACCAGTTAGTATCTGGCCCAACTCACCAAGCATTTATAGAAACATATGGTACACTGATTGGAATTACTCACAACAGCCTAAGAATCTCGATTTCCTATACCCAATGGAAATTAATTCAACCATCGTTGCGAAGAAAGCTCACGTCCTGATGATGATCTAGAGTTGTTTAGATCGAAACGCCGTCTACCCATTCAAGGAAACTCCCCTACCCTACTGTATATATTTTTGGGGGAATACCCTTGTTTGTGACACCTTGTATATAATTTTATTTAAAAAAAATTCACCCAGTCACTATAAGCACTTTGTCACATGTGTGAGCACCTGAAAAATACAACTGTACTAAAAAACATAAATAAAGTATTCTATTTGTATGCTACCCTACAAAACTCTCTCCCAGGATTGATTCTAGTACCATAGTTATACCCTACTCTACGAGGACCCTTTGAGGCCACCCAAAACCATTGTTTTTCCTATAATTACTTCAACTCCAGGTTTCACTAATGGGGTACCCTTGTTCTCCATAACAACTCACCAAGCAGGCCACACTCTGGATGGCCTGTTTACCAACAATACTGACCTATCGTTGCTTGAAGTGCTCCCCTTACCTTGGTCAGACCACGCCGCAGTTATCTTCAGTCTCAAGGCTCACCACCCTAATTTGCCATATCCCAAGCCACATACCCCTCAAGTAATTCAGGATTGGAAACATTTAGATATCCCCTTTCTCACCCACACCCTCACTTCATCTCCTTACGAGGCATCCTATAATCCCACCACAGCCTTCAACAGCTATCAAAAATGGCTTCTGGATGCTCTCACTTAGTAGTCCCCACTAAATCTATCTTTCCCAATTTCTCTACTCCTTCGGCCCCCTGGTTTTCTGAGGATCGTAGACTGCACAGACAGCACTGTAGGAACCTGGAGCGACGGTGGCGCAAACATTACAGTATTCAGGACAGACAATGCTATAAAGACGCTTTAGCCATCTACAAGCGTTCTATAATCTTTCACAAAAGCGCGTTTTTTCAATCTCGAATCGAGTCTGCCCAAAACTCTTCAAAAAATAGTTTCAAGTTGTTACCGCTCCTTCAATGCCCCCAGTAGCCCCCTCAATAGAGCCATCTCAACAGCTATGCGATTCTTTGGCCGATCACTTTGCCACCAAGGTCATCAATATATTCTCGTCCTTTTCCTCCTTACCCCAAACAGAGGGATCTTCCCCATGGGCAACACCTACCTCTTCTACTCCATCCTTTCCCTCTTCGCCCCTGCCACAGCAGAAACCATCAGTAGATATGTGTCGACTATTAGATCAGGTTCCCCGCTAGATCCCTGTCCACCTTCGGTATTAAATCATCTCCCTGACGCCATTACCTGACCTCTCAAAGACATCTGCAATTCCATGTTCCATACAGGAGTCTATCCGGAGATTTGGAAAAGAGCAGTGATTAAGCCTCTATTAAAAAACCCTCTCTGGATCCCTCGCAGCTAGCAAACTACAGACCTATAGCTTGCCTCCCTTTCCCGGCCAAGATCTTTGAATCCCTTATGAACCATCAGCTCTCGGAATATGTCAACTAACTTCACTTACGGGATGACACCCAGTTTGGGTTCAGGCAGGGTCACGGTACCGAAACTGCATTAATAAAAGCAGCAGATGAAATCAGGACAATACTAGACCAAGGTGGAGCGGCGGTCCTCATATAGCTGGACCTATCTGCAGCATTTGACACGGTCGATCTTTCCATCTTGATCGACCGTGTCTCCGCCTTGGGGGTCAACCATCGAGCTAAGGATCTTTTGGCCTCTTTCCTTGCCAACCGCTCACAATATGTTAAACTGGTTACATTCTACTCACCCACTTTCACAGTGCCGTGTGGAGTACCTCAGGGATCATCGCTAAGTCCGACACTATTTAACATCTATGTGTCGGACTTGGCGAGGGTCATAAAATCTCATGGCCTGAGTCTAACCTCCTATGCGGACGACACCCAACTGGTGTTGGACATTCACAAGGATGGGGCAGCGGTTGCCTCGACATACCAGGACGGCATGCGAGCCATCAGCCACTGGATGTTGAGGGACTGTCTAAAGTTAAACTCGGATAAGACCGAGGTCATGATCTTTGGCAACCTCTCCCCGGGATGGTCTGACAACTGGTGGCCACATGACTTGGGCCCCCCTCCAGAACCAGTTACCAAGGTCAGAAACCTTGGAGTCATATTTGACGACAAATTAACATTCCATCATCATGTTAATACAGTGGTTTCCTCCTCCTTTCTGGTTCTAAGAAAAATTAAAAAGCTGCTTCCATATCTACCAACAGATGCGGGAAAAACTCTTATGTCCACCTTGGTTTTCTCCAAATTGGATTACTGTAACTCTCTCATGCTTAACGCTCAAGAACAGGTTCTAAATAAATTACATTCCATCCAAAATGCTGCAACCAGGGTCCTACTTTCCACTCCCAAGTGTCACTCAATTGCTGCGGGAATCCGGCAATTCCACTGGCTGCGTGTCAAATGCCGCATTAAATTTAAGGCACTTTGCATTGCCTACAAGGCATTGCACAACTCAGGACCACACTACTTAAGAAAAGCTTTTGTAACTTACAGCCCCATCAGACCCCTTCGCTCATCCCTGACTTTTCTCCTACCAGTTTCTCGCTCCAGGACAGTCTCTTGGGGAGACAGACGCTTTCAAGTGGCCACGGCGAGACTTTGGAATACTCTTCCTCTCTCTATCAAGACCAGTCCCATACTTATCATCTTCCGCAGGCAGTTGAAGACCTGGCTCTTCGACCAATGACATCCTTCTGTACACTATGTCCTCTGGTAAATCTTAGGCGCCGAGACACCTTCGGGTATTTGTGCGCCATACAAATTTAAAAAACATAAACATAAACATAAACGAATGCTGGCGGTGGACGATCTTTGCGTCCAGTGAGGTCGCAGTCAGGTACTCACTGCCATCGTAATCTGGCAGTGGGAAAGATCTGTTTGATGGCAGTCCTTTCGCCATTCTAATCACCCCTATATTGCCTATTTTGTAAATTTCCTAATTATATTCCATATTTTATAATAATTTTACATTTTATTAAAAAAAACAATCTCCCACCCATATACCCTATAAAACCAAATTTACACATTTTTAAATTATAATTTACATTTTTTAAAAAATTCAAAAATCCATACAATTATTTAAAAAAACTCCCCACCCTTATCTCCTATAAACCCAACATCCGACTCCTAAAACAACATTTTTATGTTAAATATATACATTTCAAATGTGTTAAATATTTAATTATACATTTTTAGAACACTCCCCACCCTTATCTCCTGTAAACCCAACATCCTGCTCCTAAAACTATAATTTCTAAAAGTAATTATTAAATTTCGATTTTATTAAATATTTAATTCTAAATTTTTAAAACACTCCCCACTCCTATCCACTATAAACTCAACCACCCGCTAATGAAAAAAATTTTATAAATGTAAATATTACATTTTGAATTCATTAACATTTTAATTCTAAATTAAACATCCCGCTCTTAAAACAAAAATTTCTAAACTAATGATTTAAATTTAAAATATAACAATGTAATCAATCAATTTAAAACATTCCCCACTGTCTACCCTAACAATTATTGCACAAAAAACAAACATAACACATATTTCGATATTTCAAACTTCAATATTTTATACAATAAAAATCGATATTTTTAACATTGATATACACAACATAGATATTTAATACTATGGATATACTAAACTCAATATTATTGTATGTCGTTATTAAAAATTCGAAATTATGTGTGTTTACTGAGATAGTTACCTGTAAGACAAGTCTTTCGTCTGACAGGCCTCCCTTCCTGTGGCTGCCACAGTTATTGTTGGCCTGGATGTACTTGTACCACAGGAAGGGGTAGATACAGGTGGGAAAGCCTTGCAGAGGGTAGTGGTGTTGTCCTGCAGCACCCCAAACTGGGAGACCATGTTGTTGTTTATGCTGGCAACCTCAGTGTGGATACCGGCCACCGACTGGTATCTGCTCCTCTGTAGCTGCTTCATCTTCTGAATTTAAGTAAGTATCTGGCCCCTCATACTTTCGGAGGCCTGGTAGACTCCCAGGACGTGGGTAATAGAGACCTGGGTGTCAGCGGCCCTGTGGATTCACTCGGTGCGCGCACAGTTACCCTCTCGCAAACACTAACCCCACTGGCCGGTAACCTTGGTACAGACTGCACCCTACCACTGGTTCCTGGTTCCTCACTGACTGGGGTGGTGATAGCCACCTCAGGATCCAGGGCTGGGGGGCTCAAGATGGAACTGACTGTATTAGGTACACCGGTTGAGGGAGAAATGCTTGGCCGTGTTTCATTTGGGGTGGGAGATGTGTTGTTGTGGGCACAGTGATGACCACTCTTGCCAACTGCCCTGGAATGCCAAATGGACTAGGGCCATCATCCATGTCCACCTTCCCAGGAGTGTTATCATCACTGAGGGCTTCATCCTGGGGTGGAGCGGGAGTCTGTTTGCAGGCTGAGCTATGGCTAAGCTCTGACTAAGTGCTGTACCCGATCGACCTGTTGAGAAATGGAGAATGTTGCTATTGGTGGAAGTGTGGTAACTTCATTCACATTGTTTGTGTCACAGTGCATAGATACCTAGGATGAAACATAATAAGGAGAGATTGGTATTGTAATCAATTTGCTTAGTTTTGAAGTTGGTTACTAAAGATTTGGAGACATTTAATACATGTAGTACAAATTATTAGCCCATTAGAAGTGCAGCATTTTGGCTTTAGGGATAGACATGACATCTCCAAAACAATTCAACCAACACAGTGTAGTTGTAACATGTGTATGTGACCATTCCAAGGCCTAGTTGTGTATCAATCAATCAATCAATCAATTAATCAATCAGGGGGTTTATAAAGCGCGCTACTGACCCATGGGAATCCCGAGGCGCTAGAGGGGGCAGCTCCGGATCAGTCGAATAGCCAGTTCTTGAGGTCCTTCCTGACGTGTGCAGGGTCGGGGAGAATCTGATGTTGACAGGGAGCTTGTTCCAGGTCTTGGCTGCAATGTAGGAAAAGGCTGGCCCGCTTATTCTGTTTCTGTTGATGTGGGGGATCTCTGCCAGGGCAAGGTCGGCGGAGCGGAGGTTCCTCTTGGGTATGTGGAAGGATACTCTCTCGTTTAGATATTTGTGTCCAATGTTGTTAAGGGATTTGTAGGGGTGAGGGAGGAGTTTGAAGGTGATCCTCTGCTCGACAGGGAGCCAGTGGAGGTCTAGTAGGTGTTGGGTCATGTATTAGTGACGTGGTACCCCGAGGACGAGTCTGGCTGTGGTGTTCTGGATGGTTTGAAGTTTGTGTAGAAGATTTCTGTTTATTCCGGCATACAGGACGTAATCCAGTCTGCTGGTTATGAGTACATGGGTGACGGTCCTTATGCAGTCGGGGGATCCATTTGAAGGTCTTACAGAAGATGCCCAGGCAGTTGAAGCTAGAGAAAGCGACAGAGTTTTAAGGCAGTTCATGGAGAGGGAAGAGTCGAGGATGATGCTGAAGTGCATGACCTGTAGGGGTGGGTGGATTTCCAATGGAGGGGGTCCACCAGGTGTTTCCCAGGCAGAGGTGCAGGGTCCCAGGATGAGGACCTCGGTCTTCTCTGAGTTGAGCTTCAAGCGGCTGTCCTTAATCCAGGCTGCCATGTTCCTCATTCCCTCCTGGAAGCAGAGTCTAGTATGTTTGGGATTCTACATGAGTGAGAGGGTGAGCTGGGCGTAGAATACAATGCTGAGCCCATGCTGTCTGACGATGGTGGCGACGGGGGCCATGTAGATGTTGAAGAGCGTGGGGCTGAGCGAGGATCCTTGGGGTACTCCACAGGTGATATCGGTGGGTTTGGAGAGGAAGGGAGGGAGTCTGATCCTCTGGTCTTTTCCGGAGAGAAAGGATTGGATCCAGTCGAGGGTGGCTCCTTGTATCCCCGCGTTACAAAGTCTGGCTGTGAGCATGCAATGTGCAACAGTGTTGAATGCTGTGGAGAGGTCCAAGAGGATGAGGGCTGCAGTGTGTTTTTGGTTGAGTAGCATGCAGATGTTGTCCATGTCGGCGACGAGGGCGGTCTCGGTGCTATGGTTGTTGGAAATCCAGACTGTGAGGCATCTAGGATGGAGTTCTCTTCGATGAAGGCGGTCAGCTGGGTGTTTACGAGTCACTATGTGACTTTGGCCGCGAAGGGGAGGAGAGAGATGGGCCGGTAGTTTTTCAGGTCGGTTGGGTTGGCCGTTGGGTACTTAAGGGGGGTTTTGACCTCCGCCTGCTTCCAGTCATCTGCAAAGACACTGGATCTGATTTTGATATATGGTACCTTAGGTACTAAGGGCATAGGTACCCCAAAGGCCTACCAGGGGCTGAAGCATGTATTATGCCACCCCTGAGAAGCCTTCCAAAATGACACCACAGGTCTGCTACTGCAGCCTGGGTAAGGTGGTGCATGCACCCTCTACTAAGAAATAGGTTACCTATATCTAATTTAATCACTGACACATATAAACCTATAAGTCACATCTATGGCAGGCCTTATCAATCCTGAAGGCAGATTGCTTGGTTTTGTGTGAGAGGGTGCTCATGCATGAGAAGGACCCCTCTGCAGCTTTCAGAATCTATTCTCTGTAGCTGCTCTGAGATGCAGCCAGACCATATATTCTTAAGTGCATTATAACCTCACGGTTAACGTTAATTTTGGAATGGCTGCATGGAAACATGTTGTGTTTGGTGTCAAACACTTTGGAATCCTAACCCCCGCCAGTCCTGCCTGGTGGCGGGGATAGAATTCCACCCTTCTAGAGGGAGAGACATGAACGCACTGACCTGACTGGTAATAGTTTAAAAGAGCCCCAGCATCAAAAGATGGATGCTGCAGCCAAAAGACACAAGTCTGACCTCCTGCTGATGGACAAAACTCCGGCTGAGGGGGCCTGGTCAAAAGGTTTCCTGTCGCAGGGAGGTGTAACCACCTCCCAGACAGGCTTTAGTGTTTTGGGGCTAGGTAGGTGCATTCAGAGAATGCTTTTCCGTCAGTGCTGGGGGCACACTTGGTGTCCCTGCGCATATCCCAGTTCAAACCGGTTGCAGGGGCACTCAGCCCCTGGTCTTGTCGCAAAACTGGACAAAGGGAATGGGTGTAACCACCCCTCTTCCCAGACCCTCCCATAGGTGAGTCCCGAGATTATGTCCAACCCCGTTTTTTAGTATAAGTATGGGACCTCAGTCCTTAGGACTTCAGATTACACGTGGACAAAACTCTGCAACATATATCCTGGAACTTAAACATTCTACACGACTAGAAGACAGAAGAATCTCCTTTGGGGTCAAGGAGTGACACCCTGTTCAAACAGGCACCAAAGAAGCATCTTGATGGTCTGCATTTCCAAGGCTTCCTCCAGACCCTGAAGTATATGTGACTCAGGACTTGGACTGCCAGACTTCTCAGAGGCCAACTTGAGATCCCAGCAAAGCTGAGACGCGCAGCCCTCATGAGTGACGTGGGAACACCATGCACATTTGCTAGTGCATCCACTTCCCGAGTTTTCCCAAAGTTGTGCATTTGGGCTTTTTGTAGTCCAGGCCCTGAGCACCATCTGCACTAAAGATTGTGGGCCTGCACTCCACGAGTGTTCCGTGAGCTTGCTTCTAGCATTTCTGCTTGAGACCCCTTCACAATCCCTGGTCCGTCGACTGGTGGGTCCCCACGAAAGTAACTCTTCTTTTCCTTGGGATTCCCTGGTTGCGTCAGATGTGCCCTGACTCCCCACCAAGGGGTAAGTCCATCAGACCTTGCTGGTCTGCACCAAAGCTAATCTATTCTTTCTGCATGAGTTGCTGTTGCCAAGGCTTGTTGGGTTCAATCCAAAAACCGATACTGCAGCACTCAATATCCTTTGTGGGACAGCTGGAAACCAGCACCTGGTCATCATCAACGCCTCCTGGTCCTCATGGCTGAAGAGTCAAGCTTCACCTTCTTCACCTGAAATCACCCGACATCGGTGGGCATCCGCTCATCGCCTTCCTGGTCACTGGCAAGCGACCCAGACTCTGTCCCCTCTGCTTTCAGGTTCTTTACATCTCCAATCCATCCCTGGGTTCATCCGGACATTTTCCACTTGGTCGCCAGCAGCACTTTGCAGCAGCTCACCATTGAAATCGATGACGAAACCCAGCAAGAAAAGGCCCCTGTGCACCTGGCTTCCCTGGGTGAGGTAACTCGTGTACTCCAGTGCTCCCGTGGGTGTTGACTGTAGAACCTCCTAGTTCTAAAAAATTTTGCTCCAAGTCCTCTTCTAAGTTTCCTAATCTATAAATTTCCAACCGCGACTTTCCCAATAGAAGTTAATGGTGACTCGCGGCTGCGTTTAGACACTGCTTGCATCCCCCGTGGGTCCCCTCTGTTACTACCTTGGGTGGGTCCTGGTGGCCCCCAGTGGTTCTACAGGCTGTAGTACAGGCTGTAGGCCTTGTATCTATGTCAGTTGTGGTTCTTATACCACTTTCTTAATATATGGTTTGATACGCCCCCAGGGCTCACCGTATATTGTGCTAATTTACTGTGTGCTAATTACGTTTACTGAATGTACTTTTGCCACTAGCCTCATAAAGAGACTGGAGGGTTGTGTTTAGAATAAATACATATATTTTATATATATACCTGGTGTGGTTCTCCTTTCAGTTGGTCATTCATGAGATTATAGACTGGTAAAATACGCTGCTTTACATTCCTGAAGGCTGCTCTCCACAGCTACCACTAGGAAACCTTTCTATATAGGTTGTCTTTAAACCTACCATCAATAAGGGTCGTTTGGACTGGTGCAAGGTGCCCACTAGAATAGTGGACAGCATATGCCAGGCCAACTTCTCCTAGGCGGCGGCACTGTAGAATATGTGCGGGGGGCAGGGGTCCATAGGGGCTTCTGAGTGGGTTTTCTTCATTGTCGCTTTGATGTGTTTTACGGTGGCTGGGTTTCAGGACATGTGGCTAGGCTTGTTGGCGGAGGTGGGGAGGGGGGTGGTGAAGTCCGACGTCTGTTCGCAGAATTTGTGATAGAGGACCCTTATCTTCAGAGGGAAGTAGGAGCGGAGCTTGTCTCAGAGTTCGTGGGAAAGTGTGACGTCTATAGCTTCGCTCTGGGTTCTGTGAACTGCTTTATGATGTTGAACAGTTCCTTGGCATTGGTTGCGTTGGTCTGGACTTTGACTTTTATGAAGGTCTGTTTGGTTTCACTTATGTGCTGGTGGTATTCCTGTGGTTGTTCTGTGCTTCCGTGGTTTTCTGGTTTCCCCAGGTTTTCTCCAGGCATCTGCAGGAGCGTCTGGATTCTTGTAGTTCTGTGGTGAACAAGGTGGCCTTTGTAGGGCGATGTTTGGCGGGTTTGTGGAGGAATGCACGCTTGAGAGCGCAGCAGGAGATCCAGCGGTGAAGTTCTGTGGCTGCGGAGTTTGTGTTGGTTGTGGCGCTGGGGGTTTTTGGAGAAGGATGGTGTTGAGGGGTTCCCATGTGTCCTACTCCAGTTCCATTGTGGAGGGTGAGAGGCGGGCTTGAGTGCTGTGGTGGTGTCAAAGGTGAAATAGACACAGTGGTGGTCTGTCTAGAGGGGGTGGGTGGAGTGTCTGAAGCAGATGTTTGTATCTCCTGTGAAGATGGGGTAGAGGGTGTGTCCTGCTCTGTGTTTGAGCGTGTTGACTAGTTGCTTCAGTCTGAGGTTGCAGTGTATAATACAGGAAGACACACACCTTGGTTGTATATTTAGCACACTTTATCATGTGAGGAGTGCAGAGCCAACAGTTCACCTTCCACTGCTATTCAGCTGAGTTTCCTTCATGGCTTACATATATTGGAAGTACACAGTTGGTATGGTGTCACACCGGCCATGAATACTTTCAGATGAGCAGACCAGGACACCATCAAGCAAAGTAGTCAGGCATGTATATGAGTGTAGCATTGTATGTACTTTGCACAGTCCATGATAAGTGAACATCAGTTCAGACAAGTGAGAAGAGGCAAAAGGAGTATAGCATCTTGGTAAGAGTTCCTGTCACAGGATCTCATGTTAGTTGTAGTCATTTCTCTGTTGAATTACCAACACAAATGGGTATTGTTATATACCTGTTGGCAACATGCATTTGGGATGGACCATACATTTACATTTTTACATATATTAACAAAACAGCAATGGTGGCTGGGATTTTGGGTGCACACAACTTCCATATGAGTTGTAAATACACATCTAGTCCATACAAAACTTATCTGTATATCCTTTGATGTTCTGGAGGAGGAGGAGCCACCTAATCTTCCTCAACTCGAAGAAATCTAAACTGAATTAAAATATTCGTCTGAGCACTCAAAAAGTTTTGACGTCAAGTTCTTTATTCCAACATCCAATTTCGCCCTTGTTTTCGTATTCTCCATTTGACAACACGTATTTCATCTTTACTCTATAGGGGTAACATAAGACTTCACCGGGGCTCAATGCTTGTATATAACACTTCTTGCTCTAATGCGAGTATGCAGGGTCTGTACAAAATCATTGGTCCAATAGTCAAACGCAGGAGTATATTTACTCCATCATGTGCCAAAATCCAGTCTGTGATCTAATGGCTGTGTGTGGTACAGGATAAAATGTGTGAAGACAATGATCCAGAAGAGTGTTTGGTCTTTGGCCTATACACATAGGATGATAATTTTCTATTTATACACTTACAACCAGATTCCAACATGTGGTCTGTAATGAAGATTGATACATGTGATCTTATATGGAACACTGCACATTGACACTAACAAACCAACATCTTTGATTCTTTGTGGATTACATGTCTGGAAAGCAGATAGACAAGACAATAGCAATAGCAGTGTTTAGAGGTAACAGGACATCAAATTATTGTGTGAGTTACTGAAGTTTAACTTACCAGACTCTACTCTAGGTATTCCTGTCAAGTCCTCAGAATGCAGGATGGCCAAGACTTTCTACTCCTACAGAAAGAGTAGTAATGGGCCATTGGGGGGGCCACCAGACAGTCCTCTCCGCCTCCAGGTGGTACTTGGAGTCCAGGGTTCGCACCTTGAACCTCCGGTAGTGCCACCTCCTCCTACTTTCCTGCTGTGTGCGCAGGGTGATAAGAACAGTATTCACTCTATTGACTATCCTGTCCCACATTTCTGTCTTCCTACTGAGAGAAGTAAGTTGAACTTGGGATACAAATATGTCTGGCTCTACTCTAATGATTTCATCCACCATAGCTAACAACTCAACCTCTGTGAAAAATGGATTTTGGGGGGAGACATGACTATAAAGAAATAAGAGTGACAAAATAAAAGGTAACAAAACAAGGGATTTTGGTGAATTGGTAAAAGAAACATTTAAGGCATGGGGAGAATCCTAAATGGGATGATGGAAGACGAAAAAGGGCTGCCTTAGCTTACAATGACAGAGACGGTATATCCTGTCTTGTGTGATGCAAGCAAAGGATCCTATTCCGGGAGGGGGGTGTTTTCTAATGGGATTTGCAGGAGTGTCCACTTGGCAAAAGGACATCAGCTGTGTAGTTTTTCAAATCATCCGATGATAAATATAATGGTCCTTTTCTGCGAGAGTAGACCGCTGCTGGGTAACTAACACTAGTAGACCACCAATAACTCTGTTGTCATAAAAGGCTCAGCTGAAAAATGCAGCACTGACAGCGGCAGAGTATGCAATGTTGATGTTGATGTAGTCAGCGTTCAAGCTGCAAAGCACGTAGTACGGCTGTCGGATGACCACCAGCATAGCAGTCTCCTAGAGCCCATGATGGTTGTGCAGTCTGAACACCAAACTTGTAATCAGCCCCTTAGTGTTTTTTCAGAGGTGCATGATCTTTGATCACGAAGAAGCTGACATTTATTTGAATACTTTTTGGTGAGAAACATTTCCATAGGCCTATTGCAACTTAATGTGTTCCTGTAGCCAAATATGTGGTCAGCCCACTTCTTTTGGTATAAGACAGAGCAGGTAGTTGTTCTAAGCATGGTGCTTTGAGGGGGTCACCTTTATGGTTGGCATGGGTAGGGGCGACTCCTGCCTCCTTCCTAACCATTGGGGTACATGTTCCTGTGGGCAATCCTGTTTCCCTACTGCAAACAATCCTGCAGTGCCCTTCTCCCTCAAAATTCTAAATGGAGAAACCGTTCTCCCCTTGTGCTGAACTTGCATGCTTACTACAGGTGTGGCCAGGAAAGTGAGCAGTCCCATCCTATGTGGTCACTCACAACTGGCACTAGGGGGTAGCATTAATCCTACTGGGTTTAATCCCAGCCTGATGATGAGGACAAAGAATGGGCTTTTTAACAGTGGACCATTTCAGGTATCACCTAACAGAGCAGCCACCTTTGAAGTTTATTACTTCCTGGATTCACTCCAACTGGTCTTCCTGTCAGGGTAGGTAAGATACCTCCCCATATTTAGGCCATCCATCCTGCTGTGAGAGCAGTTTTAACACCTCATTCACAACTCACTCATGCTAAGTACAAGGTGGGCAGTAGCCGTGGACCTAAAGGGAATTAGCCTCCAACACATTCCATCATGGTAAAGGTAACTTTCTAAAAGTTACACTTTCCTTATATTTAATAAAAATCTGACTTTACCATTATATTGGATTTTTATTTAATATAAAACTTTGAATGGAAACTGTAGCTGGTACAGGTCACAGGCTATAGATTAATGTGTTCCTATGTGCCAGTTACAGCCTGATCAATAACAATTTTCTTTTGCCACTAGTTACCGGAGAATCATGTAATACCTAATGTCACACTCTCAAATAATATGCACCCTACTTTGTGGGTAATAAGGTGTACTTAGGGGTGACTTATTTAATATAGAAAATCATGTTATCTTATCTATCAAAAAGTGATTTTTACAGGAATGTGCAGCAGGATACACATGTATGTCTGAAGTTATGTTTTCCTTGCCACATTAGTGGATGGTAGTGCAGCAGTCCACAGGTGGCATGTAACGTTCTATGTTACAGGTGTGTATTCTGCACTATATACTATAGCCTTATAAGAAAGTTAAACAACTTGACATGCCTGATTATTCTTATTATTGTCAAATCTATAATACTTTAACACCACATGTTTTTAAGGAACTGAATTCCCTATAAACAAACATTGTGTGACAAGAGAATGAGGAAGGTCTCACTGCAGCTAATGCTTCTTCCATCAGATAGATGACTGGGCATCCCTGATTCAGAATGCTACTATTTCAAGCACAATTTTGGTGGGTAGCCAAATAGACAGCAGATCCTAAACCATCAGAGGCTTTGTTATAGGAGTACTAATGTTCACTCTGTTGCAAAAGCGTTCTGTCTTGCCAATGCAATAAAGCCCCACCTAGAGAGTTTCACCCCAATATACTGTGTATAGTTGGATTGATAATCTTCTGCATGTTATTTTGTTTTTGTCACCAGACTGATGACGTGTGTGGAAGTGATAAACATATCTGACCGAGAATGTAGGGTGTAAAGATGTCACTTTCAGTATCACTTAGGTTCCAGTTTTTTGTCTAAGCCCAAAGATTAGCCTTTGCCCTAGTGCTAAGTGCCCTTAGAATTGGTGGAAAGGACATATCTCAAGCCGGTTCCAAAACACAAATAAAGTCCCTCCGTGTAT
Source organism: Lissotriton vulgaris (assembly GCF_964263255.1). Classification (NCBI taxonomy): domain Eukaryota; kingdom Metazoa; phylum Chordata; class Amphibia; order Caudata; family Salamandridae; genus Lissotriton; species Lissotriton vulgaris. Next base: position 315,834,410 of record NC_141690.1, on the reverse strand, counting down.
ATTAGTGTGGTCAGGACTCTAGTGGAAATATTGGCCAGAGCATGTACAAAACCTCTGTAAAGGAAACATTCAGGGCATACAAGCCAACAAATAGCTTTGTTTTTAAATGTATTTTATCCTTGACCCACTCATAGCTACTGTCTGCCTGGATCTACTTTGATATCCAAGTATAGGAGTGGTACCCTGGGTATGATCCGTACCATTACCCCTTTCTTGCATATGTTGAGCACTTCGTGTGATATATGGGTCACCTCCACTGTTTTTGGATTTTCATCCCATCGTTCCGAGGGATGTGGATCTTCTGTAAAATGGCTATGTGGACACATCTGTGATTCAAATGTATATGGATCTTGTATCTTTTCTCTGGATGGCCCTATTTATGTCCAATTGTTATCTGTTGTTAACCAAAGTATGAGGTACAGGAGTGTGCTAAGATCATGCGTTCTACTATAAGCCCTATTACAATGTAAGCATTTTTAATATGGTAATGCATTTGAAATATTCTATCTCCCTCAGACCAGGATAGAGACACAGCTAAACATAATGTTTCCCCACCCATTACACCACCAAATGCCAGTTTCTTGACCTCAACTCTGAAAAACAATAATTCTTAAGAAGTCTACTGAACCTTAGGTTGGAGTAGAAATGAAGAGAAGAGGAGAGACATCTAGGCCAGCAGTTAGTCAGTTCATCTCACTGTTCTCTGACCTAAAGTACATCATCTATATTGGTTGTGCATCCATTCCTAACATTTCATTTAAATCATCTTCTTTGGGCAATTTGATATTTTTGGATAACAGCAAGTCACTGTATATGTTTATTTTCACATGCTGATCTTCCCAGACGAGAACAGTTTGCCTGCTTCCACCAGAGTCATTTTTAGGCCTTTTGATGTGTTGTATTCTAAAATAAGCTCTTGAGTCTGCTTTACCAGTTTATTCCCCAGTTATGCTGTGGGTGTCTACCATATCTTCAAGCTTGCTTGTTGTGAACTTGTAAGAGCTTCTGCCTTGCCAGCTGCCATCTCATTGTCGATGGGGATTTCCCTTATCTTGCAATGATTTTTCTTCTTGTATGATGTCCTTCTCTCCCCAGTGTGATCATCTTCGTTTAACGTTTGGTTGCTAGCATAATTATCTATCCAATCATTTGCTGTGACTGTATCAATGAAAAAGTGTGTCTCAACATGTAATATTATTTTCAGTGTAATTGGGAACATAAACTATATTTCAGACCCTGAAGTTTTATATTTGAATCAATTAAGTTGTTTCAGGCATTTTGTACTGTCAGGATGTAAAGAAATAGCCGTACATTCAGACGTCCAACCATTCTGCCACTGCGGTTCTTGCCACGGCAACGTTAAGTGCCCTGAGGGGATTCCTCCACAATGCATCAACAGAGGATGCTTGAGCATTCTCACCTGAAGCCATTTTAGATTTTCATAGTTCCACATATATATTATTGTGGCATAGACTGTATGGAGGAATTATATTTTGTTTTATATGTTTATGTGACGCGCATAATTCCAGCAAACTAATTAAAACAAATGCTGTTGAGTGTGCTGCATCACATTTGTCAATGCAGAGGGCCCAATTAAATTTGTTTTAATTATGTATTTGTTTACTTACATCTGCTTGGCCATATTCTGTAGTTTACTACCACCCCCCCTGCCCCTGCCTGCCCTGCCCAGCCCCTGCCTGCCCTGCCCCGCCCTGCCCCACAGCACTCCATCCACGAGCAGCTACTGGTTCATGCTATATAGGCTTAGACGCAATTTACATTACACTGGAGTAATCTCAGTAATTACACATTACCCTTGTGATGTGATATTACTGAAATTAGACAATTAGGCCCGCTTCAGTAATTAGGAGTAATTTAGGGCAAAACCCCTACCTCAGGAGCACAGGAAATATGATCTAAGAGGGAGAGATTGGCTACTGGTTAATGCTGTTCGTGTCCTCTGGCATCTAGTCCTATTTTCTTTGCACAAAATCCATCCTCTGGCCTATTTTGGGTGCATGGGTGCCTTTTGCACTAAGAAATTACACTAAGGGGCATATTACAATGTCGGGCGTACGCACAGTCACAGAACTAGGACCGACCGACCTCCGGCCAGCGCTCCCGGCCTCCTGATTTGGATGCGACTGAATACTGTGCGGTCGCATTCCGGCATGTCCCTGTGGAAGCATGTATCACGGCCATAAACTGGCTGTAGTATAGGCTCCCTTAGGGAAATTGGAGGTGGTGTTAATCCATGCACCCCGTGGCAGGCAACTAAAGGTGCACCTGAGGGACTGCACCTGCTGCAAAATCTGGTACTACAGCCCTAATGGCTTTGCCTGGCTTTACAAGGATTAAGGAGTAGACTCCTTGCAAACTACAGGTTAACAGAGCTCACCTGCTTCATCTCCACTAAGAGGTCTCCTCCTGAAGTGTTCCCAGTTGAGCATTAAAGGTTTGACCAGCTGCATTGTGGTAATTGTATACCCAACATCCTTAAGACCATCTCAGAGCTTCTAGAGCCTTGGATTGGTGTTTGGACACGTTGAACCCTCATGAGGAACTTTAGGAAGAAGTTCCAGAAGTTTGAAGAAGTTTGAACCAACTTTTAGAAAAAGCTCCATAAAGTGACCGACCCTACATCAAGAGTCAAGCCAACTTCGTTGAGCCGTGACGCGTCCCGGATTTCAGGTTTGTCCTGCTGTAAGCTACACGCTCAAGACTTCCAGGAGTAGACCAGGGGCTCCCGCTGGACTAAGCCGATAAAACTTCTGCAAATCCGACCTGCTGGAGAGGCTCGCTCTGCATCAAGAGAAAATCCTCCAGAAAAGTTTGTAAGTACAAAAGTAACATTTAGACCAAGGCCTTTTGCTTAGTGTATTTGAAAAGGGCTCCAATGCGGTCAGACTCAAAAGTTGACATTTTTCCGGGCAAGGATGATCAGGTGCCACAAACTAGCGCTACTGTTTTTAAGCACTAGAAACCTTTATTCTTTAATTGGATTAATGTCATTTTGGTGTCTATTTGTTCATAAAAATATAGGCTATTTTCATAAATTGGTGTTGGATTTTTATTGTGAATTATGTCTTACTTATTTAATGTACTGGTGTTTTTAAATGCTTTATACACCTGTTGAAGTTTAATCCTGCCTGCTTGTTGACAGCTACCAAAGGCTGATCAAGGGAATATTTTATTGAGACCCTGACTAAACCCTTTTATTGTGTTTGTGGCCTAATTACAGGTAGGTCCCAATTTAGCACTACTAATAAAGCACTTTCCAACACTCTTGCCAATCAGTCTGTAACCAGAGCCCATTTTCATTTGTGACAGGATGGTAATGCATTGGAGTAGTAAATATTGGTCAAAACTGGTTGTATTTACCTTGCTCCATCATATAAGACCCAAACAATTCTGAAACCATAGGTGGTGCATTACTATTTTTGGTTGTTCCCCATATTTTTGGCAGCTCAGCATTTAGCATTCAGGCATGAAATATTTTAGGAAATCTGACACCAGTATAACATAATTTTAAGCTTATGAGGAAAGTCATCCTTTATTGAAGAGGAAACCTTACACACATAATATTGTCATGCTACATCATCGGCATCCTCTCCCCACCCCGGTAGGTAGATACCACCAGGATAGACTTAACCTGCTCGAAGACTTGAGCGGAAGAAGGGAGTTCTTGAATAAGACTAACTGGACGAAGACAGGATCTAGATTTTTTTAAAATGTCTCAGTGTTTCCAGGTTGTTACCTTTCTTCAAAGGGACACCAGGTATTTGTGAAAACTATTTTGAATGGGTGTAATGAGGATAATGGCTTGAACTTGTTCTTCATCTGCCACCATGTGGCTGCTTAATTATGATAGCCAAAATACTCTGGGGCAATCTTCAGGGCATTTGGATGCCTTCTAAAATATCTGTGGCTTCTTACAGTCACTTTAATGAAATATTATTGAAGGTGTAGACTACCTTTAAGCCCAGATGATTCCTACCTGGCTCTGGATCCACCATTCAATAGACTCCCTAGACTTGTGGGGGATACCGCCTTCCTGGCCATGAAGGGGGTGTTGTCCTTCCTAGTCACAGATTTCACAAAAGGTAGACCACGTTTGGTTACCCACATGTTTACCGCTCTGGTCCACAATACCAATGTAATGAATTATATGGGTGGGATTTCCTCTTCCATATAGGATGGCTTTCCCCGTAAGCATGGAAGAAGTCCCCATAAACTTTGGTTTCCAGCATGTTCATAGAACTGTTAGTTAAAAAGATTGAGCGTTTGTTCTCTTTCGCTTTCAATATTTTGACCAAACCCTTTTATGTGATTTGATTCATTCTTTGGAAGGGCGTATAGTGGCCTACCCTCCTTCTCCTCTCTCTTTATGTGGTTTGGACATCAGTGTGCATTCACATTACTCACATCTATGAGAAAAGTGTATGGCTTCAGGGAGTACCCCTGTAGTCTGGCTGCAACCTTATATTTACATATTAGGTAAGTCAGCCCCAAAAGGTTTCTTTCAAGACCACAGGTCTGGGGGCTTGATATGCAAAAATCTGAATTTTCCAGGAAAAGGCCTTCCTATAAATAAAACCATTATTGTATATCTTTGCCTGGGAAAGTAATAAAGAGATGTTTAAAGTGATTTCAATACCCTAATTTCATAGTGAAAGTATATTTTTGACCTTATTGTAAAGGTAACTTAAAGAAAATATACTTGAACCTGAAAGAAAACTGGTTTAGAAGCAGGTAAACTGTCAGTCCTTCTCCAGACCTTCAATACACTTCCTTGATAGGCTGTTAATGACCTTGCTCCAGGAAGACAATGGGGCATATCAACAAGCCCCTATTGCCACCACTGTGTCACTTATTCTGACGTTGTGGTGATGATACAGGCTTTGCCTTATTCACCAAGCAGCGTTAAGCTATAAAGCTTTACTTAGCATAAACGGGATGGACAATGGGTGTTGCGGAGGGCGTTTCACTGCAACACTCATTGATTTTTACACTTCACCATATTTACAAGGGCAGCGTAAATATGGAGCAACACCAAAATGAAGACCAGGAAAAACCATGTCTTAAATAGGCGCAACGAGGAGAAATGTTTCATTTCTCTACGTTTTTGCTGTTTCTATTTGTGCTACACTGTGCAGCACACAGATAAATGGCAAAAGGCCTTTGTTTGTTTATGTGCAGGAAGAGTCAACTTCCTTTTTTTTTTGTTGTCCTCATATGCCAAAACATATTCTCGAAGATCCTTCCCTTTCTACCAACCACTGATACCGAATGTAACCAGTAATGATCATATCCTCCGAAGATCTTATTGAAAGCACTTTTTGTAGATACCCATCCAAGATACTTCAATTCAGGTCCTCTAACTGACCACCATAGAACCGATCTTAGGGTACTTTTCAACTACAAAAAGGCATAATCATTGAACCGTATTCTTAAAGCTTAAAGCTTGTCCAGCCAAGAGATACATGGAGTCCAAAAATGCATTTTTTCTCTTCCAATTTGTACTATCTAATTTCAGTACTTAATTGAATTATTCCAATCCAAGTAAGTTGGTGCGGTATCTTTTATCCATAATTTACATGTTTCTGTTCGCGCTAATATAATTAAATAAAACAGCAACTTATTTGTCTCTGGTGAAAGGGATTCAAAATTCAAAGCGATACCAAAAAATACGAGTGAGGTACTGATTGTATATTTAACTCCAATATACTTTCCATACCTTCAGATACCGCACCCCAATACTTATGCAAGGCAGGACATGTTACAAACATATGGAGATCGGCTGCTTTTTCCATCTTACATTTAGGACAACAGGGAACAGTCTCCTTCGAGAATTTAGCAAGTTTAGCGGGAGACCAATATACTCTGTGAAGAGAGAAAAAATTATTGCTCTTTAAATTGGTGGGAGAGACTGTGGTATGTATTATGTCAAAAGATACTTGCCATAACTTCTCCAGATCGACGTCCAGAATATGTTCTCCACATAGATGAGATGGTAAAATGAAATCGCCATCATCTGCTTCTAAGATGGCCCAGTACAGGGTTGCTGTCTTTATCTTCCCGCTACTTCCTTGAAGCAGATCCTCATACGGTGCTTGGAGTTCAGAAGAGTCAACTTCCTGCACATAAACAAACAATCAATGAAAAACAAATGTTTGCACCTTCTATGTGTGCCGCATTAGGTAGCACACATAGAAGTTTCAAAATGTGATTTCAGATTGTTTATGTGCTGGAAGGTGACTCTTCCTGCACATTAACAATAAAAAGCCTTTTGCCATTTTGCCTTTTATATGTGTGCTGCGCAATGCACAATATTCCTCTACAATGCAGGCACCTTTGCACTATGGTGCAAGTGTGTCTGCATTGGTGCAAGGCAGCTACAATTAGTGCCAGTGCAGGGGGAAACGCAGGGCTGCACCGTATCCATTTTGAAAGTGGCGGAGTGTGACTTTAAGCCAAGGTGGCTTTTACAGTGCTTGTAGATGCAAGCTGGGGCTTGAGGAAACATCTACTATTCATTCCCAGGGGTCTCCCGGACTTTTTGGCTTCAACCCTAGCAGGCATGTGAACCAAGTTTACCCTTCACAGATGGGTAGGTACCTCATTACTGTAAAGGAGGGGATAGGGCAAAGACCTGAAGATTTTTCAGATGAAGGATTTTGGGAATCATTTTGTTTTAGGATTCATTGAAAGGTTTACTGTAAAAAAAAAAGTTTAGAATGCGACAAAAGGACATTGCAATTTGCAGAAAATAAAGGTTAATTGTGAATAATTTCTACACTCACTAGCTCATGCACATAATACGACGTGTACCTCCTCGCACACCCTTAGAACACTATTGGACATTTTACATCTACAAAGCAGAATCTAAGAAGAAGAATCTCCATAAGTGTAGGAAAAATGACAAGTGGTCGGCCACCTGTTTGCCTTCCAAGAGGGAAAACCCTCAACAGGTTAGAATTGATGCACTGAAACATTTTCAGCAGATCCTCATAATAAAGGTATCCAGCCTCACAGTGTGCTGCTCATTCACAGCTTCCAGCATGGATCCACTGTTGGATTCTGAGAACAAAAAAAGCCTAATTTAGACTTTGGCTGACAGGTACTCAATCACAAATATTACTTATATACCATCTACTTATTTCAAGTGCTTTATATCACAATGCACTTACAATAAGGCAGGGGGTATATTTGTCGCATTTGTGACGGAGTACCCACCTCCAAATCTCTGCCATGTCTTTAGTCTGAATGTGAAACAAACTCGTAGCACCCTATGGCACTTATTGGCTTAATCTAAAAACTATGAATTAATATTACTAATAGACGAAGACAAACTAGTTCTTTGTTGCATTTGCTGTAAAAGCAACTTCTTATATTCGACAACATGGTAAACTTGGAAATCGTGACCAAGTAGGCAGTGATACACTGTTTCCTTCTTAGAAGAAACTGTTATTTGCTGACATGAATAGAATAAAAGCCGAAGCCCTTTAAGAGAAAATTAACGGTACAAATTCTATGAGCAATGATGAAGTACAAACAACTGACTGAAAGAAAAAAAAGATAAAACAATTATTTTGGGGATGGAAATGGGAGTGACTGGAGAACACAGCCCAAGGAAAAGATGCAAAATGTCTTGAGACTAGTTGGCCTTATGCCTAGAATCAATTGACAAAACAACATAGATAATGATACTCTTTGAACTTGAAACCTCATTTATGAGGAATTGGCATAGGACAGTGCCGCAAGTCTTCTTGCTCTGATACCCTATGGCAATGTGAAAGGGCAGGAATGCACCGCATTTATGAAATAAGGTTCATTTCCGTCCTATCCCCTGTGCTGGCGCACATTTTGTTGCCAACATAGGCACCCCCTCCTCTGTTGCAGGCAGGATTTGTTTTGTGCAGGAAGGTGCCCCTTACTGCACAAAATGAATCCTCAGAGGTGCTTTACTCTTTCGATGTGTGCTGCTGAATGCACCACTCATGGAAAGAGGTAAATACAAGGAGAAATAAAAAAATGGCCTCCTCATGGCTCCTGCCCTGGGGAGGCGTAAAGTTTTGGAGCTGCCCCAGGTTTACGTAATAAAGTAAATCTGAGACAGCATCAAAATCCATGGGTGCTGAATGAGACAACCCACCTCAACGCCTATGGACATAATTGTCAAATAAAGGAGTCTACGATAGCTAAGCCAACATTTCAGATAGCCTTGTGTATCAATGTCTTGATCGAGGACCTTCAAAAAGTCACCAAAGTCATCTTGCAGAATGGAGGAAGATGGATTCTAGTTCTGATAAGTCATTGTTCCTACTTCGACGTGACATTGAACTGCCATGTCTCCTGTACAAAATGGAAATGTTTGTCAAATACCTAGGATCAGAAAAAGACAAATAAAACAGTAGGGTGTGTGACTCATAATGGAAACAGGCTGGTAAACAGAATGTACATGTGGGCGCTGTTCAGGAGAAAACCAAACACTGTTCGCAGTTAGGGAGCTCACTCTCAGCAAACAGAATATAGCAGCATCACACACTTCAGTCCATCAGTAGAAACCGCAAAAGGCATCATCCTGAAATGTTCAGTTCACTAAGAAAAGGTATGAGAAAGCAACTCCAAACTATTCTCCAGGTGAAAACGTGTTCATTACTTCCATATACCAAATATGTATGTGCCTCAACATTGATCATATCAGTGAATTTAGCCCAAATTCAAACTGTCAAACATCCACCCTGGATATAAGAAAGAACAGAACTTTAAGCTAGATGTATGTTTAGGTAGGTCGCAACTGATGGGTGCACATTGCGTCATTGTGAAATAACCACCCTGAGGAATACCAGTTGGACAAGTGGCAATTTGTGCCCTTGTGTGATGGGCTACAAACACAGGGTTGTTGGTCTGCAAGGTGCAACAGACCGCCATTCCTGCATCACATTCATAAATGGGAAAAATGATTTTGCATCCTGCCTATTTCCCTTAAATGTACATTTTGTGCCTTAAAAAAATGTTTCCCATGATTACCAAAAAGGAAATCTGCCCTGTGAACACAGCCTCCGCTTTTTGAATGAAATAACATCTCAGTTCGCTTGTCAACATCTGGTGATTGTTTTTTCACTGCGATTGCAGCCACAAACCATTGGTATAGTATTGAGAATGTGAACAATTGGGTTTTTTTTTTTTTATTCTTTTTATTGAAGTTGTATTCAGGTTTTATGCAGCATAGATTGAAAAACACAGAAAATCACAGCAAAGTAAAAATTACATTTGGTTTCAACTTAACGTAATGTCAAACCAATTTACTCAAAATAACATCCCCAGATTTGATCAAATTTTCTAATGCCCCCAACTCTTTGAGCATATAACAATTCGCTTTTCTTAACCCTTTTCATTTTTTCCAGCCATTCCTGCAGCGTCGGGATATAGGTTGAAAGCCAATTCTGCAATAGTAAGGATCTAGCCACGGCCATTATAATATAAATCAATTTTGCCAAGTGACTTGAAAATGTACAATCAGGATCATAACCAAATAGTAACATTGTTGCATTACATGGGACTGATAACATACAATAAGTTTTTAAAAAACCAATAAATTCTTCCCAGAAATGCTTAATTTTAGGACAAAACACTATAATGTGTGACCAATTGGCTTGTTCGCAATTGCAATGTCTAAAACAGAAAGCAGATGCATTATTATACATTTTAGCAATTATTGCTGGCGTACGATATAATAGCCATTTGCTAAAATACAACATCCGGCGCCAATTGGCACCACGCAGTACACAGAAATTAAACTGATTAATAGTTTTCCATATTTCCGGTGACAATATTAAATTTTCCTGAGTGTACCATTTGCGGATAGCTTTATCAGTCAACTCTACCTCCCGACTTTGAATCAGACACTGTTTCCATGCTCCAGGTTTCTTCTCCAAGTTATTAACAAACAGATCTAAAACAAGAGTAGAAGTATAATTCGAAATGGTACCGGGATCTAATTGTGCCAACATAGGATAAATTAAATTAGAATAGGAACCAATTAGCAAAAAATTGCCAACAATTCGACCTGACATCTCGTTAACAGAGAGCCAAGTCCCGCTGACCAAAAAGTCTGCTAATGTTCTGAACCCGGCCCGGCCCCAATTTTCTATAACAATGGGATCGATTTTAATCTTTAAAAAGGAAAACACTCCAATTAAGGGAGTTAGTAAATGAAAGGGTGGAAGTGAATATCTCTTAAGCATTGCATTACGTCGTTTAAAAAACCAATTTAGGATTTTATACCACACAAATTTGGGAGATTTCAGTACGAACAAAGGGGATGGAATTTGAATTTCTGAACATATCAAATCAAAGAAAAAATTTATAAAACAACTAGTTGCCGCATTCCTGTTCTTAAATCTCTCTAAATACTGTGCAAAATAAGCAAAGTAATAATCTTTCAAATTTGGAAAGGAAAGACCACCATAGTCGGTTTCTGCAGTTAATGTCCGTATATCTAATCTGGGTGTTTTTTTTGCCCAAATAAATTTGGAAAACATAGATTCTATTTTGGAAAAAAAAGTACCCGGCAAATAGACTGGAATTGATGCAAACAAAAAATTAAAAAGAGGAAGGATTGACATTTTAATTAAATTGATGCGACCGAGAATAGTCAAAGGCAAAGGGTCCCAGCAAGCAAACATTGATTGAACTTTTTTTATTAATGGTATGAAATTGAGTGTATATAAATCCAAGATATTGGAAGAGAACAAAATTCCCAGATATCTTTTCGGTTTTGAATTAATACAGCCTTGTAAATCTTTGTGTAAAACTGGGTCCGCACCCCCACAAACCAATATTTCTGTCTTTTTTTTATTAATTCGGTAACCTCCTAGAGATTCAAACTCTTCAAAAATTTGAAAAATATGGGTCTGTGATTCCAAGTCCGGTTTAATAAGTAACATAATATCATCTGCGTAGAGTTTGATTTTAGCCATGGAGGTAACTGGAGATTTAATCTGAAAACAATTCCTGATAGCAATAGTTAATGGTTCAATAAAGAAAGCAAAAAGAATGGGTGATAAAGGGCAGCCTTGCCTAGTGCCACGTTGTACTAAAATTGAGCCTGCTAATGATTTATTAATAATTATGTTTGCTCTAGCACCAACATACAAATTCTTTATCAAATTGATGATGCATTGAGAAATGGCAAACTTAGATAAAATAAGGAAAAGAGTGTCCCATACCACCAAATCAAAAGCTTTTTCTGCATCTAAAAGTAATACAAAGGCCTGCATCTCACGTGCTTCAAAATAATCTAATGCTTCAACTAAAAAGTGTGTGTTAGTAAATAATTGTCTACCTATTATAAAACCGTTTTGATCTGGATGAATCAAGTCCGCCGCATGATAATTAAGGCGGAGTGAAAGCATCTTAGTAGTTATTTTATAATCGGAATTTAATAAAGTAATTGGCCTGTATGAATTCGGATCTTTGGATTCTTTCCCTTTTTTTAAAAAAACTAATGACTGTACCTTCATGGAAGGATTCCGGGACTTGCCCTCCTTCCAGCATTGAGTTCAACAATAACAAAAATAAGTCACTGAAGGAACTAAAGAAAACTTTAAAGAATTCTGACGGGAAGCCGTCGGGACCGCAAGCCTTGCCTAATGGAAGGTTTTTAACAACTTCTTCCAATTCAGTTTTAGAAAAAGGTCTTTGCATATGCCTCTGATCTTCGAGGGATAGACTTGGAATTTCATGTCGGCCTAAAAACTCTGATAATTTTTGGTGATCGAAAATATGTTTTACAGAGTAAATACTCTCGTAATGTTTAAGCATGATATTATTTATTTCAGCCTGATCAAATGTATCGAAATGAGTAAGAGGGTCTTTTGAGGAATGAATCAAATTTGAAGCCGCCTGTTCTTTTACTTGCCAGGCTAGAAATTTCCCTGAAAAGTTACTCTCTTCGTACACTTTTTGTGATTGTTTCTGAAACACCAATTCACTTTGCACATAATAATGAGCGCTAAGCGCTTGTTTAGCTTCCCTCAATTGAATTACAACTGCATAATTTGGTTGATGTTGATAGCTTAATGTTAAATCCTGAATTTTTTTAAGCAAAGAATTCCTTTTATTTTTTACAACGCACCACTCAGCCGCATCCTTACTAATAAGAACCCCCCGTAAAAAAGCCTTTAACGAATCCCAGATAACATGAAGAGGGGCCGTGCCTATATTTCGGTTAATGTACTCTGCTATCTCCACCTTTAATGCTGATATCCAGTTCAAATTCTGTAAATACATTTTATTAAACATCCATCTTTTCGAGACCTTAGTAGTCTCCGCATAGTCAAAATTAATCACTATCATAGCATGGTCTGAAAAGCCTTTTGTGGTAAAATCTCTGTGAACTAAATTTAAGCTGTCTAGATGTTAGAAAAAAGTCTATACGAGATGAGGATTTAAACCTTCCTGACCAGCAGGTATACTCCATTTTCAGAGGGTTTCTCACACGCCATGGGTCACATAGACCAAATAAAGATATATAATTTAGGATGGTCTTAAGGGATCTAGGCTTAGACTGCCTCTTAAGAGATGATGTGGAGTCTAAATTAGGGTTCATTAGTATGTTAAAATCGCCACCTATAATGATATCTCCACCGACCAATAGAAGAGATTGAAACAGAGCATCGTAAATCTGGGGATTATCCTCTATAGGGGCATATAAGCAAGCAAAAGTAATCAAGGAGTGATGATTTTTAACTTTACATGAAACCCAACACCAACGACCTGAAGAATCATTTTCAGTCTGAACTATCTCAATCTCTAAATTTTTATTTATAAATAGAGCAACACCTCGTTGTGAATCCATGGCGCACGAAAACCCCAGAAAAGAAGCCCACGTTTTAAACATTTTGAAATCCTATATTTTAGCAACAGCTATATGAGTCTCCTGTAACATGATCACTGTAGGATTTTCAGTTCTAATCCAGGACTCTATTGCATGCATTTTTCTGGCGTTATTTAGACCATTCACATTAAAGGATATCAGTTTCAACCCCGTCCTAAGCGACATGGAGCATAATTAAATGCACAAAGAAATACAAAAGTTTTAATCTCAAAAAACTTAATTTACGCATATATATGCAAAAATGCCTACCAGAGTACCAAAAATGCAAGATCTTACCACATTCAAATCCACTGAAAACAACCTCACTTTTTCCATTTTTCCCCTCCCCCCCTTCACCCATGGCCCTCCTCCTAATACTCTCCCCCACGCTCGCCACCGGGTCTTCCCCCCAACCATAGAGGTGTCTTGGAATAACATCCCGTTTCCTGCCCAGCCCTCCCCCTCCCGCTCCCTCACCCCTCCACCAAATCCACCATATCTGTAACCATAGTATAGCCATCGTTTTAAAAAAAGAAAGAAAGAAAAGAGAAAAAACCTGAGAAAAATATAAGCAAAAGTATGCTAGGAAATCATAGAGTTTGCCTACAACATCTATCCGGATGACATGTGGCTAAGCAAATCGTTGGCTTCATCAATATCTGTTAGCAAGTGTAATTTGCCTTTAATCAACACCTTTAATTTCGACTGTTGTGCTATAGAGGCCTGTGCCCCTTTAGCTTTAAACAGGTGCAAAAGTTTCACAAACTCTTTTCTGCGCTTCGCAGCGGCAGCAGACAAATCGGAAAAAATCTGGCATTTTGAAGTAGCATTTGCTGCGAACTGACCCTGTTTAATGGCTCTTGTCAGAATTGTCTCTTTAACCCGAAAGTCAGCGTAATTAACCAAAATAGTACGGGGAAAAGGGGAGTTCGGAAATGGCTGAGCGGGCACACGATGAGCTCGGGTGATTGTCAAATCACCTTTAAATTCCGGAATGACTTCGTGTGATATAAAAGAAGTGACCCACTGAACCATGTCCGAGCCCTCAATTTTCTCCGGGACCCCTACTATTCGCAGATTTGATCTACGATTGTAATTCTCCAACTCATCAAGCTTGGATTCCAAGGTCTTAGACGATTTATAAACGTCCTTGACGTCCTTTTGAAGTTTGGGGATTTCATCCTCTAGGCTTGAAATTCTGGCTTCAGCCTCCTGAAGACGAGGTGGGAAAGAAGTGACAATATCCTCAATTCTGTCCAAACGATTTTGAATTCCAGCAAGTTCTGCTTTTTGAGACTGTTGAGACTGTTTCACTTCACGAATCTCATCCAAAATTACCGCTCAAGGCCGGCCGCTACGGTGGAGTTCCACGCCTCCACGTAGCACCTGAACGCTCCTGCCTCCTTGCTCCTCCCCCTACCATGAACGCGAGCACAATGGTGATGGTGGCGGCGTCTATCTGAAGCAGATGCTGGGCCGGCGTTTTATCCGGAATCGAATGCCGCCCGGTCACTTGAATGCCTGATAGCGGTCCTCGTGTTGCTCCGCTGTCAACTTTACCGTGAATGATCCAAGGAGGCGCATTGAAGCAGAACAGGCGCGTCTTTTGACTGACACGGGTGAGCAGGATCCGAGTGCCTGGTTTGGGGGGCTGCTGCTGCAGGGGGCTACAATATCGGTTCCACCGGCTCCAGCATCATTTCTGTGTCATTACACCGGTGCACGGTGTGAGGTGGATTTTGAGATCTGGTATGCTGGTATGCGCTGAATGGATTCTGGTAGGCATTGACTCTATTGACTAAAGCAATTTGAAAAGCGTTTCTTACCCAGCAGTCACATTGTGCAGTGTCTGAATACTACATGCTGCATACAGGACTACATCTTCCATATTGCCCTGCTTCCCTGAAAATCTCGTGGCCACACTCTATTGCTTTGTTCCTATGCGAGAGTGTCTCTATTGTGTGACCCCCCCCATTTTGATAAACTTCTGGAATAACTGCAGTCGTTGATGGGCAAACTAACAAAAGTGCGTGCTAAGGCGAGAGCCCGACGGCTTAAGGCTACAGAAGAGGCCGCATCTGAAAAGACAACTGACCTGATGGAAAGCAGGGCGGAGATTTCTTTGGTGAGCTCCGAGGGGGAGACTGAGGCAATTATAGAGTCCCCTGATATTCCTGATACTTTTGGGAACGCTCGCCCATTTGAGACTCTTCAAACTGACTCTGATTCCGTGCCTGTAGTAGATACTAGTGCACAGCTGAAGGCGTTGTCTACTAACAAACCTTTAAGACAATTTCCATTGTTCGAGCCTAGAAATAACTCGCCCGTGTCGAGCAGTTCTGTTATCGCCCAGCCTATTCCAGGTTCAGTCTGCGCTCAAGATCTAAGTACAGCTCATGCTGCAATAGTAGTCACTAACTCGAATGATGGAGCTGATAGTCAGGTGGTTCAAGACGCAAGTCATGGAATACAAGTTGGGGAGGAACAAACGGGTTTGACGAGCCCTACCCTGTCTTTGAATACTGAGACTAACCAGACAACAGGCTTAAATACAATGCAATTGTCAGTCAAGGTGAACAATTGGGTTGTTGGTTAAGTGGGGTGAAACCAAGCAACTCAAGCAACATCCAGAATGCTTTCCAGGGTGAATCACACAAATGCCACAAAATGAATCTGTGCGGAATCCTCTAGTAGCATGGCACAAAAGCAATCGTGCTTAACATAGAGGCAATTGTAAAGTATTATGCAACACACAAACAGTAGTAGAGTGAAAACACAACACCAATTTAGAACAATAGAGTAAAATGTAAAACATTTTTTTACGCCAAAACTAAAATTAGCCAATCAATAGAACTGAAGACATGTAATTCCAATGATTTAGGGTAAGTAAAGCACCTAAAAGCACAAATCACCAAATCGCGGTTATCTGGTTGTGTGATGTTTGGTCAACTGTGAAGGATCATGGGCCGGATGCAGGGACCAGGTTAGTCCCACTGAAAATGTTACATTATAAAGTCCAGAAGAGTAGTTCCATTCACAGTGTAGGAGGCCGTGAGGAGCAGGGAGAGCATCGTGGAACGTCATTGTTGTAGTGCAAAAAAGCAGGGGTGGTGTCCCAGATGATGTTTGCTGTAGATTGAAGATCCGGTCAAACCTTGGAGTCAGTCATTGTTGTAGATTCACCTTGACTGTAACAGCGGGTGGTCAATGCTTTATTGTGAAATGCAGATCTCACTTTGTTGGTCTTCGCTACATCATGAAGAGTAGGGTTCACTGGAAGTGATCTGAGCGGTGGGCACAGGTGGCAAAATCTTGACCCGAATAGGCATGTTTGCGAGCATGAGCCAAACCTCAGGACTTCTTTTATTCAAGGAGTAGCTCAACTGATGCCACACCACGGGTCCACAACCTCTGAGGCACCTTTTGAGAGTCAGGGACACACTCCAGTAAAGGCCAACAGAGCTCAGGCAGGTCCCTCTGCAGGTCAATGCAGGTTCATTTACAGCAGAACAGCTACAAAGAGGACTCCGAAGCATGTTGTGTCTCTGTAGTTCAGAACAGGAGTCACTCAGCTTACCCTGGCAATCACTTCAGCCCAGGATGAAGGGTGCATGTCCAGTCTTCCTTTTCAGACAGAAGACAGGCCTCAAGCAGCAGGGCTGTCATCTGGCAGAAGAGCAGTCCTCCTTATGTAGGGCCCACAGGTCTAGGAGTGCATCGAAGAGGGGGTCTGAGGGTCCCATTTTCATACCTGAAGCAAGCTTTGAAGTGGGAGTAGCTTAGGAAGTTTTCCTCCAATAGAGGTGTCTGGAATTTCCTGCCTTCTTGCCCTGGTCTGCTGTCACAATAGACTAGTATGAAGTTCTTTGTGTGTATGCTGAAGCAGGTTCTTTGAAGCGCAAGTAAGGTTGTGCACAGCTCCACCTTCCCCATCCTGCCTTGGATGGCTCATCTGGCCATCACTTAGCCCTTCTATTGTGCACTGTCTGGGATGAATACACACAGTCCAACTAGACCTAGTCATGTGGCCCAGAAAACAGGCTGTATGCACCAATTGGTTAGGACAAAAGTGCTGTAAATTACAATTTCTCAAACACCAAATATGACAGTCCTACCTGGCTCCCAAAACAAAATTTACCACATATTAAATGAACTAAGGTAATCCAATGTTATCCTATGAGGGAGGCAGGTCTTGCTATAAGGAAAAATTTAATTGGAGCGCTTCGCACTACCAGGACATGTAAAATGTAAGAGTATATGCCCAAATCTTTAAATTCAACACACCCTGTCTTATGTTTAGGGCCTACCCTATGTGTGACATATGTAGTAGAAAAGGAAGGTTTATGCGTGGCAAAATCATTATGTTAGCCACGCTAAAATGGCAGCTTAAAACTGTGCAAACATGCTGCAGTGTCAGGCCAGAGACATGTTTATAAGGGATACTTAAGTGGGTGGCACAACAAGTCCTGCAGGCCAACTAGTAACATTTAATTTACAAGCCCGGTGTATCTTTAGTTAGTTGAGACTTATAAGTAAATTAAATGTGCCAAATGGTTGTAAAATAATTTTGCCATGTTTAAAGTTGAGAGCACATGTTATTTGACATGGGCTAGTGGTGGGGAAGCAGACGAAACTGAATTGAGCAAAACAGAAGTAGTGAAGGCAAAACGTTTGGGGTTGTCCCTGCAGAAGCAGTCAGTTCCAACAGCGAACCACAATTAGGAGTGATAGCCTCATTCCTGTCTGCTCTCTGCAGCTTTTATGAATGAGTTACAGAAGTCCTCTTTCAACTCACAAAAAAGGATTTATACATGCAAAAACACCAGCGTGCAGCTGCAAATCCAGTGATCTTGTGAATGAGCATTTAAGTCCACTAACCCCTTTGTTCATGGGGACCCTAGTTTTTATCTATCAAGTATTGCCAACACATAAGGGGTGAAGATCGGCATTACAAGACTATATTTACTGCACACAAATTAAATCTAGGTCACAAGATAGATCTCTTGTGCAATGGCCTGACTCGGAAAACTATTCCACAACTCTTTTTACAATGAGCAAGTGACAGTCGGTAAGAAATAGGGTTCTTAGAATAATACTAAAGCCCAGAATTTCAAAATCTTGGCATTTGCACAGGTGAGAGGAAACGTGATGCAAATGGCTGCAGTGGTTTACATTCTAGCAGAAACGGTGTTTTGCACTGAAAACATGGGGCCTCAATTATGAGGCTGTGCGTCACTTTTACGGCGCTGGTGCGTTGTGACGCACCAGTGGCGTAAAAAATGTGCCTTGTTGCGCCATATTTACAAAGTTACGCATCTAGGTAGATGCGTCACTTTGTAAAGCCTTGCGCCACATTATACATGTGCCAGGTATAATGTATGCAAGGGGGCGTATTGATGCAAGGAAGGGTCGTAGAAGTGACGCGTCACAGCAGGCGTAAGACTGATGAAGGCCCTTTTACATGGGGCTTGCCCCATGTGAAAGGACGCATTGCTGGAGTTGTGTCACTTTTGTGACACACTCCAGCAATGCTTCACTTTTGCGCCTACAGATACGTCAGAAATACTGACATATCGCAAGGAGTGCGCACTGAGAAGTGACGCATCGCTGCTTTCACGCAGCGATGTGTCATTTCTCATGAATGAGGCCCCTGGCTTTTTCACATCGCTAAAATAAGTTTACTTTAATGAAGCATTTTGGGGGGCGGAACACCACAAACAACTATAGTTATCTACTAACATACCGTGTCCGGACTTTGCATCAAAACCAAAGACTAGTGAAAGCAGGCGCAAACAAAGGGGACTGCATTGGATTCCCCCAGAAACTGATGCATTGCTTGTGTACTGCAATGCGCATCACACATCTAACGTGTCTGACCCCTGTGTGGTTGTCTATGCACAAATATTGGTATTGGGACGGTATGTTTCCAGTCTAAGACTTGCTCTGGAGATGTCCGAGCTTAGCAGCCTGTTTATGCACAGGAGCAGGTGGCGACACCAGCAGCAGGTCAATCTTAGGCCCAAGTCACTAACTGCAGTTTGGAATTTGTAAAGTAACTCTGATGCACTAACTCTAAGAAGTTCTGCCACAGACGAACCTATTGACACTATGAAGTTTCTAAAGTGTTTGGTGTCTTCATAAAAAATCAGATGCAATAGATAAATAACATGACTAACACAACTCTGAGACAACTGTGGCATTACCACAAATCTCCTTCGTAATGGATCGGTTTGAAGAGACCGTGATTGCTGTTTCTCCTGTGTAGTAAATTAATTCCGGATATCCACCATTCCCGTCTTATTCTTCCTCCTTCATTCCTTACTAATTCAACACTTTTAGGCAAATTATTTGCTACAAGACGAAGGTAGGTGAATAAAAATTAAATAAATAAATAAATAAATAAATAAATAAATAAATAAATAAATAAGAGACTAAATGATAACTCTGTCCATCTCAGTATTTGTCCTCTGAAACCCACAAAAGAAAACAAATATAATTAGTACATCTATATTCCATATTCATTACTCTGCGCCTTTCTCCCCAGTGGCCAATACACATAGATTAACTGTATTTAGCTAAGTCACGGTGACATGAATACAATGTGCATCGTTAATTATTCAATTTGAAGCATGACACAAAATGTTTTGAGTACAATCAAGCAGAAAGTATGGCTGGACAAATAGAATGAGCAGTATAATTAGCAATGTCTGCAAAGGTGCATATTAATTAGCTTTCTTACAGTTTTTTTTTCGAGTCAAACATATTGGCCACATTGAAGACCTATTTTTATTTTGTGTGAGAGGTATAATATCACAGCTATATGTGTGGCGATGTATGTGTTTTTTCAATCCTAAAATCCTAAACTAATTATGCACATTGTCAAATATTGTCCAATGACTAAATAATAGTTTTTGCACAGTAACTTGTAAATGAACAATTTAAATGTTTACCCGGAAAAAACAATAATATCCGCGTGCAAGATGATAGGAAAGAAAGAAATGCAAAATTGACATTTTAGGTAACAGGTGCAGCAATGTGCTCAGCTGGAGGAATTAACCTTCTCCCCACTGATGATGTTGTATTTCGACGCAGGTGTAGGGTGGATGCAATTTACCTCTGGTTTCCCTGCTATGCACATAGCCACTGATGTTTTATTCAATCAATTACCACCTCCTGCCTTGCCAAAGCTGGAAGTCTTTGTATGACAGCTTAGTGGGCATTACAGTTGTCATCCCTTAGAGTAAGCTGGAAAGCTGGATTCAAGAGTATGTGGCTACATCAGTAGAAACTCTCAAATGACTCATGTTAATGCCTTGTTTCTTTTACGACACCTACTTTCCGGAGAATCCTGCTGGGAATTCAGCCTCTTTAAGGATAATGCCTACTCCTTTACCTAAGAGATGGACTGAGTCACCCTCCATATTCTTCTGACATAAAAGAGAGGAGGATTTCAGCATGAACTTCACACTGGCTGATGTCATTGAAGAGCACCAGTCCCACCTTAAACTTTCCTGCATATACATAATATTACGTGCTATGTGACCACTGTCCTAAGGACTTGTGCCTCTCACTGTTTTTCCTGTATTGAAGACATATTATTTTGATGTTTCTTTTAATCATGAGAGTGCACTTTACTTTCATATGAGTACAGCTAATGTAATATCAGTTTATTCAAGCAGAACACGGGTTTGTTCATATCTGCTGTTTATTCAGATGTCATGATTATGAAGACACTCTCACGTTCTTCGGACAAACTGTCTACGTATCGGACATTCTCATTTCTCCATGATCGTCATATGAAGGATGCTTCGTAGTTAGGGTACTAAACAGATACAACTTACTAGTCATTATCACCAATCCAGAATCCATGTCTACAGATTATGGTCAATTCTCCACTCTAGTCCCACAAAACACAACCTTGGAGTATAGGGGTTATACCTTCCTACCCACCTGAGTGCCCAAAATTCCACAACGACTAGCTATAGTGTCTCATTCAGTCTCCTCCATAATCACGAAGCTACAAATGATTAGACAACCCAGGACATAACACTTCTGACTCTCTCAGGAATCGCGGTAGCAAGACATGCCCTTTCGCTCACTCACTCGTACTTGTCCACAATAAGGATTGTCAGAGTCACTGTACAGTTTAGGATGTGTATTTTAACTAGTGTGCTCTGTAATGCAGTATATGAGCCACTACCAGCAGCAAAATGCATAAACCTAAAACAGTTAGCATTGTTACAATACCATAGAATATAAAGGGGATGTCATCACATATATACAATGGAAAAATTACTATAAGGCCTAACCACCCTCCCCTTGGTAAACTGAAGTTTATTATATAAAGGAAGATCTCTGGGCTTTGTCAGCAGACCCTATACCTTAGAGACTAGATGGAAGGTTTACATCATAGGAACAGCATAGCTGTTCTCCAAGCAAAGGTCTCTCTCCAAGTGTCTGTAAACCACATGCATCCCGAAGTATCAAAGCAAGAATATCCAGCAGTGCAGCTGTGTTTAACATGTTTTGTGTAGGTGCTAGGGACTGACCAGAACAGAATAACAAGGGGCATGTTTATTGGCCTTGCACATCGTGTTCAGACTACACTTCAGGAACAGGCAGAGAATGCAGAAAGCAGACAGTTCTCATGTGAAAAGCACAAACATTCTTACAAAATAAAGTTATGTAGTTACGTGCGCAAAAGTAGCGTCATGGCAGCAGAGCTCTTGCTAACTTAGCAATGTCGACAATGACCCTAACAGCCATATAACAGAATCAGACAACATCCTTAATAAGTGGCAGGTAGGTCTGATACCTTGTTGAGGCACACATACACTTAAATGACCATTGAAGAACAAGCCACTGACCAGGGTCAAGGGCAGAGTTTTACATGTGGCCTCTGTTCACCCTTCAATATAGTAAACCCCAATATCCTCCTTGCCTGCCATGGGATAGGTTGTTGAGAACACCACTCCAATGGCTCTTGCTATTCCAGTCAATTTGTGCTGATTAGGGTAAATGGACTCTGGGGCTTTCTTTTACTTCGATAATGTAAGGTGTGGCGTGCCATAATTATCACTTCCACCCACACTCTTATTCAATACCTACATGGCACTATTCATTACTGTTCTTATCAATTACAACTTCTATCACCACCGATACCACAAGGCTCTTCAGGTCCAAGATACAAATGATCTGGAGACAATGAGCACTGTCTTTAAAATTTCCAGGAAAGGATGCTTCAAACTGTCTTGGTGTTCACAGATATATTGTAATTAGACTCCGGAGACACCCTTTACTGCCATTGTATTGGTTAGTATGTGAAGGTTTAATGCCTAATCATTTATCAAACATCTAAGAACACAATACTATGCTACCCATATTATCCTACGGTTTAACAACTCTCCGAAGGAGAGCTATTGCACATATTAATTTTAGAATTATAATACTTGAAAAATATATTTGGCTCAGGTGTAGCCTTTATTGTTCAAGCCCTGAATCATCAGATTTTTCAGCAGATTTGCCGTTCAAGAACACACAACACGTTTACAAATTTTGGTGAGCTGAGTATCCATACACTACCTCCCTTTTCCTGAAGAGAGGCACACTGACGCCTGCTGGAAGTTGATAAAATTAATTCATGTGGAAAGCTGCACAGGTAAAGAAAACCCAACGTGTTTCTCCTCTTGAGAGGCATGATCACGGTCTCTGCTTTTTTACTGGCCTTGTGATTTAACACTGCGGTCCGGTCATCTTCAAGAGTGCCATCACAAACAGGTGTGTCCTTTTTCGAAATCAGCAGCAGCATGCTATATATATATATATATATATATATATATATATATATATATATATATATATATATATATATATATATATATATATATATATATTCACTGAAAAAAACATACGTTATAGACCATATATAGTTAGGAATTAGCATTTACAAAACCTTAATTTACTCGCACAAAACCATAGAAATTCGAATATATAGTTAGTTGCAATAACTATATATCGCGCACCCGCAATCCATCATGACATGGTCAGTGACATCACTGATGACATCACTGATGACAACTCAAATGACATCACTGATGACATCACTGATGACATCATCCAGTGACTGTATGTTTCTGAGAAGTCAAAATATGTTTTACATATTGAAGAATGAGTGGATGTATAAGTATCTGGATGAAGGATTTAGTAGGTGCATGACTGACTGTATGAGAGAGTGATTAAATGTGTCTCACTGAGTGCATGGGTTAGTGACTAAACTGTCTTAATTTGTGCATCATTATATCTGTTGTTCTATGAACTGCTGCATGTGTTGATCAGTAGCTATAAGAGTAACTATATGGGTTATTGATTGGTTGTCCAAGTATTTGTATGGGAGAGTGAGTGTGTGTGTGGGGGTGGCTGGGAGGTGTGTGACTCTGTGCATACATGTGTGAACAGTTGATTCACTAGATCTATGGGTTCAAAACTGCATGTGGAAACAGCTGTATGGGTGGTTGACTGTGTACGAGTGTATTGGTGAGTGAATGGATATCTCAGTGCTACATGTCAAAGTAAGTACATATGTAAAACACAGTACATGTGAGAGTTCACATATATAAATTACTGTGTATAAGAGCCAGTGAATGTGTGAGTGGCTGAATGGATCATTGAAAACTTGTATCAGTGATTGTATAAGAGAGTAAATATGTGTTAGAATATGTTTGAATAAGTAAGGTGTGTATAACTGTATCGTTTAGGAAATGGAGGTGTGATTGATTCAGTGCATGACTGACTAGGTGTGTGAGTAACTCCATGGATGAGTGAAAGTCTGTGAGTGTCTGTTTACTCTGAGTGTATCTAAGGTTATGTTAGAGTCTGAAGAGGTTGATCGTATTATCACATGATTGATGTCATCAGTGATGTTGTCAGTGATGTCATTTGAGTTGTCATCAGTGATGTCATTTGAGTTGTCATCAGTGATGTCATCAGTGATGTCACTGACCATGTCATGAATGATGTAATATGTGACATCATCAGCAGTGGATTGCGGGTGCGCGATATATAGTTATTGCAACTAACTATATATTCGAATTTCTATGGTTTTGTGCGAGTAAATTAAGGTTTTGTAAATGCTAATTCCTAACTATATATGGTCTATAACCTATGGTTTTTTCAGTGAATTTCAATGGTTTTTTAAAAGCAGCTATGAAAAGCTGTAAAATGTCAAGTACGTGGTAAGTAAAAACATTTTCGTATTTATGCACGCTGATGATTCTTGGAAGAGGTTGACACAGATGACATCTTAAGGAACAAAGAAAGACAAATTAAGGATGAGGAAGTTGTCACTTTAGTGTTTTCATCAGCTAGCGATAGCAACAAAAACATTGTAATGGAGATTAGAGAGGCTACGGATGGGTGAATACATTTTGAAAAGAAATGGCGACTCCCCCCTTTAGTAGATTAGCTAAATCTTTGCGTAATTTGGTAAGGGTTGCCTTTCCTTAAACCTTTGTTTTTAAAAAAAATTGGAAGAAACAAAAAATCTTCCCTTCCATAAATAACCCAAGATTTTTTTTTTGTTATGGCAAGGTAACGAAATAGAGAATAAACTATAGTTGGTCACCATGGTCCGGACGAAAATGAAAAATCAATGATACTAAGTACCTGTAAACACTGAGCAGACATGTGAATGTGACATTCTGATTATTGCTATGCCCGAATATGTATATAACTGCTCCAATCACTATGCTAATAAACAATCTTTTGTTCTGTTTTGTAAAGTAAAACTATTGTGAACGCAAGTATTATACATAGTAAGTGTTTAATATAGCATTTGTCAGTCATTGGTTAAGCAGCTATGACCTGTTCACTCTTGACACCCCAGGTGCTGTGTATGCAGATTTCGGCCTTATTTATTGCCTCTAGTTTTCAAAGGCAAATTTCTGTGGTAAACATGCACATTAAGGGTTGCCTTTTCTTAAACCTTTGTTTTTAAAAAAAATTGGAAGAAACAAAAAATCTTCCCTTCCATAAATAACCCAAGACTTTTTTTTTGTTATGGCAAGGTAACGAAATAGATAATAAACTATAGTTGGTCACCATGGTCCGGACGAAAATGAAAAATCAATGATACTAAGTACCTGTAAACACTGAGCAGACATGTGAATGTGACATTCTGATTATTGCTATGCCCGAATATGTATATACCTGCTCCAATCACTATGCTAATAAACAATCTTTTGTTCTGTTTTGTAAAGTAAAACTATTGTGAACGCAAGTATTATACATAGTAAGTGTTTAATATAGCATTTGTCAGTCATTGGTTAAGCAGCTAGGACCTGTTCACTCTTGACACCCCAGGTGCTGTGTATGCAGATTTCGGCCTTATTTATTGCCTCTAGTTTTCAAAGGCAAATTTCTGTGGTAAACATGCACATTAAGGGTTGCCTTTTCTTAAACCTTTGTTTTTAAAAAAAATTGGAAGAAACAAAAAATCTTCCCTTCCATAAATAACCCAAGACTTTTTTTTGTTATGGCAAGGTAACGAAATAGAGAATAAACTATAGTTGGTCACCATGGTCCGGACGAAAATGAAAAATCAATGATACTACGTACCTGTAAACACTGAGCAGACATGTGAATGTGACATTCTGATTATTGCTATGCCCGAATATGTATATAACTGCTCCAATCACTATGCTAATAAACAATCTTTTGTTCTGTTTTGTAAAGTAAAACTATTGTGAACGCAAGTATTATACATAGTAAGTGTTTAATATAGCATTTATCAGACATTGGTTAAGCAGCTAGGACCTGTTCACTCTTGACACCCCAGGTGCTGTGTATGCAGATTTCGGCCTTATTTATTGCCTCTAGTTTTCAAAGGCAAATTTCTGTGGAAAACATGCACATTAAGGGTTGCCTTTTCTTAAACCTTTGTTTTTAAAAAAAATTGGAAGAAACAAAAAATATTCCCTTCCATAAATAACCCAAGACTTTTTTTTTGTTATGGCAAGGTAACGAAATAGAGAATAAACTATAGTTGGTCACCATGGTCCGGACGAAAATGAAAAATCAATGATGCTAAGTACCTGTAAACACTGAGCAGACATGTGAATGTGACATTCTGATTATTGCTATGCCCGAATATGTATATAACTGCTCCAATCACTATGCTAATAAACAATCTTCTGTTCTGTTTTGTAAAGTAAAACTATTGTGAACGCAAGTATTATACATAGTAAGTGTTTAATATAGCATGTGTCAGTCATTGGTTAAGCAGCTAGGACCCGTTCACTCTTGACACCCCAGGTGCTGTGTATGTTGCACTATAGTGCTGAATCTGGTACATTTTTCTATTTTTTTCTACAGCACCCTCAGTGCATGAACAACTATAGCAAGAGTAGAAAATATGATCATTGCCTTTTAGTCTAGACTTCATTTTATGTGTTTTGAGTGGGAGAAACGCCGTCTTTTGCCATTTTATGTGTTTTGAGTGTGAGACACGCCGTCTTTCGCCATTTTATATGTTTTGAGTGGGAGACACGCCGTCTTTCGCCATTTTATGTATTTTGAGTGGGAGACACGCCGTCTTTCGGCGCAGCATTGTAGGATGGCCACACCAGTGCGGCAACTTGCTGGACACCACCTCGGTGCCATCCGGATCTCGGCGCGTTGTGCTGCCTTCGGCCTATTCGCACATCGGTCCGCTACTGACGCCGCCTCATGGGCCAACGAGTTTTGTATGCTTTTTATAACCCAAAGCCGCATAACAGGTCATGTGACTTGTTTATAAAACTTTTCATTGGTTCATTTTACTTTTGGTTTCCTAATGAAGGAAGGCTTGATCATATGACCTAAAAATAACACTTTTCATTGGAGTAAAACATTTTTTTTTCCCAAACGATGAAAGACCCACCTTTTTTTTTCTCACTCGGCAATCAAAAAAGGTTCCGTTAGATGACAACAGAGGGGACAGGCAACAAGAACCATCACTCAAAAAAGGGGAGGGCAAGTTTTTCCCTACCGGGTCACGTTGGGGCTCCACCGGAAATCATCAAATTGATAGTCTACAGTGTTTCTGGATGTTTCAGACTGAAGCTGGCGTCAGCATGAGAGCACCACCATCTCGTAGCTCCGACGTGGCCATTCCGCAAGCAATCATGGCAGCCTCTCCCCACCGGAAGCCTGCGGGAGTCGGGGGACCCCAAGACTTTTATAGAATCTTCAAGGCTGAGGGGACGCTTTCGGGAATGGGGCCCATGCCCTAGCAGACAAGCGTCCGAGTTCCAAGGTGTCCCAGGGCCATTTTAGTGGACCACGCCCAAATCCGAAGAGCCGGCTGCCATTTTAAGAGTCCTGTGGCAGCCGCCTATCGCTGCACCGCAAGAGTGGAAGCAACTCAACTACATGGTGAGCGAGACGCTGTAGCTGCAAGAGCGGGCGGTAAACAGCTGAATGGCGGAAGAGGCACAGTGTAGCAAAAGCGGGCGGAATGGCAACTGAAACGGTAAAGGGGCGCCCCACTACAGCAGACGAGCCTCCACCTGGGTAGGCCCATTCTCGCCGCTTCCCCCCCCCCCCCCCCCCCGTGGCGCCCCACTCCGTTTTTCAGAACAGCATTGTAGGATACCAAAACCAGTGCGGCAACTTACTGGACATGACCTGGGTGCCGTCCGGATCTCAGCGCGTTCTGCTGCCTTGGGACTATTTGCACAACAGACCGCTACTGACGAGACACAGTGCAGCAAAAGTGGGCGGAAAACCGCTGAATGGCAAGTGAAACGCTAGAACAACGCTAGAATAACACCTGGAATAATTGTCGCTCAGAAGAACAACACACAAAACTCTGTAGTGTCTGAGGAAAGTAAAACAGAGAAGGTCACTGTAGTTTCAGACATACTTAACACTAATGACTTAACAAAGATATCGTCTGTCTATGAAGCAGCTGTCATGTTCACAGAATTGACAAAAAAGTGTGCAGACACCAATGCTATTAAGAAACACAAGGAAATCCCTAACGCATGTGCATTCTCGGAAGAGGTTTACACAGATGACATCTTAAGGAACAAAGAAAGACAAATTAAGGATGAGGAAGTTGTCACTTTAGTTTTTTCAATAATGGAAAATATGCAGTCATTGGCTATGAAGGATGTCTAGTGAAGCAGAAAAAAGGCCATTTGATTAATCATCGAAAATTGAGTCATTGCGTAATTTGGGCATAAAAGTTATATTATTGGAAGTAGATGGTTATAGTTCTGGTTAATTTCCATTCAGAGTCTCCTACACAGCACCACGCTAGGTAAACACTACTTTATGTAAAACATGGGACATAGAACTCATTGGAATGTTTGTGATCTTTCCTGTTAAGTTGCATCATAAGTTATTTTAACCATTCCATATAAAGTCATGCATAAAAATGAATACACAGCACAAATAACATGAGTATCCAAAAACAAAATACAGATTTCGGCCTTATTTATTGCCTCTAGTTTTCAAAGGCAAACTTCTGTTGAAAACATGCACATTAAGGGTTGCCTTTCCTTATACCTTTGTTTTTTTTTAAAAATTGGAAGAAACAAAAAGTCTTCCCTTCCATCAATAACCCAAGACTTTTATTTTGTTATGGCAAGGAAACGAAATAGAGAATAAACTATAGTTGGTCACCATGGGGTTTAAAAAAGGGATGGTTCTTCACCAGATTAGATATTTACCCAGACCCTCATTCTCCAATGTGTTGAACTTGGCTAAAATTCTTCTGGTGCCTGCACCCTGTCACAGAATATCACCCCAAAACATGAAAGCGCCCAAACACCAGATTGAGTTGAACCCCACAGTTAGCCTTATTTCTTCAGGGCCTCAGAATTTCTTTTGCTTTGCTCATGGAAATTGTGGGATATAGGACAGATAAGGTGTCACCATTAAGAAAGGGTAGTATTTAAATTTGCATATCAATTATGTTTAACCTTTTAAAAATATGATATGCTAGCTTGAACTTATGCTTTACATTTGAAGCCGAATTCAACAGCTTAAGTGAGTAGGTTTTCGTAGTTGTAACTTTAAAGGATGATGTAGCAAACTGTAAAGATTTTCTAAAACAGTGGAGCGTATTTAGTTTTTTAATGTACATGTTTTTGAAACGATTACACAAATGAAACATTTGTGAGTTTTAAATTTCCGGAGAAGTATAATTTACCAATAGTTTTCTCTGTAGATGTTTTTCCATTAACAAACCCAGTTCCATCACCCGCCCAGGATATCACTACTGTTCCCCATGTCATAAAACCTTAGGATGTTCAATAACTGAAACAGCTAATATGGGTTTACTTACAGGGGACATCTTTTGTTCTGTTTTGTAAAGTAAAACTAATGTGAACGCAAGTATTATACATAATAAGTGTTTAATATAGCATTTGTCAGTCATTGGTAAAACAGCTAGGACCTGTTCACTCTTGACACCCCAGGTGCTGTGTATGTTGCACTATAGTACTGCATCGGGAATACGGACAACCCCATTGATGTCGATTTTTCATTATTGATTATTGTAAAGAAATGGCGACTCCCCCCTTAGTTCTGGTTAATGATGTTGCAGCAGGCTGCCATGTAAATAGTTGTTTAAAATGTTTTTTTTAACGTGTTTACTTTGTTGGAACGTTGTATATATTTATAAGTTATTAAAGTGTTATAATCCTACTACTTTGTTGGAGTGCTATATATTTTTAATGTGACACATAATTGTGAAGACTTTGATGTACAAAAAGGCATCCCTGGAATCTTCCGCTTCAGGCTCGGTCCCACACACCGAGAATCCCCTCCCCAATCACAATACAGGATGGTTATCAGATTGTAGGAACGCGTGTAGTGTGACGGATCTCATCGGGTGGGGCCCTTGATCTACTGTAACTCCTTTGAAGAGGGGTGATTCTTTACAGTTGAGGCCATAAACTACATCCGCAGGGCTAGGTGATAGCCTGGGACCGGCCTGGACAATCGGACACAGAGGAAGAGGAGTGTCAGAGGGTGCGGTAGTGAATAGGGTGAAAGGGAGGTGTCGGACGGGCACAGGGTGTGATTCTCAGGGAAGAGTGGGGAGCCATGCTGAGGATCGGCAGCGTGCAGAGAGTGGGTCTGGTCAAAGCATCTAAAATGGCTGCTGTGCACGACAAAAGTGTGGCATTGGAAAAAAAGCAAGATGGCGCACACAATGTTTATCAATACGGATTAATTTATAACAATTATTTTTAACAATATATTTACTTGCAGTGTCAAAATGGCGGTCAACACTTCGAATCGAACGTCAACAGACGTCACGCAGCAAAAAAAAAAAAAAAACACTCACGCGAAGCCGCTGGAAGACAAGTATCAACATATATGAGCCTCCTCAACCACCCACGGAAAACATAGGGGGTCAGGATACGTCTCCCGTACCCCCTTATACCCATTTCTCACTTCTACCGCGAAAAATTACATTTTTTTATTTGCCCTACGGGACCCTTTAATAACCCCAACATCATTCCTAGGGGGTCAAGAGGGGTCTACCTTGCCCCCTTTCATTAAATTCCCCCTTCGTTTTTCTCCTCCTCTTGTCTCTCGATCCTACCGAGAGACAAGATGGCGGCCGAACCGGACTGTTTGGAATGTTGACAGACACCGGAGAGCCAATCAGCTTCGCTTCGCAAAGCTTTGTTACGCGAAAAGTATGCGATCAGGAGCGCTATCCGGGACGCTGTCACAGATATATCTTTTTTTTAAAACGTTAATTTCTCAAAATCCACTGGAGCACATATATTGAGACCCAGCAAAGGCACATCGGGCTAACAGTCCCTACAATTTTGCCAAGTTTCGTGCAAATCCATTCAGCCGTTCGAGCTAAAAGTGAGGCCAAACGCCTTATGGAAAAATGAATGGGAAAAACGCGTTTTGGGACCCCCCTTTTTTCTCGCCCCCCCCCTTAACGGAACCCCCCCAAATTTTCAGGGGCTGCTCAAAAACAAACTGTGCCATTTTCCTGAAAATTTCAGCTGATTCCGTTTACAAACGCCAATGTTATTAGACATAGAATTTTCAAGAGTTCCATAGAGAAACAATCCTAACTATATATACCTACTGGCGACCGCAAGTAGGTAATATACATATATATATATATATGCACAAAGCAGATTTGAAGGCAGCTTCCAACTTAACGGGGAAGGGGTCCGTTACGGAGGCAAATCAACCTCCGTTGAACATATACCACGTAGCTCCTCCTCGAATTTCTCGGCGTCTCAGACCCAGCACAGCCTCGCATGCCAGCAAACAAAGGGAGACGGACCACAACGAGTGTGACGGATCTCATATAACTATATATCGCGCACCCGCAATCCATCATGACATGGTCAGTGACATCACTGATGACATCACTGATGACAACTCAAATGACATCACTGATGACATCACTGATGACATCATCCAGTGACTGTATGTTTCTGAGAAGTCAAAATATGTTTTACATATTGAAGAATGAGTGGATGTATAAGTATCTGGATGAAGGATTTAGTAGGTGCATGACTGACTGTATGAGAGAGTGATTAAATGTGTCTCACTGAGTGCATGGGTTAGTGACTAAACTGTCTTAATTTGTGCATCATTATATCTGTTGTTCTATGAACTGCTGCATGTGTTGATCAGTAGCTATAAGAGTAACTATATGGGTTATTGATTGGTTGTCCAAGTATTTGTATGGGAGAGTGAGTGTGTGTGTGGGGGTGGCTGGGAGGTGTGTGACTCTGTGCATACATGTGTGAACAGTTGATTCACTAGATCTATGGGTTCAAAACTGCATGTGGAAACAGCTGTATGGGTGGTTGACTGTGTACGAGTGTATTGGTGAGTGAATGGATATCTCAGTGCTACATGTCAAAGTAAGTACATATGTAAAACACAGTACATGTGAGAGTTCACATATATAAATTACTGTGTATAAGAGCCAGTGAATGTGTGAGTGGCTGAATGGATCATTGAAAACTTGTATCAGTGATTGTATAAGAGAGTAAATATGTGTTAGAATATGTTTGAATAAGTAAGGTGTGTATAACTGTATCGTTTAGGAAATGGAGGTGTGATTGATTCAGTGCATGACTGACTAGGTGTGTGAGTAACTCCATGGATGAGTGAAAGTCTGTGAGTGTCTGTTTACTCTGAGTGTATCTAAGGTTATGTTAGAGTCTGAAGAGGTTGATCGTATTATCACATGATTGATGTCATCAGTGATGTTGTCAGTGATGTCATTTGAGTTGTCATCAGTGATGTCATTTGAGTTGTCATCAGTGATGTCATCAGTGATGTCACTGACCATGTCATGAATGATGTAATATGTGACATCATCAGCAGTGGATTGCGGGTGCGCGATATATAGTTATTGCAACTAACTATATATTCGAATTTCTATGGTTTTGTGCGAGTAAATTAAGGTTTTGTAAATGCTAATTCCTAACTATATATGGTCTATAACCTATGGTTTTTTCAGTGAATTTCAATGGTTTTTTAAAAGCAGCTATGAAAAGCTGTAAAATGTCAAGTACGTGGTAAGTAAAAACATTTTCGTATTTATGCACGCTGATGATTCTTGGAAGAGGTTGACACAGATGACATCTTAAGGAACAAAGAAAGACAAATTAAGGATGAGGAAGTTGTCACTTTAGTGTTTTCATCAGCTAGCGATAGCAACAAAAACATTGTAATGGAGATTAGAGAGGCTACGGATGGGTGAATACATTTTGAAAAGAAATGGCGACTCCCCCCTTTAGTAGATTAGCTAAATCTTTGCGTAATTTGGTAAGGGTTGCCTTTCCTTAAACCTTTGTTTTTAAAAAAAATTGGAAGAAACAAAAAATCTTCCCTTCCATAAATAACCCAAGATTTTTTTTTTGTTATGGCAAGGTAACGAAATAGAGAATAAACTATAGTTGGTCACCATGGTCCGGACGAAAATGAAAAATCAATGATACTAAGTACCTGTAAACACTGAGCAGACATGTGAATGTGACATTCTGATTATTGCTATGCCCGAATATGTATATAACTGCTCCAATCACTATGCTAATAAACAATCTTTTGTTCTGTTTTGTAAAGTAAAACTATTGTGAACGCAAGTATTATACATAGTAAGTGTTTAATATAGCATTTGTCAGTCATTGGTTAAGCAGCTATGACCTGTTCACTCTTGACACCCCAGGTGCTGTGTATGCAGATTTCGGCCTTATTTATTGCCTCTAGTTTTCAAAGGCAAATTTCTGTGGTAAACATGCACATTAAGGGTTGCCTTTTCTTAAACCTTTGTTTTTAAAAAAAATTGGAAGAAACAAAAAATCTTCCCTTCCATAAATAACCCAAGACTTTTTTTTTGTTATGGCAAGGTAACGAAATAGATAATAAACTATAGTTGGTCACCATGGTCCGGACGAAAATGAAAAATCAATGATACTAAGTACCTGTAAACACTGAGCAGACATGTGAATGTGACATTCTGATTATTGCTATGCCCGAATATGTATATACCTGCTCCAATCACTATGCTAATAAACAATCTTTTGTTCTGTTTTGTAAAGTAAAACTATTGTGAACGCAAGTATTATACATAGTAAGTGTTTAATATAGCATTTGTCAGTCATTGGTTAAGCAGCTAGGACCTGTTCACTCTTGACACCCCAGGTGCTGTGTATGCAGATTTCGGCCTTATTTATTGCCTCTAGTTTTCAAAGGCAAATTTCTGTGGTAAACATGCACATTAAGGGTTGCCTTTTCTTAAACCTTTGTTTTTAAAAAAAATTGGAAGAAACAAAAAATCTTCCCTTCCATAAATAACCCAAGACTTTTTTTTGTTATGGCAAGGTAACGAAATAGAGAATAAACTATAGTTGGTCACCATGGTCCGGACGAAAATGAAAAATCAATGATACTACGTACCTGTAAACACTGAGCAGACATGTGAATGTGACATTCTGATTATTGCTATGCCCGAATATGTATATAACTGCTCCAATCACTATGCTAATAAACAATCTTTTGTTCTGTTTTGTAAAGTAAAACTATTGTGAACGCAAGTATTATACATAGTAAGTGTTTAATATAGCATTTATCAGACATTGGTTAAGCAGCTAGGACCTGTTCACTCTTGACACCCCAGGTGCTGTGTATGCAGATTTCGGCCTTATTTATTGCCTCTAGTTTTCAAAGGCAAATTTCTGTGGAAAACATGCACATTAAGGGTTGCCTTTTCTTAAACCTTTGTTTTTAAAAAAAATTGGAAGAAACAAAAAATATTCCCTTCCATAAATAACCCAAGACTTTTTTTTTGTTATGGCAAGGTAACGAAATAGAGAATAAACTATAGTTGGTCACCATGGTCCGGACGAAAATGAAAAATCAATGATGCTAAGTACCTGTAAACACTGAGCAGACATGTGAATGTGACATTCTGATTATTGCTATGCCCGAATATGTATATAACTGCTCCAATCACTATGCTAATAAACAATCTTCTGTTCTGTTTTGTAAAGTAAAACTATTGTGAACGCAAGTATTATACATAGTAAGTGTTTAATATAGCATGTGTCAGTCATTGGTTAAGCAGCTAGGACCCGTTCACTCTTGACACCCCAGGTGCTGTGTATGTTGCACTATAGTGCTGAATCTGGTACATTTTTCTATTTTTTTCTACAGCACCCTCAGTGCATGAACAACTATAGCAAGAGTAGAAAATATGATCATTGCCTTTTAGTCTAGACTTCATTTTATGTGTTTTGAGTGGGAGAAACGCCGTCTTTTGCCATTTTATGTGTTTTGAGTGTGAGACACGCCGTCTTTCGCCATTTTATATGTTTTGAGTGGGAGACACGCCGTCTTTCGCCATTTTATGTATTTTGAGTGGGAGACACGCCGTCTTTCGGCGCAGCATTGTAGGATGGCCACACCAGTGCGGCAACTTGCTGGACACCACCTCGGTGCCATCCGGATCTCGGCGCGTTGTGCTGCCTTCGGCCTATTCGCACATCGGTCCGCTACTGACGCCGCCTCATGGGCCAACGAGTTTTGTATGCTTTTTATAACCCAAAGCCGCATAACAGGTCATGTGACTTGTTTATAAAACTTTTCATTGGTTCATTTTACTTTTGGTTTCCTAATGAAGGAAGGCTTGATCATATGACCTAAAAATAACACTTTTCATTGGAGTAAAACATTTTTTTTTCCCAAACGATGAAAGACCCACCTTTTTTTTTCTCACTCGGCAATCAAAAAAGGTTCCGTTAGATGACAACAGAGGGGACAGGCAACAAGAACCATCACTCAAAAAAGGGGAGGGCAAGTTTTTCCCTACCGGGTCACGTTGGGGCTCCACCGGAAATCATCAAATTGATAGTCTACAGTGTTTCTGGATGTTTCAGACTGAAGCTGGCGTCAGCATGAGAGCACCACCATCTCGTAGCTCCGACGTGGCCATTCCGCAAGCAATCATGGCAGCCGCTCCCCACCGGAAGCCTGCGGGAGTCGGGGGACCCCAAGACTTTTATAGAATCTTCAAGGCTGAGGGGACGCTTTCGGGAATGGGGCCCATGCCCTAGCAGACAAGCGTCCGAGTTCCAAGGTGTCCCAGGGCCATTTTAGTGGACCACGCCCAAATCCGAAGAGCCGGCTGCCATTTTAAGAGTCCTGTGGCAGCCGCCTATCGCTGCACCGCAAGAGTGGAAGCAACTCAACTACATGGTGAGCGAGACGCTGTAGCTGCAAGAGCGGGCGGTAAACAGCTGAATGGCGGAAGAGGCACAGTGTAGCAAAAGCGGGCGGAATGGCAACTGAAACGGTAAAGGGGCGCCCCACTACAGCAGACGAGCCTCCACCTGGGTAGGCCCATTCTCGCCGCTTCCCCCCCCCCCCCCCCCCGTGGCGCCCCACTCCGTTTTTCAGAACAGCATTGTAGGATACCAAAACCAGTGCGGCAACTTACTGGACATGACCTGGGTGCCGTCCGGATCTCAGCGCGTTCTGCTGCCTTGGGACTATTTGCACAACAGACCGCTACTGACGAGACACAGTGCAGCAAAAGTGGGCGGAAAACCGCTGAATGGCAAGTGAAACGCTAGAACAACGCTAGAATAACACCTGGAATAATTGTCGCTCAGAAGAACAACACACAAAACTCTGTAGTGTCTGAGGAAAGTAAAACAGAGAAGGTCACTGTAGTTTCAGACATACTTAACACTAATGACTTAACAAAGATATCGTCTGTCTATGAAGCAGCTGTCATGTTCACAGAATTGACAAAAAAGTGTGCAGACACCAATGCTATTAAGAAACACAAGGAAATCCCTAACGCATGTGCATTCTCGGAAGAGGTTTACACAGATGACATCTTAAGGAACAAAGAAAGACAAATTAAGGATGAGGAAGTTGTCACTTTAGTTTTTTCAATAATGGAAAATATGCAGTCATTGGCTATGAAGGATGTCTAGTGAAGCAGAAAAAAGGCCATTTGATTAATCATCGAAAATTGAGTCATTGCGTAATTTGGGCATAAAAGTTATATTATTGGAAGTAGATGGTTATAGTTCTGGTTAATTTCCATTCAGAGTCTCCTACACAGCACCACGCTAGGTAAACACTACTTTATGTAAAACATGGGACATAGAACTCATTGGAATGTTTGTGATCTTTCCTGTTA
Source organism: Lissotriton vulgaris (assembly GCF_964263255.1). NCBI lineage: Eukaryota > Metazoa > Chordata > Amphibia > Caudata > Salamandridae > Lissotriton > Lissotriton vulgaris. Next base: position 315,797,835 of record NC_141690.1, on the reverse strand, counting down.
AGTTGCATCATAAGTTATTTTAACCATTCCATATAAAGTCATGCATAAAAATGAATACACAGCACAAATAACATGAGTATCCAAAAACAAAATACAGATTTCGGCCTTATTTATTGCCTCTAGTTTTCAAAGGCAAACTTCTGTTGAAAACATGCACATTAAGGGTTGCCTTTCCTTATACCTTTGTTTTTTTTTAAAAATTGGAAGAAACAAAAAGTCTTCCCTTCCATCAATAACCCAAGACTTTTATTTTGTTATGGCAAGGAAACGAAATAGAGAATAAACTATAGTTGGTCACCATGGGGTTTAAAAAAGGGATGGTTCTTCACCAGATTAGATATTTACCCAGACCCTCATTCTCCAATGTGTTGAACTTGGCTAAAATTCTTCTGGTGCCTGCACCCTGTCACAGAATATCACCCCAAAACATGAAAGCGCCCAAACACCAGATTGAGTTGAACCCCACAGTTAGCCTTATTTCTTCAGGGCCTCAGAATTTCTTTTGCTTTGCTCATGGAAATTGTGGGATATAGGACAGATAAGGTGTCACCATTAAGAAAGGGTAGTATTTAAATTTGCATATCAATTATGTTTAACCTTTTAAAAATATGATATGCTAGCTTGAACTTATGCTTTACATTTGAAGCCGAATTCAACAGCTTAAGTGAGTAGGTTTTCGTAGTTGTAACTTTAAAGGATGATGTAGCAAACTGTAAAGATTTTCTAAAACAGTGGAGCGTATTTAGTTTTTTAATGTACATGTTTTTGAAACGATTACACAAATGAAACATTTGTGAGTTTTAAATTTCCGGAGAAGTATAATTTACCAATAGTTTTCTCTGTAGATGTTTTTCCATTAACAAACCCAGTTCCATCACCCGCCCAGGATATCACTACTGTTCCCCATGTCATAAAACCTTAGGATGTTCAATAACTGAAACAGCTAATATGGGTTTACTTACAGGGGACATCTTTTGTTCTGTTTTGTAAAGTAAAACTAATGTGAACGCAAGTATTATACATAATAAGTGTTTAATATAGCATTTGTCAGTCATTGGTAAAACAGCTAGGACCTGTTCACTCTTGACACCCCAGGTGCTGTGTATGTTGCACTATAGTACTGCATCGGGAATACGGACAACCCCATTGATGTCGATTTTTCATTATTGATTATTGTAAAGAAATGGCGACTCCCCCCTTAGTTCTGGTTAATGATGTTGCAGCAGGCTGCCATGTAAATAGTTGTTTAAAATGTTTTTTTTAACGTGTTTACTTTGTTGGAACGTTGTATATATTTATAAGTTATTAAAGTGTTATAATCCTACTACTTTGTTGGAGTGCTATATATTTTTAATGTGACACATAATTGTGAAGACTTTGATGTACAAAAAGGCATCCCTGGAATCTTCCGCTTCAGGCTCGGTCCCACACACCGAGAATCCCCTCCCCAATCACAATACAGGATGGTTATCAGATTGTAGGAACGCGTGTAGTGTGACGGATCTCATCGGGTGGGGCCCTTGATCTACTGTAACTCCTTTGAAGTGGGGTGATTCTTTACAGTTGAGGCCATAAACTACATCCGCAGGGCTAGGTGATAGCCTGGGACCGGCCTGGACAATCGGACACAGAGGAAGAGGAGTGTCAGAGGGTGCGGTAGTGAATAGGGTGAAAGGGAGGTGTCGGACGGGCACAGGGTGTGATTCTCAGGGAAGAGTGGGGAGCCATGCTGAGGATCGGCAGCGTGCAGAGAGTGGGTCTGGTCAAAGCATCTAAAATGGCTGCTGTGCACGACAAAAGTGTGGCATTGGAAAAAAAGCAAGATGGCGCACACAATGTTTATCAATACGGATTAATTTATAACAATTATTTTTAACAATATATTTACTTGCAGTGTCAAAATGGCGGTCAACACTTCGAATCGAACGTCAACAGACGTCACGCAGCAAAAAAAAAAAAAAAACACTCACGCGAAGCCGCTGGAAGACAAGTATCAACATATATGAGCCTCCTCAACCACCCACGGAAAACATAGGGGGTCAGGATACGTCTCCCGTACCCCCTTATACCCATTTCTCACTTCTGCCGCGAAAAATTACATTTTTTTATTTGCCCTACGGGACCCTTTAATAACCCCAACATCATTCCTAGGGGGTCAAGAGGGGTCTACCTTGCCCCCTTTCATTAAATTCCCCCTTCGTTTTTCTCCTCCTCTTGTCTCTCGATCCTACCGAGAGACAAGATGGCGGCCGAACCGGACTGTTTGGAATGTTGACAGACACCGGAGAGCCAATCAGCTTCGCTTCGCAAAGCTTTGTTACGCGAAAAGTATGCGATCAGGAGCGCTATCCGGGACGCTGTCACAGATATATCTTTTTTTTAAAACGTTAATTTCTCAAAATCCACTGGAGCACATATATTGAGACCCAGCAAAGGCACATCGGGCTAACAGTCCCTACAATTTTGCCAAGTTTCGTGCAAATCCATTCAGCCGTTCGAGCTAAAAGTGAGGCCAAACGCCTTATGGAAAAATGAATGGGAAAAACGCGTTTTGGGACCCCCCTTTTTTCTCGCCCCCCCCCTTAACGGAACCCCCCCAAATTTTCAGGGGCTGCTCAAAAACAAACTGTGCCATTTTCCTGAAAATTTCAGCTGATTCCGTTTACAAACGCCAATGTTATTAGACATAGAATTTTCAAGAGTTCCATAGAGAAACAATCCTAACTATATATACCTACTGGCGACCGCAAGTAGGTAATATACATATATATATATATATGCACAAAGCAGATTTGAAGGCAGCTTCCAACTTAACGGGGAAGGGGTCCGTTACGGAGGCAAATCAACCTCCGTTGAACATATACCACGTAGCTCCTCCTCGAATTTCTCGGCGTCTCAGACCCAGCACAGCCTCGCATGCCAGCAAACAAAGGGAGACGGACCACAACGAATCAGCATCGATAAGTTCACGCTGCAACATGCACAAAAGACAGAATGCTATTTTTAAATGCAGTGTTAAAGGGAACACCCCCTCACAATGACGTGATATATCATGTGATGAATGAAAAGTGAAAACATACTGCCACTAGTGGCTAATGCCATAGAATCAGCACATACAAATATTTCTGGATAAATCCAGGATTCATGTGTGTATACTATAATGGGTAAGTAATCTAATTACACATATACGCCACTGTGCTGATTCTATGGCATTAGCCACTAGTGGCAGTATGTTTTCACTTTTCATTCATCACATGATGTATCACGTCATTGTGAGGGGGTGTTCCCTTTAACACTGCATTTAAAAATAGCATTCTGTCTTTTGTGCATGTTGCAGCGTGATCAAGGGCATAACTTGCCAGAAACGCGTAGCTGCTCTCTGTGCATCAATAAACTTACCGATGCTGATTCGTTGTGGTCCGTCTCCTTTGTTTGCTGGCGTGCGAGTCTGTGCTGGGTCTGAGAAGCCGAGAAATTCGAGGAGGAGCTACGTGGTGTATATATATATATATATATATATATATATATATATATATATATATATATATATATATATTCACTGAAAAAAACATATATAGTTAGGAATTAGCATTTACAAAACCTTAAAAATTCACTGAAAAAACCATAGGTTATAGACCATATATAGTTAGGGATTAGCATTTACAAAACCTTATTTTACTCGCACAAAACCAATGAAATTCGCATATATAGTTAGTTGCACTAAAAATATATCGCGCACCCGCAATCCACTGCTGATCATGTGACATATTACATCATTCATGACATGGTCAGTGACATCACTGATGACATCACTGATGACAACATCCAGTGACTGTATGTTTCTGTAAAGTTAAAATATGTCTTACATATTGAAGAATGAGTGGATGTATAAGTGTCTGGATGAAGGATTTAGTAGGTGCATGACTGACTGTATGAGTGAGTGATTAAATGTGTCTCACTGAGTGCATGGGTCAACAGAATTCATTTTCTTTCTGCTTACAATTTTGGGTACATCGACTTTTGGTCTTTTTTCTACAACCTCCCTACTATTAGTGACATTTCTTCGTTTCCGGCCTACCACACGTTTCTCAAACAAAGGCTATTGAGGCAAATGTGGCGCATACTCTCTGCTTAACCTTTTGTATTCCATAACACAATCTAGATCCGCACAAATGTTTGTGACATCACACTCAATCAAGTACAAACCCGATAAAGTTCTGACTCGTGACAATGCTACATAAGCCATACCCTCCTTGAACACAGAACTGCCAATATTCACCAAAGCACTGTCTACACTTAAACCTTGTGATTTATGGATTGTCACCGCATATGCCAAGCACACAGGAAATTGCTTTCGGCGAACATATAAGTCTTTTACAAGCAGAAACCTAGCTGTGCAACGACCAATTAGCTGTACTTCCTCAATGCCATCAAATTTAATTTTTAAAAATTCAATTCCATCCCTATTTCTATATTTCTCAAATTCAACAACATTACCCATTGATCCATTTACCAGACCTCTTTCAACATGTACATTTCTTCTCAAAATGATACGGCAATTTAAGCACACATTCAGAGTCTTTTCAAAACCAGCAGTTTTAGATATAGTCTTCTCTAATGAATCCAATTTAGATTTCAATTTCTCAGACAAAACAATTGTTGTACCCATATGCTCTATTCTGTCAATAGCTTCCAGTTTCACAATCTCTTGGTTCTCTAAATTCAACATTTTGTTGTTGAAGATGGAACATTCTGCAAGAGTTGGCATCAAACATATACCAGATTTCTTCTCAGTAATTTTATGAAAAATATTCTCTGGCAGAACGTCTTCTTCTGGAAACAAATTTGACAGTAATCGTGCATGTAAAGCTTCTTTCCCACGCTCAGTCACTTTCCCAATTCTAACATCTTGTAGAATATTCTGGTAATCTTCATCCTTCGCCTGACGCATATTTTCACGAAGCTCAGCATAACTGAAGTTTAACCATATGTTAACGTTGCCATTGCTCCCTAGGCACTTCCTGGTATCTTCATGCGTAAGCAGTTTAAACACTGGTTGTCCTTTCACTGGTGTCAGCTGCAGAAGATCACCGAAAACAATGATGTGTTTGCCACCAAATAACACATCATACTCTGTTTTAAGAATTTCCTGCATTCTCAAATGCACAAAGGCAAGCATGACTTTGGAAACCATGCTTACTTCGTCAATGATAAGAAGTTTCATCTTCTTCAGGACTCTAGATACTTCACAACAAGCATCTCCCGATAACTTGTGATATTGTAATTTGTTATCATGCTCCACTGGCAGCATCAGTAGCCGATGCAAAGTAGTACCTTTAATGTTATGTGCTACCAGACCAGTTGGAGCGGTGACAACACAAGACAGCGATGACTCAGTCCTTTTCTGCAAATAACATGAAATTGCTTTAATGAGGAAACTTTTTCCAGTTCCTGCTTCTCCACTCACGTACAATCAGATAGGCTTCAACGACATACATGAGCACTGTTTCTTCTCATGACTTAATCCATGATCAATTTGTTTGGTAACTTCATCATATATTTTCCTCTGCTCAACGTTAAGTTGTCTTTCTAAATCTTCTAAGTTAACCACATCCTCTTGAGCATGTGCCATGGCTCTGTACACTTCAATCATGGCAGTGGCAGCTTCATTTTCAATAACTGGTCCTCCTAGTGGATCCTGACTCAATGAAACAGAACTCTGACTGTCCTGAGAACTGTCTCTAGCAATCTCGGCTGCTATTGTTGCTTCCTGCTCGATTTCTGCATTCAACATTTCTTGATATTTTGGGAAAACAGGACATTCTATGGACTCCTTGGCTGCATTGAAAGAGTCTTCATAACAGAGGAAATCTCCAAGCAGTTCCTCTTCTGCACGCCAAGGCTTGAAAAGTTGCAAAAGAGCTAAATAGAAAAACTCTTTTCTTTCTGGAGATTCGCAATCCAATTTTCAATTGATCATTTTTTTTGCTTGACCAGACATCCCTCACTTCCAATTACAGCATACACTCCTTTATCAATATCTTCTGTGATGTTCCTCTTGAAAATGTAATTTTGTAGAACCTCATACAGACAAACATTCTCCAAGTGACTGCTTCTATTTGGATAATATGTATCCAACATGTTGGTCTTCAAAATATCTGTACTGCTTGGCTCCTTCTCCGCCAAATACTCAATTTCCCGTACAGGTTTGAGAACTTGATTACGCGTTGCAGCAAGACCAAGACTTGCCCAAAAGATACTCCTAGATTTGGCATAGAGACTTGCTGAAGATAACCGGTCAGAACATTCATAAGCTCCGATTTCTCGATGCGACAACATCTTCAGACTGAAACTGTACAACTTCTTACTGAGGCTCTTTTCATGGGAAATGTCCTCCCACATATCCTTGAGTTCTGTCTTTTCTTTTTTTGTGATGTAAGACGTCACATACCGAGCCACAGCCATACAGTTGTCAGCCACAAACTGTATATCCATGTTAGCATTCCACATGGACAAAATCACTGGGTTGTAGTCATTGATGTTCTTGGACTCTTCGTTTCTCTTCAAATTGTATGTATTTTTGGGTGATTTTCTTGTCACATTATGTCGCAGCAAAGACATCAAATTGTTCACTCTTCCTTTAGATATCACCAATCGTGGAAATCCAAAACGACATTTTGTGTAGTACTTGTTCTTGTTTCTGAATTTACGACGACAGTACTTTCCACAACAATGGCTTTGAAATCGTAAAACTTGTTCTCTTAGACTTTTGTCTTCCTTTGTCTTTGGAACAGCACATGTAGAATACTGTACTATGAAATTCATCACTAAGTCATCCGGATCTGTTCCAAATTTGGGTGCATCTTTGATCCATAGCAGCATATGTATATGAGGAGCACCTCATGCTTGATACTCCTTTCTCCAGAAGAAATCCAACACCTCTCCAAGAGGTGGATTTTTCTTGTTCGTGATGAAAGACATCATAGCTTCAAATCTATGATTGAAGTACCTGCATACATTCACTGGATCCAAAGAGCACAGTTCTCCGGGTGTCTTGAATTCAATATTTTCAATGTTTCCATTTGCCTCTCGTAGAAATTCAAGTAAGTCTTCCCAGCCATACTCAGCACAGCTGAGAGTGAGGAACCATGTGGGAGTTCCTAAGTTCCTCAGCATACATTTTAAGCCACCATGACGACGGTACCAATACTCATTAGTACCACGCTGACATGCCATCAGATTCATCAGGTGAGAATCCAAAATACTGTCTTGCACATTGACTTTATCCATAAAGTCTCTTGCTGAGATATTTCGCAGTTGTAAACCACTTTTCAGGATGTGGTTCTCTGCATAAGACAGTCCAGACAGATCACTTTCAAACAGTAGATGAAACAAATAGGGAATGCATTGACGAAACCTAGGATCTTCTGCATACAATCGTAAAGTCCGGTATTCAGAAGCAGGAATTTGATCAGGTCGCTCATCATATCGTCCTCCTCGACCTGTGGGAAATAACTGTGGAAAACACCGAGCTTCCAAACTTTCCTCCCAAACACTAATGGGACTCCCTTTGGCTGGTTCCATTTGAAACAACTCAATAGCATTCCCCATTACTTCCTTGGAATGCAAAGGATGAACACTATAATGTTCATATATTTCTTCATTTTTAGAGGCTTCTACTTTCTCAATTTGTCCAGCACACAATTCACTGTCTTCTTCTTCACTTACTTCCTCTTCTGCTACGCATACATTCTTGTAGTACTCATTGTTTTTTATCAAATACAATGTTGCCTTTTTGACTTTCCTAACATCCACTAAATCTTGCCAGATGTTCTTACTCTTTGTCGGAACACCATTAACTAGGATAACCAGAGGTTCCTCTTCCACTTTCTCTACTCCAATTGTATTAATGTTTTTCTTCAAATCTAAAGGCAAATAAACAACTCTTCCCTTTAATCCTCTCTGTAAATCTGATGGAGGCAATTTCCCTGTCTTTGGCTCCATTCGTACAATAGCCTGAAAGGGATGCACACTTTGAACCAAAATAGATTCATAAGTATTTAAATCCTTCAATTCAGAAGGAATGTCAACCAATTCCAGATTATTATGAACCGCTCTAGCAGGCATCCGGTCTTGGTTTAATTTGTTAAAACAATAAGTACATACATACGTTGGTCCGATCCCAAATCAAAACAATTTTCTACCATCAAGTATGTAGCAAAATCCTTCCATTCACTATTGTTTTCCATTTCACTTTTTGCATATAAATCTGCTAACTTAGTCTGATTCTTATAATAAGTCCATCGACAACACACACAAGTGAAATTAGGCCTCTCACTTGATTTCACCTGAAAGATGGAAATTTCCTTGTGAAACTTATCTATATTAGAAATCTGTACACTCTCTTCCACATTACCTTCTTCTACTGGGTCAATTTCAACATTGTTCTCTTTACTAGCAAAGTAACAGAACTCAATTTCTTCACAAATATTCTTCACATGTAGTTCTGAACCATGCAAAAGAGCACTGCTCAATTGTTTAGGCATAATTGCTGGACTCTTAGCATAATACAACATTCTCACTAATTTCCTAACTTTATTATGATGCACTGCTAGCATCCTAAAATGATGAAAAACACTCTTCTGGAAAGACAAGCCAGGGAATGGAATGCCCATGCAAACCTGTTACTTCTCTCACTCTGCAAGGATCTAATTCTTGCAACAACTTCATTTTCTGTTTTTAACTTTTCTTATTAAATGTACGTACAAAATCACAAAACAAATTGATGCAATCCTGTCGCACACTACAAATGCTACTACATTTCCAGGTGTAGACTGGTCCCTTAGGACGTCTTCCTAAAATCTCATCACCTAACACCTCTTCTGCATCTGCAGACACAAGTTTTTCTTTTTCAACCGGACAACCATCTTTTACCTCATATGCTCGACCACTGGTGTCAACTGCATGCACCAAATCATTGTCTTGAAAGTAACTCTCCTCATTAAAAAATGCCTCACAACTTGAACTATGCATCCATTCTCCTGAGAATACTTCACAAAAATTAGTACGATTAACTTCTCTCTTCCATCTACTATTTGATTTGAAATCAGAAATTACCTTGTTTAGTTTCCTAATTCTATTGATTACCAAAATAAATAACTTTCACTTAATTTTGAAAGCCTGATCAATAATTTTCTCTACATTTTTCTTTTTCTTATAAAATGTCACTTTCTGTTGGCCTTTCTTAAAAATTTTTAACAAATTGACAATTATCCTGTTGCGGAACATTCGCCTACGAATGTCCCTGAATTGAATATCCTTTCTACTGCCATGCACAGACTTATCTCCTGCTCTAGCAGAAACTTTTTTTACGGGCCTTTCCTTTTCCTTTAAATTGTCTCTCTTCTTATGCACTAAAACATGTTCAATACTGGTATTTTTTTGTCTGAAAATTGTTTTTAAAAATGATTTTATTTTCTTACCCAGAGCTTTTTTGGCAACTTGATACGATTTCATATTACAGGACTGTTCCAAATCTTTACCAAGATGGAGTGTAAGTCGCTTTGCTTCTTTTAGTTTTCGCTGCCTTGAGGGCATTTCTAAAGTTTTCTAAAGATCTTCAGTTAAATCTGTGGAAAAATATTTAAAGAATTGATATACTATTACCAAACAGTAAACCAATAACAGAAGGCAAACAATTAACACACTAGATGTCAATTCCATCTACAGTAATTTAACAACATAGACAAAGGGGGCATATTTACAAGGCACTTGCACCATGGGAGAAATAAGTTAAAATTCCAAGAACACATAGGGTCGTATATACAAGGCCCTTGCACCAGAAAGAAATGACTTGAAATGGCCAAGCACACATGAGGGTGTATTTACAACACCCTTGCATCAGGGGGAAGTGACTTAAAATTACCAAGTACACATGAGGGCGTATTTACAAGGCCCTTGCACCACCATAAGGTGTGGCCTATGCAGAAGTATGCTGGATTGTCTGTCTGCCATGGTAAAACTAAGAAATATCTAGGAGCAAAAAGGCAGGTCTGGCAGTCACAAAAGTTTGTTTGAGGTGAGGCCTACTCAGCGTTGCAGATGAAATTTTGTCTTATTGAAGAGTACAGAAGACATAATACATGTGCAGGCCAACAGATGAAGTAAGTCATGTCCACTGCACACTTCAACAAAGACCAGACCTCCTCTGTCTCCCTGGACAGGCCTAAACCTCATCAGCACAATGTGATTAGTAATGTTAGGAAACACAGGTGATGTATTTGAAAAACGGGCACCCTTGCACCAGGTGGAAATGACTTAAAATTACCAAGCAGACATGAGGGCATATTTACCACGCCCATGCACCAGGAGGAAGTGAGTTAAAATTGCCAAGCACACATGAGGGCGTATTTAAAAGGCCCTTGCACCAGCAGAAAGTGACTTAAAATTGCCAAGCAGACATGACGGCATATTTACCACACCCATGCACCAGGGAGAAGTGACTTAAAATTTCCAAGCAGACATGAGGGTGTATTTACCACACCCATGCACCAGGGGGAAGTGAGTTAAAATTGCCAAGCACACATGAAGACGTATTTACAAGGCCCTTGCACCAGAAAGAAGTGACTTGAAATGGCCAAGCACACATGAGGGTGTATTTACAAGACCCTTGCATCAGGGGGAAGTGATTAAAATAACCAAGCACACATGAGGGCGTATTTACAAGGCCCTTGCACCACCATAAGGTGTGGCCTATGCAGAAGTATGCTGGATTGTCTGTCTGCCATGGTAAAACCAAGAAATATCTAGGAGCAAAAAGGCCGGTCTGGCAGTCACAAAAGTTTGTTTGAGGTGAGGCCTACTCAGCGTTGCAGATGAAATTTTGTCTTATTGAAGAGTACAGAAGACAAAATACATGTGCAGGCCAAGAGATAAAGTGAGTCATGTCCACTGCACACTTCAACAAAGACCAGACCTCCTCTGTCTCCCTGGACAGGCCTAAACCTCATCAGCACAATGTGATTAGTAATGTTAGGAAACACAGGTGATGTCATTGAAAAACGTACAAATATTTTTGCTCATTTCACAATCACATCACCTGTGTTTCCTCAGCTTAGGTATCTCATTGAGCAGATATAGTCTAGCATATCCAAGAGTACTCAGAAGGTGAGGACTGTATGCAGCAGTGCAATGTACATAATTCTCCTCTAATGACAATTACAGAAGCCTTAGCATATCCATTCCCCCTAAACAGTCCTAAATGTATATCATAATTATCATAGTGACTATGAAACTCTACCAGTACATATTGTGAAACCTAAATGACTTCAAGAAACGACTTTTTAAACCATCAAACAAGCAAATTATTCTCCCATATTCATGTTGAGAAATAAAATATTTATTTAAAAAATCAAACCCCTTGTTGTCCTTCTCATAAATGTGAAAAGTTTTTTTTTTTTTTTTTTAAAACGATTTTCTGGTCATAATTTCAAAACACAAAACAGCTCCTATGTACAAGCACACCCTAGCTGGCTTCCTTATTTTCTCCAATAAGCATACTAATCTCCTTCTAAATTAAAGGAATCTTTTCTCACCTTAGCACGATGTTTAAACACATCATGTAAGGAAATTAGTCTCCCAGATTCCTGGGAGAAGTACCTTAAAATTGTCTAGCACACATAGAGGCGTGTTTACAAGGCACATGCACCAGGGGAAAATGACTTAAATTTGCAAAGCACTCAGGGTGTATTTACAAGAACCTTGCACCACCTTTAAAGTCACTTTTAAAATGGAGAAAATGACGTGAATGTGTCTCATAAGCCTTGTAAATATGCCCCCATGTTGACTATGTAACTCTTGCAAAACATATTGTGAAACCTAAATGACTTCAAGAAACCAGTTTTTAAACCAAGAAACAAGCAAATAATTCTCCCATATTCATGTTGGAAAGTGAAATATTTATTTAAAAAAGCACACCCCATGTTATCGTTCTCATAAATGTAAAAAGCATGTCTTTTTCTTAAAAAACTATTTCTGGTCATAATTTGAAAACACAGCACACCTCCTATGTACAAGCACACCCTGTCAGTACTAATACTTCACATTATCTATAATTATAATTTGTCAAAGAAGCAAAATCTTTTAAAAAAAATAATGAAAACACTTGACACAAAACAACATTTTAAATGTACAGCTAACTTCCTTATTTTCTCAATATACTATACTACTCTCTATCTAAATTAAATGATTTTTGCCTTACCTTAGCAAATGCTTTTTGAATTTCAAAACAGTCTCAGAAACACACCAATTTTTCTTTAGCAGAACAAAAGGTATGCACTCCAGAGGCTGGAACCAACAAAGGCACTGAAATGCTGAAATTCATTACACATATCTCTCATGTGACCCAATCAAAACTCTTCCCTCACTTTTTTCAAATCAACACCTTCCCCCCTCTGGCCTTTTTCCATAGCAACTACCTCCTGCCAGACCTCTCATGTTTACAAGTTCACACAACAATGTTTCAAATGAACTCTGAACTCTCAGTAACCAGCTAATCCACTGCAATGTTTCTTAAAATCATGTTTTCTTAACCATTCAAATTACATGTTTCAAAGAACACATCCATGCACCCTAACTTTCTGTTTTCAGCAATGGAAATCCACCAATCACTGCTACTGAATCATTAGCACACAAACTCCACATTTTTCTTTCTTTACAAACTCCTACTGTTTCAACTGCTATTTCATTCCCACACTTCATCTCACTGCAGCAGAACCTCCTCTCGCCATGTTTTCTGTCTGGATTGTTGGACATAGTTACATTCACTGGGCTCACAGGTATGCTGAAAACAGAAATTTACACAACCTCAATTTACAAAATGTGGAAATCAAATGGATTGGCCAAAGAGGATTGAGATGTCACCAATTGATACCATTGGTGAAAACCTTTTTACATTTGCCAAACCCTGACCTCATAATAGTGCACTGTGGAGGAAATGATTTGGGCACTTTGACTGGGGTAGGTCTGGAAATGCACTTAAAGGACATCTTTGAGCAATTAATGGCACTTTTCCCTCAAACTGCCTTGGTATATTCCAATATATGCCAAAGACAGAAATGGAGGTGGTCCAATCAAATTTCTCCGCAAATTGAGAAAGCGAGGAAGCATGTAAATAAGTCTGTTTCAGCTTATATGAGAGACCATGGAATGGGTGCCATCTACAACAATAACTTGCGTTATTACATGCAAGATATCTACAGAGGAGATGGTGTGCACTTCTCAGATGAGGGCAACAGAGTTTTCATACAAAATTTAAGACTGTGTATTGGTACCTACTTATAAGTACCTAGAACTTACACAGAACCCAAAAGCTCTTTTCAGAGCTACCTTAACTATAATTACTCTTTTAAAATTTCGAATGTACCTTTTTTCACGAATTTTCACTTATGTTCGCTTCCCGGTTCGCTACCCGGTTCACGTACCGGCAGCTAACCGTGCGAAAAATTCAAAAAAATTTTTTTTTTCAACATATATGAGCCTCCTCAGCCACCCTCAGAAAACCTAGGGGGTCAGGATACATCTCCCGTGCCCCCTTATACTCATTTCCCCACATTGTTTTTCCGCCATCTTGTGATTAAATTCGACTGAAACACAAAATGGCGAACTCCTGTTACGCTACTGGTAAGCTACCCGGTTCGCGTACCGGGACGCGCCTCTACGGCGAAAAATTGCCCCCCCCAATTTTTTTTTTGTTTTTGCCCCGCGGGGCACTTTAATATCCCCCTCATCAATCCTAGGGGGTCAGGAGGGGTCTATCTTGACCCCTTTCATTAAATTCCCCCTTTGTTTTTCTCCACCTCTTGTCTCTCGATCCTACCGAGAGACAAGATGGCGGCCGTTCCGGACTGTTTAGAATGTTGACAGACACCGGAGAGCCAATCAGCTTCGCTTCGCGAAGTTCCGTTACGCGTCAGGTACGCGAACCGGAGCGCTAACCGGAGCGCTGTTACAGATATATCTGTTTTTTAAAATGTTAATTTCTCAAAATCCACTGGAGCACATATATTGAGACATAGCAAAGGCACGTCGGGCAAACCATATCTACAATTTTGCCAAGTTTCGTGTAAATCCATTCAGCCGTTCGAGCTAAAAGTGATTCCAACCGCCCTATGGAAAAATGAATGGGAAAAACGCATTTTGGGACCCCCCTTTTTTCTCGGCCCCCCCTTGACGAAACCCCCACCCAAATTTTCAGGGGCTACTCAGAAACAAAATGTGCCATCTTCCTGAACATTTCAGCCAATTCCGTCCAAAAACGCCAAAGTTATTCGACATAGAATTTTCAGAAATCCCATAGGAAAAAAATCCTAACTATATATACCTACTGGCGACCGCCAGTAAGTAATATATATATATATATATATATATATATATATATATATATATATATATATATATATATATATATATATATATATATATATATATATATATTCACTGAAAAAAACAAACGTGACAGGAACCTTCTAGGTAGGAAATACAATTTAAAAAATCTTAGAAATTCTATAAAAAAAACAAAGTCTACAGGGACGTTGTAGTTAGGCTTACATTTCACTCGTACAAAACTAGTAAAATTCAGCAGTTATATTTACCTGGGCTGACTAGAGGTCTAGCGCAGCGGCCAGGGCGACTGATGCTGGAATCTGTGCAATAGCTCGCTTAATCTTTCCGGCGGCCCCCAGCGCCGGCATGCATACGGGTAGCTGTGCGCTTTACAAATACTTGATTTTACATTTACTTTAATTTATGCCCCTGCAATGCACTGCCTTTGACCTCACATATTACATCACTCATGAGATGGTCACTGACATCACTGATGACATCTCTAATGACATCTCAAATTACATCACTCATAACATCTCAAACTACATCACTGATGGCATCAGCAAGCAAGTATAAGTATTTTGTAAGCGTTTGTGGCTGCTAAAATTATACTAATGCATAATAAACGTTAAAATTGAATAGTATATCCAGTTGTTCTAAGTGATACTTTTAACATATATATTGTGAATGACAGTCTGACTGCATGTATCCTTGTGTGTGTCAGTGTGTATAGATGTATTGTTGTTTAAGTGGGGGAGTTAATTGCTCTGTGGGCGAGTGAGATGGTGTGTGAGTGGCTGTATGAGTGAGTGAGTGGTTGTGAGAGTGGCTCTATAGAGGAGTAAATAGGTGTATGAGTACCGGGATAACTGTGAATGTGTATATCAGTGGTTGTGTGCGTATGTTAGCTGGCATACAAGAGGTTGTATGGGGGTGTGAGTATATCTATGATTTCATAGAGTGAATGTGAGTGTTTTTTAAATGCAACTCACTGTTAAACATATATACTAAGGTAAGCGGCTGCAGGAGTGCCTGTATGGGTTTGTGAGTGGATGTCTAAGTGGTGAGAAGAAGAGTGAGTGGGTATGTGAGGCAGTCTAAACATGAGGAAGGGTGTGTGTGTGTTTTCCTTCATGGATGAGTGAATGTTTGTGTTAATGGCTGTATCAGTATTTAAGTGGCTCTGTGTGTATCTGTATGTGTAAGTGAGTGAGTGTGCAAGTGACTGTAATGTTGAATGAGAGGGTGAATGAGTAATTGTATGGGTGAATATGTGGGTGTATCTGTGACTGTTAATGTTGAATAAGCGGTTACATAAGTTGCTGAATGGGTGACTGAGAATGTATGTTAGTGTATATATGGGAGATTGAGGGGGTATATAACTGACTGTATAAGTGTGAGTGCATGTGTTCCTATTTGTATGAGCAAGTAAGTGGGTGTGTGAAAAATTACCTGGGTAAGTGAGTAGTTGTGTGAGTGAGTATATGGGAAAGTGAATATATGTGTGTGTAGCTATATGGGTGACTGATTCAGTGAGCGAGTGGTGGTATGGATGTGTGAGTACTTGTGCAAATGTCTGTGTGTGTGTATTACTGGATGTGTGAGTTCATGTATTGATCAGTTAGTATATGCAAGTGGCTGTATATGTGAGTAAGTGGTTGTAATAGTGGCTATGTGGTTTAGTTGATGTGTGAATGGCTGTATGAATGAGTACCTGTGTGAGTGATTGTATGCGTCTGTGAATGGGTATGTCATTGGTTGTATGGGAGTGGGTGTATAAGATGCTATTTGGTGCAGTAGTTCTCTGGGATGTAGGAAAGCCTCTTTCCTTCCAGAGTAACCCAAAATCATGAGCCACTCCGAAAGCATAGCCGCTGTCAGTATAAATGTTCACAGACAAGCTACCGAGGACCGGTTTCTGGCATTTCAGCCGTCTTCAGCCCGGCTTGCTTGTATCCTGTGGCAAATGCCAGAAACCGGTCCTCGGTAGCTTGTTTCCAGTCCAGGGAAGGCATGGCTTGGCAGTTCGGGCTGGACTGTTCCCATAAGGCACAGGGTCAGACTGATTTGCATATGGCCATGTCTGAACTGGGATGGCAGAGTGGGCTAAAGAATGGTGATGGATTAACCCCAGATCAGTTGACTGGGGGTGAGTGTTTGTATTGTCAACGCTCCATCCATCATTTCCTCTGGTTTTTCTTTATAAATTAAATTGTAGCCTAAGCAATGCTAAAGTCTTCAATCAAAAGTTAAGTTAACTAGTAGTTGCATGGATTATGGCTACTACAAGAACTAGTACTGAAGGACACAGCAGTGTAAACTTTCGTCACATGTAGGAGGAGGTTGTTGTTGGTGACTGGTGTGTCTAAAATCGCCTGAATTCGATCTGATGTTAATGCACGCCCCTCCTTAGACAAAAGATGACCGAGGTAGGTCACCTTGGGTCTACAGTATTGAAGCTTTTTCTTTGAAACCTTATGATTGTTCTGAGCCAAAAAGGAAAGCAAGGCAAGCGTACTCTCCTCACATTGTGCATAAGTGTCTGCAGCCAACAGGAGGTCGTCAACATACTGTATAAGGGCTACTCCAGATTGTAATTTAAAAGAATCAAGCTGTCTTTTTAAAGCCTGGCTGTAGATACTAGGACTCTCAGTGTAACCTTGAGGAACACGACAAAATCTATACGATTTAATATTTAACGTAAAGCCAAATAAATATCTGCTATCAGGATGGATGGGGATGGAAAAGAACGCATTTTTGAGGTCAATGACACTAAATGTCGTCGCCGTCGGGGGAACCAATGTGAGCAAAGTCGTGATGTCGGACACCACCGGATATTGGGGAATGACAATTTTGTTAATTTCTCTCAAATCAATAATAAATCGATAGACCTTGCCGTCAGTGTCTTTCTTAAGAATCGGAAGAATAGGGCTGTTGCAAACATTATAGGGAACTTCCTCCACTACTCCTGCAATGATCAAATCTTGAACAATGTGTGTCAGGGCAATTTCACCTTCCCTGGAAATCTTATACTGTGGTACACGTGGCAAAAGTACTCCCTCCTTTACAGTAATTCGAATAGGTGGAATAAGCATCTGTCCCACATCCGTATCTGAGGTCGCCCATAACGTGTGAGGGAGAGAGGCTAATGCTTCACTTTCTTGTATAGTGCAAAATCTGTCTGAATCTGGATAATTGTCGTTCAAAATAACTCGCACTCCCTCCGGAGCGCAACGTATCGTTGCTCGAAAATATTTGAGCAAATCAATGCCCAGAATGTTATCTGGGGTATGGGGTGACAACAAAAATTGACCAAAACTGAAAAATTTATCAAGACAAAGTTCAAGAGGTTTCGATAATGGGCTAGGAGAGGGTGTGCCATCAAACCCTATACAAGTTATCATTTCGCCAGACAGGGGAGCCCTCAGAACCAAGTTTTTAGACAAAGCGCTACGAGTAGCTCCTGTGTCGACTAAAAACTGATCAGTAGAACCCAAAATGCCCGCTGATACATATGGACCTCTCTGATCTACTGGCACTTCAACTGATTCCGTACCCCATCCTACGCAGTCCTATGCATGTACATAATCCTGATGCTCCACATTCTCACCCTCCGATATCTGATACTGGTTCCGTCTATCAAATGTATTACGTTCATCCTGGCCACGGCCCCTCTCTTCAACCCTGCCACGATCACCTCCGCCACCTCTCGCCCCCGAATAACTGTTCCTTGACCTTCCACCTCCTCGACCACGCTGACTACGTTGCTCACGAAGTACCGGACAATCTTCAGCCCAATGCCCAAACTCCTTACAATAGGCACATTGGTCCTCCGCTATATCCGTACGCCCATACGACGCATTACTCCCTCCTCTTCTGCCTCTATCATTCCCTCTAGATTGCGTTCCACGAACCTGTGCCAACATCACCCTCATTTTCAATTCCTTCGCTTTCTTATCAACACTTTCTTTAGCCTCCAATTCCTGCCGCTCATAATACTGAGCCATAGTTAACAAAGACGCAGGGGTCGCCGTGGTCCAGGAACTTTCGCTCGTTTTCAATCGCTTCGCAATCTCCGGTAGGAGATTAGCCACATACTTATCAACAAACAGATGCCTACCCGTATCGTCTGTTAATGATTGCCCACTGTAATCATGAAATGCTTCTTCGAAGCGTGTAAAGAAATCAGATACCGATTCATCTGGCTTCTGTTTACATGAAGCCAACATAGTCCAATCGATCTTTTTAGGAGGCACCAGAGTTTTTAATTTAGTCAAAATAGCCGTCGGGAGATCTAAAATCAAAGCACACGGTTTACATGCAGGTTCCCTTTCTAAGTCAGCCTGTTCTAAGTCCTTCCAAGTTGCCCCAAATGTCGTTTGATCATTAGTTTTACGAATCAACCTCCACATATCAGGGGGGAGTATTAATCCAAAGAAAAGGTCTACATCAACAAGAGTCATAACACAAGAGGAAATGGCCCCCTCCACCCCTTCATAGAATGCAGCTGGATTTTACGAAGATCGGGCAGGGAGTTCTTTAATGCCATAACATCTGCTATATTCCAAGGCGTATATACCCAATTATATATAAAGTACCCCTTCGCATCCTTCGACGTTTTATCGTCACCTGTACCATCTCCCTTTGGGGGAACATACAAAGGTGCGGCTTCACGCATAGGCATAACATGCACTTTAGAATTCTTATCTGAACCCCGGAGAGGACACTCTTTGGACTGCTCCGTCGACCCCGGCACGGACTCTTTAGCTTTTTCCCTTTCATCCCGCAGTCTGGTCGCCTCATCCCGCAGCTGGAGTAGTCGTTTGAAAAGGTCATCAACATCTGAAAGAGCAAATAAACCTTTATCCAAATTCTCACAATAGACCGACACAGCTTTGGGTTCTAAAGTCTCCGAATATTTACGAAAGCGAGTAACAACTTCATGTGCCAAAGTATTTATGAAACACAGTAATTCTCGTTCTGACCACATTTTCCTTTCAGCTAAAACCGTTGCTACAGTTATATGATCCATGTTTATTTTCCTGGCAAGGCTACGCAAGTCCGCGGCTCTTTCCGCAGTTAACCTGACACTCGAGTTGTCCTTTCCATCTGACTTATCCCGACCTTCATCACCGGAATCCTCGGACGGAGCCGTAGGGTGGACATACGGGGGCGGAGAGCGATCTAGTAATGAAAAATCATCAATTTCATTATTAAGGACAGGATAAAGCGGACGACGAATAGGAAATTGACCGGTCGTATGCAAATTACGTTCCCGTGCCTCCCTCTCTTTCTTCTCCTGCGCCTCCTTTTCCTCAAGCTGTAAAGCCTTATCTCGAGCAGCCTTGCGCTGCTCTTTGTCCACCAAGGCAACCTCACGCTTCATACGCTCACGCACCGCTTTCTCCCACATTCGCACACAATCAAACATATCTTGTCTAGACCTGCGCTGAAACAAACATTGCTCCACAAACTGAACCTTTCGTAAATCAAACGACCCATGTAGTGGCCATTGCAACTCGGGATCGGTTCTGGTATATTTATGCCATAATTTACTGTACAGTATAGGGGGAAGGCCGAATTTCACATACATCTCACGATTTGGAGTTCCTTCTGGGGGAGCCGTCTGTGATTCCGCTAACCTAATTGTGGTACCATTTCCAAAACAGCACATCCCTCGGAGTGTGCTTAAAACAGGCATGTTCAAAAAGTATCACGAAAGCGTGATACCATATAAATGGCACTTACAGTACTTCACACGAATGTGCCGCTCAGAGTACAAAACAAAATTAGAGAAACATCTCTACATGCCTGCCTATGTGAAGTGCACTACACATATAATTCAAAGTTCACAAAGTCAAAATGTTAGCTAACTCAAATCATAGACAAAATCATAGAACTTCAGTAAGCGTCCGTAGACTACCTTACCGATCACAAATCGTAGAACTTCAGTAAGCGTCCGTAGACTACCTTACTGATCACAAATCTTACCCAATTTCAAATATCCAGGTTCCAACTGCCAAGGTCTTTAATCGAATCAGCCAAACAGGCACTGTTCAGCAACGCAGACGATCAAGATCGCAGTCGGAGACCGGCGCCACCTGGAAGGTCAGATCAGAAGGAAAGGAAGAAAACACCGTGGGTGCCAAGACTCGGGTCACTCAGTGGCAGCGTACGCGTCCATGGCGAGTTTCCAATCCTTTGTCACGACCTCTCCTTCGGGCATCCGAGTCACCGATGAGTCCCTTCGTGGTTGCCAATTTGTGGTATCGGGTTCCCAAGGCCTACATGCTCCGTAGATAACCCACTTACACCGAAAGAACTGTTGGCACGGAAACTGAAAAGTACAAAGAACAAGTTTATTAAGACCCCATGGGGTGGTGGTACATTCCTACAGCACCCTTCGGCAATGCAAGAAGTATCACACCGAACGTTGGTGCGAGTCCTTCTTTTATACATTTTTACAGGTAATAAAAGGTAGGCGGTACGAAGTTACAGAGCTTTATGTACATATATGGTCATTTTTGGAGCACAGCCAACTCATGGGAGGGGTTACAACCCCACTGGTCAGTTTGGCGGCACATTCCTGAGGGGTGACTGGTCGGTTGGAACTGCGCATGTACAGGCTTGACCGTTGCTAAAAATAGCCGGTTGCTGGGCAAAGTCGAGTGGTCAGTGGTACGGACAACGGACTAAAGAGCATGCTGACCACGAGGCCGCTCATTCCCTAAAATGGCCGCCGTAACATACAAAATGGCGTTTTCTAATATGGCCAAGTTAAGGGAAATAACGTGTAGCAAAGCTAAGCGCTAACCCGGCCATTGTCAAATTACGACAGACTGAGTTGTGAACTTGTGAACTTCAGGAATGCAGACAGCGGCACCTTCAATATGGAAATAAGACAAAGACAGTGCTGCTGATGGATTTGTTGTGATTAAAGTTTTGTTGTGATAAAAGTTGCAAATCAAAGAAAGACACACAGAAATAAAAGTCAATAAGGACGGAAGAAAAAAAAGAAGTGAGTATTTCAAGCCTAGTTGTGAGGGAAGTAGAGCTCGTCCTAAAACTCTGTGAATTGAACATGGAGTAGGTCAGCTAACAGAGAAGAACTTCCGTCACCTAAGTCAGTGCCCTCTTCTTCCTGCGTGGATTCACATATTTTGTAATCTGGTGGTATGAAGTGCTGATTCATCTTGATCATTGTTAACCTCTCCACATTTTTGGGTGAGAGGCAGGTCCTTTTTGAAGTGACAATGGCACCAACAGCACTGAAAACACGTTCAGAAGACACCCTTGTGAGTGGGCAACCCAAATAATTTATAGCCAGCCTGGTGATCAGTGGCCATTGAGGCCTTTTCCCATACCAATACACCAATGGGTTATGATCAATGAAGACCTCTGTTGGGTCATCCAGATAGGCCTGCACCATCCGATCAAGGTTTGCGTACCATCTCTTGCCTTTGCATCAACACTGGAACTAGCAAACCCTTGATGAGTTATCCATTCCGCTTCCGACAATATTATGGCTGGGCCTGGTGCAAGTGATGATCCGGTTGCTGGTGTCTTTAACGGCTCTGAGGGAAAGTGACTGCCTTCGGCCACAGAAGTGGACCTTGACGCCGGATGGCCTGCTGCTTCAGTAGTACTTGTGGTGGTTCCTTCAATTTCCTGCAGCTCTTTTTCAAACCGAGTGGTTGACAAAGCTAGCCAATGTTTGTACTTTGAAACATTTTCTTCAGAAAAAGGAATGAATGCATTGCTGGCCAGTGCCTTTTTGTACCGTGGATCCAGAGTAGTGGGCACAAATGTAATGTTGTTGTGAATGTATGCCTTTAAGCCTTACATTGTCAACTAGGCGGCTTATTAAGCTCTCCGCCAACAGCTATGCGCCTAGTTTTTCAGCATCAACTCGGAACGTTGAAGACACCGCCTTCAGCTGGTGCTCTAGCATGCGCAACAATGGGATAGCTTTGCCAAAACTACAGTCCTCCCTGCTGACTTCACGGGTGAAGACCTCAAAAGGACGAAGCATGTCTGTCAGGCTTTTAACTAGGTCCTATTCCTCCAACTCTAGCCTCATATCTTTTATAGCAGCAGAACGTGCATTAAGGACATACTCATTGATTACCAAGTACTGCTCAGACGCTCAAGCATGTAGAAGGTTGAGTTCCAATGTGTTGCCACCTCCTGTATGAGTCCTCTGACTGGCACTCTATGGTTACGTTGATTGATCCTCAGCTGCTTCCGGGCCTTAAAAGAATGGCTGAAATGTGTGCAGATTCTTCAGCATGTGGTCAGTAAGTTGCTGACTGTGGTTTTTTTTTCAAGAAATCTTGAACAATAATGTTAATGCTGTGCCTCAAACACGGCACTCTGAAATAGCCACCATCATTCATGGCCTTAACTATATTACAACCAAAATGGTGGGGCATTCTTTTAACCCCACTTCAGTGGCGACAGCCTCTTTTTCAACAATGCATATGCTTCCTTTATTTCATCTGAATACTTTTTCACTTCGTATCTTAATCCTTATGTAATGCGCTGCACAATCACTTTGCCCCACCATTTTGGTGTTTATGTTTAACACGTGCAGTGTGGGCTTGGCACGAAACAGTGAGCAGGCCACCTGAAAAAATTGGGTTTAAAAGGACAAGTAAAATATGTTTAAAAACGGTGTGCAACCCGTTCTTATGTGAACTTAACTATGTTACTGCCATTATCCGTGGAAACATAACCAATCATGCGGCAGCAGCCATTTAAAAACCTTACTGTTAAACTCCTCCAAAATGTTTACTGCAGTATGAGATTTTTCCATGGCAAACATGGCTACTGTTGCATGGTTCAGAGTAGCTTGAAAAATTGTGCCACTGTCAACACCTGCAGATATCTTATCTCTTACCACCGCAAAAGAGACCCAGTGTAAGTGATGCACATGTAATCAAACGGCTTGGCAACTGGTCCACATGTCTGTTGTCAGGTGGATAGGGTGAACAGCACTCTTCTGCAAAGCTGCCCCATTCACTTCCAGCACATCTTCATGTAGTGCTGGAACCGCAACTCTGGCAAAATAGGACCGGCTAGAAACCTTACATTTAGGGCAGACTGATGCCATAAATTCTAGAAAACCCACCTGTTCCACGAAAGAAAAAGGGAGAAGGTCCAGCGCTAGGTTTTTAGCCAGCATTGCATTATAAAGACGGGTGGTTGTGTTCAAATGGGGCCTCCGACCAAAACATGCTTTTAATGGTGGTCTGGACCGTTTTCATATGTGATGATGATGATGATCCAGACTTCTTCAACCCAGTTAGGCTCTTTGATGTACTTTTGCATTGGTGTCTCTACCAGACTCTTACTGTGCCTCATAGATGTTGCTGGGGTAGAGGGTGTGGGTGCTAACACTGCAGTGCTGCTGCCAGGGGTACTGTGTTTACCAGAAAAAATGTCTCTCGCTTCTTCATCTCCCCTCTGCACGATCAGCTCCTTGTCATCAGATGCAATATCAATGGCTAAATTTCGATTTATACTTTTGGCTTTCCGGATGTTACTTAGGTACGCCTCCCACTGGATGCTCTGGTGTTTTTGGAGATGACCTCTCTGGCCTCCAGTACCATAGTTGGTACCAAGCTTACCCCGACTAACTACTTGTTTACAAATCGAACAAATAACTGGGTTTACGGCCTTTTTGCTAATACTAAAGAAGTCCCAAACTGGGGAGTTGAGATTTCTGTCCTCTTCCACATTCTTTGCAGTTAACAACGGTTCCTACAGACCAAACCAGTTTCAAAGAATGGTGGGCCCAACAAAAAAAAATTGGTTTCAGTTGGTTTGCACCTCCACCGCGACGTAAAATTGGGGTCTGCTCTGTGCTCTGCAATTGGGTCACGACTCCATCCACATTGGAAAAATAAGCATATCTAAACATTCTTAAACTCATAAACAACGTTGAACATACCCTTATAATACACCCATGGGATCATCGTGCTCCTAACCAGACCGCTTCTGTGCTTTCCAGCTGCTAAAAACAATCCCCTAGGAACCGGTTCCAATACATAAAATGGTGGCTACAACATTTTCCTCAGCTTGCAGCCAGCCAATATGAGCAGTTCTCCTGCCTGGTGCATTCACATAGCCCCGTGTCACAGCCACAAACCTTTCAAGTAAGTATGGGTGAATTTTGCAGATCTGCGGTCCGCGAATTTGCGCGAAATGGCAAAAGAATCTACTACTTCGCAGAAAAATCAGCGAACTTGTGGATTTGCAGAAATATACACTGGAGTACTTTCTACTGGCTGCGTAAAGGGCCAGAAGAGTTATCTCCAGTGACCATTTCAGTGTTATTATGCCATCTCGCCGAAAGGCGCAGGGGTCCCTTGAGTGAGCTGTCCATCATAGTGGGTAAATGGCGGGAAGACGGTGCACACTGCTAGTGTGTGGGCGGGGTCAAACGGGCGGGCTTCTATGCGAGTTCACATGACTCTTGTGTGTATGAAAGGTCAGAGCAGCAGATGAAGAGAAAGAAGCCCCTTGTCACACAGGGATTGCGCTCTTGAAAGTGAAGGATGCAAAGGCCTTCAACCAGCATCACAGCTAATTTTCGACGGTAGATATGGGGAGAAAGCACACCTGCCCAGCCTCGACAAAACTCACGATTGTTTTTGGGCTGATGAATGCGTTACTGAATTTGAGCTTCAACTCAGGCACCTGCTTTATTTATATCTGTAAGTGCTTCCTGTTGAGGTTTCATTTTTGTGACAGGAGCACTGTGCCAGAATGAACCCTGCCCCTCATATTTATCCAAGAAGACGCCATCTGTTTGTGCGATACCTCTACTCAAATGCCAAACTGGCGGGGCTTCTAAAAAAAAGAATTGCCAAAAATCCACAAATTCCTCGTGCAGAATGGATTTTGCGCCCATACTTACCTTCAAGTCCCTATGTGTACAACTGGAAATTTTGGTAAATAACTACAAAACTACTGAATGGATTTAAATGATTTAAAAAAAGGTTGCTTTCTGGATCAACAGTACCTTTCTGCCAAATTTGGTGTAATTCCGTTCAGAAGCTCTGGCTGTGTGCAGTTTAGCAAGTCCTTATGGAAATTAAAATGGGCAATGCATTTTGGCCCCCCAACTACTTTTCTCGACCCTCACTTGACAGATCACCCTAAAATGTCCAAGATAACAGCTAAACGAAGTGGCAAACTAGTTTCACAAAGGACATGTTATTAGCAAATGAAAAAGACTCCTTAGGAGACTACATCCTACATCCTAATTATAATCACCAGTAGATAATGTATGTATATATATTTAAGATCCAAGAGTAGAGAACAGTCTAATTAGTTTAGGCTTACATCAAAGACACTTGTGGGTTTAAGTACAAGTTCTATGGCCCTATCAAATTAGTGCACTACTGGACCGGGGTAGAACTCTGCTGGAGAAAAGACTGCTGTGCTAAAATTATTGCCACTTTGCTGTGACTGAATGTTCTGCGGATCTGCTGATCTTTGTCCTACTGAGGACAAGGACCACTCCCTCCCACTTGAACCCAGAGTGACTCCAAGGGCTAGCCTGGGGTTTTCTGAAGTCTCAAGGATATAAAATACTTCCTGAAATCTTGCTGTGCCCCTTCAGTCCTGGGCCTCAGAAATGGGTTCTGCAGCTGATTTCTGAGAAAACAGATGCATTGCCTCTACTATGTGAGAATTTCTGAACTGGTATTGCTTCAACTCTGACGCAGAGTGTGTTTGACGATGAAGCTCACCGATAAGCCGGTCCCTCTCTGCACAGTTCGACAATGACACAGTATACTCTCAACGTTGACAAAACTCCATCCAAAGTATTTCTTCAGCAGGACCTGTCTGAGTCCTGTAGCCAGCCTGCTCTCCATCGTGGTAAGCCCAAAATCTGACTTTCCACAGGTCCCTCGCAACCTCAAGTAACCTTTTAATCGCTTCTGACTTCTAAGCACTATTTTTGTTTTATTCTTTTTAAATGTATATCTCGACTTCTACTTGTTGGATATTTGCTGTTTCTGTCTAGTTTGACTCACACAAATATTCTTTGTTTTTCTAAACCTCTGTGGAATCTTTTTGTATTGTTTTCATTAAGTTGCTGTCATTGAAGTCTTACACAAATACTATACATATTGCCTCTTAACCCTTTCCGTGCTCGCGTGGGCCAACGGCCGACGTAAGCACTACCTTGTGGGTGCAGCGCATGACCGTTGGATGATGCAGCCCCGCCCACACAATAGAACGCCTGCTCTGCGGCAGAATGTCCGCCACAGTAAACGGGTTAAGTTAAGCCTGACTGCTCAGTGCCTAGCTACCAGAAGGTAAGTGCATGGTTAATTTAGGGCTTTTATCTGACTTACCCTGACTAGGCTGGTGGTCCCTACTTCAACAAGGTGGAAACCACTGCCAACTAGAGACCCCATTGTTAACACTAGGGTATAAGCCTTGTTCAAGCAGTAACCACAATCCTAGTCAGGGTCAGGCACAAATACACCCTCAATTAATCTGCGCTCACTCTCTGGTAGCTTGGTACAGAGCAGTCAGGCATAACTTTAAAGACAATGTGTAAAGTATATGTGCAACACTTCAAACAGTAAATCAGCGAAACACAACACAAAGAAATTCAGACCAGGTTAGAAAAATAGAGCTTAAGCTTATCAATAAAACACAAACAAAATAACAGAAATACAGTGAGTAGAACCAGAGTTATAAATTGTTAAATAATAAACTGTAAAATAGAGCCTAAAAGCATATAGCACCTACTGGGAACATCTGGTCGGGCTGGACCAGGTAAAATTCAAAGGTTTAGGCCAACCGCAATGGAGGGTGGGTCGGATACAGTCCCAGGTTAGTCCCACTGAAGTTTTACCTTCTCAAGTTTTGTGCCAAGAGTCCCATTTATGGGGGAAAAGTTTGTAGGGAGGAAGGAGGCATCACTGGCGATGGCCAGCGGGGTGTAAAGAGCAGACAGGGTGTCATGGATGGATGGGCTGGGGCCTCACGGTTATGATCCATGCTGGTTGATTATAATTGCACCAAGCAACCTGAGAGGCACCTCTTTGGTGTCAGAAACATGTTGAAGACGTGTCCAGGAGCTATGGGGAGACGGTTATATTTCTGAGGCTCAGATCAGGAGGCTTGCAGACTAGCCCTTTGAGTCCCTCTGACATCTTGCATTCAAGATGGGTTCCATATCAAGTTCTGCCTCTCCAGGCAAGAGGGCAGAAGGCAGGAGGTCAGCACTGCAGGGCAGAAGCTGCTTCAGAGTGGCTGTCCAGCAGTGTGGTAGTCCTTTCAGCATCACAGAAGTCCTTCTTGCTGTCAGAGTAGTCACAGGTTCAGCGGTGTACTGCAGTGGTCCAGTACGTATACAATATGTGATGGTAAGTAAGTATAAGGGCATCAAAGAACAAGCAATCGTCACAGATGAATGAGACATGAGAACATTAATGTGGTGTCTGATATCTGAAAGGAACATGAATTAATTGTCCTGGGGTATACACATTTTTCCTACATCTTTCTAAAAGGGGCATTTTCAGTATTGTAATTTAAAATCCAACTCCACCATAAGTTAGGATTTAAAATTAGGATTCCAGATCCACCAGACTTGGGGGTCTTATCGCTTACCAATTGGAAATTGTAGTAAGGTAATTCCAATGTTATCCTGTGGGAGAAATAGGCCCTTGTAGTAGGCCTTGCAGTAGTGAAAAACGATTTGGGGATTTTTCACTCCCAGGATGTTGGACTTGGCACTTTTGGCAGGTTCACCCCTAAACTTTTTGCCTTATCTGTAACCTGGTGTTGGTAGTTTTAGGTCTCTGGGCACTTTAGCACTGTGGTGCAGTGTAAAGTGCGTGCGCTCTCTGTGCACATTTGGTGAAGTTGGCCTGCCCTCCCATAGAAATGCATTGGGAATAAGTGTGTCCGTGGTAATTCCTGGAAAGAGAGGAGCGCAGGGTCGAGTTTAGTATGTATGAACTTGTGAGAATAAATGTTGCGTAATGGTGTGCGCGGATTTATGATGACTGGTGGAGAAGTTCCACTTTTAGAAGTTGACATTTCTGTGTGCTATGTGTCTGCCTGCCTAATGTGAGTTTCATGTCTGGCTTGTGAGTGACAGGAGCTGAGAGGTGTGGGTGGCTCCAGGAGGGGCAGGGTGAATCAGCTAGGCTGAATGGAACACCTGGGCTAAAAGTAGTAGGAGGGGTAATCCCCTGACTCTGAATAGGACTGTGCCCAGAATGTACAATGCTGGCTCCGCCTCTTGCGGTGTGTCGGATCCCTGAGCCCCCACCTGACAAAGGTGAAGAGGCGCTTCGAAAACAAAGTGCTCCAAATCCCCCCCTGAACCAGTTGCATCTGGTTCTCCCATGCCCTGCACTTTAGAAAAAGTATTGTGTGATATAAATATAGGGGCTGTGACCCCATGAAAAGGTGGAGCTCTGTACCTGAACCAAAACCTGTGAGGAGTCCTGCTGCTGGGGCCCAGGAGGACCTGCCAGGAGGGCTGCCTCCCTGGGCCCAGCATTGCCCCCTGGATTCCAGAGGACCTCCAGGACTTCTTATGCTCTTAGAGCCTCTTAAGCGCTGTGCTGGGTTCTCTTATTTGGCCCAAGGAGAAGGAGAGCGTGGGCTGCGCAGTGCTGTGCTGATGCCCTTTTTCGAGGACATCCCGGCGTGAGGGATTCCTCAGTGATACTGTAGGAGTGGGTGCCCACCCCACTTTATGTTTATTGTGGCAACGTTAGGCCAGAGGAGTGGGTGCCCACCCTCGTTGTTGGAACCCCGAGCGGGTGCCCACCCCGCATTTTCTACCTGTGCGAATGCCCACCCCGCATCGGCACCGAGAAAGAAGATCTCTGATGCAGTTTGCGGCCCGCCTGGTTGTGGGCGGGGCCTGATGAACGGAAGCGGGAGAGGAGAGACAGAAGGGCTCCTGTGTGCGAATAGAAGCCCCACCTGCCGCAAGAGTGGGAAGTCATCTGGAGCCTCGCAGGCTCCTCGGGAGAAGTGGTCCCGGTTTCAGCTGCAGTTTGGGGGATTGAGGCAGAGGGGGCCTGCAGCACATTGTCGGTGCCGGCCCCAGCCACGTAGGAGTCTCGCCGAACAGTGCCGCGAGAACAGAGCCCAGGTGAGAGGGGCTCCTTGTTAGGCACCCCAGTAGTGCCATTTCAAGAACCGACCCGCCAGCGAGCAGGCCACTCCAACGAAGGGTGGCATGGTGATACTTGATAGCCCAAGGGGGGCTCCCAAATCGGAGTTGGATCCTGTGCACCTGCCCCAGCTGCCCTGCCTGACAGTGGGCAGCTGTCATGTTTTTGCCCACATTTCTTTTCTGCAGAGTCCCTGAGAGAGACAGCCAGGCACAGTGGGTGCCAGTGATGTTCCCCACTGCCCAGTAATTAGTGGGCAGCTGCTACATTTAGGCCAAGACACATTGAGAAGTCCCAGGAAGGGGACTCAGGAGGCACAGTGGTGCCCGGGCATGGCGCACATTCTGCTTTTGCTGCAGTGGCAGCTTTGCGCCCTGACATTCTGGACTTAGGGCATTTTAGCCCCTTTGAGAAGGCCAGTTGGCCAAGGAGTCAGTGACTTATGTGATATTAGGAAATGTGAAGCTCTTCTATGATTCATGCCGCTAAATGGGTTTAGGGATGAGATTATGTGCATAATGTTTTTATGCTGGTGAGGTTATTTCCCACTGTGAGTTATATCCCTAACGTGAGTGATGCTTAGGAGGTTAAGGACTGATGAGTTTGGTGTATAATGTAATTTGCACGTAATGTGATACTGTGCATAATGTGGTTTATGTTATAGGATGATGCTGAGTACAGTAATGGCCAGTGAGTACTGATTGTGTTCTACATTTTAAATGTTCTACATTTGGTATGTTCTAAGTGATGGTTCTGACAGTGGTCCAAGTGGCCCAGCCAGCTGTAAATAATCCCTTGTAGATATTACCTAGTGCCTGGTGGCATGATGTATGTGATGTGAGCACTATTCTAATGTGTTATGGGAATACAAAAGCTATTTTTTATATAACCTTGTGTGGAGTTCCTTTTGTGGTGTGCCTGGGATGTTGTTGGTGTGTGTGCGCAAACGCTTTACACATGGCCTCCTGGATAAGCCTGACTGCTCATTCCAAGCTACCAAGGGGGTGAGCAGGGGTTAGCTTTGGCTTGTAACTTCCTTTCCCTGACTAGAGTGGTGGTTTCTTCCTGGCTTTGGCACAAACCTCAGCCAGCTAGAGACCCCCAGTTCTAACACAGGACATGTAAAAAATGTCCTGCCTTTTGAATACATTGCACCCTGCCCTCTGGTTTGTCCATTGCCTACCTTAGGGGTGACTTGCATGAGTTAAAAGACAAGGTTTGGGCCTGACAATAGGTATATTTTGCCAGGTGAACATTTCAGTGTAAACCTTTCACAGAGGCTCCACAGTGATAGGTATGGGACGTGGTGAAAAGGGATACTTAAGTGGGTGGCACAAACAGTACTGCAAGTCCACTAGTAGCATTTAGTTTGCAGACCCTGGGTACAGGGGGTAACACTTTACTAAGGACATGTAAGTAAATTAAAAATGCCATTTAGGGAGGAACCAATGTGACCATGTTTAGGGGAAAAATCTCTCTAGCAATTGTTAGCAGTGGTAAAGTGCACAGGCCCTAGTATTAGCCGAAAACGAGGTCAGAAACATAGAGGATGCATGCAACAGGTTGGGGGGAAGACCACACTAAGGCTGTCAGGTCTAACAGAGACCCAGTTAGGCCCACTGAACAAAGTACCTTAAATCCAGCTTACTGAGTGTTGTGTGAATCTGTTTCGAAGATGAGTCATGCAGCAGAGGCGATGCATCAGTCCTGAGATGAACAGGATCATGTCAACGCGACTTGCGATGTGAAGTCCGTTGTCGAGAGTGTGAGGCGCAGCAGAGGTGATGCATCGATTCTGATGAGCTTTGGATTTCTGATGTGGGATTTCAGCGTATTGTCAAGGCTGCAGCTGACAAGGGATGTAAGGAGCTTGCATCAAGTAAAGTGCCATGCGGCGATGCTTCCAAGGGTGATACATCGGTCCAAAGATGCAGAGGTGGTGGCGATGTGAGTTTTTTGCGACAGGTCCAAATTCACTCAGCAGCAGGGTTGCGTCATTACTGCTTGTGATGCGCCACTCAGCTGAGGTTTCGGCCTGGCAAAAAGTTTTTTTTGCCAGGTTGAAATGGCAGTGTAAACTGCACACATGGGCTCTGCAATGGTAGGCCTGAGACATGGTTAAAGGTCTACTTAAGTGGGTGGCACAAACAGTGCTGCAAGGACACTAGCAGCATTTAATTTAGAGTTCCTCGGCACATGTAGTTACCATCACTAAGGATTTATAAGTAAATTAAATATCACATTCCTAGCATCACCACAAATAAAGTCGCTACTAGCCCATCAATACAGGGGCCTTTAACCATCATGTCCTGGAATGTAGCAGGTGTAAAAAATAAGTTAAATGAAGAGGAATGGTTAAAAATCTTACAGGATTATGCTTTAGTTCTGCTGCATAAACCTGGCATACTGAATCATTCTTCATTAATGGATTCAAAGTGATAACTACTAGGTATGGGCGGAAAATTCATTCCGCTTGTGAATTTGCAAATTTACTCCGATTTCGCGATCCGCGAATCGTGCAAAATCGCAGCAAAATCTGCAAATTCGCGAGCTGGACAAATTTTGCTCAGGAAGCACTTACAGAGTTACAGCAGGTGCCCAAGTAGAAGCTAATTTCTTTGTAACCATTTACAAAATGGTTACAAAGAAATTAACTTCAACTTGGACACCTGCTGTAACCCTGTAAGTGCTTCCTGAGCGGCGCCTCCTTGCCTACTTGCAACTATTCTCTGACCCTACTCTGACCCTCGAAGCAGGGTCAGAGAATAGTTACAAGTAGACAACGAGCTCCTGCAGGAAGCTCTTACAGATATAGATAAAGCAGGTGCCTGAGTTGAAGGTCAAATTCAGTAACTCCTTAATCAGTCCAAAAAAAATTCGCGTTTTGTCGAGGCTGGGCAGGTGTGTGTTCTCCCCATATCTACCGTCGAAAATTAGCTATGATCCTTGATGGAGGCCTTTGCATCCTTGACTTTCACGAGCTCTATCCCCGTGCAGTTCCTGTGACCACGAGCTTCTTTCTCCCCATCTGCTGCTCTGATCGGTGCCTGTCCTTTTATACACACAAGAGGCATGTGAACTCGCATAGAAGCCCGCCTGTTTGCCCTCCTCCCCACACACTATTGGTGTGCACTGTCTTCCCGCCCTTTAGCCACTATGATGGACAGCTCACTCGACGTACCCCGGCGCCCTTCAGCGCAATGGCAAAGTTAATCAGCCCCAAAAAATTTAGCATTTTGTCCAGGCTGGGCAGGTGTCTGTTCTCCCCATATCTACCGTCGAAAATTAGCTATGATGCTTGATGGAGGCCTTTGCATCCTTGACTTTCACAAGCTCTATCCCTGTGCAGTTCCTGTGACCACAAGCTTCTTTCTCCCCGGATCTGCTGCTCTGATCGGTGCCTGTCCTTTTATACACACAAGAGGCATGTGAACTTGCATAGATGCCCGGCCGTTTGCCCCCCCCCCACACACACACACACACTAGTGGTATGCACCGTCTTCCCACCCTTTAGCCACAATGATGGACAGCTCATTCGAGGGACCCCGGCGCCCTTCAACACGAGGGAAAAGTTAATCAGCCCCCAAAAAATGTGCTCTTTGTCGAGGCTGGGCAGGTGGGTGTTCTCCCCATGTCTACTGTCTTAAATTACCTTTGATGCTTGATGGAGGCCTTTGCATCCTTGACTTTCACGAGCTCTATCCCTGTGCAGTTCCTGTGACCACGAGCTTCTTTCTCCCCGGATCTGCTGCTCTGATCGGTGCCTGTCCTTTTATACACACAAGAGGCATGTGAACTCGCATAGAAGCCCGCCCGTTTGCACCCCCACACACACTAGTGGTGTGCACCGTCTCCCCGCCCTTTAGCCACTATGATGGACAGCTCACTCGAGGGACCCCGGCGCCCTTCAGCGCAATGGCAAAGTTAATCAGCCCAAAAAAAATGAGCGTTTTGTCCAGGCTGGGCAGGTGTGTGTTCTCCTCATATCTACCGTCGAAAATTAGCTATGATGCTTGATGGAGGCCTTTGCATCCTTGATTTTCACAAGCTCTATCCCTGTGCAGTTCCTGTGACCACAAGCTTCTTTCTCCTCATCTGCTGCTCTGATCGGTGCCTGTCCTTTTATACACACAAGAGGCGTGTGAACTCGCATAGAAGCCCCCAGTTTGCCCCCCCACACACACACTAGCGGTGGTGCAAAATCGCAAAAAAATCTGCGATTTCACGGGAAATCCGCGAATTCGCTGATTTGTTTGCGATTTCGCGCGAATTCGCGAACCGCTGATTCGCAAAATTCACCCATACTTAATAACTACACAAGCTGTTTCTTCTAGGGTGGGGAGAGCTAAAGGCAGCTTAGCTGGTTTCATTTCAGTAACCTCATCATTAACATTAAGGAAAGCCTATACCTCGTCACAGTTCTATCAGTTTTATATTTCTGCTCTGAGGGGAAAAAGACTATTATTGTAATTCATTTCTATAATAATATTTTTGATAGTACAAGACATAGGGTAATTAAGACAGTAGAAGAAGAATTAGAGGAATTTGTAAAGGGGGTGGGGGCCATTTTTTACTTATTTGGGTTGGTGATTTTAATTGTGAAAAGAGTAAAAGTTTACCTGCAGATCAATGTAGATACTGTGACCAATTTGGTGGCAAAATCCTTCAATTTCCAAACACTTATGGCAAAGCAAATAACTCTACCATTTCCAAATATAATTTGGAAATTATAGAACCAGGTGAACATGATGGAGAGTTAATTATCCAAACATATGAAGGGGCAAGATATTCCTCCAATATTGATCACATTATTGTATCAGTGAACTGTTAGGGCCTTGTGGAAAAGTGTTTTATCTATGCAAGCCTGTTTAGTGACCATCAGCCGTTAATTATGGCCCTGAAGTTAAGCTTGCCAGGGCAAGGAAGGGGGAAGGTAACTGAAACAGACTTTGAAACTCAAGGTAGTATCAGTGTTTCTATTAAGTGGTCGGGTGTGAACCCAACAACATTTATGGAAAGCCTAACAGGGAAGAAGCAAAAAGACATAAATATCTGTCTGGATAGCTCCTTTTCAAACTCAGATATTGTTATCGCTTTTCAAAATATCACGATTGAAATCGCTGATGATCTAAAATTGAAAAATATTAAAAATGTTGATTATAATCCCAGGTGGTTCAACAAGGAGTGTTCAAAGTTAAACAGGGAGCTAAACACAGCCATAAAAGCAAGACCCAGGGACAATGAAAGGATTAGCAGTTTAAGGAAAAATTATTAAAATTCCCTGAAATGAAGGAAAATTGAGATCAGAGAGAAGGTCTGGGAAAAATCAATCCAAGCAGCAGAGACACATGATCCAGTCTTATTCTGGAAAACAATAGATTACCCCTTTTTCAAAGATATAATTGCGGCAAAAATAGATACCATAGTAACACCTGATGATTGGACAATGTACTTTGAGAGTATTTTTAATCTGGAAGCTGTGAAAGCCACTAAAAGTGGTAACAGTAACCTTATTTTAGTAGACACTGTTAAGACACCACCAATCACTTTGGAAGAAATAAAAAATGCTTCTAATAAAAGTGAAAATGGTAAATCTGCAGGGCAAGATGGGGTAACTATTGATGTTTTTAAATGTAACATTGATTTTTTGTCACCGACTTTTTAAAATGTTTTAATACTACAATTGGGGGAGTGTTACCTGCTACATGGGTGCAAAACATATTAGTGCCGATTTTTAAAAAAAGCGATAGAGGGAAGGCCTTCTTGATTCTACATCTAAATTGATGGGAAGAATCATGTTGGGAAGACTAGAAAGCTAGGACTCTGAGAATAATATACTTACTGAGGCTTAGTACGGATTCAGAAGGAGTATTGGGACGGTGGAACAATGTGTAAACCTTGAGCTATTATTAGGGAAATATACCCTAGCTAAGGAAGGTCAGATTTACCTTTGTTTTGTTGACATTACCAAAGCCTTCGACCTTGTTAATCACGCTAAACTATGGCAAACACTAAAAGGGTTAGGTGCCCCAAATGAAATGATTATCTATTTATCTCAGATTTATACCTTTTTAACCTCTAGAGCACAGTTTGGCACAAAGGGCGGATGTACCCTGATTTTAGGGTTACTCTGGGGATTTTTCTCCTTATATATTAATAACGTTGACCCTTTATTACAAAATTTTAGTATTGGTGCCCCTAGAGTAGCTACATGTGCCACCCCAGTACTCCTATATGCAGACGACACAGTCGAGGACAGCGAACGACCTACAATGCCTAATAGAAAATTCACGCAATACATGACTGAAAAAGATTTACAGTTGAACCTTAGCAAAACCTTCATCATGATATGCGGGAAAGGTAGAGTGAAGAATAGACAGCATCACATGGGAGGTATCCCAATTAATAGAGTTACATCCTTCACTTACTTCGGAATTCTTATTAATAGGGGTGGTACTTGGGGCGCACAAATTGAACAATGAAATTTTATATTTTTACGATCAAACTATGACATTTTTAGATTCGCTACAAAAATAGGCAACAAACTGATATGTGAAATCCTTATTTTATATAGGAGTAACAGGAGGCACATGTTATGGGGCAGCTATTTAGGGTAGGGGGGCCAACACAACTTCATTACAAACCCAGGAAAATAGGTTTCTAAAAAGAGTGATGGCAGTCCCAAGTTTCACTGCCTCATACATTGTTCACAAAGAGCTCTTTGTACCATATATTAGTGATTTAATAAGTACAGCAGCTTTTTATTTTTTGGCATGGGATTTGGTCAAAAGATGAGACCTAGTTTACAAAGGATATAAATATGGATTGCTTGCCCTTGACTATAGTAGGAATATCCCCTGGTTACAGTATATTTATAACCTATTCAAATTCTGTAAGGTAGAATTTTATCGTAATGAGCCATGGTCTATCCAGGACTATAGTAAAAGTCACTTAAAAACAAGGCTTGTTACCTCTAGGGAACATGCAAGAGATGTTGAAGCTATCTTAAAACAGAGTATTACTTCTTACTGTGAGCGCCTACTAATGGGCATTCAACCATATCTAATCTCGGTAAGAAATACCCAGCATAGATTTTACCTAACAAGGTTAAAGTTGGGCTCCTTACATTACTTAATAGCTTTTACTAGAATGAGAAAGTGGAGGCCATGACCTCCCAAATTGTTCGTGTGATGGCAAATCTCCCCAGTCTGAACTGCATTTTATAATTTTTTGTAATTTTTATCGGGATATCCAGAAATTTGTGTTATAACCACTTTTATTAGACATTTGGAAACTTTCTTCATCCATATTAATGAGGCATGATTTCCAGGCTATTCGGCTTACGGTATGGGGGCCATAATATGGATCCGACCTGGCAGACTGAAGAGACAGGAATAGACATATACGGCTGATATGTGTTTGTGAGGGGCTGCCTAAATGGACTACATGTGGTGTTAGGCTCCAAATACGCCCCAAAAATGGAGCAATATACATTTTGGTGCACACTAACAGATCTCCTATCATGATGGTGCGACGTTCCCTTGCGGCTTGGGGGTGACTTTAACTCGATCCTAAACACAACACTTGACAGATCATTCCCACCACTCCCACACACAGTAGTAACCTTTAACACTAAGCAACCGGTGGAATGGCTGCATCATTGGGATCTGGCAGATCCTTGGAGAAACCTCAATCAAGAAATGCGATTATACTCATACTACTCGCACCCACACAGGTTACACGTCCATATCAACTGTTTTGTTGCAAGTGTGCCACTATTAGAGCAGTGTCTCAGAATGGACTACCTGGGCAAAATGCATTCAGACCACAACTCACACATCAAGGGGAGGATAGTGGCCCCAGCAGTCATTTATGGAGGCTCCAGCCTCTGGCACTGGAAGATCCCCCAATTAGAACAGCAGTAGACACATCATTGGAGGAGTATTATGCAAACAATAAGGGGTTGCAGGCAGACACGGGTGTCCTGTGGGATTCAGGTAAAGCAGTTGTCAGGGGTCAGTGCATGGGGTTGAAGTGGTGCATCACAAAACAGCTAGATAATGAGATAAAACACATTGAAGACGACATGAGCCGACTTGAAGCTGACTTGGCAACGGGTGGCACAGTGCAACCAGACATAGGTGAGCGGAGCCAACAACACACTGTAGTATTAGAGCGGCAACATTGTTTGAATTATGCATCTCATGCTGTGTGCACTCATGCAGAGCAGGAAGATTGCTGGCGGGCATGAGCAGACAGGAGCACACACACACACTGATACTGCGGTTACAGCCCGCGACTGGGCCGGTGCTAACCACACAGTGGGATATTCACTGTAAATTTACTGTGCATTACATCAGAGTTTACCGGTCATCACATTGCACAGCATCTGCAGGTAAAGATTCATTCCTCACTCCCTAAGTCCTGCATCACATCACAGCAGCCCAGCGAGCCGAATTAAACAAACTGCTCATATTACTGGTAGCACAAGCTGCTATTTGCTCACTTGCTAAAGGCAAGGCGCCGGGACTGGATGGATACCCAGCTGACTTTTACAAAGCATATCATCAGACCTTAGCACTGCGGCTCCTTGCGGTATATCAGAATGCCCAAGATATGTGCATGTTGCTGTATACCCTTCGCAAGGCCCTATTGTTGTCCTTGCCTAAACCTAATAGAGATGTAGAATTGATCGGCTCTTACCGACCACTGGCACTACTCAACACCGACTACAAGGTGCTAGCAAAAAGTTTGGCAAGCAGACTGACCCCATTAGTGTGCAGCTAGTACACGCAGACCAGAATGGCTTTGTGCCAGCCCGCAACACGTCATTAAACCTGCATTGGTTCTTTTGGGTGGCGCATTACTCAGGGGATAATTCTCTGCATGCTGGATGCCTGGTCTTAGACCTAGAGAAGGCATTGGACACCCTAGAATGGGAGTTTTTGTTTGTCGTGTTGCATAAATATGATCTGGGAGCAGAGTTTTCATGTTTTGTTAAGCTATTATACACACTTCCACTGGTCAAGATTAAGACGGGCCTATACCTGTCGGAACAAGCCCCTATTGAACATGGCACTAGGCAGAGCTGTCCACTTTCCCCACTCCTGATTGTGCTAGCAGTTGACCCACTAGCAGAGGCGTTACAAAGCACTCAAGACGTGTGACCTACTAATAAACCTTAGAAATGTTGGACAGTCGTGTGCGGTAATTGAGAACATATTGGCTGAGTTTGCCTTAGTATCAGGATTGAAGGTGAACTGGGACAAGTCATGCCTATACCCCTTCACGGAGTTTACCCCAGACCTGCACTTAATTATAAGTGGTAAGCCAGTACACTGGCAGCTCACAGCATTTCCTTATCCCGGATTTCATATTTACCAGGATGAACGGGTTCTCCTGGAGGGTATCTTGACAGGTGCCTACACAGCAGTACGCGCACAAGTGACCTTTTGGAACACCCTACCACTGGCGGTCATGGATAGAATCACATTACTGAAAATGGTAGTCCTGCCACGGTTGCTTTATCACTTCACAAACTTACCACTCCACATCCGGCCACCACTGTTTAGAGACCTGGAACAGACCTGTGACAGTTCATTTGGCATGGGTCGCGAAGTAGAGTAGCGATGACTAAAATGTACCCACCGACTGCTCGGGGAGGCCTTCCACTACCCAACATGGAGCACTATTACCTACTGGCTCAGTTTCAATGGGTGGTACGTTGGCTGAGCGGGGGGCACCTCGAAGAGACAGCTACACAACTGCCTGCATACACCCATCCCCAGATAGTGATGTTGTTTCACCCCAATAGAAGAGATAGCACATCCACACAACTACTGGTCTGAGTAGCATACCAATGTTACCGCTTGTGTATCACACATTCGATAACACCATATGCAACTTCCCTCCCTATAATGGGCACTCCCAGAAGACATTGGGTAATATCCAGTGCAGAGCTTACACAGTGGGAAGAAGTGGGCATATCGACAGTAGGGGATTTGTTCACTGATGGGCATTTTTCTTATTTGAGTAATTGGTTGAAAACTCAGGTCTACCGCAAGGCCAGTTCCTTCCCCACTCCTCAGTGACCTGCGCGCTAGCCGCATTGTGGGGGAGCACTGCACAGGAGCCCACCACTCATCTAACTATACAATAATTACACGAACTAGGCACCGGTCGTCATTTCACCAAATGCTTCTCGGAATCACTTAGAATTCACACAAAGTTGCAATTACTCGCTCTGCGAGCCCACTGGGACACAGGCCAACAGAGTCCTACCACAGACCAAGAGTGGGGGCGCGTACATGAAAGTGAGCATGGGCGGAAAATCCGTTCCGCTCGCGGATTTCGTGGATTTTCGGTAAATTCGCAATCCGCAAACGCTCGCGAATTTACCGAAAATCCGCAAATTCGCACGCAGCGGATTTTTTTTTCTTGGTGATACAATTTTGCGGCGTGCGGCGTTCACTTACCGTCATTCAGCGTTTGCCGAGTTGTTTTTCTCGATATTTTGCGAGTGCTGCAGGATCCCGCTGGAGTTTGGTGACGCATCGCGAGAGTTCGCAATTGCGAACATGTAGGTGCGGCGGGTAGCAACAATCTCGCACTCGCGAAATTACAAAATTTGCACTTCTGCACGAGAAATCCACTAGCAAGCAGCATAGACCTTCTGAAAATGATGATTTTTTTCAGAATAACTCCTCAGGTTGACATTTGCCTGCACGTTTTTGGATTTGAGGCCTTTTAACTTTCTTTGGATCACTTTTGGATTAGAAATCAACTTTCACAAGTAAGTTTGTTTGGGGCATTACAGTTGCTGTTCTGCAGAAAAACGAGTTTTGCAAAAGTGAAAGCACTCAGCAGGTGCAAAAGTTCACTCATCATTAGTAACCATTCCCTGTATTACTTCCTGAGGGGCCCCTCCAGAGATCATTTGCCTATGTTTGTTTGGGGCATTACAGTTGCTGTTCTGCAGAAAAACGAGTTTTGCAAAACTGAAAGCACTCAGCAGGTGCAAAAGTTCAAACTCATCATTAGTAATAGTAACCATTCCCTGTAGTGCTTCCTGACTGGGGCCCATCCAGAGTTCAGTTGCTAGTTGCAACAATTGTATTACCCTGCTCTGACCCTCACAGCAGGCTCATAGAATAGGTACAAGTAGGCCACAAAGGTCCTGGAAAAAAAAATTGCACTGCAACAGAAAGCAAATTACTGATAAGGAAGCAGGTGCCAGACCGGAATTTTAAAACAGTGACACATTAATAAATCAACCCCAAATTAATTCATGTCAGTTCAAGCAGGGCAGGTGTGCTTGCTTTCCCCCCCCCCCCATAATCTACAGTGATGATGAACCAGAGGGTGGCATTGATGTACCAATGGGTGGCATGGGTGAAACAGAGGGTGGCAGTGGTGAAACAGAGGGTGCTGGGAACCTGTGATGATGAACCAGACGTAAAAACAACATAGTTGCGACCGTTGCGAGCCGACAAGTAAGTTCGCAATTGCGAACTGGCACAAAACCCTCGCGAACTGGCAGAAACCCTTGCGAACACCAAAAAAATCGCGGATTTTGCGGATTGCGAGTTTGCAAATACGCAAATTCGCGAACGCAAGATTCGCAAAATTCTCCCATGCTTACATGAAAGTCCAACACAGATTCCCTGTAATGCACGGTTCTGGCTCATCCAATATTATATAGTACGCAGAGCCTACCTAAGACCAGAAAAAATAAATAGATATTTTGCCCATGCAGATGCCAAATGTGCGCGTTGTAACGAGGCTGTGGTCATGCCCAACTATTCAAGCATATTGAAAGGTGGTTACCCGTTGCTTGGCACAATGCCCGGAACGAACATTAGTCTGGACATGGGAGGTTTGCATACTGGGACTCTATCACAGGTCCCAAAAATATAAGGTGACATCCAATTATATAGATCAGGGTCTCATAGTAGACAAATGGCTGCTTGCACGCCGTTGGAAGTCCCCCACTCCCCTGGTTTCAAACCTTACTATGCGGGGCACAGGCGGTAAGCGTGACACCCCGCCGGGAAGATGCGACCGGACTGCAGAAACAACCGCTGGCACATCTTTGGGCGATAGCGAGCAGACAGCACTGCAGCCAGCATGTAATTGGACCTTGGTAGGCAGGTCAGCAAAGAATGTGAACACTGACGGACATAGCACGCGTCATCCACGCAAAAACAGGCGGCTGCCACTGACGCAGGGGCGTTTAGCGGGGTTTGATGTGATGGTTTGGAGATATTGTACATGTATTACATAAGAAATCCGTGGTAGATGGAGTAAACGCTATTCAATATAGTTTTTTTTTATTGCGGTTAAGTTTTGAACACACAATAATCTGACAATTACCCATATGCTGAATTAAGAATTTAGAGCAATCAAACATGCTGTAATGTGACACACCTGGTTTGACTTGTACCGCACACTTTTCTAATCTTTACTATATCACTGCATATCGGTTGTTATGGAACGTTTCAAAATCATAATGATAACAATAATAAAAACAATTGTAAACAAAAAATGAATGAGCGATGATTTC
The DNA here is from genome assembly GCF_964263255.1 of Lissotriton vulgaris. Lineage (NCBI taxonomy): Eukaryota > Metazoa > Chordata > Amphibia > Caudata > Salamandridae > Lissotriton > Lissotriton vulgaris. Next base: position 315,755,727 of record NC_141690.1, on the reverse strand, counting down.
TGCACCTCTTGTGATGCTGCGAGTCATGGGGTAAACGCATAGCTGAGTCACATTAGCAGGCGCTGTGCAAGCATAGCCCGTATTGCGAGCCAGCCAATAGTACAGGGGCTGCCCAAAATATGTATGAGTCCAGGTATTTATAAATCTTTAAAAATTCTCAGGTACAAATAGTGTTTTTATTATTGACGTAGCCAAACAGATGTTTTTCCAGGCCATTTGTCCAAAATTAGGCAAGTTGATTGGCATTCCAACTCAGTGACGGGTACGCCCATAAAGTATGACAGTTTTTAATAATATACATTATGGGTCCCTGCAATCGATACTATGGGCATTAAACTTCAGATGTTTGTGTTTTCCTAAAAACCGTCATCAACCACTTGCTGGCCCAGGTCGAGTCGTACATTGTAGCAGAGCGAGCACAATCTGTTTTACCAGGTAGTGGCATTGTTTTTTGGAAGGCACTTGTTTTTATCCATTTGCAGCACATATATGCATATACAGGTCTGACGTCTCTGCACATATTGTAGATTATAGTTAATCTCATCACGGTTGATGTACAATGTGAGGCAGGAGGGGCAGTCAAGCCGGTGGCGGTAGTGAAAGGCCTAGGCAATGTTGTGTCAAAAATCCCAGCCACATGAAGCCATTTATATTTCCGTGCAAAAGGTTCCTCTAATAAAATATTGACTAGCCTCCCCTTCCTATACACCATTTCATTTTCGACTGCAAAAGTTCAATTTAGAAGGACAGGTTCAGACCCAGCTACACTTTTAAAACAAATGCACTTTGTGTGAAGGCTAGTAACCCACTTGTTCAGTCTACTAGGAAGAATCCACAGGGCAGAGCAGTGAACCGAGCTGGGCAGATTTCCCAAGTGTAACAAGGTTGAAGAAACAGCTGACTGAGTGATGCACAGCACATGGGTAAATACACTCCTGAAACCATGTTCCTGCAGCTCGCTGAGACTGTCGACAGGGAGGTAGCCAAGCGAGCTGCACGCTGCCGTGTGCAGGAGACGTCGCAGAGTTCACGAAGTGCTGTGTTGACAAGGGTGCATTTATATTCTTTGTGACAGAACATCTTAAGTGGACATGGTATGAGAAAGCTACCTGCTAGCGAAGAAGAACAAAAGAGAAACCTTTATTGACGGTATATTATAATAACGGGCAGATTTCAATACTTCAACTTGGGATTTATTGGCATTCATTTTTAGTGCACACTATGTGGCAAAGTCAAAGGAAAATCAATAAACTATGCAACACTTAACGTTTCATCTTTGCACATGCATACATTATGTACCGGATGAGATTCCAAGAGCACACGTTCCTACAGCTGTGTAATGTGTGCGAACACATTCATATTCACAAAATATAGTCACATGAAATGTACCTATAGTGAGCAGGATTTGCACAGGGTGTATAAATCATTAGTACAATGCAGTTATAATTAAATGCATAATCAAATGCTTGATGACCGCATTTTTTTTAGCTTATTACAGTGTCTTAACTGATTATGCATATGAAACAACACACATGCATACAATTATTTTACACTTATTCAAAAGATTGAAGATTCTCCACGATACTCACAATTTCTCATAATCATGACAGATGATTGTAGTGCCCAGCAACATCCCCAGCGGACTTAATATGGACACTGCTAATTGTGTTGCCTAGACAATGCTATCAATGGATTATATACGTATTTAAAATTCACTCTCACAGTTACTCTATCTTTGCATGTTCACATGAGCATGTAACTATGGAATGTATACATATATGCAATTCACTCACACATTTTCATATTATCCTATCTTTGCTTTTTCACTTAAGCATGTAACTATGCACATGCCATGTTAAACAACTATATACATTTCGAAGTAACTAAAATCACCTGGCAATGTTCAACCTGTTTGATTTTCCTGTAAATCTGCAGTTTTTTCGCTTCCTACTGGAGTGGAAGGCGATGGAAGCAGCCCGATTCATGTGCCCACAACCTGTGTTGCTCAGGTGGTGCACCTTATACACCGGATGGCTGTGTGGCTGGCTATGCACTCCCTGTAACCTGTTTTTAACAAATTCTATAAGGTTGAGAAGAAAGGGCAAACTATTAACACATTCCATAATGGGCAAAATATGGTGCAATGCTATGATATGTCTGAAAATGTATTCTCATATTTATTCACAGCCTTGAGGGAGACGAAGTAAGAAAGATGGAACACATCTTGTAAAGAGTCAAGCTAAAACATAGCCCTACGATTAGCAGGTAAACCCAAAACATCTATGTAGAAAGTGTAAAGAAAGGTTTTTTAATGGAGCTACCAAGGCTAAGGTTTTTAGTTGCTTCAGGGAATACAGATGCATAAAGATCACTCCTCTAATCTCGAGATTTCCCTTGTTGGAGCTTCTTTGTTCCGAATGATTTCTTCAATGCAGCAGGTGCTCCCTTGCACTTTATGCGCATCATAATTAGGCAGCCTAAGCAAATTTATATTGTACATTCTAGATTATTGAGGTATGCAGATATGCAGAGCTCTGACTAAATCAAATGGCAACTTACAAGATTTTCTGGAATGGAAAAAAAACCTTGACTATGGCCACCTGGTTTACTCAGTGGTACAAGGGGAATCCTTATTCGTGTAAATCCTCATTAATAGCAATCTTTCACATCACTCTTCAGGTTTGACATTTTGAGATTCTAGGGGCATATTACCAAGCAATAGCGATAATTATCGCTATTGCTTGGTTAGAGACAAAAATTTACCGCTGAGCTGCGGCGATTTTTACCGCAAATAAATCTTGCTATTACCAAGGTTTACCGCAAATGCGATAAAAATCGCCGCAATGCATGAATATCGCTGAAAAGTCAGCGATATTCATGCATTACCGAGCTAATGCTCTTAGCCATGTTATCCACCTCCCATTGGATAACATGGCTAAGAACTGCTCAGGGCAGGTGTTAGCTTTTGGAGATATTCTCGCTTAGCGCGAATATCTCCAAAAATTGGTAATAGGAGATAGCGATGTTAGCGACTGTTTTCAGTCGCTAATATCTTGGCACGCCCACTTTGCATGTCATTAGTGATAAATATCACTGACATGCAAAGTGGGGCCCAAGATGGTCGCTATCTCCTACTAGCTGTCGATAACTGGTGTTAGCGACAGCTAGGTAATAGGGAGATAATTTTATCTCCGCTTTCTTGGCTTTTAATACGAATTTATAGAATATACAATACTCAACAGCTTAAAGAAGCAATATTCATTTGTAGCAGAGAAGGGTTTGGCAGAAAAAGAAGCACACATATGCAAAATGTATAAGAAAGACTTCTTATATTTCAACTCATGAAAAGTGTCCATATTTACTACAGCAACACATATACAAAAGATTGTATGTACAGTGTAAAGTGCAGTGCGTCCCAAGTGATTTTGTTCACAAAATCACTTGGGACGCACTGCACTTTACACTGTACATACAATCTTTTGTTTAAGTGTTGCTGTTGTAAATATGGACACTTTTCATGAGTTGAAATATAAGAAGTCTTTCTTATAAATTTTGCATATGTGTGCTTCTTTTTCTGCCAAACCCTTCTCTGCTACAAATGAATATTGCTTATTTAAGCTGTTGAGTATTGTATATTCTATAAATTCGTATGCCACAGGAACCATTGTTCTTTGGATATACACTTTGCCCTGGTTCCGCTGTGTGTAGGGTTCCCTTGTTTCTCCTTTTCGCATTCTTGGCTTTTAAAGCCAAAACAGCGGAGATAAACCCCCTTGATAATATGCCCCTCAGATCTTTCATTATCACAATGAAAAATAATGCACTCTGTGTTGAAATGAAATTAAATGAAATGTAAATTTGTAAAGCGCGCTTGCGGCCAGTGTGAGATTGCTTACCAGACGGGAATCACTGAGGAGTTAATGTGGAGCATTAAACAGAAAGGTCTTCAGCTGTTTCTGAAAGGAGGAAAGGTTGGGGTTGGACCTGAGTTGAAAAGGAAGTGAGTTCCATAGCTTGGCGGCATTGTGAGTGAACATCCTGCCGCCAGCTCTTTTTTTTTTTTATTCTGGGGACTATGGCCATACAAGCCTGGCTAGAACGAAGGTTTCTGCTAGGGTGATACTGTGTTATTAGGTCCCGGACAATAGCCGGTCCTGTGTCCCAGAAGGCTTGGTGGGATATACACATGGCCTTGATTGCAATTCTTTGTCGTACTGGTAGCCAACGCAGACTGCTCAGTCCAGGTTTGGCTGATAGTCTGCGCGGCAGCTGAAGCAGTGTGCGGGCCACACAATTCTGCACTATCTGTAGCTTGCGCAGTGTGTATTCCAGGGCACCGAGATAGAGGACATTGTTAAAGTCCAGACGGGACTGGATCAAACCCTGAATGCCCACCTGCTTTGCCTCCATAGGCAGAAGAGGGAGAACTTCCTTCAACATCCTAAGGAGGCTGAAGCAGGTAGCCAAGAGTTTATAGCCTGGGTGTTAAAAGAAAGGGTTTTGTCCAACCAGACCTCAAGGCTCTTTATATTGTCCTTGGGTGTTGGGGGGGTGCCAAGGCAAGGGGGCCACAAGGAGTTAAAAAAAAGTAGGGTTTGCGGGGCCCAGGAGCATCAGCTCTGTTTTGTCCCCATTGAGCTTGAAGGAAGAAGAAGTCATCCATCCCTTTACCTCCTCTAGACATTTTATCAGCCCACCTGAGGATGATAACCCAGCCTCCTGCGCCAAGGAGACCACTAGCTGAGTGTCATCCGCGTAAGAAATGATTTTAATACCAAACGGACGGACAACCTCAGCCAGTGGTCTCATGTAGATGTTAAAAAGCGCAGGGCTTAGGGAAGAGCCCTGCAGGACTCCACACCTCAGTGGCCTACTCGTGGATACCGTGTCTCCATCAAAAATTTGGAAAGACCTATCGCTCAAAAAAGATTTGAGCCATAGCCATGCTCCGCCAGTTATTCCAACATTCGAGAGACGGCTCAGCAAGGTGTCGTGGCTGACCGTGTCGAATGCCGCGCTTAGGTCAAGGTGGATCACTGCCACTGATCCCCCTTGATCCAGGATTTTTCTGGTTTCCTCGGTGACTGCCAGCAGGGCAGTCTCCGTCCCATGTCTAGGTCTGAAGCCCGTCTGGGTGGCATCTAACAGCTGGTTATTCTCGAGATAGTCCACCAGATGGATATTGATGTGCCTCTTGAGAATTTTGCTCAGCCAGGGGAGCAGGAAGATCGGACGGTAGCTGCTGAAGTCACCAGGTTCCAGACTGTTTTTTTTAGCAGAGCACGAACCATGGCCCACTTCCAGGCAGGAGGAACGGTGCAGGAGGTGATGGAGGCGTTCAGGAGGTTCATGATGGTCGGTAGAACGACCCGAGAAGCCAACATCTTGACTTCTGGGGGTGCTGGATCACATGGAGACCCAGATTTTACCTTACGGGCTGTAGACTCCAAAGCTTCGGGGTCTAGTAGTTGAAAGTGATCCAAAGTTATCAGGGGTTGAGATGGAGTATCCCCCAAATTTGTCTGACCCTAAGCTGTGGGATCTGGTGCTATGGAGGGAAAAGAAGAATAGATTTTGTTAACTTTCTGGTGGAAAAATTCTGCCAGGTCATTGCAGTGGGCTGTAGTTTTATCCAAGTGCGTGCTAGGAGAGGGAAGTTTAGTGAGATTTTTCACTATTTGAAAGATTTCCTTCGGCTTGGACTTAGCTCGCATGATTTTATCAGAAAAGTACATAGATTGGGCAGATTTGACCTCAGCTTTATAGGATTTAATTGCCTCTCTATATTGGTCTTTTTCCTCCGGTGATTAGCCAAAGCACCACTGTCTTTCTATTTTCCTGCAGTGGCGTTTCTTTTCCCTAAGGGTTTCTGAATACCAGGGGGCGGTTTTTTGAGAGCGTTTCAGTGTGATTTTGCATAAGGGTAGGGTAGCCTCAAGTGATTGTGCAATCCAGATTCTCATTATAAGGGGGCTGGTCAATCATGAGTCTGCTAGACCAGGATTCAACTGGTAGCCGGGCCCAGATTCTCGCCTTCCTTACGATGGATCTAGAGGGGACTGGCTTGAGTGTAGTCCAGGTGAGAGGCACAAGTAGGTGATCAGTCCATGGGAGGGGAATTGGCAACCCCACCACATGCTCTGTACAGTTGCTGAACACTGGGTCCAATAAGTGACCTTTGATGTGGGTAGGTGCCTTCACTCGTTGGACTAATTGTAGTGCCGCTAGATCATCTGCAAGTGTCATAGCAGTATGATCCAGGGCAACATCAAAATGGAAATTAAGGTCCCCTAACAGAGTATAGTTCGAGGCAGATCTAACCCATTCAGCTACAATAGACGGAGATGATTGTGAAACTGTTTACAGGGTCCCGGGGGGCGGTATACAACAGTGCCTGAGAAACAGTTGTTAGGGCAAAATTCCAGACTGAATGCTAGGCTCTCGCATTCTGGGATTAATTCAGGAGTTACTCGACAATGGGATTGCTCTTTATATATAATGGCTAGACCTCCTCCTCTCCCTTCCGGGCGATCTTGCTGAATAATTTGGAAGCCTGAAGGAAGGGCTGTCGCTATATCGGGGTCAGAGTCCGTCGTAAGCCACGTTTCTGTGAGAAAGACTGCATCTGGCATACGTTCCTCTAACAGAAGGGCAAGTTCCATCCTATGTTTTGGTATGGATCTACAGTTTAGTGAGAGCATACAGTAGTCCCGTTTCGCATTCCATAGCTGCAAGGGCTTAAGGATCTGTTTACACCTTGGACAGATCGCTGGTAGCTCTATAGCATGAAAAGAGTGCGAACAGGATTACATTCCCTGAGACCTTATACTGAGGAGGGTTTCTGCGCTATAGTACCTGACATTTAGCAACTGAGATGTAGGGGGTATGGCCCTCGGCCCGGTCCAGGCGCGGACGGGCGCAGACGGGCTTGCCTTTGGCGCGCCGCCGGCGCGCTCGATGTAAGCCTACAACAAAGGTGTCTCTGCAACCTATTCATTATCACCACCATTGATTGTACTACTAAATATCAACACCAACAATATTGTGCTATAATAATATGGAAGACAGAATATTGAGGAACAAAATATGAAAAGGTAAGTGCACATAGGGAAGTAAAGATTTACTAACTCCACATCTATGTACCTTGAAGATATATGTACTTATACGTGGAGTTAGTTTTAGAAAATCTATTTTTATTTACCTGGCGATAATATTTTTTTGATCCTTGGTATTTTTTACCTCCAATATTGTAGTTTGATATTCAGGAGGCATACCAATCATCATTCATTGTAATCACATATTTCAACACACTCATGTTTAGCACTGGCACACAAGCAAGAGCATGATGCTACGTAAATAATATGTCATCGACTGTAACAGAAACAAAGATGTGCCGATGCCAATGATAACTAGAACCAAATGTGTCATTGCCATTACACACGTACACCTCTTAGCTCCATCAGCAAATGGCTTGTATTCCCCATACTTCTTCTTCTATCCCTAAATATTTTAGTTTTTTCCCAGCAATAGAGCCCTCTTCCTCAAAGGCACCTTCCATTAAATGAACTAAATGTGTTACTTTTAAATGTATTAACAACATTTATTAAAAAATGTATTGTTATTATTTTTTAAATGTATTAACAAAGCCCACTCACGAAAAGGCCCGTACCATTAAATGAACTCCATGTATTTCAGTTGCAAAGTCATCATGTGCCCTGGGCACCCCATTTTTCGTTGCTGACTGGTACTGGTGGTAACTGACTCTGAGTGTCCCTGGGTTCTGTTTACCCAGGCCCAAAGCCAGTGCTATGCTGAAAAACCTTAAAAAACTGTGAAAACACCTACGCACACTAGGACACACTATCGGTTAGGATACCCCTATGATTGGTATGACGTCCCCTATAAGGCCCTAGTAAATAAAAGGGAAGGGGGATTAAAGCTACCTTTAAGTCCCTAGTATATAATAGGGCATGGCAGTTTAGAGGCCAGCAGCCCTTTCTGCACTTGCATGTGTGCACTGCTGAGAGCCTGAGGTCATTTTAAAAGCAGCCCTGTGTTGCAGTATTGCTTTTAAATGTAATTTGTGTCCAAACTCAACTTTGGTGTTAGGAGCAATTATACATTCATAAACTACAACATTTTGGCATCTTAAATATCCCCAGGGTCTCCTCTAGGCGGACCAGGGTGGTTTTTCAGGTTCTTATGAGGAGGATCCTTATAAAAGAGGTTTTATATGCCTTGGGGATAGAGAAATTGCACATTTAATTTCCCTCATTATAGTAAAGTGCTTCACAAAATCAATGTTTGTGCTAAGACCACTGTGGAATGAAGATCTAGGTTATCTTTGTAAATGTAGGACCCCTAAAGTCTCCCCCACGTATCCCAAAGGTGGGGGGGGGGCATGTAGATATAAGCAAGGACCTTATAAAAGCAGTTTTATAGGCCCTGATGTTGGAGAAATTGGAAATTACATTTTTCACATCGAAGCTCACCAGCGACATAGGTTAACATTGCAATTTATAACTTCAGCAAGGGCCACCCCAAAAATGTATTTGAGGATGTAGGAGAATGGTATTGACAAATCCAATAATATGCTGTTGTTGAATGTATCCTAAAATATAAAGAAAGGAAGTTATACGACTTACTTATCTGTAAGCCAAAATTCAGGCTTCCAGTGGTCTGCCCTGATTAGTCAAACTTAAGTGGTTTAGCCAGGCTGCTTTGATGAAGTGATAAGTGGCAAACAGGAGGAAAAGGCTATCTATTGTTAGAGGACCCTGCTCCACAGGAATGCCCGAGTGAGGGGGTCAGGTCCATCTACTTGCATCCACTCTGAAACCAGCCCGATGGTACACTTAAGGAAGGTTTTCGCAGATGTAGGATGGAGGGGAGCCAAGGGAATTAGCCATCCTGGAGGTTGGGTTAGCTAGCTCTTGCTTCTCTACTGACACTTCTGCCATGTTGAATTTTGAAAGAATAGTGCTTCTGGGAGATCATTGTGGTACACTTTGGAGGAAATGGTGCCCTGCACCTCATTGGACAGGAGAGCCCTCTTGCTTGACCCCAGAGAACACTGGATAGGAATCTGAGAGGGGCAGAGCCTCTCAGATCTGCTGCTTGAAACAAGAGAAGAAAAATCGTCCATGCTGGAAGTTTGATTAGCAACAAACCGGCCCTGCATTCCTACTGACTGTGACTGCTGCACATTCTTGAACTACAGCCCTGTGGACCTATTTGGCTTCAAGAGGAACAAAGAGTGGACTCTCTGTAAGTTACAGGTTAACAGACCTCACCTGGACCATCACCACCTAGAATCCCCAACCTGGAGTGCTTCTAGTGGATGTGTAAGGCTTTTGTCCAATTGTATTGTAAGAACTGAAGTTCCCAACTTCCAAGGACCATCTTGGAGGTTACAGACCCTTGGATTGTCTTTTGGACACTTCGGGACCCCAAACAGAACTTCAAGAAGAAGTTCCAGAACTCTGGAAAAAATAAGTGGTCCGACTTGACCTTGCCAGTCAAGCTAGTGACCCTCAACCGCGAGCCGGCCTGCCCTCCTGATTCGTCCTACTGCAAGCTCCGGAGGTGCAACTTCCAGAGCTTGATTGGGAGTTCATCAAAAGCCAAGCTGGCAGACCCTCACAGAACCTGGCCTGGTGAAGAGCATCGAGGGACTCTGGGAGAAAAAGCTCCCTAAAAGTTTCTAAGTTCGAAGGAAAAAGACTTGACTGGCTATAACCACAAAAGCCAAGCAGCCCACCTTCAACTGCAAGCCTGCCTGGATCCCTGGTTCGTCGCCACTGGAAAGCTCTCGATGACTGGCTTCCATAGTTTGACCCGGAACTCGTCGAAAGGCAAGCCGGAGAACCCTCACCGATCCCTGAGTGGTGGATACCATCAAGGAAACCCTGCAGAAAAAGCTCAGAAAAGATCCTAAGTCAGCAGGTAAAAATGGTGAGTGAGGCTCTACCGTGAGGGGTAGTCGTGCACGGCTCCATCGTAGTTAGCCTGAAACTTTGACTGTGTCCCAGTCTAGCATGACCAGATGTCCTAACAGGCACTATAGGTTTCTATCTGCTATGAAGGGCTAAATCTTTGCAAATTCATATCTCCAGTTCCCTACATCAGATCTCTTTCATTATGGTATCATTTTAAAGATAATACTATTTCCTATTTCTATAAATGAGTGCTGGAATTTTATTGTGTGTTGTGCCTTAAATATCTACTGAAGTTGTGTTTCTAAATGCTTTACATACCTGTCCCTGAAGTTAAGCCTGCCTGTTTGCAGCCAAGCTACCTTGGGTTGAACATGGGAATAATGTTTATCAGACCAATTCAGAGCCCAGGACTGTGTTATCGGCCTTATTACCAGTGGTAGATATATATATATATATATATATATATATATATATATATATATATATATATATATATATATATATATATATATATATATATATATATATATATATATATATATATATTACCACTACTAATAACCCACTTTCCAACAATTACCAACTGTTCACTTACTTTGCAATACCTCTGCCACACTGCTCAAACATAGACATTAAGTAAGGTTCAATAGTAAAGCTCAATAAATGATATAGATGAACTATTCTTCATTACGTGTTATCATTTCCTTTCCTTTAATACAGCATATGTATATTACTTTATATGTCGAATTCCTACAAAAGCATGAGACCATGATATCTTTGTATCCAGTGTAAGACCACTGAAACCATTATAAAAATACTTACAGCATGATTGACATGGCCTGTACTTATAGTAACATTGAAATGCATCAGTTGTGGAACAGGCCCTTTTTGCAGGGTCATCACCAAACGTTTTGCCTTACTCCTGTTTTTGTTGGTTTTCTGAATCTGGGCACTTTACCACTGCTAATCGGTGCTAAAGTGCATGTCCTCTCTCTTGTAAACTTGGTAAGTTTGGTCCAACATGTTTGGCATATTTTATTTGCCTGTACGTCCCTTGTACAGTGGTATCCCATATACCCAAGGCATGTAAATGAAAGACTACTAGGGGGCTTGCAGCGCTGCTTGAGCCACCCACCGAAGTAGCCTTTCAAACCTGCCTCAGGATTCTGCCGATACAGGTCCTGGATGCGCAGTTTACTGCTGCAGTGATGTGGCACGTCTGAAACTCCCCTTTTACTAGATATAAGTCACCCTAAAGTCAGGCCCTAACTAGCCCTATGGGTAATGTGCTGTGTAGGTAAAAGGTAGGACATGTGCCTTCGCTGTGTGGCATGTCCTGGTAGTGACAAACAACCTTTCACACTGCTGTGAGGCTGCCCTCTCATAGGTTTGCATTGGGAATTCCTTAATATGTGCTTTCGTGGTCATTTCTAATATGAAAAGGGTGGCCTGGCCATGTTTGGTATTGTTGGAATAGTATAGTAGTAATAAATCCTGCTTATTGGTGACAGCAGATTTGTTATTACTATTTTAGAAATGCCACTTTTAGAAGTGGGTATTTCTGTGTGCTTATGACTCTTTGTACCCTGCCTGGTTATATATTAAACATCTGGTTTTAGACTGACAGGAGAAGGGGATGTGCATTCACTCTAGACAGTCACATAGGGGGCTGAGGTATTTCCTGCCTTTCCTAGATGACTCGGCCCTGGGCTGAATAGACCTTGGCTGCATTTAGAATGGTGGGCAGTGTTTCCCTTGCATGTTCTCCCCTGACCTGCTGGAAGGACTGTGTTGGACTTGGCCCTTTTTTCCTGGATTTTTTCACTTTTGTGGGAATCAACATGTCATGTGAATGTATTACAAATGCAAATGTTAAATGCTGTGCAATGCTGTACACACCTATATTTCCCCCATGGTAGAGGAATGTATAGGCCATGTGTGGTGCGAGATGCAGTGATACATGCTGCGCAATGGCGTGCACAGAGGCATTTTCACCATTGTAGAAATGCACCTTTGTAAAATGTCACTTTTAAAATGGACGCCATTTCTGTCTGCTTGTGCCGCCTGACTGAGATGGGTTAGCTGTCTAGTGTTTGGAGTAACACGTTTCTCTATACTCCCCACAGTGACAGTTGAGGCTGGAATTGCCAGGGACCTTCTAGAAGCTTCCAGACTGTCTGGTATTTGCAGAGCAGTAGAGATGCCATGTGCTCAGTCAGAGCGTGGACTTGAGAGTGAGGGGACCTGCTGTCAGGGGGTGCCGCCGCGTGGGCCTGTGTGCTTGCCCCTGAGCCCATCTTTACCCCTGCACTGTCCACAGGGCCAGTGAGAGCCGGCTGCTGGAGTTCAGGCTGCTGTACTAGGAGGAGTGCCAAGTTACCAGGGATCATGGTTCCGAGGAGCTGCTGTCCTGTACTGATGAGTACCCACTGACCGCTGACCTGGTCTGGCCTAGCACTGCCTGCCTGCTCTCCTGCCCTAGCGCCTCGTGAGTGCTACACCTGGGTCCTGACTGCTCCCTAGCACCTGGAAAAGGAGAGTACTTTGACTGACTGCCAAGGAGCACCTTTGACTGCGCCCAGAAGGAGGTGAGGAGCGCAACCTGTTGTCTCTGAGTCTGCTGGTGGGACCTAGCACCTCGTGAGCCGTCTATGCAGACTGCCTGTACCCTCCCCCTGCCTGCACTCTAGCGCTGTACTGCCCAAGCGCTATATGCAGATGGCCAGTGAGGAGAGAGGAGCATGGGCCCTATGTCCTTAGGTGGAACCCTTAATCTGTGGCAGCTGCCTAGCACCTTGTGAGTGCTATATTTGCATTGCTGGTGAGGAGCGCTACCTGTCGTCCTTGAAGTCCCTGGTGGGACTGAGCGCATTGTAAGCGCTATATTCAGGGTGCCAGGGGAAGAGGAGCTGCTGTGCTGTCAAAGCGCTATATTTCAATTCCCCTGCATGTGTGCTGCATTGTGGTACTGCCAGAGTGCCTTATTCGTATTGACTGTGCTCTGCTTGCTGCCAAGGTGCTACAACTGTGCCCAGAAGAGGAGCGGACGTCTGCAGCGCCGGGATTCTAAAGCGCTATGAGGGTTTCCCGGCGTGTGGGATTCCCCTCTGCCTGCTTGGTTGACATCGGGCAGCTTCAACATTGTGGGGCACTCTTAATTGCAGAGTCCAGAAGAGGGACTCCATTTTCCCCTGGCGCTGTGGCGCCAAAGGCTAACCTGCACGGCTGATGGCACTTATAATGTGTGCCACTTTCTCTCAATGACTGCATGGCTGTTAATGTTTTATGCCCACTCCTAATGTGACTTACGCTAATGTGGTGATCCTAGTGCATTTATGCTAATGTGTCAATGCTAACGCTTTTATGCTTATTGCATTGCTGCTAAGGTTTATGCTGATGTCCAATGCAGTGAGGCTTATCTATGCACATCGCGATTAAAGCCTAGTGACAGTATTGCCCCCATGCTAATTGTGTTTTATGCCTTCATGCCCCATGTGGGATGCTGCATGCCAATGCCCTTCCCTAGTGCTGGCACTGATGGCTAATGTGTTGGTCATGATGACGCATACATGGTAAGGGGACTTAGGCTGGTCTGGTGTATAAGGTGTTTTTGCCATTGTTATTAACACTGTGTTTCCTGCCTCATGTGTTTTGCCTAATGCATCTATGCTGATAAGGAGTGTGGAGTGCCTAATGTTATGCAGGATATGCTCACCTGTTTATGCCTCATGCTAATGTGCTGAGCTTAGTTCAGTTCGTTGCCAGTAGTTGCTGGCTGTGATACATTTATTGATGGACTTTCATTTACCCTGTGTCCTGTTACAATGAATCTGGCAGCGGCCCGAGTGGCGCTGCCCTGTAAATAGTCCCCATATAAGTCCTTACCTAGTGCAGGCTGACGCAGTTTATTGGTAACTGTGATTACGTTCTAATGTGTTCATCCTACAATACCAGACTTTGGAACACGCTTCCAAAGGAAATAAAATTGGCACCCTCCTTACTTCAATTCAGAAAATTGGTAAAAACTTGGTTATTTGACCAATAACTGATAAGGCCAACTATTTTTAAGTTAGACACATGCTCAATCTGAGTCCATTAGCTAAGTCATAGCGCCAAGACACCCACGGGTATACGCTGCGCTTTATAAATTTTTAAATAAATAAATTTAAATAAATAAATACAATACACATATTGTTTTTCATCGAAACTGGTGTGGACTCTTTTTGTAGTGTGCCTTGTGTGTTGCCTGTGTGTGCTGCGTGGATGCTTTACACATTTCCTCCGGAGTTTGGCCCGCCCACTCTGCACCATGCTACCCCATTTCTAACATTGTTGGTGAGCGGTGGGATAGGGCTTGTGCTTGCGCAGTACCACAGCGACAAAGGGTTGCACTGCAAACTGAGCAGTTAAAGTGTTAAAGTAATCACAGTTTTTTTGTGGGGATTATTGTTTTTCTGATTATTGCTTCCTCCTGAAAGTGTTGTTTTGAACTATGTCCCCCTGTTGCAATGTGGGTGGTGTGTCCTGGGTGTACCTCACCACGATGGGGTTAACCTATGAGGAGTAGGAACTTATGGAGTACACTGAACAGAAGATGATGGACTTCTGCAGAGAGACAGGGATACCCCTAGTAGGCAAGATGCACAGGCAGTTTTTTCTCTATGAAACCCTCAAGAGGTGGGGAGCCCTTAAAACCCGGTGGGGACCTTTCCGATTACCCCCCGCATATTTAAAGGGTGGATTTGGTGGAGACCAGCAGGACTCTAGGAGTGAGGCATCCCCATCCATAACCCTGGAGGGTGGTGACTCTGAGTAGGAGGAGGAAGAAGTTGGTAGGATGGAGACACCAGTAGAGAAGGAGGACGCCATACTCAGGGTGTGCCGTGCTGCGTCCAGTCCCGAGGGCAGAGGCCCGAGTGGCGTTGCCCTGTAAATAGTCCCCATATAAGTTCTTACCTAGTGCCGGCTGGCGCAGCTTATTGGTAACTGTGATTACGTTCTAATGTGTTAATCTTACAATACACATATTGTTTTTCACCCAAACCAGCATGGACTCTTTTTGTAGTGTGCCTTGTGTGTCGCCTGTGTGTGCTGCGTGGATGCTTTACACATTTCCTGTGGAGTTTGGCGACCCGCTCTGCACCATGCTACCCCATTTCTAACAGACTGCCTTTTAGCTTGCAAGGACCCTGTGCGCTGGCCTGTTGCATGCGTCTTGCCTGGGTGCCCCAGTGATCTCTGAGGGCTTGGTAGTGTGCGCTGTGGTACTTGAAAAGCCAGCTCCTGGTGGGCATTTTTCCCTAGTGGGCCGACTAGCTGGTCGGTGAGTGCTTTATTTCTCCTTTTCCTCAGCGCGGGGTAAGCGCTGTATCACCTGAAAGATCATGGGCCTGATTCACAATAGTAATCTGAGACAAAATCCTAACTTTACAACTTTCAGTATTCACAAAAGGCATTTAGGAGTAGTAAAGTTAGGATTCCTAACTTTGCTACTCCTAAACTGAGACAAAATCTTAACTTTACGATTTTCGGTATTCAGAAAATGCAGTCCGAGTGGCCCGGACTTATTTATATACTATAATTGAGGGGCACTCGATGTCCAGAAACTTAACGAAACCCCAACTGTAGTGTGTAACGCCAGTTTAATATCATGCAGCCCACACAAGACTCGCTGTGGCTGCACAATAAAGTGCAAAGGGGGACTTGGGGCACCATGATTACCTGGTGATTGCCCCTGAATAACATAATGGCATTCATAGGCTCTGATGGTTTGTGTGATGTGTGTGTGGTTACATATGAGTTTCTTGTGACACAAAGAGTCTGTAGACTCCTCAGGGTGGCAACTGTAATGTTATGCCTGCTAATGTTTGATAACAGGGGCAGCTTATAAGTATCTGCCTTAGTGCACCAATTGCTCTATGGCAAAGTGATTTCATGTGATTATGGTCTAATGTGATTTTATGACATATGTGCCGTCATGACAAGTACCTAGTGCCACCGTAATTTATGAGATTATGGTCTAATGTGTTTTATGTGCAATACAAAGGGTATTTTTATATAACCTTGTGTGTTGTCTCTTTTTGTGGTGTGCTTAGTGTCACTGGTGTGTGTGTTGTACAAATGCTTTACACATTGCCTCTGGGATTCACTGAATTGCTCTGCCAAACTACCAAGGGCTGAGCAGGGGTTATCTTGTGTGTGTGACTCCCTTACTTTTACTAGAGTGGTGGGCTCTGCCTGGCTTAGGTGTATACCCTAGAAAACCAGAAACCCCATTTCTAACAATCAGAAAGTGTGAGGAAGGCAGTTTCTAATTTGGTGTGGTCTTGGAACCTCACTGACAAATGAACCTCAAACCTGTATTGGGTCCAGCCAGCTGCAGTTCAGAACAGTCAGTCTATTTCCCAGGAACATGTGTAAAGCATTAAGAAGTACAAAAACAGATGATTAAGAAGAAAATGCATCACAATAAAAATCCGGTACCAATTTATAAGAAAAGATAGTATTTTTATTGTTAAACTAGCAGCCCGCCCCAGCGTTGCCTGGGCCAGAAGGGGGCTGGGGGCAGCATTTCAGGCTTGCGTGCACTCATGTCTCCCGCCCGTCCCTCTGTGCGCACCCGCGGCTCTTGGCTGCTTCACTTACCTCACCCGCCGGCGTTGCCCGGGGCAGAAGGGGGCTGGGGGCAGCATTTTGGGCTTGTGTGCAATTATGGCTCCCGCCCGTCCCTTGGTACGCACCGCGGCTCTTGGCTGCTTCACTGACCTCACCCGCCGCTCCTCCCCGCACTGCTGATTTTACCGCTCCACTGCTCCTCCACTTCTCGCTGCTCCTCACCGCTTGACTGCCGCTCGTCGCTAATCCCCGCGCTCATGTCCTCCACTCTTCCTGTTGCTCCTGAACGCCGCTCCTCCCCACGCTCCCGATGTCATCACGCAGACGTCGTGGCCGGCGCTACTTGCAAGGCACTACTTTATTTTTATTTCTAAATTTTTTAAACAACGTATATTTTTTATTTTTATATAGCCTATGTCTTTCTGCTTGCCCTGAGGTTTTCAAATATGTCTTGGGTGTTTGGATTGGTGGTGTACTTTTCGAGTTTACCTGGCTCAAAGGGCACAGTTCTCTCTTCATAATAGTAGTATAGATAAACAGCAGAAATCTGCTAGAGGTGTCCGGAGGTATGAATTTTCAAAGGAACTATAACTCACATATTTTCACTTTTTTCAATAAATGATTGCAAAGCACTGCAGTAGCTGCAAACTTTCCAAAGTTTAAAAAGTTCCAATCAACTACTTCTGGGCAGACTCTGGCAGAGAGCTAGTCAGAAGGACTAAAAAGGTTGAGTTAAACATTTACCTCACAGTCAAAGCAGTCTCCAGTCTGTTTCCAGGCTCTGATGGAAGGTGTTGGAAATGGCCCTTTCTACAGCGTCACCCCCCCAAACATCTCGCCTTCCTCCTCCTCTTTTCTCGAATTTGCTTTTGTTGGCTTTAGGACCCTGGGAACTTATCCAATGCTAAGCAGTGCTAAAGTGCCTGTGCTCTATGCTTAAAACATGGTAACATTGGCTTATCCACTATTGGCATATTTACTGTACTTGTAAGTCCTTAGTAAAGTGCACTACATGTGCCCAGAACCTGTAAATTAAATGCTGCTTGTGGGCCTGCAGCACTGATTGTACCAACCACTTCAGCAGCCTTTTGAATTCTCAGGCCTGCCACTGCAGAACCTGTTGTAAACTGCCATGTCAACCTGGGAAGTAAACCCTCTTGCCAGGCCCTAACCTTAATTTTCATTACACCTACGTTACCTCTAAGATAGGCCCTGGGGAGCCCAAGGGCAGGGTGCAGTGTATGTAAAATGTAGGGCATGTTATTTTAAGTTTTATATGTCCATGTAGTGAAAACTCTTAAATTCATGTTTCACTACTGCAAGGCCTATCTCTCCTATGGGATAACATTGGTATTACCTAATTACATTTTTATAAGTGTCATCTCCAATTGGGAAGAGATTGGACCCCAACTTTGGTGTCTCTAATTCTGAAAATACCACTTTTAGAAAGTTGGCATTTTATTACTTTAGCCATTCAGTGCCTCCTGTCTGACTCTGAATACACATCTGGGTTGGGTGACATCTGGGCTTTGTGCATTCCCTCTAGACAGCCACACACAAAGGAGGCTTAGGTGTGACTGATGGGCCAGCCACAACCTGATGGGCCATCCTGGTGGAACTACATACAGAAATGTCTCCAAGATATACTGCACTGGGAGTTTATATACCTGAGAGAACTCTATTCACTAACCTTTGGAAGGTGGCAGGTGCATTCTTCCAAACAAATGGTATTGCTTCAAACTGAACATGGCATTCAGGAGTTGAAAATGCAGTCTTCTCTTCAGCTCCTTGTGTGAGGGCAACCTGCCAATACCCCGAAGTTAAATCAAATGTGCGTCAGTACTTGGCATCCCCCAAACTAGTCTATGAGTTTATCAGCTCTTGGCATAAGGTGAGCATTAGTCTTAGTGACTTTATTTAGGTGTTTTCAGTTCAAACAACACCTCATATCCTGGATCCCATTTTTTTGTATTCGGTTTTGGTACCAGCACTACTGTCCTGTGCCATGGCATGTTGGAGGGCTCAATCACCACAAGCTCTATCATTTTGACCACCTCAGCCTTAATGCTAGCTTTTGGTGAAAAACTACAGTTAAGTAAGAACTAATTGCTTACCTCATTTACCATAATGCAAAGGGGCAAACTGTGCTGGGATGTGAAGCTCCCAACCCTTCTTCCTTTTAGTATTAGCTTTACATTATAGCATTGACAGGCAATCTGTCCCATGTGTCCACATCATGAACACACCAAGGGTCGAATTTACAAGCCCCTATCACCACCACAACATCACTCTTAGTGACATTGTGTTGGTGGTAGGGGCTTTGCCTTGTATACAAGGCAGCGTTGCTGCCTTGTAAAGAAGACACCTTTTCATGCTGTACTTAGCATGAAAGGGGAGGGCAATGGGTATTGCGGTGGGCGTTCCACCTCAACACCCATTAATATTGAAGCTGACCACTATTTAAAAGGGTTGCATAAATAGGTGGCAGTGCAAAAATTTAGACCATGGAAAATATGGTCTTAAACAGACGAAATGAGGAGAAATGCTTTATTCCTAATTGTTTTTGATGTTTCTATGTGTGTTGCCTTGTGCAGCACATATAGAAATAGCAAATTGCCATTGATTGTTTATGAGCAGGAATGTGACTACTCCTGAAAATAAATAATCAAAAATGAATTACGTTTTACAACTTCTATGTGTGCTGCATTCAGCAACACACATAAAAGTTACAAAACGCCATTTCCCCCAATGCAGACAGACTTGCAATAAGCAAACGTTATTTGCGTTGTCGCTAGGCAGCTGAACTCAGCGCCAGCGTGAGGGGAAATGTGGGGGTGTGCATCACTGCATTTTCAGAAAAGAGAAGCGTCATGTTAGCAATCTTTTCTTAATGCCACACTTCTCTGTTCTGTTGGAAATATGCCCCTAAATTGTCAGACCTTGAGTGAGAGAAAATAGACCATCAAAATATTTTAACAAGTTATCATAGCCCCTTTGCTGTTGGTATGTCAAAGTGGAGAGGAAGAATACTCCCTTCACTGAACTATTTTGGCATTTACTTCACAGCAGGTCAGGGACAGGTTCATTTCCTCTAGCCCCAACCCCAATATGTCACCATGTGCATGGTCATGTCTGCTCTGTCAAGGTGTGGTTTCAACCAATTGACATGTATCACTCTGTGAGGGTTTCTTGGGTGCCTAATTCCACTAAGTAACTGACACAAACTTTGTTTTCCAAAATTGAATAGGGCCCAATCCATTTGTCTTTGAGGACCCTGGGAGGCACATGTTCTAAAACCCATACCAAGAATGCCTTCCGATCATACCAGTGCTTAACAAGCTCCTATCTGGCCTTCAAATTCTTGTTTACCTTCTTCATGTACCTAGACATTCCAGAGTGAAAGCCCAGTACATAGTCCACAATGTCCTGTTTGGACTTCTTGATAGGTCTCTACTATTCATCTTTTGTCAAACTTAATGGGCCTCTTACAGAGTGACCAAACAAGAGCTCCTTTTTTGGGGTACCTCTCCATTAGCAAACCATTAGGCATGGAATAGGAACATCTCATCTCCCTCTGAGTTTCTCTACTAAGCCAATTATCATGCCATTTATCATCTTCTTAGAATATCTCAACCCATCATTACCTTGGGGATGGTAAACTTGTGAGTAACACCACACTTGTCCCTCATTGCTTTCAGATAGGCAGACATAGGCCAAATGAACCAATACTATCTATCATTACCCTCTCAAAGGGAATCCACGCCACAGGTAGTAGTATAAATAGAGCCTTTAACTTGCCCCCTTTCTTTTCACTGGCTTGACAGGTAACACAGGAGCAATAGAAGTCCTTCACTTTTTCTGAAATCTGGGTCCAACAAAGGTGGTTGACCAAACTTTTCCAGGGTTTGGTCTGCCTCCGATGACCAGCTATGGGGGTCGCATTGGCAAGGTTGAGGAGGAATTCTCTGTATGTTTAGGGGTTCACCACTTGCCTCATGTCCTTAGTGGCTTAAATAATCTCTGAAGGGGCACCTGCCCCTGACTTTCTGCAAAATAGCATGTCTTTCAAGGTGACATTGTCCTTTTCAAATGCCAGGCAACTTCCAACCAGGGTTAGACTCCAACTGGACCTGAGAATGCTGGGAATCTTGCTGACCAACTTACTGCCCTTTCTCTTGCAGTTAGGTACCTGGATCATTCTTCCAGCTTCCCTTGACTTCTCTGTAAGGCTGTTTGTGCTCTTGTTGACACACACACACACACGCACAGGGCGGCCCAGTATTGCTGCATGAGCCCTCCTTTCCACACCTACCCAAGCTGAAATTTCCAGGTAATTTCTCAACAGTCATTCTATTGGGATGTCAGGGGACACAGCAAACCTACCTCTCCAGGCCAGAGACTCCTCCACCACTCAAAGATCTGGTGCACCTCATCAGGAATGATCTGGCAAGAGGACATCAGCTTAGCCATGACCATGGTCATGATGACACATGTATCCCTCAGAGCCTTGACTTTAATCCCATTGATCTTTGGACACTGTGTTCAATGTGTCAATTCACATCCAACCCACTGATGCTAGGGTCCCCCTTGGGATCTTCATGGACTTCAGGGAGAATTTCTACCCCCGTGCCTACACTGGAAATTCCCTTGCATTGGTGACTTCTTGGTGCAAACAGAATCTCCTCTCTTGTGTCCTAGTTGCTGGCACTCAAAACACATCCCTGCCTTTGAAGGGTCATAATTCTTTCCCCGGTGTCCCCTTCTTTTGGACTAAGATGGGTTTCAGGTCTCCCCTGTTGAACATTCTGTTTGGGGTCCTTTAGAGAACTCCATTTTATCTTTGCTCTCATCTTTCTCCTGAAGAGGAGTTTGACCACCTTTCTTAGGATCGCTAAATTGGACCTATGGGGTACCCTAGTATGCACCCACTCATCTACTGGTCTCTGGTTACATCACTGCACTCCAATAACTCACAAAGTTCCTGTAGTCTCGGGTGAATCTTTTGAGGGCTGGGACTCAATCTCCTAGGCTGCACTTCAACAGTGACCAGTGATCAGGTGGGCTTGACTACCAACTTACCAAGGCAGGCTTCCTCAGCTTTTATTGCCTTGTAACTCTTGGAGTCACTTCTTCTGTCTGGGGCTTTGGGACAGCTTTTCCCAAAAACAGGGAACCACAGACACAGTCCTACCTTTGCTAGGCCAAGGAGCAGCAGGTGCAACCTCCCTTGCTGGGTCCAGGGAACAGTTGGGCAGTCCTTCTATGGTCCTCTATCCAGGATGTGATCAGAGTCTTGGGTGTCAGGTATGCCACATTTATTCCCAGGTTGTGCCCTTGGGGGATGCAGCAATTACTTGCCAATGGGCTACCAGGTCCCCTCTTGTCTAGTTCCAACTTCCTATACAGTGTAGAATCTAGCTAGCGCAGAATACACCATTCTGCCCACTCCCAACATCGTAGAATACCATCCTGTCTGCAAACCCCATTGAACAGCCCCTCATGTGTGTGACTACCATTTGCCCACCAACGCAGCTTCACCTTGGAAGCTCATTTCTTGGGCTTACACAATGTTTTGCTTTTCTGCCACGGAGAGGTCAGACCTCTTCCAATGGCAGGTCCTTTGTGAAACATTTACATTAAATATGGCTTGATCATCAAGTCGGGTTTAATGCAAAAATTATTTTGATAACTGATTCAACAGTCTTATTGTGAGATCAGCACTGATGAATTGTCAATATGTAAACCTGAACTTGCCATTGGGCTTCTAGCCTTACCATGGTAAAAATGACAACGCAGGGTTTTTACTGTCAGTATATGTGATGTTAGACATGTCCAATTTTTCAATATAGTGCATCCCTGCCTTTAAGGCTCAGCAGACTTGCCTTAGGGGTGACTTATAAATATTAAAAAGAAAGGTCAAGGTAGAAGTTGGAAAACTGCTATGACAGTCATCAATGCGAGCTGGTAGTCATGCTTTACTTTGTCAAAATTGTGGTGGCACAAAAAGTACTGCAGTCCTCGAGAGAAACCTTAACTTACAGCACTTGGGTACCCCTGGTGCCATATACTAGGGGTTTATAAGTAAATTAACGTATGCCAATTGTGGGTGAACCAATCAGATATAGACATTTTAAGGGTCAGTGCATTGGCACAATGGAATTTTTCTGATGCAAGGGACACAGAATGCCGATGATGCTCAAGGATGCTGTGCAAGTAACAGGAGTCTTCCTGGGCCCATCCCTTGGTCCACGAACACATTGGAGTGACATTATCCATGGGAGACCTCAAATCTCAGAGGTAGAGACTGGACTGAATCATTCAGACGTTTAATAAAACAGCTTGAATTATATATACAAGCTGTAGGCAATGCATCGTTGTTGAGCCATGCAAGTCGAGAATGCGTCAGGAACTGGAGGCGATGTGCCACACAGTTGGTGATGCGATGTCTTCGGTCACTGCGTGAGCGATGATGCATCGACATTGAGGGAAATGCACAGGTTGCAAGCTGTGCAATGATGAGTATGCATGGATTGGTAATGAAGCAGCACTTTATGCCCACTTCCAAAGGCCCAGGACTGGATTGGAACCCCTTGGTTGGGCAAGACTTTCAGATGGCAGAGTCTAGGTGCTATAAGTGGATGGTTGGAAGCCTTTGATGTAACTCAGACTTAAAAGCAGGAGACACGCAGACAAGCACTTTATGTCTCTTTGGTTCTAATTTTGAGAGGTGGGGGTCCAGTCCTTCTCACTCTCAGGCAAGAGGGCAGCAGAACAGCAAAGCAGGACAGGATTCAAGCAGAATAGCAGTCCAGTAGAGTGGCAGTCCTTGTAGAAGCACAGCAGTCCTTCTTCCGGGCAGAGTATCACAGGTCCAGAAGTGTACAGAGTGGGTGGTGTCTGAGGTTTAGTACGTACACCCTGTTGTGTCTTTGAATTAGGATAGACTTCAAAGAGAGGCCTTTGAAGTGCACATAGTCCCTGGCCTTCCTGCACTGGCTCTAGATCACTACAGGGGTGTATGCAGCCCTTTGTGTGAGGACAGGGCACAGTCTAATCAGAATGGGCTATAATAATGTGGTTGGCCCATCAGTCACACTTAATCTTCCTTTGTGTGTTGCTGTCTTGAGGGAATACACAAAACCCAGCTGCCACCCACCACAGATGTGTATACAGAGACAGGCAGGAGGCACCAGATTGTTAAAGTAAGAAAATGCCAACTTTCTAAAAGTGGCATTTTCAGAATTACAATATAAAATCTAACTTTATCGTAAGTTTGGATTTTAAACTGTGATTCATGAGCCACCAAACTTGGGGGTCCCATCTCTTCCCAATTAGAAATTACACTCATATGATATGATAAGGTAATCCCAATGTTAAACTATGGGAGAGATATGAATTTTAGACATGTAACACTTGAAAGTTCATGCCCTTCCTTTTAGATACACTGCACCCTGCCCTTGAGCTGTCCAGGGCCTAACTTAGGGGTGACTTAGATGCATTAACACAGATGCTTTGGGCATGTGGAGAAGTGTGGCTCAATGGCTAGAGTGGCAGACCCTGGTGCAGAGGTCTGGCACGGGACCAGGGTTCAGTTCCTGCCTCGGCAGGTCTTGGGCTCAATTTCCTCGGACCTGATAATCCTCGCCTCAGTGCCTATTCTAATCATGGGTCCCACTCTGCAACTCTGGGCAATAGCTTGCTTAATCTCCACAACAGCCCCAACAGCGCTGGGAAGCCTGGCTTCACCTTGGGGGTGCCCAGGAGTGGACATTTCACAGGGAAAAGCCAGGAAGGGTTCCACAGCGGTATGTGTTACAGTGCTAGGACACCCCAGTTGGGGTATTAGTGCACTTAACAAGTACAAATTACATTACATTACATGGCAAGAGGGTTAAAATGCCAGGGTGACATGGCAGTTTTTAAACTGCACACAGGCTATGCAATGGCAAGCCTGAAACATGTTTACAGGGCTACCAAAGTGGATGGCACAATCAGTGCTGCAGGCCCACTAGTAGCAGTTAATTTAAAGGCCCTGAGCACAGGGAGTGCATTTTACTAGGGAATTATAGGAGATGAAATATGCCAATTGTGGATCAGCCAATATTACCATTTTTAAAGTAACCCTGGGCGAAGCACTACGCTACGCCCGCGTAGTTGGTGAAGTTTGCGCTACTTCGCACTACTTAAATTGCACGTAGCACAGTGCAAACACGTGTAGCATTTTGCAGCGGTCATTTTTTGCTTGCTTGCGTTCCTCAACGGCAAGTTGACGACCGGGAGCAGGCCAAATGACATCCCGTGAGACTTTTTCCTCGTTCGCGATCAGCAACATCAAGTTGCCAATCGCGAGCGCGAAAAATAAACCTCCCTGCGAGATTCTCAATGCGGGGAGGTCTGGTTTCCCATTGCGAGTGGTTGCGTATGCTCGTGACTTCTCGGGATGAGAAACTTCCAGCCCGCGCTGAAAAAGCTGCCGCTCGAGTAGAAATCTACTTGAGCGGCAGAAAACGACTGCTTGCACTGTGCAAGATGCAGTTTGCACTGATTGTACAGTGCGGACAAGCATCCAGCACTGTGCAGTCAGTGCGAACAGCATTTTGTACAGTGCACTACGCAGTTCGCATAGCTCGCGTACTGCGAAGTGCACTTCGCGTAGCTACGCGTAGTGCTACTACGTGAACTAAGCCCAGGGTTAGTTAAAGCAGAGAACTCATGCACTTTATTGCAGTTGTAGAATTCCCAGATTCCCAAAGCCAGCAAAATGAAGTCCGCAACGACAGGTCTGAAGGTAAAATGTATGAGAATGCCAGGTATAACACTCTCTCCGTAAGGGCCAGTAACATATTAGTGTGAGATCTGTTAGGCTCATTAATATATGAGCACACTAAAACCCCTTTTTAGCTGATGTATTTTATGCTCACTTATGTCTGATGTCACTGAGGTTCCTTACTGACCATCCATAGTCCCTTTGAGTTGTAAATAACGTTCATTAATGCCTAGTACTGAATCAAGTACTGAAGCTTTTTGAGATTTCCTACTAACTGAGCACATTGATCGTTGCTAGAAAAGGGCATTAATGAGAGAAGGTTTTGGGGGGGTTTTAATGTTCATTAACACATGATGACTCACCTAGATGAATTCAACTGCAGTCCCCAAAACATTAGCTGTCCTGAATCGCTTGGAATCGTACTGGACAGAAACTTGAGCATGACCACTCACATCAAAATAGCTTGTATTACACCCAAAACTCTTCATGTAAGTGCACCAAAATACCTATAAAAACTATCAAGAGCAGGAAAAACTAACACCCTATGTAGTACAGACTCACTACCACTAGCTACATGCCCATTCAAAAAGGCAAGGTCCCACAGATGCGTGTTCTCTGGCATGCACCCAGAATATGGAACTCCCTTCCATCAAAGATTTGCAGAAGCCCATGATAATCAACTTCAAGAATAATGTGAAAGCATTACTGCTCGAATAATCCTAGGCACACATTAGAATTGAGTCCTTCTCCCACAACGCAGACTCCAGCTCTACTGTACAACACACCATGAACTATCAAACAGAGTCTCAACCACTGACTCCAATATTAGTACACTGTACCTGACCCAGCCTCCAACACGCCAAAATACCATTGATCCTACTTCACAGCAGAGCTAATTCCATTAACCTACATGAACTTTCATTCTGGGCTTCTGGATACGTAGCGAGCTATCTAACTTATAAATATAGTATAATGTTTACGATTCTTGGACGATGGAAGCTGTGCATGACATGGTATGTAGCTTTAGAATCTATGCACCACTACCACAGCTGGACTACAGTTGTTTTGCTGTACAGCGCTCTGATACATTGAAGTCATGTATGCTCTATATAAAACTCTCAACAATAACCAAATAAATACATCTTTTTGGCTTGGACCATTTTTGCTTTTTCATTGCTGGTGACATTTAGGTTGCTTCTTGAATATGCCCCATGTTACTCATTGTGATTGTACATTAATGGCAGGTACTGACAGGTCACATAGATTTAAGAGGACATAACCCTCCTAAGTCGCTGAAACTACTTATGCTGATTATTGCCCTTGGGCCAGCTTTGATCTTTATTCATTGAACCCATTTATACTCTTCGAAAGGAGGCAATAGCGTATGAGGCCATCAATGGTCATTTTACATGAGAAGTTTAAAACTGGCTACTGGCATTTGCGATTATTATAATGTATGATCTATGAGCTTCTTTTCTGACTGAGCCTAACCACACTCGTAGATGGGCCCACTATAGTTTAATGGTACATAATGCTTCATCCCTGGACCTACTGAGTTCTTTTTACTAAGTGGGCATGTTATTATTCATTGCCAGGCACCATGAACGGGAATAACTTTCTAGATATAATATTATTAGTCATTATTGCAATCAATAGTCATTATTGCATGGGACTATTGGTTCACTACCTTCATAGCTGTGGCAATCTATGCCTACTAATGCAAAGGGACAGTCACCATCCATACCCACTGGGTCTTTTGATGGTTATTGTGCAGGATCATTATTGGTGATCACTGCCTTAGACCATTGCCCATGAATGCAGGAGGACATTAAACACCCTCAAAGGCTGCAACCAAATGTGCATATTAATTCCTGAGGCCATTGATATGAATTGCTCAAAGAACCTATTTGTGTATGGCATTAATTATTATTTGTTTCTCAGGCACTGCTTGCTCACTATGCCTGCAGACATAGCATCTCTTTACTGCCTGGAGCAATTTATATTTAGCAATGTGTGGGCTTATGGTTTTTCTTGATGACTGGCCCATTGTTAATCACATTGAGGAAATTCTTGAGAGCCTTGAAATCTTGGATACCACTATATTTAGCCCCTTTTCCACCTGGTCCACTGGTCCACCCGGGGTCCCCCGCCATACTATTATGGCGGGGAAAATGAGTGGCGGTCGGGGTAGAAGATAGGGTGGATCCCCCCCGCCATGCGGGCAGTGGCGATCCGCCCTACATCCTAATAGACTGTTAAGTGAGCAACAAGAACAGGAGTGGTTGCTGTTTGTAGCACTTGTGTTTCTCACTGTATTTATCAAGGGCCTTATTAGGAGTTTGGTGGTCCGTGAATCGCTGTATCTGTGGTCACGGTCTGACTGCAGAGACCTCGGCGTCCTGACTGCTGTATTAAGAGTTGTGGGGATTGCTATTGCAAAGTCTGCGGCTGAACTTCTGACACCACCAGTCATCCGCAGACCCCTGGAGTCACGATCATGGAAAAGCAGCTGCCATAGGGCAGTACAGAGGAGTTTCACCACCATCCATATTACAATTTGGCATTTTGATGAGCCGACCACGGCTGTGGGACCCCCAGCTTCAAGTCAGCAGAAACACGGAATCTGGGGTGTGTACTTACCCCTTTCCTGTTCTTCCCAACAGAGTTTGACATGGATACCTTTCTTCAGGTCCCCCTTTTACAGTAGCATCTTTACCATGAGGATTACAACCAGGTTTGTGGCGATGTACAGGTTAGTCCATTTTGGGCCACATGCCCACGAGCTGAACTGACCACATATGGTCCAACTCTGACAATGGGTACGTCGTATTTTTCCCCCTGCATTGTGCATATGTGTGCACCCGACACATATTCAATCAAAATGCTCACCCAGACATCGATATATATGGAAAAGTAATCACCACCACCACCACGAGATTAAGCGTGGGCGTAAAATCCATTTCGCGGGCAAATTTGCGGATTTTTTACGATTTTGCGATCCACGAATCGCGCAAATTTACCCAATAATCTGCAAATTCGCAAGCTATGACTTATTTTGCTTGGTCGCGCTTGAAAAATACAATATTGCGCGCGCGGCGTTGTCTTACCGTGATTCTGAGTCCGCCAAGTTGTTTTTCTTCAGGTCTTGCGTGTGCTGCTCCATTTTCGATATTGCTGCGTGATCGCGCGAGAGTTTTTCGAACGCAATTACATTATCGCGGCATGCCATCTTGCATGGCAAGAGTTTGACATCGCGAGTACGTCATAAACGCCCGCGACGAAGCGCAGCTGACTTCCGGCAGGAAATTTGAACAGCTCGCATTCCCGAATTTGCAAAAATTGCTATTCTGCACAAGAAATCCACCACATGAAGCATAAACTAGGGGTGGGCGTAGTTCGCGAAGTAGCGCTACGCGAAGCTACGCGAAGTGCACTTCGCACTACGCAAACTTCACGTAGCACTATGCGAGGTGCGTAGTAGCATGTTCGCACTGTGCAAGATGTGTTTTCAATGATTGCACAGTGGGGACAAGCATCCGGCACTGTGCAATCATTGAAAACGGCATCTTGCACAGTGCGAGCTGTAGTTTTCTGCTGCTCGAGTAGATTATTACTCGAGCTGCAGCTTTCTCAACGCGAACTGGTAGTTTCTCATTGAGAGCGGTCGCGAGCATGTGCAACCACTCACAATGAGAAACCTTACCTCCCCGCATTGAGAATCTCGCCGGGATGTCATTTTGCTTGCTCGTGGTCGCGAACATGACGTTCAGGACCGCGAACAAGCAAAAAATGAGCGCTGCACTACGCTGTGCTGCACTACGCGTGTTCGCACTGTGCTAGGTGCAGCTCGCGTAGTGCTAAGTTGCGAAAACTCCGCGAGCGTAGCGTAGGGCTTCGCCCTGGGTTAGCATAAACCTTGTGAAAATGATTATTTTGATCAGAATAACTCCTCAGATTGACATTTGATTGCACTTTTTGGTGCAGGAGTCCATTTTTTGGGGTGGAGTAGGAGGAAGGAAGTGCCTCAGAGTCTCCAACTTCCTGTTCCTGTCCAGCAGGCTCCTCCCAGTTCTTTATGCATGTACTGGTCAATTTTCATTTGGCTGTTGAGCTGGAAGGATTAATTCCTGTCACTGCTGCTGGATTTGTATTTGAGGACTTTTTGGACTTTGGAGTATGGATCACTTTTGGACTTGAGATCTTACAAGTAAGTTGGTGTTTGGGGCATTGCAGTTGAGGCAACTACAGTTCTAAAACTTTTTTCACAACTTTACCAAAATATATATTGTGGTGGGTAGCCACAGTATCCAGTAGGTTAGTCATGGGTGCATGATACAACTGTTTCTGTGATTTGTTTTTTAACTTAATTCTCATTTATGTTTGGAATTTTAGCTCACTGTTATATGTTGATATTTTTTTTAATTGTGGGGAGCCTGTAAAGCCTCACTAGCCAGTAGGCCCAGGTGTAGTGAGTGGTGCATGGGCCTAGTCTTTCTGTGGGGTGTCTTGAATTTCAACATCATTGAGGGCATGGATGGCATGGGATTGTGGTGATTTTTGAGTGTTTTTCGACTTTTTGGGGTGGTCATGTGGGTGGGGGCCATTTTGAGGCCTGGTACAGGCAGGGCCTGGCCATGTGGTGGGGGCCAAGGGGCCATTTTTAAGCCAGGCAGTGTGCTCAGGCCTAAACCCAGTTTGCCTTGCTTTCAACCATTATGCCCAGGGGTACTCAGTGGTGCATGGACCTAGTCTTTCTGTGGGGTGTCTTGAATTTAAACATCATTGAGGGCATGGATGTCATGGGATTGTGGTGATTTTTGAGTGTTTTTTTACTTTTTGGGGTGTTGTTGGGGCCTGGCCATATGGTTAGGGGCCATCTTTAGGCCTGGTACAGGCAGGGCCTGGCCATGTGGTGGAGGTCAAGGGGCCATATTTAAGCCAGGCAGTGTGCTCAGGCCTGCACCCAGTTTGCCTTGCTTTCAACTATTATGCCCAGGGATACTCAGTGGTGAATGGGCCTAGTCTTTTTGTGGGGTGTCTTGAATTTAAACTTCATTGAGGGCATGGGTGGCATGGGATTGTGGTCATTTTTGAGTGTATTTTGAATTTTTGGGGTGTTGTTGGGGCCTGGTCATGTGGGTGGGGGCCATTTTGAGGGCTGGTACAGGCAGGGTCTGGCCATGTGGTGGGGGTCAAGAGGCCATTTTGAAGCCAGGCAGTGTGTCCTGGCCTGCACCCAGTTTGCCTTGCTTTCAACCATTATGCCCAGGGGTACTCAGTGGTGCATGGACCTAGTCTTTCTGTGGGGTGTCTTGAATTTAAACATCATTGAGGGCATGGATGGCATGAGATTGCGTTGATTTTTGAGTGTTTTTCAACTTTTTGGGATGTATAACTGATGTTCCTCTGGCTTCCATTGCTTTTAGGTGCACAGAGAACCACCAGTGCCAGGAAGAAGTCCTGCAGCGGTGTGTGCAGCACAACGTCACGTGACATCATGTGTGGCCACCGACAAGACAACTCTGTAACTCGTGCAACTGCGGCCTGTTGATCTGACATCTCAAGAAGATGGCCCCAAAGAAAGTTGGCCATAGCGCCTCAGCGAGAAAAGTTGCTAGTGCCACTGCCAGTAAGAAGGAGCAGAAGAAGCAAGTGGCACCACCTACCAAGGAGACTTTTGTGCCCCCCAAAACCTTTTTAGGGAAAAAAAACTACGCCTGCAGCAGCAGCAGTGTCCGCCAGGGACCAAGCTGGAAGCAGCACCTCCGCTTCATTGGGCTCAGTGCCACCACGCCAAGATAGGTCCAAGACCACCATGAGTGCTGCTGCGGCAGCCACTTTGGTTGTTGAATCACCATTGACCAGTGATCTTGGCTCATCACAAGAAAGTACCATCCAATCAACGCCGGGTGTAACTCAGCTGACGAGTGTTCAACAACCACAG
Organism: Lissotriton vulgaris; assembly: GCF_964263255.1. Taxonomy (NCBI): domain Eukaryota; kingdom Metazoa; phylum Chordata; class Amphibia; order Caudata; family Salamandridae; genus Lissotriton; species Lissotriton vulgaris. The sequence continues at coordinate 315,724,463 of NC_141690.1, read as the reverse complement.
CCACAAACACAGGTGCAAGAAGTACAAGTGCAAGTACATGGTCAAAGAGAGGCGCAAGTACAGCCTCAAGGAGAGGCACAAGTAGAGGCGCACGTACAGCGGCAAGGAGATCCGCAAGTAGAGGCGCAAGTACAGCCGCAAGAAGAGCCGCAAGGAGAGGCACATGGACAGGTGCATGGAGAGGTGCGACTAGAGGTTCATGGAGCAGCACAACTGCCTACAACGCTTGTTCCTCCAGAAGTAGGCGCACATCAGGAAATTGGTATTCAAGAGGAGGTATCCGACGAAGCCACTCCTCCTGATGATGATTATCCATTGTCTTTCAGATCCCCAGCAAGAAAAAGGTCAAGGAGGGATACTAGAAGTTCTTCTTCAAGCCCCCTTCCTTCTGATGATGCTGATGTTGATTGGAACCCACCAATGCGGTCTGAGAGTGAGTCACCCCATGATGAGCCGACAAAGGTAGCTAAGCCTAAAAGGAAGGCTCCTGCAAAGCTTCCACTTATGGGTGATGACGACGAACAAGAAGTGGTATGTTCTGGTGCTGATTAACAGTCTGACGATGACCCAGTCATCACAGTCGTCACTCCAGTCCCAGCAGGCATGCAGCAGACAGTCATTTCAACCCTAGCCCGGATGGCTGCTGATCGGGCTATGGGTGGCGTGGCACTGGTACCACCAGCGTAACTACAACACCAACACGACCTACAGCTTCCATCTTTTTTAGTCAGAAGGGCCGGCATGGACCTCCATCCAGCTCAACCTCAAGTAGTGGTGCTGTAAGTGAACAACAGAAACAAATTCAGCCACGCCCATCCTCCACTTCATTTGGCATTGAAAGTCAAAGCAGCACCTCCACCTTCAGCAGACATCACCAGTCCCCAGTTTGGGACTTCTTTACTGTTAGCGCAAGGGTGGAAAACATGGTCGTTCGTTCGATTTGTAAAGCATGCGTTAGTCATGGTAAGCTTGGTTCCAACTATGGTATTGGAGGCCAGAGAGGTCATCTAAAAAAACACCACACTATTGAATGGGAAGCACACATGAGGAAGATCGAGGAAGGCAAAAGAAAAACAAATCCAAATGTATCCCTTGATATTGCATCTAATGATGACGAGAATCTGATCATGCAGGGGGGAAGTGAAGAAGCGACAGACATTTTTTCTGGTACACCCAGTTCTGCTGGCAGCAGCACTGCAGTGTTTTCGCCCTCTACCCCTGCAACATCTATGAGGCACACTAAGAGTGTTGTAGAGACACGAATGCGAAAAACTACATCAATGGGCCTAACTGGTTTGAAGATGTCATCATCACGTAAAATGATCCAGCCCACCATTCGCGGATTGTTCTGGTCGGAGGCGCCATTTGAACACAACCACCCAACGGTACGTCTGTATAACGCAAAGCTGGCTAAAATGCTAGCACTGGACCGTCTCCCTTTTTCTTTCGTGGAAGGGGTGGGGTTTCTAGAATTAGTGGCAACAGTCTGCCCTAAATGGAAGGTTCCTAGCCGGTCCTATTTTGCCAGAGTTGCGGTTCCAGCACTACATCAAGATGTGCTGGAGGTGATTGGGGCAGCTTTGCAGGAGAGTGGTGTTCACACTATCCACTTGACAACAGACATGTGGACCAGTTGCCAAGCCCTTGATTACTAGTGCATCACTGCACACTGGGTCTCTTTTGCAGGGTCTTTTGCAGGGGTTAGAGACAAGTCAAGTGCAGATGTTGACCTGGACACAGTTTTTTAAGCTACTCGGAAACATGCAACATTAGCCACGTTTGCCATGGAGAAAACTCATACTGCAAAAAACATTTTGGATGAGTTTAACAGTAAGATCTCTGAATGGCTGCAACCAAGAAATCGCATAGTTGGTTATGTTTCCACAGATAATGGCAGTAATATAGTTAAGGCCATGCAGGACGAAGAATATTTCAGAGTGCCGTGTTTGGCACACTGTATAAACCTGGTTGTTCAAGATTTCTTGAAAACTGAAAACCAAGTCAAGAAGTTAATGTCTACCTGCCGGAGAATCTGCACACATTTCAGCCATTCTTTTAAGGCCCGGAAGCAGCTGAGGAGCAGTCAACATGTACGTAAAGTGCCAGTCAAAGGACTCATCCAGGAGGTGGCAACACGTTGGAACTCAGCCTTTTACATGCTTGAGCGTCTATTTGAGCAGTGCATGGTAATCAATGAATATATCTTTACAGTAGGTTCTATTGATCTGAGGCAAGAGTTGGAGGAATGGCAGCTAGTTAAAAGCCTGACAGACAGGCTTCGTCCTGTTGAGGTCTTCACATATGAAGTCAGCAGGGAGGACTGTTCTTTGAGCAAAGCTATCCCATTGTTGCACATGCTAGAGCACCAACTGAAGGCGGTGTCTTCAACGTTGAGAGATGATGGTGGAAAGCAAGCTGCATATCTGTTGGCGGAGAACTTATTAAACCGCCTAGTTGCCAATGAAAGGCTTCAAAAGATACATACAGAACAACATTATATTTGTGCTACTATTCTGGATCCACAGTACAAAAAGGCAGTGGCCAGCAAAGCATTCATTCCTTTTGATGAGGCAGATGTACAAACATTGGATAGCTGTGTCAGCCAGTCGGTTCGAAAAAGATCGGCAGAAAATTCAAGGAGCCGTCAGTAGTCCAACTGAATTAGCAGGTGATCCAGCGTCAAGTTCCACTTCTGAATCTGTGGGCGAAGGGAGTAACTTTCCCTCACAGCGGTTAACGACACCAGCAGCAACACTATCATAATCCTCACCTCCACCAGGCCCAGCCATAATATTGTCGGAAGCGGATTGGCTAACTCATCAAGGGTGTGTTCATTCCAGTGCTGAGAAGGCCACAGATGGTACGCAAAGTGGAGCAACTGTAAACAACTTCGAGTTGATGGTGCAGGCCTATCTGGATAACCGAACACAGGTCTTTGTTACTACGAACCCATTGCTGTATTGGTACAGGAAAATGGCTCTATGGCCACTGATCACCAACCTGGCTCTAAATTATTTGTCTTGCCCACTCGCAAACGTGTCTTCTGAACGTGTTTTCAGTGCTGCTGGTGCCATTGTAACTTCAAAAAGGTCCCGCCTCTCTGCCAAAAATTTGTGGAGAGGTTATCACTGATCAAGATGAATCAGCACTTGATACCACCAGATTACAAAGTACGTGAATGCAAGCAGGAAGAAGAGGACACCGACTTAGGTGATGGAAATTCTTCTCTGTTACCTGACCTACTCCTGTCTCAATTCATGGAGTTGGAGGACGAGCTCTACTTCCCTGACACCGAGCCCTGATAATGATTTCCATTTTTTCGTCCTTATTCACTTTTATTCCTGTGTGTCTTTCTTTGTTTTGCAACTTTTACCACAACAAAACTCTAATCACCTAATCATAACAAGTCCATCAGCAGCACTGTCTTCATCTTATATTCCTTATTGATTTGAAGGGGCCGCACTCTGCATTCCTGAGGTTCACAAGTTCACAACTCAATCATGCTCCTTTATACTCCTCCTCCAGACTCCCCCTATCCATTTCCCTCAAGGCAGATGGATGGATTACGACGAGTCCCCTCAAGCAGGACTGAAATTACTGACTGACTACATGCTTGCTGATTGCTGACAGAGTTACTTTTGATATTGACAGGAGAGGCTGCCCTGTGGGCCCTCACTTTCTGAAGAAGATGCAGACAAAAAGTAGAACAGGTAATGAATAATTGAGAAGATGGCATGCACTGGACAGCAATGGCTGTCTGGCTCTGATGAAACCAATTGCTGTTTGTTTTTTGTGCATGAAATGATGATTCATATGCCTTCTTGTCTTAGTTATTATCTAATCTTTCACACAGTAATTGTAACTCATGTCAACAACTCTTTTTTTTTTTAACCTTGTTTAATTAAAATTGTACTTCAAATTCAGGGGCCAATATATTGCATTTCACAGAATATGCAAAATGTCCTTGGAGCGGACTCACTTGCCAATATACCATGATGATTGATTAAATAATAATAATATGTATTTTTTCTTTACAGTCACTCACTGGGATGGATGGATCATCAGCGTCGATTTACGGAAGAACTATTGCCAATTTGTGAGTGGCAAACAGGTAAACCAGTCTACAACAACTACTACAGCAGGACTACATGTCTGTCTATTCGTGGCATATATTGGTCGAGGGCGAGGCAGTGTACTGTTGTTGGTATGCCAGGCAGAGTCCACTCCAGACAGCAGTTCATGTAAAATTGGGGCTATGCGGCTTGCTGCATACAATTAGATATGCTTTGTCTGTCTGACAAAGAGCCTAGGTATGCTACATAAGGTTGCTTCACTCAGTTGTGCCTGCCTTGACCCTCTGCATAACAGAACAAGCTAGTTGCCAATGCTGAGACTGACTATACACTTACTTAGGGTCATTTCACGAAGGAAAACATGAAATGCTGCTTTAAGAATTGCAACTTAGTACAACGCAAAATATTTAACCTTCATTTATTTTTTCTTCAATTATTTTTTAAGAGGGCTGCATATTTAGTTGTGCATTTCAATACATAAAAGACATAAACACATTATTGGAGAAAAGAGTAGGGCACGCTAAAACAGAGTCATCACCATGCACTTGGCCAATTCCACATTCATATCACATTCACACAAACATCCATCCTAGAAACAAAAAACAACAAGGTCCCTTTGTCACATACACATGTATGGTTAAACAAACAATGTATCATGTGTCACAAATTTAAATTAATCAAATAATTTGCAAGGGAAATATTTTCCTATATACACAAGTAACCTCTGTGTGATCAGGGACCGGGTTGGTCGACGCGTTTCGAACCCCGGCTGTTTAGTGGGTTCTCCTCAGGACCAATAGCTATCTACAAAAGACAACAAACAACAAGTTTTAAACTAACTAAGCTTACGCAAAACCTGTGGCCTTAGGTTTAATGTCTGCTCCCCTAGTCGCTTCCCTACCTTCAGTTTTCCAGCTCGTGATTACAATCCATGTATGCCAAAATCCATATTTCACACATAGACAACACTGAAAAAGGAGAATGGAAAATACTCAAATAACAACATGTATAATGATAGATTGCTGCATTCTAATTATCGCTCCATTGGAGTAACTTAACGTGAATTACACGGTTGTATATGTCATCTCAATTCTTAAAGGTGATTGCCCTTCAAAATGCTGCACCGTGGGACGCGGTCACATCATAAGCCCTATGATGGAAAAAGGTCAATGTCCCATTTATTGTAAACTTATAGGCATTTGGGGCAGCTTCTGTGGTAAATAACACCGTTGGTCGCTTACCCCGTGTTATTGGGTTCGGTGGTCTCTATTTGTGGCCAGCCTGCGCTACTTCAATTGCAGGCGGTTTGCTTGTAACCTGAAGGGAGCGTAAAGCATACAGGGTATTAATAATCTGATGCCCTTCTGTTGTGGCGGCTTAAGCGGCGCGGTGAACTATAGCCTTACCAGGTGGTTAAGAGTTCAGTCTGCCAAGCGATTCAATCCCTAACTGGCAAGCGACCGCACTGCTCAGGGCGGAGCATTTACTTCCTGACTCATCACGTGACTCACGCAAGGGAGTGTGGGATTTGTAGTTGGTTCTAAAATTGAGGAACGATAATTGTAACAACGTCACAGAATGACACCCCTGCCGAGCATTAGCCAAAGGCTCGCAGAGTTCGGGCACGTAATGCCGCAATATTTCCAAGGGTTTGAATAGTTCAGAAATCTCGTTGAGGCCATGAGTAGCGGTATTGAACTTCATGATTAAGAGAGCTTCTCTTTGACTTAGTCGTGCCTCTAGATCACCCCCTCGAGGGTCTTTTTCAATTTTCGAAAGAACAGTCCATTTCAAGTCAGTTTCTTTATGATCTTTAGTAATCCAGTGATTCACAGGTGGCGCATTCTCGACTCGTCTCCGTATGCGGGACTTATGCTGTGTGATGCGCTGTCTGATTTCCTGGGTCATTTTGCCAATATATAGGCTTGGACAAGGACACATGACACCATACACCACGTTTCTGGTTTTACAATTAGTAAACACCTCATGCTTCCAATAGATATCCTGAAATGTGAAAATTGAATTTTCTATGGTTTGTTCGCAACAAGTGCATGTGCCACATTTGTGGTGTCCAATTACAGGTGTTAAACCCAGCGTGCTCCTTAAAGTAGGTGTTTGTGCTATCGGTAGCGATGCGCGGACAATGTGGTTGGCAACGCTCTTTTCTTTCTGAAATGCAAATAGTGGTTGTGATTCAAACTCCTCATGTATATTTTTGATCAAATGCCAATTCGTTAAGATTAGTTTCTTAAGTTGGTGGGCATTTGGACAAAACGTAGTGACGCAGACAGCTCTTTTGAGAACCGGTTTGTTTTTCTTCACCAATAAAGTTTCTCAGGGTGTCCACCATGCTCTCTTGATTGAATGTTTGAGTAGTTTTTTGGGGTAACCTCTCTGTAGTAATCGATCTTTTAATTGATTAGCATGGCTAAAGTAGTTTTCCTTATTTGACCAGTTTCTACGAATCCGTGGGAATTGTCCATAGGATAAATTCTGTCTAAGGCTGCGTGGGTGATTACTACTATAATGAAGGGCTTTGTTTCTATCCGTCTCCTTACGGAATAAAGTTGTAGCCAATTGTCCATCTGATGCCACCACTTTGACGTCCAAAAAATTGATAGTTTTATTCGATGCGGAGCAGCTGAATTTGATGTCATTAGTTCTTAGGTTTAACCACTCCACAAATTTATTGAGTAGTTCATGAGTTCCCGTCCAAATTAAAAATACATCATCGATGTATCGCATGTAATTGGAAATATGTTCAGTATAAGGATTATTATTGTAAATTACCCTTGTTTTCGTATAATCCCATAAAAAGTACTGCCAGTTCGGGCGTAAAGGGGCATCCCATGGCTACTCCTCTTATTTGATAGAAAAATTTTGAGTCAAATGAGAAATAGTTTTTTTGTAATGCGAATTTTGCAAGTTCCAAAATGAAATCTGTAGGTACTCTCATCGGTTGGTCTCTGGTGTCTAAGAAAAAGGATAATGTTTCTAATGCCTGATCTTGGGGGATCTGGGTATATGAAGAGACGACGTCTAATGTCACGAGCAGTTGTTTGGTTTCATCAAATTGCACTGATGCAATTCTATTAAGGAATGCCGTGGTGTCTTTCAGATGGGCTGGGATGTCTTCAATTAAAGGTTTCAAAAAGAAGTCAATATACTTGGCTACTGGTTCAATTAAAGAGTTGCATCCCGACACTATTGGTCGGCCTGGGGGGTCAATTTCGCTTTTATGCAGCTTGGGCAGTACATAAAAGACTGGTATCCTGGGGTTCTTGTTCTGCAAAAATGAGCATTCTTTAGACCCTACAATTCCTAGTTCAAATCCTCGCTGAATGATACTGAAAAGATGATTTTGTAGTTCATTTGTTGGATTTCTGCCAATTCTTCTGTAACAACTAGTATCATCTAATTGACGGAAAAGTTCCTTTTTGTATTTGTTAATGTCCCAGAGTACCACTGCCCCACCTTTGTCTATAGGCAGAAATCCAACAAATGAACTACAAAATCATCTTTTAAGTATCATTCAGCGAGGATTTGAACTAGGATTTGTAGGGTTTAAAGAATGCTCCTTTTTGCAGAACAAGAACCCCAGGATACTAGTCTTTTATGTACTGCCCAAGCTGCATAAAAGCAAAATTGACCCCCCAGGCCGACCAATAGTGTCGGGATGCAACTCTTTAATCGAACCAGTAGCCAAGTATATTGACTTCTATTTGAAACCTTTCATTGAAGACATCTAAGCCCATCTGAAAGACACCACAGCATTCCTTAATAGAATTGCATCAGTGCAATTTGATGAAACCAAACAACTGCTCGTGACATTAGACGTCGTGTCTTTATATATCCAGATCCTCCAAGATCAGGCGTTAGAAACATTATCCTTTTTCTTAGACACCAGAGACCAACCGATGAGAGTACCTACAGATTTCATTTTGGAACTTGCAAAATTCTCATTACAAAAAAACTATTTCTCATTTGACTCGGAATTCTTCTATCAAATAAGAGGAGTAGCCATGGGATGCCCCTTTGCGCCAGAACTGGCAGTACTTTTTATGGGATTATACGAAAACAAGTTAATTTACAATAATAATCCTTATACTGAACATATTTCCAATTACATGCGATACATCGATGATGTATTTTTAATTTGGACGGGAACTCATGAACTACTCAATGACTTTGTGGAGTGGTTAAACCTAAGAACTAATGACATCAAATTCAGCTGCTCCGCATCGAATACAACTATCAATTTTTTGGACGTCAAAGTGGTGGCATCAGATGGACAATTGGCTACAACTTTATTCTGTAAGGAGACGGATAGAAACAAAGCCCTTCATTATAGTAGTAATCACCCGCGCAGCCTTAGACAGAATTTATCTGATGGACAATTCCTACGGATTCATAGAAACTGCTCAAATAAGGAAAACTACTTTAGCCACGCTAATCAATTAAAAGATCGATTACTACAGAGAGGTTACCCCAAAAAACTACTCAAACATTCAATCAAGAGAGCATGGTGGACACCCCGAGAAACTTTATTGGTGAAGAAAAACAAACCGGTTCTCAAAAGAGCTGTCTGCGTCACTACGTTTTGTCCAAATGCCCACCAACTTAAGAAACTAATCTTAACGAATTGGCATTTGATCAAAAATCTACATGAGGAGTTTGAATCGCCACCAGTAGTTGCATTTCGGAAAGAAAAGAGCGTTGGCAACCACAATGTCCGCGCATCGCTACCGATAGCACAAAATCCCAACTTTAAGGAGCATGCTGGGTTTAACACCTGTAATTGGACACCACAAATGTGGCACATGCACTTGTTGCGAACAAACAATAGAAAATTCAATTTTCACATTTCAGGATATCTATTGGAAGCATGAGGTGTTTACCAATTGTAAAACCAGAAACGCGGTGTATGGTGTCATGTGTCCTTGTCCAAGCCTATATATTGGCAAAACGACCCAGGAAATCAGACAGCGCATCACACAGCATAAGTCCCGCATACGGAGACGAGTCGAGAATGCGCCACTTGTGAATCACTGGATTACTAAAGATCATAGAGAAACAGACTTGAAATGGACTGTTCTTTCGAAAATTGAAAAAGACCGTCGAGGGGGTAATCTAGAGGCACGACTAAGTCAAAGAGAAGCTCTCTTAATCATGAAGTTCAATACCGCTACTCATGGCCTCAACGAGATTTCTGAACTATTCAAACCCTTGTAAATATTGCGGCATTACGTGCCCGAACTCTGCGAGCCTTTGGCTAATGCTCGGCAGGGGTGTCATTCTGTGATGTTGTTACAATTATTGTTCCTCAATTTTAGAACCAACTACAAATCCCACACTCCCTTGCTGGAGTCACGTAATGAGTCAGGAAGTAAATGCTCCGTCCTGAGCAGTGCGGTCGCTTGCCAGTCAGGGATTGAATCGCTTGGCAGACTGAACTCTTAACCACCCGGTAAGGCTATAGTTCACCGCGCCCCTTAAGCCGCCACAACAGAAGGGCATCAGATTATTAATACCCTGTATGCTTTACGCTCCCTTCAGGTTACAAGCAAACCGCCTGCAATTGAAGTAGCGCACTCTGGCCTTAAATAGAGACCACCGAACCCAGTAACACGGGGTAAGCGACCAACTGTGTTATTTACCACAGAAGCTGCCCCAAATGCCTATAAGTTTACAATAAATGGGACATTGACCTTTTTCCATCATAGGGCTTATGATGCGACCGCGTCCCACGGTGCAACATTTTGAAGAGCAATCACCTGTAAGAATTGAGATGACATATACAACCGTGTAATTCACTGTAGGTTACTCCAATGGAGCGATAATTAGAATGCAGCAATTTATCATTATACATGTTGTTATCTGAGTACTTTCCATTCTCCTTTTTCAGTGTTGTCTATGTGTGAAATATGGATTTTGGCATACATGGATTGTAATCACGAGCTGGAAAACTGAAGGTAGGGAAGCGACTAGGGGAGCAGACATTAAACCTAAGGCCACAGGTTTTGCGTAAGCTTAGTTAGTCTCAAACTTGTTGTTTGTTGTCTTTTGTAGATAGCTATTGCTCCTGAGGAGAACCCACTAAACAGCCGGGGTTCGAAACACGTCGACCGACCCGGTCCCTGATCACACAGAAGTTACTTGTGTATATAGGAAAATATTTCCCTAGCAAATTATTTGATTAATTTAAATTTGTGACACATGATACATTGTTTGTTCGACCATACATGTGTATGTGACAAAGGGACCTTGTCGTTTTTTGTTTCTAGGATGGATGTTTGTGTGAATGTGATATGAATGTGGAATTGGCCAAGTGCATGGTGATGACTCTGTTTTAGTGTGCCCTTATCTTTTGTCCAATAATGTGTTTATGTCTTTTATGTATTGAAATGCACAACTAAATATGAAGCCCTCTTAAAAAATAATTGAAGAAAAAATAAATGAAGGTTAAATAATTTGTGTTGTACTAAGTTGCAATTCTTAAAGCAGCATTTCATGTTTTCCTTCGTGAAATGACCCTAAGTAAGTGTATAGTCAGTCTCAGCATTGGCAATAGCTTGTTCTATTATCATATTGGCTCAGCCTTGCTGAGTGAGAGCCAAGACGCATTACTGTTGTTTGACCCTCTGCATGGCACTGCCTCAAGCTTGGGCCAAACATCCGTTATGTTTGGCAAAATACTGGAAAACAGCAAATTTTGCAATCTCGCGAAAGTACAAAAAAATTGCATTAAGCGGAACGGATTTTTGGCCCATGCTTGCATCATGGCCATGCAGACGGTCAAGGCAGGCACCCCTGAGTGAAGCATCCTCCTGTTGTAGCATACCAAGGCTCTTTGACACAGACAGACAAAGCATTTCTACGGTTTAGGGTTCAGTGCGCTTTACTAGGGTTTTTGGGTTTAAGTTGGTATGGTTCACGCTGATTCTAGGGCTCGGGCCCGATGCAGGTTCGTTCATAATGATGTTGGCAATGTTTTATGGGGGGTTTGGTGTTCTTTGGTCCGGAATTGGCAGAATTTTGGCCTTTTCAGGTGTTTTGCGGGCGCGTGTGTTTGGGTGAAAACTAAGTGAAAACTAGTCGTGGACCTTCTTCTTCTTCTTCTTCTTCTTCTTCTTCTTCTTCTTCTTCTTCTTCTTCAAAGAGCGCGGTAGGCCGATTTTGTTCTGCCTTGCTGAGATTCTTGTGAATCGCTGGAACAAGTTACTGTCCAGGTGAGTTTCAAGAGGATCAAAGTAGTGGAAGTTCTGAAAACAGCAATGTTTTGCGAACAGTGCAATTTGCCATGTTTTGAATATACCAGTATTGCATGTTTTTGGGGGGTTGTGTGGGGGTGTTTTAGATTTGTGGGGGAGGATGTGGGGGTCTGGGAGCACTGCTGGGATAGCATCATTTTTATTGGAAGTGATTTGAAGAAAATCCATGGTGAGAAACAGGAGTTAGGGCCTAGCTGCAGAGCTCTTTTGGACCGATGTTGACTTGTTGGCTGAAAACGTTCTAAGGGGTCGATTATGATTGCGGTGAATCCGCATCCTCCGGGCCGGTGGATGCGGATTCACCACCACGGACCCTGAAAACATCCCCGCCAGATCATGATGGAGTCAGGTCCGTCCGCCACTGATCCGTGGGGTATTGAATGCAATTTGGTGGCGGTGACACCGCCAGCCAAATTACCATGTGTGTGCAAACATGCTTTTCCATGGCGCATTTTCCGCTGTGGAAAAGCATGTGAAGATTTGTTTGTGGGGGGCCCTTGCGGGCCCCCAGAGTGTCGGGGTGGGGGGTGCACATGGGGGGTACCTATGGTACCCCCCTGCATTTACATGCACAAAGCGGCAGGCACCGAGCGGTGCCTGCCGCTTTGTGCATGTAAATGCAAAGCATGCATTTTGAACCTTGCGGCGGGTGCTGCTTCAAGCACCACCCGCCGCAAGGTTAAAGATACGGGATGTGACCGCCAGAGTGGCGGTCACATCCTAATTGGTATGGAGGGACCGCCGCTGCCCCTGCGGACGGTCCCTCTATCTCGGGGGTGGCGGACGGACGCAGGTCCGTCCGCCATCCTAATAGGCCTCTTAGTATGAGTTATTGCATTTTTGCTTTTTGCCTGCGGCTGGCTGCAAGGGTCTGGGGGCATAGCTCGGAAGGTCTAATATCGGAATAAAGTGTTTTGGACCAAATCCATGGTGAAAAAGTTTTTGTGTTTTTGCTCACTTGCCTGTCTTTGGGGTGCTGTTTGGGGGGCTTCTAGGTTTTTGTGGGTGGGTTTTGGGGTCTGGGAGCACTGCTGGCACAGTCTAATGTTGATTGCATTTATTTTTCAGGAATTCCATGGTGGAAAATGGGAGTTAGGGCCTAGCTGCACAGCGTATTTGGACTGAATTGAAGGTAGGCCCATTTTTGCATTTTGCCTGTTTGGGGGTGTTCTGCTTTTTTGTGGGTGGCTGAAGGGGTCTGGTGGCATAGCTTGGAAGTCTAATATCGGAATCAAGTGTTTTAGACCAAATCCATGGTGCAAATCTTTTGCGTTTTTTTCTCACCTGCCTGTCTTTGGGGTGCTGTTTGGGGGGCTTCCAGGTTTTTGTGGGTGGGTTTTGGGGTCTGGGAGCACTGCTGGCACAGTCTAATATTGATTGCATTTGTTTTTCAGGAAATCCATGGTGGAAAAGGGGAGTTAGGGCCTAGCTGCACAGCGCATTTGGACTAAATTCCAGGTAGGCCCGAAATTTGATAAGTCTCACTTTTTGCGGTTTCGCTTTTTTGGCTGTTTGGGGGTGTTAAACTTGTTTCCGCCTGGGTTGACGGGTCTGGGGGCATTGCTGTGAAAGTCTAATACCGGATAAAAGTGGTTTGGAGAAAATCGCAGGTGAAAAAGTTTTTGCATTTTCAGGCATTTCGCTTACTTTAGCGTTTTCGATGGGCTGTTTCGGGGGGTTCCTGGTGTTTGTGGGTGGGTTTTGGGGTCTTGGAGCAACGCTGGGGATAGATATGTTTGATTGCAAGAGGTTTGAAGAAAATCCATGGTGGCAAAGGGGATTAGGGCCTACTTGAAGAAAGCGTTTGACACTATTTTAAACTTAGGGCTCGTTAGGGTTAGCAGTATTACATGTGTTTGGGGGTGTTCGAGATTTTGGCAACTGGGTTCTGGGGTCTTCTCTTGGAGCACTTGTCGACAAATGTCTAATTTTGGTTGCAATTGGTTTGAAGAAAATCCCTGGTGGGAAAGGGGGGATTTGGGCCTACTTTACTTTCAAAGTACGTTTGTCACCATTTTCCACTAGGCCTCAGACAGGTAGCAGTATTGCACGTTTTTTGATGTCTGATTGGTGGTATTCTACATTTTAGCTTCTGTATTTAACGGTCTGGGAGCACTGCTGTGAAGGTCTAATTTTGTTCTTAAATCGTAGTTTACACTACACCTAGCTTGAGGGGAAAGATCCGCAAAATTTGCCCATACTTATTTATCCTTCAAAAGGAGACTCAGAGTACGCCCTTTCGAAACTATTGTACTGTCGATTCTGAAACTGAAAGTGTGACTATTTGCACTACACAGCGTACGTACCTTATATTTTTTTCTCAGTGGTGTTTTAATATCACTTCCTGTTTTTGCATCAACATTTACAGGGCGGCTTTCAGCGTGTGCAATGGAAAAAAGGATGAAGTCGGGCTTCACATTAGCAACCCGCAATTCAGCATCCGCCAGGCAGGCAGTGGACAGGGTGTCTTCTGGTCACCAACATTGATCGACGGAGTGTCAGATGGAATGGAGGAGGACCGCAAATAAGAGGAATGGCTTGATGCATGCAACTTCCCAAATTCACCATGACAAGTACAACAACATACAGTAACAGTATCCATTTATTTCTACTTATCTTTTAAGTAATGTTATTGCTGTGAACTTCTATGAGTGTGACTCTGCGTTTCTTTGCTCTCTGCTTCTAAATTCATCCCTCCAGCCATTGTATAGTTTTACTTTGCTATTTTTCAAACTAATTTAATGAACAAATTGTTTCTCTGAGTGCTGAGATAGGCAAAAACGCATAATTACTGCAGCCCTGTACTGTCGCATTCTTTCATTCTTTAGAAAGTACTACTTAGTTTAAGTAACCTAACCATCCATTGAGCAATGAACTTGATGCCTGCAGAAGTGCATGCACTTTCTTTATGTCCCTTAAAATATTTATGGATATCTTCGTTTTTAAAGATTTGTTTATCTTCATTTGTTGTTTGTCCATGCTGTGTTTTTTTTCCTCTCTCAACAAAACTTTCCCAAAAAACCCCATTCCCATCCAATTTCCAAACCCTAACCCTCTTCCCCCGGGCTGTGTGGTTTTCATTGATGTGTGAGTAAATGACAGCAATAATTCCACACACTTGCTGGGGAGGATAAGGTCATAGTAACTGAAAATTAATTACATTTCCAGGCTGGTAAAGGAATCGAAGGCTATATTCTTACTCAGCTTGACACAGACCCATGACTATTGGCAAATCAAAGCAGATTTTCATGGGCGCCATCAACTGGCTTGATCATGAAGAACATCCTCCTCCTACACGTGGCAAATGATTACGCTGCTGTGTCCTTCACCTTCAGTACTATTTCTTGTAGTAGTAGCCAAGTAGTAGTTATACTTTCAATACTTTAGCATTTGTAAGGCTTCATTTTGGCACTGTTCTAGTGTACTGTCATGTGCTATAGTATCTATCGTACCGTTCTAATGCTCCGCTCAGGCCAATCAAGGTTTCAATTTCTTTTTTTTCATATGCTGCAACTGCCACTGTGTACCACCACTAGTACCACCGCAATGATGCCATTTCAACCGCCCAGGATTGCCATCCTTCATTTCCATTTGCAATGCAGCCAGCCCTGTGCCTAGCCCTATTTTCAAACAGGAATTACAGGTAAGATAAGCGTTTGGGAGGAGGAAGAATACTGGAGTAGTATGAGAGACAAGAGAGTGGTGGTAGTACTAGTAAAGTCCTAGGACAATTGAATTCACTGACTCTGTGAGAGGCACTTACTTTTGTAAACATTTGGGCAATTACTTACACATTCGAATCAAGTAGCCACTTAAGTTTCAGGAAATCAAACTTACAGTTAACCCCCCCATCCAGCCTCAACTGCAGTAAAAACACGTATGCTATGTTTAAGTTGAAAGTAATAATTATTTATATCCCTAACAAAAATAAACTATCCCGCAAGACCCGACCTACCCCCCCTACCTAACCCCAACTAATGTCCATGAAATAAAAAGTCCCCAAAGTCCAAAAATCCCAACTCCCAATTCCCACCCCCCAAAAGTCTTTAAAAAAGGGGCAAGGTACAGTCTCTCCTTCTCTAATGCCGCCGGCGGCGTACTTTTTGGGCCAGGTGGTCATTCTCCTTGCGGAGGTTCTTGAGCAGGATTCTCAGTTTCTTTCGCTCCTGCTTAACGTAGTACACCCTGAGGGTTAGGCAGTGCACGCGTGCCTTGCATCTGCTGTGGGGGGCAGCTGATTTTCTGGCTGCTTGGCAGTGGCGGGTGGCAACGGTACCACGGCTCCGTACCACTGGAGGCCTACCGCTGGAGGCCTGCGCTGACTGGCTGACCCAGGGAGCACGGAGGAGGATGCAGCTGTCCCTGTGGATGTTGTGGTGGTCTGCGACTGCGTGTCCTCCTCCTCCTGGGCCACCAGCTGCCGATATTTGGCGACAGTCACCTCCAGTTTCTGTTGCTGGGCCCGTCTAGCCATCTCCTTCCGTGACAGTTTGGAAGAAGCATCTATATGAAGAAAGAAAAACATAGTCTGTAACCAATGCTCTTTAAGATTAACACAAAATAATTTAGCAGAAAGTTGTGTCACAGTAGAACTAGCAACTTGCAAGCACAGTACATAACATTTGTGGCCTGTATCTATCTAGCCTCCCACTTCTTCAGCCTTGCTCTAACATTAGTGGGAGTTTCAGGAATCAATTCTATGAGCACTATGGACTCAGTACATTAGAGTTGACTATGACAGTACACCAGTCTTATTCTTCTTCTTCTTCTCTCTTGTTTAGCGAAATTGGTATGTAAACTTCTGGAAGCCGGCATAATGCCAGCGCAGTCAACTTGCACGCCATGATGACACAGGCTTGCGTTAATGTACCAGTCCAGTACATGCAGGTGGTAAAGCTCCTACTTTTCTATTACGGGTGGCACTGAGAATACTCTGTTACAAGGGCTACTGATTAATTAATTTAGCTTTCAACCTACAGTGCCAATGACTACTAGAAAAGGAAAAAGAAGTAGATAAATAATATGATTATCTATCCCTTCACAGGATATGTATTTTATTACATATGGGATGACTTTAGGTGCTTTGTTTTTTTTATTGAGTAACCAATGATAAGCCACACATGAATGACAGAGTTGTACTAAAATTATTAATAGAGGTAGTGAGTGGCCCCCGTAATCACTGGATATATGCTGTGCTTGCAATACAAAGTACTGCTACTATTCATGGTAGTATTCGGAAAAGTTACAACTTCTTTACCTTGCCATTCCAACACTAGAACGGACGTGCGGGTGCGGTGTTACATGCTCTTCAAAGTAACACTTAGTTCATCCAGTGACCGTCTACTCTCTCTACATACACATATGCTATCTATGAGTCAGATAGTACCATGATCCAGGCATCCATCATTCAAAGTAAATGTCAATCATTCTTCTTAATGTCTCAAGTGGACAAACATTACTTTTTTTCATGGGAAAAGAACATTTTCATTTTATTTTGGAAACCACAAGCCATGCATCCGTGCTTGACCTGCATTTTAATTTCAACCAAAGGATATATTGCGCACACATACAGTTTCTGTTTCACCCACCCAGGCAGTCCTCTTTTCTTTCTCCTTCCACCCATCCTTGCTTCATCCTTCAACCGGGCATGCATCATATTCCCAGCCACCTCGGGCAGTATTCAAAAACACGTATCATTCTTTGCCAGTCATCATTACTTTTAACTCGCTCGTCCTTCCACACTTACTTACACCCTTCTTTCCCTTTTCGTTCATCCCATCCATTAAGTTAATCTCTGATCTGACTTGGATTCTCAAAAGAACTTTCACAGCTGAGTTGAAGTCAATTTAGAGGAGGCTACGACCTGGTTAATAAAAACTTAGTTCTAAATTTGTAAGTCTTCTTAACAGTATAGTATACTTGTACTGTACAAAATATACTACACCCGTGCAGAGAGCACATTCTGCAGTCTGCTATCAGTCTGTAAGGAATATAATAGCTTTCCACTGTCCGCCACTACCGTGGCATCCCCCACAGCAGCTTACGCTGGCTGTTGCACCGCCTCCGCCCCAGAAGTGCCCACCTCCGCGCTGGCCCCAGCACCGGTGGATGGTTGTGCCGATGTTCCGCCTAGAAAATACATTTCAGATTCTTAGATGGCACATACACCACTCCCTTGTATTTTGACTAGGAATGAAAAACTGTCAGTACATCTACACAAACAAATGTAATGATTTGTAACTGTCTAGTCAAAACTAAAAATTTCACTTTTTTTCAGGGAAGGGTGTTGTCTTGCTACACTTTTTGGCACAACTGATGAATAATTGCTTTTTAACATGCACCGTTTTTCTCATAACAGACAGAAGCTTCCCTTCTAAGAACAAGAGCAACATCAGATCATAATCAGTAGGACGTAGTCAGCAATGATTCAGCACCACAAAGAAGATTTGTAGTTCCAACCAGGTGAAGGCTCGCCCATGAGATCACTAAGCACTTTTACATTTTCAATCCACCGTTTATGTTGTATGATGAACTTGATTTTAATAAATGTTTTTACTTTTAATAAAGCTTTAAAACGTACATAGACTCTGTGGATTTTAGTCATGAGTGAGTGAGTGAAAGGATTTGCAATTTGCAAGCATGAGTCCGTGGCTCTGACAGTTCTGGACTCTGACTCCGTAGTCTTATGTCCTGGGTTGGATAATCATCATTGGGGATCAATCAACGATGAATTAGGGAGCTAAATGACTCTGTCACACTAGCTAGTCAGTAGGGAGATTGGGCGTTCAAATTCTGTTATGACTGAGGTATGTGGAAAGTCTAACTGCGCCTATTATAATTGATAAACAATGCACTATTTAGTGTCCATAGTTCTGTTTGTGCAGAATTGTCCCTTCAACAATAGTAGTATGGATTGTCCTCCTATCCAATCAAAAAGTAAACCAGTATCTTATTCTTTCTTGGTGGTCATTGACAGTTTATTGTTGGGAATTGTCAAAGCATAAACATTTAGAAGACTTCAAAAGACATTATGGACAACCCAGAGGACTGCACTCAGTACATAGAGCTATTGCTGAATAGAATGGGAGTTTAGTTTAACACCTTTTGCCAATTGTGCAGGCTTAGTTAGCTACACAGACAGACTAATAATAATAATCTAGTAGTACCACAGGGAGTCATAGTAGAGGCAGGATAAGAATTTAGCAACAGTCTACAAGAAGATCAAAGACGATGTAGGAAAAATCGAATGTGGAACGTTAGTAAAAAATAGGTACTCTGAAAGAAAGTGAAGTATAATTATTAATATTACCATTAAAACTTACTGGGGCCAGCAGAGGAGCCCTCGCCTGACCGATCCTGGCCTTCCTGGTCCTCGTCCGCCGGCGCCGCTACCTTCTCCGCTGTCCTCTTGCCCTTAGGGGGAGCTGATGTACAACATGAAAGAAAGACCCAAACATGGATGATTGTTGTCAACCAAATCAAACATTTCAAAAGAACAATAACAAATTATTTTGGGGAAATAGCAATTAGACAACAATTGCACTACATTTATTGACCTATCTGATGTGGTCTACTAGGATATTAGTATTGCTGGATTCGTGGACCGTCGACTTAGAAAGGTATGTAACTCACTAAACAAACTACAAAAAGGTTCGACTAGGACTGGCACGCAGCACGCACAATGACAGACAAAGTTCATTGTGATTGCAGACCAGTGAGAACACTAAAAAGTAAGTTTCCTACTACAAAACCAGTCATTAAAATACATACTCAAACTATCAATCCACCACCACTATTTCTTCTTAGTGGCAGATGTACAAAGGAAGGACTGGACTTGAGTCTCTAGAGGCAGATTTACAAGTCCTTTGCGGCTCTTTTGCTCCATCGTTGCGTGACTTTTGTAACGCAGCGGCAGCGCTAAAGAGGCGCCATGGGGCGGGGTATATTAACAATGTGACGCATCTGGGAGATGCATCACGTTGTAAAGCCCTGCGCCACCAGGGGGTTTTCCGGCGCAAGGGAGTGCGTTCCTGCGCAGGAACGCATCCTAAAAGTGGCTGAGTGAAATCTACAAGATTTCACTTAGTCACCTTTAGTCCAATGCAGCGTCACTCAGTCAAAACCCTGCGCCTGCTTGAAGCAGACGTACGGCTTGACACAGCATTGGGGAGATAGGGCACCCCGGAGCTGCGTCGAGGTTGCGACGCAACTCCAGCAATGCGCTGCCTTTAGGGCACAGATGCGTGAGTCTTCTGTGTCGTTTTTGCCCCATGGTGCGCCGCTTTGTAAATGAGGCGCACCAAGGGTGGTGGAAGCGTGGCGCACAATTACTGGCGCATTCCTGCTAATTTGCAGGGATGCGCCAGTAATTGTAAATCTGCCCCTTAGTGTCTAGCATTACGCAGTTCTGTAAAGTACACTCATACATAATTACTCAGGCCAATGAGATGAGCAAAGAAAATCAAAAACATATAAGCATAGTAGCATCACCACTGAGCAGGAGAGCAGTGCACCTGAAATGCAATCACAGAACATTTTGAAACATAATTTACCTAAAATCTAATCAACAGCATTATTGCCCCTTGGAAAAAACAAAAATTTGCAATATGATAACACATGGAGCAGGAGAGTAGCGATTAAATAGCTAATACTACTCACCAAGACTGGGGATCTGGATGCCTAGCAGGTCGAGCAGTTCGCGTTCACGGTCCAGGAGGTCAGACCACCGGTGCGTGGCCTGGTTGTAGGTGCGCCGGACCCGAGAGTGTTGATACATGGCCCGGCACACCTTCTCCCACCGCGTATCCGACGCTCCCTTAGCCCGTACCCGCTAGCGATCCTGCCGCCTGCCGCGATGGTCTTGGGGAGGTGGCGCTGCACATAGTAAATCAGTGCGGCCACCTCCTCCGCGCTGAACATCTCCCGGGTTGTGACTAGCTCCCCTCGCAATCGGCCGCATGGGAGCCGGGTACGGGGTGCGAGACCCTCCCCCTACTCTTTCCCAGCTCCCTATGCCATGGTCCTGTACAGCAGAAAGAAAAAAAAAAGGAAAAAATAGGGAAAAATGTAAAGTAAAAAAAAGTTTTAAAAAGTATCTTTAAAAGTAACGAAAAGTTGAAAAAAACACAAAATATAGATCTAGAAAAAAAGAGGGATGGATATAGAGTAGAAAAGATTAAAAAAAGTCCAAAGAAACAAAGGATTGCACAGATGAAAGGAGGATTAGAAAGCATGCACAGAACCATAGCAATGAATGAAAAACAAGATGGCCGTGCCCATTGAGGACCGCATGGGTAAGTTCGCGTGATTTTTCCCGTGCGAGTAAGCAAAAACACATGCAAACTGGGTAATAGCACGCCGCACACAATGCGACATTGTCAATAGCGCCCGGAAACGGATATACGCAACGCGGACAAGATGGCCGTGCTCATGTACGATCGCATGGGCAACCTCGCGGTCGGTAGGCTGCAAGCGGTCCGCGAATAAGCAAAAAAATGGGGGGCGAACACGCAAAAAAAAAGAAATCCGCCTATTTGCAAGAGTTCGAGCGAATTCGCGCCCCGCAAATCTCGCGAAATTGCAGAAAAACGAATTTTGCAAAACTGAAAGCAGGTGCAAAAGTTCAAGCTAATTTGTAACCATTCCCTGTAGTGCTTACCGAGGGGCCCCTCCAGAGTTCAGCTGCCTGCTTGCAACTATTCTCTGACCCTCAAAGCAGGGTCAGAAAATAGTTACAAGTATGGCACAATGCTCCTGTAAAAAAAATTAAACTGCAACAGGAAGCACTTACAGCTCAGGAAGCAGGTGCCAGACTTAAAGCTCAAATTCAGTGACACATTAACCAGCCCCAAATGAATTGATTTCATTTGAGGCTGGGAAGGTGTACTTTGCTCTCCCCCCATAATCTACAGTGGTGAACAAGAGGGTGGTAGTGGTGAACTAGAGGGTGCTGTGATAAACCAGAGGGGGACAGTGATGATCCAGAGGGTGGCAGTGGCAAACCAGAGGGTGGCAGTGATGAACCAGAGGGTGGCAGTGATGAATCAGAGGGTGGCAGTGGTGAACCAGAGGGTGGCAGGGATGAACCAGAGGATGCCAGTGATCAACCAGAGGGTGGCAGCCTTGAACGAGAGGGTGTCAGTGATCAACCAGAGGGTGGCAGTGTTGAACCAGAGAGTGGCACTGGTAACCCAGAGGGTGCCAGTGAGGAACCAGAAGGTGGCAGTGATGAACCTGAGGGTGGCAGGGATGACCCAGAGGATGGCAGTGATCAACCAGAGGGTGGCAGCCTTGAACACGAGTGTGGCAGTGATGTATGTATGTATGTATGTATAGGCATTTATATAGCGCACTACTTACCCGGAGGGTCCCAAGGCGCTTCGACCACTGCGAAACCCTTCCTGGCTTCCCTGAGAGATGGTCCCTTAATGGCTATCTCCAGGGTGAGACCAGGCATCCCCGGCGGTCTGGTGGGGCCGTTAGTGAAGATGAGGCAAGCTAATGCCCAGAGTTGCCGAGTGTGATCGCTGATCAGAGTGGGCACCGAGGCGAGAGAATTATCGAGTCCGCTGACCCTGGTCCAGAAACCTGCCGCGCCGGGAATTGAACACTGGTCCCGGGCCATCCTCTGCTCTCGGGTCTGCCGCCTCTAACCAGTAAGCCACACTACTTCACATGATCAACCAGAGGGTGGTAGTGATGAACCAGAGAGTGGCACTGGTGAACCAGAGGGTGGCAGTGACGATCCAGAGGGTGGCAGTAATGAACCAGAGGGTGGCAGTAATGAACCAGAGGGTGGCAGTGATGATCCAGAGGGTGGCAGTGGAGAAACAGAGGGTGCTGTGATGAACCAGAGGGTGGCAGTGATGAACCAGAGGGTGGCAGTGGTGAACAACAAAGTGATAAACCAGAGGATAGCTGTGATGAACCAGAGGTTGGCAGTGGTGAACCAGAGGGTGGCAGTAATTAACCAGAGGGTGGCAGTGATCAAATAAAGTAAATAATACATATAATTAAAAGAAACAGTTACAAATATTTTAAAATGTTTAACCAACCAGAGGGTGGCAGTGATCAACAAGAGGGTGGCAGTCTTGAACCAGAGGGTGGCAGTGATCAACCAGAGGGTGGCAGTGATCAACTAGAGGGTGGCAGTAATGAACCAGAAAGTGTCAGTGATGATCCAGAGGGTGGCAGTGGCGAACAACAAGGTGATTAACCAGAGGATAGCAGTGATGAACCAGAGGGTGGCAGTGGTGAACCAGAGGATGGCAGTGGCAATCCAGAGGGTGGCAGTGGCAAACCAGAGGGTGGCAGTGATGAACTAGAGGGTGGCAGTGGTGATCCAGAGGGTGGCAGTGATGAACCAGAGGGTAGCAGTGATGATCCAGAGGGTGGCAGTGATGAACCAGAGGGTGGCAGGGATGAACCAGAGGATGGCAGTGAACAACCAGAGGGTGGCAGCCTTGAACCAGAGTGTGGCAGTGAGCAACCAGAGGATGGCAGTGATGAACCAGAGGGTGGCACTGATGAACCAGAGGGTGGCAGTGATGATCCAGAGGGTGGCAGTAATGAACCAGAGGGTGGCAGTAATAAACCAGTGGGTGGCAGTGATGATCCAGAGGGTGGCAGTGGCGAACCAGAGGGTGCTGTGATGAACCAAAGGGTGGCAGTGATGAACCAGAGGGTGGCAGTGGTGAACCACAAGGTGATAAACCAGAGGATAGCTGTGATGAACCAGAGGGTGGCAGTGGTGAACCAGAGGGTGGCAGTAATTAACCAGAGGGTGGCAGTGATAAACCAGAGGGTGGCAGTGATGATCCAGAGGGTGGCAGTGGCGAACCAGAGGGTGGCAGTAATGAACCAGAGGGTGGCAGTGGCAAACCAGAGGGTGGCAGTGATGAACCAGAGGGTGGCAGTGGCAAACCAGAGGGTAGCAGTGATGAACCAGAGAGTGGCAGTTATGATCCAGAGGCTGGCAGTGGCGAACTAGAGGGTGGCAGTGGCGACTAGAGGGTGGCAGTGGCGAACCAGAGGGTGGCAGTGATGATCCTGAGGGTGGCAGGGGTGAACCAGAGGGTGGCAGTGGTGAACCAGAGGGTGCTGTGATGAACCATAGAGTGACAGGGGTGAACCAGAGTGTGACAGTGGTGAACCAGATGGTGCTGTGATGAACCAGAGGGTGGCAGCGGGGAACCAGAGGGTGGTAGTGGTGAACCAGAGGGTGACAATGGTGAACCAGAGAGTGGCAGTGGTGAACCAGAGGGTGCTGTGATGAACCAGAGGGTGGCAGTGGTGAACCAGAGGGTGATAGTGATGAACCAGAGGGTGGAATTGGTGAACCAGAGGGTGGCAGTGATGAACCGGAGGGTGGCCGCGATGAACGACAGGGTCGCAAACAGGTTGGACACGTAGAAACAACATGGCCGCGACTGTTGCGACCACACAAGTAAGTTTGCGTTCTCGAACTTGTAAAAAACCATCGCGAACTGGCAAAAACAGCAAATTCGCAAATTTGCACGAATTCACGAATATTGTGAATTGCGAGTTTGCTTTCGCACAAATTCGCAGATTGCGTATTCGCAAATTTCGCCCTTACTTACACGAGATCTCGGCAGCCAAATCACTGACAAAATATTGACTACCATAATATTGAGGTACAAAAATGTTGTGAGAAAAATATTGAAGTCTAGAATATTGACATCCTATCTACATCATAGTAGGTACAAAAATATTGAAAAAAAAATATTGTTAAAACTATCGTTTTATGTTAAAAAAATTATGTAAAAAAAAAATGAAAATACATATAATTAAAAGAAACAGTTACAAATCTTTTAAAATGTTTAAAAATCATAAGTAATACATTTGGGGGTCGATTCCGATTCAGGAAAAAGCACACCGAATAGCTGTACGGAGTCTTTTTCCCGTACGAATCGTACCCTGCAACCTCCCCATACGTACGACGTAGTACGATTCTCACCCAATGCAGCTCCCCATACAAAGCGTACCAGGAACCGTACGACTCGAATTTCCGTAGGAATCACCGCCGGAACACGCAGCAAGCGACGTTTGTACAGTTCGAAGCAGACCCAGCAAGTACGATTCGTCCCGCCGACCCTCCGTACGACTCTTTCCCTACAGGAGCTGAAAACTGTCAGAAAAGCAGAGTACGCCTCGAAACAGGTATGGAATGGACCCCACCCCCACAAGTTGTACGGTGCGTACACCCTGCGATCATGGGTTAGGGAAAGTGTTGGATAGCGTAGGGATAAAAATGACTATTCCCACTCCAGTGAGTGCAACAGTAGGGAAAGTGTTGGATAGCGTAGGGGTTAAAATTAGTATTCCAACTCCAAAGAGTGCAACAGTAGGGAAAGTGTTGGATAGCAAAGTGGTAAAAATTACTATTTCCACATCAGAGAGTGCAAAAGTAGGGAAAGTGTTGGATAGCGTAGGGGTAAAAATTACTATTTCCACTCCAGAGAGTGCAACATTAGTGAAAATGTTCGATAGCTTGGGAGTAAAAATTACTATATCAACTCTAGAGATTATAACTGTAGGGGAAGAGTTGGATAGCAGATGGTTAAAATTACCATGCTTATCAATTTATTCAAAACACAAATTAATAATTAACTAACAATAAATTAATTGTGAGTATCAATAAATTACAAATATAAATTACTTTAATAACATTAAATTACTTCCCACCCTATTCCCCTCTATAAACCCACAACTCGCGCCTGAAATAATTTAACACAATTAATATAATAAACAATTAATAGATTAATACAACTTAATTACTACGGAAAATGTTGGATAGCATAGAGGTAAATAATACTATTCCCACTCCGGAGCAGCCACGATTGGTAGTGGGAGTAAATAAAACGAATTTCGTTGTACGCACTGCATCGCATTTGGGGATGTAGTGCACACAATAAAATTTGTTTTATTTATTTATAGGTTTACTTACATGTATACCTCCGTAATCCATAGTTTACTATCCTCCAAACTGCCCCTTCCCCTCCCCACGTCACCGTCCGGCAGGTACTCCCATTACTGGCTGCGGCTGCTCCGGAGAGTCTAACAGTAGGGAACGTGTTGGTTAGAGAAGGGGGAAAAATTACTATTCCCACTCATGTGAGTGCAAAAGTATGGAAAGTGTTGGATAACGTAAGGCTGAGTATTATTATTCCCACTCCAGAGTGTGCAACAGTAGGGAAAGTGTTGGATAGCGTAGGGGTAAAAATTATATTCTCATTCCAGTGAGTGCAACAGTAGGGAAAGTGTTGGATAGCATAGTGGTAAAAATTACTATTACCACTCCAGAGAGTGCAACAGTAGGGAAAGTGTTGGATAGCGTAGGGGTTAAAGTTACTATTCCAACTCCAAAGAGTGCAACAGTAGGGAAAGTGTTGGATAGCGAAGTGGTAAAAATTACTATTTCCACTTCAGAGAATGCAAAAGTAGGGAAAGTGCTGTATAGCGTAGTGGTAAAAATTACTATTTCCACTCCAGAAAGTGCAACATTAGGGAAAATGTTGGATAGTGTAAAAGTCCAAATTACATTTCTAACTCCAGAGAGTGCAACAGTAGGCAAAGAATTAGATAACGTAGGGGTAAAAATTACTATTCCCACTCCAGAGAGTATAACTGTAGGGACAGTCTTGGATAGCAGAGGGTTAAAATTAACATGCCTATGAATTTATAGAAATAACAAATTATTAATTAATTAACAATACATTAATTATGAATTTCAATACATTACAAATAATAATTACTTTAATAACATTAAATTACTTCCCACCATATTATTCTATAAACCCACAACCCGCTCCTAAAATAATTGAACACAATTAAAATAAACAATTAATACAAATTAATTGCCAATGATTAATTCAGTAACAATGCATTAATTATCAATACCAATAAATACAAATTAATAATTACTTAATTATAATAAATAACTTCCCACCCTATTTCCCTATAAACACACAACCTGCTCCTAAACTAAATAACACATTTAATATATGTATCAATTAATCAATACAAAAATAACAATTAATAAACAATACATTATTTTTTGATACCAAAATATAACAATTATTAAATTATTTATTATAATTAATTTATTTCCCAGTATATTCCCATATAAACCCACAACCTGCTCCGATCAATATAATTATCAATTAATAAAAAATAATTACCAACTAATAATGAATTAACAAAAAATGAATTATCAATACCAATAAATAAAAATTATGAATTACTTAATTATAATAAAATACATCCCACGCTATTCCCCTATAAACCCACAACCAGTTACGGTACTAAAAAGCAAAATGTAATTAAATATATTTAATAATTTCAAAAAATTATTATTTAATTTACTATAATAAATTACTTCCCACCCTATTCCCCTATAAACACACAATCTGCTACGGTTCAAAAATACAAAATGTACTTCAAAAAAATTGCTAACTTCTAAACATTTAATACATATATTTAAAAGAAATACAAAACATAAAAAATGTGAAACACATACATATAAAATACATAACACTAATATAAACATCGATAATATTAACAGTGATATTTTTGCAAACTATATTACTAATTTCGATAATAACAAAATGATATTTCTTACCTTCAGGTCGATATTCTGCTCACCCATATTCTTGATTTTGATATTCTGTCCCTCCGATATTTGAAACTCAATATCTCTGTAGGTCGAAAAAAACCTCAATATTATGTCTGTGCACCCTCAATAAAGTTGTAATGCTGGCGCTGCAGTCTCCTGGCCATGGTATTTGGACCACCAGACTCAAACCAGGCCTTTAGGTTGGGAAAGCGTCATCATGTCAAAAATGGATGCAAAGATGTAACACACTAAAATATAGCACCCCATTACATGTAACTTTGGGTAATTTTTCTAAAACGTGGCATAATTATGCAGAATTCTAAATATGCAAATTGTGCAGACCCCAATTACTCTTATAATTAACTGAACATATTAATATGTGTTGTTTTCTAAGTATGCAATACTGTGGAAAAGTGTGGCTCAATGGTTAGAGCAGCAGACCTTGATACAGAGCTCTGGCCCAGGACCCAGGGTTCGATTCCTGCCTCGGCGGGTCTTGGGCTCAAACTCCTCTGACTGGATATTCTCGCCTCAGTGCCTATTCTAATCTTGGGTCCCACGCTGCAACTCTGGGCAATAGCTTGCTTAATCTCCACAACAGCCCCAACAGTGTGAGGATGCCTGGTTTCACCATGGGGGTGCCCAGGAGTGGACACTTGACAAGGAAAACCAGGAAGGGTACAAGCGCCGGGAGACCCGGTCCGGGTAGCTGCGCGCTATACAAGTACAAAAATATTTACAACAACAACATTTTCTTTACATTTTTACTCTGTGCTTTGTATGTCTGCCTGAAACGGGTGGAGTTAAATGACATTTTATTTTGTTTGCTATGTGGTGTTAGTGGTAATTCCTGCCAATGCTGATATTTAGGTGATTACCAAGTAGTACTTGCAAGAGGAAATGTCGGATGCATGACTTCACAGCTGATCTAGAGTATATCTGTACATATTGACTTTAGTATTTTTTCAATATAAGTGTGTGTTCAACAATTGTGAATTATGACTGACAACCTTTGGTAGGTTTTTGCATATGCATGGCCCTCTATATGCCACTCAATTGATCTTTCTTTACTTCTCCCACTAAATTATAGATATTGTCCATTTTTCAGTCACTGTCCAAAATATACAGGTGCATAGTTCCCTGCACCCCAGCAAATAACTTTTCAGAGAGAAGATAAGGGTAGGCAAAGGTCTAAACCCAAACCTTTAAGAACAGACTTTATGAATGTTTGTAGTAGCATACTACTCCTTATACTTTTCATACTTAATACTCCTTATAGATCTAAACCAAAACCTTTAAGAACAGACTTTATGAATGTGTGGAGTACCACACTACTCCTTGTACTACTTGTTATGTTATGTTATGTTATGGGAGTTTTGTATAGCGCTCAGCTACTCGAACCGAGTGTCCAGGCGCTCAGAAACCTAATCAGACTGAGAGAAGAGCCCTAGATTACTGTGAAAATAACCAGGTCTTAAGCTCCCTCCTAAAGGAGAGCAGGTTGTTTAGCTGTCTGGAATGTACTGGCAGCTTGTTCCACAGTTGGGGGGCCAAAAGTCTGTAAGAGCACCCGCCAATACGTGCTCACTTGACTTTAGGAACAGAGGTAAAGGCCAGAGACGTAGATCGCAAGTACCGGACAGGATAGTAAAAGTGCACCCTTTTCCTCAAGTAAGTTGCTCCAAATCCATGTAAGGATTTGAAGGCAGTTGTCAGTGTCTTAAACAAGATACGTTTTCGCAGCTGGAGCCAGTGCAAAGAGCGACTCAGCCCATAAATTGCCCTGGCAGACGAATTTTGGACCAGCTGGAGGCGAGTGATTAGATACTCCGGCAGACCGAGGAAAAGTATGTTTGCATTGTCCAGCCGAGATCCTATGAGAGCTTGCACAATAATCCTCTTGTGAGAGAAGGAAAAAAGTGGAAGGAATTTTTTGAGACATTTTAAAAAGCCATAGCACTGACCAGCAACTGTAAGGATTTACGATTTAAAATTGAGGCTGTAATCAATTGTTACCCCTAAGTTTTACTACTTATACTTACTACTCCTTATACTCATAAATGTATGTGTGAATTTCCTTCCTTGTCTCCGACTCACATATGAGTTACAGCCTTCAAACAATATAGAGGTGACAGACGTAAAGGTTAACATTGCTCGCCATGTCTTTTGAAATGAAGGGGTATATTCAAAAAGACGGGCGATAACTATCGCCATCATCAGTCAATGCAAGAAAAGTTAACGCTGCCTAACCCTGATTAATATCGCCATGTTAGCGGGCTATTTTCAAGCCTGTGGTAGATGGCGATAGTAACAGGGAAGGGGTGTTAAAACCCACTTACTTATCGCGATGGCGAATTAAAATCCTGCGCTAGCTGGCGATATGTCATGAATGGCCAGTTATCGACTGAGAAAGCCCATTATCACTACTATTAGCTCCCGGCCCAACATTGACCCTGCGGGAAGCCAGGTGTCACTGTTAGACTGGCAGAATGGTGACCACGGCAATCAGCTTCCTCGAGGTCTGACCATTTGTTTTAACCAACAATACTGTCATTTTAGTGGTGCTAACTTAGGCAGACACCTTTCATTCGGAATACCTGCATCTTAAATGGCTCATGGCTGTGTTCCCTTCCATGATGCAGGTTGTCGTCCTGCTTAACACCAGCAAAAGACAGGTGTAAAATCCCTGGTGCTACTGCGGGTTATCCCCTGTTTTTGCTTCGCTTCTCAGATCTGGCAGTTCATTTTGAATGTGGTGTTGTGGTTTTCTCGTGTGTTTTTGCACAGGAACGCCTACTCTGCATCTCATTAGTGTTAGATGGTGGTATCCACTGTGGAGATAATTTCGGGGGCAGTTATCGCTGAAATACTGGTGCAGTCTGCAGTTTGCACCAGCTTGTGAAGGGGGTATTAATTCGATCACCACTTTTGATTACAGTGGGGATAATTTGGAGATAAATCCTTGTGAATTTGCCCCATAGTGTTTCAGCCAGTCATCCAAAATTAAACCTTAACTATAGTTTTCCAGAGAATCTATTGGTGTTGAATAAAAAAACAATGGCGTCATCTACTTTGTTCTCATTGACCTACATATATTAATGAATCTATCTGTTTATAGAGATTTAAAAGTACCCTGCTTAAAAAATACCAGAATCGGAGCAAAATATGCATATATCCTAAAAAGATCAAATACACACATGAATATGGTAATACCGTAAGAGGTGTTAGAGCTATGCGACTACAAATATCATAAACCTCTTTACTGTAATAAAGTTCATAAAGGTCGATCAATAGTTCTCTTACATATTTATCATAAGATTTGTTCAAGCATCAAATAGCGTGTGTCAAGTACTACTGAGAGAGGCAAGAGTGCTCAAGTAGATATCAAGGCAGATCAAAGTCAAGTACAGTATGTAAAGGTAAAATAATCTCTTTTGTTCTTCAAAGCAAATGCGTTTGCGTAATTGGATAACTTTCAAAACTTCTGGAAATAGCTTATTTCTTAGAAGAATGTTACATTTTTTCTTAACTCCTTATCAGCTCAGAGACGATACATTCCAAAGACTTAACCACAATGACAGTGACAAAGTATAGGAAGGTGTGAGTGCATTCTACAATTTAGTGGATGTCTCACCCTTTGAAAATTGCAGGCAATACATCTGTGGATTCTCTACTCATAAGTGACAGTGAATGATGGGGTGAGTCAGCTATTTTCGAGCCAGCAGGCGTACACATCATTTTCGAATTTTTAGAGAAAACAAAGTCACCCAGCCTGTGTGGGAGGATTCCTAAAATGTATAGCACAAGATACAAAATTATTTTTTCCGAAATTTTGCATAACCAGGCAAAAGCAAATTAAGCTAATGTTGCACACTCCTGATATTCTTAGAATTAGTTGAAACTATTCATATGTGTAATTTTCTAAGCAAGTTTAACTGTTATGTTTGCATTTTTACTGTGTGCTTGGTATGGAAGTCTGCAATGTTTATAGTTTAAAGATTTTTTGATGTTAGCGATGGGATGCTAGTGGTGTTTCCTGCCTACCCTGATTACTTGATGATTCCCATAAAGTGAGAATTAATGTCTGATGCATAATTTCACATCTGGGCTGGAGTAGATCTTAGCCTGTATGGTCTGTAGTACTATTTGAGTCGAAGTGTGTGTAACCTTTGTGATTTTCATCTGACTTACCATTCAGTTAACGATAATTTTCCAGTAACTAAAAATCAACTGCATCATCAGCTTTGCTCATATTAACCGATATTACAGATTAACCATATGAACATGTATTAAAAGTATCTGTTTGTAAATATGCAAAGATACCCTGATCAGAAAATATCAGACATTGCCCATAATATGTGCATACCGTTATGAGAAAAACTACGCACAGAGGTCATGGGTTACATAAATAAGCTAATAATGTAAGAGATGACAGTCATTTGACAATGAAATATCATAACATGAATTATTGAAATAATGTTCATAAACGTTGCTCAACAGTTCTCTTACAGATAATTATGATTAGTTTAAGCGTCATACAGTTTCAAGTCATCAAGTTCAAATAAAAAAGGTAAGAATACACAAGGAGATATCAGGGCAAATTAAAGTCGGACGCAGAGGTCCGATTCCGATGTCGGATGGACCTGAGTCCATTCGACATCGGTCAGGAACTGTGGCCGACTGACCTACTGTTGTCAATTATGGCCCCGCAAGTACGATGCACCCGAACCTTGTTCGGTCGCAATTGTATGACACACAATGGGAGTATGCATTCCGGCCGGAATGCATGCCCGCATTGTGAAACGGAGGAGTGCAATTCATCCCTGCACCCTGTGGCCGGCACCCCAAGGTGCCTGCCACCGGGTGCAGGGATCTACAGAGGGGCACATTGGTGCCCAGCGGCCTCCCACCCATGGGGGCCCTACTGGGGGCCCCTAAAGAGAGTTTTTGACTGCCTTTTCGTGCAGAAAACACCAGCATGAAAAGGCCGTGAAAAATTGCCAGCGTATTCCCTCGGTTGTAAAGAGGTGGCCAGGGGAGTACTGAAGGATTTCCGGATGGCGGACAGGCTCTCCAAGCCTCTCGCCAGCCATCTGGAAATACGATTCAGATTCCTTTCCGACCGAGCCCATCGGAATGGCTCGGTCGTAAAGGAATCTGGCCGGCACATTCTGATGCAGACAAAAGGGCTCTGAACGTCATTCTAAGCCCTTCTGTCCGAAATCGGAATCAGCAGAGTGAGGAAATAAAAGTGTCTCTTTTGTTTTACACAGCAAATGCTCATTGGTAGTTGAAAAACGTTCAACACTTTTGGAAATTGTTTTTCCTTCAGTTGTTCTAACGACTTGCGTTGTAAAGATATGCAATGTACCAATGACGTCATTGTAACAACTGTGTTGTAATGGCATACGATGTAAAGGATGTCTCCCCTATATGGCCCATTTTAATCACTCATGCCTGGGGGAAGCATTAAATTACACTCTGGTGGTTAATGACAACTTTTTTAAATGACTGTGTCCATGATCCTATAAAGCGGTGTCCAACCTATGTTGGAGGCGGCCGGGAAAGCTCTATCTATTTAATGTTACTGTCCAATAACTATACCTCACTTGTTCAGGAATTTAAAATCACACCAAATTGTTCGAGTGATCATAACCCGCTCAAAGCCAATTTATGCATACATCTAAAGTTGGGGATCACTAAAGAACCTGCCAATCAGTACAATACCAAAAATGGAATTGGGGTGAGATGGGATCAGATAGATCCCCAAAGATGTGAGCAAGAAATCATTTCAAGTAACTGAAATCTCATAGATGGGTGTCTGAAGATAGACCATTCCTTGAATTAAGTTGTATGGGACTTTGGGGCACTCTGCACAGAAATCTCCATGAGGCTGGTAAGGAACATTCCTCCAAAACATGCCTCACGGGTGTGCTGGTTTAATAATGAATGTTCCAAAGCACACAACGAGTTAAAAGGGTCCCCACATTGTATTTTCCCAGAATAGGAAGTAAAAATTTTGAGGGGCAAATATAAATCTGTGATTGAACATCAGAAAAGGGAATTGAGGAATTAGGCATGGGTGGACTTGGCGTGTGCAAGATCCCTTAAGGATTACAAAAAATTCTGAAAAATCATAAATCGACCAATATTCTCTGGAAATGTGAGACAGATTGATTCATTGATTGTCGGGGAAGCTTGGAAAGCTCACTTTAGTCATATTTTTAAACATTCACAGAGATTGATAGACCAGGTAGCTCCAATGATGCCCCATGATCCAAACAAAGCTTTACAGCTATGTTTGTCCATTGCAGTTCTAGAAGAAGGGGTGGCTATTGCACAGGGCATTCGCCTGAAGACGCCTGGTCCGGCTGTGGTGCCCCTTGGCCTTTTTAAGAGAAATGCTAGTCTATGGGCACCCCTATTGACTAACATCTTCAAAGCAGCCATTATTTACCCACTTCCTGGGACATGGGAAGAGCCGATAGCGGTACTCATTCTAAAAAGGGACACAGGAACGGCCCTGTGTGCTACAGGCCCATATCACTGATTGAAGCAATAGTTAAGGTTTTGGGTAGCGCCCTCCTTGCACATTTAGAAGAATGGGTATCCACAAAAGAGGTTCATTTGAAACCCACAGTGCCGCTTTAAAGAAGGGGCATGGGCATGACTGAACAATGCCTCAACTTGTCAGTAAACACATGAAGCCCATGAATAGCTCTTTCCAATGGCCTTAAAAGACTTATCTAGTGCTTTTGATACTGTCAACTGGGACAAGTTGTGGGCCATGATGGGTGACAATGGCGTCAAACAAGCATTAGTCCTCCTATGCAGGTTCTGTTCAAATACGTTGGTTACTATAAGATATAAAAGCAATGGGGAAAATCACGATCTATAATTTGTACTGAGGGGGTCCGTCAAGGCTGCATTTTAGTTTTATTTCTTATCTACATGAATGGGCTTTAGGCTTTTTTATTGAAAAGGGAGCTTAATTTCCTGAGAATTAAAACAATTGTGTCTCACTGCTCTCATATGCTCATTAGACAGTCCTGTTGGCAAGGACAGCTATGAATCTTCAGAAATCCCTTGACGCTTTCACTGACTCTATGATATCCCTCAGATTAAAAGTTAATTTTAACAAATCAAACATCATGGTATGTGGCCTTTGGTCTACAAAAACAAAAACAATTGTGATGTGGTCAAAGGTGATAGAAAAAGTTAGAAATTGCCATGCCCAACGTGACAGGCACTGCGCTATGCCTGCCACATTGTGCGTGGCAATGAAGGGGTGTACCAAAGGGGAGTACCATAGGTACCCCACAAGTGCAGCCGCCCACCACCACATCCCCCTGGGGGCCCACAACGGGTCCCCATAGTGATTTACCATATGTCTTTCCATGGCGGAGTCTCCGCTATGGAAAGGCATACCCACCGCAGGCATATTTATTTTTCTTCTTTTTTTTAAATGTGTTTTATTGATTACTTGTAGCAGATTGTCATGGCAGATACTTTACAAATCATACATCTAAATTCTATGATGTCTTTGCACAAACTTAAAGAAGATCGAAGAAAAAGGAACAAAAGAAACCATAATACATGATGCAAATCCTAAACCAGCACTCAGGGTAATTTAATTTACTCCAACCATCTAGTGATTGGGGCCCAGATTTTCCTCCTAAGTTCTCATCTCCTTCCCCCTCTCAGCCTATATACGGCCAATTCCATAATATATACCGCCAACACCCTGGCCCGCCACGTAATAAACATAGGAGATTCAGAGCTGATCCACTGGGAAGTTATAGATAATCTCACAATCGACATTTCAATAAATACAAATCCAATCTCTGAACTTGTCCGAACATTGCCCTCCGGATTACCTTCTAAGCCCAAAATTATTACACCTGATATTAATGTAACTGGGATATTAAGAATCAAGATCAGAAAGGATTCAATATCCTGTATATATTTAGCTAGATTAGGACAAGCAAAGAACATGTGAATGGATTCAGCAGCCCATGTCTCTCACCTGCTACAAGTGCTGCCCTGTTTGCCCCCACTTAGAGACCTTTACAGGAGTGTAATATAAGTCAATATAAGTCAAAAACAGACATAAAATGTTGGGTCCTCAAGCTACCCATTATTACAATCTTATGGCTAACTTCAATGACCCCTCAAGAACTACACGTTCCTTTCCAAACTTCCTTTTTCATCTATCATTCTGAATACTCCTATAATTCGAAAGGTTTTCCAATATTTCCTATGTGTCGACCAGAGCTATTCACCCCAGATTTACACCCGGCGATTGCATAATTTTGCCCCAAAAGCGCCTAATCTGCAAAAACATAAAACATCCCTCCTCCCTCCAAACTTCTCTTGTAAATTGCTAAAAGAAGCACATTTTCCTTCACAGACATCCCACAAAACATTAATTCCTAAATTACCCCAACTAAAAGTGATTAAGTCTTGAAATATTGATGGTAAAAGACCATGAGATGAAAAGGGAGTATATGCATTAAAATTAGAGCTCCTAAACCTATGTCATATCTTCCTCCAAATCGAATAGGCTTATTGAATTATTTTAAATGTAGTCTTCTTGTAATAGTTTGGCTCTAAAATGTTGACTAAACATTGCCTAGCGTCATCCCCAAGTGCTATTTCATAAATGGTTGGTCCAGCTGCAACTGGAACGTTTGCTTTGACTCCTATCAGCAGTATCCCCATATGTTGTAAAGTGCAGCCCAATGATACAGAAGAAGACTGGGTACACCCCACCCACCCCTCAATTTTGGAAGCCTCATCTATTTATTGGCCCTTCTGGCTGTGCGACAGCCCCATACAAATTTTAAGCATGCTCTTTCCGCTTTATCAATACAAAACGCTGGAAATTCCAGGGGAATAGTCCGGAACAGTTATAAGAACTTTGGAAAATCAGCATTTTGATGAGATTGCAGTCCCCATATATTGATAAATGTAGATGACAATGTCTTGTTGACATTGCCAATCACTGGCACAATATTACCTCTGGTATACGCGCTACTGAAGCTGTATTTTTTACCCCCAGATAAGTAGCTACACAAACGGTTGGAATATCTGGCGGGAGCATTGTATCTGTATGCAAAATCTCAGTTTTCTCAATATTTAATTTATATCCTGAAACAGTGCCAAATTGTTCAGCTAGGTCCTTCACTGCTAGGAAAGCATATCTTATATCAATCGTGAATATTGCGATATCTTCAGCGTACCCCAATGATTCATACCCTATATTGCAAACCTTTGCTGCTTTAATATTCGCATCCCCATCCAATTTATTAAGAAAGGGATCAATATATAATGCAAATAATAACAGAGAACACAGACAATCCTTCCTAGTACCTCTGCTTATGCCAAACACTTTAGATTCTTGTGCAGATACCCGGATTCGAGCTACAGGTAATGCAAAAAGTGGCTTAATTGCTTGGATAAAGTCAATGGATAATCCCTTCCATTGTAGGGCGGACACAAAAACCTCCAGGAGACTCTGTCGAACGCTTTCTCTGTGTCCAACAGGATCATCCCGAGAGGTGACTTCGGGGCCAGTGCCCAATCAAAAAGGGAGATGCCTCGCCTAATATGGTCCGTAGTGTCCTGGCCGGGAATGAACCCATGTTGGTGAATGGAGACCAATGGAGTAATGATCTTACCCAATCCTAAAGCTAAGAGTTTTTAAAAAGATCTTAGTGTCAGCACTAATAAGCAAGATGGGCCTATATGATGAGGGGCTCAGTGCGGGTTGGTCTTTTTTAAATAAAAAACTACTATAGTGGTCTTCTGCCAAGAATCAGGTGTCTGCCCCTTTTGAGCTAGTTGAAAAAGAGACTCGAGCTCCATTCAGAGTACTTGTCGGAATGTCCGATAAAACTCTAGGGGCAGTGCATCTGGACCCACAGTCTTGCCAGCAGCTAACAAGGTTATTGCATACTCAACCTCTTTTCAGGTAATCAGGCAGCAAGAATCTCATTTTGCTGTGGCATAACTTTCACTGTTTCATGATCCCTAAACCATTCTTCTAATGGTGCCGCTGGCTCATCCCCATCCTCTGTATACAATTGCAGATAAAAATTCCTAAATACCTTCAAAACATCCGGTGGAGAGTCCTGAATCTGATCCAAATGATATTTAATCCTACAGATCCTATTCGCTACTCCCCACTGTTGTATACATTTAGCCAAGAGTCTCCCCATGTTTTCCCCATATTAATAAATATCCACCTGGCGCTGTGCATATATAATGGTAAGGTATTTCCCAAAATATTGGTGTATCCTGGCATTAATTACCGCAATACACTGCAGACATTCATCAATATTTTGATCCTCCCTCATTTCCCTCATAAGCTCTGCCTCAGCCATTCTTAGCT
Source organism: Lissotriton vulgaris (assembly GCF_964263255.1). Taxonomy (NCBI): domain Eukaryota; kingdom Metazoa; phylum Chordata; class Amphibia; order Caudata; family Salamandridae; genus Lissotriton; species Lissotriton vulgaris. The sequence goes on along the minus strand of NC_141690.1, from coordinate 315,687,092 downwards.
GTTCCACACACCCTCTAATTCTTTTCTGCATCCCCCTCTGCCGATACAGAGAGAAACTGAGATTCTCTCCCCGCATGGCCACATTAAAGGCATCCCACTCTATAATTTCTGCTGCAGTGCCTCTATTTATATTTAAAAAAAACATTATCCAGTTGGCCATGTGAACACAATATGCCTGATCGAATAATAGCTTCCTTTAAAACATCCATGTCGTCTGGGGTCAGGGGGAGCTACTTACGTGAAACTCCACGGCTAACGGATTATGGTCAAACATTGTCCTTGGATGGAGCTCAATACTAACCTTCTCAGGAATTTGGTTTGAATAAAAAAAATAGTCCAAACGAACAACTTTATTATGGGGAGCCAAAATAAGAGTACATCCTGGATCTCCCTGCCTATGTCTATGCCAAACATCAGCCAATCCATGTTTCCTAATGAGACCCTGTAGTGCCTTAAAAGTCCAACCCTTTCTACCCTGATACGGAATGTATGATAGAGCAGAGGCAAGATGGCGGCAGTAGCGGCGGCCGAGTGAGCTGGCCAAAAGACTCCTTCCCAGCTAACCTCCTTTCGACTGGAGTTATGCAGTGTGGCTGTAAAGTCTACATCCTGGAACATTCCTAAATGATTTTTGTTGTTCGTGGTTTTGGTTGTGGGGGCTGCCATTGCCTCCGAGATTGGCTTCTATGAGCAACTCTACCTTGACAGTTCCTTCCGCCCAACTCGATCTTCACTATGCCGCCGAAGGCGTCCAGCAGGGGCAGCAAGACTCTTGGGCCGGTGATGGGCTCGGGTTCAGGAAGTCCAGTGAAGTCTACCACGGATGGTGAAGCAGTGACTTTCGATGCCAGAGGATGCCGGTCAGGTGCGGCGGCGTCAGCAGTACTATCAGGGGTGGGTGACCAAATTGTAAAAGGCAGTGCTTCTGCCCGAGGGCGGCAGAAGGTACCGGCTCTCTTCAAAGCACATAGCGTGAAGGGCAGATTACAGTGCAATCCAGTAGTTGGAACAACAGAGTTTTCAAAAACTGGAGCGCAGTTAACGACCCAGACGGGTGCTATCACACCTGTGGAAGATGCAACCCAAGGTAGGGAAGTACTGTTAGAGGATTCTACAGTGAAAGTAGGGAATGGGGTGACATCTGGTTGTGGGGGTGATTGCACAAGTAGCTGACAGCCTTCTTGGTGGCAGAAGGGGTGCTGGAAACCCAGAAAATGTGTCTGTCAATGGCAACTCTCTGGTGGCATCAGATGAATCAGCGATTAGTGAGCAAGACCAATGCATTATGGGAAGTGGAGTTTCTATGAATATTCCTACGAATATTGGACTGGCAAGAGTGGTAGCCACCAATGATCTGAGATGGACAATCATCGAGCAACGCACCGAGGGCTCTAACATTGCTGAAAGACTTTTTGAGGAGGAGCAGAGGTGGGTGTATCGGCTTGGCACCCACCTAAAACGGTCTGAATGATGACATACCATGGGGTTCAATCCTGAAGTGAAATATCTCTTGTAACTTTCTGATTAAAATTGAGTGCGCCAACTGATATTGAATTCCTATAGCTAACCAGGTTTTCCACTTGGATAACATTGAATACGGATAGGTTAGGGATAGGCACCCTCTAATATATCTCCATTAAACTATCCCTTCCCAGAACTACTAGTTCTTGACCGATTGCTCGTACATGGCATATCATGGTCGGATCACTGAAATAATATCGAGGGACAAAATATCGACTTGCCAAAATATCGTGGACAAAATATCGACAGTCAAAATATCGAGTTTGTATCTACAAACAGGTAAGTACAAAAATATCAAGTACAAAATATCGTTAACAATAATATAGATGTAAAAAATATCGACTTTATTAAAAACAGTGTTAAATTAAATTAATATGAAATTTGAATTACTAAAATATACTTAAAAATACTTAAATTATAATAATTAAATAATAAATGAAAATAATAAAAATAATTTTTTACAATCTTATTTGTTGACCCTGAACCCTAAAATATACCCCTTTACCCAAAAACCCAAAACTGACCCTGAACCCTAAAAATACCCCTTTACCCAAAAACTAAAAACTGACCCTGAACCCTAAAAATGCCCCTTTACCCAAAAACTGAAAACTGACCCTGAACCCTAAAAATGCCCCTTTACCCAAAAACTGAAAACTGACCCTGAACCCTAAAAATGCCCCTTTACCCAAAAACTAAAAACTGACCCTGAACCCTAAAAATGCCCCGTTACCCAAAAACTAAAAACTGACCCTGAACCCTAAAAATGCCCCTTTAACCAAAAACTGAAAACTGACCCTGAACCCTAAAAATGCCCCTTTACCCAAAAACTGAAAACTGACCCTGAACCCTAAAAATGCCCCTTTACCCAAAAACTGAAAACTGACCCTGAACCCTAAAAATACTCCTTTACCCAAAATTTATCAATATTATTTAATTACCAAATAATTATTAATTAACAATAACAATAAAGTAAATATATTAGCACATTAGCTGTAATTATTTTAATAATTAATATTATTTTTTCCCAATTAATTACTTAACAATAACACAAAATTATATATATTAAAATGTACTCTAATTAATGTAATTAACTAATTACAATTAATTAATTACCAATTAATTACTAATACAAAATATGTACAAAAGTATATTAATTAATTAACTAATTATTATTAATTAATTATCAATTAATTCTTAATTATAAATATTTGCAAACATATATTAATTAATTATTATTAAATTACTTCCCACCCTATTCCCCTATAAACCCACAACCCGCTACAGAATTACATTACGCAATTATTAAAAAAACAAAATTCATTTAATAAAATATTTTATAACATTAATACACACTTTTCACACATATTATTACATAAAAATACACTATAAAATATTATATATTATTAAAAATTCGATATTTTTGCTATCTATATTTTATACAGTCGATATTACTTCACTTACCTGAAAAACGATATTTTTGTAGTCGATATTATGTCCAGTCGATATTTTGTCCAGTCTATATTTAAAACTCGATATTATGTCCAGTCGATATTTTGGAGTCGATATTTTGTCTGTGCACCATCATGGTCTGTAATCAGGGCTTTTTTCCTTTTTTGTTGACCCGAAAAGACTACTGGGTTGTTGACCTGAAAAGACTACTGTCATTTTCTAATCTTACAGATTATAACTAGCTCAGATAAGGGCATTGCCCAAAATGTTCCATCATACAATTGCAGGATCCAGCTTTGTTCCTGCAATTTCGCCATTAATGATAGACCTTGCTTCCTTAGCGTCCTATTCAGCATTCGTCTTTTAAGAGCTGCCACGGGTGCATTACCTAATGTGACTCCCTTGCGGTGTCCGTTCTATCACAACCAAATTTAGTAAAGTTTTGTGGGTTGTGGTTTTGCATCGTAACGAATGTTTCGGCGGTCTAGTTTCTAAACAGTGACGTGGGTGTATTGACATCGGCGGATCGTGCCCATTGGTATACTCCGCGCATGCGCGTCCAAGCCACGCCCAACCCGGAAAAGCGAGCGCTGCTGGTTCAGCTCCCGCTACTTATACCGTCCCTTTTCCACTGGGTCCCGATCGTCGAGACATGGTTCAGAGGGATCGAACAGGTTTACACACGGGTGCCTGGCGTCGTGGGCGTGAGTGTTTCCTTGGCCACATAGCCAGCACAAGCTAAGTACTTTTAAGGCTTCCTTTTACAGTTCATCCTTTTGTTTGTTTCTTTGCAGGATGTGCCAAATACGCCATCACCCCCCTCCCGCGGTCTATGTGGTAACATTTTCTCACCTTTCAAGTGAGAACCATCGCATCGGTATTCCGTAATCTTTGGGGATAGTGGTCACTGGCCCTTGGTCCATTGATCCATTAGTTACACATATTGAACGCGCTTTGTGTTCCTAATTAGGTTACTACCCAAGCTTCCATTTCCCATAGTGTCACGTATTTCCCTCTTGGCGCATGGAATCATACACGCGCACCGGTGGGCAACAATTGTTTTGGTCCTTTGGCACGGACACTTCGTGAGAGATCGGCAGTACACTGAACTGCTATCTTGCATTACAGTTCAATACACACCTATAGGCGGTGCCACTTAACTTTACAACTAGTTCAGTGTTGTGCACTTGCCAGTCCACATGAGCACAAGTCACATTATTTACAATGAAAAACTCAATCACAAGAACTAATTGTTTGTTCGTCTCTCTGTGTTTGTCTGTGCTATTTGCCTCCATAGGTGCATTTAATTTTTGAAGTCTCTAATCCAGAGACAAGCAGGGTGTGTGCCTCCCGGTTTTTTGTTCGGTGTGGCCCACACCTCATTGCACTTTCACAGATGACTTTTAACTTTCACGTCCCTTGGTAGGGTGGGCCTTAGCGTGTCCATACCGCCGGGGTTTATTCACCATAGGTCCTGACGAATGCCAGGTTAGTTACACCGACATTGGCAGGAACATGATGACCATCACATAATGATATTGGAAATAGACCATTTAATTTAGTTGGCCGTGTTTACCAACACATTTTTTAATATGTCCTTGTTGATCAGTCATTAAATTAATTAATCAAGGCATTTTTAAACTCACCACATCACTCTTTTCACGTAATCTATCACTTAGCCTTCACATCTTCACATTACCCGCTCCGCAGTAAATCTGGCGTTGAAGCACACTGGGGTGACATTTGGTCACACCCAGTGGGGCCCGATGATGAAGCATGTCACTGACCGGGTCGGTGAGTGAGGGCTTTCTAAACAAACCTAATTGGTGTTGTTTCTCTATTGTGCTCCATTACTTGTGTATTCTTCAACCAAGTAACACTCTTTTGTTGTTATTTTTCAAGAGTGGTAGCTTATCAGAATATTATTGATATTGGGGTTAGTCATGTGGAAGTTAATCTAAAGATACCTCATGTCGTGGCTGCTTCCTCAGGAACAATGAAAGAGGAGGATTCAGTGGCTATATTTTTCTCTTTGTCAGATCATTCTAACTCCTCAGGTGACGATAGCTGTTTGAAAGACTGGTCTGGGGAAGAGAGCAACATCAGTAGCCTGCATGGGGAGGAGGATAGTGAAAAATCCCCAGATAATCTGGGAACGGTCCGTAAACTGAAAAACCAAGCCACTTTCTCTGAGCAGTTCTTGGATGTGGGTGGCTCAATGATAGGGGATTATTGTTTTTCAACAAAATTAGGCCGCAAGGCAGTTACTGATGGAGCAGCACCCTCAGAAATGTTCATTGCAAATATAAGTGGTCATGAGGAAATCACGCTCACCACAATATATCAGATTATTATGGCCCATCTGGAGGAGACTGGCACAAAGCAATCTGGAGCTAGGGTTTTTTTTTTAATGATTTTAACTAAATCGAATAAAGTATTTTGACTGACTAGAGTAGAGAGCTTTCGCATCCAAGGTGCGTGTTGTAAACATCAAAATTCCATACGTAGTGTAGCAAAGACTTGCTCCGATTTTTCTGCGAGAACTGGTGAAGCAGAAGCCAGAATTTCTCTGTTGGAAAATGAGGTGGCCGTACAGAAATCGGCAATTCTTATCTGTCTTAATAATTTCTTGGCCCGGGAGGCCCTATATGATTTAGCCAGACGTGATCGGAAAAGGGTGGGCAAGGGTTATAATTTCTTTGTGAGTCCTGACTTCTGTCAGGTGACTGTCGAGAAAAGGTGGCTGTTGCGTAAATTAATCCCTCATTTCCAGGCAAAGGGGCAAAGGGGGTTCAGGTGATTTTACTTAACCCAGCAAAATTAAAGGTGGTGTCTCAGGGGCAAATGCACTTCTTTCAGTCTGAAGTCCAGGCAGAATAATGTTTGGCATCACTGTAGGTGATGGAAAGGATGTGGGAATTGAAGGTTTTTGGGTTTTCCAGGGTGGGTTGAGAAGGACTGTCCTCTTATGGCCTCCAGATCTCTGAGGTGGCTTTTCCTTCTTCTCATCCCCCTTCCTTGCCTTTTCCTTTTATTTTTTTTGCTCTTGGTCCTGTGAGTTGTAGTTTTGTGAGGTTATAGTGTGCAGGATACTTTACTGGAAAGGGGTTAGTGTGGGGGAAGGGGTGGTGGCTAAGCTCTTCATCACCAGGGACCGTTGGTCCTTATGCCTCTTGTGGTGGAGGGTTGGATGGGTTCCAGGTTGGAGGCTTGGGGGTTGGGGTTTGAGGGGTGAGGATGGTGGGTAGGTGGTTACTATTGCCATTTTTTATGTATTTGTCATAGCAGTTATTTCTATGTTAAATTGGATGCATTTAATTATGTCTTTCAGTCAGATTATCTGAGTCTTTTGTATCATGCTGTAACCCTGTCAAGGTGCTTGTAATTTATAAGGACAGTGGATAGAAAAGTTAATATTTGAATCTGCTCCTATAAGTAATGCTATATATTTTTTAAAGTTGTGTAATTGTCAGAATCATTGCCTGCTAAGCCTTGGAATTGATTTTGTCAAATTTCTCCTCTGTACTACATTGTGTTGAAATATTGGTGTATCTTATTTATACAGTCAATTTATTTTTCATTTCAGGACATCCGTTTACCTGCTTTTTTGAAGTTTATGTGCAATTTAAACTATATGTTTTATAATACCACTGAGAGGTAAAAAAATGTATACTGATTATATTTCATGTATAATCAAGACTATTACAACTTTTTTAGTTTATTTGACATTCATTGTGGGCCCAACACCCAGAATACATGGACGACAATTTGCCACTGAGGCTACCTCAACTCCAGACCAAGAACAAGCAAGTATCTGCAGAGGATTCTACTCATGAAAGTTCAGATGGCGAGCCAGACAGCTCCAGTGAGTCACACTCCATCCACACCTACACTCCCCGCCCAAGCTGTTACCACCACTCAGCCTATGGACACTTAGGGGCTGATTGATTGGAGCCTTTCCCAAAGCATTGTAATGTGCCTGTTGGATTCCTTTTCACTCGCCTTATACAATAGAGGCGGTCGGAGAGCAATCCGACCGGTCATTCTGACTGGCTTCCAACGGGCTCAAAGAGCCTGTCAGTCATTCGGAATGCTGTCAGTAATCCCAAGTAGAACAAAAAGCAATGTTGTCCCCCAGGGTAATTTTCTCTCACAACTTTTGAGAAATACAAACAAGGGAAAGGAACCTATTGTTTGTAAGGGTTGTTTTATTTAAACCCTTTTAGCAATAAATTTTTGAGTTATTTTGAAAGACATTTTAAGGTAGAGAAAAGACACTACTTACAAACAGGCATACCGCGGATGAAAACACTTCTGAAGAAAATAAATAGTGGTGTCCCCGTTTTCACATTTTAAGAACCCCTGCATTACAAAAGGCCCCCTTTATTTGAATCACTGGAACGCGGGACCGCGTTACCCTCATGATAAGAACTCCACATTGACAGAGCCCTGAAGAGAATCTGTGATCACTTCCAGATTTGAAACGTGTCGGCATAACGGCGAATAGGCATTTTTTGATTGAACAAAACTAGTAGTAATTTGTTAAACTGTAACTGATTGCTGAGTAACAAGTGATTTTTCTGTTGCCTTTTCCTGTTGTTTTGACCCTGGTTGGGCTTTCTAATAAGTTGAATTTTTCACAAAGATTATTTTCTTGTGTGAACAGAATTGTTGTTTTTCTTATTGTAAAAGAAGCTTGCCTATAATTGTGAATTCATTTGTATATATTGTCTTGTGTATAGAATTGCTTGTATGATAGTGTAAATAGTGTAAATGTTTGTAAGTAGTGTCTTTTCTCTACCTTAAAATGTCTTTCAAAATAACTCAAAAATGTATTGCTAAAAGGGTTTAAATAAAACAACCCTTACAAACAATAGGTTCCTTTCCCTTGTTTGTATTTCTCAAAAGTTGTGAGAGAAAATTACCCTGGGGGACAACATTGCTTTTTGTTCTACTATATTACGGTCCAGTTGAACCCCTGTCCCAGGACCAAACTCCGTTTTTTTGCAAAGTCAGTAATCCCAAGGGCAGCTCTTTCCACCTGGGGGATTACGATGTCAGATTTTGACAGCCTTTCTGTGCTGGCCTTTCTAACACAGAAAGGCTGTCGGAACATGTCTTTGGGGGCCCCCAGCAGGGTTACCATGGGGACACGGCCTGCGGTTGGAGGCCAAGGCAGCACCTATAGTGCCCCGTGTGGATCCCTAAGGGGCCTGCCACGGGGTGCAGGGATGAACTGCACCTCCTATTTTTCACATTGAGTGAATGCAGTTAACATGAACATATCAACACCTTTCCAAACAGATATAAAAAACAACTATTTACATAACTAGGACATACTTCAAGAAGGGATATAAAAACCAACATATTTTATGACTGAAATTTAAGCTTAACATGAATAAATCCCAGTACATAACGTTATTTTTATAAATACCAGAGGGACATATAAAGTTTTTTTTAGAATTAGCAAGAGTATAATTACACTATTATGCATGACCAGTGGATGGATCAAACCCCCGCAGATTACATTAATTTCATACTAAAGTTCACCACCCCTGAAGCTCTATCCATTGAGCAAATCCTTGCTATTACTACTACAGCACTACAGACAGAGACACGCACACACTTAAGGATATCATTGGAACAAAATCCTGGAGAAAACATACTCAACCCCTTACAGGGAATGTTGAATATCAACAATTCCAAAAAGTGCAAAAAGAACTGTCTGTCGCTCAAGAAGGCATCATACTTAGAGGTTGGAGAATTGTACTTAAGATCTGGAGACAAAAAGTATTGAACTGACACACACAGGACTTTGTGGTATTGTAGCCACCAAGAGGGACATGGGAGAACAGGTGTGATTTCCTCACCTAGACAAATGAGTCACGAAGGACCTGAAAGCATGTCACTGGTGTAACTGCTTGTCTCCCAAGACAAAGCAGCATCCACTAAATATCCTGAACAAGCGTTGGAGAGAATTGTCGTTGATTTCCATGGACCTTTAAACAATGACCATCATCTCTTATTAATTATTGATGTTTTCCCTTAGTGTAAGGTTTATCGTCAATAACGTATGAAAAATGCCATTGTGAGATTTGATGATATATTGCCTTCATCAAATCTGACAATGGACCCCCCTTCAATAGCATAGAGTGTTTAAGGACTTTTTTGGTTGTTTGAGTGTCAAGCATCAGAAAAGCAGGGTAATGGTGTTGTTGAATGTATCCTGGGAACCCTGAAGAAAGTGGTTTAGCCCATAACTAGGACATACTTCAAGAAGGGATACAAAAACCAACATATTTTATGACTGAAATTAAAGCTTAACATGAATAAATCCCAGTCAAAGGAATTGATCACAAGTCACATTTGTGTCCAGCCTTTCAGATCTATCATTCAACGTCCCATTCTACAACAGGTGAAAGCCCTGACACATTGCTGTTTGGTGAGCCACTGGGACAACGCTAGCACAATGGAGTATGAGCCAAGTACTAGACACTGAGGAGATTCATGGCAAGGACACTTCTTGCAAAAGAAAGATGAAGGCCTAGGCAGAAAAGCGCAGATGTACTAGGGGCATGGTTTCTGAAGAAGAAGACCAAGTCTTAGCCAAATAAAAATGTAAATGAAAGACTGATTATCCATTTGATGATGATCCAATGAGAGTTGAGACCAGTAAAACACATATTGTAACCACTCAATGTCCCAGAAAGTAAATTATGAGAGATCATTACAGAGTCCACTTGAGTGCCCAAGTAAAGCATCTGAGTACACATGTATGATGCCAGATGATATTGCAACTCCTTCGCCTTGAGCACTCACTGAGGAACTCTAATGAATATATATTTTAAATATTTTGTATTTAATAAAGGGGGAGATGTTGTGTCTTGTGATCATTGACAAAGGAACTTGTCATCATAGCCGAACTCCTAACACATTAACGTAATAAGATGGAATGTATTCGGGTGTGTCTGAGTATGATCAATAAAGTCTATGATGCAGTATGTTCAGTTAATGGTTGCATTCCGAAGAATTAAGTTATGTGTTACTGAGTTTTCCGGGCGGTGCAGTTATTTACGTGCTACAGTGGATGCTACAAATGGAATTCATCAAACACTTGAGAAGGTAACTCTTTCAGCAGGGTTGACCTGGGCTCTGCATCTGTCCCGTGCTCCATAGTAGTCGACCTGAACTTGTGACTTTCACCCGGTGTCGCACTACAAGATAACCGCAAGTGGCGCTTTGTGTTTTTAGGCGTTATACTTTATACTTAAATATTTGAACTTACATATCTCCGCTATTAACTGATTCTACTGACTGGATTTTTGTCAGTAGGTGACACATGATTACACTATTTTCTTTAATTGGTGTGTAATTTTTCTTGAGCTGTGTTTTCACTTTATTACAGTTTGAAGTTCTACATAAATACTTTAAACATTACCTCCAAGTTAAGCTTGACTGCTTTTGTGCCTAGCTACCAGAGGTTTGATTTTCTTGGGGAAAAAACATTAAGATTTTTTGTGCTTACCACACCATATTCTTACGTTAAATACTGCTTTGATTTGCCATTAAATCCCAGTAGACTGTCTCAATTTAACAAAGGATAAGTTATTTAATGCCCTTGATAATTAGGGAGTGGGATTCATACTACAGAACTCAGAATGCCAAGCTCTGAACAAAGAGGGCCTTGCACAATTATTGGAAAACACCAACCCACTAATTATAGGGGCAATAGAGATTCAAAGTAATTTTTCATACTTCTCTTCTATGCACAGACATTTAGTGAAAGTTCCAGGGTTTCACGCACATGTGGCCAATAAATGATTCTTCCCACTTTAGTAGCATAGCATAACCCCTAGCTCCAGATTGCTTTGTGCCTTTAGTCTGGCTGTAGGGACTGGGTGAGAGTTAGTGATGTTGTCTAGGTGGGTCTATCTCAGATTGGAATCCTCACAAATTTCTCTTGGGGTTGTCTCTGGCTTGTGTCTCCACAGGTCACAGGCAGTCCTTCAAAGCTTGACAAAGCTGATGGACGGTGTTCCCGCGTTCCCAGGTGCAAGTTCAGTCTTTGTTGATAACATCCAAATCTCACATTTCATTTGTGAGTTCTAATTCCAGATACCACATCATAGTGATTGAAACATGGCTTTGCCATCTTCACCTGTTTTTCACAAAAGAATCTTCAAGAGACCACCGCAAAACCAGTCATAACAGGTCTCAGAAGAAGATTCTTTATGGTGCTCTTGTTGTCCCTGTGAGTCAGCAAGAGACCAGCTCAGTCTGATTCAAATTTATAAATAGATCCTCCATGGCCACAATCCATGGAGGATCTATTTATAAATAGTCAGGCATTGCTTTATTTTTGTGCTTCAGATAGACTGCATTTAAAATTGACACGCACATTTTGGTGCATGTTAAAACACAGGACCCTTGAAAAATATGAAAGTGAGGCCGGGTCAGTCTAAAATGCTTGCGCTGAAGTAACATGTATTTTTGCAGTGTAGAAAAAAGTGGCCTTTTTAGCTTTGAAGATTAATAGAATGTGTTTCTCTCTTCCCAGCTCATCCTTGTAATCTAAATTCACTATTTCTGTTTTAAGAGAGGTTATCTTGTTGCATATTTTGATAAACATGTTTAGTTTAAAACACCTCTATTTATGATTTTTTGAATTAACAAATGCACCAAACACTACACATGGGGCTAAACGTTTTTTTGCATGAAAAGCTATCAAAAACATTAAAGCATGTTGCTGTGTGCGCTGTAATAACTGTGTGCGCTGTATTAACTGTGTGTGCTTTTAAAGTTTACACTAAAGCATAAAAATGCTATGTTGTACACTGCACATTTTTTGCATGTTGTACGTAACCAATCATAAAAGCTGCTTTAAACTAATAGCTTGGCTAGGTACACTTTTGAAAGGGGTATTAGTATGAGGGAGGGAAACATAATGGGCTGATTTACATGAAATAATACTCTCTTTTGTTTGTTTTGTTTTTGGGCCTAAATTAACATGGATGCCTGTGAATCCATCAAGGCTATGACTTGCATTAAAGAGAAGAGAGCATGCGCAGATTACACCACCTCTCCTCAAACTAAGAAGGAGTCAAGGCCACTGTGAACTGTACATTCTTATGATTGTGCCAATGTACCAGTTAGCTAGAGTATCCTTCTAGCCTGTACTGTGACAGGAAGGAAGAGGAAAAGATAGAAAAATAATTCCTAGAAAATGTTGCAAACATATAAAATGTATTTACTCATGTATGCTTCTAGTTTAGAATTTCCAATGTGTTAGGATAGTGAGACCTCATGCCATCGTGGCTTACCAATCAGGCACAAATTTCCCTGAAGATGCAACATTTTTGTGTAGTCTGCCAAGAATTAGAGTATAAATAATGACCTCTTTGGAGGTGTGGCTAGCTTTTATGATCATTAGGCTTTAGGGGGAGCGTGTGAGCTCTTGAGAGAAGGAACAGATTAGACCAGACATTCTATGGGTTAAGTACGAGAAACATCGCGGGAGGAAATTGCTGCAGCCGCGGGTGAGTTTGCTTCAGCGGAGAGTCAGGTGGGGGACTCCCTTGCTCATTTTTTTTCAAAAGTCCTGGCACGTCATATTTGTGGTGCCGGCCACATTCCTCTGTGGTCTGTGAAGGGCGGGCTGTCTCACTCTTTGTTTGCTCTTTAGACACAGATATACTTTGACTAATTAATTAAGTCTGAAAGGATTTATTTGTCTTATGCATTTATTTCTCTTTATGGGAGAGTTTTGCCAACTATTAGCCTTGCAAACTGACTAAAGAGTTTTGACTGATATTTTGCTCCACATTTTTCTTTTCTACATGTGATGCTTATATGCAGACTGTAATATGTTCTGTATTAATGCTATTATTTCTGTTTTTCAAATTCTGTAACCTGATTGATATTTTACTAATGAATAAAGTGTCAGAGAAAGTTAACTTTTGACTAGAAAATAAAACCCTTTAAAATACTCAACAACTCTCTTCATTGGCTTAAATAATAATTGCATTTTTGACTGTTCATGTTTAATTAAAGTCTCTCCAAGCTAATACATGGTGTCAAGGGCCCAACACCTTTTTAGTGATAAATAGAGGTAGCATGAGGGTTTTGCATTGAGAAATTACCAGATGAAATAACCGCTGCATCAGCCACAATCCTTTCCCTCTGTGCCAGCAGTCTCTTTTCTAGTTTCACGTTCTGTACCACATATTTCCAACTTGTTCAGAAATCCAGTGTGTTCTACCTTCTGAGAAGCACACACACACACACATTTTGGCTCAGATGGAGGCATTCACAAACAAAGTTCAACCATTTCCTTCTGGCCTGTGTCTGTCTCCAATTCTTGTTCTGCACCCAGACAGGATGACAATATCCACAGCTTGTGAGGATTTCAGGTGTCTTTTGATGTTGCTTCTTGTAGTACTTGTTAGGTATAGTCCATTTTAGAGGTACAGGGAAGGATTATCCATTATATCTCTATCCCCTAACCCAGCCCTAATTTAGGAGTACCTCACTTACATCTAGATATTTACTTGTTGAGTGCTTAGTTTGAACCTTTTCAAAAGGCACAACTCTGAATGGGTAAAAGTGAATGTTCGTTCCTCTAATTACCCATCCTAAAGTACGATCCTAGTCCTTTTAAATGCATGCATCTTTAATAATTCTGTGCATATGAGTGTTCTTTTGAAGTTTTGCAGCAGAGTGGATCTAGCTTGACACCTCCATCTAGAGTTTTATTCCTTTGCCATCTCCTCTGATTACCAGTAATTTAATCATTCTTACAAAGGCTGTCTTTCTAGGACTCAGATATGATGCATGAGTAAAATAAATAGGCATGTTGTTTACCTGTAGCTAAGAAACTAGGGGCCTCATGTGCAGGTTTTTTCCGCAGGGCAGCCAAGCAAGTCACTTTGCTGTGCTGCTCTGCAGCAAAAGAAAAGGGCAGGAATGCGTTGTATTTATGATATACGGGGCACTTCTGTCCTTTCAGCCAGTGCTGGTGCACAATTTGGTACCTATGCGCCATTGCAGGCCCCCTTGATCCATGGTGCAAGAGTGTCAGTGTTATTAGCAGTATTGTTTTGTGCAGGAAGGGGCGCCTTCATGCACATAAACGATCCATGGAGGCTTTTTCCTTCTTTAACCCCTTGAAAGCTCAGCTCGTCATGAGCCGTGGAACGCTCGCATGCGGGGATAATTCCCCTGCTGTGCTGAGCTTTCCACGGGAATGGGTGTGGCTGTGACTAGCTGAGCTCGTCATGAGCTCAGGAGCGCCGTGCCTCATGACGAGCTGAGCTTGTCATGAGCATGGGGGCGCTGTGCGCGCCCTCCTTTCCCCCCAGCACAGCGGGGGAATATCCCCTGCATCGAAGGGGTTAAGTGCGCTGCATAATATTCAGCACACATAGAAAGAGCAGACACGAGGAGAAATAAAGTTATTTCTCCTCATTACGGTGTTTTTGCATTCCCAGGTTTACACATCCTTGCAAATCCTGGACTGCATCAAAACCCAACCAAACGGATGTAGTGTAAGGCAGCGCAGTGACCTGTGCTGCGTCGCCTTGCACCATATTTACGAGGCCATGAAAAGCCACGCAAAGTGGATTTGCATGTCCTGTAGACATGGGTCTACAATCTGCATCGCCAGAGCGTAAAAAAAGTGACGCATCAGCATCGCAGGCGCTTGTAAATGAGCCCCATAGCACGCGGTGTTTACATGCAACTGCTAGCATTAATATGATGAATCTTTCCATCTTTCATGATTTATTAAGGCAAACAAAAGTAATATGAGCCGGGTTAATCAATTTACATAGACAAAAGACCAGCAGTACAGTCAAAAGAAAAAGGCAGTGGCTGTGCCAAAAGAGGCACAATTTCTCATATCATGCAGCTGTCAGATTTATGAAAGACTATTTTTGTTATTTAACTTACATGCTTTTATCCTTCCAATGCATCTCCTAGCTGAAACATCAGTGACAAACAATGAGAAGATTTGAAGTGTGTTTTATCATTTGTTTGATACCTTGACATTGCTGTAGAATGTAGAAAACACATTTGTAGATTTTCTATTCTCAAATGACACTGAGTGATGGAAAGGTATTCCTATTCTCACACAATGCACAGCCTACACTAGTTTCTTTTCAAAACAAACAAAGTTTGAGGAACAGAGTTGTGCAGCAAGAAAAGGAACACACCAACAGTTGTCTAATGTTTCCCGCGAGGGATTTCGAGTAAGTCATTTTGTATTTGTCGTTCAATTAATTCGTCTGTATTATTCAACAATAAATGGATGCAAAATCTGCTATAAACCTACATGTAAAAGACTAGCCACAAACATAATTTCAGATAACTGCATTTTGTTTGATCGTCTAATGCAATTTTACATTTTCAAGAAACAGTACGTGCATAATTGAAACTCAAACATTATTGTATTGCATAATGAAGAAACAAGTGAATTCATATATTTTATAATCCATACAGCATACGTGACAAAACAAGATTCTTAAGTAAGTCCAATACTTTTGAAAGCAGGTCCCTAATTTTTCAACAGCTGTACATCCAACATTTCCTCATTAATTAGTTTAAATCCCTACTTTAATTCTAGGCTCATCTGGATGTTACAAAATGTTTGTTCATAAACTCTTGTTTATTTCTGCTCTGATTAATTTGTTAGCTCCTAAAAGGTGATAAATTAGATTCTGTCCCACCTTTGATTTTTCTGTATTGTTGTAAAACCACGAGCTATATTGATTGTTAGTTTTTGATATATTTCCCAGGTGATTAAGATGTTAGTTCCTCAATGACTGTACTAATATATCTGAGTAATGTAATGTGTTCTGACACCCTCCAGGCCTTTTCTGCAGCAATATAAATTCACCAAAAATCAAATAGATAAATAAGATGGGAGAGGTTGACATTAGAAAGTGGTATACTGAACATTTTTCCCACATTTCTCCTTCTAAAGTCGAAAATCTTAGATTATGAACTTGCCTACAACTAAAAAAATTGTTTTATGCAGCAATGTAATATCCTTTTAGTTACTCGACATTGTATTTGTATTGTTGACTATAACTAGCGATCACGCTTGTGAAGCAGAATTAACTAGCACCATTCAAAGCTCCAACACAGTTGTAGCTATCACTACAACATTGGATTGTTCTACGGCCTAGACAACACAGATATTGGGACACGACAACATTGATTTATAAATAGCTGCTGTTTCTTCAGATGAGGGGGCAGACTGCAAGTCCCAGATGACGCCAGGAGGCGTAGGTAAAAGCCCAGCAGCAGGGACATCTTAAAGATTTTGGGGGCCCTGGACCAAATGCATTTTGGGGGCCCCTGTTCGGAACAGATTTGAATTTATCATCCAATTTCAGCTCTTTCATGTCCTCTATTGCCAGGCTACTGCCAGTGCACAGGCACACTCGTCAACATTCTAAATGTGTTTACATCTAATATTCGGGGATAATGATGTGTTTTTTCAATATTTAACACAGCAACAGCTCAATAACATTACTACAAATAGTCTGTTACCTCCTCCTATTTCTCATATATTAAGTCACATTTTGATTTAAGATAAACTTTTTTTTATAGATGTTGCATGATACAAACATATTACTCTGAAAACGTCTGTAATAGACTCTCACACATCACCCACATTAAAAAGAAATAAAGAAAACAGTATTTAAAACAATCTGTTTTAGAATGATTCAAGGTTATCAGGGAAATAGTCCCTTCAGAACATCTCTAACACTATCAGGGGCCCCCTAAAAGGTTGGGGCCCTGGGCCTAAGCCCACTTTCCCCATGCCTTAAAGCATCTCTGCACAGCAGGGCTTCCACAGCACAGGAGCTGCTGTTTCTGCAAAAGAGGGGTGTACTCCAAGCCCCAGCCAACACAGCAGCAGGAAGCCACAAGGAAGCCACCCGTGCTGTTTTCGTGGCAGGAGGCGCAGGTTAAAGCTCAGCAGGGATCCCACAGTGTGGGAGCCACTGTTTCTGAAAAGGAGGGGGCGGACTGCAAACACCAGTTGATGTCTTGGCAGGAAGACGTGAGGAAGCAGCCTGTGTAGTTGTCATGCCAGTAGGCCCCGTTTAAAGCCCAGCAGGGCTCTTGCAGCACAGAACGCACACAGGGCAGACTGAGGCTGGATTGGACCTACTCTCTTGGCCCCTCCGTTTGGGACATTGGGGCAGATTTACAAGCCCCTTGAGCCGCTTTTACGCAGCCGTTGCATCACTTTTGTGATGCAGCGGTGGCGCAAAAGATGCGCCATGGTGCGGGGTATTTACATTGTGACGCATCTCCCAGATGCATCACGTTGTAAAGCCCTGCGCCAGAAGAGGCGTACCATCGCAGGGCAAGCGTTCCGGCGCAGGAACGCCTCCCAAAAGTGGCTGAGTGAAATCTACAAGATTTCCCTCAGTCACTTTTGGGCCCATGCTGCGTCAAAACCCTGCGCCTGCTTGAAGCAGGCGTAAGGATTGACGCAGCATTGTGCACATAGGGCTCCCCTGATCATTGCTGGAGCTTCGTTGCGCTTGTGACGCAACTCCAGCAATGCGCCGCTTTTACGGCACTGATGCGTGACGCATCTGTGGCGTTTTTGCCCCATGGTGCGCCGCATTGTAAATGCGGCGCATCAAGGGTGGGGGAGCTGGGGAGCACAATTACTGATGCATCCCTGCCGATATGCAGGGATGCACCAGTAATTGTAAATCTGCCCCTTAGTATTTTGCTGCAGTAACTCGTGGCGCCCTGCTGAGGTAAAGGTATTGTAATTATATTTCAACGCTGCCAATGATGAACCAAGCTTCTCTGAGGTGACAATTTGACTTGTTTTAACAGTTTTTAAGATTGGGCCAGAAAGCCACACCAGCCCTAAACCCCACCAGTGCCACATTGGATGGTTGTCTGCAAAAAGCTGTGGGGTAGTCAGTGAAGAAATTTAATTGACTGAGAGAAGATTTCACTTGTCTCTATCGCATCATTATCTCCTCCATGCCCTGAAAACAATATTATTAGTGAAACTGAGTCTAGGACACCAGTACCACTTTCTCCAGTGGTGAACATTATTGACAAAGCTAATGTTCGTATAAATGTTGATACAAAGTAACAAAAATCTGATCTGACTATGGAGGAAACCAGATGTCCACATGTTATGGGGCAAAAAGAAAAAGGGCAGAGGTGATGGAGTTGGTTTCCAAATTAAAGGGGCAATACCCTGTAATAAAAAAAACAGGCAGGAGTCCTTAATGGGGAATGTCAGCAGGTCAAGAGGTGGGGGGGGGGGTAGGGGGAGCCACTTCAGAGAATAGAGTCAAACAAATGACATTAGAGGCCCTGAACCCTAATCCTTCAATGGTTGGGACACATTGAAGAACAGCTGTGTCTGGTGGTGAGGGATTCAAAAAGGAAAACATCACATAGTATACTGAGAGGCTACACATTCTGATAATCAAGAAGTTGGCCATGATGAAAGGAGTGCTCCCTTAACAATAAAACATACTCCTATTTTGAATGAAGTTCCCCTCAATAAGTCTATCTTGCTAACTGAAAGGTCCTCTTGGGAATCAGTTCCACTAACGAAAACCCCAAAAGTGTCCCATGGGGTTAGCACCACTGAGGAGAAAACGATTTGGCCAGGGTTGGTAGATCAGTGGCATATTGTATCATGCAAACTCTAGCTTTTCAACACACAAACCTGTTGGTGGGGAAGAGGCACAAGATTTACAAAATTTACCAACAGATTGCACCTCCTATACCCTGGTACTAGCTGGAGGCCCCCATTGCAACCTGACTATCATGAAGGCTGTCAAAGTCTTATAAACAAGCCAGCCCACTGGTGCACTAGTAAAACAATGTGTCAGAGTAAGCTGCTTGATAATATCATGATGGGTGGGCTGACTAGTCCACACTCCACAATCTGTGAGAGGAAACTATGGTGTTAACCTTCAGGAACCCTAGGTTTGCACTCTTTGTATTGACATGTCTTAAGAAAGTGATTGGTGTGAATGGTCCTTAAGGGCACACCCCTTGGGTTATTTTTATCCTCCCAATAGCTCTTTGGAAAGGCTAGATCAAACTAGGCCCAAGCGTTGTAATCTTACGCACCCACAGCCTATTATTCAGATAAACCCTTTTGAATCTCTTTCTACCTTAAGTGATATTGATTGACTGCTGAATCTATCTTGTCAGCCAGACGATGTGGGAGGTCTGGAATATTTAAACTGTAATCAATGGGAGGAGGATAAAGAACTTGAAGAAGTGACCCCTATAATTGATGGTTTACCTGATGTTCCTGCTAATATAATTCGGGGGCTATCTCATCATGGAATATATCAAGAATTTGCTCAAAATTGGAGAACGAGGACTGGTTGGGTTTTATTGGAGGTTTAGTAAAAGCCAAATGTATAAGTACATCCACTTGGTACCAACTAATAACGATATTTGGTTTGGCCAAGATTAAAATACTATTGGTGGATTAGTACCATAGCATCTTTGACATAGGTAATTGTCTAGTAATAGAGTCCCTGCAAATAAAAATTACCTAAGCCAACATGAAGTGGCAGGCATTATGTATTCTATGGGTTGCGGATTTTAATTGTACAATCTGTAAGTACAGTTTTCAGTTTGCATGTGGGTTGGAAGACTCTGAGGGTCAGCCCTTGGCTCATTTTATTCACTCGCCCCTTGATGAAGCCTTAAATTCTATTCTCGTGACAAATTATCTAAGTTTTTTAAGCAAATATGACTGAAATCTTTTTTCGCAGTACGCAACCTTCATTGGTGGTGGTAGGGTTAGCTCTATTGATTTCATGCTAATGACAACGAATTTTACCACTCTCATTCAGGATTTTATGGTTTAGCCAAACTGTGCAAGTGAGCACCATCATCTCATTGTTTCTCTTAACTTAATACCAAAAATGGGCCATAGTGACAATCATCTGATTCAATACAACTCCAATAAAGGAATTATATTGAATAGATAAACCCTTTAAAATGTAAGGAAGACATTATTATAAGTATCCATAACTTAATAGCTAGGTACTTGCAGCTAGATACCGGCAGTCTTGGTTTGGGAATTTGAGTTACTGTGCTGTGACATAGCACAGAGGCTGATCCAGATTGTCACCCAAAAGCAACCCATAGTGGCGTGATGGTTTAATACCGAATGCTCCCAGGCCCACAAGGAATTAAAAAGTGTCCTATGTGTCATCCCCCATGATAGTGAGTTAATTAAAATCATGAGGCATAAATATAAAAAGGTGATTGAACACAGGAAGATGTAACTGAGGAGGATAGTATGTAGGGCTTGGTAAAAGCAGACTCTCTCAAAGATTCAAAAAATATTTGCCCACTGTTCACCAAAGATGCAAGGGATAGGGACTCATTGATCTTGGGTGAAACATGGGAATGATACTTCTCTGGTATTTTTCATTCCTTACACAAGGTGGTAGAGGAGGAACTAAGAAAAATACTCATTGATTTAACTTTAGCCACACAATTTAGTTTGTCCAATCACAGTGGAGGTAACTTCAATGCAGGGTATTTGTCTGAAATCCCCCAGCTCAGATGGGGTGCCCCTTGACCCTTTTCAAAAAAAATCCCGATCTGTGAGCTCCTCTACTAACAAACATTTTCAAAGCAGCCATTATAGGCCCATTGCCTGTGTCATGGAGGAAGCAAATGTAGTCCCTGTCTTAAAAAAGGGTGATAGAAGTGACCCGTCATGTTATAGGCCTATAATATAGATTGATGCCTTGGCCTGGGCATAGTACTATGCTAAGAATGTGGAGGGTGCGTAGTGTGCGCTACTACTCGCTATGCGAATTGCACGTACCACAGTTCAAAAGCTCGTAGCATAGCGGGCATTTTTTGCTTGCTTGCGGTCCTCAACGTCAAGTTGGTGACCGCGAGCGAGCAAAATCAACATCCCGGGGAGACTCTTACCTCGTTCGTGATCAGCAACATCAATTTGCTGATTGCAATTGTGAAAAATAAACCTCCCGGCGAGATTCAGGGAGGTTAGGTTTCTCATTGCGATTGGTCACATATGCTCGCGACCACTCGCGATGAGAAACTACCAGTCCGCGTTGAGAAAGCTGTAGCTCGAGTTCAAATCTACTTGATGCCATTTTCAATGATTGCACAGTGCGGACAAGCATCCGGCACTGTGCAAACAGTGCAAATAACATTTTCCCTACCACAGTACACAGTTTGCGCAGCTACGCGTAGCGTGCCTAGTGCTAACTACGACCAGGGTTATTGAGGTCACAGCGTAGGAACTGGGCAGGGTCTTTCTTTCACATTTAGAAGATTGGGCAACCACTACGGGAATCATGTCTTATACACAATGTTGTTTAAGGAGTGGGCGGGGTACATCTGAGCAATGTCTTAACCTATCCCTAATTATCGGTAAAGCACGTGAGGTCCATGAAGAGCTCTATCTACCTGGCCTTCATTGATTTCTTTATTGCCTTTGATACTGTTACCCTAAATAAACTATGGGCCATGATGGAAGGCATGAGTGTTG
The DNA here is from genome assembly GCF_964263255.1 of Lissotriton vulgaris. NCBI lineage: Eukaryota > Metazoa > Chordata > Amphibia > Caudata > Salamandridae > Lissotriton > Lissotriton vulgaris. Next base: position 315,665,569 of record NC_141690.1, on the reverse strand, counting down.
AAAAAGTGTTAGTAAACCTCCTCCGTGGCCTTAATTCCAACACAACAGTCACTCTAAGATATGGCAGCTAAAAGGAATAAAAAAACTCATCCAATCATCTCAACGGAGGGTGTTGGGCAAGGATGTATGTTAGCCCCTTTTCTGTTTTTAAAAAAAAAATGTTATTAATAAAATTTGTATTCATCAATATTGTAACATAACAGTACATATTTGTAGTATTATTGCATTATCACAATGTAGTTCCTTTACAGTCACTTAGGTAGACAATATTACATCAGTACATATATAGTTTCACTGCCTTATGTGGCATCATCCGAGTCTGTCTCATCTTTTGGGGGGGTACAAATGTCCACTCTGAGCATGTTTCACTTTCCCCACACCCTAGCCCATTTGCAAGGGCATTTCCTATTTACAAATGTGGCATTCCCCGCCACCATGGCTGTATCCATGTCTCTATACCACTGTATTGTCATTGGCACTATTCCTGCTCCCCATTTCTGTGCTATGTTTCGCTTGGCTATTGTCAGTCGTGGCCCATAGGCGTTCTGCATGGGTGAGGTCTGTCGGGCCCAATACATTGAGAAGGCAGCTTTGGGGCTCAAGTTGCACTTGTTTTCACATGACTTCTGCGATTGTTCCTACTACTTCCTCCCAGTAAGACATTAGTTTAGGGCAGTAAACAAAAGCTAAGGGGGTACCTCTGATAAGACCTATATTACTTTTACAGTGATGTTCTTCACAAATACTTTACAAAAGGATGCTATATGTTAGAAAAAGTCATATTATTTATTCAAAACATTATTTTATTATTTTTCTCTTTTTGCCTTACGGTTTAAATATTTATACATAAATGTAAATTACTTTATAACATGCAAAGTAAATGTTTAAATAACAATTTATCTGTATTTAATTATTCAACACATAATACAATTAGAGCAAGAGAACCCCAGACAATTCATCTTATCTTGTTATCATTCATTCCATCATACATACCACTACACTCACTACCCAGTCTAAAAGGACAAATATAAACATAATTAACAAAAACTCACTTTGGGCTAACACAAAATTGTTCTACAAAGACCTCTATAGATGTTGAGAGAGAAGTCCTAAAAATCAGTCACATTTTGTTTTAAACATTATTTAAAAGAAAGTCCTTCTTTCTCTATGTATATGACAAATTTATAGTACATATGAGGCTCTTTGATGCATACGGGCACTCCCACAAGGTGTGGTAAAAGGTGCCTATATACCTGCAGAGGGGCAGGCAGCTAGGGTCAGGCGCTCTCCCCATCTTGTGTAATACCATCCATGTGTAGTAGGTCCTCTATAGTATTTTGAACTGCACCAGATTCTGTTTTTAATTCATAAAAATGTGCTGGAGGCTTATTTCACTAAATAGAGACCTTGACTTCCAAAACATTGGTAATAAACTTGTTCCTCTATTATCATACACAGATGATACAGTTATATTGCTAAGGACAGCCATGAGCTTGCAGACATATTGTGATGCTTTTACGGATTATATGACCTCTCTTGATCGAAAAGTACATTTTATCAAATCATATGCAATGGTATGTGCCCCTAGGACCACAAAAACTAAACTTGTTTTGTCCAGGAAAAAAAGATTGAAGAAGTTTATACTTTCTCATAACTGGGCAATTCTTCTAATAATCAGATTAAATGGGAACCACTTTTATTCACTTAAGCACAGCACACAAGTAGGGCTGTAGATGCATTATTCTGGTTTGATTGTAAATTGGGGCACAAACATGTGAAGGAATTAATCCTCCTTGACATAGCTAAATGTCTCTCTATTGCCACATAAAGCGCTCGGGTTTTGGGCCACAATAAAAGCCAATAGCTCCAAGTTTTAGAAAACAAATGTATTCAAAGATTATTGTAGACATCAAAAAGTGCTTCTAACTTATTCTGTCATATAGAATTGGGCCTAAAATGTATAGAAAACTGTATAGGCAGCGCTCCCTTGTATCTATGGGCCAAGATTTTGCTTTCAGATGACCTAACGTTTTCAAGAGATGTCATCAATAATTGCTTAAGATCAAATAATGCCTTAAAGATACCCGGGCTTCATTGTTTAAAGGGGGAACTTTTATGAGATAGGTTTGGGACACTTTTTTGAAAATCCTGAAAGAATGCCTCCAAATGCCAAGGTCATCATTAATGAGCCAAATGGCACTAGGGCAATATGCGCAATCCTTAGCAGTATGGTGATAAGGGAGAGCCCCAATTGTTTCCTGCTCCTCTATAATTTTTTCTAACCTTTCCTATCAACTCTCACTTTTGATTTCATCTAACAAGGTTCTGCTTACACACTGTGCACTTTTTGTTGGTGTTTCCACACCAAGTAGGGCGGACAGGTAGGCTCATGCCATGTCCGTGTGATGCACCTTGTATTATGGCTGAGATACCCGCCACCCCCTCTCAACACAATCCCCAAGGATGGGAAACCGGAAACAGTTCTGAACTTTTGGAAGACGGGAGGGAGTGACCCTCCCGGCCGTATTTATTAAAATATGAAACAAAATTAAAACATTAAAATAACAGTTTCATATTATGTTCAATTTCATTACCACATTGCGATGTTTGGCTAACCTTAACATATTCTCTAATACAAAGGTTCTCCTAGCCGAACTAACATCCTACAAAACATTTAACTTGAAATTTTTGAAATTGTACATCCTAACGTTTAAGGGCCAACGGCAAGGTCGTAACCGGTGTCAAGATCCCTAAACCAGAAATATCCCCCCCACTTGTGAGGGGCGACCGCACAGAGGTGTACCTCAAGTGCAACTACCAATTTCCCTTGACTTGACGGGGGCCCCAATAAACTCGACGCCACTTAAAGGTCGTCCGAGGACTCGTGTGAGGTATCTAGAAGGTAGCGTAGACCCCCCCCAAACCCCACACAACTTACCACATCTGCTGTCGCAGATGTCCTGGCCCCGGGAAATTCTCCAGGAGGGGGCTGTAGCCCCTCCTACCCAGGAAGGGGCCTTGACCGCCTTTCCTTTCCTTTTCGGCGGCCCATCCTTAGAAGGGACCGCCTCCCCGTTGAGGGGCCAATGGCCACCTCCCTCGAGCGCTCCCATCCGTAATGGGTGACGCCCACTCATAGGGATCTTCCAATTAGTGCTCACCGATCATGACCTTACCGCCCGACCAAAATAAATACGACAATTCTAAACTAAATGACTAATTTACCTAAAAGACAGTAACACAACATTTTTATTAAAACCATGCTTACTGATCAACACTATAGCAGGATTACTTTATTTGCAACACATATCACAAATTGACCATTCTTTATTGCATATTCAAAGTTATCACGATAGTAATCCGAACCTGTAAACGAAATTAGAGTTACCACATCAAACTTTGTTCAAAAACTACTTGCTGTCCTCAGGGGCTGGTGGGTGGGTCAAAATTGGCTCTTCGTTCCGTCTCGAGCTCACGTGCAGCGAGGTGGTGCAGCTTCAGAGCACAGGAACAAGAGGATGCTTCCTTGGCTTGTTGCTCCTTTTATCCGTCTTCAGGGCGGGCGTAAACCCGCCCCTGCCTGCCCCTGGGGCGTGGCCGGCCGCGTCAGTGTCTAGGCCAGCCCACTCCAGGGCGGGAAAAGGCGCGCCCCGGCTACGCCGCTTCGGGCATACCAGCCGTGACACGCCTCCCGCCCAAGATGGCTTCCCGGGGGGATCGTGGTACTCCGCCATACGTTCGGGGGGACCGAATGGTCGCCCCTTTCCATATGGCTGAGATACCCGCCACCCCCTCTCAGCACAATCCCCAAGGATGGGAAACCGGAAACAGTTCTGAACTTTTGGAAGACGGGAGGGAGTGACCCTCCCGGCCGTATTTATTAAAATATGAAACAAAATTAAAACATTAAAATAACAGTTTCATATTATGTACAATTTCATTACCACATTGCGATGTTTGGCTAACCTTAACATATTCTCTAATACAAAGGTTCTCCTAGCCGAACTAACATCCTACAAAACATTTAACTTGAAATTTTTGAAATTGTACATCCTAACGTTTAAGGGCCAACGGCAAGGTCGTAACCGGTGTCAAGATCCCTAAACCAGAAATATCCCCCCCACTTGTGAGGGGCGACCGCACAGAGGTGTACCTCAAGTGCAACTACCAATTTCCCTGGACTTGACGGGGGCCCCAATAAACTCGACGCCACTTAAAGGTCGTCTGAGGACTCGTGTGAGGTATCTAGAAGGTAGCGTAGACCCCCCCCCCCAAACCCCACACAACTTACCACATCTGCCGTCGCAGATGTCCTGGCCCCGGGAAATTCTCCAGGAGGGGGCTGTAGCCCCTCCTACCCAGGAAGGGGCCTTGACCGCCTTTCCTTTCCTTTTCGGCGGCCCATCCTTAGAAGGGACCGCCTCCCCGTTGAGGGGCCAATGGCCACCTCCCTCGAGCGCTCCCATCCGTAATGGGTGACGCCCACTCATAGGGATCTTCCAATTAGTGCTCACCGATCATGACCTTACCGCCACAGGCCGGATAGTTGACCGGCTATCCGGACCCCCCACAACACTCCTACCTAAAGGTCATGTCTTAAAGTTTTTAGCCAAGCTATCAAGTCTCCTATGAGTAACTCGTTCCCCACCCGGGACAAATGAACACCATCCCCCAAATACATACTGTCACCAGTAATACAACCATGCGAAATAGAATGCAGTGTACTGGAACGGAACAATCTACTCACTTTGTTATTAAGTTTCCTTACTGAATGATTCAGAGCAGAAACAGAAATAGCCCCCCGCCATACTTTTCGTGGGATCATATGAGACCATGCAATTGTGCACCCTGGAACTCTTCTTGCTAACCAACTTACAGTGGAAAGCATCGCCTCAAGAAGCAGTCGTCTACCAGTGGTGACCAAATCATTGCCCCCAAGATGTACTACGACTATAGACGGCGGTGACCTTGTCCGCCCTAGTAAACCCTCAAAAAATGATTGAAACTGGTCAATACAGAGTCCGCCCCTTCCGTAGAAGGACACACTGTACCCGTATTCCCCAGCCACGTGAATCATGTCACCTGCTTTGAATACGTCCGCGGCACGCCTCACGTATGAGTGGCCCACGACCCACACCTCCTTTTTCACAGCCGGTGATGTCTGACCGCTGGCCCGGTGATAGGTCGACTGCATAGTCCGCCCCGCCTCGCAGGCTTGCGCAACTGAAACCAAACAAAAACAAGAAGCGTGAGTACATCATACAGCTTCACAACATGTGCAACCGCACATACCTTTTATAACAATTGGAGGACCAACGCCCCACACGTTTAACTTGTTCAACCGTCTGACCCCTGGCTGTAGCCTCTGTAGCAGCCCCTATCCGAAAGGAATGGGTCCCAAACTCGCCCGTGTTCAAGCCCGCAGCGGCAATCGACATCGCAAGCACCCGCTGAAACTGAAACCTCGTCAGTGGGGTGGCGTCAGCGTGTCTCAACAAGGTGCCCCCCCATGATGCCACCCTTTGTGCTAAATATTCCTCTACACAACTCACCGGGCACATGGAGGACTCGGGAATCCTTTGTATGATTATGCAATCACCCATCGCACCCTGATCGGTCTTGGACCTGGCAAACGAGACAGTCATTGTCCCCCCTCTGACCTGAACGTGCTCTCGGCACAGTCCCCCCATCACATCCTGCTTGTTCCTTGCCACTAATTCGCTTACCGCATAGCCCCATGGAATGCCAGCGTAAAAGCGGCTCGGAATAACACTGTTTCATACTTGGATGAACACGTTGCAGGGAGTACTGATAACAACAGGGCCAACCTATCCAAACCTATCGGGCGCCTTTCATCTACTCTGCGACCCTCAAGGCGTTGCCACCCACGTAGCGCCTTTTGCACCACGAAAGACGCTGTCGGGTCCTGGATCCCATGAGCCCTAGCAACAAAGGAAATGGCGGCCCGATGCCTCTGGGCCGTAGCCACTGACTTGCCTGCCTGATGTAAAGACAGCAGGAATTTCACCACCCACTCCTCCTGGCCCCAAAACTCCCCTTTAGCAGCCCCCAAAAAGGCCCAATAGGAACGGAACGCCCCTTCATATGCCTTCCTCGTCCTGGGTGCTAAACTCTCTCCCACGAGGTTACGAAGTTCGGGGCACCGAGAGACCAGAGAGCTTCGGGAAAGGGTGCCGCCACCGGGTCCGCTGTGGGCAGAAAACCCCAGAAGGTCTGCATACGAAAACGAGAAAGCGCATCAGCCGCCTGGTTCATCACCCCCGGGACATGTCTTGCCTTAAATAGCACATTCAATTGCATACACAGTAGTACAATTTCCTTGAGCAATCTCAGAATCCATTTGCATCGTGCTGCCTGGCTATTGATACACTCAACCACGGTCATGTTATCAGACCAGAATACCACAGAGTGATCTCTGAACCCCTCGGGCCAAGTTCTCAGGGCCACCAGAATGGGGAAAAGTTCCAGGAAAGCAATGTTACTTGTCAGTCCACTATCATGCCACCATGACGGCCATCTTTGTGCCGACCACTGAGTGCTGAATATGGCACCAAAACCAATGCTCCCTGCCGAATCTGTCCACAGCCCCAGCTCCTCAGAGGACACCGCCGGTTTGTTCCAGACAATTCGACCATTGAAATCCGCCAGAAATGCCAACCAAATGCGCATGTCCTGGCGAACCTCTGCCGAGAGCCTTGTGCGATGATGACCCTCCTTCAGGCCGATCATGGCTTGAGCGATCGAGCGGGAAAAGGGGCGGGCCATCGGTATTACTCTTAGGGCAAAATTCAACTGTCCCACCAATTGTTGTAATTGATGTAGCGTAACCTTAGACTTATTTATACACATTTGCAATGATGCCCTGAATCTTAACACTTTGTCACCTGGTAAACGAAAACAACCTTCTTCGGAATCGAGCTCGATCCCCAGAAACTCGAGGCAAGTCGAGGGACCCACAGTCTTACCTGGTGCCAATGGTACGCCAAACTGATTCATCAAGACACAAAATTCGGACAAAGCCTGTCCACATTCCGGATCCCCGGCTGCCCCCAGAAACAAAAGTCATCGAGATAATGCATCACATGTTGAAAACCCGTCTTCTTTGTGAAGACCCATTGCAGGAAACAACTGAACTTTTCAAAATAGGCACAAGATATAGAGCACCCCATCGGCATACACCTATCCATGTAATAGTGACCCTGAAACATGAAACCAAGGAGACGCTGATCGTCTGGATGTACCGGGAGCAACCGGAACGCTGACTCGATATCAGATTTTGCCATCAGCGCACCGGGCCCCAGGCGATTCAATATGGCTACGGCCTCATCGAAGGATGCGTACCGCACCGAACACACTTCCGGGTCTATCGCCTCGTTTACGGAAAGACCACGTGGGGCTGATAAATTATGTATCAGCCGAAACTCACCCGGGTCCTTCTTGGGGACCACCCCTAAAGGGGAACAAACAAAGTTAGCAACTGGTGGCACATTAAATGGACCGGCGACTCGACCTCGAGTAACCTCTTTCCCGATCTTTTCCTGTACCACGGTCGTATGCTGCAAGACCGATATCTGGTTTTTACATTTCGCTATACCCTGAAACTCCCCCACTGGGATGCGGAAACCATATGAAAACCCGTTCCGCAACACCCCAGCGGAAGCGCGATCCGGGTATTCGCTGAGCCAGGGAATCATTGCCATGGTATCAATCGGAGTAGGTAAAGGCGCCCCTCGGACTATGTCAGACCTGTTTGGCGCCTCCTCTACCCCCGTTATCACCCGTTTTGGCTCTGCACATGGACTCAGGATGGGATGATTGCCCACACCCACCACATTCGTGCCTAAATTTGCATGACCCCTGGGGCCTGGTACATTTACCCCTGTTAAAGTTCCAACAAATCCCCCTTTTTCCTGCGTTGCCGATTGGCCTCGAGTGGTTGTCGTTACTCGTACCTGATCGAAAGGGCGTCCCAGCATATTGGCGGGAGGATTCACCCACGGTACTCCCTACCAATGGCAACTTCAACATACCAGTATCTTCCATTTTGGACCAAGACACAGAATCATAACAATCCCAAGTTAAGTTTTTATCATGTTCTTTCGCTTTTCTGAAAATATTATCGTAACAGAACCATTGATTGCCCTCGTGTGATACAGAATACCCCATGACCCGTGACTGATAAATCGGCAATTCGGACAGCAATTCGGGCCTACGTTCACCCATGATGGAAGTAAAAATCCCCCATGCTTTGCCCCAATTGCCAATGTTTTCATTTACCTTAAAGGCGGCCATCTTTGCGCGCCAAACACTCGGGTGCATGAGCTCCTTCTGGCTCTTAACATGCTCCATCTCATAATGATCGGTAAGCAACGAGAAGATGTTTATATACTCCTCTGCCCATATCTTCTCTTTGATAGCCAGAGGGACATGCTGACCCAACTTTTCCCTTCGAGAAGGTGCAGACTCATCCCTCGCAATCGGCAATGGCCGCTTACCTGAACCGGAAGCTGTATCTGCGACTGGACCTGACCCAGGTGGTTTCTCTACTGCCGCAGCCGGCGATGGTGCCTTCGTCGCTTCCCTTGTTTCACGCAGTTGCTTCATCAACACCTGCGCGTCGTCAGCCGTGGCGCCCTTGCTACCTTTACCCAACCACGCTGCTAATTGTGCTGCCAGCTCGGGCGGCATATCCTCCCCGGACACGGGGGTGACCACCACGGGAATCGGATTCCCTTCCTCCGGCACGGGAGTTGGTGCTTCGAGTGGGGTACAGGGAACCGGGATGTCTCCCCCAGCTGCTCCCCTTCTGGGCCTCTTGCCTTTTCCTCCTGGAGCTGCTCCTGCCAATGGATGTTTCGGCCCCCCTTCCTCGTCTTTATCCGCCATTCGCCTCTTTAGGTCGGTCACCTCTTTCATAAGAACACGCAGCATCTGGTCGGTAGTCATTCGCTTTCCCGCTTTCTTGGGCATTCTCCGACAGAGTATCTGCAAAACAAACAAGAAAGATTACAACGCTCAAAATTGGCTCTTCGTTCCGTCTCGAGCTCACGTGCAGCGAGGTGGTGCAGCTTCAGAGCACAGGAACAAGAGGATGCTTCCTTGGCTTGTTGCTCCTTTTATCCGTCTTCAGGGCGGGCGTAAACCCGCCCCTGCCTGCCCCTGGGGCGTGGCCGGCCGCGTCAGTGTCTAGGCCAGCCCACTCCAGGGCGGGAAAAGGCGCGCCCCGGCTACGCCGCTTCGGGCATACCAGCCGTGACACGCCTCCCGCCCAAGATGGCTTCCCGGGGGGATCGTGGTACTCTGCCATACGTTCGGGGGGACCGAATGGTCGCCCCTTTCCATATTCAACACATTGTATAAATCTGTGAAAGTTAGATTTTTGCTGCAATTATTAAGGAATATTTGCCTGTGTTTGTATATTATTGGTTTTAATTTCTTGCACACACTTGCAACAGCTGACATTTGCATTGCAGTAGCTAATTAAATAAGGGGTCCTATTGCGATTAGAAAGAACTATGCGTAAAATTTCACTTGATCAGTAGGCTAACAGTATGTTGCTTAAATTGACGTTTAAAAAAAAAGAAATAACATGATATAGCTGGAATTTTCTGAATTGTTTTTAAATCTTTTATTGTGGATGTCTCATGTATTGCATATTTTATGAAATTTTAATCTTTTTGAGGTTCTTCAAACTGAATTAAAGTTATTCTTGATGTGACTTAATTTAGAAATAATGATAGGCAAAATATTGACTTTGAGTAGCATGTATTCCAATGACAATACTGATATTGTCATTGGTAATGTAGATGTTAACAATATCCAAGTGCCTACAATACATACATGTAATATCAACCTGCTATGTTACAGAAACAAACACAAATATTAAAATGTAAAATATTGTGAACTTAGATATCCCTAAAAACAGTCACCCTTATTAGTGTTTCCATAAAAAAATCCAAATAATTTATAAAAGAAACCCAAATCAAACATTCAATCAAATACAAAGTAAAAACTGTTGAATCAAAACAAGCTACCAGTTAGCAAATGACTATAGAACAAGAATAAACCGGCCATTACTGTGCTTCCCCCTAAGCAAAGCAGACCGAAGCCTGTCACACTGTCAAAAATAAAAGAAAAATAACGTAAAATAAAAGAATACTAATATAAAAATTAAGAGCTAAAAAAGCAAAGAAACGTATAAAAAAATTGTTTTAATTAAAAATATATTTTGCATTTCCTTATTTAAAAAAAGTGGCCTATTAACTGGGAATCATACGAATCCTTCACATGTAAAAAATGTAAACCAAACCTTCAAATGAGAATGAAGCACTCTTTTATATCACTTGACTCTCTCAGGATAGCAAGACAGAGCCCAACAAGGCATACGCAGAGAGGTGGCATGGGCGAGTGACACAGTCCTCAAGTTAACAATCAACAGCACTATTAAATCATTGTCCAGCAAACACTTTTCAACATTAGGCATTAATTTACAAATATATACCTATTAGCCCCTCACATATGCTGGATACAATATAATGTGGTGCTGTTCTGAAACATTAGGCCTGTTGGCGCTTTCAGGATGTATCCACACAATTAAAACAAAACATATAACCACACATCCAATCCAAGATCGTTCCACCTTTCAATAACACTCAGTGCTTTTCATCATATACCACTGCCAATATTGCCATTATTAAAGCATTTCAACAGTAAAATACAGTATAATGCTAGACTTCTTTCAATTTTAAACTTGCTGCCAAACAGTTGTGAAGACACATCAGCACAGGTCCCTGCATGATGAAGCCTGAATACAAAATTTTCCAGGTCATAGAGAGTTGTAAAGTGTTAATAAGTAATCTTAAATTATTGTTTGCACTACCTGGGATATCTAGGGAAACGTTGCAATTCTGTTACAGAATGCTTCCAGGGAAACATCCTCACTTCTTTCAGCCCCTGGAGCCCACCTCAAACTCTTTTGGCAATGCCATTTCTCTTTTAGGATAACTCCAGTGAAATGTGCAAACTTCAAGCCCTGAAGCTGGGACTTACGAAGCAATTTTCTAAACCTCAAGGCTATTACCTTCTGGCGGTTTACGGCTGCAAACGGGTCATTTTGTCCTCTTTTCTCAGGTTTAGTTAATTTGCTCTTGGGTGCTTACCTTTCCTGACTTCAGATGCCAGTCCCAATCCGGCACTCAAAACACTTCCCACTGGGTACCACAAGCAAGCTGTTCTGCGTCTTGGACCCTGCAAGCTCCCTTGTGCCTATCCCAACTTTTAAGGGGCTAGTGCAGGAGTGAATCAACCCTCCTCTCCAACAGCCATAGGTAGCATGGGTAGGGTCTTGCTGTGTTCTAAAACAAAATACAAGTGCTAAATGGGTCGGTGACCATTTTCCTACACAGTTCATATCTCTAAAACAGAAAGAAAGATTAGATTTTCCAAAGGAGTAGAAAAGAAAAAAAGGCCTCTATCCTTCAACTTTCCAAATCAACATAAGACTACTGTAAAATGTAATTAAAAATAGAAAAAGTAATGTATGTATTGAATATTATTAGATATTCAAATAAATTGATAGAATATTAGACCAAAATTATTTCTAATATTTTCACATCAATACAGATCCCACGTTCACTGAAGCCACGTTGATTTAATCTCAATAAAGAAAACCCCTCTAAATTCATCTGGGCTACAACTACAATGAAGCGCTACTCAAAAAAGGTGCTATAGAGGGGCAGCCATGGGAAATAAATCAGATTCCGGACAACATCGTAATCAACCCCTATGTGTCTGATCACCAGTACCGTGGTCCTAAGAACCCTGTCGGCGCATCCTCGGCCATTCAACCATCCGATTAGGAATATGGCAAGATAGCTGCAGTCCAAACACTTCACATGTGTCACTACACTATATGCCTGACCGCACAGCACTCAGATTCATTGAACAATTTCAAACATGTTTTGTATTGGACTATATTTTCAAATAATCAAGTTAAAGGTCATAGTTTTACTGTATTTATTTGAGTAGAGATTAATCCATATATGTTACTCTCTCTTAATCGGAAAAAAAAGATACAGATACATTCCGGTTTAAAGCAATATCAAGTTCTTTCTCGCAACAACATAAACAGAATGTCTTGTTTGAACACTGTGAAGAAAATCCTAGAAAACTCCATGAAGATGACCAAAGCATTTCGGGATTAAAATTAGAATCTTCAGGGGCCACTATAAATACAAAATCATAAACATCATATTGTAAGTTATCTCATAATATGCAGGGAGGGGTAGGACCAACAAAATGCATGACCATAGATAATGTACACAATCAACAGATTCGTTTTATCAGATATTATGAACAATGGTGGACTGTATCTGTATTTGTATCTGTTTTCTGATTAAGATGTATGCAATAATCTCTACTCCAATAAACAATGTAAAACTATGACCTTCAACTTGAATATTTGAAAATATAGTACAATACAAAACATGCTTGAAATTGTTTAATGAATCTGAGTGCTGTGCGGTCAGGTATCAAGTATAGTAACAATTATGAAGTGATTATTAGTAGAGGGAGGCAGGTTCTTTCCTGAAAAGCAAGTGATAATATTGTCAAAAAACATGCATTTTGCTGTTTTAAATTGTTTTCATTCTATATGTAACAAAGGGTGTGCGCAACACATTTTAGTTATTCAATTCACTGCCAGGATCTAGGATCCCCCCAGGCACGATCTTCTGTGGTGCCACAGCCGTTCAGATCATGACCTTCTTTTCAATCAATCAATCAATCAATCAATACATTTATAGAGGGCGCTACATTCCCGTGAGGGTCTCAAGGTGCTAGGGGAAGGGATGGGGGAATCTACTGGTCGAAGAGCCAGGTCTTGAGAAGTCTTCCGAAGGCCAGCAGGTCCTGAGTCTGTCGTAGATTGGTTGGGAGAGTGTTCCAGGTCTTGGCGGCGAGGTAGGAGAAGGATCTTCCTCCGGCTATGGTTTTCCGATCCGAGGGACTGTGGCGAGAGCGTGGTTGGCTGAGCGGAGGCTTCGGGTGGGGGTGTAGAAGCTGAGTCGGTTGTTGAGGTATGTGGGTCCGGTGTTGTGTAGTGCTTTGTGTGTGTGGATGAGGAGCTTGAAGGTGATCCTCTTGTTGACAGGGAGCCAGTGCAGGCCTCTTAGGTGGGGTGTGATGTTACTGCGGCGGGGGACGTCGAGGATCATTCGAGCCGAGGCGTTCTGGATCCGTTGTAGTCGTCTCAGGAGCTTGTTTGTAGTTCCTGAGTAGAGGGTGTTCTTGTAGTCTAGTCTGCTGGTGATGAGGGCCTGGGTGACGGTTTTCTAGTGTCGGTGGGGATCCATTTGAAGATTCTGCGGAGCATTCTGAGGGTGTTGAAGCAGGACGTGGAGACGGCATTGACTTGCCTGGTCATGGAGAGGGTGGAGTCGAGGATGACCCCCAGGTTGCGTGCGTGGTCTGTGGGTTCCGGGGCTGCGCCTAGCGCTGTGGGCCACCAGGAGTCGTCCCAGGCTGAGGGGGTGGGTCCAAGGATGAGGACCTCCGTTTTGTCTGAGTTCAGCTTCAGTCTGATGTCCTTCATCCAGTCGGCTACGGGCTTCATTCCTCTGTGGAGGTTTGCTTTGGCGGTGTGGGGGACTTCGGTGAGGGATATGATCAGCAGGGTGTCGTCGGCGTAGATGATGTTGAGGTTATGTTGTCATGTGACGTGGGCGAGTGGTGCCATGTAGATATTGAACAGCGTCGGGCTGAGGGAGGATCCCTGTGGGACGAGCAGATGGTCTCGGTGAACTTCGAGCGGAAGGGTAGGAGGCGGACGCTCTGGGTTCTGCTGGAGAAGATGGATGTGGTCCAGGCCAGGGCCTTCTGTTGAATTCCGGCGTCATGGAGGCGTGCTGATAGGGTGCGGTGACAGACTGTGTAAAAGGCTGCTGATAGGTCCAGGAGGATGAGGGCGGCTGTTTCTCCTTTGTCCATCAGGATCCTGACGTCGTCAGTGGCGGCGACAAGGGCGGTCTCGGTACTGTGGTTGCAGCGAAAACCGAATTGGGAGGGGTCCAGGATGTTATGGTCTTTGAGGTAGCGGGTTAGCTGTTTGTTGACGATCTTCTCTGTCACTTTTGCCAGGAACGGGAGCAGGGAGATGGGCCGTAAGTTCTTGAGGTCCATGGGGTCCGCCTTGGGATTCTTCAGAAGGGCGTTGATCTCGGCGTGTTTCCAGCTTTCCGGGAAGGTTGCTGTCTTGAAGGAGCTGTTGATTGTTTTTCAGAGGTGGGGCGCGATGGTTGTGCTGGCTTTGTTGAAGACGTGGTGAGGGCAGGGGTCAGATGTGGATGGCGTTTATGGTTTTGATGGTGTCTTCATCGCTGACGTTGGACCAGGCGGTCAGGCGGCTGGTGCGGGTGGTGGTTGCAGAGGTGGTGGACTCGGTGGTGGGTGCAGGGGGTCGGAGTTGAGGCTGTTGTGGATGTCGGTGATCTTGCGATGAAAGAAGGTAGCCAGGGAGTCGCACAGGTCTTGTGATGGTGGGATGTCGTTGGGGTTCGAGCTGGGGTTGGAGAGTTCTTTCACGATGTTGAAGAGTTCTTTGGTGTTGTGCGCTTTCTTGTCTAGGCGGTCTTTGAAGGCGGTCCTCTTGGCGGTCCTGATGAGTTGGTGGTGCCTATGGGTGGCGTTTTTGAGGGCTGATTGGCTGTCTGGTGTTCGGTCGTGGAGCCATTTCTTCTCCAGTTTCCGACAGGTGTGCTTGGAGATCTGGAGGTCTTCGGTGAACCAGGTGGCTTTCTTGTCGTTGTGGCTGGTTGTGGCGGTCTTGAGAGGTGTGAGGGTGTTGGTGCAGTCGTTGATCCACTGTGTGAGGTTGGTTGCGGTGATGTCTGGGTCGGTGGGGTCGTGGGTGGTCTCCGGGCGAGGGTGGTCGTTAGTTGGTCCTCGGTGACCTTCCCCCAGCAGCGGCGTGCCAGCTGTTGGGTGCGTTGGTGTGTGGTGGGTTTCCTGAAGGTGAAGTGGACGCATCTGTGGTCGGTCCAGTGAGGGTCGGAGGTGTAGTTGAAGGAGACATGGGGACTTGCGGAGAAGATGGGGTCAAGTGTGTGTCCAGCGGCGTGGGTGGGTGTTGTCACGAGCTGTTTGAGTCTGAGGTTGGCTAAATTGTTGATCAGGGTGGTGGAGTTGGCGCCGTTGTTGTTCTAGAGGTTGAAGTTCAGGTCCCCGAGGAGGATGTAGCACATGGAGGCGAGGGCGTGGGTGCTGATGAGGTCGGTGATGTTGTCACTGAACTGTGGTCGTGGTCTGGGGGGGTCTGTAGATGAGTGTTCCTCAGAGGGTCGTGTTGGGGTCGGTGTGAATCTGGAAGTGCATGTGCTCGGCAGTGGTGATGATGTCGTCGGTGTTGGTTGAGATTCTGATGGAGTCTTTGTGGACGATGGCGATTCCGCCTCCCATTCCTTTGGTGCGGTCTCTGCGAGAGATCTTGTAGCCCTGTGGGATGGCTATGGCGATGTCTGGTGCTGAGGTGGTGTTCAGCCAGGTCTCCGTTAGGAAGGCGACGTCGGGGTCGGTGGAGTCTAGGAGGTCCCAGAGTTCGATGGCGTGTTTGCGAGTGGAGCAAGTGTTGAGGAGGATGCAGCGGAGGTGGTTGGGTTCTCTGGTAGCTGGTCTGGTGGGTTGGATGCTGCTTAGTCTGCAGTTCCGGCAGGCGAAGGGCCCTTGGGTGTGCTTCGGGGTGGCTCGGTAGCTGGGGTGGTCTCGTCCGGTGTTGAGTGCGTGGAGGGTGTTGGAGTCGTAGCGTAGTCTGGTGTTGCGGGTGGCGCAGGGTCCAGGGGTTCTGGCGCAGGGCGCGGTCCAGGCGCGGACGGGCACAGTGCTTCCGAGCGGGGCCCTCCATAAGAGGCGAAGTGGGAGGGAGGAGCAGCTGGGAGGTGGGAGCGGGCGGCCAATGGGCGAGGGCAGTGGGCACAGAAGGCAAAAAGGGGGCGGGACACAGGGGAGCAGCGGCGGGAAGCGGGGAGCGGGGGGGCACAGAGGGCAAGGGCAAAAACGAGCAGCAAACAGAGGGAGGAAAAACACAAAATATGCAGCCAGGAATGGGGGAGAACAGAGCAACAAACCAAAGAACAACAGCACATGTGCCAGGGGCTCACCAGCGGCGAACCCTTGGCAGTAGCAGCAGAGGGGCAGTCACGGGCCACCAGGAGGAGCGGTGCAGCGTGTGGAGCGACATTTTCAAGGCAGAGAGTAAGGCAGGGTGCCCTAAACAGGGCCCCAGTGCCATTCTGCCCTGTGTGAGTAGTGAAACGTGATAACAGAGGTCCAATTGGAAGATTCACTATGTGAATAAGGTTTTAATGAACAAACTTATCCTAAATATTTCTCAATAGCTCCAACCCATACAACTCAAGGATGGGGGTAGGTACTCTTTGTAATAGTAAGAGAGAAACTCTAGTATGCCACAGCATTCACACACATCTCCAGATTAATGATTTCTCATGAATATGTAGATGTTTCTTGTTCTATGAGCGTTGTGTGTTAACATCCACAACAACTCTTATGGAACGTCCAACGCAAAGTGCTGCGTATGAAGACCTTTTATTTACAAGTAGTAGAAAAGTTACACAAGGTGGACTGACTCAGTAGTCTCCAAGGAGTTAGGGGACCACATACATTGTGCACATTTAACTATACCAGTGCTTGTCTGAATGCCTGACTCATTCCCCAAGTGGATAAACAGTGACTGGGTTCTGATACAGGTAAAGTTTATAAGCATGTATGTGTCTGCAGAGAGATTAAGTAAGCACACTCTTCTATCAGAATGGTTGTAAAAGTGGACACAGACTCACAGTGTGATTCCAGACAAGCAACAACATTCCCTGGACTTTAGCAGGAGAGACTCAGTAGTCTAAAAGGTGCTAGAGTACCACATAAATTGTGCACATTGAACTGTCCCAGTGCTTGTCTGAATGCCTGACTCATTCTGTGAGCGCATAAACAGTGACGGGGTTCTGATACTGATAGTACTTGACATCAGGATAAGTTTATAAGCACTTATGTGTCTGCAGAGAGATTAAGTAAGCACCTGCTTCTGTCAGAATGGTTGTAAAAGTGAACACAGACTCACAGTGTGATTCCAGACAAGCAACAGCATTCCCTCAATCATCATTCCCTCAATCAATCAGTCATTTGTTAAGCGCACTACAAACCCACAAGGGTCTCAAGGCGCTGGGGGGAAGGTGGGGGCCGCTACTGATCGAACAGCCAGGTCTTTAGTGTCCTCCTGAAGGTCAGCAGGTCTTGGGCCTGTCGTAGGCTCTCTGGGAGTGTGTTCCATGTCTTGGTGGCGAGGTGGGAGAAGGATCTCCTGCCGGTGGTTGTTCTTCGGATGCACAGGACGGTGGCGAGTGAGAGGTGAGCGGAGTATAGCTGGAGGTTGAGGGTGTAGAAGGAGAGCCGTCTGTTGAGGTAGGCTGGGCCATTCCTGTGGAGTGCCTTGTGTGCATGGATGAGGAGCTTGAAGGATATCCTCTTGCTGACGGGGAGCCAGTGCAGGTTTCTCATGTGGGGGGTGATGTGGCCGTGTCATGGTGCATCGAGTATCAGTCGTGCTGAGGCGTTTTGGATGCATTGTAGTCGATTGATGAGCTTGGTTGGGGCTCCTGTACAGAGGGCGTTTCCGTAGTCAACTGTCTTTCTTGTATCTGTTGGGATCCATCTGTAGATCTTACAGAGCATGCGGAGGGTGTTGAAGCAGGAGGAGGAGAAGGCATTGACTTGCTTGGTCATTGAGAGCGTTGAGTTGAGGATGATTCCCAGGTTGCGTGCGTGGTCGGTGGGGGTCGGGGCTGCCCCCAGTGCCATTGTTCACCATGAGTCGTCCCAGGCTGAAGGGTTGGAGCCGAGGATGAGGACCTCCATCTTGTCCGAGTTCAGCTTCAGAGGGATGATCTTCATCCAGTCGGCGATGGCCTTCATTCCTTCATGGAGGTTGGCTCTGGCAGTGATGGGGTCCTTGGTGAGGGAGAGGATCAGCTGAGTGTCGTCGGCGTAGGAGATTATGTTGAGGTTGTGCTGTCGGGCGACGTGTGCAAGCGGGGCCATGTAAATGTTGAACAGTGTTGGGCTGAGGGAGGATCCTTGGGGTACGCAGCAGATGATCTTGGAGGCTTCGGAACGAAACAGGGGCGGCGGACGCTCTGGGTTCTGCCGGAGAGGAAGGAGGTGGTCCATTCCAGATCCTTGTCTCAGATCCCTGCGGCGTGGAGGCGTGAGTGTAGTGTGCGGTGGCAGACGGTGTCGAAGGCGGCGAGAGGTCTAGGAGGATGAGTACTGCAGTCTCCTCGTTGTCTAGCAGGGTCCTGATGTCGTCGGTTGCGCCAATGAGGGCGGTCTCGGCGCTGTGGTTTCTGCGGAACCCTGACTGGGAAGGGTCCAGTATGCTGTTCTCTTCGAGGTATCGGGTTAGCTGTCTGTTAACGATTTTCTCGTTCACCTTAGCCGGGAAGGGGAGCAGAGAGATGGGTCGGAAGTTCTTGCGGTCTCTTGGGTCTGCCTTGGGATTTTTGAGTAGGGCATTGATCTCGGCGTGTTTCCAGCTCTCTGGGAAGGTTGCGGTTACAAGGGAGAGATTGATGACATTGCGTAGGTGAGGTACGATGGAGCTGCTTGCTTTGTTGAAGACGTGGTGCGG
Source organism: Lissotriton vulgaris (assembly GCF_964263255.1). Lineage (NCBI taxonomy): Eukaryota > Metazoa > Chordata > Amphibia > Caudata > Salamandridae > Lissotriton > Lissotriton vulgaris. The sequence goes on along the minus strand of NC_141690.1, from coordinate 315,646,857 downwards.
GAATGGGTCTGATGGAGAGCCGGAGTTGATTGTGCTCATGGTCTTGATGGTGTCATCGACACTCACGTTGGTCCAGGCTAGCAAGGGGACGTGGTCGATGGTGTGCGGAGGGTCTGTTGTGTTGTTGTCTTTTGGGGCTGTCTGGGTGTTGAAGCTGTTGTGGATATCTGCTATCTTGCGGTGGAAGAAGGTGGCGAAGGAGTCGCACAGGGCTTGCGACGGCGGGCTGTCGTTGGTGTTGGAGCTGGGGTTAGAGAGTTCCTTCACAATGTAGAAGAGCTCCTTGCTGTTGTGTGTATTGTTGTTGAAGGGTTCTTTGAAGGAGGTCTTCCTGGCAGCCCTGATGAGGTGGTAGTGGTTGCGGACGGCGTATTTGTGTGCTGCGTGGCTGTCCGGAGTTTGTTCACTGTGCCATTTCTTCTCTAGTTTCCGGCAGGCTTGCTTGGAATCTTGGAGTTCTGCGGTGAACCAACTGGCCCTCTTGCTGGGGTCTCTGTGGGGGGGGGGGTTCTTCAGCAGCTGAGGGTGTTGGTGCAGTCCTCGATCAAGCGTCTGAAGCTGTGGGCAGCGACGTCGGTGTTGGAGGGTTCGGTGGGTGGGCTGAGAGCAAGGTTTGCATGTAGTTGTTCTTCTGTGATTTTGCTCCAGTGGCGGCGGGGGATCTGTTGGGTGCGGTGGTGTGTGGTGGGTTTTTGGAAGGTGAAGTGGATGCAGCTGCTTGCTTTGTTGAAGACGTGGTGCGGGAATGGGTCTGATGGAGAGCCGGAGTTGATTGTGCTCATGGTCTTGATGGTGTCATCGACACTCACGTTGGTCCAGGCTAGCAAGGGGACGTGGTCGATGGTGTGCGGAGGGTCTGTTGTGTTGTTGTCTTTTGGGGCTGTCTCGGTGTTGAAGCTGTTGTGGATATCTGCTATCTTGCGGTGGAAGAAGGTGGCGAAGGAGTCGCACAGGGCGGTGGTGTGGCTGATGGAGAGATGCAGGCTCGAGGAGAAGACGGGGTTGAGTGTATGGCCGGTGGAGTGGGTGGGCGTTGTGACGAGTTGTCTCAGTCCGAGGTTGGCGAAGTTATCGATCAGGGTTGTGGAGTTGTTGTTGTTGGTGAAAGTTCAGTTCTCCGAGGAGGATGTAGTCAGTGGAGGTCAGGGCGTGCGTGCTGATGAAGTCGGGGATGGAGTCGCTGAACTGGGGGCGGGGTCCGGGGGTCGGTAGATGAGGGTGCCACTGAGGGTGGAGTTGGAGTCTGTGGATCTGGAAATGCATGTGTTCAGTGGTTCTGAGCCCGTCGTTGGAGCTAGTCGAGACCCTGATGCTGTTCTTGTGGACAATGGTGATTCCTCCTATGACTCCGTTGTGCGGTGTCTGCTGGTGATCTTGTAGCCATCTGGGATGGCTATGGCGATGTCAGGTGCAGAGAAGTTGTTCAACCAGGTCTCTGTCAGGAAGGCGACATCCGGGGAGGTTGTGCTGAGCAGATCCCATAGCTCGATGGTGTGTTTGCGTGCAGAGCGGGTGTTCAGTAGTATGAATCGGAGAGAGTTGAGGTTTTTCTTGGCGTGTGGTTTGTAGGCTCTGCGGCTGGTGTAGCTGCAGTTCCGACAGGTGAAGGGACCGTGTGTGCGTTTTGGGGCGGCCTGGAATCAGTTGTGGGTCCGTCCGTTGTTGAGAGCTTGCAGAGTGCTGGCGTCATAGAGACGGCGGTCATCATGGCGGGTGCTGGGGTCAGGGGTTCTAGCACTGGGCGTGGTCCAGGCGCGGCAGGGCGCAGACTGGCTTGTTGCGCGCCAGCGACGTGACCGCGCGGCGGCCGGCATGTATGGGGAGGTGGGAGTGAGGAGCAGCTGGGAGGCGGGAGGCAGGGCAGTGAATGGGCAGTCAGGGGGGGCGGAGCCGCAGGGGGCGCAGCGGCGGGGGTGGTGAGGGGCGACGAAGGAAACAGAAGGCAAAAGGGCACAACAATTGAAGGGGAAACAAGTGGCACAGAGGTCAGAAAGGTCAGAAAAGGGCAAAAGGTCACAAAAAATGTGGGGAAACGAGTGGCACAGAAGGCAGAAAGGTTACAGAAATGCAGGGGCAGCTAAGCAACAGAAGGCAGACATGGGCAGAGAGACACGGGGGCCGCGTGGGGAGAAGAAGGAAAACCGGGCAGAAAGACATGGGGGCAGCGAGGGGAGCAGAAGGGAAACTGGGCAGAGAGACACAGGGGCAGCAATGGGAACTGAGGGAGAGAACGGGCACAGACCACGTACAGGCAGCGGGGGAGACAGACAACTGCAGGCACAGACACAACAATAAAAATGCAGTCACTACAACAGGAGCAATGAAAGAAAATACCGGCAATACATTGAAGGATGAGCAAACCTACCACTGGCCACCAGGGATGAGGCGCAGTTCGTAGCCTGGGGTGGAGGAAGGCCTCAAACTTCCGCAGCAATGGCAGCTGGGGCAGGGACACACAGGCGGTGCTGTACGGAAAGGGAGTGACCTACCTGGAAGGGTCAAGGGTCGCTCTCCTCACCACGCAGCGGCCGGCCTATATGGGGAAGTGGGAGGGACGAGCAGCTGGATGGCGGGAGGTGGGGGCAGAGAATGGGCAGTCAGGCGGGCGGGGCCGCAGGGGATGCAGCGGCGAGGGTGACAAAGGAAATAGAAGGCAAAAAGGCACAACAATCGAGGGGAAAACAAGTGGCACAGAAGGCAAGAAAGGTCACAAAAAGGGCTAAAGGTCACAAATATACAGGGCGAAATGAGTGGCACAGAGGCACAAAGGTCCCAAGAAGAGGCAGAAAGGTCACAAAAACGGGGGTAACGAGTGGCACAGAGGCACAAAGGTTCCAAGAAAGGGCAGAAAGTTCAGAAACAACTGGGGAAATGAGTGGCACAGGGGCCCAAAGGTCACAAGAAAGGGCAGAAAGGTCAGAAAAACGGGGGAAACAAGTGACACAGAGGCACAAAGGTCACAAGGAAGGGCAAAGAGGTCACAAAAACGGGGGGAAACAAGTGGCACAGAGGCTGAAAGGTCCCAAGAAAGGGCAGAAAGTTCACAAAAACCAGGAGAAATGAGTGGCACAAAGGGCAGAAAGTTCACAATAAACGGGGGGAAATGAGTGGCACAGAGGCACAAAGGTCACAAGAAAAGGGCAGAAAGGTCACAAAAACAGGGGAAAACGAGTGGCACAGATGCACAAAGGTCACAAGATAGGGCAGAAAGGTAAACAAACGGGGGGAAACAAGTGGCACAGAGGCACAAAGGTCAAAAGAAAGGGCAGATAGGTCACAACAAACAGGGGGAAACGAGTGGCACAGAAGGCAAAAGGTCACAGTAATGCAGGGGCAGCTAAGCAACAGAAGGAAAAAACGGGCAGAGAGACACAGGGGCAGCGAGGGGAGCAGAAGGTAAACCGGGCAGAGAGACATGGAGACAGCGAGGGGAACAGAGGGAGAGAAAGGGCACAGACCACGTACAGGCAGAGGGGGAGACAGACAACAGCTGTCACAGCCACAACAATGAAAATGCAGTCACCACAACGGGAGCAATGAAAGAATATACAGGCAATACAATGGAGGATGAGCAAACCTATGGCCTACCACTGGCCACCAAGGATGAGGCGCAGGTGGTAGCCTGCGGGTGGAGGAGGGCCTTGAACTTCCTCAGCAGCGGCAGCTGGGGCAGGAACACACAGGCGGTGCTGTGCGGAGGGGGAGCGACCTACCTAGAAGGGTCAAGGGTCACTCCCTGAACTTGAGCAGGAGAGACTAAGTAGTCTAAAAGGTGTTAGAGTACTTCATACATTGTGCACATTTAACTGTACTCATTCTCCAAGTGCATAAACAGTGACTGGTGTTCTGATATTCTGATACTGCTAGTACTTGACATCAGGATACGTTTATAAGCGTGTATGTGTTTGCAGAGAGATTAAATAGGAACATGCCTCTGTCAGAATGGTTGTAAAAGTGGACACAGACTCACAGTGTGATTCCAGACAAGCAACAGCATTCCCTGGACTTTAGCAGGAGAGACTCTGTAGTCTGTAAGGGGTTAAGGCACCACATACATTCTACACATTTGACCATACCACCGCTTGTCTGAATGCCTGACTCATTTTCCAAGTTCAAAACACGCATAATACTATGCAAAGTGTATATTAAACAACATTTAAACACATCTCGAAAAACTGCAATAAATATTTCTTCATTAGAAAATATATCACTAACTTCAAATTTTAAGAATTTTATTTTATGTTTAAAAATAAAGGCACCACATAGAACACCTCACAATTTAATAACTCACCTTTCAAATTGATTTTTAGGTAATGAAATATCTGAATCACACACCAGAATTTCTTATGCACACAATGAATGTAGTGCACTGCTCTGAGCAACACCAAAAAATGGCAAACTTTCCCTCTCATTCTGCACACATATACCTTTAAATATCAAATCCCATTGCTTCCCACATTAATTCAAAAGCTAACACACATTTCTATTGGTTACACATTTCAGCCCTTGCCAATTAACATAAATTTCAACCCTACCCCCATTCTGCTTAATGCCTGTTACCATAGTAATAGTTCATGGAACACGCAACTGAACACACATGTCACAAGTTCAGCACACAATGTTACAAATATAAAAAGCAAGTTTGCTTGACTTTCCAAAGTACAAGCTTATCTTATCTAATGTACCTTTCAGAAACTTTTTACTTACCATTAAGCAACATGCATTTAAAACACAGAAGCATGCACCCTAATTTTCAGTGTATAATGTTCTCTAGTCAGCCAACCATTTATCTACCTTTTTTAAAACTGCATCTTGTCCACCATTTCAGAAGCAGGGAGGGGATAGATTCTCCTGGTGATCCCCTGATACCTGGCAATATTTTTCACCAGCCCTAGTATCTCCCCATAATTGCACCATCTCCAACCCTTCGACTTCTCCCGCTACCTCAAACACACCAACTCTGCAATCACAAAGACCTCTAGTTAGTGTAGGCCGCACACACATGGCCACTAGCAATGTACCTCATTCCAATTCTCTTCTTTCATGGAACGTGGCGGGGCTAGCCAGTAAAGTGTCCAACAAAGCCTGGTTAGACGCCATACACATGCACGACATCCTGTGTTTTCAAGAAACATGGTGTTGTGAAGAACTACACCTCCTTGGGTACCAAACCTTCCACTCTTCGGCTACGCCGTCAGCACAGGGCCATAATAAGGGTGGGCTCTGTGTTTATGTCTCAACAACGGCAGAGGTTAAGATACATAACTTTTTTTCCAGTTCCCATTTTCAAATTCTATCTTTTAATTGGGGCACGAATGAGAAAATTGTATTGGTGAACTTTTACAATAATATGTCCGATAGTGAAATGGAGCCCACCATGTCCAATATGTTGCGCCAGTTGACGCGTACTGTTGACCACTTTAAGGGGGCAATAATAATATGGGCAGGGGACTTCAATTGTACGATCTGTTCACATTCTTATTCTCCCTTGTGTGGTCTCGCAGACTTTGGGGCGGACAATCCAACTCATTTTTCTCACACAAAGATGGGGATGCTGTTAAATGGTTTTGTTTTTAATTTTGACTTTTTTTTTGCCAATCAGACCTGTCCTTCACCCGTGCAGTTTGAGTTAACCTTCTTTGGTAGAGGTTGTAACTCAACCATAGATTTTATATTGATAACCACTGTTAACCCTGGGTTTCTGACCTCGTGGGCGGTTGGCAAAGACGTATTCAGCGATCACTATCCCCTCTCAATTGGTGTAAACGTAAAGGGGCGTTATGATAACAATGGTATCCATCCCACGTATCCATATAGGGTTGAGTTATCTAAAACTAATGGCTATGTGGTGAAATGGGAGAAGATTGTCCCTAGTGTGTTCCTGAAAAAGCTGCTCTCTGAGTCTGCTATTGATGTTAATGTTTGTTTGGAGGAACACGCGGACCCCTTTACTGTCATGTCAGCCTTTGCCAACATTCAACATCGTATCAAAAATATGTTGACCCGAGTAGCGAATAACAATAACACAGCTAGGGAAGGATGGTTCGAAAGCACTAAAAGCCCTAAAAAAAGTTCTGGCCCTTAAACCAAGGGATCCCCACACAATCCGTAGTGTCAGGCAATTATATAAACGTGCATTAAAAGAAAGAAGGTTGGCTTTAAAAAAGCAAGCCTGGGCTACACTAAGAGAAACATCCACCCAGAAAAACACCACTAAGTTCTGGAGGTTGGTCAAAACTCTATACCAGCCAAATAACAGTGGAAATAAAATAGACCTGGCAATAACGGGTGAAAGATGGCTAACCCATTTTAGGCAACTATATAAACACACAAAGCCAGCTGATACTATTACATCCCCCGGGCCGAGCCCCATTGTAGCCCAAACTTCAGAAATCAGTAGGGACATTCATTCCCCAACTTGCCCATTCCCGATTGACTTAACCTTCTCAGTAGGTGAAGTTCAGGATGCAATCAGGGACAGCGCACCAGGTAAGGCAGCGGGGCCCGACTGCACCCCGGTAGACGTCTATAAAGCCGAACCGGACTTTTGGGCTCCCCTCCTTGCAAATGTGCTGAATAAGGGCAATCAAAAGGGGTTTATTGAAACCTGGTCGGACGCAATAGTGGTCCCCATTTTTAAAAAAGGCAGTCGAGACGACCCGACTTGCTACAGGCCAATATCCCTATTGGATGGCCTAATGAAGTTAGCAGGTAGGATTATTTTAAAGAGACTTCAGGAATGGGAGGAAGAGCATAATGTTGTGTCACACCTCCAATATGGGTTCAGGAAAGGCATAGGGACAGCTGAGCAGTGTTTAAACCTGGCCCTTTTATGTGCTAAATATACTCAGGCTAGAGGTGGATCGCTTTTCATAACTTTCGTTGATTTAAGTTCCGCTTTTGATTGCGTGGACCACATGCTTTTATGGTCCACGCTAGGCGAGATCGGCATTGACGCCCGTATAATCACCTTCATTAGAGAGCTGTACCACAACTGCGGGGCAAGAGTAAGATATGGTAAGCAGGGGGAATGCACCAATAAATTTGCCCTCTCAAGAGGGGTTAGACAAGGATGTATCTTGGCCCCAAGGCTATTCACATATTACATAAACTCAGTGGGTCAATACCTCTCCCTCTTCCAAAATGATTACCCTATCGTGAAAGGCTCACCAGGCCAATCCTCCTGTACGCCGATGATGCGGCCATAATGTCCCAGACTCAAGTGGGACTGCAGAGGGCGGTGACTACATTTGCTGGTTATATGCAGGATAGAGGTCTTAAAGTGAATATCTCAAAAACATATACTATGCCATGCACCAATAAGCGTAAGAGGGCTCCCTGTAACGTATCCCTGGACAAACAGAATATAGCCATGGTAGATAAGTTCTGTTACCTGGGCGTACTGTTTGACAGGAGGTGCTGTTGGAAACAGGCGATCGAAGCTAGGAAACTGGCTTTTATTCGCACCATAGGCGCTCTACGCGCGTTTTCTAACAGAGTGGGCGGCAAACCAATCAAAGAGTTGACCCAGATGTCCACAGCTACCTACGAGGCGGGATTATGGGGCATCGAGAAGGATCAATCTCTGCAGGGTTGTGAGAGTCAATTTATCAGCTATCTTCTGGGCGTACCAAAAACCACATCTTCATTCATGTCGCATATCGAGACAGGAGTCAAGCACCTGAGCGACATAATTAAGATGGCCCCTATTCTTTTATGGTACAAGGTATGGACTACAAGTGAAGCCAGTTTCAACAGGGACCTTTTAGAAGACTGCCTGGCCCTAGATGGGGTTGCAAATTTCAGATGGCTATCGTACGTAAGAACCTTACTTACCGAGATAGGTCACCCAGAATATTATGAAAACCCGAGATCTCTGGATGGGGTTTTAAGATCAGTCTTCAAAAAAACACTAACCACCCATCTGGAAACTTTGAGATGGAATTCTGAAAAGCACAAACAAACCATCTTAAACTTTCAGGAAATCACCCCCAACGAAGGCTTGCAAATGTACCTAAATGTTGATCCTAGTCCGTACCACAGAATGCTTCTGTCCCGTTTACGCCTTGGGACTTTTTATCGCATGGTAACTTTACCTGACATGAACAATTGGTCAACTACTAAGCTGTTCTGCACATGTGACAATATCGCAGTGCAATCCAATCTGCATATACTGTTCTTTTGCACTTCTTATTCTAACCCCAGAAAACTTTATTTGAAACCTCTATTAAACCGCTGGGGTATAAGAAATTGCAGGCCAGCTTTCTCAAGACTGTTAAGACTTGAAGATGAGCATGTGATCTTTGCGATATCTTGTTTCTTAAGAAATGTCATAAAGTTGCGGAAAACCATGTGGTAAAACATCCCTTTTTTGGGTTCCACCCTGCTCATTGTTTCAGACAGTAGATATTGCACTTTAAATTGTATAGCATCTGAAATTCTTTTATCTGCCTGATTATCACACTTGTTGCTTTTAATTGTATGTGCATATGTAATCATTTATTAATTGTGATTATGACTTGACATATGTGTTGTACTTTTATGATTTTATATGAAAATCGAATAAAGCTATATTTACTTACTTACTTACTTACAGAAGCATCTTCTTTTACAAACTGCCTACTTCACCTACAGACATCTTCTGAGTGCATCCAGACTTCCCTTCAAGATGCTTGGAGTGTGGATTGTGGGACACAGCTATATTTTGTGGTGCAAAAGGTATGCTGAAAGCAGAGGTTTTGACAAAGACCTAGCTTTGCAAAATGTAGACATTAAATGGATTGGACAGAGAGGATTAAAGTGGCACCAATTAATGCAATTGGTTAAAACCTTTTTGCATCTCCAACACCCTGACCTCATAATTGTGCACTGTGGTGGCAGTGACCTAGGCACTTTGACTGGGGAAGGTCTGGACATGCTGATGAAGGAAACCTTTGCAGAATTGATGTTGCTTTTCCCCCAAACTGCCTTTGTCTACTCTTACATATGCCAAAGACAGAAATGGAACTGGTCCAATAGATTTTGTCCACAAATTGAAAAAACTAGGAAACATGTCAATAAAGCGGTTTCTGCTAATCTAGGAGATCATAGGATGGGGTACATTTACAACAACAATCTGCGTTTTAATATGGATGGCATCTACAGGAGAGATAGTGTATATTTCACAGATGAGGGTAACAGAGTCTTTCTCAACCACTTTAGATCCTGCCTAGGTACTTACTTGTAGTTACCAAAATCTCACAATAAACACAAGGGCTCTTTTTAGAGCCACACAAGATCTAAACATATAAGCTTGATTTATATTTAAAAAATATATAATTTTTTAAGCTTGGAGTCGCGCACCCAGTGCGTTCACACCCAGTGGCCGCGCTGGTAGGTGCGCACCCTGCGTGTTTACACCAGGGGACGACTCCAAATTTTTCGGTAAACAAAAAATTGGCTCCTAACACTAATTTCTATTCTCCCCGGGGACCCCATCTCCCAGGGCCTATACACATTGATGGGGACCGTGAGGGGGAGCCTGAATGCCCCCACGGCTCCCCATGTCCTTCAAGAGCCGGCATTGCTTTTCCACATGGAGAGCTGCTAACATGCAGCTCCCCGTGTGGAAAAGCAATCGGTTTTGGTTTTTGGAAGAGATAGCAGGTTTCCCTGCTCTCTTCCAAAAACCAAACCCAAGTTTGCTATGACAGGGCGGGAGCTGCGAGGCTCCCACCGTGCCATAGCATACAGCAGTGTCCCTTGGATGGGCACCCCAGGACACTACAGGAGCAGGCCCTGGGGGGTGGCGGTCCCCAGGGCCATCAATGGCTCCAGGAGTGGGGCCATGCGGTCCCCTCCCAACATTGACAAAGCCCCGGGGTGGTGTTCCCCAGTGCTTGGGGGTCTGTCATGGACCACCTATTTTTAACAATTAGAGCCCTCGTGAGGTGGTGGTCCCCGGAGCGTGTGGGGGGGTCCGGCCCCCCCACACAGGAATGATTTTTTAAATAAAAGTCCCAGGGGTGGCGGTCTCCGAGGGTGGTAGTCCCCAGGCAGTGGGGGGGCCAATTGCCCTCGCAAATATATTAATAATACCCCCGGGGAGTGGCAGTCCCCGAGGCTTGGGAGGGGGCTTAGATGCCCCCCATGTTAAAAAAACAAAGCCCCGGGGGGTGGCAGTCCCCGGGGCTTAGGAGGGGGCTTAGATGACCCCATGTTAAAAAACAAAGCCCTGGGGGTGGTGGTCCCCCAGGCAATGTGGTGGGATTGGGGCACCCCACTCTCTTGCTTTTCTGCCCCTGAGACCTGGCCCACCCGGGGGCTTTATTTAAACAAAGCACAGGATTTGTTTTTTTTATTTTCGCGGCTGGATCTGGACACCACGTGTGCATCTCGGCGTGTTTTTTTTTAATGCTTTTTGTAGCCCTGGAGGTCCTTGTAGGACACCCTAAGCAGGCCTAGGGGGACCGGGTGTTTCAACCCTGCCCCCTCTTTTTGATTTCTGCCTTCATTTTACTGTTTTCTTGTGCCTTGCTTCTACTGAGGCACAAGATGGCTGCCAACAGTTCCTGGTTTGGAGTATTCACAGCCAATTAGAATGCAGCTCGTGATCAGCAGGGTGCGCGGATTCTAATCTGCAGGGTGCACGGATCCTGCGTGCCTCTAAATAGTTTAAAAAAAATCATTTTGATTTTCTCAGTAACTACTGAACAGATTAAACCATTTAACAAAAAGGGATCTTTCTGAACCAAGAGCTAGCTTTTTGCCAAATTTGGTGTAATTCCGTTCATCAGTTCGGGCTGTGGCTGTGTCCAAAGTTTCCAATGCAAAATTGCATGGGGAAAAAAGGTTTTGGTCAGTGATGTCATCAGTGATGTCACTGACCATGTCATGAATGATGTAATATGTGACATCATCAGCAGTGCATTGCGGAGGCGCGAGTTTTAGTTAGCTAAACTAACTATAAAGGGGAATTTCTATGCTTTTGTACGAGTGAAATGTCCAACTAACTATAACATGTCTGAAACCTATGGTTTTTTCAGTGAATATCTAAGAATTTTTAAATAATATTTTCTAAATATAACATGCCTCAAACCGATGTTTTCTTCAGTGAATTTCTAAGGTTTTTTAAATGCTAATTTCTAAGTATAGCATGCCTGAAACGTATGTTTTTTTCAGTGAATTTCAATGTTTTTTTCAATGCTAACTTCTAATTATAATGTTCATTTAACCTATAGTTTTTTACGACACCCAAAAAGGACACAACACCCACTGCCACAAGAATCAGGACCTCCCCCCCGTACCTCCACTCTCCCTACTATCACCAAGGCAGTGCAGAACAAGACAGCAAACCATCCAAAAAACGGCATGGTCCCTCACCCATACAATAGCTCAATTTTGGGAAATGTGGCAAATGTTTTTTCAGTAAATTTGATTATTTTTTTAAATATTTATTTCTAACTTCAATGTTTCTGAGACCTATTTCTTTGTGAATTTCAAGGTTATTTAAATACTAATTTCTTAATTATAAAGATCAAAAAATCTGTTTTTTTAAGTAATTTTGAAAAAAAATATTATATTTTATAACTTTAACATCCTAAAAATAGTTTTTGTAATTTTTTTTATTATTTAGACTATTAATGTCTTCTTGTTTTTAAAATAATAAACAACTACATACAGTATGAAAGGGAGCCCAGCCCAAAGCCACATCTGAAGAGCAACACATGTCATAGATACGCCTGGGTGCCAAATTCCGTTCCGCTTGAGGAAATTGTGATAATTTGACATTTTTGATTTTCCGCAAAGAGTGCGAAAATGTCTAAATTTCCGCAAAGGGCATCGTACCGGAAATTATTTTCTTGTTTGTGCTGTAAAAATACATTCTCGCGCACGCATTAGCCTTACCTGTATGCCCGCGTTCTCTGGCAAGTTTTCACGATACGGTCGCATTCTCCACGAGATGTTGGATTATTGGTAGCCATTTTGCGCTATCTTGCGAGAGTTGGCGCCCTCGAGCACGTCATTCGTCTCGCGATCACATCATTTGTCTCGTGATCATGCACCGCAAGAGTATAAGATCTCAAACACGTTATTCTTCACCGCGAGCGAGAGCATGAGGACGCGGACACGTCATATCGAACGTGACAAGGAGCGAAAGAACCCGAACACGTCATATCCAATGTGACAGGGAGCGAGAGAATGCAATCACGTCATTTTGGACATGCCGGCGGAAGTAATGTGAAGCTATAGAACTTGAACATGTCAAATTTTCAATTTGGAGAAGAATATCAGCTCTAGCAGCATGAAACCTTCTGCAAATGATGATTTGGATTTGAAAAACTCCTCAGATTGACATTTGGCTGTCCTTTTTGGTACAAGGAGTCCATTTTTAAACAGGTGGGGAGAGGGAGGAAGTGACACAGAATCTCCAACTTCCTGTTCCTGTCCAGCAGGCTCCTCCAAGTGCTTTGTCCATCCTGCTCATTCTGTCTTTGGATTTTGACCTGGAAAGATCACTCTTTTTGTCTGCTGCATCATTGCAATTGGATTTGAGGATTTTTTTAATTGGACATTTTACAAGTATGTGGTTGTTGCTTCATGTTGTGTCTGTTTAATTGGGGGCACTGCAGTTGTTGCAACTAAAATTTAATTTCGGTAACTATCATTCCTTTTTTTTAAATGTTGTGGGTAGTAGTCAGTAGTAGGCCTGAGCTAGTCTTTGCCTCATGGGTGTGTGCATGATGAAGCAACTGTTCCTTAAGTGTTTTTTGAATGTATTTAATTTTCAAGCAAAATTTAGGGCATGGATGGCATTGGATTGAGTTGGGAAATGTGTTTTTTTGGTGTGGGCTTTCTGATGTTGGGTGTCTTAAAGGCATGCCTTTGTTGTGTGTGTCTGGTGTGTGTTGGTGTGCACTGCATGCTCCCGGCAGACCTTTTGGGGGCCTGTGAATTTTCGTATTTGCATTTTGCTGCATTAAAAAGGCAGAGCAGTGTGATTTCGCATGTAACCTTTGCCTAGCTTTTACAGGTCTTTTGTCAGATTCTGGTGTTTCCTAGGCCCCCTGCTTGTTGCTTGTGATTTGTGAGTGTCCATGTGGCTGGTGGCCTTTTTTTGTGGTGGGAGTTATTAGTGTCCTGCTTTTGCTATATAGGCCTGCATGGTTTTCCTATTGGCTTACTGCTTCCATTCATCCACCCCCTTTGTCAGCAGCAGCTCCATGAATGATGACATGCTCGAATAATTTAATGGCAAATAGAGTTCACCCCACTTCCATTACATTTTTATTTTTGTGGTTCTTATTCTCTTTCCTATCCTTCCTTAGAATGTAGTGTGTGTTACCAGTAGTATAACATAGCCCTTGTTGACAAAGTCTCAGAAATGGCTAGACTATATCTGTTGTTTGCACTAGTACAGTAGTAACTGAACCACAGCAACAAATGCAACATTTCACCGATGTTCTTCTCCTGGCTTATTTGCTTTTAGGTGCACAAAAGCCAGAGGAGGAGTAGTCATCATCATCACCCTTTGTACTGCCAGCCAGACAGAAGTCATGTTGCACATCACGTCCAAGTGTGACCACAACTTGTTGTGCATCTGCGTCCTGCCTGACATCTGAAGAAGATGGCCCCAAAGAAAGGTACCAGGTCCACTACCAAGAAAGTTGCCAGTGAGAAGAAGGAATAGAAAAAGGAAGTGCCAGCATTAACCACCACTGGTAAGCCGGCCAATATTTTTTTGGGACCAAAAACGTTACGCCTGCAGCAGCGTTGTCCGGGGACCAAGCTGGGAGCAGCACCCCTGCACCAGCAGTCCAACCCCACAAACCTAGGCCCAAGCCCTTGAGTGTTGCAGAGGTAGCCATTCTACTAACGGGCATGTTGAAATGTCATCATCGCAAAGTAGTACACAATCAACGCAGGCAACTCAGCAGATATGTTTGCAGCTGCAACAACACCATCAGCTGCCGCAACAACAACACTAGCAGTAGCCCCAACTACAACAATAACAACAACTACAGCAGCAGCCGCAACAACAACAAGAGCAGCAGCCGCAACAACAACAGCAGCAGCCGCAAGAACAACAGCAGCATCTACAAGAACAACAGCAGCAGCCGCAAGAAGAGCAGCAGCAGCCGCAACAACAGCCCACAATAGTAGTTGTTGCTCCTGAAATAGAGGCATTTTAGGAAATCAAGCTTCCTGCAGACAAAGTGAAGCAAACCACTGTTTCGGAAGATCTATTGTCTTCCAGACTGCCAGCAAGGAAAAGGAGGCTTAGTCCATCATCTTCTTCTCCAAGCCCGCGTCTGATGATCATGATGCCACTTGGCAGCCACCAGCTCAGTCTGAGAGTGATGCACACCACAAGACAATGCTTCTGAAAAGAAAGGTTCCAAAAAAACTTACAGTTATGGAGGTATATGTACAAGAGGCGGATGATGTTGATGAAGAGTCAGATGAGCCAGCATCACTCCAGCCCCAAAAGGGATGGAGACAAACATTCTCACCCTATCTAGAAAGGCTGCTACTTAGCTGGATGTAGCACGGATACCACCAACACAGGTTACAGCACCACGACCTCCAGCTGCCAAATTTTCAAAGGCCCGGCAGGGACCTACTCCATCCAGTTCAATTCTCTCAGTAGGTAGTGGTGGTAGTAAAAGTCACAGTGTAGCTGCCAGAGTCACATTCCAAGCAAACTAGCCAGTTCATTTGGTATTGAAAGTGGCACATCCAGCAGTGTCCTAAAGTTTTCCTCCCTAGTTTGGGACTTCTTTTCTGTTAGCATCAGGGAGGAGAAGATTGCTATATGCTCAAATTGTCGCACAGGTGTTCGGCGCAGTAAGCTTGGCACAAACTATGGTACCGGAGGCCAAGCAAGTCTCAGAATACACCACACTATTGTGTGGGAGAATTACCTACTTCACGTAAAACAAAGTAAAAAAACTCAACCCATTGAAGTTGGGCATGAAGAATCAGGGGACGATATCAATGCGTTGGAAGTTGAAGAAGAGGGAGGCGTTTCTAGCCTTGTCCCAGTGATACCGCCCACATCCTCCTCTGTAACATCTGAGTGGCACCGCAGTAAGAGCCATACTCAGAGTCAGCCTGAGACACCAAGGCGACTGAGTACTGCAATGAGACAAACAGCGTTGTTCAGCCTAAGTGGGTTAATGAAAAGTACAACAGCACCACAAAGGAAAGTAATCCAGCCTACCATTGAGAGCAAGCTTAGGTTGGAGGAGCAGTTCCAGCGCAACCACCCAACGGCATGGTTGTACAATGTGAAGCTGGCTAAAATGTTACCACTGGACCTTCTCCCTTTTTCATTTGTGGAAGGGGTGGGTTTCCTTGAATTTGTGTCAGCCATCTGCCCCACATGGAAGGTTCCCTGCCAGTCCTATTTTGCAAGAATTGCAGTTCCGGCACTACATCATGAGTTGCTGGAATTGGTTGGACAAGCTTTGCAGCAGAGTGCTTTTCACAATATCCACCTGACAACAGACATGTGGACCAGTTGCCAAGCCACA
The DNA here is from genome assembly GCF_964263255.1 of Lissotriton vulgaris. Lineage (NCBI taxonomy): Eukaryota > Metazoa > Chordata > Amphibia > Caudata > Salamandridae > Lissotriton > Lissotriton vulgaris. The sequence continues at coordinate 315,631,342 of NC_141690.1, read as the reverse complement.
GATAACATGTGCATCACTGCACACTGGGTCTCTTTTGTGGGGTTTAGAGATAAGCTATCTGAACGAGGTGTTGTTGACACAGCTGAGATTTTTAAAGCTACTGGGAAACATGCAACTGTACTGAGGTGAATGTATGACATTGTTCTGCATTCTGTCCATCAATTGTTGTTTTTGCATTTGTCACCCTGAGTGGGATGGGCATGCTCAAACGTGAGTCCCATGCTCTCCACGCCACTGGAATCAAGCTATTCTTGCTGAAGACGGCTGATAGCCCGAAACCAGTCCTAGGAGGCTTGATTCCGGTCCAGGAAAGACATGGCTGGCAGTTCAGGCTGGACTGTTCCCATGAGGCACAGGGTCAAGGCTGATTTGCATATGGCCATGTCTGAACTGGGGTGGTGTGGAGTGCAAAAAACAATGGATTTAGGCCCAGATCTCTGTACTGGGGTGAATGTATGACATTGTTCTGCATTCTGTCCATCAATTGTTTTTGCAAACATGCAACTGTAGCCATGTTCGCCATGGAGAAATCTAAACATTTTGGATGAGTTTCGCAGCAAGGTTTTTGAATGGCTGCACCCAAGAAGGCTTAGTATTGGTTTTGTTGCCACAGATAATGGTGGTAATGTACTTAAGGCCATGAACCTTGGTTCCTATTTCAGGGTTCAGTGTTTGGCGCACTGTATAAACCTTATAATTCAAGACTTTGTGAAAAAAGAAACCATAGTCAGCAACTTACTGACCACCTGCCGAAGAACATGCACTCATTTCAGCATTCTTTTAAAGCTCGGAAGCAGCTGAGGATCATTCACCGTGAATATAAGATGCCAGTCAAAGCACTCATCCAGGAGGTGGCAATACATTGGAACTCTACGTATTACATGCTTGATCGTCTGTTTGAGCAGTACAGGCCACTCAATGAATATGTCATGCGAAGAGGGGATGCTACTGTGAAAGGCATGATCCTTCAGATGGACCAATGGGGCCTAGTTAAATACCTGACTGAGATGCTTCGTCCTTTTGAGGTCTTCACACGTGAAGTCAGCAAGGAGGACTGTACAATGGGCCAAGCAATCCCATTATTGTAAATGCTAGAGCATCAGCTGAAGAAGGTGTCTGAATCATACCAATTTGTAGAGGAAAAAAAGGAATCCTATGACTTGGTGGAGAGCTTAGGCCATTGCTTAGCTGAAAATACAAGGGTGCACAATAAGATTTTGTCACAAGAACATTTAATTTCTGCAACAATTCTGGATCCACGGGCTAAATTGGGACTGAAGACATTCATTCCTTTTTCAGAGATGGATGTTGCCAGCTACAAAACTTGGATAGCTGAGGCAGCGAGTACGTTGGAAAATGAACGGCTGCTACTTAATAGCCCAGTAGATCAACCCACAAGAAGTACTGCAGCAGGGCATGCAGCATCAAGTCCAACTTCGGAGGCTGAGGGCAGTGCGTTTGGCTCACAACACTCACCATCACTATCGACAACAGCAACAATAACTGGATCGTTAGGCCCTGTAGAATTGTTACATGATTTGTATTTACAGTTAGGCATTAATAAGCACATTGCTGATACACAGGGAAAAGAGCCCGAAAGGTTAGCAGCAGCACCACTGAACATTGAGCGGATGGTCCAGGCCTATCTGGACGACCCAACAGAGGTGTACATTGATCAAAACCCATTGCAGTATTGGCATAGGAAAATGGCTTGATGGCCACTGGTTCCATTGTAACAGTGAGAAGGACCAGTCTCTCGGCGAAAAACGTGGAGAGGTTAACAATGATCAAAATGAATCAGCACTTCATACCATCGAATTTTCACAATACATGAAGCAAGCGAGGAAGATGAGGACATCGGCTCAGGTGACGGAAGTAGTGTGTCACATCATGATTACCTACTACTTGTTTTGATGACGAGCTATACTGCCCTGAAAATTAGGCTTGCACTTACTGTCCTACTCCCTTTTTTTCCTTTATTTGTGTGTCTGTCGTTCCAGTTACAAACTTTGAATCACAACAAATCCATTAACACCGTCTTCTACTCTTCTTATTTCAATATATAAAGTTTCAGGTGTCTACATTTGACAGAACAGTCCTCCGAATCCAGCTCCTCAGCTCCATCATACTGAATCTCCCGCCTAAATCCATTGCCCTCATGATGATTGGATGATGGAAAATAGAAGAAAAAACTAAAACTTTCCTTGTCCAGCCAAAAGAAGTGGAACATGATGACTACTATAGCTATCCTCCTTTCATACCCAAGGAGACTGCCCATTAACTGAAAAGGAAATGGAACAGGTAATGATTGATGCCATGCATTTGACTCAGAGTCGCCGACTGAGTGATTTTGTTGCTGTTTGTTGTGCATGAAGTTATGTGATTGTGCACTAATGATCTTTCTACAGTACACACTAAACGTAACTCAAGGCAAATTTTGCCTTCTTGCAAATAAATGTATACTTCTACTGCAGATTGATACATTTCTTTTGATTGAATACAGGAAGGGAACTCAATCTGCACACTGAGTATTACAACAGCACCGTTCATGATGATGATGGCGAAAAAAAGTGCTGTTAACTTAAAATGAGAAAGAACAGGTAATGAAAATGAATGGCATGCATTGGACACCTGACTCTGAGCGATTGGTGTTTGTGTCTTTGTTGTTTGTTTGTTATGCACGAAGTGAAGTCAAAGTGTACTAGTAGTCTTACTGTACATACTAAAGAGTGACTCAAGTCAATAATAGTTCTACTCTTGTTGTGTAATAACAACAGTTTACTTCTACTGCAGGCCGATCTTCATAGTCAGTCAGTACAAGTATCGGAGATGATTGATGGAATAATAACAAGTCAGGACGATGTTTCATGAGTGGCATAAATGCCTAAAGGTAAACACGTCAACAACAACCACAGCAGACCCAAATGTCTGTGTAGGAGTGGAGTCAAGTGTAGCGGTGGGATGACTGTGGTGCTTTTAATTAACTAACTTAAATTGTAAAATGCTATGTTTGGAATGGATATGTACTTTGCCTTTGTCCAACTCTTTAAAAAAAAGTACTCTAAACAGAGGATGTGCTAAGCAACGTGCCGTCAGGTCTGTCACTGTGGGCCTGCTCTGTCCTGTTGTTGTTGAAGGTCAATGCTGTAAACAGACTAGAGTAGAAATGATGCATACATGCCGCGTCGGAAAGTGTTCTTGTTGCACTTCGCCATAACTTGTGCATTTGTTTCAACTTTGTTTCTCAATCTCCCCTTTGTGTTTCCATTTACAATTACAGGCCGGGCCTTGCCCTATACTTGGGAAAACATTACAATGCACATTTACCTTAACAATAAATCTACATTTTTTCCAGGTGGGCAGTGGTGACTGGTGAGTGGCGGCACCCAAGATTGATGGACGAGAGTGCCAAGTGGAATTCCGAGATGCAAATCCAGTTCACAATTTTGACCAAGATAACACAGTAACAGTATCAACTTTTATCTTATTTTAAATAATTTGATTCATTATTTTGACTACAATCTTTACAACAGTGTGTTCTTCTTGTTGTTGTTATAATCATTAGGTTTGCTCTCTGTTTCTAATTCATCCCTACCAATATTTAGAAATTCAATTTGCTTTCTGTAAAAGTATTAAGCCCGGAACAACAGAACAAGAAGTGTATGTAATCCGGATCTCCTCTCCTTATCACTCATCATCATCCATGCATTTCCCTTTTCTCCCTTAACATATTGATATGAATATGGTAGTCTTCAAAGATTGTTGTTTGTTTGTCCATGTGTACTGTTTCTCACTGTCAAACCTTTCCCCAAACCCCCTTCCCATCCATTCAACAAATCCTAACCCTCTTCCCCCGGCTGTGTGACTTATTGAGGTGTGACTAAATTAAATGTACACTGATAATTAATCACACGTTTGCTGGGGTGGATGTGGCAAAAGCAATAGTACTTCAATTTCAAGGCAGAGCGATGATCTTCTTCTGCTTTCCCACCCATGAGCAGTATATTTTAGAGGTGATTTTTATTTAACAAAGGAACATATATATCAGCATTATTTGCCGGCATTGATTGGATTTGTTGTCATTCCTCATACACAGCACTAACTGTTACGCTGTAGGCCTATTCAAGTGACTCGACACAACTATAGTTTGCAACTCATTATGTTTTGTTGTAAGAATTTTTGCATATTATTGTTGCTCGGTAAGTTCTGTAGTGTACTTCCCTCTACTACTCCTCGAACAGTCTCTCAAAGGCGACTGACTGTCTCATTTTCTTTTTTTGCAAATGCTGCTGCCCTGCCAGTGTCGTCTACTACTACTATACTACCACCACCACCCCAATCATGGCATGTTAGAAAAAGGAAACCATCTTCACCATGCAGCCATTTCTGTGCCTAAGTTAAACATCAAGCAAAGGTAAGAGAAATTTGGGGAGGCATAATTAATAATGGACATGTTTTCAATGAATTCACACATCCCTTTGAGTCCAGAAAAAGAATGCCTAGACTAGAAAAGAGAGACTGAAAGTACTAGTAGGCTAACTCAATCAGTCAGGGGTGTTGCATCTCTCTGTTTGTGTCTTACACAGTCAGCCAATTATTTAAATCAAACACTGGCTATGGGCGGACCTGCACCAGCAAGGAAACAGTGTGATGTAAAACAGTAACCCCTCCTAAAAAATATTAACAACATTGCATGTAAAGTAGAAATATAGATTTAATGTACCCTGAACAAAAATAAACTATGTAAAAAAAACACAAAAGCTGACCCACCCCCTCACTAACCCCAATCAATGTCCGTAAGAAAGTCCAAATGTCCAAAACCCCAACGCCCAATTTCCACCCACCGAAACAATAATTAAATAAGGGGCAGAAGACATGGACTCTATGATGTGTGGCAGGATTGGAGGACGACACGCATTTGCTTCTCTAAATGGGAGACGAAGCGCTTGGGAGCGCGGCAGTTGCAGCCACAGTGGGGGGCACCAGAGATGGTGATGCGGCGGCGGGCGCCCGCCAGACGGTGGTGCCGCAATAATGGAGGGCAGTGGCTGGGTCCCGGGGCACTGGAGGAGGCTTGAACTGCTGGAGTCTCCTCCTCCTCCTCTGCCAAGACCACCAGCCGCCGATATTCGCAATGGATTGCCTCCAGCTTGCGGCACCGTGCCTTGGCGGCCATCTCCTTCCGATCAACTTTGGAAGGAGTAGCTGTATATCAAAAAGAAAAAACAGGACGATTGTAAAATATACTCTTAGAAAAACAGTAAGACAAGTTAATTATACACATAGTCGCATGGTAGCACTATAAAGCACAGTACATAACATTTGTGGTATGCATCTACTATCTATCCTCCAACTTTCTTGGGCTTTAACATTTGCAGGATTTTTTTTCAGGCATTCATCCAACCATGCATCAGATTCTTTACTATCAGCCGCCTTTGCAATTTGCATGCTTGCATCACACGTGTCCTTCTGTCTGTCAGTCAGAAATATTAAATCTCACCTGTCCTTCTTCCTTCCACCCGTCTTTAACTTTTTAGTTGAACACCAGGTGATCTGATCTGACTTTTAGTCTTCTCCATAAAACTTTCAAAGCGAAGTTGAAATCACAGATAGATGAGGCCTTTGGTTACTCAATACTCCCGCCCCTATGCCAATTAAAGGGTGTCTTCAATCTTCAAACAACTTTGTCTGCCCGCCATCCTCACACTAAAAAGGGACCACCCGCCATAAGGGCGGGGGTCCTGTGGGGACAATTAGATTGCACCCGCCAGAGTGGCGAGCGCATCCCGTATTTTTAACATTGTGGTGGGCGTGCCAAAAGGACCACCCGCCGCAATGCTAAGTTGTGGTTTTCCAAGCACAACATGGCAGGCCCCGCGCAGAGCCTGCCACGTTGTGCGTTGAAAGGCAGGTGGGTACAATAGAATAGGTACCCTACATGGGGGCCCGCAATGGGCACCCCAAGCATACTCCGCATGCCTTTAAAGGCATTCCAAAATGCAGATTATATGGCTGGTGGTGTGTTTCAGACACCGCCACCATATTGAAACCTTTTCCGCCCGGTCAACATGTTGAGTGTGCGGAAAATTGGCGGACAGTTTCTATCAGTACACCCTTGCAGTGAGTGTAATGTCAATAATAGTTAAGGATTATGATAACTTACCACCGCCCGCCACTGGTGCTGGCCCTCCCCCTACCACTCCATCGGTATCAGCAACTGCCGCATCCTCTCCCTCCTCGTCGCATTCGCTGGCCCCGGCAATGGTGGTCGTGGTCGGTAGTGCGCCTGGAAAACATTACACATTTTTTAGGTGTCATGTACACCTCCTCCTATTGGTCAGTAGCAAGATTGAAAAATTAGTTAATAGTATATAACATACATCACTAGTACAAATCAGGTAGTGGTACAGTAGAAACTAGTAGTTATATATGGTCCTTAGAGTCATTCTAGCCTTTGCTTAGTTAGCCCACGCCATGCAACCATTTTACCTTTGTGTCTTTTATTTTTGCACATGTGACGTTACCTTGCAGCTTGTTGTATAAGACACCTTTGAGCCCACATGACCTCACACTGCTACTGTCTAAGACCTGCGTACAAGCGGTCAACCAAAACATTAACAAGCCACTTTTTTATTAAGTTCTGGTGTACTGGTAGTCCATATTGCTTATCCATAAATGCTACACTTTTTGGCACGGTTGAGAAATGCTTGCAATATATTAACGCGCACCATTTCATTTTTCGCATTTCAGACGGAAGATTCTACAAACCAGAGCTTTGCAGAGCTTATGATGCAACAAATACCAGTACTAGGTTCTTCTAAGGTGAGGGGTAACCAGATTACAGAGATCTTCATTTATAAAATTGTATGAACTATATTCCTACCTAGGGGATGGTGGTGCTTCCACCACTGTTCAGTTATCATGATTTATTTCCCAACTGTAAGTAAGTGTAACAATGTTATTGATTTTCCTGCTAGTACTGCATTATAGAACAACATACAGAGCTTGTCAATTAAAAATAAAAATGTTGAACTTACATAGACTTGGTGGTATTTGGTGTGGACTTATAGGAGTGAGCGAGCGAAAGGAAGGGTGTGCATGTGCATTGCTTACATGACTGAGAGGTTGGGTGTTTTATGTTCAGGGTTGTCTACTTGTTGGGCATCTTGGGGGGAGGGTTCGGAGAGCTAATAGTTATGACAAGACACTACTATAGTCGGGCAGGGTGGGTTCTGAACTTCTGATTGAAGTGTGTGAGGAAGGTCCAACCTCCCATCACCATTCACCACCATCCTATTTTCTTGTGCAAAGTTCTGTATGTGCAAAATCCCTACAACAGTAGTAGTATGTCCTATCATATCAAAATAGTAATAAATCTGGTTGGACATTTATTGGTGTGAATTGTCAAAGCCTCAAGATTAACAAAGACTCAAGAACAATAAGACTAGAAGTAGTACAAGAGGACAATGCAAAAGACTGGACTCAATGGCTAGAGCTACTGGTGAATCTGAGTTTTATTTACAACCTTTTAAATAAAGAGTGGCTAACTGGGCAAGCTTAGCTACTACAGTACAGAAAGACTAATAGTAGTAGTAGTGCAAAAATTCAGCATAGCAGAGGCAGGGACAACAAGATTTTCGAAACAGTACAGATCGAAGGATAATTGTTGGTAAAAAATAGCATTAGGAAACTAAAACAATAGTTCGGGAAAAATATGGTGCAGTAAAAGTTATGGAATAAGAATTATTCTTAAAAACGTACTTACTAGGGCTAGCAGAGGAGCCCTCATTGGTGTCCTCCTGGTGTTGTTCTCCCGCCAACTGTGTCCAACTCCCTGTCTGCCTGCTCCTGGATGCTGAACAGGAAAGTTATAAGAAAGAGACAAACATTGATGGATGGTGTGAAACAAATAAAATATTTTTAAAGACCGGTCAAAAAACATTTATGTAAACAACAATTGCAATAACTAAATTGAACGATCTCATCTGGTCAAAAAGTAGTGACGCATACCACTAAAAAATTACAAACTCATACAAAGTAACTAAACCTAAGTATCATCCTCCCCTACTCTTAGTGACAGGACAAAGTAAGGACTAGAGTCACTATAGCATTACGTAACTTAATTTCTCTAAAATAAACTCTTATATAATCACGCTAAGTGAGAGCAAACACAAAGTTGCAAACAAGTAGGATGGAAAGGGGCGACCACTCGGTCCCCCCGAACGTATGGTTGGGTGCCCCGATCCTCCCGGGAAACCATTTTGGGTGGGGGGCGTGTCTCGGCTGGTATGCCCGAAGCGGCGTAGCCGGGGCGCGCCTTTTCCCGCCCAAGAGGGGTTGTCCTAGACACCTACACCGATGACCACGCCCAGTAGGCGTACCGGAGGAGGGTACACGCCCTCCCGAAGAAGAATAAATAGAGCGGGAATCCGAAGAAGCGTCCTCTTGTTCCTGTGCTCTGCAGGCTGCACCCACTCGTTGCTCGTGAGCCCTCGACGGAACAAGGAGCAATTTTGACCCACCCACCAGCCCCTTATGGCAATGTTGTTTTTGCAATAAAGTTTTGCTGTGATAGGCATTTTTCCTCCGTATAAAAGTAAATGAATGTTTAGGTTGAGGATGTGCCTTCTGACTGTAGGATTCTGTTTTCTTTTAGGAGTAAAACAGGTTTGATACAATTAGACATGCTGATATTTGCTTCCTTAGTAGGTGAACAACTGTCGTATTTATTTTTTGGCCGGGCGGTAAGGTCATGATCGGTGAGCAGTAATTTCAAGGTCCCTAGAGAGGGGCGCCACCCACTATGGATGGGAGCGCCCGGGGGGAGGCGGCCATTGGCCCCTCCCACTGAGAGGCGGAACCCACTAAGGATGGGTCGCCTAAGGGGAGACGGCCATAGGCCCCTTCCAGGGGAGGAGGCGGCTATTTGCCCCTCCTACAAATTTCCCGGGGTCTGGATATCCGCGACGGCGGATAGAGAGTGTGGGGATGGGGGGGGGAGTCCACGCTGTCCTTCCTACAGATACCTCACACGGGAGCTCGGACGACCTTTAAGATGGCGTCGAGCGGAAAGGGGGGCCCCCAACAAGACAAGGGAAATTGCAGTTGGCAATGAGGGTACAGTTCTCTGCGCATGCGTCATTCACAGCGTGAGGGCGACAGTTTTGGTAGTAGGGATCTGACACCGGTTAAGACCTTGCCGTTGGCCCTTAATGCTAGGATGTACAATTTTAATTTAGAATGTATGCATTTGCAGGATGTTAGACTCGGCTAGGAAACCTTTGTATTAGAGATTTGTTAAGGTTAGCCAAAGAACATGTCTTCATCGAAATGTAATAAATGTAAAATTGTACATGATTATGAAACTTTTATTTAATGTTTTAAATTTTGTTTCATATTTTAATAAATACGGCCGGGAGTGTGACGCCCTTCCGCCTTCCAAAAGTTCAGAACTGCGTCCGACTTCCCATCCTTGGGGATTGTGTTGGGAGGGGGTGACGGGCATCCCGGCCATATTAGCAGTAGCGCAGAGGAGCACCCGTTTCCAGCCAAAGTCATCGAGAAGACCGTCAACAAGCAGATGGCCGCCTTCCTCGAGACGAACGGATCCCTCGACCCCTCACAGTCCGGCTTCCGAGCCAACCACAGCACCGAGACCGCCCTCATCGCCGCCACCGATGACATCCGAGCCCTGATGGACAATGGAGAAACAGCGGCCCTCATCCTCCTAGACCTCTCCGCGGCATTCGACACGGTCTGCCACCGCACCCTAGTACAGCGCCTCAGCAACATCGGAATCCAGGACAAAGCGCTGGAATGGATCATCTCCTTCCTCGACGGAAGAACACAGAGAGTCCGCCTACCACCGTACAAGTCAGAGGCCTCCGAAGTCATCTGCGGCGTCCCTCAAGGATCATCTCTGAGCGCCACCCTCTTCAACGTCTACATGAGCCCCCTCGCGGCCATCGTACGCAAACACAACCTCAGCATAATCTCCTACGCCGACGACACCCAGCTGATCCTCTCCCTGACCAACGACCCCGCCTCCGCCAGAGCCAACCTGCACGAAGGGATGAAAGAGGTAGCCGAGTGGATGACGACCAGCCGCCTGAAACTGAACTCTGACAAGACGGAGGTCCTCATCCTGGGCTCTTCCCCCTCCGCCTGGGACGACTCCTGGTGGCCTCCCGCCCTGGGCACCGCACCCAAACCGACAGACCATGCACGCAACCTGGGCTTCATCCTGGACTCCTCCCTCTCCATGACCAGGCAAGTCAACAACGTCTCCTCGGCGTGCTTCAACATCCTACGCATGCTACGGAAGATCTTCCGGTGGATCCCCACCGAGACCAGGAAGACCGTCACCCAGGCCCTCGTCACCAGCCGACTGGACTACGGCAACGCCCTCTACGCCGGTACCACCGCCAAGCTCCAGAAGAGACTCCAGCGGATCCAGAACGCCTCAGCCAGACTCATCCTCCACATCCCACGAACCAGCCACATCACCGGACATCTGAGAGACCTTCACTGGCTCCCCGTCAACAAAAGAATCACCTTCCGCCTCCTCACCCACGCACACAAAGCCCTACACGACCAAGGCCCGAGCTACCTCAACTGCCGGATCAACTTCTACGCTCCCAAACGCCACCTCCGATCAGCCAACCACGCCCTCGCCGCTGTCCCCCGCATCCGAAGAGCGACTACAGGAGGAAGGTCCTTCTCCTACCTGGCCGCCAAGACCTGGAACTCCCTCCCGACCGACCTGCGCCTGACCCAAGACCACCTCTCCTTCAGGAAGAAGCTGAAGACCTGGCTGTTCGAGCAGTAGCGGCACCCCCCCCCCCCCCAGCGCCTTGAGACCCTACGGGTATGTAGCGCGCTCTATAAGTGTCACTGATTGATTGATTGATTGTGTCATAACAATCACATAGACTTTTTAACGTAATTAACCTAGAATGTAAGCAGCAACATTCTAGCTGGTCGGAAGAAAAAAAAATATTCGCAATATATGACACAGAGCAGAAGAATAGACACAAAGTAGTAATAATTAAATAGTTACTCACCAAGACCCGGGACCTCCACTCCTAGCAGGTCCTGCTCACGGTCCAGGATGTCGGACCACCGGTGCGTCGACTGCGCCTGGGTGCACCAGACCACAGAGCAGTGGAACACTGCCCAGGGCACCTTCCCCCACCGTTGTTGACGCTCCCGGAGCCCGTACCCAGACCCAGGCCTGCCACCTGCTGCCAGGGTTGAGGGGAGGTGGCGCTGCACAAAGAAAATTAGTGCAGCCAAATCCACCTCCCCAAATAAGGCCCATGCCTGCACCCCTTGTGAGCGCCACCTTCCACAAGGAAGGTGGTCGCTGCTCTGGCTGCGGCGAGCCCTATCCTTCGACAAAGTTCTGGGGAGAGTGAGACGGGGTGGGAAAGAAACGGTAATAAAATTAAAAAAGTAAGTAAAGGAAACGAAAATAGCAGGCAATAGAAAAAGAGTGAAAAAGTAGCTAAAAAACACAAAAAAAGTAGACAAAAACCAAAAATAATGAAGCAGGAAAATAGTTAGAGAGATAATAAATAAAAGAGATTTTAAAAAAAGTGGCTTGAAACAAAGGATTGGAAAGATAGAGGAAGGATGGAAAATCAGGTCCCAGAACCATGCAATAAAGTTAAGAACAAGTAAAAGCATTCCCGAACAGGAAATACATATCAGGAAATACATACCACGAACAGGGCGCAAGCATGTATTGCGTGACCCGGAACAGGAAGTAAGCATCGCGGGTGGGCGGGACAAGTGAAAACAAGATGGTCGCGCCCGTGAGCAACCGCATGGGTAAGTTAGCGAGTCGCAATCACGCAGAAAATATTGCGAATTGGCGGGAAAAAAACTTCAGCGTCTTCGCGATATTCCTGCGCGTTTGCAGAGATTTTGAACATTTTCCCGATAGTTTACAAAAGTGAATTTCGCAAATTCCACCCACCCCTATTCACAACTAGACGCTATGCTACTCCATTCCACGCTATTCCAATCTTTGTCACTTCCAATCTTTGTCACTTCACTCTACTCCACTCCACTGTATGGAGCTCCACTTTATGCTTGTCCACTGTAAACCCTCCACTATACATCACTCCACTCTACGCAGCATACTTTTACCCACTATACTCTATTTTACTCCATTGTACGCCAGCCCAGTCTAGGTCACTCCACTTTATGTTACTTCAGTCTATGCCACTCACCTCTACGCTATTGCAATCTACACTCCTCACCCAGACGTCACTCCACAATACGCTATTCCACTCTAAGCCACTCTACTACAGTCAGCTATAATGTAAGCCTGTACACTTTACCTCACTCCTCTGTATGCCACTACACCATATGCTACTCTAATCTGTGCTAATCCACTGTACGCAACTCTAATCTAACCGCCTGATTCATCATTCATATTAGCGCTCGCAAAGGGCCAGATTCTGAGAATCTGGCCCTTTGCGAGTGCGATTTTTGCATTTGGGATTCAACATCCCAAATGCAAAAATCGCTATTTGCTAATTCGCATATTTGCGAGGATTTACATTTAAGGAATCTCTATTTGAGATTCCTTAAATGTAATTCATCATCCATTTTACAATTGTGAATTCGCAATTTCGGGCCGCAATTTACCGCGAGGTCAAACCTTGTGGTAAATTGCGAAAACTCCGAAAAATGCATTTAAATGCATTTTTCTGAGTTGCACTTTACACACACACATGTCCTTTGGACATATGTGTGTGCAACACCTGTGTTAATTTCCATTGCAGGGGTGCTACAGGGTGTCCTTTGGACACCCCTGGCACCCTTGTACTCGCAATCTCATTTGCGATTAGCTAATTGCTAATCGCAAATGAGGAATGACTCCCCATGCATTCCTATGAGCCTTTTGGCCCATAGGAATGCATGGGGAGTTATTCCTTATTTGCGATTAGCAATTAGCTAATCACAAATAAGGAATCAGTGGGAATCGCAATTAATATTGCGATTCCTACATGAATACCGTTTTGCGAGTCTCAAATAGCGATTCCTTATGATTCGCAATTTGAGCCTCGCACAACGGCCCGTTCATGAATCAGGCTGTATGATACTCCATTCTCGTGGAGAAGTGTGGCTCACTGGTTAGAGGAGGTAGACCTGGAAGCAGAGGACAGCCTGGGACCAGGGTTCAATTCCCGGCTCGGCCAGGTCTTGAGTCCTAAAATGTCCATGGACTTGACAATTCTCGCTCCGGTGCCTACTCGATTCACAGGTTCACACTCTGCGACTCTGGGCAATAGCTTGCTTAATCTCCACAACAGCCCCTTGCGGCGGGATGCCTGGCTTTCACCTTGTGGATACCCTGCCGGGGTTATCTCACAGGGGAATACCAGGACGCGTTCCCTAAGCAAGCGCTTAGAGACCAGTTGGTGATTTGCGCTATATAAATTCCTGTACATTTACATTTACACTATTGCACTCTACACCACTCAACTGTATGTCCCTCCACTATATACTAATGCACTCTACAACACTGAATTCTAAGACCTTTGTTGTTGTTAGGAGCAAGTCATTTATACTCTCTCTCAAACTAAGCATAAATTACACAAAGATCACAAATTCACAAGTTATATTTAAGAGGCCCTGGCTGAAAAAATCTTTCTTTAAATTGCCAGTGCGTTACCATGTTTCTCATTAGTTGAAGAAAGACTTATTATTTGTATTAGACAACGGATATTGAGGCCTTTAGGGAGGTAGTTAGTAACAAACTCTGGGAAAAAATAGTTAGAGGAGGCCTTCTGTTTACAGTGTACCTGGAGGATAAGGTGTTCAAGATTGCCAGCTGTAGACCTAAGCTTTAAAAAGTTTTTCTGTCAGGTCTGTGTGACCTTTTTTTAATTAAAACCCAATGCAAACACTTGTGGGGGATTTACAAACCAACGCATATTGGTATTTGAGTTGGTTTGTAAGTTAAAGTAACAAAATCCAGCACTAAGCGCTGCTTTTAGTTAGTTTATTTCAAGAGGGCAATACATGGGTGTTCCCTCGCAGCCATCCATGCTTTCTGGTGCAAAACTCTAATTAGTAACACTATTAGTCTGGGTTTTGCACAAAAAAATAATGGTGCCGGAAAGCAGACTTTAAAAGGAGAAAAGTTTCATTTGTCCTTTCTTTTCTGACTTTGCATGTGTGCAGCATTCCACAGCCCACACAAAACATAGGAAAAGTTTTAAAACGTGTCTAGTCATAGAGGTATCTACTGGAAAGGTGTCCTTCCAGTGCACAATCTGAGCTGGACTTAGGTATACAACCTTTCTCTGTGGTGCAAATGTATTTGTGAGTGGATTGGCAGCATAATTCTCCATCAGCACTAGGGAGAGTGGAGGAGAGTGTGTTTCTCTGTAGATATAGAGCTCTCTTGCTCTCTCCTGTCATGCAATGCAGCGAAGTACCTTTGGGTGCTTTGCTGTGTAACACATTTTTAAATCTAGTCACTAATTCCGAGGAGATGGGGATTTAGGGAGTATGTTGACTCCCCTCACATTTAGCAACTTTGTTGTTTATTGGTGGTGGGAGAGAGATATGGACGTTTTTGAAGCTCCTTGTATATTTAATTGTTGTTTCCATAGCTATTAGGTAGAATTTGTCTGACTCAGAGACGGAAGAAATCTCACTGCTGGGCTTTGTGTGAAGCTTCATGCTGATCACTTCTTTTATTTTCTTGAACTGCTACAGAAGTTCTATTCTATGCAGACATCTTCTATGCTCGCTGGATAGAATTCCAGTTAGACAAATCTGGTTCTCAACCTATGTTTAGAATAGAAAAGGGAAGTTTCTTTATGGATCACCTGATTGCGACAATCTGTTTTATTTGCGTTGTGACTGTTATTATTCTGTTTCTCATTTTATTATGGTTCAACTTACTGACACATTTTAGCCTTCAAACTATATTGCTGCATCTCTTGAATGTTTTTCTACTATGCATATATAAAGTGGATGGATTAATATCTTAAAATAAACCCAATTGATCCAAAGTATTGATTATTGGTCTTTATTAAATTAAAAATGTATTTCTAATATTAACTCACTTCCAACGCTTCAAGGCAACTAACAAAGGTCCATACGACCAATCGGGAAATATATTTGATGAATAACTAATATTAGTACTACCTTTTTAGGAGCAGAAAAGTATCCAGAAGTTGATTTCCCAGGTCATCACTGGAGGAAAATACACTCTACAAATCACAACACACCACGGGGAAAAGAGAAATTAAAGGAAATAAGACCCACAAATGAAGACTCAGGGTTCACACCAGAAGTCTGCAAAAGGCATGAATGCGTTGAAACCTCCTAAGCATACATTGAAGCATACATCTTACCATCAAGTGGAAGGAGAGATTGCTGTTGGTAATGCCTCTCTTACTTGTATTACAGGGGCCTCTGAACACAAAAGCTCTTGACAGAACTGAGATTGCTGAAACAAACAAGGAGTACTCTTCCTCCTGAAAAACAGTCCGAATCAGGAAGGCAGGTTAGAGATGCAGAAAGGCAGCGTAGAATTGCAAGTGAGCTAAAGATAAGAATGACATGTCAGAGCTCTTTATTTTTTCCCTAATTGCAGGTAAAACGCAAGCTCTCGAGCACACCTTTTACGTCGAGCCTGATCTGAGCATGCGCTGCTGCGAGGTATGGACTTGAAGCTCCACCCACTCTCCGCCCATCTTTCAATTAGCTCCTGCTGCTGTCCTTCGTAAATGGTTGCTTTTGATTCATTAACAGGCTTGTCAGTCCGTCCTTAATAATGCTTTGTCTGCATTGGTAACCTCTCAGCAGGACTGGAGCTTTTACCGTGTCCCTACTGTTTAGCTTGCATTAGCCCTTCAGATAATTCTTTGCTTAGTTTATCTAAAAAGCTTTAGTAATGGCCACCGCTTTTCTTTTTTCATTTGCACCGCACCATGCGTACTTTCACTTTTACAATAGGACTACACGCAGCACCAGATCATTATCTTTTCAACACTCTCCCTCCTCGCTCTACAGCCGTGTACATATTATATCTATATATTTTTTCTTTCAACAACTACACGGCATGCTGCCAGATTTATTTTCAATAACGATGGGCATGGCCTTTCTTTTTCCTCTCGGCTTCCAGCTCGTTGGCTACGTAGTAGGCGCATGCGCACTGCGACGCCACTGTTCATACTTGCGCTCTTTGCCAGCTTACTCCATTCTCTCCTGCTCGCACATATGCAAAATGGCGGCTGCTGTCCCAGAGAGTTAAAAGATTACGAGCTGTGCATCATCGACCTTAAGTCTGAGCTCAAGCGTAGAGGGCTAGACTTCACAAGAGTCAAGACCATACTCATCTCTCACCTTAAACAGATGAGGCACTGTTACAGTCCTTATGCACATTTTACAATGAGTGAGCCAGTACCTTTTACTTTTAACTCTTTATACACATTGGACTTACTTTTTTAATTTATGGAACAATTATTCAAGTTCATAACTCGAATTCAATGGTTTTACAACATTTCATAAGGTCAGAGGCCACTTGTGGGCCAGATTGGCAATATAGGGAATTCCACCGCCCCTAGTAGACACCATAATAGACTTATACTCAGATTGTTGATTAAAGAGTAAGGTAAGAGGAAAATAGGCCAAGCTACATAAAATTCTTGCTTTTGAATAATTAAAACCAGTTGCATTCTAGCCCTTCTCCCATTTCATCTAGGTCTGGCTGACATTAAACTGAGAATTAAGCAAGAACTTTTCTGTTGACGCCAGCTGATACCAAGATTAAAGTATAACAATATTTGGATAATAAAATCTTGTTAGATCAGTCAGCCATATGCTTGCAGATATCTTTTGAGGCCACAGCCAGTTACCATGAAATAAATAGTATCCAAATTATTCGGTCTAACACTAAGAGCATTGTTTTGGTATACCATTAAACAACAAGCATTTGCAATGCAGTAAGTATCACATTTGAGAGAGTTTAGCTATTAGCATTGTAATTGACATTGGGTTTTATTATTTTTTTTAAAACCAAAACATAAATAAAAGGCAGTGGGGGATATTCTCAAGAACATATTATAATCATTGCAAAATTAGCTTAACGCTACTGTGCACATCACAGTCTATTGCGACAAAATAAAACATTGTTAACATTGTATTCACAACACAGTGGTACCATGTGATAGTTTCACGCTAACACGTCAAATGACCACGTTAAAATTAATGTGACGCCGAAAAAATTCGAACAACGAACGTGGAAATAGTAGCGATGAGGCCAATCGCGATACAAAAATCAGCGATAAACAGCAACTGGTCTGCAATTACCATGCATCATGCTGGAAAAATCACTATAAAAGTAGAAAAAAAGCCTACAAACAAAAGTCAAACAACAGCGAAGCACAATGGAGGTAGCCGGAGCAAGTACAGAAGACAACCAGACCCTACAAGCCACCCAGAGGACCAGCCTGGGAACTCGGGGTCAGGGAAGGGCATGGACAAGAAAAGTAGGAAGAAGCGGTTCAGTCCTCAGGAAAACAGTATCCTGAGAATGGAGGTGGTAGAACACTATCAACTACTGTTCGTCACCTCCACTGACTCATTGGCAACAAAAAATTGAATTTGGCAGTCCGTCATGGATAAGGTGATTGCAGTCAAAGTGCTGAGGAGGACAATGGAAGAGGTCAAGAGGCCCTGGAATGATTTGAAGCGCAAAACCAAGCAGAAACTCACCAACAACCGGAAGGGAGCAATGCAGACTGGAGGTGGGAGTTCAGCTCCACAGGAGGAGCTGGACAAGATGGAGGAAATGGTGTCCCCATCATCAGTGGGGAGACAGTGGCAGGAGTTGGGGGACCGGACACTGCTCAGCTTGACCGGACTCAACAGCACCAGGGTAACAACCAGGGACCAGGGACAGGGGGAGATGGGCACAATGGCACACATGCACAAGAGACCAATGTACCCATCTCAGCACTGGTACACAAAGGTCCACCGCATGAAAAGGATAAGAGGCAGCAAAATCAGAGCTGCATGGGTAACTCCTCGAAAATGCAGCACACACACATACCATGCAGAGCACATCAACATTGACAATGATGTGGTACAAACCGCAACACGTCCACAATGGAACAGAGGACACAACTGGTGCCGCTTGTATGTGGAAACTGGTCAATCACATTTGGCATTGTAGGGAAATGTGAGTTGACAATGTACAAGTACAAACACACATTTGTGATGTTGTCGAAATGTCCACTGTCCCGCATCAAATAGGCAGCTCTTCCCAAACAGTCACAATGTACACTGTCATGCAGTCTAAAAGTAAACATGTATCAACATATATGTGAACACAATGTTAAACTACATCTCTCCTTCACATTGCAGAGGGAAATCCAAAACCTCCTGCAGAGCAGGCTAAACCTCTCTTCTCAGATGACAAAGAGGACCACCACGCCTTTGACCCCGATGCCCTCCAACAGCTCGTAGACAGCCTCTCCACCCCACTGCCACACAGTCCTGGAGACAGAACACCACCACCCACATGTAAGGCACATGATACAGCAGAGGACGAAGATGCAGATGAATCTGCCTTCGTGGTAAGAAGGACGCAGTAGTTTTCATCTCCACCATATGGCCAGTTTCTGCTTGGTTATGCTCTCTGTATCATCACTTTCCACTGTCCCCCAATACACTCTGCAACACTCACCTTGGACCTCGACATGGACTGCAATATTCTGTTTGGTCACCAATGAAGCAGCATTCAGACTACAGACTGCACTCTTCCTCTGCCAATGAACTTGTCATTCCCTTAAGGACTCTGGCTGGCCCTCCACGGGCCAACAATGTAAAGTGGATTATGCATGGCCCTGTACTGCTCCAGCTACAACACTCCACTGAATGTGCATTAAACATTCATATTCACACAGATGTCTCAGGTCTATGATCTTTCAAGTGTGGAAGTATGGATGAATGTAGGGTCAGTGATTCCCCCTTATTACCATGTTGTAGGACTTGGGTCACAGGGTGACACATTGCCGATTGCGGTCCGGGTGGCGCTGACACTACAGCCGAGACACATGCATTAGTTACTTACTTGTCCAGCCCGGGACGGAACCATGCCTAGAGCCCCGGGGACCTTGTTCACACCCTTATGCTGGACTGGCATACGCAAGGCCAGCCCATTCTGCTTACGCTACATGTCCCAGGTCTTCCCTGTACTGATCGTCTACTCATAGGTCTAGCTGTCAGCATGCCACAACCACTCCCTGATGGCTGGTTTACACCCACACCACACCCATCCAGCACACATGTCACATGACATGTGGCCCTGACAATTAAAAGGGCCTGGCGCACATGCTGTAGGCCATTTCCACTCTCTATCTGGGTGTATCCGTGTGGTTATGAATTGTGCATGAGGGCTTAGGGCCCTGCCACATCACTTTACCCAGTGACGGAGGTGACATGATGGCATCTGCACCACAAGACTAAATCATAAAGGGTCCATGACTTGGGGTGGACAGACTTGGTGGCACCGGATACACTGCAGCCGGCACAGGCACACCCCCACGGGACGGTGACTTTCGGTGCACTGAGCTAGGGGCACCTAAATAGCTGAGCTGGTGTGAAGCCTGCGATGATGTGCCATCCTGACGGTCTGGACTGGTAACAATTTGCCTGAGCCCTGCTGGACCACAGTGTAGGCCTGAGCCAGCGGCAGTGTGGGCATACCGCCACATGGCGTTGCCTCGCGGGCCACAGAGTAAGTGGCACCTCAGGAGCTGAGCGAATGTGCAGCCTGCGATGATGCAGTGTGCACTGATATGATCTCTGTCATTGCCAAATCAAGACCCAGAATCAAGTGTGTGACCTGGTGGCCCGCTGTGCAGGGCTGCATGATGTTGAGGGTGCTATGGTCGCAGGCCCCTGGCTTGGAGCTTGCACCGGCACGTGGTGGGCCCTCTTGGAGACACGCTGGTGGCGGAAGGTGTGCAGTGATGCCTGGTTGTGCAGGGGCAGGCAATCAACGATGGGGAGCAAGAGGGGCTGGGGTGCAGCAGCTTGTGTGTGCAGGGGCGGGAAAGCGATGATGGCGTGTGCAACTCTATGGACTCTGCCATTCATGACTCTGGCCTCTGTTTCAGATAATGGACCTGGTGGACTGCAGTGTATACCGGCACATGTTTGGAGATACACGAGTGGCAGCAGGTGAGGCCTGTGTCCGCAGTGACGGCACTCTCTCCCTCTCTTTCTCTTTCTCTCTCTCCCCCTCTCTTTCTCTCTTTCTCTCTCTCTCCCTCTCTTTCTCTCTCTCTCTCTACCACTCTTTCTCTCTCTCCGTCACTTTCTCTCTTTCTCTCTCCCTATCTCTCTCTCCCTCTCTTTCTCTTTCTCTCTCTCCGTCTCTTTCTCTTTCTCTCTCCCTCTCTTTCTCTTTCTCTCTCTCCCTCTCTTTCTCTTTCTCTCTCCCTCTCCTTCTTTCTCTCTCTCTACCTCTCTTTCTCTCTCTCGCTCTCCCTCTCTTTCTCTTTCTCTCTCTCTCTGTCCTTTGATGAGCGCATGACACACCTTCTTATCTAGAATTTTATCTTGCAGGCTGTGACTTACAGATTGTCCTGCGAAGACCCACCATGACTCTTCAAAATAACTCTTTTGGGTTTATTCTGAATAAAACAAATTGTTTGGAAATTCTAAGATGAATGTATGATTCTCCTTTTTCTGACCACACATGTATGTTAAGTGTTGTATTTGTGCGACATCAATTGAATTGTTTTGTTCATGATTTTGTAAAGTTGATGTGCAATATCTTGGTCTGGGAGATTGGGGGGTGCCCAGGGTAGGGCCCCGGGTGGGTGTTGTGGCCCTCTTGGATGTCCGAGCTGCATGATTGTTGGCTCCATGACATCTGTTATTCTTCAGGTGTGGCTCTGGGCTGGGCTCCCTTTTCTGGTGCAGGTTGTCGTCTGATTTTGCACCAGGTAAGAGCAGATATTAAATTCCTGCTGCTAACGCACCTTATCGCCTGTTTTGTGATCTTATCTCCGATCTGGCTGGTCGTTGAGAATGTTATGAAGTGGTGTTGTCCCTGCTTTCTGCACGGGAACACCTACTCTGCATATCATTAGCGATAGTTGCCGGGGTCATCTGTGGCGATGTTTTTGGCGGCTGCTATCGCAGGTAAACTGGTGATATCATCTGTTAGCACCATCTTGTGAATGGGGCTATTAATTTATTACAACTTTGGCTGCAGTAAAGTGCCACTAACTTAGCAGTAAGTCCTTGAGAAAATGCCCCATTGTCATTTACAATGCCAACAGCTCAAACTTGCGTAAATGGGAGGCATATTGCATTGCGAATGCTTGTTTATCCTGCACTCAGGAGGGAGTCCGTAGCTTTTCCTGTGCAGCTTCCTGTGGTAGGGGCCAATACAAAAGGCTGAGAAGCGCCAGGGCGCCTCCTTCACATTGGCCCATCCCACTCTGGGGAACCATGTCGGCTGAGCCGTACGCCTGATATCAGGGAGCAGCCATTTTGTGTAACAGTCTGCCTCGTAAGATCAGCAAGGAGGGAGTAATAATGAGATTTAGGATGTAAATTAAAACGTGGACGTTTGAACTCATTCTTTGAGTAATAGTTACATCACTGTAAATTGGATCTCCTGAAACAGCAGGGCCACAATGCCCTTCAGTGAAAGTGGGCTTCAAAAAACACAAACTGGGGATTACTACTAGTGTTTGCAATGTTTTCTCTTCGTTGAAATCACTGATAAATAACCTCTTCAGTTACTGCTATCAGAGTATCCCATAAGAGAAATAATATCCCAGTCTGCAATCTCATCTCCGACATTTCAAACCGAAGGCTTTAAACTTAAATTTATTGACTTGTTTTATTATTAACATGGAGGATAGGAGTGACAAAACTTAATTTATTCTATTCTAAATATAACAACCAACTTCTTGTTTTGATTATTCCAAAGGCTAAAAAATATTTTAGCAACCTGCAGCTATTTTCTTGACTATCTAAAATGCCAACTCTGTAACTGTTAGTCATAAATATTCCATTAAAATACTGAACGCAAATTACACATTTTTACAAAAACTGGGGTTGAATTGGTAGAACATAAGTCATCTCTCATATAAGAAAAATACAATGTTGTTTGCTTAGAATAAAAATTGCATGCTATAAGTTGTACATATGCTAAAGCTGTTGGCATCCCTAAGTGTGCTCACAGTAGAGACACATTCCTCTCAATAAAATTATTTTCTATGAAAACCACACACATTAAGCTCATCCATCACTGTAAAATATTTCTATGCTGCAGAAGAACTTTTAAGATTCTTTTCAGACTATTTAATCAAGGACATTGTGTTGAATAGATATTCATATTTGTCGTAAATAATCAGACTTTCCAGGTATAACAAAGAAACACCGCAAGTATTCATGGGCAAGGCCACTACACCTACTACATATATAAACAGCCCTATAAACAGTGAATATGAGAGAAACAGAATCCTGAAACAACAAGAAATAGTGGTAAAGATAAACAGCATTTCTTTCCTATCCATTTATGAAATGCATTGAAAAAGATCTTTAAATAAGTGTAGGAAAGTGGGATCTGCTTTCATGGTTACCCCCCACTTTTTGCTTGGTGTCATTTTTGACCTAGTCTGTTGGACTCATGCTGACCAGGACCCCAGCAACTGTGCTTTCTCCCCTAAATTGACATTGTAAGTACTTGGGTACCTCCACAATTGGCTTCTGGTGTCCCTTTGTAAGTCACTAGTGTATGGTACTGAGGTACCCAAGGCATAGGATCACCAGAGGTCTCCCATGGGCTGTAAGATGTATTTTCCACCCATGGGAGTCCAATTAAACTGTGACTAAAGGCCTGCTTTTGCTGCCTGTGTGAGTTAGTGCTTACACTTCTCATGATATATATACATGTCCTTATATCTAAGGTCACTGAGGTTAGGATGCATGGCTTTAAGCTTGAGGGTGCCCGTGCAGGAGCAGGACACCCCTACAAACCTCAGAGTTGATTCTTGATGCTTTGTAAGTGTGGTCAGCCATTTTTAGACATATAGTGGACATTAGTCATTACAAGATGTCTAACTATATAGGGGCTGCAGCGAACCCGGCCATGTTTGGTATCAAACATGTTGGAATCATACCCCAACATTGATTCCAGTTTTGGAAGCATGATCCTATGTAGTGGGGGGGCCCATAGGGGACCCCAATGTACTCCCGGTACCAGGCCTTTCAGGGTCTGTAAGCAAGCTAGTGCTGCTGCCAACCACAGACACCATTCAGACCTCCTGCTGCTGAGCCAAGCTTGAGCAGTGGAATGTAGAACAATAGGTTTCCTGTCACATGAGGTGTTACCACCTCCCAGACAAGACTTAGTGTATTGGGCTGTGGAGAGGGCGTTTTCCAGCTCCACCAGACTTCTTTGAAGAGCACATTTGGTGCCCTCCTTGCCCTCCTTGCACTAGGTGCCCTAGTGTGAGCCATTTCAGGAACCCTTGGTTCCAGCTCTGGCTCAAAACTGGACAAAGGACATGGGATTATCCTCCCCTCTGTCCTGCTCCTCCTCTGGGAGGGACCCCAGAGGTATTCCAACCCTTTGCTTAGGGTATTTAAGGGCTTAGATATAGATGTGTCGCAGGACAAGACTCAGCCCTTAAAACTGGGTCGCTCTTCACTTACTTGGATAGTTGCATTTCATTGGACTTCGCCTGGGACTGAGACTGCACCAAGTAAGACATCTGATGCACCTGGTCTCTCTGTTATTCAAGTTTTCTTCGTTGTCTGTGTCTCTGCTTCATTCAGGTTCATCAACAGGCCTGTGGGCATCAAGGACACCCGAAGAAATCTCCTTGGACTGAAGGAGTAACTGCGCAGCATCTCCAAGACACCGCAACAAAGCTGACCGGTCTGCTGTTCCAGTCATCCTACAGACTTCCAGAGGCTCAGCAACACAGGTAGTAGTTCTGAAACTCCTTTGAGGCCTGACTTGTCCTCTGCAATTTTGACACCAGTATCTCTTGTTGGAACCTCAGGGACCAAACCCCTGTGCATATTGTCAACAACATGCTGTTGCTAAGACTTGTTGGCTCTTCACTCCAGAGTTCTCCAGGCTAGAAGCAGCTTTTAGCACCTCTTCTCTCCAAGATCAGCATCCTCACTGCATCCTCTGCACCTTAGGCCTCCATCTTTGGTGAGCTGCTCAAGGTCCTCTTATGACCCATAGGCCTTCGGCCTGTGAGTCCTACTGAGGGTCTTCTCTTGCTTCAGTGGGCTACCTTGCTTGCGATGGGGCCTGCTCTGATTCTCTTGCTGTTGGTGAGTCCTTTGGACCTTGCTGGTCCCAACGCTGCTTCTTTTTCATCTTTCGTGCCAATTGCACTACTAATGCTTGTTGGTGCTCCCACCGGTCACTGATCACCTAGTCACCAGCATCCGACATGAGACAGCTTGTGGGTGGCATCTGGTTTTCCTGTACAGCATCTGGTCCTCACAGCTGCACTGACAAGGTCACCTTCGACTCTCTCGAATTCCCCACCATCAGTGGGCATTGTGTTTCTGTGCCTCCTGGTCACCTCAGAGTGGCATAGGCTCCGTCCCTCTGCTTGCAGGTTCTTCACTTCCAGAATCCACTCTTTGATTCCATCGGACTCCTTTGCAATCCACTACAGAAGCATCTTTTTTGACGTCTCCCATTGCTGTTCATGGCTGGCTTCCCTGGTGCAGGTAACCTGGTTCCTGGAGCATCCACGTGTGGGGTGACTCTCCAAGCTTCTGTCTTCCAAAGGGTTTCTTTGGGGTCCTCCGGGAAGGGACCTTCTTCTCTAAACCTGCAAATGTAACTTCTCTTTTGACTTCTACTGAGCATGCAGCTGTGTTTCCTGTCTGCACACGGCCTTCGTGTGGTTCCTGGGTACTTACCTTGGGTGGTTCCTTGTGTCCCTGGATCCTATGGGTCTCCTGGTCCAAGTCCTGTCCTCCGTTGCAGTTCGCATTCCACTTAATATATTGTTTGGTCTGCCTCTGGAGACCACTATATTTTGTGCTACTTACCTGATTGCTTTTGAGGTATTCTTGTGTATTGTGTTGATATCTCCGGGTAGGACATATACCAATGTGAAAGTGATATTGTGTTGTAGTAAAGAGATTTATTTTTGCTAAACACTATGTTGTTTATTTTCATATAACCTATACTACAGATTAAACTGTTAAAACAAGCTGCTTCACACTCCTTCAAGATAAGCCTGAAGGCTGATCTCCAAGGCTACCAATTTCAGAGCTCTACATGGTTATCAAAGTCCACTAAATTCACCATAAGAATTGTCTGGATTAGTGCAAGGTGCATCACTTAGATAAGTGTGCACCATATACTAAGCCAGCCTCCTACAATAAGTCAATGTGGAAGCTTCACACATACAATAACAATGCTGACTCCTTTGAATGAGCATAGCTCTTTATTCCCATCCAGTTCCAACAGCACCAGGGAGCAACTTCCCAAACACTTCAGAACATCGCAACATACCCTTCCCTCCATAATTAAAAAAATACTCATACAACAAAGAACATTTTAAATAAAATGAAAATAATAAAAAACATAATAACAACTGACTATTGTATGGTACAAATCTTATACCATACAGTGTAAAATGTATACATTTAAGCTATACCCGTGTACAAAACACCGTATCCAATATTTAATCAGTAACTAAACTATTCATGAAAACATACTTTTTTACAACTCCTGCCATTACTGAGCACACCCTGGTTATTTGATGGAGTTAAAGATTCATAGGGGAACTTGGCCAGGAAACGTACAGTTAGGAACATCAGACAGTTTATTTCATTCTTCACTTTCACCATCCTATTCATATTCCACAACTCATGGCCATTCACTTTGATAGAATTATGGCTCACAGCTTTCAGCACCGTCGGATTTTGAAATGTTGTCTTCCCTTTCAACACAGGCACTGGCCTGCCTACCTGATCTCCAACCTTCTCTTTATCCCTGCCATTTTTTACACCACGCTTTTCGTCAAAACTCCATTTAATTTTGAACTGACAATCTTCCACCCTGGGTCACATGCATGTGTCCGTTGACTGTTCATTTTGTGCAAGATCCACCATTTGTTTAACTAAGCTGGTGACATTTGTTTTTGTAATTAATTACAAATTTGCTAAGCACAAATCTTCACCATTAAGGATATCCAGGCCCCGGGGGCCATCAGTGAGATTAAGTGCCAGTTATGCTGAGCTGAGCAGTGCTGGGGTAGCACCACTTAGGTTTCAGCCGCTCTGGCTACTTTGACCCCCCTGTCCCGTTTTGAATGCAGGAATATGACCTCTTGTGACTTCAAATGTCGATTTGCAAGTAATAACATTTGGACTTGTGACTTGTGCGATAAGACCATAACATAGTTTCAACAGCGCTCTAACCTGTTCTTCATTGCCTACTGTTAACATTCAGCCAAAGTGCAATTCAGTTTCTCCAACAGATCATTTGCTTGCAGGCGATACAGTGCAATCCACCTGTGAGTACTTCACTTACTCAAAAAATCCTCAATTTTCTTGGAAGCAACTTAACACCATTGCCTGACACTAATTCCTTCAGAAACTCATTTTAATGAATACCTTCGCGAACAATGAATTAATCTCTTCAAAAACCTCACTTCCCACCATTTGCTACAATAATCAACTCCTCAGCTTAAAAGGCAAATAACTGAAATGATCAATAAAATCAACAGCTAACTAAGCCCATGACCTCTCAGCTAACTGAACTAGTTAAAGCTGAGATATTTAAGTTTTAAGCTTTTATCATTACTAGAACAAATCACACTCACCTTGACAGTTCAAACAATGTCTGTGTCCATGCCAGACCACTAATACACAGAGTATTTTCCTCTCCGTGATGGTTTGCCCCAAATGTCCCTCATGCCCTGCTTGGACAATATTCTCTCTCAAAGACATGAGAGGAATACATTTATCACACCTCATGAACAATTTCTCTTTCAAAGAAACAATTCACCAGAAACCTTGCAATAAGATCATGCATTCACTTGTAAATATTTCTCTCTCGGCTACCCTTGCATCACATAATGTTTAACTTAAACGTAGTTCTTCATCCAACTTCAGACAATCAATTAATTCCTCTACAGAGATACCACTTTCACAGCAAACATAAATCATAGCAATCAAACATTCTTAATCATCCCCCTTCTCTTGATAACTCGCTAAGTGTCATTTCATCAAGCAGCAGCGATAAGTATCGCAGGCCGTGTCTAACGTGCACATTACTAACGCCGTCTATCGCCGGATTCTATCGCCCGGTTAGCGCACTATTACCAACACGCATCGCCAAGGCGATAGAAATCCCGGCAATAACGGCGAAAGAGGCAATATTGCAGGAATTCCAGCGGTATAAAACTGCATTAGGGAAAACATTGTAGATAGGGAGATGTATACTCAGCATGAAAATACTCCTCCCATGATAGATATGGTTAAGTAGGAAAAAAAGCAGGAGTAAGTAACCGGCAATATACTGGGTTAGCGCTCCTTTTTATGTCGCCAGGCGGCTTAGCGATTTACTTTTTTATTTGTGGGTAGCTGTGTTAGCGGTTATTTTTGCTGACTTACAGACGGGAGCGCCTACCTTGCATCTCATGAGGCGAGGCGCAAAGGAAATGGGGCTAAGGCATGGATTAACACGTTAGTGTGTTCATGCTGATAGGGTGTTACAATTATCACCGCTTTTTGCCCAAAATCGGATGCAAAAGCAGTGATAATTGTTTTACGCCGTCTAGATGGTATGCCCCTAAGTTTGTTGTCACAGGTGGCCTTGACAAAAAATGAGCTCCTATTTTCCTACCACCTGGAATATGGAAAATTTCAAAATTGTACTGTAATAATTGTGACCATAGACTGGCAAATTTTGATGTATGATATTTCACAACCAACCCACCAAGTGTACTCACCAAACTTTTAAGGTCAATAAGTATGGTGAACTTCCTTCACCACACAAAACACTTGAACTACCCAGCAGCCCAACAAAAAACTGAGAGCTCTTTGTGGGTGACTGAAAACATCCTTTCATTATCACACAGTGCTCTAGACGCACAACTGATTGGTCTTTTATCCCCCTGGTTTTTTGAGCCAAAGGAGGGGAACCAAGCCCAATGTTACTTGCATCAACGTAATCCCACATTCTATAGTAGGATAAAATGGCAATACTTTTTTGGCAAAAGCAATTTCGGTTTACATTTCCACTAATTCTGCCTCACATTTGTAACTACACATGCACATTTTGTTCCTCAAATTGTAAGCATTTGCAGGAAAACCTTTCATGCATTGTATGTAGGATTCACAAATGTCAAAAAGTGAAGAAACTAGCTCTTTGTTCCATGCAATATGAGCTTTTGTTATATCTTCAACTAATCCAGGCCGTGAGTTCCGCTCCCTGTCCAGAAATTATATGGCCTAAAAATGTAATGCTTGGCTCACCAAGTTCATATTTCCTCATACTAACCACTATACCAGACTCTTCCAATTAACCCAACACAACTTGCATGCTCTTTTTATGTTCTTGAACATCCTTTCCGACAATAATGTCATTTTGAAACATTACCAATTACAAGTTACTAGTGCCCTGAAAGATTGAATCCATTATCCTTGGAAAAACAGATGCAGCTGAAGTCAAGGCAAAATACATTCTTTTACATTGAAAAGTTCTCACAGGAGACATGAAACCAGTGAGATGCCCAGATGGCCAATTCAACTTGATGACAGGGAGATGGAAGATCAATTGACATGTACAAATGTTGAATCATCAAGGTGAGCAAAAAAATGATGTATTTAGGTACAGATCTCTGTACTGGGGTGAATATATGACATTGTTCTGCATTCTGTCCAACAACTGTTCTTTTGCACATATCAACAAGGGGAGACAGTGGATGAAAATCCACCCAAATTACTTTATTCACATTTCTGAGATCAACACGGACTCTCAACTAACCATTTTTCTCATCCTAGTATAACAAAAGGAGAAAACCACAAAGAAGATTGGTGAGGCTCAATGACCACCTCAACACACATTTTCTTCATTAAGTTGGATATATCTTCCATAATACTAAGGGGTACATTCCAAAGTTTATGCTTAACAAGGATGTCCCCTAAGCTGATCCCGAATCTTGTGTTGAAACCCTTTGCTTTTCCCAAGCTCATTACCAAACACTGACTTAAGCCTTTCCACCCATATATTTCTAACTGTTAAATAGGATCAGGATGGGGCTGCATGCCATCTGTAACCAACATAAACTTTTTCTCCCAGCCCTAAGTTTCATTCCAAAAATCCCTTGATGACAGCATCCCAGAATCTTCCACCCTTTCCTGGGTACATACACTTCTTTAAAAATATTTTTAAAGGTTCTTTACTCCAGTATCATCAATTCAGGAAGTTACTCAACCCCCTTGGTTTGTTTAATTATAACCTTAATCTATCCATATTGAATCCATCTCATATACCTACCTTCCTAGATGCCATTAATGCATGTTTAATTTTATGTCTTTTTTATGCTATTTCACTTGTCACATAATGCTATTTTCCTATTGTATTCTCAATAAACTTTCTTTTGAAACTTAAAAATATTTTTGCCTTTAAAATTCAATGAACGCTCAAAAAAATGCTACAAGATCAGAACATCTATCTGGTGGTGACAATACCTTCTTTCGTCACTTACTTTCGAATAGCTCTTCTGTGATTATTGACGTTCTTGCCCTAGAATTAACCAGACTGTCAACTTCCACTTCAAAAAATTGGTCCACCAAGGTGGGAGAAGGGTTCAAGATAGATGTGGTTGCCATTATACCCATAGGTTATCTGGTGTGGAGGGTGGGATACCCAGGTGTGACCCATGTTAGTGGTGGTCCCAAAAGAGAGTTCCTTGATATAGGTATAGGGGTAGCTGTTAGGTTCCCTAGGTGGGCTAAGTAAATTACACTGAGAAGATCTGGGAGGGGTGCTTGACTCCCTAGATTCCAAAAGGAAGGTTAGTAATGGACCCTGATGTGTCAGGACAGGGTAGGCACTATCCAAGAAAGTGAAAGGATGTTATCCTGGAGCCGAGTTGTTTTGAAACTGAGGTGGTGGCTGGGACCAATCAGGTAGGTCCTGTAGCGTCAGACCCCAGGACAAGTAAAAGTAGGGGGGCAGGAAGCCACATTTGTTAAGGGGCTCCCTGAGCTGTCAGTCAATGATGGGCTGCAGAGGCTTTTACTTGGAGAACCCCTGTCTGGTGCATTGTAGGTGTATCAGGGCTGCACCCCTGGGGCCTCTTAAGGTGGCAGTTTGGAATGTATGTCCCACAGCAAGGTACAGAAGGTGGGACAGCCTGCAGTGGTACAGCTAGCTGCAGCCAGGTAGAGCCTATCTTTAATGAAGGGACCATGTGCATCCGGGTTAGTTGGGGTAGCCACTGCTGTCCAAGTCTGCCACTTTGAGCTGTCGATGAGGGACAGGCTGCACAGGAGAAGGGCCTCTCTCAGAGAAAAGTGTGCATAGGCACTGTTCATAGGCCCTGTTCTCACAGTGGAGAACAAAATAGGGGTCTAGTTTCCCAGAGTGGTTTCTGTGTAAAGCTCCCAAAGGGAGGGGGGGGGGGTGAGCTGGAGGCTTTCTGATACTCTGACACTGCCAGTGTGGTGATCAGTCTGAGGTCCTACCTGGAAGCCAGGTCAAGGGTGAACAATACTTCTCCGCATGGGAAAGGTACCAAGAGATACGAGTGGGCTGTTCTTTCTTTAGGGGAGACAGCCATCCCAAAAAGTGGGGGCAGCTAAAGACCCCAGTTGCAGGCTATGGGTGAGGGTCAAATTAGTCTGCATCTCCTGGATTGCGGGATCTGGAAAAAAGAGGGTACTGGGTGGAATAATCTCCAGAAGGGGGACCAGAAAATGACCCAGGAGATACGTTCTAGACCTATCCAGTGTGGAGGCAACAGTGCGGAGGAACTCTGCTGTTGTACAAAAGATTAAGGGCATCATACTGTGTGACCCAGGCAAGGGTAGGCCTAGTTCTGTTCAGTCTATGTAGATTAGTAGTGACCTAGATGCATCTAATCTAGAACTAAGAGAGTTCAAAGGTCAGTCAGCGTCACTGTAGGGAGAGGTAGAATAAGGGATCGGTGAGCTAGGTGGTTTCAGTAGACGACAGCCAGCTTAAAAATCTGGGGTAGCAGACAACTGGTGAGTAAGTTTCCGGTAAGGTAAAGAATACACATGCATAGTGACTATTTCTTTAACATAAGAATCAGCTTACCACGGCGTGTGTGAGGGGTGTTTATATCTAATACCACCATGATTTTCCACTTGTTAAAGCCCAGGTTTTTGGCCTTTTACTGTGGGGGAGTCTCATAGCCTGTGACTCATCCACCGAAACTCATGCTAAAATGGACTATGGGCCAGATGTAGGTCACCAAATACCAGTCGGTAATGGCTGATTTCGGCCGTTACTGACCAGTATTTGGTGATTGAGATGTAGGGTGCCTGAATTTTACAGAATCGGTAAATTTACCGATTCGGTAAATTTACCGAATCTGTAAAATACTGAATCAGTAAATGTACTGATTCGATAAATCTATATGTAGGTGGCAGTGCAAACAGTGCCACAGGCCCCTAAGAATTCGTTATTTACCATGTAATACTATTGCATGGTAAATAACGAATTCCTGTGTACATGCACATCTGTGCATGTACACCTGTGCCATGTGGCACACAGACATGCCCTAAGGGCATGTATGTGTGTCACTTGGCACACAAGCCAGAAACAGGGGTGCAACAGGGTGTCAAAGTGACACCCTGTCCCCCTTGGCATTTCGGTATTTTTACAGATTTGGTAATTACCAAATCGGTATTTGCCATTGATTCCTATGGGCTTCAAGCCCATAGGAATCAATGACAAATACCGATTCGGTAATTACCGAATCGGTAATTACCGAATCGGTAAATACCGAATCCTACCGATTCGGTATTTGTTACCGAATAATTACCTACATCAGATTTACCAATTCATGAATACCGAATCGGTAAAATTTGGTATTTATGAATCAGTAAATCTGATTTACCTACATCTAGCCCCAAATGTGTTTACTGCCAGTGTGCACTTTTTAATGCTGCTGCAACAGTCTAAGGTTTAAAGGCACTTGCCTGGTTACACGTGAACACATGAGGGCTGCACCTGGGAAACTCATGTTGTGCACAGCCCAGGAACTGCACACAGGTAGCCTGCCACGGAAGGGACGCTGCAGGGTTATGTACTGACCTGACTGAGGCATTTAATGTTGGTGTGTACAGATAGGGAAATTCAGTGTGTTTTACTGTCTGATATGCACACATGCTGTTTCCATGGGTTGCATGAAACATAACATTAATGCCAGACCTAACTTCTTGACTGCTGGGGGCCTTCTCTCACCCCATTTCAGAGCTCTTTTTCGGGTATATGGGGTAGTTTGTGCTTAGAGCTCCATAACATTCTTTACACACAAGGTATCCATGCCAAATTCGTGTCTTTTTTTCCCAACATCCCGGGGAGTTTAAAGTACCCAGTGCTTGTAAATTCCCCTGGAGGGTACTCAGAAAAAAAGGCAACATATAGCAAAATGATGTGTTTTAAGAAAAATAGGGAAAAAGTGCTCCAGATAAAAGTGACAGTTTTGTATTCTTTATATGGTATCCAAAAACGGGTTGATATACTAAAGTCACCATCTTACTAGCTTACAGGAACGTGCAGAGCAGATTGAAGAAACCTACTTTTTTATCACAGTTTTTCAAAGACATAGCCCATTTTTCAAAATGTTTGTGCTTTCAACATACTTCCATTTCCCAAAACTAGCATGAGACCCATGGGTGATCCAGAAAGACTATAGATTCCGGAAAGCTAGATAGAATTCCAAATTCAGCAAGGGGTTATATGTGTAGATTACTGAGGGTATTGCCGATGAAAATAAATGTTGAAATAAAAAAATATTACAGATGGGAAGGAAAAAATACCAATTTGTGAAAATATTTTCTTATGTAACTTTTTGTCACGATGGTCAATTTACAAAAGCAATATACCTTTACACCCACTAGAATATTCTGGTTGCGGAATATATAGGGTTTGTAGGTTCTTTAAAGAACCCAATGCACCCAAAGCCAACAACTGAGCTGCACCGTACAATGGTTGTTCATTGAGTACCGAGTATAGACAAAATCATGTAGCAAAATAGGCAGCGTGAAAAATGGGTATCAAGGAAACCTAGGACTTTCTAAAATAGGCACATAACATGGAGTTTAGGAGCAGTGGGTATTTCTACAGCTCTAAATTTGTGGGTACACATATTAGAATTTGATTTAGAGTTTTTTTTTTCAAAATGTCATCTTTCTTTTACATTGACTTACATCAGAAAGGCAGACATTCAGTGAAATCCAATTGGAAATAATAAATGTTCAACTATTCTATGCTCCCACAAGTCTTATGACAAAAATGGTACTTCACTTGTGTGGGTAGGCTTGGTTTATTGTGCAGGTAGGCTTGGTGTCTTCAACAGGAAATGGCCTAAAACACAACATGGGCGCATGAAATTTTTCCACTAAAATCGCTTGCTTTTTTCCAATGTGGGTAGCTCAGCCGGGACCTATGGAAACCTAGCCAACCTGTACAATTCTGAAAAGTAGTGGGCTAACTTGTGTGGGTCTCATCAAGTTTTTTTACCCAACCTCGCTTGCAAACCTTAAACTCTGATAAAAGAAAACACATTTTCTTCACATTTCTGTGATGGAAGTTCTGGAATCTGTGGGGAGCCACATACTTCCATCCATGTGGACTCCTCCAAAGTCTTCAGATAAAAACAGTAACCCACTATTTTGGGTAGGCCTAGTACTCACAATAGGAAATGGGCCAAAACACAACATGGGCACATCCCATCTTTTAACAAAAACTGACCCTTTTTTCCAATGTGGGAAGCTGAAGATTTTAAACTGTAACTCAGCTGGCACCCAGGGAAACCTAGCCAACCTGAGCATTTTTAAGAACTAGACACCTCTGGGTATCCAGGGTGGGCTGGCTCGCCTGGTTCTCACAAGGTTTTAATAATGAGAATATCTTGAAAACTTCAAACTTTGACTAAAAGAACATTTTCCTGATATTTAATTGATGGATCATTCTGGAATCTGAGGGGAACCACATACTTCCATACACCCGGATTTCCCTAAATCTCCCAATAAAAATGGTACCTCACTTGTGTGGGTGGGCCTAGATTTTGGACCCTACCTCAGGCAGCACATAGGGAAATCTAGAAAACCTGTAAATTTTTAAAAACTAGACAACTAGGAATATCCATGGTGGGCTGACTTTTGCGGCTCTCACCAGTTTTTTCTACCCAGAATCCCTTTTAAACCTCCAACTTTGACAAAAAGATACATCTTCCTCAACTTTATTTGATGAAAAGTTCTGGAATCTCTCGTTCCTCACTTGTGTGGGTAAGTCTAGTCTATTACCCGCAACTGGTAACGGCCCAAACGCAACTTGGACCCATCAAATTTTTCCACCAAAAATGGACCCTTTTTAGGTCTCGCTAGACCTATTGTTGCTGAGTTCCTTGTCAAGCGACTTAGATCTGGCCACGAGCGCCGATTACAACTCGTGGACGCGCATGCCCAGCCCGGCCCCCCCAGCCGTGCACATCTTTTGCTCCACATTCCACATTCACAGCGTCAGCCTCTCCCATTCACGCGCGCACACAGCCACACTCACGGAAGCACACGCAGGCATACACACAAACACCTGCACCACTCCAGAGACAAGCCAAGACATAGGGAGTGGGGGGGTGATGGGTCACAAACTAAATAAAAAGCCGGTCAAAAGAGGTCTCCATTAATTAGACGATGTTTGCCAACATAACTTGAAACGCTGGACCCGGCGCTTTGCTCACATCTGGTTGTGCACTAAAAGCACGCAGCACGGACACAGATTTTCTCCCGACCCTCAGGCACTGCAGTGCCACGGAGATGGTGGCGCCAAACTTCTGTGCAACCTTAGCCGTCCTGCGCAGAAGCTGATTGCCAACAGTTCTCGCGTGATAAGATCGTCGGCTTCCGGCGCTCTCCCCGTCATTATTTTAGTAAATGTGGATGCCAGGTATTATTCTATAAAAATTAAATTCTCTAAACCTCACAATAACATTTTAAGTTCAAGTTCCCCTTATCTGTAGATGTTAATATTAATTTACCTAAACACAACCCAGGTGTGAAATAAAAGTAGGACCAGCGTGAAGGGGGGAGGAGACAGATAAGTGCACGAGCGGAATCGGCTCTGTGGACGCGCTTCCACGAGCCGATTCTAAGATGGGAACGCGCCTCCCAAGGACAGCTTTTCCGCGTTCAATTGCAGTTGATTGGTCCTCACCGGAAGTCCTGCTGGGCGTCAATTATGGCTGAGTGCTCCTGTCCTGAACACTGGTGAGCAACCTCTCGGGGAGAGTGCTTCGGGGCCTGGCGGCATGCTGTGATAATTGCTATGCTATTTACCTTTCCTTTGTTGTGATCGTGAGCAGGCGTCTTACTGGCGCCACACGTTCATTAGGAATTAAAGTTGCACAGCTGGTGATAATTAGAGCGGCATGTTTTAGGACTTTTTTTGCACTTAGTGTTGTTTACTCAGTATTTTAAATATTACTAATGGATGTATCTGTACAGCGCCGTTTGTGTGGCCCCACCTTTGGTGATTGTTTTGAGGAGCGGCAGGGAAGGCGTGCATCTCTAAAGGCAGACACATGCTGCGATGTTTACTGAATCCATTTTGGCTCTTGAAGGTTACAGATCGGATGTCATGGCCAGCCTAGGAGGCAGCTTGTCGGCGCTGCCTTCTGCAGGCCTATCTCATCCCTGGCCCTCTGTGATCAGAGCAGGGCTGGCATGCATCGCACGGAGACCCGGCCGTCCGCCCGCATCGGGTCCCATCCCGCACCCCTAGCCTAGGGCCGGCGCCAGGGCAGGTGGACCGCTCGAGCTCCCGGGCATCATCTGTTCACAAGGTAAAGGGCGTTCCTGGGGCTCTGAGCTGCATCCTAGCCGGGCGGGGCGGAGAGCAGCTGAGCGACGAGCTCAAGAAGATGGAGGTTATCAGAGCGGACGCATCCCGATGAAGGATTAAGGCGAGGAGGGCAAGTATTTAGGGCTAGAGAGGGGTTGGGGGTAGATGCTTCTCTTCTGTTTACTACTACGGGGGACCAGCCGTGGGCTGTGCCAGGGCGTCCACTCCCGCCGCTGATGGGGGCCGAGAGATGCTGCTGTGCACCGCGGGTGCCCATTGATATCTTTATTGCGGTGGCAGATGCTTCCTGGGCTGGGCGCGCGCAGGAGAGCAGCATGCCATCCACATAGCAGGTGCACGTGTAGTGCACAGTGGCCCAGGTGCCACCCTGTTGGACGGGCGGCCTTCCCTCTGCAGAGAGGGGCCCTGCTGCATAAGCTGTGCATGGGGTGTGCTGGAGAGTGTGACAGGCGTGCACGCCCGCTCCTCTGTAAAGAACATCAACACGAGCTGAGTGAGCACGTGATTGAGTACCGAGTTCCCATACGTTACACTTTAATATGTCCAGTATGTTTAAAAGTGCGTCCACACCGACATTTTGGTCATTGGTAAGTTTATCTGTACATGGCTAGTTATTCATGAACGTAAATGCTCAAGTAGGGCTTGGTTACACAAATTAAGTGTATTTCTATATTTTCTTTATAACATATATACGAGTTAACAGTTTTGTTAATGACAGTGAGCGCTACCAAATATCTTTTTGATGCAGTTTTCTTGGCAGGCGCTTTATTGATTCAGAAGAGTGATTTTACCCATCAGACGCAGTACGCTTTTCTTTTTAATCAACCTCTGAAGGCTGAAAAGCCGAGGCCACCGATCCGAATTCTGCTCTTTGATTTCCTCATTTCATGTATTAACCAACGGAGCTGTCTTACCAGCGTTTATTGACCTGTGTGTATGTAGCTTAGGTGATTTTTTTTTCATTTTGGAAAGAAGTCTTGGGCACAAAGAAAAAGTAGTAAGCTGTCTCTGTGCCCATGCTGGGAGCAGCTCGGGGCTCAAGGGCTCTGCTGAGGAGCTTCCTCGCTCTGACTGCAGACCAACTTTGATGTTTTTGAGGGGCAGCGGTGGGATGAAACAATGAAACCATTATTTTGCGCAAAGAATCTGGCCTCTATGCCCCTGTTTGTGCTGCGCTTTCTCCAAGTGCCGGCAGAACATGTGCCGGATTCCTGGCTTTGCTGTTGAACATGAATCGTTTACATGTATTATTAGCTCTGGCCTTTCTTGTTTTTTCTTTCGGCGATGTTCTTGATCTGATAAGTGGAACAGTGACACATATCTCATTTGCATGCAGTAGCCAGCCGAGCACGCTGTATGAACACTGACACATGTTGCTTTTGTACATTTAATATTGTATGTGTTCAGATTGCGTGAACTACTTGTCCTCTCCGGGCCACTGCAGTAACTACACCGTAGGGTAACGCAAAATTCACTTAAAACTTAACCCAAACATGCTCACAAATTTCTTCACTGTAAATGCATTTTCCAAGGAGTATGTTTCGGTTTTTAAAGTTCTGCCAATACTTTCTTCCTCTTCGTGCAGCTGGTCAGTCTCCAGCACCTCCGTTGCTCCCTCACTCGCCGACTAACCATTGTTCCCCCCCACCGTCTCCTTTGTTGCTCTCCAACACCTAGTGGCAATGCTTTTCCCCT
This sequence comes from Lissotriton vulgaris, assembly GCF_964263255.1. NCBI lineage: Eukaryota > Metazoa > Chordata > Amphibia > Caudata > Salamandridae > Lissotriton > Lissotriton vulgaris. Next base: position 315,593,532 of record NC_141690.1, on the reverse strand, counting down.
TTCCTCCATGTGCTACTGATCCCCTTCCTCCTCGCACTGCTGCTAGCCCTACTCCACGATCTGCCCCCACTTCTCTTTTCCATTGTCGACACACTACTGACCCTCCCTTGTTTATTCACATTTCATTTATTTTCAAACACTTCTTCAACCTCTCAGGACTCTGTTGGTTTCGTGGATGTTGTTAATCTCCTGAGTTTTATTTTTGACATTTTGCTACGATGAGGTGCTCCAATTCACGATTTCTTTTCATGAATTCATCCTGTACCACAAGAGACAAAAATGTAAGCGAAGCACTATGTAATGTGAAGAAGGGGACAACTTAATCACAAATGTCACTCTGGAAGCTTTGCTTCGCACGTGCCCCATTACCACCTCTGGGGACACTGCTTTACACATACCAGCTTTCCCACCTCAGGAAACAATCGCAGCGCACATTCAACTCATAAAGCACTGTCTGACACGTACCCCTACCAACACCTCTGACTCTACCAATCTACCGCCCTCACTCTACCACTCTACTGCCCTCACTCTACCACTCTACCACCCTCACTCTACCACTCTCACAACCTCACTCTACCGCCCTCACTCTACCGCCCTCACTCTACCACTCTACTGTCTTCACTCTACCACTCTACCGCCCTCACTCTACCACTCTACCGCCCTCACTCTACCACTCTACTGCCCTCACTCTACCACTCTACCGTCCTCACTCTACCGCCCTCACTCTACTGCCCTACCGCCCTCACATCAATCCACTGCTTTCACTCTACCACTCTACTGCCCTCACTCTACCACTCTACTGCCCTCACTCTACCACTCTACCACCCTCACTCTACCACTCTCACAACCTCACTCTACCGCCCTCACTCTACCACTCTACCGCCCTCACTCTACCACTCTACCGCCCTCACTCTACCACTCTACCGCCCTCACTCTACCGCCCTCACTCTACCGCCCTCACTCTACTGCCCTCAATCTACCACTCTACCGCCCTCACTCTACCACTCTACCGCCCTCACTCTACCACTCTACTGCCCTCACCCTACCACTCAACCGCCCTCACTCTACCACTCTACCGCCCTCACTCAACCGCCCTCACTCTACCACTCTACCGCCCTCACTCAACCGCCCTCACTCTACCACTCTACCGCCCTCACTCTACCACTCTACTGCCCTCACTCTACCGCCTTCACTCTACCGCCCTCACTCTACCACTCTACCGCCCTCACTCAACCGCCCTCACTCTACCACTCTACCGCCCTCACACTACCGCCCTCTCTCTACCACTCTACCGCCCTCACTCTACCGCCCTCACTCTACTGCCCTCACTCTACCACTCTACTGACCTCACTCTACCGCCCTCACTCTACTCCTCTACCACCCTCACTCTACCACTCTACTGCCCTCACTCTACTGCCCTCCCTCTACCACTCTACTGACCTTACTCTACCACCCTCACTCTACTGCCCTCACTCTACCGCCCTCACTCTACCACCCTCACTACCACTCTACCTCCCTCATTCTGCCCTCACTATACCGCCCTCACTCTACCACTCTACCGCCCTCACTCGACTGCCCTCACGCCCTCTCTACCACTCTACCGCCCTCACTTTACCACTCTACCGCCCACACGCACTCTCTACCACTCTACCGCCCACACTCTACCGCCCTCACTCTACCACTCTACCGCCCTCACTCTACCACCCTCACTATACCGCACTCACTCTACCACTCTCATGCCCTCTGCTGCTCTCTTCCACCCTGCCTCCTTCTCTAACTCCCTGTTCTCTTCTCTCCGCCTGTGCTGATCTGCTGCTCTCTTCCACCCGCCCCCTTCTTTAACTCCATGTTCTCTTCTGCTGTGCTGTTATGCTGCTCTCTTCCACCCACCTCCTTCTCAAACTCCCTGTTCACTTCTCTTCTCCAGAGCTGATCTGCTGCTCTCTTCAGCCCGCCTCCTTCTCTGCCTCCCTGTTCTCTTCTCCCGTGCTGTTCTGCTGCTCTCTTCCACCCCCTTCTTTAACTCCCTGTTCTCTTCGCCTGTGCTGATCTGCTCTTCTCTTTCACCCGCCTCCTTCTTTAACTCCATGTTCTCTTCACCTGTGCTGATGTGCTGTTCTTTCACCCCGCATCCTTCTCGAACTCCCTTTTCTCTTCTCCTGTGCTAATCTGCTGTTCTCTTCTACCAGCCTCTTTCTCTAACTCCCTGTTCTCTTCTCCTGTGCCAATCTGCTGTTCTCTTCCACCCGCCTCCTCCTTTAACTCCCTGTTCTCTTCTCCGGTGCTCATCTGCTGCTCTCTTCCACCTGCCTCCTTCTTTACCTCCCTGTTCTTTTCTCCCATGCTGATCTGCTGCTCTCTTCCACCCGCCTCCTTCTTCAACTCCCAGTTCTTTTCTCCCGTGCTGATCTGCTGTTCTCTTCCACCCGCTTCCTTCTTTAACTCCCTGTTCTCTTCTCCTGTGCTGATCTGCTGCTCTCTTCCACCCCACCTCCTTCTTTAACTCCCTGTTCTCTTCTCTTCTCCTGTGCTGATCTGCTGCCCTCTTCCACCCGCCTCCTTCTTTAACTCCCTGTTCTCTTCTGCTGTGCTGATCTGCTGCTCTCTTCCACATACATCCTTCTCTAGCTGCACACACATACAGACAACCACGCACACATACACCCACACACACACCACACATACAATCTCACACACAACCACACACACACAATCACACCCAACCACCACACACCCAATCACACTCACCCACACTCCCAACCACACCCAACCACACACATCCACACACATTCACACACATCCACACACCCAACCACACACCCAACCACACACCCAACCACACACCCAACCACACACACCCAACCACACACCCAACCACACACACCCAAACACACACCCAACCACACACACCCAACCACACAACCACACACACACAACCACACACACCCAACCACACACACCCAACCACACACACCCAACAACACACACCCAACCACACACACAACTACACACAGAACTACACACAGAACAACAACCACACACGCAGCCACACATACAACACCACACACACAACCACACACAACCACACCAAAACACACACACAACCACACACACAACTACACACACACACACAACCACACACACAACCACACACACAACCACACACACAACTACACACTGCCACACAACCACACACCCAACCACACACACAACCACACACACACACACATCTATCTATCACCCTCTATCCATCTTACGCCCTCACTCTATCCATCTTTCATCCTCTCTCTAGCTATCTATCGCCCTCACTCTATCTATCTATCGCACCACCACAGCATCACTCGTCGCCACCACAACATCACTCAGCGCCACCACAGTATCAATCTGTGCAACCATTCAACAACAACTGGTTCAAATATGTTCTCTCAATGTTTCAAGATTTATTACAAATGTCACAAAAAATGTTAATATTTCACTTCTGTTCTTTGATTTTCATCACAATAAAATACACTGAACATAATCTTCGCAAAGATATTTACAAAAGTTTAAGCTATTGCCATTATAAATTACAATAACTTTTATTTAAAAATGTATTATTGAAAGAAATTAAAATCCATAGTTATTCGTAATATCAATACATCTAAGTCACGTAAATACAAAACACTTTGCATTACAAATGGTATAGGTGTCACATTTGGAAAAGTTAAAAGTTTTGGCATTGTAAATGACAAAGCTATTAATTTCGCTATTTTCAAAACCAACACATAAATATAAAATTTGTCATTTACAAGACCAATAGCTCAATCTTTCCTAATGCGAGACCTATTGCATTGCAAATGCTTGTTTAATGTCTGAGGCTCCCCATTTATGTGGGTAAGCCAAATGCCTGTGATAGGGAATGGCCCAAAATGTATTGTGGAGACATCAAAATGATCTATCACAAAACAACCTGGTTTTGTAAGGGGCACCTGCGTTTTTGGCCCCAAGCTCGGCGGTAGTCTAGAGAAACCTGCCAAACCCAGACATTTCTGAAAACTAAACACCCGGAGGACTTAATAGGGTGTGACTTGCATGGATCTCTCAACATTATCTTACCCGGAATCCTCTCCAAACTTCAAATGTAGCTTAAAAGTTAACTTTTCTGCACATTTCTGTGTGGAAAAGTTGCTAAATCACCGGACCCGCACAGATTTACTACCACCCAGCATTCCCCTAGGTTTCCTGATGAAAATGATACCTCACTTCTGTGGGCGGACCAAGTGCCAATGACAGGTAAGGGCCAAAAACCTATTTTGGAGACATCAAAATTATCATAACCTGGTTGTGCAAAGGTGCACCTGCGCTTTTTGGTTCCGGGCTTGGCAGCCATTTAGGGAAACCTTCCAAACTCAGACATTTCTAAAACTAAACATTTGCGGGTGGGAGGGCGTCTGAGGTGGTGAGGCTTGTGTGGTTTGCCTACATTTTTTTTGTATCCAACATCCTTTGGAAACCTCAGATTTAGCTAAATAGTCACATTTTCCTCACATTTCTGTTTTTGAAAGTCGTGAGAACACTGGATCGGCACAAATTTCCTACCACCCAGAGATCCTCCAGGTCTCCTGATAATAATGCTACCTCACTTGTGTAGGTAGAGCTTGTTGTCTAGTTTTCAAACACTTGCAGGTTTGCCTAGGTGCCGGCTGAGCTAGCATCCAAAATCCACAGCTACCCATAATGACAAAACAAGGAGTTCTTAGTTAGGGTCATGTTACAGCCACAGATATAAATGTGGTACTAATTTGTTATAGTTTATCCAACACTTACAGTGGTTGGTTGTAGCACCTCTAGAAATACTGGCTGCAGAGCAAAAATACTGATCTGAGTATCTAAATATCGAAACCAAGACCTCTGAAGGTGAGTCATAAAGCTACTTTAAAACACCAGCAGCTTGATTGTCCATTCACACACCACACCCAATCCAACAGTTAAGTGCACTCACATCAACATACCTCACCATGCAAGGGCCCATTATATCTATACGCCACATGATGGAATCAATTTGACTACTTATTACCATCTGTCATGTAACCACCTCTTTCTTTTGAATATTACAGAACTCATGCCTAGTGAACATTTATTAATGGCTTCCATGAAAGACACGTGATGCTCAGATAGACATGTCTTACATACGTCTTTTGCACACTAAGGGCCATATTATCAAAAAAGGGCGAGACATTATAGCTGCTTTTATCGGCAGGAAACTGCCGCTAAAGCGGCGATAATGGGCTTGATAATATGCCCTTGTGAAATCCCATAGAAGCCAAGGTTGACAACAGAACCTGGGCTTCTATGGGAATCCACAAGGGCATATTATCAAGGCCATTATCGCCGCTTTAGCGGCAGTTTCCTGCCGATAAAAGCGGCTAATATGTATCGCCCTTTCTTGATAATATGGCCCTAACTGTGGTAAATCCAATTCCTTCCAGTTTGTGGATGCAAGTCGGGGATATCCTTGTATGCCTCTAGGTTTTTTTTTTGGAAGGAGTGAGCATATCTGCCTTTGAAATGTAGGCAAACATGCAGGGGACTAGTGCTAAAGTTCCCTAAAGAGAACATCATAAACTATGTAGAACTGTAGTTTTTGCCACACAGGGCAGTCTGTAAGAATGTAGCATATGTCCCATCCAACGTTATGTGCTGTGCTGTGACTGTAATGCACTCATCATACAGCAAACTGTACATATACTAAGTTGTGATGGAGGATGTACATGGCAAGCAAGCCATACCCTTTACCCATACTTTTAGCGTTGGGTGCAGATTTTTCTGTAGTGGTATGAATTTTTTTGTAAAGATAGAGAGGGTATCCTGTCCCTAATGCAAGAGCAGTCAGAGGTGATCAATGGAGTAACCTAGTTGAAATGTTAAGTGCTCAGCTTCATGTGGAATGCACTCATTCTTGAGATGGCGCAAATGTCTAGGAGAAGTATATTCTCTTTACTTTGGGGTTGCCCATGCTGAGAAAATGTGTATCTAGAAGGTTTCTGAAATCTAAGGCGGTATTGAATGCTGTGAAAGACTTTGAATGTGTATTTCTGGAGTTTTGAAATGAGCTTTCGATTGAGAGTCGGTGAACCTGCGTCAGGTGCTGGGTATGTGCATGTTGGAATGTTAAGGGAGGAGGCTGCCTGCTGCGTTATGTATGGTTCAGAGTTAGCTGCTTATTTGAGTGAGGGTATAATTTAGTATTGTGGTGAATGTGGCACCAGTGGCTTTGAAACCGTAGGTCAAGATGAAGTGATGGCATGTGTATCTGTACTACCTTTACTATCTGCCTTCTACCTATGCAATATTCTTGTGAAAGCACACCTATCTAAGCTTTTTTGACCTGTTCATGTCTAGTTCCTCATCAGAGTCCTGACTAATCCTGTAAAATATCCAAGTGACTGTGCTAAATCCAACTTCTTCCAGTTTGTGGATGCAAGTTGCGGGTGTCCAAGTATGCCTTTGCCGGAGGGCTCATTCTTCAAGCTGCACAAGCATATCTACCATTGTAACTAAGGCAAAGGAATGCTAAGTAATACTGCCTAGGTTCACTAGACTAGTAAGCCATACAAATGTCCTGTGGGGCTCATTCTCCAACACTTCCACGTTTGCTTTGAAAGTGTGAAAACTCAACTACTAACTTGTATCATAACCCATACTGAAGATGTGAAAACAATTGTCATACATGATATGGTGTCCTGTACCCTTTTTCAATAACACCTAGAATCATCCCAAAACAGGAAGCAACGCAGGGGTTAAATGCTATTGCACAGGCTCTCTGAGATGACTTGGAAAGTTCCTGGCTGAGATCAAACATGGTCTCAGCTAATGAGGATCCCTTACTAGCCAGGAAAGCTAAAAATGGTTTGCTAGGAGACTAAAGTCAAAGGACAGAAGAGTAAAAATGACCATAACACATCAGAAAAAAATTATGTGGCGATAAATGACGAATGCCACAACAAAAATAGTAAAAAGCATGTTTGAACTTTCCTAGATAACGCCTTTAACTTCACTCAACCACAAGTAAACACAATGCAAAAAAACAATCAAAATGGGCCACTATGTACAGGGAACAAAACAATCCAAGTGCCCAGCCGTATGTCTTCACCACACCACTACATGCTCCACAAGCCTCAACAAAGGGAACTGACAATGCAATCTGGCAAGCTGGATATCCAAATAGATCTATTGAATATTATAGCTTCATATATTTCAGGCATTAACACCAAGCTGGAAAAACTAAAAGACTTAATAACAAGAGCACAAATAATTCACTCACAATTACAAACATCTTGGGCATGCAGCCCGATAATCGACAAACTAAGCTACCTACCAGTGATACTGGAATAGATAATAAGCATAAAAAAGTTAACCTGCCCAACAGTCCAACCACCACCACTATGATAGAAGGACACTCCAGACCTACTACAAACTCACTAGGGTAAGCTACAGGCTCTTGTCAGCCAACAGGAGAAGTAAGAAAACCTTAAATAAAACAGGAGACAAAAAGGGCAATGCCGTAAAAGACCCAGGAGACCCTAGTAGAAAGAGCAACTATGAAAGAGTCCAATACAGCTAAACAAGAGAGAAGACAAAAAAAGTGAAAGAAAAGCAAGAAACAAAATACTATAACTGGCAAAATACCCGTCACCTAAACTGTGCCTCATATTTGGACCAATATGAGGTGGTAAAGCAAAGCTCGATCCAGCCAAGAATCTCACAAGCACTAACATGGTATTTAGCATAATCCTAAAAGAATGAGAAAAGGAGGTAAACACATTCTATAAATCAAGGTTAAGTAAAACATCGGGAATAGAATCTTCATTCATACAAGTCTCAGTTAATCTGACTTAGAATGAGATAGTAGAAGTAGCTGCCCCATTGGTAGCAAAAGATGCAAGAAGAGAAGAAGCGGGTGTATTCGCCTACAATGACCAGAATGCAAACACAGATGCAGGCTAAAGGAAATGGAGTTGGTTTCCAGCCTCCTCGCATAAACATCTGACGCTGAAAATAATTTAACACCAGAATACAAATCACAGTGTCGGCATGGCACCCTACACAGGAGGAATATTTAAAAACTGACGTCAGAAATCCCAGCATTAAAACATATAGAATCCTCAAACCTGCTATCAGTACAATTCATTCCAGCAGGTCAACAAACCAATGAACAAACTCTTACTACCTGGCAAATGGAAGAAACAGTGCTCTTCATCTTGAACTGTACACAGCAATTCTATGCATGGGGCATAAAACTATCTAAACCAACCACACCCCACTATCCCGAGCGCCAACCCACCTCATAAACCAAAACAACCATTAAAACAAACTCCAGAGAAGACGCTGGTGTATTCGCCTACAATGATCAGAACGCAAACACAGATGCAGGCCAAAGTAAATGGAGTTGGCTTCCAGCCACTCTTAACGCACACAATGGCGACTGACATGTGGGGAGACCAGCAAGCAAACTCAGGAGAGGCAACTTACTTTTGATCTCATGGAATATAGTAGGAGCAAAGAAACTGACTAGAAGAAGGCACTACACCTCAAGACTAGGATTCATATGATATAATATCCCTTCATGAGACATGGGCACCGGACTACCTACAGCTGGGGGACTTTATCCACTGCAGTGTTGCCACAGTAAAACATTTGCAATATGGGCTCCCAAAAGGGAGTTTATGTGTCTAAAGCATTAAATATAAAATCCAAACAATTAACACTCCCCACCATGGATTGCAACTAATCGAAATTGCTCACTAGAGCACCTGCAAATCAAATCAGGGACCAGGGAGGTGCGGCTGTCCTGATCCTTCTGGACTTGTCCGCAGCCTTTGACACGGTCGACCATGCTATTCTGGTCGACCGTGTCACAGCCCTGGGGATAAACTGTACGGCTAGAGATCTTATTTCATCTTTTCTGGCCAACCGTACCCAGACAGTGAAGTTGGGTAACTTCTATTCTCCTGTCTCTGCACTCCCCTGTGGAGTTCCACAAGGTTCCTCGCTAAGTCCAACGCTATTTAATATCTATGTAGCAGACTTAGCGAGGGTAATAAAGGCCCATGGGTTGCGACTTGCATCCTACGCAGACGACACCCAACTGGTTCTGGCGATCCACAAGGATGGCCCAGCGGTGGCAGCTAATTTTCAAAGGGCCATGCTTGCTGTCAGTACCTGGATGTCCTCCAATTGTCTGAGGCTTAACTCTGACAAAACCGAGGTCATGACCTTTGGTAAACTCTCCCCGGACTGGGCTTCCACTTGGTGGCCTAACCAGCTGGGCTCTCCACCTGTCCCAGTTGAAAAGGCTAGAAACCTGGTAGTCATTTTTGACAGCAAGCTGTCATTTAACCTTCATGTCAACAAGGTTGTGTCATCTGCGTTCTTTATTCTAAAGAAAATTAGGAAAATACTGCCTTACCTCCCCACCTCGGCTGGGAAGACCCTGGTCTCCACCCTAGTGTTTTCCAAAATTGACTACGGGAATGCCCTCTTCCTTAATACTCAGAAACTCATTCTATCTAAGTTGCAGTCCATACAGAATGCGGCTGCAAGAATTCTTCTTGACATCCCCCGCCGTCAGCCAACCACCTCAGCCATTCGTCACCTGCATTGGCTAAGAGTAGAGGGCCGTATTAAATTCAAGGCCCTCTGCATCGCCTACAAGGCAGTGCATGGCGTCGGTCCAAAGTTTCTGATTGAAGCGTTCCAGCTGTATAGCCCCAAGAGACAGCTGAGATCCGCCAACACCTGCCTGCTTCCGGTACCTCGCACGAGAACGGCAACCTGGGGAGACAGGCGCTTCTTGGTTGCCACACCTAAACTTTGGAACCTTCTGCCACTCACCATCAAAACTGTCCCCAATCTGATGAGCTTTCGTAGGCTCTTAAAGACATGGTTGTTCAACCAGTAAGCCTGCTGCTCGGTCTCTCTATCCGCCACATGCGCCGAGACACCTTCGGGTATTTGTTTGCGCAATAAAAATCTCGAAAATAAATAAATAAATCCTGTGCTGTTATTGAACACATACGTTCATCTAAAAGAAAGGAACAAAACAGCTATTGATTCCCTACTGAGTACAACAATCTCAGACTTGAGATTCATCTGCCCATCTTGGTACATAGTGCTGAAAAGAGACTTCAACTCCAACTTAATCTATACCCCAGAAGAGGATGACAAACTATCAACCACACAATATATACTGGAACGTTCAGCTGCAGTATCAACTAAAAACAACTCGCCCAGGGGCATATTACCAAGGCGGGCGATATGTGATTATCGCCGCTTTAGCGTCCGTTTTCGGCCGCTAAGCGGCGATAATTCTATCACCCTATTAGCAAGCTGTCGCTAACAGCCTATTAGCAAGGCAGGCCTGCTCTGACCAGTTCTTAGCCATTATATCCAATGGGAGTTGGATATTATGGCTAAGTCCTCATTAGCGATAATGCGTGAATATCGCTGGATTACCAGCTATATTCATGCATTTCGCCACTAACGCCGGATATTTTATTGCTTTAGAGATAAATGTTGCTAATAGCGCGTTATCTCTGCGATGCTTGGTGTTAAAAAAATACTCGCTAAGCTAGTTGTTGGTAATATGCCCCCCAGATCGTACAGGCCAGTCGCTAGTTAAGTTGCTAAAGTAACTGGGTATGAGAGTAATAAATGGCAGATGAATGAAAGACACTCCTCCGAAATTCCCCTGCCACGAAGATAAGACACATTCCACACTAGACTTCACAGCAGTTTTAGAGTAATAAATGGCAGATCAACGGAAGACACCTGTCTGAAAATCACCAAACACATGAGTAAGGCCCGATCCATACTATACTTCACAGCAGTCTCCTTTACATTAATTCCAATCCTATCACAGTTCTCAATTGAATTCACCAATCTGAGTGATCACTCCTATCAACATATTCACTTCAGTTTAAGCTCCTCAAAGCACTGTGTCACTTCAGAAGTGGCTGGAAGTGTAAACATGACCAAGCTAAAGCGACTTAAGTGGACAAATGTCACTCTCCAGGACCTATACAACACAGTAAAAGAACTAACAATGGCCAGTTGGAAAGAGAAAACCAACACAATAAATAATTTACAACAAACCTGACATCATAATGCCAGGAGTTCAAAGTCATGCGCCCAAATAATTTTCAAAACCCAATATTACGTGGTTTGCAGTTTGTTCCCTACGGAGGCACTAGCGCAAGGACAGAAATACAGCGGCGTTCCTGACATCAACTAAGCCCACACCTCGCCGCACCCGCTTCGCGGGTGCCGCATCGCCTTGTTGGGTGCAGAGCAGCAGAGTCGGCGGAGACTCGAGGAAAGGCGGTACCGGGTGAGAGGCTTCAGCGGGGCTGCGAGTGTGCGGGGACTCCAACAACCAGGAGTCCCTGCGAGACCGACAGTCAGCTTCCGGTCCGCTCTCCCTTCTGGCCCGCCCCCCGCCCACCTGAGGATATTACAAAACATCCCTCACCTTTCCCTCTGTGGGTTTGCAGTTTGTTCCCTACGGAGGCACTAGCGCAAGGACAGAAATACAGCAGCGTTCCTGACATCAACTAAGCCCACACCTCGTCGCACCCTCTTCGCGGGTGCCGCATCGCCTTGTTGGGTGCAGAGCAGCAGAGTCGGCGGAGACTCGAGGAAAGGCGGTACCGGGTGAGAGGCTTCAGCAGGGCTGCGAGTGTGCAGGGACTCCAACAACCAGGAGTCCCTGCGAGACCGACAGTCAGCTTCCGGTCCGCTCTCCCTGCTGGCCCGCCCCCTGCCCTTCACGCCCCCTATATCTTAGTCTTAGTCTCCCGCAGCGCGGGACGCAGCACGGGGCGAAGACCGGGCAAAGAGCAGGCCATTTGAGGCCGTTCGAGGTCCAAGAGGTCTGGTCTGGGCCCCCCCTTTCGCCCCTTGCTTTGCCACCGGTACTGTTTACATTGCTCCTTCCTATTGTGTATGCGGGTTGTCTACCTTTCATAGATATGTGCACTCGGGCTAGCCGCAGTAGGACTGCTAAGGGGGGGTTGAAACAAAATGGCCCCATGGATAATTTCATTACGCGCACAAATATTGCTATAGACAATGAAATCACCAAATTGCAAACTCGTGTCTCTTTAGATTTGGCTGCTGCTAGAAGATTGTCGCAGGACATCGCTATTTCTAAAAAATCATCCTTGGGTCACATAGCATCTGCTATTACTCCGGAGCATCTGGTCAATCCGCGCTGCGTGATTACGCAGGCGGATGTCCATTACACTCCAGTTTCGCACGTCCCACCTCCAACTTTGTGTCCCACACCCCAGTTTGCAAGTCAGATCCCACCTGTGGCTATCCTTGACCAACAAACCACTACCTCACCCCATACCCTGGAAATTCCCGATAAACTACACAAAAGGAAACGTATCTCAAGGTCTGCATACTCACGTAAGAAGGCTAAAATTGTTGGGGCACACCAACTTAATGTTGGTAGTTTCCCTGTGACTAGCGTTACAGGAGGGCATGCTTCTTTGCCACGGGTACCCCGGGATAAAGATAGCGACGGTGTACCCCCTGCAACCACTAAAGATAATACAATTGCTGAGGAAATTGGATCACAATTAGAGGACCAGGAAGGGAGGGATGGGGAGTTTATAGAAATAGTTTGGGAAACCTTAAAAAAGCTCCTATGTCCCTTGGACCTAAGACTATCACGCATTGAGAACCATCTATTAGAGATGGAAAAGAGCATTATAGCCTTGGCTACTCTTGGCTTGCGAGGTCTAGAAAACCAAGGTCTCCTAGAGAATAACTTAGCCCCACAGACTCCAAACCTTCCTCCTCCAGCTCCAGTTACAACACGGCCAGTCCCCAAACCTCGTACCAAGGGAGTTGACCACAAAACCTCTGATCCCCCGCCTAGGGTACCAAAGCACCCCATTCCCCAAGCTCCCATACATAGTAATGCAGGTGCTCCTCTGAGGCGGAATGCTAGCAACACTGTCCACCGACTCACCCAGGGCTCACATAACAAGAGCAATTTCCGAGGGGGTTATATTGATCTCCCCCCAGAGGCCAAGGATTATGTGGTGGTACTGACGGGTGTGCCTGAGGTCGAGATTGACCACCACGAAAACCATTGGTCTCTGAAGAATAAGGTCATGCACTGGCTCAACGTGAATAGACCGATCCCAAATGGCCGGAGAAGTAGAGTTTTAATGGTGCGTAGAGTCCCCTGGGTGGGTCCTTCACAGAAATCCAGTCCTGGTGACTGTATAGTCGTGACGTTTGAGGATCCACACACGGCCCACCATATTTGTTCATGGCTTATTGATGGCGAGGGCTCATCTATTGTACCCAGGCCACTAACTTTCTTTTATCCACCACGTACCACACATACTTATGGGGGCGATTGGTCCTTGGTACATCATCAGTCCGGGAGGGGGTATTCCAACAAAGACCAAGCTCTAAATAGACGCTGGTTCGGGGCACCAATCTCGAACAGGTTTGGCTGTCTTGAAGAAGTAGATTGACTCCTCAAGTCAGTTGATCCTCCATTGCTTCCAAAGGTTTCCTTAATCCATGGGGACCCTGACTCCTTAGCCTTGGTAACCAAACCTGACGGAATCAGCTCAGTTTCACTTGTCCAACCAACGGCACACGCCTTGCTAGCGCAGGGAGTGCTGAATACCTTTAATACTCACAGTAGTCATGCAATCGTGCATGAGATAGTTGCACCCCCAACGACCTCTATGTTATTCCACCAGTTGACACTGCCTGCTGGCAAACGACCCACCGTCCCCAGGGCAAATATACGAATCCAGAATGAGGACACTCAAATACCAACTAGAGCTGATGTAGCGGCGACAGTGTTGGTTCATGGCTCAAGAAGGTTAGGCCCTGTATCTGATCTTGATCCCCCTGCCTTTGCCCCAACGGCCAGACAGAGAACCGCAGGAAACCCACAGCTGAAGATCCTAAGTTGGAATGTGGCAGGGCTTGCACGCAATTTTGACAATCCAGATTGGAATTCCCTTGTGGATCCCTTCGGGATTTGTCTTCTGCAAGAAACATGGTGTTTGGAACCTCGCCACAGGGTAGGGTACACAACCTACTTTGTGCCTGCATCCCAACTTCAGGGCAGCAAAGGTTGCCCGTCGGGTGGCCTTCTCATTTGGGTCAATATTGCATTGGGACTAACCATTAGGCATATAAATACACAATCTCCTGACCTTCAGAGACTAACAATACAGTGCCATAGGGGTAGGAAGCTAGAAGTGTTCAACCTCTACTTAAGGGGGGCTAGGGGCGGGGCCTCAACGTTATCCTCATCCGGAATAGAAGAGGAGCTTGGATCCTGTAACATCGACTCCTTGTTGTCTTAGCAGGAGACTTTAACTGTTGCTTCGAACCGCTAGCCAGTGAGGACATTTTGGACACCTGGGAAGACGATGCCAGGAGAGGCATTCCCATGCTCTCTCTAGATCCGATCAAAAAATGGACCCAGAGTGCCATAGATATTAACTCACTCTGTATGGAATACGACCTCAGAGCAACCAATGGTCGATCAAAGTCAGATCCTAGGGGAGCGCACACCTACAATAGGGTGGGACACACTTCTAGAATCGATTACATATTGCTGAATCACAAGCTATGGCCGTACCACCAAGATATGGAAGTCCTATTGACTTCCGACAGTGACCATAACCCCTTGGCCCTAACCCTCACCCCCCGTGGCAAGATAGGATCCTAACCACGTCTCTACACATATGGAAATTATCTCACGAACTTGTTCCTTCGAACTGTGGTAGGCGATTAAAATGGGCTAAAGTTGCCACGGACGAGGGAAGGATGGCCCAAGCTAAGACCATAATGACAGCAGTGAAGTTCCGTTTAGACACAGCGGAAACCATTAATCATGCTGTCCTTGCGGCCTTTACAGAAACTATCTTAGCTCTAAGTGAGTTGTTCATAGTCCCACAGAGCAGGGCAAGGGCCACAAGTAGAGCCGCAACCAAGGGTAGAGATAAATGGTACTCCCCTGCATGTCGCGCTGCCAAAGGGGAACTCATTCTAGCCGTGAAATCAAAAGACCCAGGTCAAATTAGTCTCGCTAGGAAAAGCTAAAAAAAAGCTCTATCCTTGGCAAGGTAAGCACACGAAACCAACTTCTGGAGAGAGCTAATGGATGCGAGTTCTAAAAAGGACTCAAAGGGGTTCTGGGATCTGCTTAGAGCTAGGGACAAGCCCCTCGATTCACAATTGACTTGCAACATTACAGGGGAGGCTTGGTTTGCCCATTTTTCTAACCTTTACTCCATTTCATCAGGCGCACCACAATCAAATAGGGTTTTTTTGCATAGAGCGCCGGTTGCCAACACAATTAATGACCACCCCTTTCTTGCTAAGGAAGTCGAAGGGGCAATCAGGTGCCTTGTTCCTAACAAGGCTGTAGGTCCAGATGGCATCCCAGGTGATCTGTTATGGGTCAATACAGAGGTGTGGAGCGGACTTATTGCCTCACTCCTGAACGAGGCCGTGATGGGTGGCTGCCTTCCTGACTCCTGGAGGGGTGCGGAGGTCGTCCCGATTTTTAAGAAAGGCTGTCGGGACGACCCTGCCAACTATCGTCCAATTAGCTTGCTCGACTCCACCCAGAAGGTAGCGGGCAAAGTAGTCTTAGGCAGGATTTTGCACTGGGCTGAAGACAATCAGGTACTGTCAGATTTCCAGGCTGGTTTTAGATCAGGAACTGGCACCATTGAACAGACATTTCGCCTTTTAATGCTTTATTGGAAAGTGGTCGTATTGGGCAAAGGCAGTCTGTATCTCGCATTCATAGACTTACGGACTGCCTTTGACCTGGTCCCACATGACCAACTATGGAATGTCTTAGAGGGTTTGGGTATCCCTCTGTATTTGCTGGGTTTGCTCATTAAGTTCCATGAAGGCAACTTTACACAGATCAGGTGGGGAGATCAGGGGCAAAAAACATCTCGCATTCCTGTAGATAGGGGTGTCCGCCAGGGTTGTGTGCTAGCCCCCACTCTGTTCTCACTCTATGTTAACGGAGTGGTGGAGCACCTTCTCCAACATCCAGCAGATGCACCCTCCCTGTCTGGCAGAAAAATACCTACCCTCCTATTTGCAGATGACACCCTCCTGATCTCAAAAACCCCGATAGGCCTCCAAACGTTGCTTTCTAGTTTTAAGGATTTTTGTGACTCTAGGGGCCTTGTCATTAACGTGAGCAAAACCAAATTCCTGGTCCTAAACCCCCCTAGGAAAACTGTCATCCCTCCAACCCTAGACTCTGTCCCACTTGAAAGGGTAAAGGAGTTTGATTATTTAGGCATCCGACTCTGTGACTCCATGAATTGGAAGGCTCACCACCAAAAAGTCTTTCTGACTCATAAGAGGGTTACAGGGGCCCTGCTAAAAGAACATCGTGCCTCGTCCATTAAACCCATTGGGGCGATATTAGACATCTATAGGGCAAGGGTGGTTGTGGGGTGTCCAGAGAGCTGACACCTTGTCACATCTTGAAAACAAATTCCATAAAGATCTCATGAGGCTACCACACAGTACCCCTACACTCCCACTCTTATTAGATGCAGGTACACGCCCAATATGCGATCAAGCTTGGCTACGTCCCCTCTTACTGTGGGCTCGAATATGGAATGTACCAGAACTGTCCAGTTACGCTGAAGCCCTAAGTGAACTCCTTTCATCCCCCGGCTGGTGCAAGGTCGGCTGGCTCAGGGAAGTTAAGCGGCTTCTCTGTGAACTGGGCCTTGGAGACGCTTGGGTCAACAGAACAGCCCCCCCCCAAACAGATGCTAAAGAAATTATATTGGTCATGGGTGGCAAATGAAAGAATGAGCAATTCCAAATTATGTAGATCTGTTTTAGAGTTTCTGCTAATCAAGGAGCTCCCTTTTAGAGAACCTTATTTGGACTTGATCCTTAACCCGAGGGATAGGTCTTTGTATTTCAAATTTAGGGTGGGACTGCTACCCTTAGGGCAGTTGACAGCAAGATGGAAGCCACCGCTGCAAACTACACCGTATTCCCCTTTTTGCGAGAAAAGGGATGAGTCCATCGCCCATCTAATGTTTGAGTGCTCAGCCTACGCAGCCCCTCGGTGCAGATGGCTGAAACCATTATGCAGGAGCCTTGGCACTAGATCGCACCTGGAGGCTCCACGAATCTTAAGATCTGATGCTCGCCCTTTCTTTGCCTGTTGCCTGGCAAAATTCCTGGGTTGGGTATGGCGGATAAGATCCGTGAGGAAATTGTCTCTCCAGTAACATGATTTGCATTGATTCAGTCCCATATTTTTAGCTATCTTTTACAACTTTTTGGCAAATGAATTCCTTTTTATGATACTTTATTGTTATTACGAGAAATAGAAGAATTGATAAATTGTAAAGTGTATAGAGGGTGAATTGTTAAATTGTATTGTATTTTTTAACTGTTTTTTTACTGTAATGCTTTTATGATATGATAAATATATCGAAATAAAGCTATTCAAACAAACAAACAATATTACGTGAAATGCAAAGCCTGAAATGAGAATGAAAGAAAGCAGTCGGGAAACAAAAGACTGACATTGACCGAACTTCATGGGATAATAAACGTCACATGAGGAAAGAACACAAAAAAAGTTATGGGAAGAAAAAGAAATAGGAATGAGACATTCTGGACAAAACTATTGTTTAGTGCAAGGAAAACCAGCTCAAGCACCTTCTAGGAAACAATAAATAACCTGAACAGGCCAGTGCACATTATAAACTCAAATGTCCAAGAACAATATTGGGCAGAATTCCTGATCAGGAGGTTTACCAAGAATACAACTCCAGAACCACTGCCTTCTATGCAATCAGATAGTACCAATCAGCGAGACCAGGTGAGTGAGAATAACACAACAGTAAAGCCCATCCCCAGCAATGAGGGGAATAGCACTCCTTCAGCAAATAAACCAAAACCTCTGTTTTACTGAGAAGATGAAATAACTAACATAATACAGAAAGGCGGAGGGGATGGTGCACCAAGGCCTAACGGCATTCCCCAGGCAATTTTCTAACATGAATCAGATTTTGGGAGTAACCACTTATTTACTCTATTTAAAGAAGTAGAACCATTAAGGTTATATGCCACCCAGTTGGCAAGGCTAAATTATCACACCAATCTACAAAAGCAGAGACAGAATGAACCCAGCAGACTACAGACTCATAGCGCTGCTAGATGTTGAAGCAAAGTACCACTCTTCTCTGATCCTAGCAGACCTCATTGACTGGTCTGATAAGTACAACTTGATCCAGATCAATCACACAGGCTTCAGAAAAAGGACCAGAAAAATTGCAAATATATTAGTATTTTCACTAACAGCAGAAAAGTGCAAGCGTAAAAAGAAGAAATTACAACCCTGCTTTCTTGACCTAAAAGCGGCCTTCAATATCGTAGAACGTCACAACCTGCGGAGAAAACTAAGAGCCTGGAACATCTCCAAAAGGATACTAACAGGAAAAATGCTATTTTGCTCCCACACCTGGATAAGAGTGAAGTTGGGTGACGCCTCCAGGGTTTTAAGAAAGTTGATTACAAATACGAGCGTGAAACATGGAGGTGAACTGGAGCCACACCTTTTCAACGTGTTTATTTCTGAACTAACACCACAGATTAATCAGCTCAACTCCAACCCCCACACCTGGGAAAGCTACCCTTATCTCATCTTTTATAAGCAGATGACTTGATACTAATGAGTTTAGCTAAAGATCATCTCCAGAAGTCACTTACTGAAATGGCCAAATATGTTACTGCTAACAACTAGAAATTGTTCAGCAACCCCTCTTGCCCTCTTCAGAACAACTTGCAGGATCCATCTTACAAACCAATGCTATCCATATAAGTGGCAAAAATGCTACCATCGATATCCTACACCAGCATTGTTTTACACAGAAAAGATTCTGCGCTACTGAATAAGTTGAAGCCACACGTATTTTAACTACCTCAGACAGCATCACCGCCACAGGTGCCTTTGGAATTCAGGCAAATAATTGAAACAATAATGAGAATGCACACTAAATAAAAATGTTGTAAAAAATAAAACAAAACCCAGTAAATTCCTCCCTCAACAAAGGTCTATGGTCATAAGTTGAAAACAATAAAACAAATCTGTAAACAGTGATCCGGACGTGCACCTGGTCCCCCCTCCCGACCCCCCAGCACCTTGAGATCCTCAGGGATGAGTACTGCGCTTTATAAACCCCTGATTGTTTAATACAATCAATATCTTTTCAAAGCTCAAACAACCACAAACATAATTTAGCTATGGAGCAAGACTCTATCTTTTACAACCTTTCAACACATTATAAACAAAGCTAAGAAATTCCACTCCCTGCTTCTTGATGAAAACAGCTAGAGCCACAGATCACACACCTGGATGGTGATTAAATACTATAAGACGCTAATATCAGCATCCTACTTACATTTCTGTTATACCCAAAAAATCAACTGATGGCACTTTGCTTTAATCAGCAACCGTCAAGAGCAGACCAACTGAGCTGGAAGCAAAACCGGCCAACAGCATGCAGACTGTGTGGCAGACCTACAGAGGATTTTATCACCTATTTTTTATATGCCCCTATCTATATACAATATTTAAACAACAGGGGGTGGGGATGGACAGAGTTTCTGAATTAATCAGAATACTCTCACCCGGTCAAGAGATCAGGGCTTCATCCAACACCGTTTTTTAGCTCACTGCACCATCCCAGCTCAGAACCTAGCTATATGCAAATTAGTCTGTCCCTGGCCCAGTGTGTCATGGGAACAGGGCTAACCAAACTACCAAGCCAATTCTTTCACTGGGAAGAGAACAAGCTACCGGGGACCAGTTTCTGGCCTTTAAGCCGTCTTCGGCCCGGCTTGCTTGAATCCTGATGGTGTAATGAGCTAGGGACTCACGTCTGAGTATACCCTTCCACGCTTATGGTGGATAAAATAATTAAACAACAGGGGGTGGTGATGGACAGAGTTTCTGAATTAAGCAGAATACTCTCACCCAGTCAAGAGATCAGGGCTTAATCCAACACCGTTTTTTAGCTCACTGCACCATCCCAGCTCAGAACCTGGCTATATGCAAATTAGTCTGTCCCTGGCCCAGTGTGTCATGGGAACAGGGCAAACCAAACTACCAAGCCAATTCTTTCACTGGGAAGGAAACAAGCTACCGGGGACCAGTTTCTGGCATTTCAGCCGTCTTCGGCCCGGCTTGCTTGAATCCTGATGGTGCAATGAGCTAGGGACTCACGTCTGAGTATACCCTTCCACGCTTATGGTGGATAAAATAATTAAACAACAGGGGGTGGTGATGGACAGAGTTTCTGAATTAAGCAGAATACTCTCACCCAGTCAAGAGATCAGGGCTTAATCCAACACCGTTTTTAGCTCACTGCACAATCCCAGCTCAGAACCTGAATATATGCAAATTAGTCTGTCCCTGGCCCAGTGTGTCATGGGAACAGGGCAAACCAAACTACCAAGCCAATTCTTTCACTGGGAAGGAAACAAGCTACCGGGGACCGGTTTCTGGCATTTCAGCCGTCTTCGGCCCGGCTTGCTTGAATCCTGATGGTGCAATGAGCTAGGGACTCACGTCTGAGTATACCCTTCCACGCTTATGGAGGATAACATAAATAAACAACAGGGGGTGGTGATGGACAGAGTTTCTGAATTAAGTAGAATACTCTCACCCAGTCAAGAGATTAGGGCTTAATCCAACACCGTTTTTTAGCTCACTGCACCATCCCAGCTCAGAACCTGGCTATATGCAAATTAGTCTGTCCCTGGCCAGGTGTGTCATGGGAACAGGGCAAACCAAACTACCAAGCCAATTCTTTCACTGTGAAGGAAACAAGCTACCGGGAACCGGTTTCTGGCATTTCAGCTGTCTTCGGCCCGGCTTGCTTGAATTCTGATGGTGCAATGAGCTAGGGACTCACGTCTGAGAATACCCTTCCATGCTTATGGTGGATAAAATAATTAAACAACAGGGGGTGGTGATGGACAGAGTTTCTGAATTAAGCAGAATACTCTCACCCAGTCAAGAGATCAGGGCTTAATCCAACACCGTTTTTTAGCTCACTGCACCATCCCAGCTCAGAACCTGGCTATATGCAAATTAGTCTGTCCCTGGCCCAGTGTGTCACGGGAACAGGGCAAACCAAACTACCAAGCCAAATCTTTCACTGGGAAGGAAACAAGCTACCGGGGACCGGTTTCTGGCATTTCAGCCGTCTTCGGCCCGGCTTGCTTGAATCCTGATGGTGCAATGAGCTAGGTACTCACGTCTGAGTATACCCTTCCACGCTTATGGTGGATAAAATAATTAAACAACAGGGGGTGGTGATGGACAGAGTTTCTGAATTAATCAGAATACTCTCACCCAGTCAAGAGATCAGGGCTTAATCCAACACCGTTTTTTAGCTCACTGCACCATCCCAGCTCAGAACCTGGCTATATGCAAATTAGTCTGTCCCTTGCCCAGTGTGTCATGGGAACAGGGCAAACCAAACTACCAAGCCAATTCTTTCACTGGGAAGGAAACAAGCTACCGGGGACCAGTTTCTGGCATTTCAGCCGTCTTCGGCCCGGCTTGCTTGAATCCTGATGGTGCAATGAGCTAGGGACTCACGTCTGAGTATACCCTTCCACGCTTATGGTGGATAAAATAATTAAACAACAGGGGGTGGTGATGGACAGAGTTTCTGAATTAAGCAGAATACTCTCACCCAGTCAAGAGATCAGGGCGTAATCCAACACCGTTTTTTAGCTCACTGCACCATCCCAGCTCAGAAGTCTGGCTATATGCAAATTAGTCTGTACCTTTCAACACATTATAAACAAAGCTAAGAAATTCCACTCCCTGCTTCTTGATGAAAACAGCTGCAGCCACAGATCACACACCTGGATGGTGATTAAATACTATAAGACGCTAATATCAGCACCCTACTTACATTTCTGTTATACCCAAAAAATCAACTGATGGCACTTTGCTTTAATCATCAACCGTCAAGAGCAGACCAACTGAGCTGGAAGCAAAACCAGCCAACAGCATGCAGACTGTGTGGCAGACCTACAGAGAATTTTATCACCTATTTTTTATATGCCCCTATCTATATCCAGCCAGTGCCAATTTATTAAGAAAAGCTTTCATTGCAAGAGGAACAAGGACATGTAGAGCAGCTATCTTACAAGGGCTAGACTAGTCAGATCCCACAAATGAACTGAAAATTGGTAAAATACCTCAAACTTCTGATCTGCCTTTGAAAATAATACCCCAGCAGGAACCTTGATTATATTTTCTGACTGACAACTTTTTAACATTTTAGCATAAAATCTGAGAAGACAAAAAGCTACGTGCAAAGTACAGATTTGACTAATGCCTATAAGTAACATGAATGAAGTCCATGTTTAACTTGCTCATTTTACACATTTAGAAGGAATCCTGCGGGACAGTTTAGCCAGCACAACACTCTCATCACAGGAAGAGTCACTGGTCTTTTTTTGAACATCAAACCTACTTTTAGAAACAGTATTTATTGTGCCTCTTGCTCATTTTGAACATTAACCAATTTTTGGATGAAATGGTTATCATGTCTCAAAGTAAGAATGAAGCCTGTGTTTTCCAGCCTTGGTCAACCTTTGCACTTTACACTTTTAAATTATGAATATCGCTTGATCACGTCTGTAACGATTTATGCTACAGTAAGCGTTTATCTTGCTCATTTTGCACATAGAATCAATTTTGTATCACATTTTATCAAGTCTCAATCTACGAACGAAATCTGCCTTTTTAACCTCTGCTTCCTAGACACTTTACGCTTTTTAAATTATGAATATTACTTGACCACTTCTGTAATGATTAAGATTGAATTAAGTGATAATTAAGTATTGTATTCAATCATGAATCTGTGGTTACCCTGTTCTTTTATGCCAAAATTGTTGTTTTTAATTAGCTAAACAATAAAATGTACCTTACCCTATCTTACCTTATCTTTTTCAATAACACTGTGTGAGAAACTAGGGACCCGATTCACAAAGGTAAAGTTAGATGAAAGTCTAACTTTATGACTTTCGGTATTTACAAAAGGCATTTATTACTCGTAAATGTCCTGTGTGAATACCAAAAGTCTGATTTTACGACTTTCACTTTTCACAAAGGGCATATACTACTCGTAAATGCCCTTTGTGTCTACTGAAAGTCGTAAACTTAGACCTTCGTCTAACTTTCCTTTTGTGAATCGGGCTCTATGACTTTATGCTGTGTCTCCTCCCTTTTTTGCCCCCATGTTTGACTACTAAATGCTGGTTTTATGACTGATTGTACCATGGGCGCTGCTAGCCAGACCCAGGGCATGTGCTCTGATCAAAAGTACATGGTAATTAAGTATTTTAGCAATTGGTACCAACAACCTAACTGTAAGTCCCGAGTATATGGTTGGTCATGTAAGTTCAGAGGCCCAGTAGATTTACTGCACTTAAGTGTGCACTGCTGTGTTTTGTGCTGTCACTTTAAAGGCAGCCTTGTTATGATGCTTTTAAAATAAAATGATATGCAAATTCGGCTTTAGTAAGAAAGGTACTTCAAAAATCTTAAATTAACTTATTTTTACATATTTGTTACCCGTACGGTCTATACTAGGAGCCTTCAGGGTAGGGCGCCATGTAAAAAACAAGCAGGGGCATTTTAAAATATGTTTTATATGCTCTATTGAGGTAAAAATTGACGATTTTGTTTTTTCCAATTGTAGTACATTGGCTCCAAAGGCTAGCATAAGAATACTTTAATAAAGTATAATTATTGAAAGAAGTGAGCTAAAAATACTATTCAAAGTATTAAAATGCTAGTTAGAATAAATCACACAACTTGCCAAGGTTGGATTTACTATTAACTATTAAGGAAAAGAAGTTACAGAACTTGCTTTTCTGATGTGCCAAAATCCAGCCTTCCTGCTGCCTCTCCTCATTGGCCAGCCTTTGACTGGCTGAGCCAAACTGCACTGATGAGGTGTGAAGTGATGTGAAGTGGCCTGCTTAGAGCATAAGGATATCTGATGGGAGCTGCAGAGCGAAAGGCAGGGTAAGGGTGGAGTAGACAAACATCTTCAAAGAGGGAATGCCAGTTAGGCCAGGACACAGGCTCACCCCTCTTCCTGCATCCAGACAGTAACCCCAGACATTGAATTAGCAGAGGGACTGGAAGGGAAGGGTTATCTTAGCCTCCAGGAGAGAGTTTCTCTATTGTGGATTTTAAAGAAGAATGCTTCTGGGTCAAGAATATGCCACACTTTGAAAGAAGATGTCATAGATCAGGGTGGCACCCTACACCCCATTGGTCAGAGGTGCACCCCTGCTTGTAGTCCCAGAAGGACTGAAAAATATGTGAAAGCTTCCCAGCAACTCAGAAGAAGAAGAAGGATGGCCCTGCTGGACCTTTGGACTGCAAAAGAGAAGACTGCACTCATAAGAACTGCACCTGCTGCACACTTTCATCTTCAGCCCAAACATGACTTTGTCTTGCTCTTAAAGTTGAAGGGGTGGACTCCTTGAAAGTAACAAGGCAAAAGAGCTCTACATGCATCATCTCCACCAACAAGAACCCAGCTGGACAGTGTTCTGTAGACCTTTAAAGATATGGTCAGGTATATTGTGGGTCTTGTAGTCCCAAATTCCCAATGAGCAACTCAATAGATTCTGAAACCTTGGATTGCTGTTGTGGGCCCTCAAAAATCCAAAAGAAATGTCTGTATAAGAAGTACCACCCTGCTGGTCCCTTGGACTGCACAAGAGAGGACTGCACCCATTAAGAGACTGCACCTTCTGAACTCTCAATGCTTTGCAGCAAAAGGACTAAGGGCGGGCGTAAAATCCATTTAGCGGGCGTATTTGCGGATTTTCCGCGATTTCGCGATCCGCGAATCTCGCGAAATCACGGTAAAATCCGCGAATCAGTGGGGACGAATTTTCAGCCAAGCAAGGGTTACAGCAGCAGGTGCAAAAGTTGAACCTAATTTCTTTGTAACCTTTTACAAAAGGGTTACAAACAAATTAACTTCAACTTGGACACCTGCTGCTAATTGCTTCCTGGCGCCTCGTTGCCTACTTGCAACTATTCTCTGACCCTGCTCTGACCCTTGAAGCAGGGTCAGAGAATAGTTACAAGTAGGCAACGAGGCACCTGTCCAAGGAATTAAACCTCATCAGGAAGCACTTACAGATATAAAAAACAGGAAGAAGGGAGAGGATTGCAAATACACCCATTTTGAGTTGTCAGGAGGGCTTAAACTAAAAGAGACCTTTACAGCACAATTTTCATATGCATTTTGCTAAAAATAAAAAGCTGTATGTTCTGTAGGGGCAACTGGCCCTTCAGAGATCCGGCCTCTCTTTCTTTCTCTCGTTCTCTCTCTCCCTCTCTCTTTCCCTCTCTATCTATCTATCTATCTATCTATCTATCTATCTATCTATCTATCTATCTATCTATCTATCTCTCTCTCCCTCTCCCATAAACGACTGCATGGGTAACTTTGCTATGCAAGCGGCTCGCGAAGACGCAAAAAGCCCCGCGAACACGCAAAAAACCCCGCGAACACGCAAAAAACCCGCGAACACGCCAAAAAAACTAAAATCCGCAAATTCGCACAAATTCGCGAATTTTGCAGATCGCGAATTCGCAAATCCGCAAATTCGTTGATCGCGAATTCGCAAAATTCGCCCATGCTTAAAAAGGACTTTGCCTGTCTTAAAGTCTTAAAGTATAAGGAGTGGACTCCCTGATCAGCAACAGGTAGAAATGTGCTGGAAGGGCTACCTGCAACATCAACAATGATGACAATGCCAGCTGACAAGCCTCACCTAGATTTTACTTGAATTGGCCAGGTGCATTGTGGGAGTTGGAATTCCAGGCCCCAATAGGGAAACCAGAGCTTCTGAACCCTTGGATGGTGCTTTGGACCACTTTCCTGCATTAAGAAACCCCTCTGGAACTAAGTGTAAAGGTGTTACATCGTGGACGGCCAGGACTCTTTACTTTGTCATGGTCCAGCACGTTCTTTTTTAACCCTTTGAGCACTATTGTCTTCTAAGTGCAAGTTTTACTTTTAATCTTTAAACAATTATATTTCTGGTTCTCTACATTAGTATGTGTCCGTTGTGGTGTTATTTTAATTATGAAAATATTTCCTATTCTGATAAATTGGTGTTGGAATATTATTGTGTGTTGTGTCTTACTAATGTCATGTAGTGGTGTTTTTAAATGCTTTACACACCAGTCTTCTAAGTTAAGCCTGTCTGCTTGCAGCCAGCTACCAATGTTTGAGCAAGGAAATAATGTATTGAGACCTTGACTGGGTCCTAAATTGTGTTTGTGGCCTTGGTACTAGTGGTAGGTACCTACTTATCCTACTAATAAACCAGATTACAACATTAAGCGAGGATAGTACCTGTGTTTAAACCACAACATACAGTTTTTAAGAGAAGATCCTTAAAAACCTGCTAAATTGACCCAGAGAAAAATTGATTTTTGAATTTTTGAAATTTTGAATATTTTATTTAAGGATGCCAATTTTTTTATTTTTCTAAATTGTTCTTGTGTTTAATTGGTGCCCACGTATTTTTGTGACCTAAAATTAGGGATACCACCGAGCTTGATCTGACTAACCTGAAGTCACAAGAGCTAAGTTTAGGGCACAGTATAGGGCTAAGGGGCTAAATGCTCCAAATACGATTAGACTTTACCACCCTAAGTGTGCCTGGTATGCCCAGACGTGGGCTCCGGGCTCAATTTGCCAATGGATTGAAGCTAGCCTGACTGATGAGGTGTGATACCACAAAAACAGTCCCAGGATGCTTGTTTCCAGTCCTCAGAGGACCTAGCCTGGCAGTTCGGGCTGGACTGTTCCCAGGAAAAGCAGGGCCAAGACTAATTTGCATATGGCTTGGTCCAAACCGGGGTTGGCATGGTGGGCAAAAAAACGATGCATTGGGATGTGGCCTGGGCGGTGTGGCCTGGGCAGTGGCTGAGATTAATTCACACGTTCCATCCACCACCTTGTTGTTTTTGCATTTGCCACCCTAAATGTGATGGGTATGCCTGACGTGGGTCCTCGGCTCACTGTGCCACTGGATTCAGCTAGCCTGATGAATGAGGGGTAATACCTGAAACCGGTTGCAGGATGCTTGTTTCCGGTCCAGGGAGGCCCTAGCCTGGCAGTTTGGACTTTACTGTTCCCAGCGTTACTTGAGGCATACCAATGAAGTATTAGTATAGTTAATGAATGTTCAGAAATATTGTTTCAGAGCATATTAATTTTTAGAAACATAATACATTGTACATTCCATTTAGTCCACTTCTTTCAAACTTTTCTCAGGGGAGAGCCATTCCTGGAGAAAGTCGATGTCACTGGCTTTAATTGCTTTCTATTCAGGGAAGGGACGTATTCCCTTTTCAAAGATTGCAGTTACCAATGTGGTGAAAATGTATGCAATAGGTGCACTACCAAACAGATTAGAACTGCAAGACACTGCAAGGGACTGCCCTGCACTCATGATGCTTCTCCACTCCACTTTCTTCATGCAGGACCCATTTGTGAGCCAGGACCTCTGGCATGTAAAATGTGCATAACACATTCTCAATTTTCTATAATGAGACATCGCAGGCATTATTTTGACATTAGTGTTGGCCCAAATCTGAATCCCACCACATCTCTTGAAACACTACTCGAATTTGTAGATTTATAGCTCTGTCCAGGCCATGGCGGAGGAGAAGCGGAGTAATGGCAGACAGTGCCACAATCTTTATTGCAGATCATGGGCAGGCAGTGCCAGCGTCAGTGTATGGGTAGTCCGAACTATTGGGTTCCTGTTCATTCCTGTGCAGAGTGCAACCAAGGGAAGTCTGGATACAACTTTGGCTAAAGGTTGGGGTGCAACCACTGGGAAAGTAATCATAGAGATTATCAAGGCTGCCTCAGAAGCCAGTCTGACAAAACCTATGCTATCCTCACAGAGTCTTAGGGAAACCCTGGGATGTCAATACGGGCATGTGAGGCAGACATGATGGGTCTTTCAGGACTATCTTTGATCTGGGAGCTTTGCATGAGGGCTACCGTGAATTGAAATTTGGAAGATTCTACAGCGACCCGTCCACCATGCGCAACGCCCAGAGCAATCCCAATGATGTCACCGCAAATGGACTCCACGCGAGTTTGTAGAAAACAAGTATACCATTCTCAACAGGTTAGGTACGTTGTACCACTAGATTTGTACACGTTTCAAAATACAAGGAATACTGCCCTACTTAACAATGGGTTCCTGTACAGTACCATAGTGAAACTTTGCAATGTGTAGTGCCTAGATCTTGTACTGAGTCAACACAAGATAATGCAACTTGGTTCACTACCAGCATGTCCTGTTCAAGGAAGGAATACAGAGATGCGTCACACTGCAATTACGTACAGTGCGATAGGAAAGCAATGCATATCACCACCAGCATGCCCTGTGCAAGGAAGGAATAAGGTAATGCGTCACAGTGCAATTCAGTACAGTGCCGTAAATAAACAATGCAGTGCCCTGCGCTAGGATCCTGTATCCTGCAAGAGAAGCATAACGTAGTGCGTAGAGCACTAACTCCTGAGTTCGTTAAGCACCTCTAGTGTCAGACGTTGTCCAATAATTCGATAGTTCGTTAGCAGCAAATATGCAAAGTGTTATACAACTGTTTTTAGAAGTTGTGAGACCGGTTGCTCCTAACACAAATCAACAATGACACGCAAGTTTCACTCCGGGCCCCTGTACAGCCCCGTCCGGGACCAGCAAGGACCGAGATCTGGGCCAAAGCAACAGGCGCACACAGCTGCCAGCAGCAAGAAGCCGAGAGAGTGTCCCTCCAGGCCCGCATCCCGTCCCAGGCGATGATCCACTTTACCTGGGGGGTTGCCGCAGCGGCTTGGCCTCACTCCAGAACCTTGTCACAACAGGCAAGGAGCACCACCAGAATTATCTATACCAGGCATTAGCCACAAACATTGAATGCAGTCATGAGTAAAATCACCATTAAGAGGGAAGAAATTCGGTTTTGTATTGCATAAAAAAACAAAACCAGCTTGAAGCAGTGTTTCCCCAGGTGAACAACCTTTACAACAAACTTTTACAACGCACTACCATTACAACGCGGTCATTACAATGCAAACCATTACAACGCATTGCGCTGGGGGGCGCTCTAGGATAGGGAATAAGTTTAATTTACTATCCAACACCTTACCTAGTGTCCACGGGGACTGGTGTTAAAATTGTAAATTAAACTTTTCACTATCCAGCACCCCAAAGCGCTATGCGTTGTAATGGATTGCAATGTAAAAACCGCGTTGTAAAGGCAGGCGTTGTAATAGCCTGCGTTGTAACGTCATACATCCGTTTCCCCATAAGGGCCTGCTGGAAATTCATAGGATACTAACCATTTGCTTACCAATGGGGATGGTTCCCCTGGCAGAGGACTGTGCCACTTGGGTAAGGTCTAAGCTGGAGTATATACCAGAGCATATGGTACCCTTTCTTTGGCATTTTAGGACCCAGACCTGGAAACCACCATTGAAGCTTAATTCTGAAAGGGATAGCTCTAATCAAGCAAACAAGGATAAAGCAAGATTACTGAGTGGGTCTCCTACGGAGGAAGCTACTGAAAAGCGTTAAAACTTAAGTAACCATGATGATGTGAAACCTCCTGATAGGTATCAGGATACTGATAGATGTTACCCTCGTTCTTTCCAGGATTAGACCGATAAACGTTCAGAGAGAGGAGAACAATCAGAATGCAGATCAGAAGAGCATATGAAACCAAGGAAGATGTTACAGCACTCGTCTGACAATATAATGAAACAGGAAGACAAACCTAAAACATCTAAACCTCAATGTAAAAAGAAGAAGGTAGCTAGACTGAAGGTCAAGCATGGCCTTAATATTGAGGACTCTGCTTCTGAATGGGGACTGGTGTTGAAATAGTAAATTCAACTTTTCACTATCCAGCACCCCAAAGCGCTATGCGTTGTAATGGATTGCAATGTAAAAACCGCGTTGTAAAGGCAGGCGTTGTAATAGCCTGCGTTGTAACGTCATACATCCGTTTCCCCATAAGGGCCTGCTGGAAATTCATAGGATACTAACCATTTGCCTACCAATGGGGATGGTTCCCCTGGCAGAGGACTGTGCCACTTGGGGTAAGGTCTAAGCTGGAGTATATACCAGAGCATATGGTACCCTTTCTTTGGCATTTTAGGACCCAGACCTGGAAACCACCATTGAAGCTTAATTCTGAAAGGGATAGCTCTAATCAAACAAACAAGGATAAAGCAAGATTACTGAGTGGGTCTCCTACGGAGGAAGCTACTGAAAAGCGTTAAAACTTAAGTAACCATGATGATGTGAAACCTCCTGATAGGTATCAGGATACTGATAGATGTTACCCTCGTTCTTTCCAGGATTAGACCGATAAACGTTCAGAGAGAGGAGAACCATCAGAATGCAGATCAGAAGAGCATATGAAACCAAGGAAGATGTTACAGCACTCATCTGACAATATAATAAAACAGGAAGACAAACCTAAAACATCTAAACCTCAATGTAAAAAGAAGAAGGTAGCTAGACTGAAGGTCAAGCATGGCCTTGATATTGAGGACTCTGCTTCTGAATGGGGAATGGGCATTGACAATAGTTCACCAGAACCAGATGGATTATTTGGTGTGAGTACCGCTGAGTGAGTATATCAAAATATTGTTTTTGGCCACAGGGGCATCCCTTTTGAACACCCCCTGCCGGCCTAGGGGGGCAATGTATCTGTAGCCTTCCCCTTATTCCTTTCTATTAATAGTTACTTGTAGGACAGGGACTTAGTCTCTGAGTCTTAAAATAGAGGTCTTCACATCTTTGTTGATGTGGAGGCAGCTAATCAGCTCTTATCTCTAGATGTCTTGGATCGGTGGATTCTCTATGGCATGAAATATCAATTTTTTAACTATTATTTCTTAAAAACTATTGAAAAGAATTACACCAAATCACAAAATATACACTTTTTTGTTGTTGCAGTTTTTATAGCTCAAATGTTACCCGAAGGAGAGGTAGAGGAGTTAGCCTAACAGCTAGGACGGTCGACATCGTATCGGGGAACCAGGTTCAAGTCTTGGCAATGACGCTGCACATCCTGTGATTCTGAGCAAATCACTTAATCTCCCCGTGCCTACCAAAAAATTAATTTGTCCTCATTAAGTATGGGCTGAAAATTCGTTCCGCTGACGGAATTTGCGAATTTTTGGCAATTTCGCAATCCGCAAATCGGGCGAAAGTACCAAACAATTCACAATTCGCGTGTTGACGAATTTGTTTTGCTTGGTCGCACTTCAAAAATACAATCTTGTGCGCGTGATGTTGACTTACCGTGATTCTGAGTTCGCCGAGTTGTTTTCCTCCCGGTTTGCGTGCGCTGCGCCATTTTGGATCTGGCTGCGTGATCGCACGAGACTTTTCGACCTCGAGTACGTCATGGAGTCCCGCCATCTTGCACTGCAAGACTTTGAGAACGCAAATACATCATAAGGGCCCGCGATCACGTATCGCGCATCTGGCGGGAGATCTGAACAGCTCGCTTTCCCAAAGTCACAAAAATTGCAATTCTGCACAAGAAATCTATCGCTGGTGCAAGGAGTCCATTTTTGAGGGGGGGGGTGGGAGAAAGGAAGTGCCCCAGAGTCTCAAACTTCCTGTTCCTGTCCAGCAGGCTCCTCCCATTGCTTTGTCCTTGTGCTGGTCACTTTTAATTTGGATCTGGAGCTTGAAGGATTACTTTTTTTGGCTGCTGCTGGATATTTGTATTTGAGGACTTTTTGTTTGGATCACTTTTGGATTTGAGATTTTACAAGTAAGTTGGTGTTGTTTTTTTGGGGAATTGCAGTTGCTGCAACTACAATTTATAAACTTTTTCACAACTTTAAAAAAAATATATTGTGGGTAGCCACAGTGTCCAGTAGGCCCAGGGTTACTTAAATAAAAACTTAAATAACATTTACGGCATAGATGGCATGGAATGGAATAGCTCTCTGTTATATGTGGACGTTTTTTTTAATTTTGGGGTGCGTGTTAAAGCCACACTAGCCAGTAGGCCTGGGGTAGTCAGTGGTGCATGGACCAAGTCTGTCTGTGGGTTTCACTTGAATTTAAACATCATTAAGAGCATGGATGGCATTGGATTGAGGTGATTCTTGTGTGTATTTCGATTTTTTGGGTGTTGTTGTGACCTGGTCCAGGGCCTGGCCATATGGGTGGGGGACATTTTGAGGCCTGGTCAAGGGCCTGGCCATGTGGGTGGGGGTCTAGGAGCTATTTGGAAGCCAGGGAATGTGTTTTGTGCCATAGGCCTGCACCCAGTCTGGATTGCTTTCATCCATTATGCCCCTGGGTAGTCAGTGGTGCATGGACCAAGTCTTTCTGTGGGGTGTATTGAATTTAAACATCATTTAGGGCATGGATGTCATTGGATTGAGGTGATTTTTGTGTGTATTTCGATTTTTTGGGTGTTGTTGGGGCCTGGCCCAGGGCCTGGCCATGTGGGTGGGGGAGGCATATTGAGGCCAGGTAGTTTTTGCCGTAGGCCGGCAAGCTTGCGGGCCAGTAGGCCTAGGGTTATGGATGCATGAAACCATTCTCTCTGTGTGGTCTCTCTTCTATTAATTTAAACATCCGTTTTTTATTAGAATTGCAATTTTTATTTTGGGTCTTTCTGTTTTTGGGTGTGTTGTAATAATAATAAATGTCTAGTTGCAATAGTATTAATTGAAGCATGACATATGCAACATTTATTTAACTGATGTTACTCTGGCTTCTTTGCTTTTAGGTGCACAAAAGACTGAGAACCAGGAATCATCCTCATCATCATCACTTGTTGTAGTGCCCGAAAGAAGTCCTGCTGCGGTGTGTGCACAACGTCACGTGACGTCACGTGTGGCCACAGACAACACTGCAACTCGTGCAACTGCATCCTGCTGTTCTGACATCTGAAGAAGATGGGTCCAAAGAAAGGTAGTGGTAGCTCCTCTACCAAGAATGTTGCCAGTGCCACTGCCAGTAAGAAGGAGCAGAAGAAGCAAGTGGCGCCACTTACCAAGGAGACTGGTGTGCCGACCTCCACTTTTTTGGGGAAAAAAAATACACCTGCAGCAGCGGTGTCCGCCAGGGACTAAGCTGGGAGCAGCACCTCCGCTTCATTGGTCTCAGTGCCACCACGCCAAGTTAAGCAAACCCCAATTTCACATCCCCCAGGCAGGCTAGGACAGTGTGGTCACCAAGATTGATCGTCGGAGCGCCCGATGGAATGGAGGAGTACCGCGAATAAGAGGAATGGCTGGATGCATGTAACTTCCCAATTTGACAACTACAACATACAGTTACAGTATCCAATTCACTTGTCCTTATCTTTTAAATAATGTTATTGTTGTTAACTTCTATGAGTTCTAGGTGCATTTGCTTTGTGCTTCAAATTCATCCCTATAGCTATTTGATAAGTTTTGTTGCTATTTTTAAAACTAATGTAATGTAGTACTAAGTGTTTATTCTCTCTGATGGCAGATAGGCAAGTGAAATTGCGTAATTACTGCAGCCCTGTGCAGTCTAATTGTTTAGTACTAGTTAGTAAGTTGTAGTGAATACTACCTTTCAGTAACCTAAACATCCATTTAGCAAACAACTTCATGCATGCCCTTCCTTTATGCTGTGTTTTTATTTTCTCTCTCCAAAAAACTTTCCCAAAAACCCTCATTCCCATCCATTTTTCAAACCGTGACCCTCTTCCCCCGGGCTGTGTGGTTTTCATTGAGGTGTGACTAAATGACACCAATAATTCCACACGCTTGCTGGGGAGGATATGGTCAAAACCAACAGAAAATCAATTTCAAGGAAGGCCAATGAATCTGAGGATATATTCTTATTCTGCTTGACACACATCCATGAGTATTTGCAAATCAATTCAGAATTTCAGGTCCGCCATCAAGAGGATTCATCATCAACAACATCCTCCTACACGTGACTAAAGCTTACGCTGCTGTGTCCTTCAGTAGTAGTTCTTGTAGTAGCCATAATCCATGCAACTAGTAGTTAACATTTGATTGAATACTTTAGCATTGCTTAGGCTACAATGGCACTGTTCTTGTGTACTGAACTATCGTACTGTTCTAATGCTCCTCTCAGGCCACTCAATGTCTCATTTCCTTTTGTTTCAAATGCTGCTACTGCCAGTGTGTACCACTAATACTACCACCACAACAATGCCATTTCATCCGTCCAGGATTCCATAACCAACCTTGATCTCCATTTGCCATGCAGCTAGCCCTGTGCCTAGCCCTATTCTCAAACACGAATCACAGGTAAGATAAGCATTTTGGAGGAGGAAGAATAATGGAGTAGGAGGAGAGGAGAGACTAACGGTAGTACTAGTAAAGTAGTAGGACAATTGAATTCACTAACTCTGTCAGTGGCACTTTTGTACAAATTTGGGCGATTACTTAGACAATTTGAATCAACCAGCCAGTTAAGTTTCAGGAAAACAAACATACAGTTAACCACCCCACCTCCCCCACAAAACAGTAAAAACGCGTATGCTATGTTTAAGTGGAACATAAATAATGATTTTGATCCTAACAAAAATAAACTATCCCACAAGACCCGACCCACACCCCTCCCTAACCCCAACCAATGTCCATGAAATGTCCCCAAAAGTTCAAAAAACACAATGCCCAATTCCCACCCCCCAAAAGTCTTTAAAAAAGAGGCAAGGGACAGTCTCTTCTTTGGCCGGCCTTGTCCTGTGGCCAGGAGGCCCCGCAGCTCTCTCTGGAGGGCATTGAGCAGGACTTTCTCCCTCTCCACCTCCTGCTCAAGGTAGGCCACTCGCAGGGTTAGGCGGTGCACACTCCCCTTGCAGGTACTGTGGGGGGCAACTGTTGGTTGAGCTGCTCGGCGGCGGCGGGTGGCTGCCGGACCACATCGCTGTACCGCTGGAGGATTGCGCTGGCTGTATGACCCAGGGGCAGTGGAGGAGGATGCAGCTGTTGTTGTTGACTGAGACAACTTCTCCTCCTCCTGAGCCACCAGCCGCCGATGTTCGGCGACAATTGCCTCCAGCTTCCGGCGCCTGGCCCGGATAGCCAACTCTTTCCTTGATGGTTTAGAAGGAGTATATATATGAAGAAATAAAACAATACTGTAACCAATACTCTTTAAGATTAACACAAAATAATTCAATAGAAAGTTGTGTCACAATAGCACTAGCAACTTGCAAGCACAGTACATAACATTTGTGGCATGTATCTATCTAACCTCCCACTTCATCATCCTCTTTTCTAACATTAGTGGAGTTTCAGGAATTCTACTAGCATTATGGACTCACTACATTAGACTCAGACAGTACACCAGTCTTCTTTTTCTCTCTTGTTCAGAGAAATTACAGCCATATTCATGAACCTGATTTGCGCTCGCAAATGGCCAGATTCTGAGAATCTGGCCGTTTGCGAGTGCGATTTTTGCTTTTGGGATTCATCATCCCAAATGCAAAAATCGCTATTTGCGAACTCGCATATTTGCGTGGAATTGGATTTAAGGAATCTCTAGTAGAGATTCCTTAAATGCAATTCATCACCCTATTAGAAATTGCGAATTCGCAATATTTGGTCGCAATTTACCACGAAATCTGACTTCGTGGTAAATTGCGATAAACAAGTAAAAAGCACTTTTGTGCATTTTTTACTTTTGCATGTTGCACACACACATGTCCTCTGGACATGTGAGTGCGCAACACCTGTTCAAATGTACATTTGAGGGGTGCTACAGGGTGTCCTTTGGACACCCCTGGCACCCTTCAAACCGCAATCTTATTTGTGATTAGCAAATTGCTAATCGCAAATAAGGAATACTCCCCATTCATTCCTATGGGCCTCTTGGCCCATAGGAATGAATGGGGAGTAAATAAGGAATCAGTAGGAATCGCAATACTTTTTGCTAATCCTACATGAATCCCGTTCTGCGAGTCCTTAATAGCGAATCGCTATAATTCGCTATTAGGGCCTCGCAAAATGGGAGAATGATGAATATGGCTGATAGTACGTAAACTTGTGGAAGCCGGCATAATGCCAGCGCAGTCAGCTTGCACCCAAGAAAAACAAACGCAAGCCATGATGACGCAGACTCGCGTTACTGTTACCAGTACATGCAGGTGGGGAAGCTCTTACCTTTCTATTACGAGTGGCACTTTCACCCTGCCCTGCCCCTGACTACTACAAAAGGAAAATGAAGAAGATAGATGATCATCTATCCCTTCACATGATATTTGCTTATATAAGGGATGACTTTAGGTGCTTTATTTTTATTGATTGAGTGAACACCGATAGGCCACACATGAATGACAGAGTTGAAAAAAAATTATTAACATAGGTAGTGAGTGGTCCCGTAATCACCGGAGGAAGGCACTTGTGACTTGACTTGATAATGTGAACTATACAATATAGATACACAAGATATGCTGTGCTTGCAAACTACTGTTAGTCAAGGGAGTATTCTGAAAAATTACAACTTCTACTTTCCTCGGCTTTGCTACTCTGGCACGGACCTGCGGTATTACATGCTCTTCAAACTAACACTCTTCATCCAGTGACCGTCTACTCTGTCTACTCTACATACTTCTATGCTATCTATGAGGAAGATACCATACAGACATTCATCCATTCAAAGTAAATGTCAATCATTGTTCTTAATGTCTCAACTGGACAAAACTTACATTTTCTCACCGACAAACACCCTTTTTATTTTATTTTGTAAACCACCACCCATGCATCCGTGCTTGACTTGCATTTGAATTTGACCCAAAGGATATATTGCGCACACATACAGTTTCTGTTTCACCCACCCAGGCAGTCCTCTTTTCTTTCTCCTTCCACCCATCCTTACTTCAACCGGCCATGCATCAAATTCCTACCAGCCACATCTGCCTGCATTCAAAAGCACGTATCATTCTTTGCCAGTCATTAATTTAACTCGCTCATCCTTTCTCCTTCCTTACACCCTTCTTTCCCTTTTCGTTAATCCCATCCATCAAGTTCATCTCTGATCTGACTTGGCTTCTCGATAAAACTTTCACAACTGAGTTGAAGTCAAATTTAGAGGAGTCCATTGGTTACTCGTCAACTCCCGCCGCTAATACTATTGCTATTGCTAATGCGAAATCAAGGGTGACTGTCTTCTACCTGGTTGACAAAAACGTAGTTCTAAATTTGTAAGTCTAATTAACAGTAAAGTGTACTTGTACTGTACAACATACACCCCTGCAGCGAGCCTACTCTGCAATCTCACTAAGTAAGTAATATAATAGCTTACCACTGCCTGCCACTACCGAGGCATCCCCCACAGCAGTTCCTGCTGGCACTGGTGGCACCGCGTCCACCCCTGGAGTGACCACCTCCGTGCTGGCCCCGGCACAGGTGGTGGTCTGTGCCGATGGGGTTCCGCCTAGAAAATACATTTCATATTTTTAGATG
The DNA here is from genome assembly GCF_964263255.1 of Lissotriton vulgaris. NCBI lineage: Eukaryota > Metazoa > Chordata > Amphibia > Caudata > Salamandridae > Lissotriton > Lissotriton vulgaris. The sequence goes on along the minus strand of NC_141690.1, from coordinate 315,555,898 downwards.
CCATATACACCACTCCCTATTTTGTCTAGGAATGTAAAAAAAATTTCACTACATAAACAAATTTAATTATTTGTGACTCTCTAGTCTAATAAAAAAATCCCATTTCAGAAGGGGAGGGTGTTTTTATTTGTGCTTAGCCATAACATGCTACACTATTTGGCACAACTGATGAATGCTTGCTTTTTAACACGCACCATTTTTCTCCTAACAGACAGAAAATTCCCTTCTACGAACAAGAGCAATATGTTACCAACTGGCCTCTCCGGGGCTGAAACGCCCTGTATCCACAATGTCTTGGCAGGCTGCATGGGCAGCCAAGGAAGAAGGTGCAAGGGCCTAAACGTAGCAGCTGCCCACTAAGTGCTGGGCAGCTGTAGGACCTGAGCCTGGCACCAGCGTGCCCTCTGGCTCTCCCTTGGGGCTCTGAACAACAATTGACCCCAAGGACACGTGGGAGCCCCATGGGCTCAAGAAACAAATGCTACCTCACTGGGGGGAGCGGCCAGCTGCCATCCGGGGCCCCTCTACCCTCCAAGATGCCCCTAACACTGCGGGTGTGGGAGCCTCTTGGGCTCTATGCACAAAAAACTCAGTGGAGCCTCGTGGGTTCAAAAGAAAATGCTGCCCACTGTGGGGGGAGCTGCCTGCTGCCAGCTGGGGCCGCTCTACCACCCAAAATGCCCCCATGATCGTTGGAGCCTCTCGGGCTCTAAATACACAATGATGCCCCCAAACGTTGGAGTCCCTCATGAACTCTGAGGAAGTGCCCCCACACTCAGTGGAGCCCGACAGGCTCTGAAACAACAATGCCCCCAGTACTGCAATACCGGAGCCCCACTCACCACGACTCCTGCCTTGGCCTGGGCTCCATCGGCGGCGTCTCTGCTCCCAGTCGTGCGGCGGTTGTCTGGGTAGCTTTCTCTTCCTCTGCAGCGGGGCTCTCCTACCTGCACAGGAGCCCTCGCTGGTCCACACGTGCACGCAGGGCTCACACCTCAGTCGCAGGAGCCCTGCCTTGCTGGCTTCTCTGTTTTGCTCGGCACAGGAGCGCGGGGTGGGCTCCCGTCCGCTACTTGTTTCTTGGTGCTGGCGTCCTCTTCCTCCCTCTCACCGGATCGCGGGGTGGGCTTCCGGTTTTTGGCTAAGGTACTTCCGGGTTGTCGCTGGCAGCACGGCGGCCTGGAGGGGGGGAAAAAGCGGCTTACAGCAGCAATCCGGGGTAGGCACCCGGGGAATGACGAGTAAAAAGGGGTGAGCACCCGTTATGAATTAATAAAGAGATGGGCACAATAAGTGGCAGGGAATGCGGGGTGGGCACCCACGCCGCAAATTAGCACAAGAGGGGGAATCCCCTCACATGCTGGGGGTTCCCAAGGGCAGGGATCACCGCTTCAGCGGCGCGAATGTGCTATTTTCAGCAGGGGGAGGCCAGCGCTTCTCAGGGCTGGCAGGCAGGAATCAAAAGGTCTAGGAAGGTTCTTGTAGGCAGGGGTGGGCAAGGCTGGGCCCAGGGGTCAGCTCACAGGGACCTCCAGGCAGAGAGGCAGTCCCAGAGGTGGTCCTCCTGGCACCCAGCAGCAGCAGCAGGCCCCCTCTCAATTAGGATCAGCAAGAGAACATTTTGTAAGGGGACACCATCCCTTTCTTATACCAAGAAATCGTTTGTATGGCTTTAGGGTGAAGGGAAAAACCAGTCGCAGCTGGTTCTGGAGCACTCTGTTGTGCTCAGCCACTCTTCCTAATTATAGGCTAGGCTAGGGTCATCAGTTGCACCACATGGGGCAGAGCAAGCATTGTGTGGGAAAAGGCCAGCCCTATTCAGGTCCCAGGTCTACTTCTCCCCAGCCATCAACATGCAGATCTCCCATTCACCACCGGGGTAGACCCATCCTGACTCCTGGAGCCTGGCACACCAGCCAGCTCCAGCTAATCACAAGCCAGGCAGCCAATTTACCTTTTATACACAGACAGGCTAACTTCTAGAAGTGGCACTTCCACACTAGACACATTTATGCCGCACACATCAACACGCAGCATTTAATCACACAAGTGCGCACATACCAAACTCGCACCTGCACTCCCCACGCATCAGGAACTACCAGGGACACATACATTCCCCATGCATTCCTATGGGGGGGCAGGCCAACCTCACTACGCGCACGCACTTTACCCTGGGACACAGTGGTAAAGTGTTCCGAAGCCAAAAAATCACTAACACTGGGTCACCATAAAAAGCAAAAAGTTTAGGGGTGAACCTGCCAGAAGGGCCAAGTCCAACAGTTACTCATCATCATCACCAGCAAGTACTTTAAGTTCCAACCAGGTGAGGGGTCTCCCACAATTAATGTGCAAATCAGCCACTGTTCTGTTTTCATGAGTTCACCGTTTCTCTTCTATGAAGTTGATTTTCATAAATATTTTTATATAATGCACAAATGAAAACTAATATAAAGAGTACACACAGAGCTAGTTGTTTTACTCTAAATAAAGCTTTAGAACTACCATAGCCTCTGTGGTTTTGGATCATGAGTGAGTGAGCAAAAGGGTTTGCAATTTGCAAGCATGATTCCGTGACTCTGAGAGGTCGGGACTCTGACACCGTAGTCTTATGTTCTGGGTTGTATAATCATTGGGGATCATCGCTGCATTCGGGAGCTAAATAATGACTTTGACACACTAGCTAGTCAGTAAGGAGATCGGGGGTTCAACTTCTGTTATGACTGAGGTATGTTGAAAGTATAACTGCCTCTAATATCACCAGCCTAATATCAGCTAGCAGATTTCTCGGCTCCCACACGTGTCGTCCACTGTGGGGTACCACAGGGTTCCTCCCTCTCCCCCCTACATTTTAATCTTTACATTCGTCCCCTTATGTCTGCCCTGCAACAGATGGATGTCTCGGTATTCAACTACGCCGATGATCTCCAGCTGATCTTTAATCTCTCCCCACCCTCTGCTTCTATACACAACTTTCAAACCATCATGACCTTTATCAGCGACTGGATGAACTGCAATTACCTCAAGTTAAACCCCGACAAGACCGAACTGGTACTTACGGGTGGCAGTCCCAGCCCCTGGCCCCTACCTTCTGGCCCCCTTCTCTTGGGTCCCCTCATTCACCCTCTTCCTCTGTAAAAACCCTGGGGATCAAAGTCAACGATGACCTTACAATGCGCTCACAGATCAGCACTGTGGTTTCATCATGCTTTCTGACCCTCGCAGGATCTCCCGTTTGTTTTCTTTTGCAGCCCTCAAGCTCATTCTCATGGCCATGGTCATTTCACGCCTCGACTATGGCAATGTTTTGTACACAGGCGCCCCCGCTTATGACCTCCAGCGTCTCCAGCTTATTCAAAATCATGCAGCCCGACTGATTTACAAACCTCCCAAATTTCACCATGCTACCCCTCTGTTAAAAGCTCTGCATTGGCTTCCCATTCCTGAGCGCTCGCTATTTAAGATGAGTTGCATGACTTTTCAGGCCGTGGCTGGCACTGCACCAGCCTTCATCAATTCTAAAATCAAATCATGTGTCCCCAATAGAGACCTGCGCTCTTCTTCTCAAATTTTGCTATGCATTCCCAGCTTTGGGAAGAAGAAAACAGGGGGCATGAACTTTTCCACCTTGGCTCCGCCCTTCTGGAATGCCCTCCCGATCACTATCAGGTCCATTTCAACTTACCCCGATTTCCGCAAAGCCCTCAAGACTTTTCTCTTTCCTCGAGCCTTTTTACTCTAGTCTACCCTCTCTGTTCACTTGGGTCACCCGTCCTCAGCGCCAAGAAACTGCACAGTGATCGAGCGCTTTACAAATCCCTTAACTTCAACTTCAATGGCCTATTTCTTGTCCATAGTTCTGTATGTGCAGAATAGTCCCTGCAACAGTAGTAGTATGCCCTCCTATCCAGTCAAAAAGTAAACTAGTATCTTATTCTTGGTGGCCATTGACATTTTATTGTTGGTAATTGTCAAAGTATAAACATTAAGGAGAATTCAATATACATTGAGGACAACCCAGAGGACTGCACTCAGTGCCTAGAGCTATTGCTGAATAGGAGTTTTGTTTAACACCTTTTGCCAACTGTGCAAGCTTCGCTAGCTACACAAACAGACTAATAATAATAAATAGTAGTAGCACAGAGAAGCATAGTAGAGGCAGGATAAGAATTTAGAAACAGTCTACAAGAAGATCAAAGACGATTTAGGAAAAAATAGGATTATGATGAACGTTTGGAATAAATAGGTGCTGTAAAAGTTAGGGAAGTAGGGAAGTATAAATATTAATATTAACAGGAAAACTTACTGGGGCCAGTAGAAGAGCCCTCGGCGGACCGATCCTGCTCCGCCGGTGCCGCCACCTCTATCCTCTGGCCCCTGGGAGGTTCTGATGTACATGAAAGAAAGACACAAACATGGATGATTGTTGTCAACAAAATCAAACATGTCAAAAAAACAATAACAAATTATTTGGGGGAAAGAAACAACAATTGCACAAAATTTATTGACCTATCTGATGTGGGCTACTAGGATATAGTATTGCTGGATTCGCGGACGGTCTACTTGGAAAGTTATGTAACTCACTAAACCAACTACAAAAAGGTTCTACTAGGACTGGCAGCACTCAGCAGCACGCGAAGTGACAGACACAGTTTGTCATGATTGCAGACCACTAAAAAATTCCTACTAAATAACAAGTCATAATATACTCAACCTATCAATCCACCACCACTATCTCTTCTTAGTGGCAGGAGTACAAAGGAAGGACTGGTCTTGAGTATCTAGTTTCTATCATTACGCAGTTCTGTAAAGTACACTCATGCATAATCACTCGGGCCAAATGAGCACAAAATTGAAAACAAGTAAGCATAGTAGCAGCACCACTGAGCAGGCGAGCACCTGCAATCACAGAAGCTTTTGAAACATAATTTACCTGCAATGTAATCGGCAGCATTCTGGCTCTTCGGAAAAAACATATATTTGCAAAATTACACAGATCAGAAGAAAACAAAGTTGTTATTAAATAGCTACTAGTACTCACCAAGCCCAGGGATCTCGACGCCAAGCAGGTCCAGCAGGTCTTGTTCCTGGTCCAGTATGTCAGACCACCGGTGTGTCACCTGGTTGTAGGTGCGTCAGACCCCTGACTCCCGATACATGGCCCAGCACACCTTACCCCATAGCTGGCGACGCTCCCGGAGGCCGTACCCAGTACTGGGCATGCCGCCTGCTGCGACGGTCTTGGGGTGGTGGTGCTGCACAAAGAAGACCAGTGTGGCTACCTCCACTGCGCTGAAGATCCTCCTGGGACTTACAGACGCCCCCTTAAATGCCCGCAAGGGAGCCGGCTGCGGGCTGCAGGACTCTTCCCCCTGGACTTGCCGGCTCCCTTTGCCATGGTCCTGGGTTAAAGAAAGGAAAAATAGGAAAAAATAGGAAAAACAAAAGTAAATAAAAGAAAAGAGAGAGTTAAAAAAAAAGTAGTTATTAAAGTAACGAAAAAAAGAAAAAAAAACACAAAATATAGTTGTACAAAATAGAGAGATAGATAATGAGTAAAAAAGATAAAAAAAAGTAAAAAAAAACAGGATTACAAAGATTGAAGCAGGATAGAAAAGGCATGCCCAGAACCATAGCAATGAATGAAAAACAAGATGGCCGTGTCCATTGCAACCACGTGGGTAAGTTTGCGCGATATTTTCCACACGAGCACGGAAAAAGGACGTGAACACGCAACTGCGCCCGGAACAGGAAATACGCAACATGAGCATGAAACTAGCGACCGGAAACGGAAATAGCCACGCGAACAGTGAAAATAAGATGACCGCACCCATATAGAACCGCATGGGTAACTTCGCGGTAGCCGCGGTGAAAAAAAATCCCACAAACTTGTAAAAAATAAAAAAATCCACGATCTCACGAAAGTTCGTGGATTTTGCGAACCGCGAGTACGTTTTCGTGCTAATTCGCGTACAGTGAATTCGCAAAATTCGCTCACACTTAGTCCTCATGTAGCGCAACTGGTGCTATGTAAAGCACTCTGATACACAATACCGGGTCAAGTTCGCCCTATATAAAACTCCGTAAATAACAAAAATGTATTGGAGTGCATTTCATGAGCACCAGTTATGTTACACAAAGACACATTGATTTTTGGTAGGCATGGGTACATTAAGTGATTTGCACAGAATTCAAGGATGTTGAGCTAACACAAAGGCTCAAACGTGGTCCCCAGCTCCAAAGTTAGCAGCTCTAGCTGTTATGCCACATCCTTTCCCCACACTTCTGGCCTTAAATTCTTAAATTCTGCCACATTTGGTGTAACTGTGTCATTTTGTGTCTAATTTTCACAAGGTGAAATAAATGCGAAAAATATGTTTTAGGACCCCAGGTTTCTCGTGTGATGGATCATGCCAAAACTTTCCAGGAAAGTTTATTCGCCAGGTATTGGTTACATTTAGAATATACAGTAAGACAACTCAATGATGGTGTAAACCTGAGCATGCACTAAATTAGTGATAGTGCTATTGGCAACATGCAATAAGGATTAGTGAATAATGGCGAAAAATTGGACATACAGAAGGGAATACTGATTGATACTGGCAAAGTTAAACATGCATAATGATGACAATTGTTAACATACTGATATTCTTGACACAGTGGTACGCACTCCAGGTGTAATACTTGCTCTTGAAGCACTTTACACTGAAATCAAGTGGGTTAGTTTGGGTCCAATGTTTATACACTTCGCAGACAGGGATGTTCATCCCAGGAGCTGTTTTCGGGTTGCTCCTTTTCATATTTCATTTTCTTATGTAGTTCAGGAACAGGCCTGCAAAAAAGGATGGCTTCAACAGCAGGTTGTGGCAATGCTGGCTCTGGCTTGAAGTACGCAAAACATCAAAAAAAGTACAAGTAAAACCTCTGCACCTGACAATCATCGGCCTTCGTGAATCAGTACTTAGGCAAGGACAAAAGGGCAGACCATAATTAGCCAAAATAACAGTGCTCAAAAATGACTAATCAGCATTCCCCTGCTAATGTCAGCCTTGTATCCATCCTCCCACACTCAAGTCTCTAGTGTTAGGCCCTTTAGCTTAAGAATGCAGGAAACACATTTCAACAAACTGAGAAGGCGGTGCCAACGACCTTCCTCTGATGGTGTCAGCTCAAGTATCCAGGTCTAATACAAGCAGAACTGTACAAACGTGTGGCTAGTAGGCATCACATTAATCAATCAGAGAAAAAGTTAGGTTCAGAGCTTGAATTATAAAATGGGGGTGCTGCTGTGAGATCTTGTTTCCTCGTAGTGGTTTTCCCTGTCTTTTTTCCACACCTTCTGTATTTTTCACTGTCTGCTGGGCATAATTTTTGCTGGTTTAGGTACTCTGGGCACTTTACCACTGCTGATCAGTGCTAAAGTACAAGTGCTTCCTATCTAAATTGTAATTCTAACTGATTTTCCATGATTAGCGAATTTCATTTTCTGGTAAACCCCTAGTAAAGTGCACTGTGTGTGCCCATGGTCTGTGAATCAAATGCTTCTAATGGGTCTGAAGCACTGATTGTGCCACCCACATGAGTAGCCCTGTAAACTTATTTCATGCCTACCATTGCCGAGTCTGCAAGTGAAGTTGTAAACTGTCATGTCGACCTGGAAAGTGCGCCCACTTGACAGGCCCTAATCTTCTTACCTATTCTACATGTAAGGCATCCATAAGGTAGGCCCAAGTTACCCCAGTGGGCAGGGTACAGTGTGTGTGAATGGTAGGACGTGTATTTCACATGTCCTGGTAGTGAAATATTGCCATATTCATTATTCACTATTGCAAGGCCTAACTCCCCTATAGGCTATCATTGGAACTGCCTTGTGACATTGTACAAGTGTAACTTTCAATTGGGAACAGCTAGAGATTTAGAATTTGGGCTCTCTGAGCTCAGAATTTAATAACATATCTTTTAGTAAGGTGGTTTTAAATTGTGTGTTTGAAAAGACTACATTTAGAAAGTATCTCATAAACAACAAAGGAGTGACTCAGTGAAAAGTAAAATATGTGTGATGTAAAAGAAAGAAAATGAGTGTGTCAGGTTATTCAGAGGCCCCTACCTGATTAGAGTAACTTTAGGGTTGGGAAATTCCAATCTTAATAACCAGGAGGTAGCAACCCAGTGAACCGGAGTGATTGTATCCAACTGGGAAGGGCAAGTAAACCTCTTGTTAAAAGGACCCTCACTCACCACTAGTTGGTGACATGCTTCATCACCGGGCCCCTGCTGGGGTGGCCGCATGCTACATTTAGAAAGTAGCCATTTTCTTGTTTAACCATTCTGTGCCTCTGCCTGCGGACTCAACATCTGGTTTAGACTGACAGAGGCCTGTTTGTGCATTCACTATAGCCATTCACACAAAAGGAGTTGAGGTGTTCCCTGCATATCCTGATGACCCATCACCAGGCTAATGTATCTTTCCGACCTAGAGTGTTGGGAGGAGCTTTCACCTGCACCTGAAAGAGGCTGCGCCTGTCCTACCACAATGCTGTCTCCACCCTCCTAGAGTTTGTCTGGGGCCAAGGCCATGCAAGGCATAAACTTGTAAACTACAAAGGCTTCCAAAGGCCTAAAGGGATATACGTTTTGGACCTAAAACCCCAGACTTTTGGAACACTTCTGGATAAATATGAGCTTGCCAAGAAAAAGAGCTGTAGAGCTGTCAGAAGAAATACTGCCCCATTGCTGTATTTTGCTTTGTTAGGTTGGCCTGCAGTAGCTCCTTCTGTCTGGTAGCAGTGGAAAGGACCGTGCTTTTACTTTGCTTATCCTGCTTGAGAAGATTCTCCAAGGGATTGAAGTAGAGCTTGATTTCTGTTAAGACGTCTCAGGGACACACATAGTTAATTGCAGAATCCCTAAACTCAACTGCTGGGAGTTCTGACGTGCCGTGTGGTTCCAAATTCAGTTCTGGGCCCTTTGAGGTTGTTTCTGCTGCATAAAGCATCAAGAAGTCATCCAAATGAACACATCACTCTTCTAGCACCTGTTTTTCCGATACAGCACCAGGGTACAGGAGAGATTTCTATGCATCGCTGCTCTGTGGCCAAAGAAATCAACGTAAAAGTTCAGGACCCCACACTGGCTCTGACGCAGGCCCTTGTGTCCCACTGAAAAGATGGACACATTGTGGGACTGCGGCTTAAGAAATCGACCCAGTGCCTGTTTGTCACTGTCCCATCAACCTCCAGTATGTCTGGATTTCCACGCATCGCACCTGGGCACCAAGTTTTCCTCCGAATGAACCGCAGACCAGAACAGTCTTGGATTTCAATGCATCGCTTCCCCCCACAGTCTAGATTTGTCGCAACACTTATCCTCCGTGCATCAGAACTGATGCATCGCCTCCCCGTGGACTCAGGAACTGACACATCGCTGTGTTTTCCAACTCTTCCCTCCTCTGCAGCTGTTTTGCTTTGTGGATCTTTGGGCATCTGAAATCACTTTGTGTAAAATCACTGCATCCATAGTTTCCTATGGACAAAATTGTTTAAACCATTAAAAAGTCATATTTTATGTTGTGTATGTTGGATTTAATGTCATTTTGGTCCTGTTTGGTTTAGATGAAGATACTTTCTCTTTCCAAACTGGTGTGGTGTACATTTGTAGTGCTTTTACTGTGTTACTGTGTCTGTTATGTACAAATACCTTACTCATTGCCTATGAGATAGGCATAACTGCTCATACCAAGCTTCCAAGGGGGTGAGCAGGAGCTATCTTGCGTGCGTACTCCCCTTATCCTGCTTAGAAGGAAGGGTCCCAACTTGGACATACCGTTGCGAACTAGAGACCCCTATTTCTAACAGTTGCCACCACTGTGTAATGTAGACAAACCCGTAAATAGATATGTGTCTGATGTCAGCTATAGGGCATGCTTCGAGTGACCATTCAGCACTCATAACCAGGCTCTAGACCTCAGAGTTCAAAGATGGGTCGAAGCCTAAGCACACTTTCTGAATACAGCATATGACCCCGATCACCAAAATGACAGAATACCACAGTAGGGTCCACACAGCATTGCATAAAAGTGTTTAGGATTGTCCTTGAGTTTGAAGGTAACCTCAGCACGTATATCCAGCTCTGGGCAGTTTATCAGAAGTTCCTTCTAAACTCAAGAAGTGCAGTCATTTTAAGTTTAAAAAGCCAACCACTGAGGTTATAGCAAGGCTTCTCTCCTCAGAAGGTAAAACTCCAAAGACAATAAGTAGACCTTGTGCATTTCTTCCAGACAAAGAAAGCAGGAGAAACAGAAAAAGTAAGTGATATGCTGTCTATGTAGATATCTACCATCTTCATATTTAAAATTCCATACATTTGCATATAAAGGCATTCATGATCCTCTAAGGATAGCTCTAATGACAAGCACCGTGCTATCAGCAACTATTTTCTGCATGCCCATGTTTTCGTTTTTTTGTTCACTACTACAAAACCTAGAAACATGTTTGTGAACATATCCACTTATATTGCAAAGTAATCATGAATTAGCCCATCTGCCACCGACTACTGGTTATATTTTAAAGGACAGGTCAATATGCATCTCTCCTGGGTACCATGGGGACCTGTAAATTTGTCCCCAGCCATTGTCTGTGCAATCGGGATCAAGGTTATCTTCCTCTTCATGACAACAGAAGTGATAGACCAATGGAGGCCTCTTTTTTAAGGGGACACCAATGTTGTTCTTGTGGCACACCAGATCTGCAAGCTTAAAGTGTCTCTCAGGACCAGGGGCCCCTCAAATGGTTGTTTAAATGCAAATATTTAGTGGAATCCTAATAACATAAGGAACACTGTTGGAGTTGGTTTAATAGCACATATGGTTGGTAAATGTCATCCTTACATTGCGACATAATCTCGATCTGGCTGTTAGCAGGGCACTGAAGAACACAAATATTTGAATAAACTAGATCTCAGATAAAGTCTGCCTAGGGCACACAAAAACTATTATGACTATCAGCTAGAACCCTTTTTAGGTCGAGCATTCGAGACCTTTTTTAATCTCTCATGTTGGCTTAAAGCCATCCCCCTGCATTTAATTTGATTTGTTTCAGTGTCCTTTAAAATCCTTGATTGCTAGTGGACAGTCCTGCCTCTTTGTCCCTCTTTTTTCTCTTCAGTTTCTCCCAGGCAGCAGGGACTAACTACTGTCTCATTCCGCTATTGGTCTTTATGTGTCCTGCAGGGGACTCTTTTATTTCTTGGTTTTCTGGTCTGTTACTGTCTGCCTGTGCCTTTCTCTTTTTCTCTCCTCTGGATATCTCAGCACATTTGGCGAACTTAACTCTTTCTCTCGGAGCGTCGTTCTGAAGACCCTTAATGATGATAGCTGGGTCATTCAACATGTTTACTTAAAAGCGAAAATGGGGCGTCATCATTACAGCTTAAAAAACCAAAAACTCAGGTGAACGATGAGCAGGGTGAAGAGCATTGTGCCCCTCCCCCGATTTCTATGGTACGAGATTTTATTTGGCTAATGCCTTGCTCTGCTAGTAACTGCTCTGGTTTTTTAAGAGAGTAATTCGTAGAGAGAATCTTTGTCTCTCTCATTGCTACACAGTAGGGCAAACTAACAAACACGAGGGGCTTTCAATATAGCAGGCATACACGCTGTCCGTTATCGTTTTAAAGTGCATTGTAACTTGTTAATAATGCTATTAATGATAAACAAAGCAATGTAATCATGCATCCCAAAACGTGCCTGCTTGCTTTGCAATCATTTTTGTTTATTTTGGAAAAGCATACACACGATTCAGGCAGATTTTTATAGGTCTCGCCTAAAAAAGCTACCAAACACTGCAAAATGGAGACGCTGCCCTCTCTCTTCGCCCCCACCACCTCCACAGACGTCGACCAGCGCCAGAGCAAATACATTACAAATGCCTTGAAAGGGTTTAGAGAGTTGGAAATGGAGTGTGTAGACACATTGGTTAATTTGTTTTTCGCGGGTAAGAGAGACAGCTACCAGTAGGAGGGAGGGGTGGCAGAAGGAAGAGGGCGGAATAGTTTCTAGTTCTGTTGTGAAAGGAGAGGCATAGCTGTAAAGATTGTTATCACCCTCCTGAACTATGGGAACATCAACATGCAGTGAATTAACATAAATCACAGTATGGGAAGGTTCCCACCATGACAGGACTCTACTTTAAAAGCTGCAAATAAGTTCGGTATTTACAAACCCACATCAGGGGGCATATTACCAAGCAATAGCGATAATTATCACTATTGCTTGGTTAGCGATAAAAATGTATCGCCGAGCTGCGACGATTTTTATCGCAGATAAACCTTGCTATTAGCAAGGTTTGTCTCAGAAACGATAAAAATCAGCCGAAATGCATGAATATCGCTGTAAAGTCAGCGATATTCATGCATTACCGAGCGAATGCTCTTAGCCATGTTATCCACCTCCCATTGGATAACATGGCTAAGAACTGCTCAGGGCAGGTGTTAGCTTTTGGAGATATTCGTGCTTAGCGCGAATATCTCCAAAAGTTGGTAATAGGAGATAGTGATGTTAGCGACTGTTTCCAGTCGCTAACATCTCGGCACGCCCACTTTGCATGTCATTAGTGATACATTTCTCTGACATGCAAAGCGGGGCCCAAGATGGTCGCTATCTCCTACTAGCTGTCGCTAACTGGTGTTAGCGACAGCTAGGTAATAGGGAGATCATTTTCTCTCCGCTTAGTTGGCTTTTAAAGCCAAAAAAGCAGAGATAAATCCCTTGATAATATGCCCCCTGGTGTTTTTTATGTAAATTTTAGTCTCTCTGTCATCAAAAGTTAATGTGTGATAGAAACAATGAAAATGTGATGCATGTTTAATGTAAAAGTTTAAATGAACAAGCAGATACATTTTGCAAAGGCACAAACGCAAAGATGAATGAAAAGAGTGTATCTGGTGGTTGTATTTTTAAACTCACATTTTGCAGTTCATCATTGTGCAAATTGAAAGGCAGCGATACTTTTACATTAGATATAAATGTGATCTAGAATGAAAATACTGTAAGAGTTAGGCAAACAACAGAGAAAGATGTGTTATCAGTGACTGTGTGCAAGTTGGAAGGCAGGGTGTCTTTCTGTTGTCTGCTAAACTATTACAGTCTTTCATTCTACGCCATGTTTATACCTAATGAAAACGTATCAAGTATAGGCTTGTTTCATTAACCTTTCATGTTTATGGGTGCGCTTGTGCCATTGAAAGAATGTGTGTCTCTCTTCTAATTGTTTTTATTGCGTTTAGCTACATGCACAAGGGGCCTCATTTATGAGAAATGACGCATCGCTGCGTGAAAGCAGCGTGGCGTCACTTCTCAGTGCGCACTCCTTGCGACATTCCTGATGCGTCATATTTAATATATGACGCATCATGTCGCAAGGAGTTACAGATACGTCAGTATTTCTGACGTATCTGTAAGCGCAAAAGTGACGCATTGCTGGAGTGTGTCACAAAAGTGACGCAACTCCAGCAATGCGTCCTTTCACATGGGGCAAGCCCCATGTGAAAGGGCCTGCATCAGTCTTACGCCTGCTGTGAGGCAGGCGCAGGATTTTGACGCAACGGTGTCCTAAAGGTGAAGCAGTGAGTTCTACGACCCTTCCTTGCGTCAATACGCCCCCCTTGCATACATTATACCTGGCGCAGGTATAATGTGGCGCAGGGGTTAACAAAGTGACGCATCTACCTAGATGCGTCACTTTGTAAATATGACGCAACAAAGTGCATTTTTTACGCCACTGGTGCGTCACAAAAAGTGACGCACCGGCGGCGTAAAAGTGACGCAAGTGACACAAGGGCTCCTAAATGAGGCCCAAGGTTTGCAATTTGAAAATGTAAATAAGAACAAAAAGACACACGGCTTTTTAGATGCTCCTAAAACACATTTCCTAAAACCAATTAGAAGAGAGACACACACAGCCTTTCAATTGACACTATTCATTTAGACATTGGACAACCTGGTTGGCACTATTAAAAAAAACAAGAATAAATAAGATATATGAAATAGGTTTATCTTAACAAGCATAACTACTACATGTGTGTAGATTGGGCAGTCCGTAAGGCCTAGCATTGAAACATCTTGCTTGCAATTTGTGTTCATAAGTCAAAGGCTGTTTCTCCCTACTGGCGCCTGTACTTTTTGACCTTGCATCAATTCTCCCCCATTTTTCGGACTATATCTGATAATGCTGCATAATTTACCTATTCACCATATGCATCTGTGATCCACATCCTGTTTCAATAATGCCTTTCAAGGGGCATGTGCTGGACGTTTTTCTTTTTTGTAAAAGACATTTAAAAAGGATTCTAGACAAGGAAGCAAATATGGTATTTTAACATGTCGTTTAACTCCTTCCAGGCTCATGACGAGCTGGGCTCGTCATGAAGCAGGGCGCTCACACGCTCATGCCGAGCCCAGCTCGTCATGATAAGGGGGATTATCGATTTCTCAGCACAGCAGGGGAAAATGCCGAGCAGCCATGGGGTTAAAGGCCTGGGCTCAATATTAGCAGTAACACTCCTTCAAATGGGGTCCCACAACAATTGACACAAGACAGCACCCCTCTTTCATTCACGCCAACCTCCTCTAGTGAGTGAATATAGGACAACAAATATGACGGTGGCGCTCACCGTAAGTGCTCGCTTTTATAGTCTACTGTAGTGAATTCCACGCAGGTTTGGATGAATTCAAGGCTTTATTTTAAGTATGTACAGCAGTAGTAAAAAGGTGCCGCCAACTCGGAAGAGAATCATGAACTGACCAGCACTCTAAGCATATTACAGATATACATTCTATATGACATGTGACCATTCCAATAACAATTCCCTAGCACATGCAACCCTAGTTACAATACACATCACTACACATCCCCCTCCTTAAATATACAGATTGATCAACAACAAAAGAATTACCTAGCATAACAAAATAATAAAAAAAATAAAAAGAAATTAAACAGAGAGAAATAATTATTTACAAATAAAATCCTCCAAGAATTTTGGAGCAACAATTTTTCTTCCACATCTGGTGGAAGTTTGGGAACGTAACACTTTATCAGTTGATGAATCCACAATGTTTGGAATTTGTGAAGAATCAGTACCATGGTTTGAACATGTGTTGGAAGAAGAAGATTGGGAATGTGGGAGCAAAGACTCTGAAGAATCTGCAAAGACCTCAGAATCACTCAGTGGAACCAAAGGCTGTAAAACCCTTCCATTAGAAGGAACTTCATCACAGTTGGAAGAAACAGAACCTGAATCAGACAACCCCACTGGAGATAACCACCAAAATTCACCAACATCAACCACCTCCTCCTTCTTTGTTTTACTAGTATTAGACATTCTGGCCAAAGCAATTTTACTTAAATGATGAATGGATCCATCATCCAACATAACAGTGTTACGCATAACTTTAGTTACAGTTCTAGAATCCGAAAAACGAGGTTGCAACTTACCAACCTTCCTAGTCAACTTGACCCTAACTAATTGACCAACGCTAACGTGAGTGTCTTTGGTCCCACGTTTCTTATCATAGTAAGATTTGTTCTTATTCTGAGATTTACATATGTTGACAATGACCTTATCAGCATTCCAAATGTATTCTCTGCTTCTGCCCATCCATACAGGATTTAACTTGGAATTGGGAAATCTGCCTCTCATTAAACCAAAAAGGGCTTTCACCACACGTTTCATGAATAGTGGTTCTATATGACCACAACATTTTATCTAATGCATTGTACATATCTTTCCTATTCTTACTGGCAAGTTGTAAAGTTCCCTTAATAACTCTGTTAACCCTCTCAACAACTGAGTTACCCTGAGGATGATAAAGTGCTGAAAACCTTTGTTTAATACCTGTAGAATCCATACAGATTTTCATAGCATCAGATTTGAATTGAACACCGTTGTCGGTCAATATAGATGCAGGAAGAACTTCCCTGATGAAACACTCATCCAGAAAAGTTATGACGGCATCAGTATTGATCCTATCAACAACCTTCAGTTCGATCCACCTTGAAAATAAATCAACTAAAACTAGAATATGCTTAATAGAATCATCTTGCCACATGATTGGCCCCATAATGTCTAAAGCTAAATCCTCCCAAGGCAATCTAGGACAACTAAGAGATGACATCGGGGGATTGAGTGTCTTTTGACTTTTGTCAGAACATTCACACTGAACACAATCACGCACCGACCTTTCAATCTCCATATCAATACCAGGCCACCAGTACAAGGCCTTTACATTCTTCTTGGTCCTGGCAATACCTGGATGTCCCTCATGCCCTAAAGATATAATCTTCTGACACACACCAAAAGGGGGCACAAGTTTACCACCACGACACAAGAAATTATCCTCAACACTGAGTTCGTCTTTGACCTCCCAGAATGGCTTAAACTGGACTTCAGTTTTAGGTTGAATAAACCATCCTTGGTTGATTTTGTCTTTAACTGCTTCTAATGTAACATCCTTGATAGATTCAGATTCCCATTTATCCTTTGACAAACCTTGTGTACTAAAAAAAATTCCAGCAACACAATAATCATTCCACGAGTTAAGATCAATTTCCTTCATGGGCAAAGGTAACCTACTTAAAAAATCAGCCACCACATTTTTCGCTCCAGGTACATATTGTATGGTATACATATAATCCTGAAGTCTCATTGACAGTCTAGCAATCCTAGCTGATTCCCTGCTAAAACCTTCTGTAGTAAGAAGTTTAGTTAAGGGTTTATGGTCAGAACGTAAGGTGAATTGTTTATCCCAAATAAATTTGCGAAAATGTTCCATTGACCATACAACAGCCAAGGTTTCACGCTCGATCACAGAGTACTTTTCTTCACAAGGCGATAAATAACGAGAAGCGAAGGCTATGACCACTTCACCGACCTGCTCAGAAACCTGTGACAAAACACTTCCCAAACCAACCCCGCTAGCATCAGTCGTTAAAAACGTTTTTGCACAGGGGTCAAATCCTTGCAGCATTAGGTGCATTAACAATGGCTGCTTTAATTTCTTTAAATGCACATTTACATTTTTCATCCCACAAGAAAGGTGAGTTATTCTTCATCAAAACACGCATGTGAAAGGTTATTTGTGAGAATTGGTTAACAAATTTCGAGTAGAACTCAGCCAAACCCAAAAATTATCTGAGCTCCTCCTTGGACTTGGGCTCAGGTGAGTTTACAATGGCTTCTACTAATTTTGCTTTGGGCTTAATACCTCCATCACAAATTTCATGTCTGAGGTACGTAACCGACCTCTCAGAGAATTTACATTTGCTAAGTTCCCCCACTAACCCATTGTCATCTAAAATTTTCAACACTTTCCTCAGAAGATTGTCATGGTGAGTCTTATCCTTTCCCATGATCAAAATATCGTCTTGGAAGAATATTACACCTTTGATGTGTCCGAAAAGGTTAGTCATTAATCTTTGAAATACAGCCGCAGCAGAGGCTAAACCAAAAGGCATTCTCTTAAACCTAAAGCAGCCAAAAGGAGTGGCAAATGATGTTAAATGTCTACTCTCAGGGTCAAGTACTACTTGATGATAAGCTGCCGATAGGTTTAAGGTGGAAAATACCTTGGCATCTTTAGTGAGGGACAACATCTCGTCTATACGTGGGAGTGGATATTGATCAACCAAAATCTGGCTGTTCAAATATCTCAAATCCACACACAAACAGGCCTTTCCATTGGCCTTGCGTGCGACGACCAACGGAGAAACCCATTCAGCAGCCTCTACAGTTTCAATGATGTTAGCATTAAGTAATTTGTCCAATTCAGACTTGACTTCATCCTTGATAATGACAGGAATATTCCTAGCCGCCTTATGGATTTTAGGAACAGCATTATCTTTTAATCTAATTTGGTGTGTAAAACCTTTGAGTTTACCTATGTTCCCAGTGAACACAGATGGAAATTCATTCATTACCCTTTTTTTGTGGCTTCACTCGTGCAAGAAACCAAAACATGTTCTTTGCTGTTTGCATCCAAAATTATATGTAAACTTCTTTGATCCCTCCATCCAAGAACAGAAGGTCCATCTTTGGAAACATATAATTTACATGTAGCGTGTCTTCCTTTGAATCTAAACATTAGAACTCTAAAACCTAATATCTCAATAGTGTTATCAGTGTAGCTAACTGGTGAAATATCAGAGGGTGCCAACCAATTCCCAATTTGATTAATAAACTTATCCTCCCATACATGCTTATTGACAATAGTATAAGGTGACCCTGAATCTGCAGCCAGTTAAGTTAAAATTCCTCCTAAAGACACTTGACAGAAAGGTTTGCTAGAATCAACATCAGAAATATTCAAAACTACCTTCTTTTTAACTATATTCTTTACCAGTAGTACTTCATCATCTGAAGATGAACTAACATTTTGTTCATTTTCTTGAATGCATGCAATTTTGCTTTTGAAATTCTTATAGGTTTTCTTTTTACAAACCTTTGCAAAATGGCCTAAAACACCACAATTCAAACACTTAGTATTTTTCGCTGGACATTTAGGATAATGAGCAAGATGAGAATGACTTCCACATCTATAACAAACAGGGTCAGGACCTTTTTTTGAATCATACGTATCCCTTCTCATGCTTTGAAATCTTTGTTATGTTTAACAAAAGTTTTACCCTCCGAAATGTTGTTAACAATCTCAGATTCCTTTTTGTCATTGGAAAGGGAAGCTTTAGCACAGCGTTCAGAAAGTTCTGCCTTTTTAACCATGGCAATAATTTCTTTTAAAGATGAGTCACCTTCCACCCACAACTTGTTCTGTATAGTTTTAGTTTTAGTGTACATGACAATCTGATCACGAATAAGATCATCATGAAGTTGGGCAAATTTGCATTTGATAGCTAACTTTCTTAAAGCAGAGACGTAATCCTCAACTGATTCGTTTTTTTTTTTCTTGCTTGCGTTGGAAAAATGAATGTCTGGTGACAGCAATGCATACACAAGGAGAAAAATAGTCATCCATATCCAATAACGCTGCATTGAACACATCAATATCTCCTGAAGATCTGTCAGTCTTATCAAGTTGATTGTAAATTCTTAATCCTTCTGGACCAAGACCCAACAATAAGATTCTTTTCTTCCTTTCCTGTGTAAAAGTACCAATGACATCTTCAAGATTGGCTATGTAATTAAGAAAGTACTCCTTCCAATCTAGCCAAGCAACTGGAGGATCACCAGGAATAATTAAAAATTCTCTCGGTGGATTTAAGTTTAATCCATGAATAGATCTATCTCCACTAGCAGTAGCTTCACTAGTGTCAGGCATATTGAAGCTGAATTATGCAATCAAGTAAAATATTGAGATCCTTGAAAACGGAAGTATAATAATAGCAGGCAGCACCTTAGTAATAAACGAAAATTAAGTAAGAATTAAAACAATAAAATAGTGAAAATACTGTGAGAATTGGATTGAGAACTCCTCCGATTTGTTTTTTTTGATAATAAGTGAGATCGCGATGAAATTTGGTTTCAAAGATCCGATTTGTTTGGAGAAAGGATCGCGGTGAAATCACTTTGAAAATGTGAATAAAGATGGCCGCCGACGTGACCTTACGTGAGGTCGTACCCAGAGTGCATCAGGATATGAAGGAAGCACTTGCAGTGACGCACAATAATCGGTGACGGAGCAAGAGAAGTTCTGACAAGAAGCAGCGTCTTTTAAAAGTGCACTGAAGGCGGATGGTGCGGGAGCGGTTGACAACTTCAAAGAATGCAGAGGTAGCACTGGGGAATTAAAATAAAATAAATAGCGTAGATCTCACCGCAATAGATTTGTACGGTTTCACAGAATCGTAGTCTCTGATGTAAGCACCAACAGCAGGAAAGCCTCTTGATAATCAGGTAGAAACGAAGAAATCAAAAAAAAAAAATAATAATAATTACGATGTGTTGCTTTATGAAATCCAATTCATAGTTGAAAGGTTTCCCTCGTCGCCAAATCTGTAGTGAATTCCACGCAGGTTTGGATGAATTCAAGGCTTTATTTTAAGTATGTACAGCAGTAGTAAAAAGGTGCTGCCAGCTCGGAAGAGAATCAGGAACTGACCACCACTCTAAGCATATTACAGATATACATTCTATATGACATGTGACCATTCCAATAACAATTCCCTAGCACATGCAACCCTAGTTACAATACACATCACTACATCTACCCTATTTTAAGGTTTATTTGTACTTGTGATTGACTCACTTAAATGCTTTTAAAAATGACTGTCACACCTGGCGCCAAACAGCCCGTGTGTTTGGAAAAAGGTACGTGAATGCTAACATCACTAAATACTGGAACATTTGTTTTGCTTGTGTACTCTGTGCTATACTCTAGAGGTAAAAGTCTGAAAGTGACATTTGTTCATGCGCGTCTGCTCTGTAACATGCATTAACTGTATTATGGAGTCACTTGCATACATATAGTCCAGGCACTATACATAAAGACAAACAATAGTATCTGAACATACCAATAACAAGTGATGCGCAAACACACACTTTGTACTTGGAGTCATTGCTTTAAAAGGAGGAGGAGACAATGGCGTTTTTATGGGCACCAAAGTTCAGTTTATTATCCACTTGGACTCCTAGGTTATTTGCCTTAGACACAGGAATAGGCAGGGGACCTAGTTCATCTGGCCACCAAGAAGGGACCCAAGCTGGAGACAGGTTACCAAACAATACCAACTCTGTTTTACCTGAATTGAGCTTCAGGCAATGTTGGCTCATCCATGAACCAATTACAAGCATTGCAGTCATGTAAGCGGAAGGACATATTGTTGTTGTTATTGAAAACAGACACAACTATCTGGGTGTCATCAGCATAAGATGTAAAGGCAAAGTCAAAGGTTTTAATCAAAGCAGCCGTTATATGAGGTCGGACTAAGCATAGATCCCTGTGGGACCCCGTACGGAAGGGAGAAAGGGTGAGATTCAGTGTTCAAGGGGCACTGTTTGTAGTCTTCCTGACAGAAAGAAAGTCAGTAAGACCAATGCCTTACCCCACACTCTTTTATGTGGACCCCTGCCTTTCACTATCCATAACACATGGACGGATCCAGATGGGTAGTATGCCCTTGCTAAACTTCAGCTTGGCAGATGGAAACTTTGTGTCAGCTCAGTGTACGCTCCTACAGGATCCAAGTGCCGTTTGTTTTTCAGATCAACTGTCCCCTCACAGAAATTGAGGATCCCACTATCACTATCACTATCAGCCCTCTGAGCTTGCCATTGCCAATACCCGGAAGGTAACCCAACAAAGGGATGTGGATGCGTGGGGTTTCAGCCATTGTGAGGTTGGAAGATACAAGGTTCTTTTGGGTACATTGAGGTTGATTCTGTTGTTCAGGTATTTGGGTCCATTGTTGTGTAGGCATTTGTAAGCGTGGATGAGGATTCTGAAGGTGACTCTTTTCTCCACAGGGAGCCAGGGGAGCCTTTGTAGCTGGTAGGTGATGTGTTTGTGCTGGAGGATGTAGAGGACGAGTCTGGTGGCGGTGTTTTGTATTATCTGGAGTTTGCGGAGTAGGGACTTGTTGATGCAGACATACAGCCTGATTCATCAAGGTGAGTATTTGCTATTCCTTAATAGCGATTATTAAGGAATCGCTATTAAGGAATAGCAAAATGCTATTCACCAAGAAATCGCTAAATAAATTGCGATTTCTAATTATTCCTTAATTGCGATTAGCAAATTGCTAATCGCAATTAAGGAATATCTCCCCATTCATTCCTATGGGCCTAAAGGCCCATAGGAATGAATGGGAAGACATTTCAATGTGCGAATCGCAATTAGCGATTCGCATATTGAAATTGCGATTTCAAGGGTGCAGGGGTGTCCTAAGGACACCCTGTAGCACCCCTGAAATGTATGCTACATTGGTGTTGCGCACACACATGTCCCAAGGACATGTGTGTGTGTAACATGAAACTTAGAAAAATGCATTTAAATGCATTTTTCTACGTTTCTGCTATTTACCACGAGGTTTGACCTCGCGGTAAATAGCGGGAAATTTTTGCTAATTCACAATTTAAAAATATTTCAAGAATAGCATTTAAGGAATCTCTAATAGAGATTCCTTAAATGCTATTCCTCGCAAATATGCGAATTCTTAAATAGCGATTTTTGCATTTGGCATGATGAATCCCAAATACAAAAATACCGCTCGCAAAGGGCCAGATTCTCAGAATCTGGCCCTTTGCGACCGGATTTAACAATGATGAATCAGGCTGATAGAGTGCGTTTCTGTAGTCCAGTCTGCTGGAAATGAGTGCATGGGTGACTGTCTTCTTTGATTCAGGGCGAATCCACTTGAAGTTCTTGCGGAGGAGGCGGAGGGTGTTGAAGCAGCTGGAGGTGACGCCATTGACCTGGCGGTTCTTGGTGAGTGATGAGTCGAGTACAATGCCGAGGTTCTTGGCGTGGTCTGAAGAGTTTGGTGGGCATCTGAGGGCAGTCGGCTACCATGTGCTGTCCCATACTAAGGGGGTGGTGCAGAGAATGAGGACTTCTGTTTTCTCAGCGTTGAGCTTTAGGGAGTTGTTGGTCATCCAGACTGCACCGTCTTGCATTCCTTTCTGGAAGTTGAGTTTGGCAGTGGTGGTATCTTTGGTGAGGGAGAGGGTGAGTTGGGTGTCATCAGCGTAGGATATGATGTTGAGGTTGTGTTGTCGGATGATGGCTGTGAGGGGGCCATGTAGATGTTTAAGAATGTCAGGCTTAGCGATGACCCCTATGGGGCTCTGTAGGTGATGTTCATTGGGTCGGAGAGGAAGGGCAGCAGTCTGATCCTTTGACTTCTTCCTGTGAGGAAAGATCAGATCCAGTCCAGGGCTGTTCCTTGGATGCCCACGTCGTGTAGTCTGGTGGTTAGTGTGTGGTGGGAGACAGTGTTGAAACTGGCTGATAGGTCGAGTAGGCTGTGGAGTGGCTTTGGTCCAGGAGGGTGCAGATGTCATCTGTGGCAGCCAGTAGGGCAGTCTTTGTGCTGTGGTTGGTTCGGAATCCAGATTGGGATGGGTCGAGGACAGCGTTCTCTCAGATGAATCATGTCAGTTCCTTATTGATTGTTTTCTCTGCGCCTTTGGCGGCAAAGGGGAGGTGCGAGATGGGCTGATAGTTCTTGAGGTTGGTTGGTTCAGCTGTAGGTTTCTTGAGCAGGGTATATGGTATATTCCCTCCATGAGGCCATTCGAGAGGCCGATCAAAGAGGCTCCCTCGGCTCCATCTCCGATAGGGCAGTAAAGCAGTCCTCCCAAAGCTCGTTAAGACCCTCAGCTCTGCAGAAGCTATGGGAAATTCTCCCCTCTTAACGGGGACATCAAAATACTAGCCTCTGAGCAGTGAGCCCTTAATCCACCATACAACGTGGGGTTTGTCCACGGCTGCTCCTCCAGAAATCACATCTGAACACTTGCTCATGCCTTTTGGTCGGCCAAGGACCTACAGGATGATGCTCCCACCTTCTCACTGGATACCAAGAAGGCATTTGATAGGATTGAATGGGTGTCACATCTTTGCAACCCTCTGGTGATTTGGTCTGGAGGAGGACTTTTTATACAAAGTTCAATGGCTCAACGATTTGACTACTGTCCATGTTAATTGTGGGGGATTTCTCTCAGGCCCATTCCCAGTTCGGCGGGGTACCCAGCAGGGCTGCCTGATTGTCACCTTTGCTGTTCCTTCTTGCCCTGGAACACCTCACGTTCAATCTACATCAGTCCCCGCATCTTACTGGATTTACCATCCCGGGTGGGACGTCCACCATTTATCTTTACGCTGATGTCAAATAGCTTACACTCTCGGACCTTCCTCATTTCCACCAGGCCCTCCTGGACCTCCTCTATTGCTTTGTGGTGCCAGTGGTATCCTTCATACACTGGTTCTGGAAATTAAATGCTTGTAGTGGGCATGCAGCGCTGCTTGCGCCACCCACAGAAATGGCCTTTCAAACCCCTAAGGAAGGCACTAATTATTCCTATGAGAAGGGTGATGTGTAGGTACAAGATAGACAATGTGTCTTCATTGTGTGGCTCGTCCTGGTAGTGACAAACAGCCCATTTGGTTTCTCACTGCTGTGAGACCTCCTCCTCCCATAGGCCAGCATTGAGACATAGCAACTCTATGTTCTTTTGCTGTCTGACTCCAATGCACATCTAGGGCAAAGGGTCAGCTACCTTTTGTGCATACTCTCAAGACTGTCATCACACAGGGAGGGTTGAGTGTGACAGGGTTGCATCTGCATTCATCCTCATACTGCCTGGGAGAGAGGGAGGCGGGTGCACCTACAGTGATTTGCCCCCTACTGTAAATCAGTGGCCAGGGCTGAGTTGAAAGGGGGTGTTGTGCACTTCTAAGGATTCCTTGACATTTCCCCATATCTAATACATTTTAAATATAAGTGCAGGGGATCTGAATCCATGGTTTTAGACACTGTGTGGGATCATCACTTTGACTATTAATGCTCAGTTGTGCTGACCTACTTACCTGATTTGCTGCTAGAGACTCTGTCACTTTGGTATGTAACTCAGTGTGCCAGTTGGCTGCCTACCTGTTCTTCATAATACCAAGTGTTCTCAAGAGACTGGTCGATGCCGCTCGATGCTCTTGTGAGGTCTGGAAAGATTCCTGTGGACACCCTGAACTTGCCATGGGGCGAGGAGTACGGCCACCTAAACCTGTCCCTCCAGCACATGTTGAGCACTACACGTCTGCTCCCTTACGTCTTTAGTGCAGGGTGAGCACTATGGCCCTGTGAGGCCAAACTCCTTCTCTACAAAGGGGTCTTCTGTGTACCAGCTGTTTTTCCCTGCCGCCTCTCCAGTAGAACAGCGAGAGCCATTGTGGCAGCGAGGGAAATCCCAGGAGGAGGGACACAAGTGAAGTTCTGGAACTCCGCTGACGTCACAACCTGGGTAGAGTCTGACGGCACAACGAGGAAGCATCAGACCGGAGTGAGGCAGACACACTACTGCCTGCTCTGCTGGGGAGCTGCCCATTGATTAGATGTCTGAATTGGGATGGACACTCCTGGTGGCTGCATAAGAGGCACTCCACGTGCCTGACAGGTAGCTGGCCCATTCGTCTGCCAGTGGCCACGCTAGTGTTGGTACAAAGGGGAAGACCCAGCAAGATCTACCTGCGGAGTCTGAAATGAGAGGGTGCTGTGGCTCTCTAACAGGCCCTTTGAGGCAGACACCAGTGCCCTCACCAGAGGAAGCATCGTGGCGCCGGGGCAGGGGGGCACCTTGTTGCTGTGACTGAACCTTTGTGGGTAGCCAGTCTTTGTGAGGGGAGGTCTCTCTGCCAAGTTCAGCCATGGGTATGCCCCCCTTTCCCCTGTGTTTGCACATACCTTTTAGCTGCATTTTGTCTTATTTAGAATCGAGGTGCTCCAGACATTACCATATACTGTTTAGTAGGAGTTTATGTATGCCAATACCCTATGTAGGGAATATAAATTACTGCATAATACGTGTTAGGAGTACAGGATTGCTGTGCCCTATAGCTTTAGGGTGAGCTTGTCAGTACTAATGTATATATGGCGATGCTTTGGAAACTCTTATATGTTCTGCATTTAAATACTGCCTTTTGGGCCCTGATGTGATGATGCATGCCATATTTACTCTTGCTCTGATGGGATAACGAGTAGTATTTTAGGAACTACAGAATGTGCACAGTTATGTTTTCATGATGTTTGTCATTATAAGCTTTTTTTTCACGTATTCGGCTAACAATGATGTTTTGATCATTGCCTAGTTGGCAAAGTAATTACTATTGAAGACCTGCAGCGTGCCCTGCCTGCCGCTTTTGCTAAGATTTCACTGATATCGCGCCTGCTTGCCGCTTTGTTAGAATTTATTTGGTAACGCGCCTGCTTGCCGCTTTGTGATCATTTTACTTGTAGGGCGCTCGCTTCCGCCTTGTAGAAACTTCATTTGTGAGGCGCCTGATTGCCGCTTTGTAACGTTTCTCTTGTAGCGCGCATTTCACTGTTTGGAAGCATTTCCATTGCACCAGCGCATTTCGCCCCAAGCGCTCCGCTCCGCTGTCCCCTACGCAGCCATTTTAGCTGTTGTTGTCCTCCTTCGTGACCCGCCCCGCCTCCCAGCTGAGACGCCCTCGCCCCTCCCCCTCCACTCTCCATATATGACAGGAGTTCCCGCGCGCAGCGTTTACGCGCAGCGACCGCGCCCAACCCGCGCCGAAGGTGCGCCAAAGGTAAGCCCGTCTACGCCCGTCCGCGCCTGGACTGCGCCCAGCGCCAGACCCCCTGCCCCTCGCGCTGCCCAGCCCCCCCGCATTACCTACGATGCCACCACCCTCCTAGCCCTCAACCCAGGTCGCGCCCCCAACTGCGTCCAAGCCGGTCCTGGTCGCACCCATGGACCGTTCTCCTGCCTTTCCTGCAAATTTAGCGGCACCGACAACATCTCCGCTACGATCACACCACAGATTCCTGACCCCAACCACCTACAATGCATCCTTCTCAACACCCGCTCGGTCCACAGGCACGCCATTGACCTTTGGAACCTACTAGACGCCATCTCTCCGGACGTCGCCTTCCTAACGGAAACATGGATGAACGCTTCCTCCGCCCCTGACATCACCATCGCTATCCCTGATGACTATAAGATCACACGCAAGGACCGCACCGACCATACAGGAGGAGGAATCGCTATCGTCCATAAGAAATCCATCCGCATCTCAACCAGCTCCGACGCCAACCTCGCTAACTCCGAACACCTTCACTTCCAGATCCACACCGACCCCAAGACAACTCTCAGAGGCACCCTCCTCTACAGGCCACCAGGACCCAGCGCAAAATTCAGTGAAGACATCACGGACTTCATCACCCCACACGCGCTCCCCTCCAAAGACTACATCCTTCTGGGAGACCTCAACTTCCACCTTGAAAAGATCAACGACCGCAACACCGCCACCCTCTTAGACAACCTCGCCAACCTCGGACTTAAACAACAGGTCACTTCCCCCACCCACATCGCAGGTCACACTCTCGACCCCATCTTCACCTCCAGCAACCATGTCTCCTTCAGCCACACTACGGATCTCCTCTGGACTGACCACTGCTGCGTTCACTTCACCTACAACAAGCCGAAACCCATCATCCACCTCCAACCAACTCTACAAAGAAACTGGAACAAAATCACCACGGATCAGATCTCCACATCGCTCCTTCGAACCTCCCCAGCCCTCTCTTCTAACGCCAACGAAGCCGCCTCCAACCTCACCCTTTGGTTATCCAACACCGCCGACACCCTAGCACCACTGAAAAAACGTCAACACAAACTTGGCAACAAGAAGGCCTCATGGTTCAACGATGATCTCAAGAAGTCCAAGAAACTATGCCGCTCCCTTGAAAAGGCCTGGAAAAAAGACCCATCCACCAGCACCAAGGACGCCTTCAAAAGCGCCACCCGTACTCACCACCAACTGATCAGGAAAGCCAAGAAAACAGCATTCAAGGATCGACTTGACAACAACGCCCACAACAGCAAGGAACTTTTCAACATCGTCAAGGAATTTTCCAACCCCTCGGCCAACTCCAACGACATCACCCCCTCTCAAACCCTCTGCGACTCCCTAGCCTCTTTTTTCCACAACAAAATTGCTGACATCCACAACAGCTTTGACAACCAACCCGGAAGCCAACCCACCCTACCATCTGCTGACCATCTTCCCCCAGTAAACACCCTTAACGCCTGGAACCCAATCTCCACTGAGGACACCATACGCCTGATGAATTCCATCCACTCTGGATCCCCCACAGACCCATGCCCTCACCACATCTTCAACAAAGCAGACTTCGTCATAGCTCCGCACCTCCGAGACGTCATCAACTGCTCCTTCAACTCCGCTACCTTCCCAGAAGACTGGAAACACGCTGAACTCACCGCCCTTCTGAAAAAACCAACAGCAGACCCCACCGAACTCAAAAACTACCGCCCCATCTCGCTTCTTCCATTCCCGGCCAAAGTCATCGAGAAAGCTGTCAACAACCAGCTCGCCGCATTCCTCGAAGCCAACAAATCACTCGACCCCTCACAATCTGGCTTCCGAGCCAAACACAGCACTGAGACCGCCCTCATCGCAGCAACAGACGACATTCGAACTCTACTGGACAATGGAGACACAGTCGCCCTCATCCTCCTCGACCTCTCTGCAGCCTTCGACACTGTCTGCCACAGCACCCTTTTACAACGCCTCAGAAACATCGGAATCCAAGGAAAAGCACTGGAATGGATCACCTCGTTCCTCACCGGAAGAACCCAGAGGGTCCGCCTCCCACCATTCAAGTCCCACCCTCTTCAACGTATATATGAGCCCCCTCGCGGCCATCGCACGCCATCACAACCTCAACATCATCTCTTACGCGGATGACACTCAACTGATCCTTTCTCTCACCAAGGACCCCAATACCGCCAAAACTAACCTACACGAAGGAATGAAAGAAGTCGCCGATTGGATGAAACAAAGCCGTCTGAAACTGAACTCAGACAAAACAGAAGTCCTCATCTTAGGTACATCCCTATCTGCATGGGACGACTCCTGGTGGCCGGAAGCCCTCGGAAAAGCACCCATCCCGACAGTCCACGCACGGAACCTTGGCGTCATCCTGGATTCTTCACTCTCAATGAACAGACAAGTCAGCGCCGTATCCTCTTCCTGCTTTAACATTCTTCGCATGCTCAGAAAAACATTTCGCTGGATCCCCTCCGAAACAAGGAAAACAGTCACCCACGCTCTAGTCACAAGCCGATTGGACTACGGAAACACCCTCTACGCAGGTACCACCGCTAAACTCCAGAAGAAACTACAACGAATCCAAAACGCCTCAGCCAGGCTCATATTAGACATCCCACGCAACGAACACATCTCTGGTCACCTTAAAGACCTCCACTGGCTACCCGTCAATAAGAGGATCACTTTCCGACTGCTTACCCACGCACACAAATCACTCTACGACATCGGACCAGATTGCCTCAACTCTCGACTGTCCTTCTACACCCCCTCCCGCCAACTTCGCTCCTCCAGCCAAGCCTTCGCCACTGTACCTCGCATCAACAAGACCACCATGGGAGGCAGATCCTTTTCATACCTGGCTGCCAAAACATGGAACTCACTCCCCGCTTACCTTCGCCTCACCCAGAATCACCTAGTGTTCAGAAAGCAGCTTAAAACGTGGATATTTGACAAATAATCCTCCTCCCCTTCCTAAGCGCCTTGAAACCCTCTGGGTATGTAGTGCGCTATACAAATTTTATGACTTGACTTGACTTGACTTGTTGCTGGTGTGTGTGTGCTGTGCAAACACTTTACACATTGCCTCTAGGATAAGCCTGACTGCTCTTGCCAAGCTACCAAGTGGGTGAGCAAGGGTTAACTTTGGTGCATACCTTACTTGCCTTGACTTGAATGGTGGGTTCTGCCTTGCTTAGGTGCATAGCATAGCCAAACAAAAACACAATTTCTAACATTGGTGATTAGCAGTGATGTTAGGACATTTGTTTGCGTGATACAACAGTGACTTATTATTGTACTACAAATTTGCACTTAGTCCATTACACATTTTGTGACTCTCTTGCTTCTCTCACATTGGTCATTTTTACTGTTTACTTCTACCTCATTTTTCTTACGCCTGGCAATCATGTTGTTGCACTTGTGTTTCGGGATCTTGTCAAAATGGGGTTGATCTATGATGAAGACAACCTGTTGGATTAAAATCTGCAGGAGTTAAAGGAGTTTTGCAGGGAGAGTAGACTCATTTATACTGTATATTAAACAAAACACCTGTCACTGCCAAATATATCAAAGGGGAGAGTCTTAGAGCTAACATTGATTTGGCCATTATTTTCCACAATCAGGGGGCTTGTTGTTAGCTTGTGGTTTGGAGGTGGGAAATAGATGGTTTTGCAGATTTTCCTGGGAGATTGTTTCACGGATTCTCGAAAGAACCATGGAGTAACAACAAGAAAATATAATTATGTTAAATAAAGATTCTTCTTTATTGGCAACCTCGACCACCACCTAGGCATGAAGAAGTATCACCACCTCAAGTACATCTGAAGGTAACTGTCTATACATAAAAAAATATGAGAACACTCTGTAGTTCTGGTTCTAAACGCTACATGAGCAGGTTGATTCTCTACACATCACAAAATACCAACCTGTACTCATTGATGACTCAGGGATGTCATTACTAGAGATCCCTTCTTACAAAAAAAACAAAAACAACAGAATGAAAGAAAACTTAACAACTAGAACAACATTAGTTATAGAAGAAGTACAGTTATAATAATAATGGTCATTAGTACTACTAAACGCATACATAAAACCTAAAGTCGCTTTGGTTTCTTAATGCTCCTATCAAAAGTGCTAACCCTCATACAATCACTAATAACATGAAGATTGTCACCACACACCTCTGAGCTACCTTGATCCTTACTTCCTGTATTCACCCCAAGTTTAACTCTAGTTATCACTTCAGCTGATGTCACTCTGACCATTTTCCCTCTGAACACTCAAATTGGTATGAGCCGAATCTTGGAATACAACTTTCACTACCTCTTACAGAATTAACATTTATCAACCAGTAATCATGTTCCATTTTCTAATTAGAACACCCCATTTTATGATCATCGGTCTTTTAGACCAGGGACATGCAACTCATATGACAAACACTGCAATCAGTTAATTTCACAGTATTATTCATTACTTCAAAAATGTGCATGGGAAAACTAAATTCGTTTTTTTCTTTTCCCACTTTTCTGTTGGACTTTACATGAACCAGTTGACCAACTGTCAGCTGAACATCACGCACACCATGTTTATCATCAAAGTTATTTTTGCTCTTTTGCTGCAAAGTCAAAATACATTTCCTATTTTCTTCTGCATTCCACTAGACCATTCCTCTTTTTGCAAACCCTTGATTTACTTTTTTGAAAATATTCCAAAAACACAAACATCATTCCATGGACATGCATCCATTTCTCCAAGAGGTAGAGACATTCTGCTAAAAAAATCAGCTGTGACATTCTTCTTCCCAAGAACATATTGTAGCTCATAAATTAAATTCTGTGGACACATTGAGAGCCTAGCAATCCTTGCAGATGCTCTAGACAAACCCTCAGTTGTGAGCAGTTTAGTCAAAGACTTATTAGCAGTATTTACAATAAACCTTCTTCCCAACATAACTTTCTGGAAGTGCTCCAGAGCCCACACACAATTCAATGTTCCTCTCTCAATAGCAGATTACTTTTCTTTATTGGGAGACAGCAACATAGTGGCAAATGCTATTACAATCTCTCCTACATGTTCATCTTTCTTAGCGAGGCCACCACCCAAATTCTTACCACTGGCACCATGGTAACCAATGTTGCACCAGTGGGATTCAACGCTTTTCGCCTGGGAGTTTTACTGAGTGCACACTTTATATGTGAGAAGGCATTTTGACACTTACTGGACCACTCATGAGTTCTCTCAGAATTTTTTTCAACAAATTTTGAGTACAATTCTGCCAAGCCCAAATATGAGCAGCCCTCATCTTTGTTCCTGGGAGAAGGAGTTTTGGTGATAGCTTCTACTCGATTCTCCTTAGTATTAATACCCGTGTGACTATTTTCATGTCCAAAATAGGTGACTCTCCTTTCTGCAAATCTACATTTACTCTTTTCAGCAGTCAACCCTTTATTCCAAAGAACATTGAGAACTTTCCTCAAGATTTCATCATGGTGCTTTCTAGTTTGGCCCATGATCAAAATGTCATCTTGAAAGAATGTTACTTCTTTTATTTTACCAAAAAGTTCTGCTCTGAGTATTTGGAAGACGGCTGCCACAGATGCTAAACCAAATGGGATGCATGTGAATTGGTAACGCCCAAAAGGTGTGCAAAAAGCCATAAAATGTTTAGATTTTTTTATCCAACGCTACCAGATGATATGCAGCACATAGGTTTAATGTTGAAAACCACTTTGCATTTCTTATTAATGTTAACATCTCATCAATGTGTGGCAAGGAATACTGGTCCACATTATGTTGTTGTTAAGCCCTCTCAAATCCACACATAAACACCCTTTGCCATTGGCACGTCTAGTAACCACCAACAGAGAAAGCCATTCTGAAGCTTCTACTGGCTCTATAATGCCAGCGTCCAACAACTTTTCTTACTCCAACTTGACTTCATCTCTTAGAGTGAAAGGAATGTAATGTGTTTTGTGGATCTCAAGCGTATCATTTTGTTTTAATCTAATTACATGAGTGAACCCTTTTAATTTTCTAATTGTGCCATTAAAAACAGCCTGAAAATCTGCTAAAACCCAGTTTTAAGTGTCTTACCCCTCACATACCACAATCACTTGTTCAGGGCTATTAGGATCCAAAATGATTGTTAGTTTTTTCTGATCTTTCCAGCCCAAGACTGAAGGTCCTTCCTTGGCTACATACAAATTACGTAAGGCATGCCTAACTTTGAATCTAAAAGCCAGGCTGGCAGTTGATCTGTGCATGCTCCTAATGCACTGCAGGAACCGAGCTGCTGCTCGTTTTTAATATTGCCTCGTTTTGTCATTTATTTTAAAATTCCTCATTTATTATCCCCTGCTTTTAACTAGCGCTCGCTGCACCTGGCCCTTACTTGCATTTAACTTGGGACACTCACCGCTGTTTGGCGGGTCCGCTTCCCGGCGCAGGTCCGTTTTTAGCGCCATCTTGGATGGGGATGGCTCAACACTAACGCTGATTGGCTGGTATCGCGCTCTAGTCGCCAGGAGGACGCTAGGCGGATACTTAAGAGAGGTAAATCTCCTGCTCTCTCTCTATAGCTGGCAGTTGATCTGTGCATGCTCCTAATGCACTGCAGGAACCGAGCTGCTGCTCGTTTTTAATATTGCCTCGTTTTGTCATTTATTTTAAAATTCCTCATTTATTATCCCCTGCTTTTAACTAGCGCTCGCTGCACCTGGCCCTTACTTGCATTTAACTTGGGACACTCACCGCTGTTTGGCGGGTCCGCTTCCCGGCGCAGGTCCGTTTTTAGCGCCATCTTGAATGGGGATGGCTCAACACTAACGCTGATTGGCTGGTATCGCGCTCTAGTCGCCAGGAGGACGCTAGGCGGATACTTAAGAGAGGTAAATCTCCTGCTCTCTCTCTATAGCTGGCAGTTGATCTGTGCATGCTCCTAATGCACTGCAGGAACCGAGCTGCTGCTCGTTTTTAATATTGCCTCGTTTTGTCATTTATTTTAAAATTCCTCATTTATTATCCCCTGCTTTTAACTAGCGCTCGCTGCACCTGGCCCTTACTTGCATTTAACTTGGGACACTCACCGCTGTTTGGCGGGTCCGCTTCCCGGCGCAGGTCCGTTTTTAGCGCCATCTTGGATGGGGATGGCTCAACACTAACGCTGATTGGCTGGTATCGCGCTCTAGTCGCCAGGAGGACGCTAGGCGGATACTTAAGAGAGGTAAATCTCCTGCTCTCTCTCTATAGCTGGCGCCGGAGTTACGCCAGAGTTCAGCCCGTCTGCGCCCGTCCGCGCTGAGGACGCGCTGCAGGACGGGCTGGACCCTGGGCTCTCCGACGCTCATCCTCCCCCTCCACTAGAGAACCTTTACGGTACTCTTCTTTCCCTGAGACCTCGTGCACTCGGCTGCCATCACCGGCTTAGACCTGAAGTTCTGAGCCGGGCCCGTTTATGTCCCTCTTGCAACAGCTCTTTTACTCGTTCTATTCAATCCGGTATACGTGCTACCCCTCTTCAGTCCACCTGCCATATCTCTCAACCCAAACAGGGTTTTTTGGTTAATGCTCGTTCTCTGATTAAACATGGGATCGAATTTCATGACTTCGTCAGTTTGAGGAATCCAGACTGGGTCTTTGTCACAGAAACTTGGGCTTCTGAGTCCGCTGGTCATGATTTGCTCCTGGCTATACCTGAAGGATACACCTTTCTAAGGTTAGACAGAGAACGTTGTAGAGGAGGTGGAATAGCCATTCTTTTTAAATCTACTCTCTCCTGCACAATAAAACCTTTATCAGTCTCTACAGATCCTTTCGAAGCGCTCTATTTTTGTATTACGCACACTCCTGTGAGCTCCTTTTCCGGCATATTACTCTACAGACCCCCTGGGTCTAGAGTCAACTTCTGCCCAGAACTTTTTAGAATTTTAGAACCTTATTTTGGTAGGCCTCACTTTACCATTCTGGGCGACATCAATTTCCATTTAGAGGATTCTGCATCAAAAGACACCACCTCTCTGCTTAATTCCTTGGAGGCATGTGATTTTGTCCAACTCGTTCTCCACCCGACCCACCAGGCGGGGCACATCCTTGACGGGATTTTCTCCAACGATTCCAGACTAGAAGTCGGTCTACCGGTACCAATTACATGGTCTGACCATCTAGCAGTCCCGCTGTCCCTAGACATTCCCTGTCCTGATGTTACGGCCGACACTGGTAAAAAACAATCTAAAAGGAGCTTCAAAAATTTCACTAAGGAGGCACTTGCACCTTTTATCCGCAACATCAGTATTTCAACTAAACAGAAGGTTGACGACTCGGCTCAAGATTTAACTGATGCCATTATCAAAGCTGCTGATGAGCTAGCTCCCCCCTCCTTGAAATCTGCAGCTAGACAGAAGCCATCCGCCCCTTGGTTCTCTGCTGATCTGAGGCTGCTCAGACAAAAATGTAGACAGAAGGAACGTGGCTGGCGTAAATCTTGGGATTTAAAAGATAGAGAAGGTTACAAGAGTCTACTACGGGAGTATAGAAAGCGAATCATTAAGGAAAAACAGGACTATTTTTCTCACTTAACCTGTTCGTTAACATCCTCCAGAGAGCTTTTTAAAATTGTAGACTCCCTTTGCTCTCTTCAGGTTCCTGATCCAGTAGTTGCTTCCCAGGAGCTATGTGATGACATATCGAACTTTTTTTATAAAAAGATAGACGATATTTCATAGCCCTAAAGACGCAGAGGAATTTACTCAGTTCGGAGGATTCCGTGCAAATCACACGACTGGAGGCCTGGAATGTAGACTCCTCTCAGTCCCTTGAACACTTCCCGGCTCTTACGCTGGAAGATCTCAATAGCCTGTTGGATAAAACTAAATCTTCATCTCCCCTTGACCCACTGCCCCTCAAGGTACTTAAAAACTGCAGAGAGATCATTCTTCCCCCGATGCTTGAGGTAATGAATGGAGCCTTGGAACAGGGCATTTTTCCATCACTTTGGAAGAGAGCCATCGTAAAGCCGCTTCTGAAAAAGACCACCTTAGACCCTGGAGTGCTGAAAAACTTTAGACCCATCTCTATGCTGCCAGCCCCTGCTAAGATGTTGGAGACCCACTTGAATTTCCATCTCTCGAACTTCCTCGACGCCTCTGGCTTCTTGGATGGGTCCCAACATGGCTTTAGAAAGCTACATAGCACGGAGTCTGCCTTGACAAAAGTCATGGATAACATCCGCAGAAAAGTAGATTTGGGTCTCACCACCGTACTGGTGCTGCTTGATCTCTCAGCAGCTTTCGACACCCTGTCTCCCCTGACTTTAACATCTAGGTTAAGGGAGGCAGGGGTAGTCGGACCAGCGCTCAGTCTCCTGAGCTCCTTTTTACAACATCGAGAGCAACGTGTCATGCTAGGTGAATACCTCTCCCCTGCCAAGTCTTTGCAATGTGGGGTGCCACAGGGGTCGGCATTGAGTCCGACCCTGTTCAACATCTACGTGGCCCCCCTTGCAAGACTTGTAAGATCTCAGGGGATGGAGGTAGTGTCGTATGCGGACGACACGCAGATTATGGTATCCCTGACCCACTCTGTCAGTGAAACTGCTTCTAACTTTAGGGCCTGCATGCAACTTGTTGCAGAGTGGATGGTCTCCAACTCCCTAAAGTTGAACGGGGACAAGACAGAGGTCCTGGTCTTTGGCAAGGACCAGGACATATGGTCAGATGACTGGTGGCCCCCTTCTTTAGGCAGCTGCCCCATACCTACCAAATCTGCTAGAAACCTAGGTGTCATCTTTGACACCCAGCTCTCCATGGAGCTACAGGTGAATAGAACGGTGGCGACCTGTTGGGGTGTCATCAAGACCCTGAAAAGGATTGTGCACTATCTGTCCCCACAGGCGCGGAAACAGGTGGTGATTGCCCTTGTTGGCTCAAGGCTCGATTACTGTAACTCAGTGTACGCCGGGGCCAACAAGGGCTTGCTCCAGCGTCTACAGGTCATACAGAATGCTGCAGCGCGGTTTTCTCTCGCTTTGCCCTGGTTGTCATCTATGACCTTAGCGAGGAAGAACCTCCACTGGCTCCCCATTCCGTCAAGGATTACTTTCAAACTTCTTTGCCTTACATATAAGGCTCTAACTGCAGGCTCGGCTGATGCCCTTGGTTCATTACTTACCAGATATGTTCCAAGCAGATGTTTACGATCCAGCGAGCAACACCAACTGGTAATCCCCAGAGCCAAGAAGGCTAGATGGGGGTCCAAAGCTTTTTCCATATTGGCACCTCTGATGTGGAATTCACTCCCCCTTGAAATCAAACGACTTCCTTCCCTTGACCTCTTTAGGAAGTCATTGAAAACTTGGCTCTTTATTAAGGCATACCAGTAGGCTCTGTTTCTGTCTGCTAACAGCTTTATATTTTGGTTTAGGCGCCTTGACGCCCACTGGGCATAGCTGCGCGTTATAAATAATATTTCATTTCATTTCATTTCATTTCATTCATTTCAGTTGCCTCAGACGTTGAGTTTTTTTCCTGTATAACTCTCAGGTCTTACATCTGAAGGTTCCATTTGATCCCTCACCATACCAATGAAAGGTTTTATCCATACACTTTCTGCTATGAAGGTGTAGTGGGATTCAGAATCCGCTGCTACCTGCAACAACACCGCACCAAAGGAAACTCAGCAAAGAAGTTTATTACCATCTTCCCCTGAAATTTTCAAAACATTTCTTTTTTCCGTCGTACCTTATGTTTACATCCTCACAACTCTCATCAGAACTAGAATGCTCTTCATCTCTTTCTTTTATGCTTGCAACTTTTCTCTTCCATTGCTTTTTCCCTTTACGCTTACATGCCCCAGCCAACTGCCCATTTAAGCCGCATTCAATACAATTAGCGTACCTAGCTGGACATTTGTCAAAACGAGCTGAATGTGCAGATCTGCCAAATCGATACCAAGCATAATTAGTATTTTTAGTATTATCTAAATGATCACTTCTCCTATGTTCTTTCTTACTATTATGCTGAGTGAGATTATACTAAAAGTGTTCCTTCAGCAATCTTATTAACTGAATCTCCCCATTCAGTTTTCTCTCGTGTTAACATTACTTTAGCGCAACAATCATACTATTCAGCTTTCTTCAGAATTGCCATAATATCTTTAAGTCTAGAATCTCCATCTACCCGTAACCTATACTGAATAGATTTATTTTTTTGAATACATTATAGTTTGATCTCTCACAAGCTCATCATGAAGGTTCCCAAATTTACAAGTAATGGCAAACGACTTTAAAGCAGAAACTATAGTTGCAACAAATACCCTTGCATACAACAGTTATGTATAACAAATGTGTCAGTGTAGACACTTGTACATTTAAAAACAAAGCCTATGGATAAACAAGAAATTCATCATATGGTTCGTAAGACGTATAGTGTTTTAATGTTCTTAAGAGCAATCCAGCCGACACGTATTTTGTCGCATATGGGATGTACAAGTGTCTACACTGACACATTTTGTTATACATAACTGTATCTTGTTGCTATTTTCTGGTGTTCTGGCCTCGGCTGACACATAATTAAGGGGTTAATATGTTTATCCCCTCAACCTTATTGCACCACATTCCTACCCAGAATTTCCAGACATCAATACGTATACTTTTTATCAGTGCGCCCGTTCTCGCCATTTCCCTGACTAAAAACCCTTTGAAAACAGTATACGCAGAAACTATAGTCCTCAATAGACTCTTGTTTTTCTTTCTTTCTCTGGAAGAAGGCATGTCTCATAACGGCTACACATGCAGTTGGTGAGAAATGCTCATCCAAATCCATCAATGCTATTTTAAATACATGCATGCCACCAGGTCTTTCATGCTTTTGAAGCTGATTATAAATTTTCAATCCTTCTGGGCCCTATCAATACATCAAAATCCTTTTTTTTTTCTTTCAGGTGAAAAGGAACTACTGCAATCCTCCAAATTGGCTATATAATTCAAAAATACTCCATCAATTCAACCCATTGTATAACAGGATCGCCAGGTGATGGTAAAAACTCCTTCAGTGAATATAAATTAAAAGCTGAGTTGCTCCTTGGTGGTTCCTCAGGAGTAGACATGCGCGGACGCCCAAAGCGGATTAAAATAGACCAGGACAGCAAGAGAAAGTAAATATACGTAAAACATTTTTTAGTACTCAGAGTCAGTAACTTCTGACCAATGCTCTTGGAACAGGAGAGAAATTTCAAGCAAGAAAGAATATACGTACTTACAAGGCTCCTTTGTATTCAAATTAAGTAACTTCTGACAATATTGTGCTCAATTGAATACAAAATGGAGGCACGTCAGGGTTCTGACCCTGCGTGCATATGTGAGCCCACTGACATTGAATCTGCTGTGTGGACAAGAAACCTTGTGCTGGTAAAACCGATGTCAAACTTGCCATCCACACACATCAGGATCCAGGAGGAATGAAGGTTCACGGAGTGTCACTGGAGCATCCTGGTAGGATCAATCAGCATGTTTCAAATTTCTGCTGACAATGCCGCATGCGGTGATCTGCCGTTATGCTGATTACTCACTGAAAATCACAGTAATGTCCTCCAAAGTTATATAACATGCCTCAAAGAGTCAGGAAACAGTTAATCCGACACTCAATTAAAAATGGTAAGTAAGTAAGTAAGTAAGAAATTAATTTTATTTAGCATAGTTACTTAAAACCATTGCAGTACAAAACAGAATAAAGAAAAAAATGTTAAAACTACATGTTTGGTAAAATCGGTATATTACAGTCACATTTCCTCGGTTCAATTATGCATAGGATATCTATCACTTAAAAATGGAATAAAAGACAATTTTACTCTGAAAGTACAGGGAGTAGAGCGTCAACAGCTAAGATCAGCGTACATGTTGATCCTTGAAGCAAACGTTGCACAAACTGTGTGGGTCCATGAGGGTCCCAGACTCCTCACCAAATTCCAGTTGTAATGCCCAGGAAATCCAATTATGTTAAATGAAGGCATGAAGAACCACCTCAAGGACATCTGACAGTAACATTATAAACATACAAATATGTAATGAGAACACTCTGTAGTTCTGGTTCTCAACTCCACATGAACAGGTTGAATCCGTATTCTACACATTACTCAATACCACACTACACTCATAACTACAAGCCGCATCCGAAGGGAAGGAGGGCATTTTCAAAGCTTCTAATAACTCATGGAGAATATTAGATACCTCCACTTGGGCAACGGGGCAGGGTGTCCCTTACTTACAGGGTAGCACCTCATGTGGAGAAGTGTGGCTCAATGGTTAGAGCGGCAAGCCCTGATGCAGAGGTCTAGCCCAAGACCATGGTTCAATTCCCGCCTCGGCGGGTCTTGTGCTCAATTTCCGCGGACCTGATAATTCTCGCCTCGGTGCCTATTCTAATCATGGGTCCCACTCTGCAACTCTGGGCAATTACTTGCTTAATCTCCACAATGGCCCCAACAACACTAGGATGCCTGGCTTCACCTTGGGGGTGCCCAGGAGTGGGCACTTCACAGGGAAAAGCCAGGAAGGGTTCCACTTCGGGGGTCGATTCGGTGCGCTATACAAATACTACTACATTTACATGTAGTGCCTGTGCAACAGCATCCCTAGGTCCACCTTTAAAGTCTTTAGCCGGTAAGGGCACGCATCAAGGACATTTTTCTAAGAGATTCTGAAGGTAAAAAGGATCCTCTGTGCCTCTGTCAAAGGACATCGGTTGAGATACTCCTAAAGAGCACTGTCATGGTCATGCAGTTGAGTCCAAGTATTGTTAGTACAGGCATGTTCTCACCTGCAGTGGGGCACTTTGTAATTAAGTGAATGCCACTTATGCAGCTGGTTAAGTTGCATCTGTTCATTCAGCATTAATTGAGACATTGTCTCAAATCAGGTTCTTCCATCAAACGTTTCTTGGTCCAGAAATATGGTATCATATCAGATGACTGCAGCCGAAATACATTGTACCAAGAAACGTTTGATAGAAGTGCTCTATTAAGTAAAGAATTATCACAGGTCTTTGATAATTCTTTACTTAATAGAGCACATTATACAGATGAAAAACAAAAAATTAATGCAAACTCTCTGATCCACTTATCTCTTGAAATGATGACGCCAAGGAGACAGCATTAAGCACGTGCTCGTGAATTATTATGGCATGAAAAAATCAATCTGTAAATGTTTTTCGAAAATTCAACTAAAATGAAGTAACTAAAAAATAACATCAGCATTTACTCTTGGGGAGAGAAGAGAAATGAAACCCCACAAACCCGCCTCAAACTCATCCTTTAAGACAGCGTTTTTAACTTTATCTAGTAGACTAGCTGCAAATTCACAGTCATTAACTATCCACTGATCATGTTTCCTTCAACAACATAAGTTATACATTTTAGGAAAAAATAGTCTGCTAATGATTAAGGATCTGACATAGTACCTGCAGTCTTGGACAAGATAAACGCCGAGTTCTGGACAGAATCCTAGTCTTGTTGAAGATTTGGCAACCGGAAGGAGCTGGTATCCAAGGAGTGGATACTTTCTTTCCCTTTGCACCGGTTTGATTTATTAGTCCTTTAAATAGACCTAAAATATGTTTGGCACAGTTAATTTTTAAATAGAGAAAAAGACAACGGGAGCTAGATGTATTGTACTTTTCAACGTCTAACAGTCTTTTTTTTATATTTACTGTAAAAATATGTATGTGACGGTATACTTTTATTCATCCAGTGAAAACAAAATCCAATTTTAGACCATGTAGGCCATGTAAAAATGATTTTGACAAATGTTGCAATACAGCGTTAAAAACGAAACCACATAAGCCTGAAATTGAAATTATAATTAGTACACCTTTAAGTGTTTTCCCATGAGCACCCGCATTTATGTGGTGTGGTCTCGCAGCAATCACTGAAATGGTTCAAAAAAATAAATACAGGCAAAACATCTAAGAGAATGCGGGTTTAAAGTGAAAGAGCGACCATATAATTTATTTTTCAGTTTTTAGAAACTATTCTCTAAGGTTGACAATGTTGGTTTATATTCTAAAATCAGACCCTAACGCCAGATGTCAATTTTCATTTATTTTTTGCCCGTAACAAACTTTTAGAAGAATAACTTAATGCACAGGGTGCTTTGAAATTTCATAGAATGTATGGCATGGTGGGACAGATTCTGTTTGGCAAACCACACATGGGAGTAGACCAATAAAATGAATAAATAAAACAAATAATAATGTGTAACATAGAATTCATTTTTTGTTTTTTCGTCTTAGTTATACTGGTGTTCTGATTATCACTTTGGCTCTCGTTACAAGTGGTCCCATAGATTCAGAATTATGAATAATGCAGACTTTATCACTGAATTGCGATATAATCCGATCCTATGGGTCCTTTAAAAGATGATCCGCTAAATACCGAAACATGTCATAAGCACTAAAATCTGAATGGTACTCCCCAATATCTGGTAATTGACAACTTTTACACCCGATGAATTCTTTTTTATTGATCTGCAATAATATTGTGGCAAGATTACCAAATACCAATATATCATTGATGCAAGTATATATATTGTTACCTCCACATCTGCTAACTCTGATGATACACCGTGGGCCCCATTACAATAAGTTTCCCGGGGGCGCAACTCGCGTTTGCACCCGCTTTGTGCGCCCCCGGGGCACTTTGTTATTATAGAAGTGGGCGCAGATGCTTGTGCGTCCCCTTCAATATTACCAATAGCGCTGGTGCACTTAAAGCCCCTGGGCTGCCTTCAGAGGGTGCTCGAGAAACCCTTTGACTCTGCGCCTTCACCATATTACAAATGCGGGCGCAGAGGCAAAGAAGCCCTCAGGAGCCTCACTGACAGTGCGCCAACTAAAGGATGGCACACTGTCAGTGCGCCCCCTGATGGCAGCCCTCTGGCAGGGGTAAAGTGGGTCCCATGGACCCACCAGCCATCCCCTTGAAAGCAGGCAGGGTCGGCTTTAGAGCTGGTGGAGCCCGGTGCGACACTGTTTGTTGGCACCCCCTAATGATCAGATAATCAATTATAGGTGTGCACATTATTGTATAGGAAATGTTATGTAAGACAGAGGACTACAAGATGGAGGAGTGACATGTCATCCATACAAGTAGACAGTATAGTTTAAGAGTCTACGTTCTGGAGTAGCA
Organism: Lissotriton vulgaris; assembly: GCF_964263255.1. Classification (NCBI taxonomy): domain Eukaryota; kingdom Metazoa; phylum Chordata; class Amphibia; order Caudata; family Salamandridae; genus Lissotriton; species Lissotriton vulgaris. Next base: position 315,513,420 of record NC_141690.1, on the reverse strand, counting down.
AAAATTCACAATTTAAAATGTAACATCATGTTTGGGGGTTCTCTTTCAAAATCAGCATTGATTTCTATACAATGAACCCTTTTCCAACATTAGGATAATGAAAGATGGGAAACATCATAATGCTCTATCTTATACCTTGCAGTTTTCATGTGGCTCGTTGATGACGGTTAAAAGCTCTCTCCCCCACATGCATCATTGTTTCATTTTGCACTTCCTAATTTGCAATTTTTAGGGAATCGCAAATTAGGAAATGCAAAATGGGATGCATGCACATTTGTGCAAAATATTTGAGAATCGGTAAAAATCAATTTTTACCGATTCTCAAATATTATGCGAATTCCAAAGTGCGAATTCGCACTTCCCATTGTTTCCTATGGGTCAAAAGGCCCATAGGGATCAATGGGAAGGCTTTAACAAATTGCGATTTTCATTTTGAAAATCGCAATTTGTGAATGCATTTCATGGGTGCAGGGGGGGGTCCAAAGGACCCCCCCCGCACCCCTGTAATGTATTTTTCGCATCATGTTACACACACACATGTCCTAAGGACATGTGTGTCCGTAACATGACTGCTTAAAAAAAGCATTTTTAAGCATTTTTACACCTTTTTCCAAATTTACCGAGTGGTTCAACCACTCGGTAAATTTAACCCCCTAATTGCGAAATCGCAATTTGAAAAATATTCATGCATTGCTTTTAAGAAATCGCATACTTGCGATTTCTTAAAAGCAAATGCAATTTTAGAAATCGCAAAAATGATGCAAATTCTAAAATTGAATGATGCATTCCAAAAAGCTATTTTGGAGTCGCAAAAGGCCGATTTTAAGGAATCGCACCGTTTGCGATTCCAAAATACTTTGATGCATGTGGGGGGAAGTTCTTTGTTAGGATTATGACTTATAAACTGCAACTAACAAAAGGATCTTTCTGACAAAAGCTGTAACCCACTGAACTATTTACAGTAGATGCACTTTGTGATCTGCACGGTACACGTTCTTTGCAGCAGGCATAGTAACTCACTATGCTACCTTACCAGGAGTCAAAACTTCCACTAAACAAACCTCCGATCGCTCTCTAGGAAGAACATTAATCACCGGAGTTATCTTGATATTTTCGATTGTTGCCTGAAAATGTTAGAGACCAGGAAGCGGCAGCAGGTGCTTTTCAAACTATAATATACTTGCAAACACGACTCCCCCACCCGAAATCAGCGCCCAGCCACAACGCCCAAGAGCCGGCCCCTCAGGCAGGTGCAGTCACTGAGTGCACCTACCTGCAACCGAATCTCTATTTCCCTGTAAAAGTGCAGACATGTGCTGTATGCACTGTGAAAACACAGAGCAATTGCTCCGTGTTTTCACATGAAAGCAGCACGAGTTTCCGGCTGCCCTGGTGTCGGCGCAAGCATCCTAATAGGGTGCATTGTTATTGTTTGCGCCCGCGCACCTTTTAAATGGTGTGGCAGCGCAAACAATGACAATGCATAATACGGCCTCATGTCTACTTATCTTGACAAGATATGTACATGTGGAATGAAGTACAGTAAGACCCAGATGTATATAAGCTTGTCCCTTCCTGCTTGCAAATGGTTTATCATTACATTTCAGTGGAGCCATTGGTATTCTGGTGGGAAAGTTAGAGGGTGTGACAGTCTCTCTATGGATATGTGAATGGGTGTCACACTGTGTGGGTATGCAGATAGGAATAAAGGAGGTCTGAATGGGTTTGTGATAGGGTGTGACAGTCAATGTATGGGTATGCAAGAGGGTGTGAGAGTTTCTCTATGGGTATTCGAGAGGATATCAGAGTCTCTGTATCAGTATGTGAAGGGGTATATTGGTGTCTGTATAGATATATGAGAGGGAATACATCTCTACATGAGTGTCTGAATGAGTATCACTCTCTCTGACTAAGTATGAAAATGGAATTAAAGAACGTCTGTATGAATATGTGAAAGGGTGTCAGTGTTTGTGTATAGGTATGTGAATGGATGCAAGGGTGTCTATGGATTTGTGAGAGGTTGTGTGAGTATCTGTATATGTATGTGAATGGGTGTAAGGGTGCCTGCATGGGTATGTGAGAAGGTGTGACATCCTATGTATGGATATGTGAGAGAGTATGAGAGGCTGTGTAAGGGTATATGAATAGGTATAAGGGTGTCTACATGGGTATGTGAGACAGTGTCAGATTCTCTGTATGGGAATATGAATGAATGTCACAATGTCTATATAAGTATGTAAATGGAATAAAGGAGGTCTGAATGAGTATGTAAAATGGTGTGGGAGACTCCCAATTGATATGTGAATTGATAGGATGTGAGATTATATGTACAGGTATGTGAATGGTTGTCTGTATGGGTATGTGAGATAGTCTAACAGTCTATGTATGGGTATGTGAGTGGGAGTCTATGTACAGGTATGTGAATGCATATAACGGTGTCTATATGTTTATGTAAGAGTGTGTTATAGTCATTGCATGTGAATGTTGTTTTTAATTTTTTAAATTATTTTTACAGCATTTTATATGGTGCGAACTTGACCTAATCGGGTATCAGAGCGCCTTACATAGCACCAGTTGCATTACATGAGGACACATTCATTTCTGTTAGGCCCAGGGAGATTAAGTGATGTGTCCTGAATCACAGGATGTTCAGCGTCCTTGCAGAGACTCAAACCCAGTTCCCCACATTCGAGGTTGACCGCCCTACCTGTTAGGCCAACTCCTCTCCCCTGGTTATGACAATAGTTATGACAATATATGTATAGGTATATGAGAGGGTGTAACATTCTATGTATAGACATGTGAATTGGTATAAAGTTGTCTACATCGGTATTTGAGCGAGTGTGAGAATCGCTGTGTGGGTAGCTAAATGGGCGAGACACTGTGTAGGTACGTGAGTGAGAATTACAGAGGTATGTATAGATATGTGAAAGGGTGTAAGTGTCTGTGTCTTTGTATGTATATGTGAATGGGTATAAAGGTTTTTTTATGGGTATATGAGAGGGTGTGAGAGTCCCTGTATGGGTAAGTGAGAGTGTGGCACACCGTATAAGTATGTGAATGGAAATAAAAGAGATCCGGACGGGAATGTGAGATGGTATGTGAAAGGGTATAAGGGTTTTGCATAGATATGACAGATGGTGTCCAGAGTATCTGTACAAGTCTGTGAATGGTTGTGACACTGTATGTATGGGTATGTGAGAGGTGTGAGTAATGAGTATATGAAATAAAACAAAAGAGATCTGTATAGGTATGTGAAAAGAGAGTCTCTGAGTGGGTATTTCAATGAGTATGACACTGTATAGGTATGTGTGGGTATAAAAGTCAATGTACGGTCATCAGAGAGGGGATGAGAGTCCCTGTATTTGTATGTGAGGGGGTATAAAAGTATCTGCATGGGTATGTGAATAGGCAGTCCTCCCATTAATATTTCACTCACTTTAATTACTCAGTCTCTCACTCTAAAGCTGGGCCTTTAAATACACATATGTATATGTATATGCCTATGTTAATTAATAACTTACTCTCCACTTTGATGTGTTTCTCTCTGCATTAGTGTATCTACTTTAATTATATCTCTACCTACCTATCCGTACATAGGTGTACTAGTATCTCATTACTACGTACCTCTGTCTATTACAGCAGTACTAAATTGATAATGTGTACTTTATTATCTCAATCCATAGTTCACTATCCTGACTTTCTTAGCATGAGGAAAAGGCAAATTGGGTCAATCTATTTATCACTCTATTGTTGATTGCATAAGTATATGCATACAACTATTCTTTCGATTTCACTGCATACATTACTGGTTCACTTTTTCTCTCAGAGCCTACATTACTATTTACCTGTGTTCTGGTTCCCATCACAACTTTGAATTGTAATTAATTTCCTCATGATTACATTTTCCGTTTTATCATTATATAATCTGTACAAATATTACCGTTCACTACTTTTAATCATCCTACTCACTTTCATGCAACTAACTTGCACTCATTCTATATTTTTTATACTACAGCTTAATTTACATGCCTGCTACATGAAATTCTTGTTTAGTATTTTTCTGTCTCCGTACTGCTTTGTAAAGTCTGTGTCAAGGGTATATGAATGGGTGTAAAGTGTATATATAGGATTGTCATTGACAGTGACAGTGTGGGGTTGTGCATTTGTGTGACAGTGTCTGTTTCTGTATATGAATGACTGTGACAGCATCTGTATGGGTTTTTGAATTGGTGTGACAATGTTTGTAATGGTTGGTGAACAGGTATGAGAGTGTCTCTATGGGGCTACATCAATTGGTGTAACAGTGTCTCTATGGAATATCAATGGGTGTAACAGTCTCAGGTTTGTGAATGGATGTGTCAGTGTCTCTATTGGTTTATGAATGGATGTCACAAAGTCTGAATGGGGTTGTGAATGGATATGCCAGTCCCTGATTGGGTTTGTGAATGGGTGTAACAGTGTATCTATTGTATATAAATGGGTGTAATCATGTCTCTATGGGTTTGTCAGTGGGTATGACAGAGACTGTATGAGTTTCTGTAGGGTGTTACAGAATGTCTATGGTTATGTGAATGGGTGTGACAGTGTCTCTATTGGAATGTGAATGGCTGTGGCAGAGTGCGTATGGGGTTGTGATAGGATATGGCAGTGTTTGCAGGAGTTTGTGAATGGGTGTGACAGTGTCAGTATAGCTTTGTGAATGGGTGTGAGAGTATTTCTGGGGGGTTGTGTATGGGTGTGACAGTGTCTCTATGGTATACGAATGGGCCTTAGAAGAAGAGAAAACATAAAAATATAAATACAATTGTTTTTTAACCGTGCTTATTCTGCAAATCCCTCGCTAAGTTACAGAGAGAAACGCGCTGAGCCCCGTGAGGGATCTGCGGATTTCGCTAGCGATCAAAAAAAATTATCTGGGGCATTTTCATGCCCATAATATATCCTCATCCCTCATTTATAGCATACTCAAAGGGTCAGGAAACTTCTGACCTGATCCCTTCACTTAATATTCACTCAAGTTTTTAACCCTGATGACCGTTCCCGAAAAAAAAAATGGCAACCGCAACATTTCTGTGAAGGTGTGGCCTGCCAATCAGAAATTCACTGGTGCATGTAAATCTGTGGATGGCCTGCGGACAGATCCACCGGTCAGCATCATTCCTAGACATACACATTTGTTTCCCAGTAAATGTGTCCTAAACTGCTGAATGGATTTACATAAAATCTCAAAAAGTACGCTGAGCTGACCAAAACCTAGCTTTCTACCAAATTTGGTGTAATTCCGTCCAGTGGTCCTATGGGAACCATATTAATTATTTTCGGTGAAAATTTCATGAAGATTCATCAACCGGCACCAAAGATATAGGAAATTGAAAATCACCTTTTCCTATGGAAACTAGGTCCTAACTATAAATATCTACTGGCGACTGCCAGAAGGTAATAAATATTCACAGAAAAAAACAAGAATTACAGTAAACTTATAGTTCGACAAATTTGTCAGTGACAACATGAATTTTTCAACTAAAAAAGAGCTAATTCACCAGTAATAGTTAGCTGTGCTAACTATAACTTGCACCCTCTATCATGAACTGCTTATGACCTCACATATAACATCACTGATGACAACATCCAAGCATAGTTTTCATGCATATTGCAGTATAATTCACTTTGGCATTGGAGGTCTATCAGTAAGACAAAATATCTCAGGAGAAGACCAAGCATCACTACCAATGCAGAAACAACTCCCTTAGGTGTAAAACAAGCATTGTGTGCAACCTTGACCCTATAGCATACACTTTACAGGTACATAGTTCACATTAACAATCAACCTCAGCTATATGGGAAACCCTCATTGAGCATGGTTTTGAATCTGTTTTCAGCTGGCCCTATTAATGACAGCTTTTATCTGTATAAAACCGCTGACACTCACATAACCTACTTTAAGAAATGAAGTTGATATCAGTAGAGAACTGAGTACTATAAACAGAGTTTACTCTATGGAGTTCATTCCATACCACGTTGTTTGCAAACACTAAAACTTGCATAAGAAATACACCACAGAGTACATTCTATGCAACAGTTATCAAAGGAGACACTATAGCTAAAAATAACCAAAATCTGAAGGTGCTAACGATCATACTACCTGCACACTTTATACTGTGGTCAAAACTTGTAAACTTTGTAGATAGCCCATCTTCTGAAGCAAGACAAGTATGTGTACATAGGTATGTACCTGGTTCACAGATTCGTCCATAGTCTATGTTAAGTATAAATGATCATGCTGACATGATTCTCTCTAATAACTCAAGGCAGCTTACAAACGTTAGTATTTAGTAAATAGAATCTTTGTCCTGTTGGAAATTTTTCTGCAGAAGCAAAACGTTGTGTGGACCATTATAAATACAAGTCAACTGTCACCTGCACACAGAGTTACTCCTGAATGCAAACATTTAGTACATGTTCAATATCTCTGCACAGTTATGGTGCATTACGAGCGTATGTGTTTTGTAAAAACTTACACCCATTATCTGAATACAAGCTGTACAAAATTATGTTGAGAAGTTCTATGGTAGTTGCTTGCCACCATGTAAGCTATAAAACAAACAAACACACTCATTGGATGATGTCATCCGTGATGTCATGAGTGATGTAATCAATGATGTCACTTGATATGTCATCAGTGATGTCATAAATAATTTCTTAGAACATGTCATGAGTCATGTGATATGTGAGGTTATAAGCAGTGCATGGCGGGGCATAACTTATAATTAGCAGTGCTAACTATTACTGGTATATTTCTGTCTTTTTTTGTTCAACACTTTAACCCTTTCGCTGCGGCGGCTATTCCGCCGCAGCGCTAACAGGGCGGGGCGGCCGCGTGGCGGCCGCATGCTGGTGACAGAACCGCTCCGTCACCAGCCGCCGTTGAGCTGTGCTCGTGACGGAGCGGTTCCGTCATGGCCCGCCCTGCCCAATAGAACCCGCTGCGCAGGCGCGAAATCAGCAGGCGCGGCGGCCAAGCAATGACGGAACCGCTCCGTCATCAGCACAGCCCAACCGTAGCTGATGACGGAGCGGTTCCATCATCAGCAGGGGAGGGGTTAAATGTTGTCACTGAAATATTCACCTAAGGAAATACCTTTTATGTTTTGCTAATAATTTTGGCCCTGTTAGATGAATTTCCCTGAAACTTTCCGAAGAAGTGCTCTTTCCTGCCTAGTTAAGCATGGAAAGTTTCAGGGTGATCACCCAGGCAGGGGCTGAGCAAAAAGTGGAGTCCCAAAATGCTAAACCCCATGCAGTTTCCATAGACTTCTTCAGGCAGGGCTACAGAAAAAACTGCTGAACAGATTTACACCAAATTTGGCAGTAAGCTGGATCTTATGTAGCAGATTGTGCGTTTTCTGATTTGGTTTAAATATGTTCAGTAGCTTTTAGAAAACTAAGGGCAAAAATATTTGTTATCTAGACGGTTGGGTCCGCAACAGGCTCAAGAAACTCTCACTGGAGCGTGAATTTAAAAATAGAGCGTACTGATTGGCCAAAGGAACTTTATTTCGCCTGGGCCAATTCTCTCTGAGCGCTCTGTTTAGCTGCTAGCAACATGAGACAAATGTTGCTGATGCCCATTACAGGGCTCAGGGACTGAGGCCCTTGTCCTGAAATAAATAACAAAATATATATAAGGGTCAGGGTAGGGATGCCCTGCCCCCCAGCCCCCATGAGGGGCCCCAGAGTGACCCCACAGACCAAATTATATTTAAAAATCTGCAATTTTTGCCATGATCCTGCTGGACCAAAACCCTCCCAAATGGCTGCTGGGGACTACATCACATTGTTTGTTTCAGAGGAGGGGGCACGTGGCTCTCCTCCCAAGAAATTATAGGCCCAGTGGAGCCCACCCTTGAGGGCAAAAAGTCCAAAAAGGGGAGGAGGCCCCACTCCCTGAACCTTTAAATGCCCTTGAGACCCCACCCCCGGAACCGATATATTTAATTGAGGGAAGACCATGCAGCCTCCCTCCCGATCCATTGAAGGGTAGAGGGAACACGCGGCCCTCTACTTGAGCCTCTAAAGGCCCTAGGGACTCCATAGCCTGGGCCAACTAAACTTTTTAAGCTGGAGAGGATCCATGAGGTCCTCAACCTGAGCTTTCTATATCCCTGGAGAAACAACCCTGTGGGCCCCATCACATAGTCTGTCACAGGGAGCCACCACAGCACACAGCAGTTTCCCTGTACAAACCGCACTGACTGGGATACTTGTGTTTGCTCCCACCAAGCAGGAGCATTTTTAAATCTCCCAAAATGCGGAAGCGAACACAAAGGTTCTGATGTAGATGTTGACGAATGGGTTACTCTGTCTTAACAGTGACGGATATCCTGTCTCCTGAAATACAAATCATATTATATACTATGTTTTTGTTTGTTTTTTGTACTTGTATAGTGCACAGCTACCCGCAGTGGGTTTCCCGGCACTTGTATGAATACCACAAGGGAACACTTCCTGGCTTTCCCTGTGAAGTGTCCACTCATGGGCACCCCCAGGGTGCAGACCAGGCATCCCTCGCGTTGTGGGGGCTGCTGTGGAGACTAAGCAAGCTATTGCCCAGAGTTGCAGCGTGGGACCCATGATCAGAATAGGCACTGAGGCGAGAATATCCGGTCAGGGGAATTTACGAGCCTGAGACCCAACGGGGCAGGAATCGAACCCTGGTCCCTGGCCAGAGCTCTGCATCGAGGTCTGCCTGCTCTAACCATTGAGCCACACTTCTCCATGGTATTTATATTTCAGCGGTTTGGATATCCATCACTGTTGTGACGTAGTAACACGTCCACCAAGATCTAAATCAGGCCCAAAGACTGCTCCCAACGGGTGGGGGCTTTAAAAATGCTCCTACCAGCTGGGAGCAGACCTTTAGTCAGGTTCCCTGCCCACACTGATGACAACAGGGAAAGAGATCCAGAGATTGCGCCTACTTTTGTACATTTATTATGTTTAAAAGATTTTGAAGAAAATCAGTTGCCTTTAGACACAATAACTATCTAATTTGGTCTTTTTATGAATTCAAGTTTCATCTGCATCCATGTCTCTTGCAATGTGTTGACAACTTTTTGATTTTCATAACAGATATGACTTTTAGGGTTAAAAGTAAAATTAAGGTTTAATTTTGAAATAACTCTTTCTTCCTTGCAAAAGAAAACACATGCATTAAATTTGATGCATGCGCATTGTTTAAACAGTAGCATATTCTCATTTGTCTCCAAATATTGTGAGAGGATTGACTGGAATGTCTTTTTGTTATAGAAGATGGTCCTATATTCCTTTATGGGCCTCACCTAGAAAATCCTGCCAAAGTTGTCTTTATCTTTAGCATTTTCCTTTTTTTTATTAGACCATCATGACATGTATCTAATATAATGAATATTTGCAGTTATCACCAATTATCCATGGCCATTTATTCACCTAAGGGTGTTACAGTATCTATGGATGTTTAATTTCATTCTGCTCCTCATATTTGTGCAAATTTCTGGATTGCCTCTATCCTAAGGGAATACAGTTTTTCTCTTTCTGTCATGCTTCTCATTTTGACTACCCATTGTGCAAATTTTGGTGGATCCGATGTTTTACAATTTTGTAAAATCTAGGATCTAGCTATTAGCGGAGCACTAAAAACAAGTCGTTTTAGTTGCACTGTTAAAGTTAAATTAGGGGTTCAAAATAAAATAACAGTAGGAGGGGGATCTTTACTATGCTTAAGTTGTTGACTAACAAACTGACAGACCCTACTCTAGTAGTCGGTCTATGTAAGACAGGAAAAGGAAATGTGAAGCCAGTCCCCTCCTGGATAATTACTTCCAGGACAACCTGATGATATTTCTGGTAATGTTCTATGCAATTTCTCGGGGTGTAATATAGATGCCATTTGGAGAAGAGTGCCATGTGTTTAAAGTTTGCCCCGCGATTAGCCTTAATGGACCATTTATTGTAATCCTTCCATTGGGCTGTCTCTATGTTACAACCTGTAGTCTCCTGTATTTTTAGAAGGGCCCTCAGGACTATTTGATTGTAGATTTATTTCTGCGGAATGTGATACCAGTTTCCAATTCCTGACATTTGTTTGACATATAGTGAGTGAGTGACGGTAGCAGGAAGCAAGCCCTTAGGGAGCAGCAGCTTCTTAACTAAGAAAATAATAGGATTGAGACTTCTGTTTTGTCTTATCTAATTTGTTCCCATAACTTCATCTCTCCATGTACTACTAGATCTTTAATTTGATAGATTATCAGCCTTTCCCCATCTTTTCAATGTCTGTGTATCGATTGCAACTCCTAGTTCCTTAGAATGGATAATTGAGTTTCTGGATGTCAAGGACTATTGATACTCTTCCTTCAATTGATTAAATCTATCATGAATCATACAGGTCATCTTATATCTGTAACAATAGGGTAGTTTGGAGATTTTGATGAAAGGATAAGATCTATATTTTTTCCAATATGTAAATGTAAATGTGTTGTATTTGTATAGCGCGAACAGTAACCCGTAAGCATCCCAGCGCTTGTACTCCTACCACAAGGGAACCCCTCCTGGCTTTTCCTTGTGGGGTGTCCACTCCTGGGCATCCCTTGGTGAAACCAGGCATCCCTTGTGCATCGGGGGCCATTGTGTAGACTAAGCAAGCTATTGCCCAGAGTTGCAGCGTGGGGCCCATGCTTAGATTCGGCACTGAGGCGAGAATATCCGGTCAGAGGAATTTAAGCCCGATCCCGCCGAGGCGGGAATCGCACCCTGGTCCCTGGCCAGCGTTCTGCATCTAGGTCTGCCGCTCTAACCATTGAGCCACACTTCTCCACATTTGTTGAAGATAGAAATTGGGCCTGTGGTCGTGAACTGATAGTGTACGTCCACACCAATCCAAGAAGGGGAGTATTTTTGGATATGTAGAAGCCCTAGAGGCTCAATTGCAGTGCTATAAAAAAAATTCGTGGTTTCTTCCCTGCCCAGTTGAATTTCCGTACAAGTTGATCTTTTTTAAAAAAATAATCATGTGGAATCTTGATAAGAACAGTTGAGAAAATAAAGTTAAATAATGGAAGTGCCATCATTTTTATTAGTGCAGCTCTTCCAATTATAGATAAAGGTAAATTATGCCAGCTGTTCAGGCTCTTGCTAACCATATTAAGCATTGTGGTATAATTAAGTGCAAAGAGCTGTGAAAAATCGTGTGAGACCCAAATAACTAAGTATCAAACAGGGTTATTTGTTGCCACCCGGGTCTGAATGGCCTCAGGTAGAATCTGGTCATGGCATTTAAATATTAGCATCTCCGATTTTCTGTCATTGATTTCGTACCCCCACAAATTGGAGAATGTTTCAATTGTGTCAAATGTTTGCTTGATATTTACAGTTTCTGCCTCAAGAGAAAGGATTAGATCATCTGTGAATATTTTCAGTTTAGGTGCCCCTATTATTGGTGGTTTGATTATGGGGTTTTGACCTACCAGATTCGCTAATGGCTCCAGATATAAGGCAAATAAAACCGGAGACATTGGGCTGCCTTGCCGAGTTCCCCTTTGAATCTCAAAAATACCCGCAGTGTTTGAGTTAGTTACTATTTTCGACTGGGCTTTGCCATATAATTTCTTAAGTAAATCCAAAAACTCTATTGGAAATTGAATTTTTTTAATATCAAAAAAGAATGTTCCAGTTGACCAGATCAAAGGCTTTTCCGCGCCAATCATAATGATTGCCACTTTAGTATTACTATTTGAGAAAAAAATCAATGGCCTGAAGTAACAAATTTGTGTTATTGGTTAGAAATCTCTATGGTAAAAAGCCACATTGGTCCTCGATATCCAGACTTGCAGCGACTAAAGTAATTCTCGTTGCCATGATTTTTATGAATAATTTATACTTGTTATTATATAGCCAATAAGATCGGGGTGTATCTGGGGACTTCCTCTTTTTTTTAAAAACTGACTACAACTGCTTCCCCAAATGTCTCGGATATATGACAACCTTCCAAGACTGTATTATGTAAAGAGAGCAGTGAATGTGGCAAGAACATTTTGAAGATGGGTATTTCATTGGTGCTGCAGGCTTTACCTCTCGGTGTATTTTTTACAGCCTCCTGAATCTCCATCTCTGAGATTGGTGCTACCAGCTGGGCTTTTTGCATGGAATTTAAACCAGGTACCGTGATTGTATTAAAAAATGTGTTGATTTCCTCTAGGGGTGGGGGTCTTGAGGCTATATAGAGTTTAACATAGTGTGCTAAAAGGACCTTGTTGATCTCATCAGCCTGATGGAATTTGGGCCTGTCTCGTCATCAAAGATAGACTTCACCATGGCATTATTGTAATTTTTCTATACAGACAATGCCAATAGTTTGCTAGCATGCTCGCTTTCATCATACCAATTTTGAAAGCTAGTTTTTTAAATTTATTATTTCCTGATTTTCATAAAAGTTTCTAATATTTTTATTGGACTTTTTTAAGTTGAAAGCCAATATTTCTGAGTGGGCCCACGGTTCTAGTGGCAAACTCAGTAAGTAGTGTCTGCATTTTTTTGATCCAACCCTCTTCCGTTAGTAGGGTTTTATTTAATGTCCACCTGGGTAAATCCCTTGAGCCAGGTTTTACTTTATTCTGGGACAGAATGGTCAGAAAAGGGATTAGAAATACTCCAAGACTCCCCCCTTTGATATTGATGGAAAATTAAAAAGAAGTCTATTCTAGATGCTGTGTGATATTTTTGTTTAAAACAAGTACATTCCTTGATGGCTGGATGACAGGTCCTTCAAGGATCTTCTAACGCAAAGTCCTGAATCATACTATTCAGGTATCTAGCGGTTCATGGTTTCTTTTGGGCTTTAAATTTTTGAGAGGAATCTAATTCTAGATTTTGAATAAAATTGAAATCCCCTCCAATGATGATAGCTCCATGTAATGGAATTAGTAGATCAGCCACTTTTTCCAGTGCTAGAGTTTCATCATGTGTAGGGCCATAGTAGCTTATTAGGTAGAAAGCTTGCTCCCCCAGTTTCAGCTTTCCCATTACCCATCTAGCGAGGACCTCACTCATGACTGAAGGGCTTTCCCTTGATAGTAGCAGGTGATGAGAATTGCAACCCTCCTGACGACGGCATCTGCTGATGCCAAAAAGACCTGCTTTATACATTTTGGCCAATGGGTACAGGCTTACTTTTTTAAATGAGTCTCTTAAAGTAGGATCACATTGGGTTAATTGCCCATTAACCATTGCTCTATGGCTCTTTGGGTGATATGTACAAGGAAGTGGCAGAGTGTGTCGTTAACCTCCTTGGCTAAACGCTGAGCTTCGCCACTTCTGAAACAAAAGGCTGCACCATATTTACAAGAATGTGGTGCAACCTTGCATTTCCCCCTGCGATGGCGAAATTTAGCAACTTAGCCCCAACACAGGTACCCTTGCACCATAGTGCAAGGGTGTCTGCATGCAGGGGAGGATTGTTTATGTGTAGGAAAGTGTTCCTTCCTGCACATAAACAATCCTAAAATGCAATTTTGTCACTTTTATGTGTCGTGGTGGTGATAGGGGCTTGTACATATGCCCCCCAATTTTGTGGAGTTTTTACCCCAGTTTATATTACATGATAGAATACAAAGCATCTGTTGCTCATCCATTTAAACCAATTATTATTTCTCGGCTCTTTATCTTATTGTAGATTTCATTGCTACCAGCCCTATGGTTGGGAACACTGCCCTTAATTAGGTCTGTGATTGGTTTTAATTTCTAGCCTCCCTCTACCATCCTGGAGTGCCCTCTCCCTTCAAATCAGGTGTTGCCAGCCAGGGACCCCTGCCACACCTGTGCCCTGGATCCCTTTCTCCTGTGTCCCCCCTTACCCCTACTATTCTACCTTGACATGGTACAGGAAGCTACCCCCCCGGAGGAGATGAGGGCAGACATGAAAAAAAGAAGTAATTTCTCCAATAGTTCTCTTATGTCTACATCTGCACATCTTATTGGCCTTGATTCTGCTGATATTTCCCATTGTCTCCCTCCTTAATAGATAGAAGCAGTTCCCAAGCATGCTTTACAGACTGGAATATGTACGATCTCTCTTTTAACACAACTTTAAGCTTAGATTGCTGGACTATCCTAGCCGGTGCATTATAGTACTTGAAATCATAAATCATTCTTACAAATTGTTTACCCCTTCGTGCTGCAAAGATAGACATGTCCGAGTAGATTCTGAAGGTAAGGTTCTCAGAGGAGGTGAATGATTTTTTTAGGAATGCCTGAAATAGAATCTGTTCTTTGATTCTGCAGTCCCCAAAGATGGCCAAATTGTTTTTGGAAATTTAGGGTTCGATGAACGAATTGCTAGTATGCGATGAGCCCCATTGATACTCAAGTCCCCTATATCGTTTGCACTTTTGGGTAGAACTAACTTGCCTATCAATTCATTTATATGCTGGACCTGCGATTTGCCCGCTTCCCGATCTTCAGGTATTCCAATGAATCTTAAATTAGTACGTCAGACTCGATTTTTCATATAGTCCAGCTTAAGTTGCAGATCTTCAAGTTCTGTTTGCAATTTGAAGAAATTGCTTCCATGATGATTATGTTTGGTTCTAGTGAGGATACCTTAAGCTCGTCCTGTGTCAAACAAGGTCAGAGCTGGTGAAAGTTTTCATTGTGGTACCCCAGTTGTTAATTAGTCTTCTGGTTCTCCAGTTCTTGGGAGAGCTTCATGTAGAATCTGATTAAGCCTAGTTTCGATCGTGGTAGATGGCAGAGAGTAGGTGAATATTTCTGTCGCTTCTCCCTCTGGACTAGTTTCTATTACAGGCGCCAGTGTACGATTGTCAGGCGGACCTTGTTACATTGCCACAACATAAGAAGCATATCGAGTGGCTGTTAATTGTGGGGGGCCAGGTATTGAGAAATTAGGTTTGGATATCCATTTTGTGACTAACACAGAAAAGAGAGGATATGTTGATTTTTATAATCTCTGCGATATATCCTGTGGCTTATCTTGGTGACCTGGTGGCTGCTGATCTGTGCGCATTGTGCTGGGATCAGATTCTACCTTGGGTGTTAGATCCGCAAAAGGTAGGTTGTCCTTATTGGTAGGTACTCTGGAAAAGATCCATTTTAATCTTCCTAGCCCATAAGGCTCTGTACCTGGCTCTGTCAGGAGATGGGGATGGAGAAAGGGAAGAGGATGCAGAAGGAGTTGATTTTTTGGAAGAGTGAGAATCAGTGCCTGCGATATTCTTTTTAGATTGAGATTTCTTCCTCCTTGAGATACTTCCATGGGATCTCTTGATATACGCTTCATCGAGTGCATGTTGTGCGTGCTGCTGTTAGTTTCCTTACACTCCTTGCTTAACGCTGCTTTTTGCGACTTTCTCACAGTTTATAATGGCTGTTTTAGTTGAGGGAAGAGCCGGAGTTAGTAGAAGCTTGTTGCAAGCTGCATCCGCAGTAGGGGGACTGCCTCCACCACTGGCTTAACTGCCTCTCCTGGGGGGAAGCCTAAAGCTCACCCTCTGAGCTGCTTAGCCCCCCTAGTGTTGGTCTATTATTCTTGGCCCCTAGTCTCCTCTGTACCTCCTTTTTGTTCTGGCAAAACCAGTTATAGCACTCTCTGACCCAACACCTGACCCCCCACAAGGAGTCTGCGCTGCTGTGCTGGTAAGTACTAGTTATGTATAATTATGACAGACTGAGCACAGACACACAGCAACGGGCACTGGATTTAAGTGTCTTTGCAAAGAGTAGAGATGATGGGTTAATGAGTAGATTAGTGGCCAAAAAATTAAGCCAATCAATTGAGCCCCCCTTGACCAGAGACTCACCGAAACTGAGGGCGTAGATCACTTAAAATGGTTTACCTGGCCTTCCCTTGGATGACTAGATACAGACTGTCATGTAGGGTCACCCAGAGCACAGCTAGATCCATTGCTGTCCTTGACTGCTTCTGCTGGCAAATCCTGGTATCCCATTTCTGCTCTGAAGAGGTGAGAGAGACAAAATCCTTCTTCTCCCCTCTCTGGATATATCGAGTAGAATCAGCTGCCTGTAATGAAACCTGGTGTCTCAAAGGTTGCAGTGAAAACACCAGTGCCAGCGTTAATGCCAGGAGTTGCCCGTAACAGGGGCTTGCCTCACATAGCAATGACTGTAATTCAGGGCGCTGTCTTCTTCAGCACCCGCTATTCCTTTTTCTAAATTTAATTTGTTGTTGTTTTGGTGGCACTGCACTAGTGCCATCCTGCTCTCCACGTAGAATTTTGGGGTAGAAATTGGGGTAGCACTTGTCCCCGCTCATTGTCGCACTTGTTGGTGGTGTATATCTGCGACAACGTTGCAGAGAATTGGCTGAGAATCAGCTGCCGTCCCTCCTACGGAAGTGAAAGTTTCAGCCACAGAGCATGGAGGGAGCTCTATGTGACCCACTTATGGTGAACAATCAAAGTAATAAATCTCAGTATGTAATTTGCTGCAAGTTAGAAGTGGCAAGGTAAACTACTATGTTTGTCTGACTCATTGAAAGCAAAAAAGTCCAAGGTGAAGCAGCAGTCCATTTTCTTAAAATATTCAGCTTGATCACATAAATTGCTCATCTGAGGTAAACAGAAAATGTAATCACACAAATGTGTTTAATGCCAGTACATCATTTCCATTTTAGGTTATTATCAACATACTCACAGTATGATAATATCTGCAGTTTAGCACAGTAATTACTATAGCTATGCTCATCTTCCAAAATAACTAGAGCAGATTCTGTAGCACTACATCACCATTTTATGATTAGGGCAAAGTAACAATAATTTGGCCTCCTTTCTCAAACTATTGTAAAATGTCTTTCTTTGTACAAACCTGACATTCCATTTGAGTTAACCAGTTAATCACCTTCAATAATCTTTAGAGTCTAACAATGAGCATTCGCTTTCGTGTGTATGTGGCAAATCGGGTTGTTGGTTTGGGGCGGTGAAAAATGAGCGTTCTCTTTTGTGTGTATGTGGCAAATTGGGTTATTGGTTTGAGGGGGGTGAAACCTTGTCAGGATGATCTACAAAGAGTCATTCAATTAACATGTGCTTAACCTATTGGTAGGTTGGCTCAAAAGCAGTCAGGCATAACTGAGAGGCAATGACTAAAGTATTTAGGCAGCTCTCGATCTGTACTAAAGTGGGTTTACAACACAAGAAAAATAGAGTAAGCGTTAATAAATTAGTTGATTCTAAAATGACAAAACTGCAATGGAGCGAGGTTTGAATACATGAAGTGGATCAGGCACAGTCTTTGCTTACCTTCAAACTTGGAAGAATTTTAGAAAATTTTTTTAAAAGAAAAGGTCAGTGGGGCTAGGAAGCTAGCTTTGTCCATGGAGCTGTCATCATAATCAAGGAGCAACTTTCTGTTAAAGATTTCAACGTTCAGGCTTAGTCTTTTTTATGGAAGTCAAAAATCTCTAACGGACGAAGCTGCAGGCTGTGGCCGATGATGGCTGTACGAGGCCAGATACCCCTTCTGAGAGTAGGCAGTGAACAGGATTTGTTGCTGCAGAGAAGAACTTAGTGGGAGCTATTGCTAAGTTAGGATGACTGGTGATAAACCTTGGGTGGATAGGCAAGCTGGTAGGTCTCGACTCTTCTCAGTTTTTTTTGCTGGAAATTTTGGAAGTCTAAAGTTTTATATTTGGTACCTTCAGCACCACTTAAAAGGTTCCAGGACCGGAGGTGCAAGACTTGGTGGGTCAGGACTCACACAGGCTGGGTCCAAGTGTCCAAGTGTCGGTTGAAGATAGTTGGAGCCTTTACTGTCCCTGAGGCTCTAATCATGAGGCAATCCCACTAGCCCTTTGAGTCAGAGTGGTAGTCCTAGATTCAACCTTAAAAGCAGTTCTCAAACAACAGAGCAGTTATCTGAGGGCACAGGGCAGGCTTCAGGCAGCTGGGCAGTCCTCTTGGAGCAGCAGGGCAATCCTCTGTAGTACACAGCACACCACAGACAACATGGTAGTCTTCTGAGCATCCTCATATAGTCCAGAAGTGAACTGAAGAGTGAGCCAGAAACCGGTCCTAGGATGCTTGATTCCGGTCCAGGAAAGACATGGCTTGGCAGTTCGGGCTGGACTGTTCCCATGAGGCACAGGGTCAAGACTGATTTGCATATGGCCATGTCTGAACTGGGGTGGCTTGGTGAGCAAAATAGCGATGGATTAAACCCTGATCTGTGACTGGGGGTGAATGTTTTGCCATTGTGCAACATTCCGTCCATCACCTTGTGTGTTTTATCTTTCTAAAAGTGGCATTTTCAGTATTGTGACTTAAAATTGTACTTAACAATTAAAGAGGGTTTTAATTACAATTCCTTAGACACCAAACATGATAATTCGACATGTTCCTGAACAAGAGTTAATACTTCTAAAACTCAATAAAGTAACCCATTGTAATTTTTTGGGAGAGCTAAGCCTCACAGTAGTAAAATCTTTACTTGTGAGTTCTTCTATACCAAGACATGTAAAACTCAAAAGAACATGTCCAACTGTATTCATGCATTGCGCCCTGCCCACAGGGTACTTTAGGGTCTACTCATGGGGGGGGTATTTGTATTAAATAGAGGTTTTTATTTTTCCAAGTTGAATTGGTAGTTAAAATCTTCACACAGGCTGCACAGGCAGGCCTGAGACATGTTTAAGAGAGATACGTAAGTGGGTGGCGCTTTAAACACTGCAGGCTCACCAGTAGTTTTTACTGGCCCTGGGTATATGGTATACCACTGTAACTTAATTAAATATGGCAATCAGGTGTAGCCAATTTTGCAATGTTATAGGGAGGGAGCCCAAGCACTTTAACACTGGTTAGCTGTTCTAACACCAACACAAATGATATTCAGAAAACAGGAATGAAGAAAGCAAAAAGTCTGGGGGTGACCTGCAAAGAGGACCAAGTACAACAGTGTATATCACATAAGTATTGAAATATTACGCAAGATTCTGTGAATGTTTCTGAAATACAACCCTAAGTCCCCTACAGAACATGTTATGATTTCTAGCAATATAAAACAGAAGAAAATCCTACTGCACCAAGTTAAGTTACTGCAAAGGCAATTGACCAAGCTAGTCATGGTTTAGAGAAAGCAACGCAAGTGGTGAGGTGTGAGAGTGGATACTTATTCTAAGGGTGAGAGGCATTTTATGAAGGAAATCTTTCCCTACCTAGAAGAGTGACATAGATGAATGTTGCCCTGTTTGCCTCTTCATTTCCACTACTGGGGTTAGAGGGACTGCATGGAGGCAGTCTTGTGGAGTGGGATTCTCTGTCTTTCTGCCCCAACCCATAATCCCCAGCAAATTTCAGAGAGAGGTAAACCATACCTGTTGCAAGTAGAAGTCCAAGAAAAGTATGCTCTAAATTTGGCTAGCAGTTACCCTTTGTCAGCCATCTTTATAATGGTAAATCATAGTAGGAACCTGATGAAGAAAGGGAGAAGTTCTGGGTAGCACCGAATCAGGTCCTTAGGAAAGTGCAGGCCCACCTGCAATCGCTTCTCCTGTGTTTATAGACATGGACCTATAATGCTGTGGATTAATCACTAGCACAATCCTCTGTCTGAAGCTTTTATGGCCTCTGTAATGAGCAATAGCTCAAATTCCTTCTATAGGGACACATTGTAGTCTAACTGTGGAGAAGTGTGGCTCACTGGTTAGAGGAGGCAGACCCTGATTCAGAGGTCAGACCCAGGATTCCCGAAGCGGCAGGGTCTTGAGCTCAAAATGTCCACGGACTCGATAATTCTCGCCTCGGTGCCTATTCGAATCATGGGTTCACATTCTGCAACTCTGGGCAATAGCTTGCTTAATCTTCACTACGGCCCACCGCGAAGAGATGCCTGGTCTTCACCTTGGGGATGCCCAGTAGGGGCTATCTCGCAGGGAAAGCCAGGACGGGTTCCCAAAGCAAGCGCTAAGAGACCTGTCGGTGATTTGGCCCTATATAAATCGAAATTAACATAGCATAACATAACTAATATACTCAAATCAGAGTGGTAGAAGGTGAAAATCAGAAATGATTGAAAAAATGCATCACTAAATTCTTGTATTAGAAATCTTCCTTTCTAAAAACTAATATATTAAACATTATATAAGAATTCACTATGGACCCTGATTGAGTCTGGAATCCCACATCACCCTATCTGAACATACACATGCAATATTAATTCCATAAGTGAAGGAATAAAATCTAATTCTCTAGTTCCTGTTGCTTTATTGTACTGTACCTCTTTTTCTTAAACTCAACTGAGAGTTATGGCCTGTGCTTTTTCCCAGTGATCATTTTTTCCAACACCCATCTCAATTTGAAACCATCTCCATATTTGCCAACATCTATCTCTAGAGGAAGTGAAATAATTTTCAATTTAATTAGTTTCTTACCAATATCATTCTTAAAAGAAGAAGCCAGGCACGATGACCTAATTTCTCAGTACCAATCTCAAAAGCACGGCACAGCCAGATTTCCCATCATCAAACTGTACATGGAGTAGCTTATTCCCACAAACTGGGAAGCTAAACTGCAGTAACTACTCTCAACAGGCCATAGAATTTCTTGAATGAATCAAATCAATAAAACATTTTAACATTGATACTTCCATGTTGAGTCATTCAACAGAATATCCTTGAAATTAACGATTCAGGAATGTAACAGGTTTTTTTCTGTGAGAAATATGTTTTACAAATAAGAGAAAGACACTGTGCCAGCAACATTCATAAATAATGAGTAATGAAGCAGGACTGATGCATCAAGTAAAATCATTAATACTGACGTTCTCTGGTTGCCATTTCTCTAAGCAATTCTTTTCTTGGAGCATGGTCTGAGTGATAAAAGTCAACCTATTTGAGTTTGCCTCTCCACAGTTCCTGAAATTGGTGAAGTGCGTCTCTGATGAGCTCCTTCTTACAAAGAGACACATAATTCTCTCAGTAAGACCTGATGTATGTCAGAATTGAAATGCATGAGCTGGCTAAGCAGTGCTCGTCTCTGCATTGAAATAAGGCCCTCATTCTGAGGCTGTCTGCCATTTCCTGCCTCCTCCCTTACTTCACTCAATGTTTCAGTGTGCCCTATTGCCCTTACATCTCCCACTAAGGGCCTACACAGAAAAGTGCATCACCTATTTCGATTAGTTATGTCCCACAAACATTAATTTCCACACTGTTGCTACACTCACACCTGTACCAATTCCATCCACATACTGGACACACTTGCTTCTCCATCACAAGCACTCAACTGATGCACAATTCAACGTCTGCAGTCATGCATTCATCAGATATCACTAACAACATCATCATTCCAACACAGCCTAGATGATCTCATCACTGAAGCCTAGTTCACACTCTCCTCCTCAGACATTCTGGACATTCTCAACTCTGAAAGTCTTAGCATCCGGCACATACACCGCTCACTCTAAGGAGCCATATGCACCTGAACTTTTAGCACCTCTACCACACCCAAGTCTTTGAGATACTCTCCTGCCACTTCCTCCTCTCAATTTTCAGATCAGTAGTCTTCATGTATTTGCAGACCACCTCGACCAAGCCTGCGCAAGAGAAATATTAAAGGACAACCAAAAAAAAGAAAATTAAGCTTTTAGTCCATTAAGGAGATATATCTGGAAATATCAGAGTTAGCACAACATTTACCCCTAGCTGCAATATTCACCTTTGATCTAACAATTAATCTCCTCATACATCATTCTTCCAATATACCTCAGCCATGTTTCGACATTTTCCCACCATAACAGATCTTCAACTTAAGCTAAGTTATTGCTATTCTAAAATGAAATTGCTCACATACCTGAAAATACACCTTAGCTCTGAACTGCAGATACTCCGAATAAAATTATGGAGACTAACATACAAAACACAAGTCCATTAATATATCTTGATTTGCAGAACTCACTTACATGTCACTTGGCACACACACCTGTGAAAATACATTCAATCTTGATAAGTAAGCCCATGCTATTTTCAAAATGCCATTCGCAACTATAGACAATTTTCAAATTGAACAACTCTGACCCTCTCGTTTTAGTACCCCTGTGTCATCCCTCCGGCCATTTTGTTCTGAGTTTTCCTTATGTCTTATTCTTTTAGAAATAGTTTGTCGCCTCCACCATCATATCGCACCCCTACTATTTCTTCACCTGTTGCTCTCTTAGACTCGGTTACTATTCTGGTGATAGAGCAGTAATTTCCTCTGGTAATTTCTCAATGCAAAACCCTCATGCTACCTCTATTTTACCTCTGAAAAAGGTGTTGGGCCCTTCACACCATGTAAACCTGAACAGTCAAATATTTTACTATTATTTAAGCCAATAAAAGAGTTGTTGAGTATTTTTAAAGGGTTTTATTTTATAGCCAAAAGTTAAGTTTTTCTCTAACCCTTTATTCATTTAGTAGAATATCAATCAGGTTATAGAATTTGGAAAACAGGAGAAATAGCATTAATACAGAACACATTACAGACTGCATATAAGCATTAAATGTAGGAAAGAAAATGTTGCGCAAAACGTCATTCAAAACTCTTAAAGAGTTTCTAAGAAAAAATAGTCTTGCAAGGCTAATCAATAATTAAATAGTTTGCAAAAATCTCCCTTCAAGAGAATTAAATGCATAAGACAAATACATCTTTTCAGACCTAATTAATTAGTCAAAGCATAAACTTAAACTTTGCATCTAATTCTATACTAATCAGCTACACTCTCTGCTCCTGTCTGTGTCTAAAGAGCAAAACAGCCCACCCTTCACAAGACCTCAAAGGAATGTGGCCTGCCATGCCAAAATATGACATGCAAGGACTCTTTGGAAAAAATAACCTACCCTCTCCTTGGAAGCAATCTCCACCCTATCAGCAATCTCCTGCGACGTTCTTGTATCTAACCAATGTGAATGAATCAGAGCCTAGGCCAAAATGAGCAAGAAGCTAACTGAGCTAAAAAGAATACCACACCTCCAGAGAGGTTATTATGTATACTCTAATTCTTTGGCAGACTACACAAAAATGTTGCATCTTCAGGAAAACTTGTACCTGATTGGTCAGTCATGAAGGTAAAAGGTCTCAGAATCCTGACTCATTCTAAAATACTGACTACACCAGTTTTAACAAAAGAAGCATACATGAGTAAATACATTTTATATATATTTGCAACATTTGCTAGGAAAAATGTTTCATTCTAATTCTCTTCCTTCCTTCCAGAGCGCAGTCAGGAAGTATATCTTTAACTAACTGGTAAATTGGCACAATCACAAGAATGTCCACTTCAAAGTGACCTTGATTCCTTCCGCAATTTGAGTCAAGATGGTGTGTGCGCCTGCTCTCTTCTCGTTAAATGCAAGTCATAGCCTTGCTGGATTTACAAGCAGCCCTGTTTTTTAGGCCCCAAAAATAAAACAGACACATAAGAGAATATTATTGTCATGTAAATCAACCATTATGTTTCCCTCCCTCATACTAATACCCCTTATAAATGTTTACCTAGCCAAGCTAATAGTTGCAAACAGTTTTTCTATTTATGACAACATGTAAAATAAATGTGCAACATAGCATTTTTGTGTATTTAGTGTAAACTGTAAAAGCACACAGTTAATACAGCACACACAGTTAATACAGCGCACACAGAAACATGCTTTAATGTTTTAGATAGCTTTTCATGCAAAAAGCATTTAGCCCCATGTGTAGTGTTTGGTGCATTATTAATTCACACATTATAAAAAGAGGTGTTTTAAACTCAAAATATTCAACAAGCCGAAGTCTTTTAAGACAGGAATAGTGAATTTAGATTGCAAGGAATGAGCTGGGAAGAGAGAAACACATTCTATTAATCTTCAAAGCTAAAAAGGCCACTTTTCTCATACTGCAAAAACACATGTTAATTCAGCACAAGCATTTCAGACTGACTAGGCCTCACTTACATGTTTTTCATGTGCCATGTTTTTAACTTGCACCAAAATGTGCGTGGCAATTTAAATGCAGTCTGTCTGCAGCACAAAAATAAACAATGCCTCACTGCAGATGAAATCTGCTCCATCACTGGAGAAAACAGGGTTTACCTCAAGTGCAGGCCCATGAAGGTTGCACATAGCCAGCTGTACACCGATGATTGATTCCTTGCAACTGAGGCTTACCTGACACGTGCCGAGGGCACAGAGGACACAAAGGGCAGATTCAGCCCTACTGCTCGCCGCACCCGCTCCGCGGGTGCCGATTCGCACGGGAGTGCGTTTTCCAGCGTTCACCGGCACCTGATCCCTGAAGGCGGAGGTAAGGGCGAGAGGCTAGGCGGGGCTGCGAGTGTGCAGGGACTCCAACTACCAGGAGTCCCTGCGAGACCACGGATACACCATCCGGTCCGCTCTCCCCGCCGGCCCGCCCCCCGCTCGCCTGAGGCTGTAAAAGGCATCTCTCTACACCAACAGTTGGGACACTTATTCCTTGCAACTGAGGCTTACCTGACATGCGCCGAGGGCACCGAGGACACCGAGGGCAGATTCAGCCCTACTGCTCGCCACACCCGCTCCGCGGGTGCCGCTGCGCACGGGAGTGCGTTTTCCAGCGTTCACCGGCACCTGATCCCTGAAGGCGGAGGTAAGGGCGAGAGGCTAGGCGGGGTTGCGAGTGTGCAGGGACTCCAACTACCAGGAGTCCCTGCGAGACCCCGGATACACCATCCGGTCCGCTCTCCCCGCCGGCCCGCCCCCGCTCGCCTGAGGCTGTAAAAGGCGTCTCTCTACACCAACAGTTGGGACACTTATTCCTTGCAACTGAGGCTTACCTGACACGCGCCGAGGGCACCGAGGACACCGAGGGCAGATTCAGCCCTACTGCTCGCCGCACCCGCTCCGCGGGTGCCGCTTCACACAGGAGTGCATTTTCCAGCGTTCACCGGCACCCGATCCTTGAAGGCGGAGGTAAGGGCGAGAGGCCAGGCAGGGCTGCGGGGTTGCAGGGACTCTAACTACCAGGAGTCCCTGCGAGACCACGGATAACCATCCGGTCCGCTCTCCCCGCCGGCCCGCCCCCCGCTCGCCTGAGGCTGTAAAAGGCGTCTCTCTACACCAACAGTTGGGACACTTATTCCTTGCAACTGAGGCTTACCTGACACGCGCCGAGGGCACGAGGACACCGAGGGCAGATTCAGCCCTACTGCTCGCCGCACCCGCTCCGCGGGTGCCGCTTCACACGGGAGTGCATTTTCCAGCGTTCACCGGCACCCGATCCTTGAAGGCGGAGGTAAGGGCGAGAGGCTAGGCAGGGCTGCGGGGTTGCAGGGACTCTAACTACCAGGAGTCCCTGCGAGACCACGGATAACCATCCGGTCCGCTCTCCCCGCCGCCCGCCCCCCACTCGCCTGAGGCTGTAAAAGGGGTCTCTCTACACCAACAGTTGGGACACTTATTCCTTGCAACTGAGGCTTACCTGACACACGCCGAGGGCACTGAGGACACCGAGGGCAGATTCAGCCCTACTGCTCCCCGCACCCGCTCCGCGGGTGCCGCTTCGCACGGGAGTGCATTTTCCAGCGTTCACCGGCACCTGATCCCTGAAGTCGGAGGTAAGGGCGAGAGGCTAGGCGGGGCTGCGAGTGTGCAGGGACTCCAACTACCAGGTGTCCCTGCGAGACCACGGATACACCATCCGGTCCGCTCTCCCCGCCGGCCCGCCCCCCGCCCACCACGCCCACTATATCATAGCACCACACTCCCGCAGCGCGGGACGCAGCTCGGGGCGAAGACCGGGCTAAGAGCGGGCCGTTTTAGGCCGTTCGAGGACGGAGAGGACTGGACTGGCCCACCCCCTTTCGCTCAATATCCTCTCAAACCTTCCTAAGCCAATAAAGGTAAACAAATATCCAGACTACTTCTTTCTCCACGCCTATCCATCGTTTGTCCTTGTGCACCAAGCGCCATGAGTACCAGGGTAACACGTAGCAAGACTTCTAAAGGTGGGCCATAAATTAGTGGCCCTATGGACGATTTTATTACCCGTACTAACATAGCTATAGACGAAGAGATATCAAAACTCCAAACCCGGGTCTCTTTAGAATTGGAAGCTGCTAGAAGGCTGTCTGAAGTCATCGCACTCTCAAAAAAATCCTCTTTAGGTCATATAGCTGCTACGGTTACACCGGAGCGTCCTGTTCGCCCCCACTGTGTAGTTACTCAGGTCGATGTCCATCAGTCCTCGATTCCCAACACCTTTCCCCCAACCCTTGAGCATCCTTCCAACATAGACGAGGTAACCCAGCCCACACCTCTTTGTGCACAGAACTCTACCCTCAGCCCGTTCCCTCAGACAGCTCTGTTTACTACCAACATTAGTGGCAAACAACCAAAAAGAAAATGCCATTCTCGCTCTGCCTACTTTCGTAAAAAAGCAAAAATTGCTGTCCCTCAACATCTGCTGATTACCAATGTCACAGCAATTAACGCTGCAGCAGAGCGTACCTTAAGCACACAGCCGCCAAGTGAGGAACAGGGAGAGGGTTCAGCCATTCCCCTTACTATCACCTCAGAGGATGAGGGCTCACAAATAGAGGGGTTGGGCAAGAATAACAAGGAATTTATAGAGACGGTTTGGGAAACCCTCAAAAAACTTCTCTCACCCCTTGACCTTAGACTGTCAAGGATGGAGAACAACTTGCTTGAAATGGAGAAGAGCATTATTGCCTTGGCCACTCTTGGCTTGAGAACTCTCGAAAACCAGGGTATCAGAGTAGCCGATCCAATACCACTAGCTCCTGTATCCCAACCCCAGCAACCTCTACTCCCAGTACCATCCACTGCAAGGCCGGTTCCTAAACCGAGGACTGTGACTGTGGACCAAGCTTGCGCTATTACTAAGCCTCAGGTTCCTAAGCGGGGCTCCACGCGTCACTCAGTAAACCCCAAATCTGAAGTGCTCCCCAGACCCACTCCTAGTGAAACCCAGGCCCCCCCGCAAAAGACAACTTTAGAGGGGGTTATATTGATCTTCCCCCAGAGGCCAATGATTATGTTGTTGTGCTGACGGGTGTTCCTTCGATCAGCAATGGCCAATACGAGAACCATTGGTCATTGAAAAATAAAATAATGCATTGGCTAAACGTAAATAGACCGATCCCTAATGGCCGAAGAAGTCGTGTCCTGATGGTTCGCAGAACTCCTTGGGTGGGCCCAATGAAGAAAACTAGTTCTTGGGATTGTGTAGTGGTGACCTTCGAGGATCCACACACGGCGCACCATATCTGCTCCTGGCCAGGCAGTGATGAGACCTCCGTTATACCTAGGCCGTTGTCTTTCTTTTACCCTCCCCGACCAAGACGCAACCAGGTGGATGATTGGACACTGGTACAACACCATCCATGGATGAACCATCCCTGGAGTCATAAGGATATCCTCCCACATTGGAATGGCCTCTCTACTTATAATAGATTCAGCAGTTTAGAGGAGGTAGATTGACTTCCTATGCAATTGGCCCAACAACAACTGAGGGAAATACCACCATCACAGGAACATTGGCAAATCGAATGCTTATCTCCCGACTACTCAGCAAGCCCACCAGGATCATCAAATAGTCTACCTTTTGTTGGGGAGCCACCCATACCCAACATACTAGAACACTGTGGTGTGGAAGAATGGTCAGACTTACCCTGTATGACTCCCCCTTTATCCATCCCTACTGAAATATCAGGGACTAATCGGTCTGGCTCCGCTGTGACCCCGAACCACCAGCAGATTGAGCCACCTATAAGGTCTTCTAGATCGGTCATGAATAAACTTCCCATGCCTATTGACTCTTCCAAGGATTCTTCGTCTGGCGATCCCGTATTAAAAATTCTATGCTGGAATGCGGCAGGGCTTGGACGTAACCTTGACATTCCTGAATGGAATGCTTTTTTGGAACCTTATGATATCTGCCTTCTCCAGGAAACTTGGTGTCTAGAACCAATACACAGAGTGGGCTTTTCAACCTACTTTGTCCCCGCCGTCCAACATCAAGGATCCAAAGGTCGCCCATCTGGCGGCCTTCTTATATGGCTCAGTATTGCACTAGGGCTTAGTGTAAAACAAAGGACCACCCAGTCACCGGATCTCCAGTGGATATCAATAAATTGCAAAGGGGGAAGAAACTTGGAAGTATTTAATATCTACCTGAGGGGTGCCAAAGGCGGTGTATCACGTTTACCCACAACAGGCCTAAACAGCAATCTAGCTGCCTGCAATGCTGACTCTTACATTCTTCTTGCAGGCGACTTCAATTGTTGCTTCGAGCCACTGGCCAGAGAGGACATTTTGGATACCTTCGAAGAGGACAACAGGAGAGGTATTCCGATCTTGACTCTTGATCCGATACCCTAAATGGACACAAAGTGCAATAGATATCAATGCTCTTTGTATGGAGTACAATCTAAGACCAACAAATGGCCGCTCTAAATCTGACTGTATGGGTGCTCATACATACAACAGGCCGGGCCACTCCTCCAGAATTGACTTTGCCATGCTTAATTATAACCTTTGGTCATTCCACCAGGACATGGAGGTTATAGAGTCGAGTGATAGCGATCATAACCCCCTTTCGCTATCCATTACCCCTCCTTGGCAGGTTGGAAACCAAGGCACATTCGACCATAAGTGGAAAACTTCCCACGAAATTGTTCCCACAAACTGTAGCAGGCGCCTAAAGTGGGCCAAAGTTTCAGCAGACGAAGCAAGGATGGCGCAAGCCGGGACTATCTTGTCAGGAGTGGAGCCTCGGCTGGACACTTTAAGTCCCACCAGTAAAAAGGTTTTACCCTTATTTACAGACACTATAGTGGCACTAAGTGACTTGTTCATTGTCCCTCAACCTACTCATAGGGGTGCCCCCAAAGGTATCCCTAAAGCGAGAGATAAATGGTATACTGCTAAATGCCGTGTAGCTAAGAGGGAACTCATTGCCACACTAAAGACTAAAGACCCAGCTAATATTAGGGCCGCGAGGAAATTTTACAATAAAACCCTGACTGAGGCCAAGGAGGCCTATGACTCTAACTTCTGGGGGGAGTTAGTAGAGGCAAGCAATGGGAAAGATGCTAAGAGGTTTTGGGATCTATTTCGAGCTAGGGAGAAGCCTATTGACCAACAGCTAACTTGTAACATCCCTGGTGATGCTTGGCTTGCCCATTTTTCGAAACTATACTCTGCTCCTTCGGATGCACCTCATCTAGCTTGCTCACCTCTGGGTCCACTACCCAACCCTGCAACTGACCTTCCATGCCATAATGGTCTATTTACTAGCCTTGAAGTAGAGAGGGCAATCAGCTGTATCGTCCCAAATAAGGCGGCAGGTCCAGATGGAATTCCGGGTGATATGATAAAGAACCACCCCTCTTTTTGGAGTAGACTAATCGCCTCCCTCCTAAACGAGCTATTGTTGGGAGGGGTATTCCCCGACTCATGGAGGGGTGCTGAGGTCGTCCCTATTTTTAAGAAAGGCTGTAGGGACGACCCAGCAAATTATCGACCCATTAGTTTACTGGACTCAACCCAAAAGGTAGCTGGTAAGGTGGTACTGGGCAGGATTATCCAGTGGGCTGATGAAAATCGGATTTTGTCAGATCTTCAAGCAGGCTTCAGAACAGGGACGGGTACAATCGAGCAGACATTCCGCCTTCTTATGATTTACTGGAAAGTTGTGGTGCTAGGAGGGGGCAGTTTATATCTAGTCTTTATTGACTTGCGAACGGCCTTCGACCTGGTACCACGAGCACTATTATGGAGTGTCCTCGATGGGCTATGTCTCCCCCCTTATCTGTTGTCCTTGCTTGTAAAATTTCATGATAGCAATTTTGCCCAAATTAGATGGGGTGCCCAGGGGGAGAAAACACCTTGCATCCCTGTTGATAGGGGCGTCCGCCAGGGGTGTGTGCTTGCCCCCACTCTGTTTTCTCTTTATATTAACGGAGTAGTGGAGCACCTCCTCCAGCATCCATCAGATGAACCCACCCTGGCTGGAAGGAAAATCCCAACGCTCCTATTCGTGGATGACACCCTTCTAATTTCGAAATCACCAATGGGCATCCAATCATTGCTCTCTAGTTTCAAGGCCTTCTGCGATACAAGGGGTTTGGCCATAAATATAGGTAAGACTAAATTCTTAGTCCTTAACCCGCCCAAGAAATCTGTCATTCCACCTGTTCTAGACTCTGTTCCACTTGAACGAGTCAAAGAATTTGACTATCTGGGTATACGCATTAGTGACACCATGAGTTGGAAGGCGCACCACCAAAAGGTGTTCCTGACTCACAAGAGGGTTGCAGGTGCACTGCTTAAAGAACAGCGTGCCTCATCTTTAAAACCAATTGGGGCTCCCCTAGATATCTATAGGGCAAGGGTTGTGAGTGCGGCACTGTATGGTGCCGAACTGTGGGGTACTCAAAGAGTTGACACTCTGGTTCATCTAGAGAACAACTTTCACAAAGATCTTATGTGTCTACCCCACAGTACTCCCACAATCCCCCTTCTGCTAGATGCAGGCACCCGACCAATATGCGACCAAGCTAAATTACGTCCTCTTCTACTATGGTCCAGAATTTGGAATGTCCAAGAACTCAGCAGTTATGCAGAAGCCTTAAGTGACATTCTGTCTCTACCGGGTTGCCACAGGATCATCTGGCTCAGGGAGGTAAAAAGGCTGCTGTATAAACTAGGCTTAGGAGATGCTTGGGCTAACAAATCTGCACCCTCAAAACAACTATTAAAGAAGGCTTATTGGTCATGGGTGGACAATGAGAGAGCACGTAATACAAACCACTGCAAATCTGTGTCCCTGTTTCTGTTAACCAAAGAGATCCCTTACAGGGAACCCTACCTGGATATTATCCAGAGCCCGTGGGATAGATCATTGTATTTTAAATTTAGGGTGGGGGTGCTACCCTTGTGCCAGTTCACTTCTACTTGGAAACCACCCCCCCAAACTGTACCTTACTGCCCCTTTTGTGATCTAAGGGTAGAATCTGTTGCCCACTTGTTGTTCGAGTGCAGTGTTTACACAGCGCCTAGACGGAGGTGGTTGAAGCCCCTTTGCAGGAGTTTGGGAACTCGTTCTCATCTGGAAGCCCTACGCATATTGCGTACAGATGCAAGACCTTTCTTCGCCTCCTGTATGGCAACATTTTTAGGCTGGGCATGGCGTTTAAGAACCGCAAAAAAATTATTGATTCAGTAAATGAGTTCAACATCCATTTTGTTATCTTTAAAGCTGATCTGTTCTTAAAAACTTTTTAATGATGACAATATTTTTGACCGAATGTTGATAAATTGTTTTTTATAATGTAAAAATGTGCTTTTATGATATGTTTTTTATCGAATAAAGCTATTCAACAACGAAACTGCAAAGGATTTGCTAACTGTGATTAGCAGTTGGTGGTGGTCCAAGATCCCTGACATCGACATGTTGGCTGGAGGTTCTGTCTAGCATCGAACACCTTCTCTGACACCGACCTGCAAGGATACTAATGCTGTATTACTTCTAGAAAGTGCTGTTAATTTCCACGTAGCTGCAAACAAGCCTGACTACCCTGTTAAAGAATGGTTGGCATGTCCTGGTGATGCTGCTGACTTTTGATACTGCATGTCTGCCCTTGTATTTGCAAAGATCAATGAAAATCCTGTCATTGTGACTTAACCCTGACCTGAAGCTCACAAGTTTTTTCAGTATTGGGATTCACACTCTGAATGCTGAGCAACAAGATATTTGTACAGGGATTGGAATGTTGATATTGAAAAAGTAATTGTCAACATGAATTTCAATACATTCATGTATAAAATCGAAATTGCATCTTTATTGACGAATTTGCCCTTTGTAAACTCCACTTCAGAAATTTGTAGATAGGCTGGCCCTGAGACCTAGGCCTAAGGTCACTGATTGATAGTTCACCAGTGGGGTGACATGTAGCCAGCAGACAAATGTGCAAACAGGAAATCCCAGATCGACCTCCATAGATAGATGCGGCAAAAGCCCATTGGCACAGGGAGATCGGCCCAATAAAGCACACATTGCCAGAGGGGTGTACCCATTCCCAAAACACCATAAAGTCAGACGCAAATGAAGTTAGGAACACGTAGCCAATCAAGACACAGCACACACTGTACACACAGTGATCACAAGCTCCTTATGCCGAACATCTGGACATATTATCCACTGGCAGCATTGTGTCAACATAAGGTTGAGACCCACCTGGATTCCTCATCCAATGTCTTAATTTATGGCTCCATAGACAAAGGTACACATTCCTGACCAAAAAAGGATCACCAGAAATGTTTTATTACATTCAATGAACTGTATAAAATTCTTTGTTAGACCGATGGTAATTTGAGACAGTCCTCAGACTCTATGCCTCTGACTGTTCTTCCAGCCGAATTGTTTAATTAGACAAACTGTTCCTTTTTAGCAGAACGCCTCTTGTCTCTCATTTTCTCAGGGTATTTCATGTTCAATCAACAGATATTTTGAGTTGTGTAATGAGAATAATAACCCCTCTATTTTCCTCTGGCAGATTATGGCAAGCCAAACCTCCTAAGATGTATCAGGCGAAAGTTTGGGAATAAGAAGACAAAGCATGGGGGATTCAGTATACTAAATACAATGTTGGAATGTTATGTCATTTTCATCCTCCAAACATCTCAATGAGAGGCGTTCCCTCAACCTGGTGTACTAGTATTTAACAAGTGAAGGAACTACCACAGTTTTCATGAGATACTCAGAATGACGACCTTATTTTAACACTGAATCGAGCACAGCTCAGACAATGCATGCATTTCAATTCTAACCAACATCTGGTCTTTCTGAGAGACTTATGTGTCTCTTTGTAAGCAGGAGCTCATCAGAGAGACGCTACAGGACAACTGCCACTGAGTTCAGGAACTGTGGGGAGGTTGCTGCTGGAACGGAGAACTTGAATAGGCTGCCTTTTATCACCCAAACCACTCTCCAAGAAAAGCATTGATTAGAAACATGGCCTGCAGAGAACACCAGAATGAATGATTTCACTTAATGCGTCAATCCTGCTCCTTTGCTCATTATTTATGAAGGTTGTTGGCACAGTGTCTTCCTCTGCATTTGTAAAACTGATTATTCCCACAAAACAAATTGCTCTTTCCCTGAATGGTCTTTCCAAGAATGTGCTGTACATTTACTCATTACGCATTACGTACAACCATCAACAGGAAAATGTTTTAGCGATGGGATACATTCACAAAATGCTCTGTCTGTCAAATGTAGTTACTGAAGCTCGTCTCCCTAGCTTGTGGGAATCTGTCCTACTTCCTGCTGCCACAGCTTTGACTGAGGGCTGCATGACATCACATATATAACACCTCCTATGAGCTCACCCTCAAAAGTCATAATTCCTGCCTGTGCCGCTTTCACTGGTATGGGGGTCAGACAGTCCTCTGCCTCCAGCACTAAATTGTCATAGGTTAAACTGCTAAATGTGTTGGCCACAAGGCTTCTGCACATATTTGTGAATGGGAGTCTGTTGTGGTCCAGGAGTGCAGCCTAACATAAAATGCTTTTTTCAATGGATGTATTCTTCCCATCATGGCAGCCCCTCTAATGGTCACCTGGCTGCCTCAGTTCCTCCACAGCAGCAGTTGATATTTAGCTGGCAGAGCCCCACCATCCTTGATTGACTTTTAGATATTTATTTTATGTGCCACTGTGTTTCATGGAGCTTACGGCCAAGGAAAGGTTTAAAAGAATATTAGTTGATATCAGACATAATACCTAGCTCATCTGGCCTTTTAGAATGCAGCCCTATTGTACAAGCATAGCTTTTATGGAAATTTAGACAACATTGTGATTTTCATAACAGTTATTTCTTTTAGGGTTAAAGGTAAAAATAAGGCTTACATTTGAAACAACTCTTTCTTCTTTTTCAAAGAAAATGTATACATTTAATATGTACAGATTTTTTTGTTTCGCAGTATGGGGACAGGAGGAGTACACTATTACATCAGCCAATGGTCCAGACCGGGAGTCCCCTTTTAGGAGTTAGGACTCACTCCATAAGAAGACAGTAGCAGGATCAAGCTCAGATGCAGTTTGAACTGGCCAACTGGGCAGTAGCAGGAAGAGGCCTCTGGAGGTATGATGTGTCTCTATATTTAAAACAGAAGGCCAGCCAGCTGCCTGTTGGAGTCATTTGTTGGGTCCTGGGTTCACGGGAACAGGTACAGTATTTGTTCAGGTTCTCCAACATGACAGTCCTTCTTCTAATATCTCAGCAGGAGGAGGGGTCTACGGGGTCCACTTTTATGCGCACTGCTGGGCAACTCTTTGTCCAACCCTAAACCAGTTTTGGTCTGTTCTACCCCTCCCACTATTTGTGGAGCCTGCCTGCCTAGAAACAAAAAATTGAGGCAGTCCACTGAGTGAGCAGTATCTGCCATTGACAAGTTAGGCATTCTTTGAAGCTCAGGAAGGAGCTAGGTACAGCTCCCAGGCCATTCTATCAAGGGAGGTGTCCCGCTCCCCAAAGCAGAGTCCCACAGCAATATACATCTCAAGACAGGGTTGCCACTAGAGGTCAGATGACAGCTGTACACTTACAGAAAAGCCTATGCTTTTAGGCAAGTAAATGACATCTTGCTAAAAGTATTTTTTCCAAAATAGTAATATAAAGTCTGACTTAAACATTATGTTGGGTTTAAAATTATTACTAAAATGGGTTTTGAACCATTTTCTGGCTTCTCTAAAACTGGATATAGCACCTATCAAAGGTAATAGTGTAAACCAGTGTTAATCTATGGGAGAGGCAATCTTTGCCCATGTGAAAAATGGTTTGGGAAGTTTTACACTGCCACAACCTATTTTCCAAATACCATGCACCATGATCTGTGGTTATTTAGGGCCTATCTTATGGATGACATATACGTATTAAATAGGACAGTTTATAAATGGCAAAAGGTTTGTTTTGCCTGGTTGAAATGTCCTGGAGACATGTCACACAGTGCTATTTTACCTGGTGGTACAATGAGTGGCGAAGCCCAATTGTAGCATTTAATATACAGGCCCTGGGTACATGTTGTACCATATACTATGGAAGAAGTACTTTATCTGATAAAAAGTGAAGAAAATGTGCCAATTTGGGGTATGCAAATTCTAAAATGTTCATAGAGGAGACCTCAAACTCTGATAATGTTAGCACATAAATGCTTTTGATTTATTACATCAGTTCAATGTTGGAGTTTACTGACACAATATCGACACCTAAAATATCGACCTACATAAATATGGGGACACTAATAATTCATACAGAAATGTCGACTATATATACTTACCGTTAGTAATACAAAAATATAAGCATATAATGTAATGTGATGTGTCTTGTAAAGCGCACTGCTGCTCTTAGGCGTCGAGGCGCTGTAGACCGCTGGGGAACCCGTCCTGGCTATCCTTGTGAGATGGTCCCTACTGGGTATCTCCAAGGTGAAACCAGGCATCCCCGGAGAATGTGGGGGGCTGTTGTAGAGATGAGGCAAGCTAATGCCCGGAGTTGCCGAGTGTGATCCCTGATAAGAGTAGGCACCGAGGCGAGAATTATCGAGTCCGCTGACCCTGGTCCACGACCCTGCCGCGTCGGGAATTGAACCCTGGTCCCGGGCCGTTCTCTGCTTCCGGGTCTGCCGCCTCTAACCAGTGAGCCACACCACTCCACATGGGAGATTTCCCCGTGAAATCGCAAAAAATCTGCTAATTTGCACATTTTTCCGCAAAATCGCAGATTATTTTGCAATTTGCCCTGGAGTACTTTCTACTGGCTAATCCAGTAAGTTCTCCCTCATTGGGTAAATGTATAGTGCTTTTACTACACTTCAGCTGCGTAAAGGGCCAGAAGACGTGTCTCCAGTGACCATGTGTGCCTGTAACACGGGCACAGGCACACATGGTCACTGGAGACACATCTTCTGGCCCTTTACGCAGCTACAGTGTAGTAAAAGCACTATGGGGCAGATTTACAAGCCGCTTGCCCCTCTTTTGCGCCGCAGTTGCGTCACTTTTGTGACGCAGCGGCAGCACAAAAGATGCGCCATGGTGCTGGGTATTAACAACGTGACGCATCTGAGAGATGTGTCACATTGTAAAGCCCTGCGCCATCAGGAGGCGTTCCGGTGCAGGGGAGGGTGTTCCTGCGCAGGAACGCCTCCTAAAAGCGGCTGAGTGAAATCTACAAGATTTCACTCAGTCACTTTTAGGCCAATGCTGTGTCAAAACCCTGCGCCTGCTTGAAGCAGGCTCAAGGCTTGACGCAGCATTGGGGAGATAGGGCCCCCCAGAGCATTGCTGGAGCTGCGTCCAGCAATGCTGAGAGATGTGTCACGTTGTAAAGCCCTGCGCCATCAGGAGGCGTTCCGGCGCAGGGGAGGGCGTTCCTGAGTAGGAACGCCTCCTAAAAGTGGCTGAGTGAAATCTACAAAATTTCACTCAGTCACCTTTAGGCCAATGCTGCGTCAAAACCCTGCGCCTGCTTGAAGCAGGTGCATGGCTTGACGCAGCATTGGGGAGATAGGGCCCCCCAGAGCATTGCTGGAGATGCGTCGCGCGTGCGACGCAGCTCCAGCAATGCGCTTCTTTTACGGCACAGATGCGTGACGCATCTGGGCCATTTTTGCCACATGATGCACGCATTGTAAATGCGGCGGCCCATGGTTTGCCGAGCCGCGGCGCACAATAACTGGCACATCCCTGGGGATGCGGCAGTTATTGTAAATCTGCCCCTATACATTTAGCCAATGAGGGAGCACTTACTGATTAGACAGTAGAACATACTCCAGTTGAGTAGAGGTATTGCACAAAACGGTGGCATCTTCGTGGACAAACACGTAGGGCGGGATTCATTCTGCCCCCTGTTAGACTCGTTTTTTGTGCCCTTCTGCTAGACTCATTTTTCCCTTGTTTTTCTGCCCTTCTGATTGCTGATAGACTCGTTTTTCCCTTGTTTTTCTGCCCTTCTGCCCCCTGTTAGACTCGTTTTTTGTGCCCTTCTGCCCTCTGTTAGACTCATTTTTCCCTTGTTTTTCTGCCCTTTTGCCCTCTGTTAGACTCGTTTTTTGTGCCCTACTGCCCTCTGTTATTCCCTTGTTTTTCTGCCCTTCTGCTCTCTGTTAGACTCGTTTTTTGTGCCCCTCTGCCCTCTGTTAGACTCTTTTTTGTGCCTTTCTGCCCCCTGTTAGACTCGTTTTTTGTGCCCTTCTGCGCTCTGTTAGACTCGTTTTTCCCTTGTTTTTCTGCCCTTCTGTCCTCTGTTAGACTGCTTTTTGTGCCTTTCTGCCCTCTGCATCACCACATCATCACTCAGCGCTACCCCAGCATCACTCAGCACCACCAGATTATCAGTTCAGTTCATACTTCTTTATTTCGATATATTTCATCATAAAAGACATCATAAAACACTGTGTTCTAACTAGTTACAGCATAAACCATAAGAGAGTACATAAAAACTTAGTTAGCAAAAAGTTCCAGAACACATCTCCTACCAGGAACAAATTACACAAGTTAATTCATTAAAATACATAAAACAGGATTACATTGATGATTAAAGACGTGCCAGAAAATACATTACTATTAAAAACAATCAGTTAATCGACTAACAGATGTCAGATGGGTGCCTAGCTCTAATAACCCAAGTCCAACCCAAAAATGTTGCTACAGCTATGGCCACGTGGACTGATGTAATTGTTCTAAGCAGCCATAGAGCCTCCTGTCCCACCCGTGTTCACAAATAATTGCAAATTGGTTTCAGCCATTTTCTCCGGGGGCAAGGTATGCGGGGCAGACAAAAAAACATGGCCAATAGACTCTTTCTGATCTCTACAACACGGGCAGGTGTCCTTGGACTGACCCCGCCATTTATTTGTAAAGGATCTTAGTGGTAACGACCCAACTCTAAACTGGTGGTAGAGCTTCCTGTCACTACGCTTGGTGATGACATCCCAGTAGTTTTCTAACGAGGGGTCGAGCTTATGATTCAGAAACCTCCCAGTCAGATAAACTAAGTCAGACTGGGCAATGAGCTGGTTCCTTTGGGCCGCCCAATAGAGATTCTTAAATGCCCTTTTAGGAGGGAATACATTATTTCCCGGGTCCAACCACAGATGACTTAGACCCATGTTCTCTAGTATAGATTTAACAGTCTTAAACCACTGGAGATTGCCAGAACCCACTATGGATATAAGATCTTGAATTTTCTTTGCAAAGGATGCAAGTTCCGGGGTTGACCATATCCTCCTCAACAAGGCAACAGTCCTAAGCCTATTTTCAAGGGCAACACTTCCACCTGCTCTGACCCAATGCCATGCATACTGACATGACCCACCAGCGGCCTATTTTTCGTTAACACCATAAATTTGGTCTTGCTCACGTTAACCTGAAGATCATTATTCTTACAGAAATCCTCAAATTTATTGAGTGCAATTGTAACCCCTTTTGAGTTTTGGAAAGGATAAGAGTGTCATCTGCAAAGATGAGGAGTGGGAACTTTGAGCCACCTAGAGCAGGGGCATCAGTCGGTGTGTCCGCAAAAAACTGCACGACTCTGTTGATAAATAATAGAAACAGAGTCGGTGCAAGTACGCACCCCTGGCAGACACCATGAGTAACTGGAAATCTCAGGGTAGCCTGCCCCTGCCTACCCCATCTAACCAGCGCAAAGTTAGCCTTGTGCAGTCTTATGACCAAATCCAAGAGAACAATCGGCATGCCCATAGTTCCCAAGGCCTCCCAGAGCTTGACTCTAGGGACAAGATCGAAAGCAGACTTTAAGTCTACAAATGCAGCATAAATAGTTCATCCACCCAGGGACAACACCTTCCAGTAAATAAGAACAAATCTAAACACCTGGTCGATCGTACTGACACAGGATCTAAAACCAGTCTGCATGGGATATAAGATATTCTCAGCATCCATCCAGACCTGAATTTAGCCAACACCATATAATTTTCTGGATTGCGTCTATTAGACTAATTGGGTGGAAATTTCCCGGGGCTGAACCATCCCCCTTTTTAAATATAGGTAGTATTTCTGCCCCCAGCCAAGAGTCCGGAATCGGAGCCCCAGTCGCAATTGCGTTTGCACGTGTGGTAATATACGGCACCCAAATCACAAGATCATATTTAAATAAGTCTGCCGGGATACAGTCCATGCCAGGGGCCTTACCGGCTCTTGTCAAACCCAGTGCGATCTGTGCATCTTTGGACTCAAAAACTGGAAGAGGACACAGCGACCTTGACAATGAGGCGCTCACCTCAGGGCCACAAGAAACCACTATTTCGGGACCCCTAAACTGGGACTCAAAATATTCTACCCAGTCGTCCGCTGCAACATGATTTAAAGGAGTTTGTAATTCAGGGCTACTTCCCCATTTGACAATCTGCCAAAACTTAGTCTGATTTGTAGACAAGCTTGCCTCATAAAGGTCCTGCCAATATCGATCATCCCATTCTCTCTTAGCCTCTCTCTGGATCTCTTTGTACTCAACCCTTGCCTTCCTGATATCTTGAGTAACACAGGTTTTTCCTGTCGGCACAGTTTGTTATACCATTTGTGCCCTGATTTCGGGCCCAAAATTTCCCTGGGCTTGGTGTTTTTGGAGAAAAGGACTTTCAGAGTACCAAAGAGCTGCTCATGTAGTGCACTTATATGCACCAGATTGTCCAAGGGATCGACCAGTGCCTGAATGACATGCAATGTATTTGAAACTGTGTGGAAAATCTTGTCCAAAACTGCGGGGTCTTCCACTACCCTACTCCACCGCACCCTCCGCCTATCATTTGTTAAAATGGCCTCTGCTGGAGCACACTCAGTGGCTCTAGTGCTTAATGGGTTACTTTAGAGCTTCAAACTGAGGACCAAAGGATTATGATCACTCTCCGGACGGGCAAGAACTGACATGTCCACCAAAGATGACCAGCACTCAGCTTTGATAAGGATATAATCGATTTGACTGGTTCTGATATTATTGTCGAATGTGGCCCTACCAGTTTTATCGGAAAGTGATCGGCCATTAACTGCTCTCTGCCCCCACTCGAGGCAGAATCCTAACCAGTGTAATGCAGCCTCTGTCCCTTTCTTAATAGGATTTAATTCAAGAGAAGGGACATTCCAAAGCTTGTCTTCTTCTGTAAAGAAGTTCTCCCCGCCCCCTACATAGGGCTCAAAGGTACAATTGAGATCCCCCGCCACAACTACAAACCTGTCCCTCCCTAAAGAACTAAGTAGAGAATCAAACTCATTAATAATAATCACCGGGCTCCGCCCTCCAGGGAGACCACGGGTATACACATTAACAATAAACATTTCCTGGTGGTCAGGCCTGGTGAGCTTTATCCCAACAATATCTGGGTTGTTCACAATCACATCTGTGGGCCTATAATTAAGTGACTGCCTTACCCAAATGGATAAGCCTCCTGATGCTCTGCCCATACTGGCCCTTTTGGCGGGTTTATAAAAATTAAGATACCCTAGGCGATGTCTGAGGCCCAAGTTCCTGAAATATTAAAATATCTTGATTATCAACAAAATCAACCCACTCGCCAATTGCTACCTTGCTTTTCAACCCTGTAATATTCCACAAAACTATTAAAGGGGAGCATCCTGTCTGACCAGCTGGGGTTGAACTAACACACTCAAGTTAGACCCTGGTGACCACTAATCCTCCGACGAGGATTCTCTACCCGGGGACTCACTCACTAGTGAAACCTGGGGAAAGCTTCTTATGTTAGCACTAACCCCCTGGCCCACCTGATCCTTCACTATAATATTACAAGATACAGTGCTAACCCCAACAGAGGCTTTCTCCCCCATGGAAACCCTCCTCTAATTGTAGGCTACCGGGTTGCTTGGACAAGCCATATCCACCAGATACGTTAAGGAGTCAGTCCACCCCCTCTAAATCTGTGAGAGGATCAAACCTATTGGACACGGGGAGATAATGCACCACCCAATTAAGTTTTTTTTTCACCAAATGGTCCTCCCCGACGAGGTTTTAAATGGGGATTGTAAGCACCATGGTTTGTGCGTGGATAAAAGTAATCAAGGCCCAATAATTGGATGTCACCCTCTCTTCCAAACCTAGGTTCTCTTCGGATGTAATCTACCACCCAGGGATCCCTGAAATTCACAAAAATACAGTCCCCCTCTAAATCTTTGGTACTATGGCCCACCCAGCTCCCCCTTCTAACTCCAAGTATCTCTGTGTTTGAAGAGGGAGGAAGAGTTCTATTCTTGTTTAGCCAGTAGATTACCTTGTTTTTCAGCTCCCTATGTGATTCTAATTTCTCCACCCCTATTGCTCGTACACCCACCAATATGATCGTATATGGCGCGGACTCCGGGGGGAGATTTACGCAAGGAAGACATTCTTTAGGGGCCTCCTTCTCTACTGAAGATTGCCCATTAAACTTTCTACTAACTTGTGGTACACGAGATGCAATCTGCAACCTAGGCACCGCCTCCGTCACCCTCCCCCCAATCCTGGTTATACCTGGAAGATTTTTACCTGCAGGATGCTTCTTCAAGCACAATTGTTCCGGCTGGCTATTAGACTTGGCAACAGAAGCCTGTTGAGCCACCCTAGAACCATTACCAGATCCCGAACCCTCGGGAATAGTATCAGGAACCTTGATACTATCCATACTTCTTGCCAGTTTATCCAATGTAAGTGAGTTTCCTACAACCTCTTTCTCGATCTGATCTAGTTTGGAGTTAATCATCCTAGTTCTCTCCAGAGACCCGCCATCATCAATAACATGAAAGGGGGATTGATGGATAACTTCTATTGGCACCCTAGGCGGGTTAGGGGGCTGGACGACAGCTGATGGAGTCGAAGCATTGCTGTTTTTCTTCTGTATTTTGGCCAGACCTCCCTTCAGACGACCACCCCCTCTTTTCTTTTTGTTATACGTATTAGTAAGTGGTGGCCCCTGGTTCTGGACTGGTGGGGATAATCTATGTACCAATGGAGAATTCGATACTCCTGTTTTACAACTACTAGAGACCGAACTGGTAGGAGATAAATTTACAATAGAACAACCCCCATCATCAACAACGGTGTCTACCGGCAGGGGACTAGCACCACGACTTGCTTGACTTGGAGGTGCGGGTGAGACCATGGTCCCAATTAGTCCTAAGATGAGTGCTTCCCTGCTAGTAAATCCAGGGACAAGCGCTTCTCGGTGAGGGCTATTTCCTTTTGAATGATTATGGTGGCCCTTTTGAAAAATGTATCCAGGGTACCAGTGACCATCCCTCCGAGGAAGAAAGTGTTACATTCTTATCCTTCCCAGACCTTAAAGACACAATAACTTATTCCTTAACACTTAAACACACATAAGAAAGTCACGCAATATAAATGGGATATTCGACAAGGCAGCAAAAGCGTCTCAGGAGCGTCTCTCCGTCCGAGCAGCTCCCGCGAAGCGGGGCCCGCCATGCGCTATGAAGTACCAGGAGGCGGGGCGGGAAGAGGACCCAGGTGCGGCCGGTGACTCACTGCTGTGAACCCTGGTCCTCACAGTCCCGCAGGTCCAATAATCAGCCCCAAGTCAGCATGGAAGGTGAGCAAAGGTTTGTGACCCTGGGAGGTCTAGCAGCAAAAGCGTCTCAGAAGCATCTCTCCGTCCGAGCGGCACCCCATTATCACTCAGCACCACCACATTATCACTCAGCACCACCACAGCACCACTCAGCACCACCACAGCATCACTCAGCAGCACCACATTATCACTCAGCACTACTACAGCACCACTCAGCAACACCACAGCATCACTCAGCACCACCACAGCATCACTCAGCACCACCACAGCACGACTCAGCACCACCACAGCACCACACAGCACCACCACAGCATCACTCAGCACCACCACAGCATCACTCAGCACCACCACATTATCAATCAATCAATCAATCAGTGACACTTGTAGAGCGCGCTACATACCCGTAGGGTCTCAAGGCGCTGGGGGGGGGGGGGGGGGGGGGGCGCTACTGCTCAAACAGCCAGGTCTTCAGCTTCTTCCTGAAGGAGAGGTGGTCTTGGGTCAGGCGCAGGTCGGTCGGGAGGGAGTTCCAGGTCTTGGCGGCCAGGTAGGAGAAGGACCTTCCTCCTGTGGTCGCTCTTCGGATGCGGGGGACGGCGGCGAGGGCGTGGTTGGCTGATCGGAGGTGGCGTTTGGGAGCGTAGAAGTTGATCCGGCTGTTGAGGTAGCTCGGGCCTTGGTCGTGTAGGGCTTTGTGTGCGTGGGTGAGGAGGCGGAAGGTGATTCTTTTGTTGACGGGGAGCCGGTGAAGGTCTCTCAGATGTCCGGAGATGTGGCTGGTTCGTGGGATGTCGAGGATGAGTCTGGCTGAGGCGTTCTGGATCCGCTGGAGTCTCTTCTGGAGCTTGGCGGTGGTACCGGCGTAGAGGGCGTTGCCGTAGTCCAGTCGGCTGGTGACGAGGGCCTGGGTGACGGTCTTCCTGGTCTCGGTGGGGATCCACCAGAAGATCTTCCGTAGCATGCGTAGGATGTTGAAGCACGCCGAGGAGACGTTGTTGACTTGCCTGGTCATGGAGAGGGAGGAGTCCAGGATGAAGCCCAGGTTGCGTGCATGGTCTGTCGGTTTGGGTGCGGTGCCCAGGGCGGGAGGCCACCAGGAGTCGTCCCAGGCGGAGGGTGAAGAGCCGAGGATGAGGACCTCCGTCTTGTCAGAGTTCAGTTTCAGGCGGCTGGTCGTCATCCACTCGGCTACCTCTTTCATCCCTTCGTGCAGGTTGGCTCTGGCGGAGGCGGGGTCGTTGGTCAGGGAGAGGATCAGCTGGGTGTCGTCGGCGTAGGAGATTATGCTGAGGTTGTGTTTGAGTGCGATGGCCGCGAGGGGGCTCATGTAGACGTTGAAGAGGGTGGGGCTCAGAGATGATCCTTGAGGGACGCCGCAGATGACTTCGGAGGCCTCTGACTTGTACGGTGGTAGGTGGACTCTCTGTGTT
This sequence comes from Lissotriton vulgaris, assembly GCF_964263255.1. Classification (NCBI taxonomy): domain Eukaryota; kingdom Metazoa; phylum Chordata; class Amphibia; order Caudata; family Salamandridae; genus Lissotriton; species Lissotriton vulgaris. The sequence continues at coordinate 315,469,380 of NC_141690.1, read as the reverse complement.
CTTCCGTCGAGGAAGGAGATGATCCATTCCAGCGCCTTGTCCTGGATTCCGATGTTGCTGAGGCGCTGTACTAGGGTGCGGTGGCAGACAGTGTCGAATGCCGCGGAGAGGTCTAGGAGGATGAGGGCCGCTGTTTCTCCATTGTCCATCAGGGCTCGGATGTCATCGGTGGCGGGGATGAGGGCGGTCTCGGTGCTGTGATTGGCTCGGAAGCCGGACTGTGAGGGGTCGAGGGATCCATTCGTCTCCTGGAAGGCGGCCATCTGCTTATTGACGGTCTTCTCGATGACTTTGGCTGGAAACGGGAGGAGCGAGATGGGGCGGTAGTTCTTGAGATCGGTGGGGTCTGCTGTTGGTTTCTTGAGTAGAGCGCTGAGTTCGGCGTGCATCCAGCTCTCAGGGAAGGTGGCGGTGTCGAAGGATGTGTTGATGATGTCTCACAGGTGGGGTGCGATGACCGCGTCGGCCTTGTTGAAGATGTGGTGAGGGCAGGGGTCGGTCGGTGATCCGGAGTGGATGGAGTTCATCGTGCGGATGGTGTCTTCGGTGCTGATCGGGGTCCAGGCGTGGAGGGTGGTGGTGGGGGGTGGTTGTTCGGTCATGGTGTGCGTTGGTTGGTTGTTGAAGCTGTTGTGTATGTCCGCGATCTTGTTGTGGAAGTATGAAGCGAGGGAGTTGCAGAGGTCTTGCGATGGGGTGATGTCGTTGTTTCCTGCGCTGGGGTTGGAGAGCTCTTTCACGATGTTGAAGAGTTCCTTGCAGTTGTGTGCGTTGTTGTCCAACCTGTCCTTGAATGCTGTTTTCTTGGCGGCGCGGATCAGCTGGTGGTGCTTCCGGGTGGCAAGCTTGAAGGAGGTCCTGTTGTCCGATGTAGGTTCCCTTCTCCAGACTTTCTCGAGGGCTCGGCAGTTCTTCTTGGAGCTCTTGAGTTCGTCGGTAAACCACGGGGCTTTCTTGCTGCCGGGTCTGCTGGGCGGGGTCCTCAGCGGGGCGAGCTTGTCCGCGCAGATGCTGATCCACTTCGTGAGGTTGTCGGCGGCCTGGCTGGGGTTCGCTGAGCTGGCAGGAGGGTGCTGGCTCAGGGAGGTGGCGAGCTGGTCTGCTGTGATCTTGTTCCAGCTTCTGGGGGTGGCCTGTTGCTGGTGGTGGTGGGTCGTCGTTCTCTTGAAGGTGAAGTGGACGCCGCTGTGGTCCGTCCATTGAAGCTCTGTGGCGTGGCTGAAGTCGATGTCTGTGCTGGAAGAGAAGACTGCGTCGAGTGTGTGTCCGGCGAGGTGGGTGGGGGTGGACACCAGTTGCTTGAGTCCAAGATTGGCGAGGTTGTCGAGCAGGGTGCTGGTGTTGCGGTCGTTGTTGTTCTCCAGGTGGAAGTTGAGGTCCCCCAGGAGGATGTAGTCAGCGGAGGGGAGGGCATGCGGGCTGACGAAGTCGGCGATGTCCTCGCTGAATTGTGTGCGTGGTCCCGGAGGTCGGTAGATCAGGGTGCCTCTGAGGGTGGTGTTCGGGTTGGTGTGGATCTGGAAATGCAGGTGTTCGGCGCTGGTCAGGGTGTTGTCGGTGCTGGTCGTGAGACGGATGGTGTTCCTGTGGATGATGGCGATGCCTCCTCCCATCTGGTTGGCGTTGCGGTCCCTCCGGACGATCTTGTAGCCCTCTGGGATAGCGATGGCGATGTCGGGAGCTGAAGAGGCGTTCATCCAGGTCTCCGTGAGGAAGGCTACGTCAGGGGCTGTGGCGTCTAGAAGGTTCCAGAGTTCGATGGCGTGTCTGTGGACGGAGCGGGTGTTGAGCAGGATGCACTTGAGGTGGGTGCTGCTGGTGTTCGGCTTGGCGGGTGCTGGTGCGAGGCAGGTCCGGATGCAGGTGAATTTGCAGGCGTGGCAGCTGAAAGGTCTGTGGGTGCGTCGTGGAGTGGCTTGGTGGCATTCTGGGAGTCGGCCGGTGTTGAGTGCGATGAGGGTGGCGGCGGAGTACGACAGTCGGGTAGGTCGGGGTCTTCGTGGGCCAGGGGTCCTGGCGCTGGTCGCGGTCCAGGCGCGGACGGGCGCAGACAGGCTTACCTTTGGCGTGCCTTCGGCGCACAATCGGCGCGCCCGCTGCGCGTGACCGCTGTGCGTTCGCACGGTCGCCATTTAAGGCGAAGTGCGCGGGTGGGCGGAGCAGCTGGGAGGCGGGAGCGGGGAGGGTACAGAAGAGAAAAAGGGGCGGGGAAAGCGGCGGTGGCGGGAAGGGAGAGCGGAGGGCGGCGAGGTAGGCGGACAAACAGGAAGGAAACGTAAACACTGGCACAACGTACTTAATAAAAATACAGGCACAGATGGGGGCAAAAACAGGGCAAAAACAACAGCTTAGCAGCAGAATCAGGAAGCCGGCAGACGATCACGGACCACGCCGGGGGGGCGTGGTCAGCGGCAGCGAGGAGAAGTGGCAGGGCAGAGGGGCACACGCAGCAGCTGGTGGCCGTGCGGCGCGGGGTTGTCCCACATTATCACTCAACACCACCACAGCACCACTCAGCACAACCACAGCATCACTCAGCACCACCACAGTATCACTCAGCACCACCACAGCATCACTCAGCACCACCCCAGCATCACTCAGCACCATCCCAGTATCACTCAGCACCACCACAGCACCACTCATCATCACCACAGCACCACTCAGGACCACCACAGCACCACTCAGCGCCATCCCAGCATCAATCTGCGCAACCATTCAACAACAACTGGTTCAAATATGTTCTCTCAATGTTTCAAGCGTAATTACAAATGTCACAAAAAGATGTTAAAGTTTCACTTCTGTTCTTGGATTTTAGTCACAATAAAATACACTGAACATAATCTTCACAAAAGTTATTTGCAAAAGTTTAAGCTATTGCCATTATAAATTAAAATCACTTTTATTTCAGAATTAATTATTTAACAAAATTAAAAGCCATTGTAATTTGTAAAATCAATACATCTAAGTCACGTAAATACAAAACATGTTGCATTACAAATGCTAACGGTGTCACATTTGCGAAAGTTAAAACTATTGGCATTGTAAATGACAAAGCTATTAAATTAGCTTTTTTCAAAACCAACACATAAATAAAAAAAATGTCATTTACAAGACCAATAGCTCAAACTTTCCTAATGCAAGACCTATTGCATTGCAAATGCTTGTTTTTATATCTGTCAGTACTTCCTGTTGAAGTTTAATTTTCGTGACAGGTGCCTCACTGCCTACTTGTAACTATTCTCTGACCCTGCTTCCAGGGTCACAGCAGGGTCAGAGAATAGTTGCAAGTAGGCAACGAGGCGCCAGGAAGCACAAACAGGCTTATAGCAGCAGGTGCCCAAGTTGAAGTTAATTTCTTTGTAACCCTTTTGTAAAAGTTTACAAAAAATTAGCTTCAACTTTTGCACCTGCTGCTGTAACCCTGTAAGTGCTTGGCTGAAAATTCGTTCCCGCTGATTCGCGGATTTTACCGCGATTTCGCGAGATTCGCAGATTGCGAAATCGTGGAAAATCCGCAAATCCCGCGAGCGGAACGAATTTTCAGCCCATGCTTACAAAAAATATCGATAAAAATGCCATTGTTAAAAAAAATCAATGTAACTAAAATAGAGTACAAAAGTATCATAAACAACAAAAAACAATATAAATGTTCAACTAATTGAACAACAGTATTAAAGAAGACAATTAATTAACAAGAAATTACCTCACAAACAACAAAGATTGGAAAAATGATGAAATGCTGCCAGATTGCTACTCCAACTGAAGATCTTCAAAACCTCCACATCAAAAACCTAAATACAAAATAAGTAAAATATCTAATACTAGCAGCCCGTCCCGACGTTGTCCGGGTATGAATTGCTGCCGTCCAGTAGTATATTGTTTTGTAGGATTTCGTTTTGATAGCATTTCTTATCTGTGACAGGCCTGTGAAACGCTCCGATTCACAGTGCACTGCTGATGCACTTAAGAGTGCGTGTTCAGTAGTGTGTGAACTCGAATTTCCCTACTTTTTTTTCCCTTGCAATGTTATATAGCACGAACTCGACAACATGGCATGAGCAGAATTTACATTACAGAAGAACACATTCATTTGTGGTAGTCATAGGGAGACAAAGCGAATTGCCTGGAATCACAGGATGTTGAGCTGATGCTGAGATTCGAACGTAGCTCCCCAGCTCTAAAGTTCGCAATTCTAGAACTTTTGGCGGGAGGTGTGTCTAAAAGTGTATGTCGGTGCTGGCCATCAATGAGAGAGACCTGTGCATTTTTCAAATCGGTGGTGAAAAAATATGAGTATGTTGCTGGAGATGTGGGCCGCCGTGCCACCAATGGAGAAGTGTGGCTCAATGGTTAGAGCGGCAGACCCTGATGCAGAGGTCTGGCCCGGGACCAGGGTTCAATTCCCCGCCTCGGCGGGTCTTGGGCTCAAAATTCCACGGACCTGATAATTCTCGCCTCGGTGCCTATTCCAATCATAGAGTCCCACTCTGCAACTCTGGGCAATAGCTTGCTTAATCTCCACAACGGCCCCCACAACGCTAAGGATGCCTGGCCTCCACCTTGGGGGTGCCCAGGAGTGGATGCCTCACAGGGAAAGTCAGGATGGGTTCCACAGCGGTATTCGTACAAGCGCCTTGAGACCCTTGCGGTTGAGTAGTGCGCTATACAAGTATCACTTTACAATTTCAATGTACAATTTAACTTACCGGGAGAGGGCTAACGCCCATTATTCCGCAACTCTCTTTCCGCATACCATCACTCTGCATACTTTCATTACGAAAGTACCATGACTCTGCAATGCCATTATAACGCATGGCATTACATTTTATATGCTTTTAACACGCATACATTTACAACGAAACTCGTTGTAAATGCATGCATGGTAAAAGCATGTTTTTTTTTAATGTTTGGATAAGGTAAGTATGGGTATAGAGGTATATGTTTTGGGGTACTGGGGTATATGTTTTGGGGTGTTTGGGTATTTTAAGGGTTCAGATATCGTTTTGGGTTATGGGGTACAGGGGTAGTTTAAGAGTTTAGGGATATGTGTGGGTTTTGGGGTACAGGGGTATATTAGGGATCAGGGATAGATTTGGGTTTTGGGGTATAGGGGTATTTGTAGGGTTCAGGGGTAGGTTTGGGTTTTGGGGTTCAGGGGTATTTGAAGGGTTCAGGGCTAGGTTTGGGTTTTGAGGTACAGGGGTATTTTAGGGTTCAGGGGTAGGTTAGGGTTTTGGGGTACAGGGGTATTTTTAGGGTTCAGGGGTAGGTTTGGGTTTTGGTGTACAGGGGTATTTTAAGGGTTCAGGGCTAGGTTTGGGTTTTGAGGTGCAGGGGTATTTTAGGGTTCAGGGGTAGGTTTGGGTTTTAGGGTACAGGAGTATTTTTAAGGTTCAGGGCTAGGTTTGGGTTTTGGGGTTCAGGGGTATTTTTAGAGTTCAGGGGTAGGTTTGGGTTTTGAGGTACATGCGTATTTATAGGTTTCCGGGCTAGGTTTGGGTTTTGGGGTACAGGGGTATTTTTAGGGTTTAGAGATAGGTTTGGGTTTTGGGGTACAGGATATATTTATAGGGTTAAGATGGGTTAGTGTTAAAGGGTGTTGGGTATTTTAAGGAGTAAGGGTGTGTTATAATTATGGGGTGCAGGGGTATTTAAAGAGAGCAGGGTGGACAACCTGAGCTGGAATGTACAGAACCTGGGAAGAAAAAACTATGAAATATTGGGCATAAAGCTCGCTTTTTTCCGTAATCCTGCGCCCCCGCACATGCCCACGCCCCCAGCACACGCCCACAGCACAACGCAGACACACCCACAAGGGACTACTTTGCTGGCACGGTTCTTTTACCTATTAAATGTATATGGTCGGCGTCTGAATAGCCAATGTCCTTCTGCTGCAACTGCCCTTTCCAACGCTGTATTGGGTGTTGTGATTGGTGCTATGGTTCCTGAGATTACCTGCCTCAAAGGTTTGGGCTCTCTCTTTATTATATTAGTATAGATAAATAAGCAATATTTGAACTGGACTTAAAATAAGAAAAACGTGGCAAATTAAATAAATAATCTCATGCCCATTTTTTCTCATTTCTACAACTCTAAACACCTTAAACTAACAAACCTGACCAAAAAGAAACGCTGCAGATGAAACATACTGTGCAACATTTTACCAACAACATATTACACAAACAAGAACATGAACTAATAAAGCACAGTAAGTATGACAGCTAATTAATTAAAAAATGTATCTAACTCATCTTCGAAGCAAAATTTCCTGGCAAATAAACTAATAAACATTTTCCGACTTTTTTTCTGTTTCCTACAGCCATCACCAACGTCAAAGAATCAAACTATATTAAATAAATAGAAATATCGATCTATTGTACAAAACTAGAACAAAGCTATTAACCACTAACTGCCCCTAACTAAACTTGACTTAACTAATATTTAACTCTGAATACTAATTAGATTTTCCCCCACCCCCAACAGGTCTCAGCAACGTAAAAGCGTAAGGCGCTGGCGTAAGTTCATGCCGGTGGCGTTGCTGCTGGTAATGCGACGCATAGCAATGAGATGGGGTAGCATACGTGAACCAAAATGTAAAGACTGGATCATAGATATGACGAATTGTAAAGAAAAGCTTGAAACATATGCGGAGGAGCTCCCACAGGCCTCTCGACCTAGCAATTTCTAGGACCTGTTGGTGCAATACCTCAGCTCCACAAACAGAAGACTGATTGTGTACACTGGCGAGTAAACACTAGGTGCACTGCTCGGACGGTGGAAGCCCATTGTGCTGCTGCGGATCGGGAATGTGGGGTGTTCTGCACTAAATGGTTAAAATGTGCTTCCATGTCCTTTGAGATGGCTTTTCCTTGGATAGCAAGGTAAATGTAAATGTAAATGTATTGCAACTTATATAGCGCACGTATCACCCGAAGGCATCAGGGCGCTTGCCTTGGGAACCCATCCTGGCTTTTCCCTGTGAGATAACCCCTACTGGGCATCCCCAAGGTGAAAGCCAGGCATCCCGCAGCGGGTGGGCCGCCGTAGTGGAGATTAAGCAAGCTATTGCCCAGAGTTGCAGCGTGGGACCCCATGATTAGAGTAGGCACCGAGGCGAGAATTATCAAGTCCGTGGACATTTTTGGGCTCAGGACCCTGCCGCGTCGGGAATTGAACCCTGGTCCCCGGCCAGACCTCTGCAAGGTGGTTATGTAAACAAATTGACAACAGTGGAAATGACAGTATTGCACATACCATTACGCATATTTTCTTGTGTATAAAAATATATAACTGTGTAAGCCTGTAAAGTGAAATCTGCAATATTTGACTGACCGTGACAAAAAAAGAAAAAAAAAAAAGAAATATCCTTTCTTAACAATTCCATACCCTTGCAGAATGGCAGTTGCTAGGGTGGAATTAGAGGACTCATTAAGCCAGGTCTCTGTTAAGAACAGTAGGTTCAGTTGGGAATTCTGAAAAAGGTCGAATACCTGCAGGTCATGACTCATGTTTCTTCAGGGATCAAGTGTTAAGAAAAAGTGCTCAGTCTAGGATTGCAGCGGATGGCAACATTGGGGCTGGTCTCAGCTCTAAGTGTGGTGGCCCAATATCAGTGTGTACAATGGGGCACTCTATTCCCCTCCCAAGCGGTAGCATCTACCAGACATGAGACCTCTGGAGCTAATTTTTGCAGGGTGGCACTACCATACACTAACTTCTGCTTCCTATCTAAATGAAAATTGGCATACTGACGGGCGCTGGCCACCTCAGGGATGCTGACGGGCACAGCCAGGCTTGCCTTATGCATGCATTTGGCGCACAGCAGGATGTGCAAATTACAGGTACTATTTAAAACATTATTAAAACATTCTCAAGTCTAAAAGATTAATCTTAGCGAGTGCAACAGGCTAGTGTTAGAGAGAAATCAAGATGATCTTATTGCAAGATTTGTCTATAATACCACATATAGACAACTTTAACACCTTCCAGGTAATGTTGTTTGTTAGAAATTGGAAGAGGTTTGCACTAAAACCAAAATGACAAAGATACAATAAGTAGAATTTGAGATATGAATTTTTAAAGACTGCAGTTAATTCCATCAAAAATGAGGTCAGAAAAAAGGCAGGAGAAAGGCAAAAACTTTAGGGGTGACCCAGCAGAAAGTGCCAGGTCCAACATTGTTACATGTAGAAACAAAGTTGAATATTCCACTCCCAGGAGCACATACTGCAAACTTGGTAAAAACTGAGCCTTTACAAAAGAGAGTACATCCTGATGCTAGTCCCACACTTCTGATATGTGTATTACACATGTATTTTTTAATAATAAGTTATTTTATTTTGGTGAATTGGTTAGAAAGAAAATACATGTTTTGATATTCTTTATATTAATTGATGTTAATGTATTATTTAGTAATCAATTGTCTATATTTTCTATGTATTATTTTGTTAAAATTATTTACTTTACTGAATGGTAAGTGCTTGCAAAATTTGGTTTGTGCAATGAAATTTACTAGTTATATGTATTAGTTTTTTATGTATAAATGTATTTGGTCTGAATCAGTACTGATTTCATCATTTTGTTATTGTTCTTGTTAGTTTTGGAAGTTCTTACTAATATATGTTATTTTATTTTTACTTTATATATTACATTTTCTATATTTTTTAAATCAATACATATATTCAATTCTATAAAGTATAATTTAACCTGTGTTATATTAATGGGCTGATTACGGTGTGGGTCGGAAAGCCTCCGACGGCTAATCGGAAGATCTCTGACCGCTGCCGGAGGCCCTCCAAACGACACTGTCGGTTTGCGGTCCGACTGCCAAATTACGATCTCGGCAGTCGGAGCTTGAACAAGCCCGTCATCCGAAGCTGTTCCGACTGCCCTTGAAGTCTTCTGGCCAGCCGGAACCTCACCGTAATCCTCACGTAATCCCCTATGGACAGCGTTTCAGCAGTCCGGATTACACTGTTGGTGTCCCACAGCATTTCCGTGCCGGCCTTTCCGACATGGAAAGGCTGTCGGAAAGCAGCCTAGTAAGCCTGGGTGGTGTTCGCAGAGTTTGGCTATGCAGACCTCAGCGAAGTGCATGAAAAATCCCTACGCAGAGCTCTGAGAGCAGCGGAGGGCGATAGATAAATGCTGTTTACTGTGATTTTCAGTATCAGGTGCTTGTCCGCAATGTGCACACATCGCAAACGGCACCATGCACAGTGTAAACAGGCACTGCTTCCTTTCTGCTGCTCCAGAGGATTTTGACTCAAGCTGCAGCTCTCTCAACGCAAACAGACATTTTCTCAACACGAATGGTCGTGAGCATATGCGACTACTCGCAATGAGAAATCTGACCGCCCGCGTTGAGAAATGTTGCTGGGGGTTGATTTTCTATGCTAGCGCTCGCCAGCTAACTGATGACAATCGCGAACGAAGAAAAATCTCGCCGGGAGATAGATTTTCCTCACTTGTGCTCGCCAACTTGATGTTGACGAACGCAAGCGAGGGAAAAACTCTGCAAACTCCACGAGCAGAGTGGAGTTCACCGCCCAGACTTAGCCCCGAGCAGGGACCCTTTGCCGACATGGACTATCATTGTTGGCCATGGGGTGACTGCCACAGGGTGCAGGGTTTTACACTCACACATATTTCTTAATGGAAGCCTGCATTATGGCCGGTTTACGGCTGTAACACAAGCTCCCATAGAGTAATGTGAGTATCCAACCAATAAGTGTATGGTCGTATCATATTCAGATGGATGGAACCGCCGACAGGATGTTGGTCGGTCCTGAGGCGGTTTTGGTCGGAGGAAACTCCGACCGATATCAAAATAAGCCCCTAATTGTTTATTCCTTTTCACCAAATAATTGGACTATTCATATATGTAATGCTTTTGAAGTCAAACACTTGCCCTACTATTGCTTAGACTAGTAAATCTAATCTCTCCAAATTCCAGCACTTTGCCTACTGTTGCTTACACTGGAATGGGAATAGTATATTTAACCCCTTCCAAGTGCAACCATACCTTTACTGTTGCTTAGACTAGCTGGAGTGGGAATAGTATCTCTAACCCCTCGGGTTCGACATTTGCGAGTATGAGTACCAGCAATCCGACCTTGATGACTCCATCAAAGCATTAATACTTGATGCCGACTGCAGCTACAGCGACTTGTCAGAGGAGGAGCACATTGTATTTTGCTTGATGACTGTGAGCCTAGGCCTTAACCAATCCTCAAGGTTATTACATTAGAGCCTTATAACTTGTTTGGATGTTTGCCAAATACACAAGCTCTTCAATAGCTTCTTCCTTTTTCCTGTAAATGACCAAGAAGATTTAACTTATCTAAAGATCCAATCATGATTAGACATTCCTTATGTTCATAAGGGTCATACAGCAGTTTATTTTATCGTCCTGAAGATGGTCTAATTGATGCCTACACCAACAAGACCGAAACGTCAACAACCTCATCTATTTCCTTATTGTTTGTTTTCTCTTTAGAAAGTTTGTTCCTGTTTTGTTCAGACTCACTGTTCTATTTATATATTTTAGTTTGTAATATATGTTTACATTAATGACTCTGAGGTACCAATAGCACAAAATCTTTTTGTAAGCCTTGGTCACTTCTGCTTTGCTTTAATCCTTCTGTCCCCTTTTATTCATATTATATAAAGTTGATTGATGAAGAATTCACAGCCGTTTCATCAGTATCTTTTATAGATCTTTTGGGAAGAAATGCAAAACTCAATTATAGATTGTTTAACTATAGGTTACTCGCTGGAACCTTGATATATTTTTGTATGAATTGCCTGAGTGCACCTAAATGAATCCCTTGTAGGCACTCTTACCTGATAATATGTATAGTGCAACTCTTTCATTTAGGTCTGGTTTTTTTTTGCCAAAATCGCTATGCATTCTGGGATTTATAGTTTTGCTGTTACCTTTATATGCATAGGATTGAAGCAATCTTTTGGATAACAATTCAGGAGTGGCTGATAATGTTCCCTTTAGCTGCTGTGCACACCTACATTTTCAAAGCTGTTGTGAATGATACACTAATCTGCATAATAGACTTACATGTCTCCAACTGCTTCCGCTACGGAGGCTGGTCAGCTCCTGCCGATACTATCCTTGTTTTGTGATGAGTGCTTGGATTTCTACTTGCTTTTCATGCTGTACCTGTTTAGTGAAGGAGGCCTCTGCAGCTACTGTCTGTTGGTTTTGTGCTTTGTGTGAGAGAAGCTTCCACAACTTGGGCCATTATTTCAATACTTGTGTTGATAGGAAGACTTCCAATGCTCCTCCTTTTTTGTTGTTCAAGAGGCTGCACCAGCTTCTCTCACAGTGAGGTAAACGTTTTTTGCAAAGGTGGTTTGACAGCTGCTGTACATGATGTGCATTTTCCTGTGTTAAGGAAGCCTGTGTTGTTGCTTTCTGTGGTCAAGGCCGGACTGGCTGTAGCGGGTATCAGGTATTTTCCCAGGAGGTTAGAAGCTTTGGGGCTGATTTTGCAGAAGTAGGGCCGCTTTTGTTACTGGCTGCCAACATTGCCAGGGCAGCTTTGGGTTCCCACTCCAACCCTGTCTGTGTTTTGCCTGTTCTGTTTGTGTCATGGAAGCTTGTGGTTCAAATTGTGGATTGGAATATCAAAACCTGAACATGGACGAGGCAGAATGCCCTTGCAACAAAATCAAGGGACAAAAAATTGAAAAGTAAGGCACAGATGGAGATACAGAGGATTTGCTATTCCTAACTCCACAACTACGTGCCTTGAAGAAATATATGGGACCCATGTATGTATATTTGGAATTCGGTATAGAAAATGTACAGAGACTTAACTTTCAATATTTCTCTCGCAATATTTTTTACACTGATCCGAAGACAGTGGTCTACATAAAGCAGTTCTTTCATCGTATAATTCTCCTTTTCTTCTAGTCCCCACTTTCACCATCAGACGGTTTCATACTTCTCTAGCACTCTCGTTTGTGACTGCCCAGATCACATTCCCTCTGGCCACAACACATCTCCACGGTCATTACTCCGGAGTATTGTATCTCACTTGACTGAATTGCAAGGTATCCGCATGAGGCTGTATTTAAAGCATATGGCTGAGATACCCGCCACCCCCTCTCAACACAATCCCCAAAAGGAGGGAAACCGGAAACAGTCTTGAAGTTTTTGGATGTGGGATGGAGTGACCATCCCGCGGCCGTATTTATTAAAACAAAAAATTAAAACATTAAACGTTTTCATATTATGTACAATTTCATTATCACATTACGATGTTTGGCTAACCTTAACATAATCTCTAATACAGAGGTTCTCCTAGCCGAACTAGCATTCTACAAAAACATTCTCTAAGAACACTGAAATTGTACATCCTAACGTTTAAGGGCCAACGGCAAGGTCATAACCGGTGTCAAGATCCCTAACCAGACTTACCCCTCCCACTTGGGAAGGGCGACAGCACAGAGGCTTACCTCAAGTGCAACTACTAACAATTTCCCTTGTCTTGACGGGGGCACTTAAGACTCGACGCCATTTAAAGGTCGTTCGAACACTTGTGCGTGGTATCTAGAAGGTATCGTGGACCTCTCCCCACCCCACACAACTTACCGCATCTGCCGTCGCAGATGACACTGGCCCCGGGAAATTCCCCAGGAGGGGGCTGTAACCCCTCCTACAAAGGAAGGGGCCTTGACCGCCTTTCCTTTACTTCCGGCGACCCGCCCTTAGACGGGACCGCCTCCCCACCGAGGGGCCAATGGCCACCTCTCCCGAGCGCTCCCATCCGTGTTGGGTGACGCCCACTCATAGGGATCTACCAATTAGTGCTCACCGATCATGACCTTACCGCCTACCAAAAAATAAATACGACAATTTTATTCAAACCTATGAAAACATTGGTCGCTACGACCGAAAGAACATACTAGCAATGTAACACTACACAACTCACTTTGGTCGTAACAACCTAGACGATATTACCATACTTTATTATGATTAACCACAAACTGATACTGTCACAGCCTGTAAACGAAAACGGAAAACAAACTTATAAATTAACTTTATTGCACAACAACTTGCTGTCCTCAGGGGCTGGTGGGTGGGTCAAAAATGGCTCTTCGTTCCGTCCCGAGCTCACGTGTAGCGAGGAGGTGCAGCTTCGGAGCACAAGAACAAGAGGACGTCTTCTGGTCTTGCGCCTTCTTTTATCCGTCTTCAGGGCGGGCGAAAACCCGCCCCTGCCCGCCCCGAGGGCGTGGCTGGCTGCGTCGGTGTCTAGGCCAGCCCACTCCAGGGCGGGAAAAGGCGCGCCCCGGCTACGCCGCTTCGGGCATACCAGCCGAGACGCGCCTCCCGCCCAAAAATGGCTTCCCGGGGGGATCGAGGCACTCAGCCATACGTTCGGGGGGACCGAGTGGTCGCCCCTTTCCATATGGCTGAGATACCCGCCACCCCCTCTCAACACAATCCCCAAAAGGAGGGAAACCGGAAACAGTCTTGAAGTTTTTGGATGTGGGATGGAGTGACCATCCCGCGGCCGTATTTATTAAAACAAAAAATTAAAACATTAAACGTTTTCATATTATGTACAATTTCATTATCACATTACGATGTTTGGCTAACCTTAACATAATCTCTAATACAGAGGTTCTCCTAGCCGAACTAGCATTCTACAAAAACATTCTCTAAGAACACTGAAATTGTACATCCTAACGTTTAAGGGCCAACGGCAAGGTCATAACCGGTGTCAAGATCCCTAACCAGACTTACCCCTCCCACTTGGGAAGGGCGACAGCACAGAGGCTTACCTCAAGTGCAACTACTAACAATTTCCCTTGTCTTGACGGGGGCACTTAAGACTCGACGCCATTTAAAGGTCGTTCGAACACTTGTGCGTGGTATCTAGAAGGTATCGTGGACCTCTCCCCACCCCACACAACTTACCGCATCTGCCGTCGCAGATGACACTGGCCCCGGGAAATTCCCCAGGAGGGGGCTGTAACCCCTCCTACAAAGGAAGGGGCCTTGACCGCCTTTCCTTTACTTCCGGCGACCCGCCCTTAGACGGGACCGCCTCCCCACCGAGGGGCCAATGGCCACCTCTCCCGAGCGCTCCCATCCGTGTTGGGTGACGCCCACTCATAGGGATCTACCAATTAGTGCTCACCGATCATGACCTTACCGCCACAGGTCCGGATAGTTGACCGGCTATCCGGACCCCCCACAAAACTCCTACCTAAAGGTCATGTTTTAAAGATTTTAACCAGGCTAAGAAGTCACCTATGAGTAACTCATTCCCCGCCCTCGACAAATGCACCCCATCCCCCAAATACATACTGTCATCATTAATACAATTATGCGAGATCGAATGCAATGTCTTGGAACGGAACAACCTACTCACTTTGTTATTCAATTTTTTAACAGAATGATTCAAAGCAGGGATCGAGATAGCTCCCCGCCACACTTTTCGTGGGATCATATGAGACCACGCAATTAGGCACCCCGGAACTCTCCTCGCTAACCAACTTACCGTGGAAAGCATAGCCTCCAGGAGAAGTCGTCTACCGGTGGTGACCAAATCATTGCCCCCCAAATGCACTATGACTATGGACGGCGGTGACCTCATCCGCTCTAACAAACCCTCAAAAAATTCCTGAAACTGGTCAATACAGAGACCGCCCCTTCCGTAGAAGGACACTCTGTACCCGTATTCCCCAGGTACGTGAATCATGTCACCTGCTTTGAATACGTCTGCGGCCCGTCTCACGTATGAGTGGCCCACGACCCACACCTCCTTCCTCACAGCCGGTGACGTGCGACCGCTGGCCTGGTGTTGGGTTGACTGCACAGTCTGCCCTGCCGCGTAGGCTTGCGCAACTGCAAACAAACAAAAGACAAGAGGCGTGAGTACACGGTTACAGCTTCACAACATATGCAATCGTACGTACCTCTTATAACAATTGGAGGACCAGCGCCCCACACGTTTCACTTGCTCTACATTAAGACCCCTGGCTGTAGCTTCAGTGGCAGCCCCTATCCGAAAGGAGTGGGTCCCAAATTCGCCCGGGTCCAAGCCCGCTGCGGCAACGGCCATTGCAAGCACCCGTTGAAACTGAAACCTCGTCAGCGGGGTGGCGTCTGCATGCCTCAACAATGTCCCCCCCCATGATGCCGCTCTCCGTGCTAGGTAATCTTCTAAGCACTGTACCGGACACATGGATGACTCGGGGTTCCTGCGAATGATCGTGCAGTCCCCTCTCCCATCTTGGTCGGTCTTAGACCTGAGAAAGGAGACAATCATCGCATCCCCCCTGATCTGAACATGTTCCCTGCACAAGCCCCCCGTCACATCCTGTTTGTTCCTTGCAACCAGCTCACTAACTCTCATAGCCCCGTGAAACGCCAGCGTAAATGCAGTCCGGAACAAACAGGACTCAAAAGGGGACGAGTATGTGTTAGGGAGTGTGGCCAGTAACTGGGACAACCTGTCTAGACCTATCGGTCGTCTTACGTCTACTCTGCGACCCTCTAGGCGTTGCCACCCACGTAGCGCTTTCTGTACTGTGAAAGACGCTGTTGGGTCCAGGATGCCATGGGCCCTGGCAACAAAGGAAATGGCGGCACGATGCCTTTGGGCCGTAGCCACCGATTTCCCAGCCCTACGTAAAGACATCAGAAAAAGTACTACACACTCTTCCTGACCCCAAAGACCCCCTCTCTCTGCCCCCAAAAAGGCTAAATAGGCCTGGAACGCCCCTTCATATGCCTTCCTTGTCCTGGGTGCTAGACTCTCTCCCACGAGGTGACGAAGTTCGGGGCACCGAGAGACCAGAGAGCTTCGGGGAAGGGTGCCGGCTCCGGGTCCGCTGAAGGAAGGAAACCCGAGAAAGCCTGCATGTGAAAACGAGACAGTGCGTCAGCAGCCTGATTCAACACCCCTGGGACATGTTTTGCTCTGAATACCACGTTCAGTTGCATACATAGTAGGACAATTTCTTTGAGCAGCCTCAAAATCATTTTTCAATGGGCTGACTGACTATTGATGCATTCTACCACGGTCATATTGTCGGACCAAAAAACGACAGAATGATCTCTGAAACCTTCTGGCCAGGTTCTCAGGGCCACGAGAATGGGAAATAATTCAAGGAAAGCAATATTACTCGTTAACCCCTTCTCGTGCCACCATAGGGGCCATCTTTGAGCAGACCAGTTCGTGCCGAAGATGGCGCCAAAACCTACGCTCCCTGCTGAATCTGTCCATAGCCCAAGCTCTTCCGAGGACACGGCTGGCTTGTTCCAAACGACTCGGCCATTGAAGCCCGCCAAGAATGCTAACCATATCCGCATGTCCTGGCGGACCTCAGCCGATAACCTCGTGCGATGATGACCCTCTTTCAGGCCAACCATCGCTTGGGCAATTGAGCGGGAAAAGGGGCGAGCCATTGGGATCACCCTCAAGGCAAAGTTCAACTTCCCCACTAATTGTTGCAACTGATGCAGTGTAACCTTAGGTGTATTCAAACATACAAGGAGGGCTGTCCTGAATTTCAACACTTTGCTAGCTGGTAAACGTAAACACCCCTCCATTGAGTCCAACTCGATCCCCAAAAACTCGAGGCAAGTCGTGGGACCCATAGTTTTACCCGGTGCCAATGGCACGCCAAAATGATCCATCAACACACAGAATTCAGCTAAGGCCTGAGCACATTCAGGACTTGCGGCGGGACCAAGGAACAAAAAATCGTCAAGATAGTGCATTACATTTCGAAAACCCGATTTCTTAGTGAACACCCATTGCAGGAAAGTACTGAATTGTTCAAAATAAGCACATGATATAGAGCATCCCATTGGCATACACCTATCCATGTAAAATGACCCCTGGAACCCGAACCCCAAAAGACGCTGATCGTCTGGGTGTACCGGGAGCAACCGGAACGCTGACTCGATATCTGATTTCGCCATCAACGTTCCGGGCCCCAGGCGATTCAAGATGGCTACTGCCTCGTCAAACGATGCGTATCGCACCGAACAAACTTCTGGATCAATTGCGTCATTTACTGAAAGGCCGTGTGGGGCAGACAGATTATGGATCAAACGAAACTCACCCGGGTCCTTCTTGGGAACCACCCCTAACGGAGAACAAACAAAATCCGGTACCGGGGGTACACTAAATGGGCCGGCGACCCGTCCCCGGCTAACCTCTTTGTGAATTTTCTCTTGCACCACAGACGAATGTTGTAAAACGGAAAGTTGGTTCTTGCAAATCCCTACACCCCGAAAGTCCCCTACCGGGATGCGGAAACCATGTGTAAAACCGTTCCGCAGCACCCCAGCAGAAGTACGATCCGGGTATTCACTGAGCCAGGGAATCATTGCCAAGGTATCAATCGGGGTTGGTAACGGCGCCCCTCGGCCTAGCTTAGACCTGTTTGGCGCCTCCCTTACCCCCATTCTCACCCGTTTTGGCTCTGCACGATGACTCAGGATGGGACGACCCACACGTACTACACTCATGTTTGAACTTACACGATCCCGGAGGCCTGGTACATTTCCCCTTGTTGAAATTAAAACAGAAACCCTTTCTCCCTGTATTGCCTGCGGGCCTCGACTGGTCGTCGCTGCTCGTACTCGGTCGAAAGGGCGTCCCCCCATTGTGGCGGGAATAATCAACAACATTGCTCCCGACCAATGGCATTCTTAACATTCCTGATTCTTTCATTTTGTCCCATGTTAACGAATCGTAACAATCCCAAGTCAAACTCTTGTTATGCTCTTTTTCTTTCCTGAAGAGATTGTCATAACAAAACCAATGGTTACCTTGATACGTTGTCGAGTAACCCATAATTCGTGATTGGTAAACGGGAAACTCAGGGAGCAACTCGGGCCTACGTTCCCCCAAAATTGATGTGAAAATACCCCACGCATTGCCCCAGTTGCCAATGTTCTCATTTACCTTAAAGGCGGCCATTTTAGCGCGCCAAACACTCGGATGCATTAAGTCCTTCTGACTTTTCACATGCTCCACATCATAATGATCAACAAGCAGGGAAAAAATATTCACGTACTCCCCCGCCCAGATCTTTTCCTTTATAGCTAAAGGCACATGTTGTCCCAATCTCTCTCTACGAGAGGGTGCTGACTCGTCCCTTGCAATCGGCAATGGCCGCTTACCTGAACCGGACGCAGCATCTGCCGCTTGCGGCTTGTCTATCCCCGCCACTCTAGCTGCCTCTTTCTTCTCACGAAGCCCTTTTATCAGCGCCTGTGCCTCGGCAGCCGTGGCGCCATCACCACTATCCCCCAACCATGCTGCTAGCTGTGCTGCCAGCTCGGGGGGCATGTCTTCCTTCGATGTCGGGGTGACGACAACGGGGATTGGATTCCCCTCCATCGGTACTGGGGTCGGCGCCTCGAGAGGGGCAGAGGGAACCGGGACGTCCCCACCGGCTGGAACCTTTCTCGGCCTCTTAGGTCTCCCTCCAGCCGGCGAAGGGCCCGAACCCTCCTCCCCATCTCGCTCCGCCAACCGTTTCTTTATGTCGGACATATCCTTGAAGAGTGCCCGAACCATCTGCTCAGTCGTCATTCTTTTTTCGCCTTTCTTGGGCATCTCACCTACGAAGTATCTAGAAGACAAAGAAAAAAGATCAAAACGCTCAAAAAATGGCTCTTCGTTCCGTCCCGAGCTCACGTGTAGCGAGGAGGTGCAGCTTCGGAGCACAAGAACAAGAGGACGTCTTCTGGTCTTGCGCCTTCTTTTATCCGTCTTCAGGGCGGGCGAAAACCCGCCCCTGCCCGCCCCGAGGGCGTGGCTGGCTGCGTCGGTGTCTAGGCCAGCCCACTCCAGGGCGGGAAAAGGCGCGCCCCGGCTACGCCGCTTCGGGCATACCAGCCGAGACGCGCCTCCCGCCCAAAAATGGCTTCCCGGGGGGATCGAGGCACTCAGCCATACGTTCGGGGGGACCGAGTGGTCGCCCCTTTCCAAATGACTCACCCTGGCACAGGCATCAGAAATGACAGCAGTAATTGCGGGATATTCTATGTTGACTATTTCTAAAAGATGCAAAAATGGCAAGATTTGTGACTGGGCCATTGCACAGGCCTAAAAGCTGCAAACAATAGCAGTTATATTTTTAAAAAAAAGTAAAGAAACAAACAAAACGACGTTGTGCAGTGGTTGTTATTCGTACAGATATGGAAAATATGTGTACATGACAAACTATAAGAAAATTCTACATCAAAATACTTCATTTCTGCAGGATGCGTCTGACATTTAAATTCAAACCTGCTGAAACTGGAATACGGTAAAGTAGCGCCACAACACGAAGGCTGCTAATTAGGGAGCACAGTTCCATGCAGCTCTTAATAGCTCAAGACCGTGTCCAGGCTTTTATTTCTGCTTCATTATGCACGACGTGAACATCTGCTTTATAGTGAATCCTCCATTTAAATGTCATCACTTTCAGAGTCTGTAGGTACAAGCCGTTCTGGTGCACTTTGTCTGCGTTGATAAAAGATCTGGGAAGAGCCAAAAGGAATCCTGACAAAAAGTAAATAAAATATGCTTGCATATCCAAATATGCTTTACAAAGTGATATAAATGATATAAGTTGTTGAACAAATACATATATTTGTCACATTGAGTTTGCATTTGTAAAAAAAAAGCCAGTAGAGTAGAGACCAACCTCAGTATGGTTGTCATGGTGAGATGGAGGCAGCAGAAGGATGTACTATCAGCCTGAAGAAAGAGTAAGGGTGGCGTAGAAGAGGTGTTTGAAATGTCTGGTACTTTTTTTATATGTGTATGTGTTGCATGCAATTGAGGCCTCACTAACATTGTATTTTGCATTTGGATAAAGTGCTTTTGTGATGCAGTTGAAAGGCCAAGCAAGGGGGCTAACTTGTAGTGTATATATGCTTGCATCACCTTGTTGTTTCTTAAGTTCATGCTAACAGGACTGAGCGAAATTACCATTTCTTTTAAATTGTTCGTAAATGTGACAGCTGAAAGATTGCTATGAGGGTGTTGGCCTCATATGGCGGTCTTACACAGGCAGGCCAGCTGCTGGAGGGAGTTTCCAACCATGAAGCTCCAACTTCAGGCCTGCAGTCATGATATGGTACGCAGGGGGCGTGGCATGCTTTGGCACATTAGAATATTAGCATATTAATTAGGGCTTACTCAACCATGCTGGATTATATGACTGGTTACAACTTAGGCACAATTAGTGTAATTGAGAAGTTCATGAAATATGATTTGGACATATCTGACGTATGCTTTAATTTGAACAATTGTTGAACGGCTGTCCAACATACTTACAATCATGATAGTTTATATGGTTTGTAAACAGAGCATAATGAATAATTATTTAGTAACATACCAATTATTGTGTGTATGGACTAATTTTAGGGAAATCGGGAAGGTCTCGAGGTATGGCATCTGTGAAAGAGAGGTTCTCGGGTTTAAGTTAGTAGGGTAGGAGCATGAGACACCTTCATATTCTCCTTTAAAAGTTTATAATTTCCATTTAGGGCCTTGGAGATTTTCCGGATGTGGCCCCAATAAATGGTGGCTAACAAGACATGGGGTCCAATGTGGAGCTTGCCGCAATAGGCCCCCTGAAGACGCGGGACCCCAAAAAAGGACCACCGACACAAACTTAAATGGAGCTGTCTGGAGGTAATGTGCAATCCTCCACATTAGCAGTTAAGGTGCTCCCTTGAGCGAATAAGGATTATTGAGCACATACAAATTTCAAATAATTTACATAATTTACTAATATTACATTTGATGCTTTGTAAACAATAGCAGGAGACGTAGAGGAGTTAGATATAAAAATAGTGCATATACCAGAGAATGTGAGCGCCCCCCCTCCCTTTTCTATCCATCTGACAGCAATGGGATCCCAATTAATAGGGGGCAGAAATCTCATTAGTGGTTGGAGCAGGAGTGAAACACCACAGAATTATTCCATTCATGGATTTAAATAACAACTCCTGGTGCAGCAGGGCTATACATGTCTTATGCAGTAATAGCACCTCTAGCACAATACGGTCCCAACAGTGCCATTGGCTTACATGGAACATGGAACATGGAACTTTGTTTCAAGGGATGGTACCACATATAATGCTCCAGTGTCGTGTAGGACCCTTAACATTGTCAGGGAAGACAAGGCTCAAACTAGCTGCCTTTACATCTACAGCATAAACGGTGCTGCAGCCCATAGCAAAGACAAAGGAAACAGTGACAGAGGAAATATTAATTTACAGAGCGTGTCCATTACAATAGCAGGGCACTCAGGTCACAGATACTACTCAAACACTTTCACATGCTTGCACAAGCATTGTTGCACGTACTAGGCAAGCAATAATGGAATAAAAGGGTAGTACAATTAATTTCTAAGTAAGTAGAAAGACCTTTCAGATCCTCACTCAATTCTTGAGGATACTCACAGACAACGAACATATGTGTTCACAAAGAGATGTGCCTCAAGAATGTCTGACATAATATCGACAGACAGAATATCGAAATACAAAAATATC
Source organism: Lissotriton vulgaris (assembly GCF_964263255.1). Lineage (NCBI taxonomy): Eukaryota > Metazoa > Chordata > Amphibia > Caudata > Salamandridae > Lissotriton > Lissotriton vulgaris. The sequence goes on along the minus strand of NC_141690.1, from coordinate 315,447,836 downwards.
GGCACAAAAATATCGACATCAAAAATATCGGAATCATATCTTCATAAAGTTAAGTACAAAAATATCGAAAAAATAATATCGTAGTACAAAAATATCGGAATTAAAAATATCGTTTATTTAAATGTATTAATAATAATGTAAAAATAATGTTAAAATACATATAATTTTACAAATATTAAATAAAAATATTAAAACAAAATTAAAACTAATACATATACATTTAAAATAAATAAAACACTTAATAATTTAATGTAATTTTATTTTTTTTAATGTAATTTAATTGATTTAATGTAATTTTTTTTGTTTTTACCCTGTACGCCTGTACCCCAAAAACCCCAAACTGACCCTGAACCCTAAAAATATCCCTGTACCCCAAAAACCAAAAACTGACCCTAACCCTAAAAATACCCCTTTACCCAAAAACTGAAAACTGACCCTGAACCCTAAAAATACCCCTTTACCCAAAAACTGAAAACTGACCCTGAACCCTAAAAATACCCCTTTACCCAAGAACTGAAAACTGACCCTTATCCCTAAAAATACCCCTTTACCCAAAAACTGAAAACTGACCCTTTACCCAAAAAATACCCCTTTACCCAAAAACTGAAAACTGACCCTGAACCCTAAAAATACCCCTTTACCCAAGAACTGAAAACTGACCCTGAACCCTAAACATACCCCTTTACCCAAAAACTGAAAACTGACCCTGAACCCTAAAAATACCCCTTTACCCAAAAACTGAAAACTGACCCAGAACCCTAAAAATACCCCTTTACCCAAGAACTGAAAACTGACCCTGAACCCTAAAAATACCCCTTTTCCCAAAAACTGAAAACTGACCCTGAACCCTAAAAATACTTCTTTACCCAAAATTAATTAATATTATTTAATTAACAATTAATTATTAATTAACAATAACAATAAAGTAAATATATTAGCACATTAGCTGGAATTAATTTAATTTAATAATTAATATTATTTTTCCCAATTAATTAATTAAGAATAACAAAAAATTATATATAAAAAAATTACTATAACTAATGTAATTAACTAATTAATATTAATTAATTACCAACTAATGAATAATTAAAAATATGTACAAAATTATATTAATTAATTAACTAATTTATATAAATTAATTACCAATTAATTATTAATTAAAATATGTACAAACATATATTAATTAATTAATTATTATTAAATTACTTCCCACCCTATTCCCCTATAAACCCATAACCCACTACAGAACATATTTATCAATTAATCAATTAATTAAAATTAATTAAAAATTAATTCTCAATTAATTACTTAATAATTCCTACTAATTAATAATAAATTTAACATAATTAAATTATTTCCCACCCTATTCCCCTATAAACCCACAACCCGCTACAGTAGTAAAAGACAATATTTAATTAAATTACATTAAAAATAAATAAAAAAACATAATAAATACAATATATTATACACTAAATTTATTTAAAAATTGATATTAGTAACATCGAAGTTATTTATTTCGATATTATTGACATCGATATTTAAAACTTCGATATTACTGATATCATACTAATATCGATATTAAGACTGTCGATATTACTTACCTTCGATATTTTGTCCCATCGATATTTAAACTTCGATATTATTGTATTTCGATATTTAAAAATCGATATTTTGTCTGTGTACCGTGCGTCAACCACAACAATGTCAATTGATGTTAAGCATAATTGTTACTACTACACATGGCATATCCTTGATATCCGTGGTACTTAAGGTCTTCAAGCAAATACACATCACACGTGGTGCCGCAACTGCTGTTGACCTGGGTACGACACTGATAGGCAACATAGACACTGTAGCTGACATTGTGATAGGTAACATAGGAAATGTGTCTTTTTGAATGATCACCCACATTTTGTTTGATCTGACACTCCTGATTTTGTGCACTGGGACTCTGCTAACCAAGCCCTATTACATATGCTCTAACCACTAATACATGCTGAAATTGGCTATAGTCTTTATTGGCAAATTGGCATTCGCTCCACAGGGCCTGTAAGTTAGATGTCACTAGTGGACTGCAGCACCTATTGTGCCACCCACAACATTGACAGTGCAAACATAACTGCAAATATACATATAGCCTGTCTGTGCAGTTTTAAAACTATGATTTGAACCTGTCAAAATATCACTTTTGGAGAGGTCTAAACCCTCCTTTAGATATGGATGTCATCCCTAATAGGCCGTAATGCCCATAACGCATGGTGCTTAGTATTTAAAAGAAGGACTTGTAAACGTTTAATGTTAAATATGTCCTTACAATGACACTGCCCCAGAAACGAATTTCTCTGTTTCACAAGCATTGAGGTACTATGATAATGTGCATTATTAGTTGGGGTGGATGGTGGTCCACCACAAGTGATATTGGCACTATTTGTGCTAGGTCCAGTAAGGTTTCAGTAATTTAAACCTAAGCTCAACCCTAGGTAGCTATGGAACAGAGCAGATAGGCTTAATGTAGGAACATGTGTAAATTATTTAGAAGTACCAAAACAGGTAAAACGTTGAGAACACAACGCAATACAAATGTGACTTTTTTGTAAGAATAGAGAATATTTCAATGAACACAATGCACCAAAATGACAAAACTACGAGAGGAACTGGAGATATGAATTTCTAGATCTGTAGATAAAACTAGTAGCATTGGGAAATATATGTAAACCTCAAGCAACTTGTCACACCAGAACAGGGAATAGTCAAAGTTAAACACTACTGCAGTCGATTGTCAACAAAAAACAAGAACTAGCTTCATCTTCGTAAAAGAGCTACCTTCTTCCTTAGAAGCAGTTCTGGGCATCAACAGGTTGTTGATGAGTTCATCAATGGCAACAGGTAAAAACTGAAGCAAGCTCAACTGCAAGAAGTTGGAATAGGACAGGGTTTGATTGTGTGTGCATTGGTAGTCTTCTGCATCGATTGACTTCTCATCGACAGCAGCATTGAAAAGGCTGCTGAATGGAATTGAAGCTGTGCCACCTATTGATGGATAGAGGCATCGAGCGGAGAATGTTGTGGAGCTATGATGAAGTCAGACCCACTGCTGATGCACCCTCAGTGGATTTGCTTTAAGATAGGTCCCTGTCCCACGATAGTTCTCCAGGCAGAATTTCAGCAAAATATTTCTAAGTCCCAACTTTTAGGGTTAGAGAGGCAGAATATACTCTAACACAAGTCAGGGGTTCCAGGAGCTCAGTAACAGTACCTGGGGTTCTGGACTCATTCCAACAGACGTCAACAGCAGGATCCAAGGCAGGTCTTGTTGTAACTGGTCATTTGGGATATTCCAGAAAAGTGGCTTCTTACAGCTTTTGTGCCCCTGTAGCTTAACAGAAGGGCAACCAACTGATCATTGGAGTCCATTTCTTAGTCTTGGGTACAAGTGGGATCAGGTTGAGCTCTTAGGGTTCTCCTTTCAGGTCATAACAGTAGGAACAGTGCTTCTGTTTTCCACAGGCCCAGTAGTGTTCTGTTGAAGGTGCCCAGGGGAGCCATATTTATGCCTGACACTAGCTTATGGGCTGGAGTGACTCCTGAGCTACCCCAACCAATAGGGGAAAGTTCCCTGTGGTAACCCTAGCATCAGTTGATGTGTGCCTTACTGTTCACAATACTTCCGTGTCCCTTCCTACGTAAATAAAAAATGGCAGAGCCTTTCCTCCTTTGTGCAGACCTCATGTGCCCACCCTAGAGGCGTGACCAGGGAAATGAGCAAACCCTCCTCTGAGGTCACTCAAAACCAGTTCTAGGAGCAACACCTCTCCCACTGGGATTGGTGCCTGGCTGGCTACAAGAACAATTGGTGATGCAGGCCCAAATGTGATTTCATCTACCTGCGAGAGGGCAGGCCTCTATGAAGATAATTAAGTTTCTTTGCACTGCCCCAATGTTTCAGTTGATGGAAGCTGGATTGCTCAAGGTGGGCCAATTTTACAACTACTGTAAATTCAGGGGATAGAGGAACATCATGCCTCTAGAAGTGTTTTATTACTTCAGACTATAACCAGCATGCAGAGTTGTTAGCCTACCTATAAGGATAAACCGTCCAAATTTCTGAAACTAACTCAAATGTTTGAAGAGCCAATTCATGGGTTGGGTTTTCAGCTTTATAAATCATACACAGAGTCTTATGGGACAGTGGCCAGCTCGACGATTGTGAAATGGGAGAAGAACCCGGGCGAGATGATGGAAATGGGTCATTGGAAATACTGTTGTGATCATTTCTATTTACTATAGATGCAAACAAATCAATGTTAAATTCCTTAAAATATTGTAGTGCTCTCCTAAGTTCCCACAAATGATTGAATGTACTAGGTCTCCGTGATATGAGACATGTGACACAGAGCAGGCCAGATTCTTTCAAGTTGCCTCAGGATACCCACTTATTGCTAGATATTTGCAGCAGGTTACACATGACACAAGGAATATTACAGAAACATCAGTGCCATGTACTCCCTGGACAATTCCACTCTGATCTAACAAACTAATGTCATCTTTGGCCAAAAGGTTAGTATCACTGTTATTGTTGTTAGGGAAGAACAGGTTTGTAAAGATTTTGATGACGGGGCCAGTTCCCAGGGTGATGGACTGTCTGAAAGATGCAACTTGAGGTGAGACAGTGGCATTGGACTTTGCAGCCTTGCAATATCATACGGGCAGACCATGTGATGTGTGGCCCATTAAGAACTCCTGAAAATGCAGGAGAGTTCCTGGGGGTATAACACATAGTGATTTGAGTATAAGAGGAGATTAAGAAGGTATTCTTGTCAGACTGCATTATGATCTGAACCTTTGAATGGGGAAATATATGTAAAATAAAGCATTGAGTATATTGTTTTATATTGTCAAATATTCATAGATGGTAGAAGAGATGGGATACATCATTGAAGCTTTCTCTTTTCACAGTGTGGCACAAATGGTTTCCTCAGATAAGGGGAACCGCGATAGGATCCAGATATGCTCCTTCTTCCGCCAACCTTTTTATGAGTTGGTTTGAGAGGGAGCAAACCTGGAGCCGGGAGGCAGCTAAATGGAGGGATCTTATCCTATTTTTTGGGTTGTTTTATAGATGACATTTTGGTGTTATGGAGGGGAACGGAGATAGAGTTGATGGAATATTGTGAATATTTGAATAGAAATTATTTTAGCGTAACCTTTACAATGAACCATGATTGCGAAAAAATAGAGTTCTTGGATGTAGAATTGTTTGTGGAGTAGGACTCTATTACGAGTGGGTTATTCAGAAAGAGTACGGCTACCAACTCAATATTAAGAGCTGAGAGTGTACATCCAACATCTGTAATTGATGGCATACCATTTGGAAAAATGATAAAAATACGCAGGAACTGCAGTAAGGATAGTGGATTTAGAGAAGAAATTGATAAACTCAATTACAGATTATTAAACAGAGGCTATGCTTAAAAAAATTTGGATTAAGCCAAATCGAAAATCTTGTTATTAAGAAAAAAACTACATTGATGCAGAAGGATAGGACGCAGTTGGCTTTTGTAACTACATTCAGTACGCAAAAATATAGGATTTTTAAATGCTTAAGAAAAAACTGGCACTTGCTGAAAGGAGTTCCAGGTTTAGTTACTGTGATTGATGATAAACCAGGAATAATTTACAGGAGAAGTCCCATGATAGGTAGCATGATTATGAGGAGCTATATTGAGCCCACAGCAAGACCTAACTTAAATTGGCTACCTCAGCCACCTAAAGGTTTTTATGTGTGTGGGGCATGTAGTATTTGCAATTTGGGCATAAACAAGAATAAGGAGTTCCAATATAATACAGACAGATGCTACCAATTGAATGGATTCATAAATTGCAATGGTACAGGCGTCATATATGTAATTCAATGTGCATGTCGTAAAATTTATATTGGTAGCACGAAAAGAAATTTGAAAATTAGAATTCAAGAGCATAAACGGGCAATAACGAACCAAGATCTTAAATCACTGATTCATCAGTATATAATGGTGGAACATAGTGCTTTGAAGGAATTTAAGTTTCATGGTATACAGCAGAATGTCCCAAGGAGTAGAGGAGGTGACAGGGAGTTGATGATTAGAAAACAGGAAGCTAGATGGATAAGTCGTTGTAGAGCAGTCACCATGGGACTGAATAGCGATACTGAATTACATTACTTTTTGGATTAAATAACTCAAGGTGGGTAACATGCAACTGATGTCACGATTGATATATGAATTTAAGGAAACAGGGGACGCATTGGAGGTAGGGATAATGAAATGTACTATGTGTGCTCTTGGACTATGTTGGATGTTAAAAGTAATACACATATGTGAAAAATTTGGTTGGATTGCGTGATATTGGATTATTTGATTTAATGTATCACCATGGACTCCATAGGTTGGTTAGGGATGAGATGGTTTACGCGCACATTGAGTGTTTGGCAAATCGAGTATTCGGCCAAAATAGAGGTTACTTTGGTACTCAAAATTACTATTGAGTGTTTAGCTAAATACAGGTTCATGTACAATAAACAATCTGAATAGGCAGCATAACCGTTAAGGAAATGGGCTTCCAGTAAGGAGTTGTCATTAAATACACATTTTGACTAAGTGCGGAGTGGGTTGAGGCATTTAGGGAGACAGGCTTAAATGTTGTTTGGGCTATTTAGACAAAAATCAGTAATACATATGAACGCCTATAGAGGTCTGTTAGTGACAAAATACTGTTCTCGCATATCGAGTGTTCATGATAATGTGATGGCTCTTGTTGATGTCGGCTAGCGAGGCAATAATGCACTCACATGACGAGTGTTCAGCATAATGGAGGTTTTGGTAAACTTTACAAGTTGAAAAGGCATTTTAATTTCATGGAGACAGGCTTCCCTACAAGAGTTATCGTAAATATTTATTTAAACTAATTGCAGACCAGAGAGGAAACAGGGGGGAGGTGATTAGAGAGGAGAAGATGATTGGACAATGAGCGGCAACAGGATACATATTCTTGGACTTCTGGCTAAAAGCACACTGGAATGAACATGGAGCGCATTGTCTTTCTAATAAGATAGTGATTGGTTGTAGCAGACCAGGATATAGTCTGGTTCTAAATCCAGTGGTGCTGTATGAATAATTTCGGTTGAGCCAACCGTAATGAGAGCAAGGGTGGGGGAGCGGTACCTAAGTAATACGGACTCATGATTGGTAGAAGCTAGTTTAAAAATGGAGAGTGTGGGAACGCATATCGCCAGCAGGATTTATTGAGCCTGGTTGTCCATGGAGGGAGCTCAGAACGGCGATTTCTGCCATGAATAGGTGAGACCTGGGTGGCGCTGAATGGACGATGTACTATAGCGGTTTGCTCAAAGTAGGAAAGTTTGTAACAGGGATATTTTTGATATCTTTTATTTCCTTACATGTAGATGGTGTGACTTGTGAAATATCCTCCTGTGATTCTGGGCATTTCACTTAATCTCCCTGTGCCTAACGAAATGAATGTGTGTTCTCATGTAAATGTAAATGGTGCTATGTAAAGCCCTCTGATGCCCGGTTCCGGTCAAGTTCGGGCTATATAAAACTCGACACAACAATGGCAACGAGGATTGGTGGCTGTGCCCACTCCTGCCGCAGCCATTATCATCGTGGGTTAAGGGGAGAGGGCAGCAGGACCACTTCGTGCCCCTCCCCCAGGAGCAGCGCCCGCCGCCTGAACATCAATGGAGAGGTGACCGGGAGCCCACCCCGCACCTCTCTAGCCCTGCCAAGTGCTGCCGTGCCGTGGGAGGGACCACAGAGATATGCGGACCGGCCGGAGCCCACCTGCACTGTCGCCACTAACCCCCGCCACGAAGAGGCTATGCGGTGCCCACCCGCGATAGCCGCTATGCCAGCCGTAGGCCGGAGGTGAGCCCGGGCACTGAAGAATGCCTGGGGGGCCGCGCAAGCCAGAAGCGACCCCCCGTCAAACTGCAGGAAGTGGAGCCACCCGCATGATCCTGGCGCCCTGCCAACCATAAACATTATAAAGTGAAGCTGGGCCATCAGAGCCCACCCGCGGCCTGCCTGAAGAGTCCCCTGTCCCCCAACTCGTCCAGGCATCCAGGAGGCAGCAGCTCCCAGAAGTCGTCCTCTGCCCCCAGCACACCAGTGGAGTCAGAGTTACTGCAGCGCCACCTACTCCCATGCAGAACACAGCCCAGCACCGGCAGCTCCATTTGAAAGCAAGCAGAAAGCTCCAGAAAAGGAATAAAACGACGTGGACTGCCAGCAAAGTGGAGCAACACTGCCATCTAGTGACTTTGTGCAGCAATCACAGGCTGTAAATAAATCCAATCAGCAAACAAGCATTGGACAGGCCAATCACCGAAATCCACTACCACTGCTGAAGAGAAGTGTGATGATGCCTCGTGGCCACAGGTGCTCACCGCAACCGCAGTAAAGAGAACAGCATCATGAAGCACAGCATGGGGATTCAAAACCGTCCGTCGCAAGCAGCAAGGTTCAAGGGCAAATGACAGAACCGTAAGTGTACCCCGGATGCGGACGGTACATGACAGCGCCTAGGAGGAGGAAGCCACGCAGAAAGCACTAGAAGATGTGCGCAGCAAGTACCCAAGTACTCGGAGAAGCAGAAGCAGAAGTGCAGCACGCACATGGAGTAGAGCGAAGACATCATAGAAGACAAAGAAGCGCAAGGAGCAACGCTACACTGAAGATGTACGACAACGGTATGAAGTGAAGCACGAACTTGCAACCACCATGCACAATGACGTGCAATGAAAGAGTGACACAAGATCACCCCGCAGCCAAAGGAGGCGAATAAACCACACTGGGGAAAGCCACAAGAAGCTATAGAGCCTCACCGGCAGCGTGTATGAGAAGTGCGCCCACCGGAGAATGTCCAAGGAGCGGTGACGTAACCCTCCGGAAACCGCAGAGCACTAGAAGAGCGCAGACGAAAGTGCACCGATGCAAAAGCCCTGCAGCAGAAGAAATGGCAAACCCATCAATCGCAGACAGCAAGAAGACTCATGAAGAGGAAGCTGTTTACCCAATTCAAGTCACAAGGAAGGTGAAGTCGCATGGCAGATAAAGCCAGATTGTCGCCAGCGATGAGAGACCTGGCAAGAGGTCTGCTCAGAAGAAAGAAGACGTCCGTGACCTGAGAGATCAGGAGAATGTTCGAAAAAAAACCGGAGAGACGGACCCAACACCTACAAGAATTGGAAGCAATAGGAAGCAAGAAAAAAAGATAGTAACAACCGGTCCAGTCACAGAAGAGTGGAGAGAATGCAGTGTCCTGAAGCCAGGACAAGACCAGAGGGAAACAGGCGGAGTGCGCGCTGCTTGAAGAAGCCTGGTCAGAAAGACTAAGATCGAAAGGTGACTGCACCGTGTCGTGAAAAGAAAGAATGAAGAAAAAAGTAATGCGGCATGACGCCAAGAACAACATTTGGAAAAGGTGAGGAGAGGTGTGATAAGTCTACACACTTACAAGAAGAAGAGGTGACACACACCACAATATCGTGAACAGTGACCCGCACGTCAAGGAGGACACAATGGCACCAGGAACAGAACAGGCACCTTTGAGGAAAATTGAATTTTATATGGCCAGGTATGTCCCCTATCGTGTACCCCAACGTTCCATGTATGTGCATGACCTCCATGCATTCTCCCGCCATGGCCGAAAATGAAGACGCATATGCATTTGCGTCCAACGTTAACATGTTATCTTCCAAGTCCTCCATGAAAGCAACATTAATTCGGTTCTTAGACCCATGTTGCCAACGTCTTTACATGGTGCACTTTTAAATAACGCGAAGCACACGTTTTCCACGTTTTTCTGGCTCAACCGAGCCAGGCCCTGAATTGAGGCTCCGAGTCTCTTCTGCCTCTGAAAGCTGCAGTTTAGGTATGCATCCCTGACCTCTGCCTTACTTCCTGCCCAGCGAAGCGGTGCCCGGCCCGGCCTGGCCTGCCTGCCAAGACAGTATTTTGCCTACAGTTATATGCTCAGCCTCCTCGAAAACACATTCCAGTCTAGTGAAATAGGTAAACATATTCCCTGCTGCAAAGCAAAGGGCCTTGCCTTCCTGTCTCCTTGCAAGTAATTTACAGCTCCCGTTACCATGGTAGGCCTATGGCCCCCGTGCATTGCACCAAGACACGTATGCACCCCCTAGCATTCAGTGATGTATGGCCCCTGCCCGAGAGACCTTTTGCTTCAGATAATACATCCTCCAAACATGAGATACCAGATAGGCTATAGGTGCAGGTCGTTCTGACATCCCAGACACCAAGACTCTTCTACTAGAGCTAAAGTCAAGCCCCCAAGCTCTCCCCAGTTACACGTCAATACCACGTCATGCCAGTTGCGCACGCACTCAGGGTAAAGGTTTCTGCTGACCCTGCAGACTCTTTCTATGCATCCACCCACCTATGACACTTTTTGTGACGTTTCTAGCACACACCTCTGTGTACGCCTATTACACGCCTACTTCTACGCCCATATGTTCTTATCTTTCTCCTTTCACTTGTCACACCTACTGTATTCCATGCAATCATACTGTTTTACTATATATAATGTGTGATGTTAATAAAATGTCGAATATCCCTTCCTGAACCTTAGTGGTGATGGAACTCGATGTCCCGCGTCTCGAGATGCTTAATTAAAGCCCGTATGACTCAGATACCACGGACTCTGCCTCTCATTTTATTGAGCTATCCTTATTTTCATTTAATGTATAGAAAAATAGTCCCGGTAATTTTATTTACCACATAATCCGGCGCCCGAATAGGGACCCCTCCCCTTCCCCACGCGCCGGCGATGTAACGCAGGCCCCTGACCCCTTCTACAGCCGTGACGGACTCCTTTTTGTGCACACCTGCGGGTTTTCCTGCTAACTCCCTCAGGCCCACGGAGGAGACGGAGACTGCGGTCCGGCATCCAGACGAGGCGATGAGGAATGCGGAGAGTCCCGACCAGAGCCCAAGCCGAGAGAGCACGGTCCGAGGTATCCAGAGGCCCACCTGTTCCAAAGCGCATGCGTAGTGCGTAGTAGCAGCCAGACGTCGTAGCAGTCCAGTCCAGTCCAGTATCAAGATTCCGAGGCCTTCAGTTTTGCTTCCCGGTGAGTACCGTTGTTGGGAACGCATCTAGACGGGTTCATTAATTTGTGCCCGGTCAAGACGGGTCTGGGTACACAGACCCGGTCCAGACGTGTTCACTTAGGTGGATGCGGTATGACGTGTCTCTTTATGGGACCGGTATGTCTGTACTGTTTTAGCAGTGCATCTAGTGATCCAGAATTCTAGTATTGTTTCTCGAGATTTTCAGTATTGTATTTTATGTACTACATAGTATCTGTTCGAAATGTTTTAATGTGTTTTATGTTGTGGTATGAATGATTGTTTGCAAGTCCATACTGTGTTTATTGTGTTCACGCTCAAGTCAGTGCAAAAATGCCACTGTTCTCGAAATTACGTCAGATAGGAACTAGGAAAGGGATACTCGAAGAAGCAGTTCCCGTCCCGCCTAGGGACACTCCAGGACATTTTATGTACCATAAACATGGCTTAGATGCCATACTGTACTTAGACTTATGGGTTGATTATACAAAGGATCTGGAAGAGAAATATAGATGGCCTGTCTCAGGGACATGGAATGCTGAATGCATCATGAGAGTAGAGGAAGCACTATGGAAAAAGAAAGCCAGACAATCCCAGAAAGATGCTATAGAATTGTGGCGTAAAGAAGCGCATAGAAGAACAGAGAAAGAAATTAGGAAAGCAGAGAAAAGTAGAGAAGAATCAGAAAAAGCTCAAGAAAGAGAACTATTAGAAGAAGGTGAACGAGTTAGAGCAGAACAATTAGACCGACAAAGAAATGCACTTATTCGAGGCATGTATCCTCTTCTCGCCGAGGGCTTACCCAAGGCGACCCCGGAAGTACCCAGTAATTTACCGCCACCACTGGTTCCAACTAAACTCCGTCATAAACAGACCGCAGCTGATATTTTCCTTTCATCTTACTTAGATGACACTGTCCCAGATTATACAATCAGAACCCCAACTATTAATCCTCACATCCCTGTTCAAGACACGATTCCCCCCACAGTTTCTCCTGTCACTGGTCCTGCCACGGGTCCTGGTAATCCTTTTATTCCACCTGCAACCCAGGGCCAACCGACATTACCTACACCTACTTTACCAGTTACATTACCACCAGCACAGCCAGTATTAGTTGACGATCACACTTCCGGAGGGGCAGTAGGAGGTCTCCCTATCACCCCGCCTCAAGTTAAACGAACCACACTCAGAGAAGCAGCATTACAACGCACACCGAAAGTAACTACATACGCAGCCCTTAAACAGTATCTTACTGATTGCAGATATGATCCGATACCAGGCGAAGACCAGATGATATTATATTCAATACGTATACGACGTGTTACTAACTATTTGGCTATTTTACCAGAAATGAAGGAACATCTAGACAACATATATCGTTTTATTAGAACAGGAGAAAGACCAGAAAGTATTCACGAGGCCATGGCACACAGGAAAGTGGAGATTCAAAATATGATCTTACAGTTTCTGATAAATTGTTTGATAAGGGAACAAGACCAGCCAGGTAAAGATAAAGACGAGATGAAAATTCTGATAAATTGGAGTGACAACATAGCTGATGGTAAACATAGTAAACAAGGTTGTATAGAATCTATGTACAGAAAGATTCGTAAAGAAATTCTAGACATACACGCAAGGGAAAAAGCAGCAAGAGAAGCCGATAAAGCAGATGATGAAGTCTCAGAAGACGAGATTGAGAACTCAGACAGAATAGCGTATGTAGGTAGGGCGAGACCTTTTGACAGAGCCATACGCCCAGAATCCAAGAAACGTTTTCTTTCTCCCATTCCAGAACAATGATCTCTGGAGCATCTATTCCAAGCCACCAATAAAGTATTGAAACAACGAATAGGTTACAGTGAACTTAGTACCATGCAGGAACAGGAACTAGCCCGGTCAGCAGTCCAATGGGCTGGCAATTCTAGTGTATATAAAGATGACGCAGTAGCGCAAACATTTCTGAATCTCTCCCCAGACGAACAGCGACATGATTCAACACCTCATTACATTGTACGAAAGTCAACATTCTGATCCAGGTCCCTTATATAATGTATTGGAAGAGTTACTCCTAAAGAGATAGAGAGGCCTAGGTACCGATTTAATTAATGTCATTCTAGAACAGCGACACAAGTACAGAACTTTCCTGACTCCACATTTTGTCCCCATTCCACCTCCAGTAAGGAAAACATTTCATATAGACAGACAGAATCCTTTACGTGAGGTTCATCCCGTCAGAACTGACGCGGGTACGCTTCAACGAGTGTTTGTTTACACCCCCTTAACGAAAATGGAATTATTGGAAATGAAAAAACTAGTACCGTGCCATGATAAGGATCCAGCAGGGTTTCACCGCGAATTAAAAGACATTGTCCGCATGAGGGAGTATACGTATCCCGATATACTTAAAATGTTAAAACTACTGTTGCCTGCCGGCATTTACGAAAAACTGAAAGAAAAAGAATGGGAGGTGGGAGAGAAAAAGATTGATTGGACAGAATTAGAAAACGAAGAAAATAGACGTATCCCTGGAACAGGTCTTGGAGAAAAAGCTAAAGGATTACCAGAATTATTAGTACAGGTTTTGCCAAGATTACTAGCCACTAAAAAGGAAAACTTGGATGCAATCTCAGCCTGCAAACAGAAACAAGACGAAGACACTAGTGATTTTTACTTCAGATTCGAGAAATGTTTCATTATTAATATCGTCCTGAAAACAAGTAGTGAATCATATCCACATCTTTTTGTGACCAAATTAGTAGAGAATTCCTTACCGCAGGTTAAAAATAGAGTACTGAAAGTCGAGAGTACTTGGCAAGCTAACACCCCTTCCCAAATGTTACAAATGTTACAGTATCACCAGAATCGAATCAGAGAAGAACACGAACATGAACAGAGACGTATTAAAGATACGAAAATGAAAGTACTAGTTGCTCAGTCCGTCCCAGCTGACAGCCAGAAGAGGGGTACTACACAGACCAGTCATTCTGCAGCTCCCGTAAAAGGGAATTGCAACTATTGTAAGCAGCCAGGTCACTATATAAATGAATTTACCGTTCTAAAATATAATATTGCTACAGGCAGGACGAAAGAAAGACCGCGTCCACCTAGACAAGAACAAGTTTATCCCGATTATCAGCAGTACTCATGAAACAGCCTAGAGAGGGAGGTTGGCTTGCCCCTTATCGAGGTTCCTGTAGATCAAGAGGGTCCCTATGTACATAGTCAAGTATTAGGGAAAGACAGAACATTTTTGATTGACACAGGGGCGAGCAGAACTACCATCAGTCATGACGAGGTTCCAGGGGCACCCCTCTCAGGCTCACAGAATGTTTCCCTGGGATTTTCAGGAAAGCCTATTGTTAATGAAGTGTCAAAGCCAGTTTCCCTAGAAGTTGGTCCGTTATCCCGTACTACAGACTTGTTACTTACGAAATCATGTCCAGAAAACTTGCTTGGTATTAAAACATTGAAAGCGCTGGGAGCAGTGATTTGTTGTTCTCCGGAAGGAGTGAGATTGCTTTTACGTGATTTTAAAGGACATTATGTGTTAAGAGATTTTGATCCACGATTGCAGAATGTACCACAGCATTTATGGGCACAAGGTCCGACTGATGTAGGTTGCATGCATATTACACCATATCGTGTTACTCTCAAACAAGGAGTTGTACTACCCCGAATTCGACAATACAAGTTACCGCCTGAGGCTGTAGCGGCCTTACTGAAAATTATTGACGAGCTCATTGCTCAAGGAGTGGTTGTAGAAACTGACTCCAATGTATGTAATTCTCCAATTATTCCGATTCTTAAACGAACTGACCCAAATGCACCTCCAGTCTACAGATTGGTGATCGACCTTTGAGAACTAAACAAATGCATCATACCCCAGTACCCAGTAGTCCCAGACATCTCTTCCCTCTTGACTGCCATTGATTCCGAAGCTGTCATAGACCTCAAGAACGCCTTCTTTAGTGTCCCCATTCACCCGGAAAGCCAGTATCTTTTCGGATTCTGTTTAAATGGCCGAAGCTTCAAATTCGCACGTGCACCTCAAGGGTTCACAGAAAGTCCTAGTATTTACAGTCAAGCACTGAAACGACAACTAGACAGTATTCACATGCCAACTGACACTGCCCTGCTCCAGTATGTTGATGATCTATTGATTACAGCCTGAACAGAACGTGACTGTGAACGTGCATCACTGACAGTCTTGTATTTTCTGGCCAAAAAGGGGCATAAAGTATCGCCTTCGAAGCTACAATTCTGTGCCCAGCAAGTGGTTTACTTAGGACACTTGCTGTCCAAGAGGGGTAGACAGTTGACACCTGACCGCATCCAGTTAATTGCACATCTGCCACAGCCCAAGACACAAAAGGAAGTACGGGCCTTCATTGGCCTCACTTCTTACTGTAGACAATGGATTCCCCAGTATGCATATCTAGCCAAGCCACTCATACAGTTGACAACACAGGAGGCAGCGACATCGACTGTCCTCCCTTGGACTAAGGAACATACACTTGCTTTTGACGAATTGAAGAAAGCCCTATGTCAAGCACCTGTTTTAGCGACACCATGTTACAGCAAACCTTTTACACTTTTTGTCACTGAACGCGATGGCACAGCATTGTCTGTCCTCACACAAGATCAAGCAGGAAAACACAAGCCTTGTGCTTATTTTTCTAGTACATTGGATCCGGTAGCCCAGGCTCTGCCTGCGTGCCTAAAATCAGTTGCAGCAACAGCTCTAGCTATCAGACAAAGCGATTCCATAGTATTAGGACATCCCCTGACAGTACAGGTTCCACACTCCGTGGAAGTTCTTTTGAACAGGACACAGACTCAACACTTGACCATAGCACGACTGACAGGATATGAACTGACACTGTTTCAGCCACACATAGAGATCAGACGTTGCAACATACTGAACCCCGCTACACTGTTACCCTCAATTACAGCAGATCCCGTACCACATGACTGTGTGGAAGTCATTAATACTGTAACAAAGCCAAGACAAGACTTGACCGACATTGCATTGTCTGACCCAGACCTGACACTTTATGTGGATGGTTCATGTATGAGAACAAGTACAGGAGAGTTAGTGGCCGCATATGCAGTGACCACTGAAACTGAAGTCATAGAAACACATCGGATAGACACACTGTCTGCTCAAGCAGCAGAGCTCATCGCTCTGACCCAAGCCTGCATACGAGCCAAGAACATGAAAGTAAACATATACACGGATTCACAATACGCATTCAGAGTCGTTCACGACTTCGGAGTCCTCTGGCAAGAAAGAGGTTTTCTGACCTTCCACGGTGCCAAGATACAGCATGGTCCCCTCATTCAAGCTCTATTAGAAGCAATACATTTGCCTACAGCCATAGCCATCATGAAGTGCAAAGTACATACGAAAGTCACTGACACCATTTCCCAGGGTAACGACCTGGCAGATCGAACAGCCAAGCTTACAGTTCAGACTCATACAGACATTCTAGTTGACACGACAAAGACAGAAGTACCATCAGTAACGCATTGCATGACAGTTAGGGATCCCACACAAGATGTACTTGACATACAGTCACATGCTACTCCAGACGAAATCAAGAAGTGGACTGAACAAGGAGGGGTCCAGACAGATCAGGGATGGATGACGAAGGGAAAAGCCACATGGTTTCTCCCCAACTCCATGGTTCAAGTTATCATCAATACAGCACATAGTCCAGCACATTTAGGAGAAAAAGCCATGTTAGACAGCTTCCAGAATATATGGTTTAACAAGCATTTACGAGCAGCAGCAAAACAGAAAGTGCGTACCTGCATGATCTGTTGTCAGTTCAATCCAGGCAAAGGTATTCCCGTGGAACAAGGTGGATTTCATCCTCCTGACCATCCTTTTGAAGTCCTCCTCCTCCTGGATTATATCCAGATGGACAGATGTTGTGGATTCAAGTACGTTCTCTTAGTTGTATGTGCCCTTTCTAGATGGACAGAAGCATATCCAGTCCCAGATTACACTGCCGTAACCACTGCCAAACAGTTGGGTCGTGAATTTTTCCCGCGATATGGTTTGCCCCGTGTCGTGTATTCAGATAATGGATAGCCATTCTCCTCCGAGCTCATGAAACAGGTATCACTCCTGTTAGGATACCAGTGGAAATTCCACTGCGTACGACATCCCGAGGCAGCTGGTCTCGTTGAGAGACACAATCAGACTCTGAAAACACGTTTAGCGAAGGTCTGTGCAGAAAAGGGTGTAGATTGGATGGTAGCCCTGCCGGTTGCCCTCTTTTACATGCGTATGGTAGCCCATTCTAGAACTGGTTTGTCCCCCTACGAAATTGTTTTCGGTCGTCCCCCAAATATGTGGGGTACGCCTATGCCCCGTAAGATCATGGATGTCGACAGTAATATGCTGACAGATTACCTGGCTTCCTTGATGTCTGCACTACTCTCTTGTCGTTCACAGGTCGCGGCTGCCTTCCCGGACAATACCCAGGTGAAACCGCATGAAATCGTTCCAGGAGACCTGGTATTGGTCCGCAACTTTGACCGCTCAAGCCCTCTAGAGCCCCGCTGGAAGGAGCCAAAACTGGTGTTGATGACCACACGGACCGCTGTGAAGATTGAAGGAAGAAAAGGGTGGCTCCACTCCAGCCACATTAAACGATTTCATGGACTGTGTCCAAAGACTTTTCCCAAGGACTGCCCCATTTCAGACACTGAAACTAAACTCCCCCTGTTAGAGAAAACTCCGCAGCAGGAGTATAAAACAAAGTTGAGGTCTAGTAAGTCAGACAGCGTTTAATTGTTTAAGTCCCCCTCGGGTGAAGCGGTTAGACAGGTTTCTGACATGTATGAGATAGACCCAAATAGTGAGAGAGATAGACAGAAAGTCAAGAAACTGAAATACTGTAAAAATCTGCATAGCAGATGTATTATTACGTTGCTTTTTATGTTTTTTCTGAGTCTTACGATTATATGTATAAGCTGGACATTACATGTTTTCTTTCCTCCTCTTGATTCACATGTACATCCTTCTTTCAATGACACCGTAGAGCACACTTTCAGTGACCTGCCCCCACACGAACTTTCCTATCGACTTGCACTGTGCAACAACACTTTTATCCGTATGTTACACCATTCTCACCAGACCAGCAATGTCACAAATTGCTGGGTATGTGGCCGACTCCCTCCCTATCAGAAATACAAGGGAGCTCTGCCTCTTTTTCCTTATCCGTTTTCACACAATGGTTCGTGCGGAGCATGGTTTACTTTAATGTCTTCATTAGACAGTGAGTCCAAAGTTTCCCAAGGCAATTGGATATGGGGAAACTTGAATACAGTTATGAATAGAGCATGTTTTCCAGACAAGGAAGGTCTTCCCCAAAGGACAGTAACCGATCTAGAAAATGAAGTGTATGGATTAGGAAATTTTACACTTAATCTCATGATCCTGAACGTTCAGTCCGAGACTAATTCGGACTTGCCATCTATTACAGTTTTACCAGTGAAAGGTGAATTATGCGTCAGAAAGAATGGTTCAGTACATCTAGGACACAGTGATACTGTGGTCGAATTCAGTGATAAAGGAAAGTCTACTTTCAAAGCTTCCCGCCACTCCTATTTTATTTGTGGGTCATCAGCTTATGTACGTCTGTCCTTAGATTGGGATGGAACCTGTTATATTGCATTCCTACTACCCCCAGTTTTTCTAGCCCCATCCGATTATCATCGAAATTCACGTCTTGTGCATATAAGACATAAAAGGGAGATCAAGACCCCGATTGTCGATCAGACTGAAACAACATTGGAGCAATATACCGATTTCAATAAAGGATTCTTTTTCTTCATAGGCCCCATTCAAAATAGTAAATTAATACGTAGGTTAACACGAACCCTTGAAGCAGTAGTGAATGAAACTACTTTTGCCCTTGGTAACCTGACCGAAGAGCAGTCTGCTATGAGACTTGTTGTTCTTCAAAATCGCCTTGTCCTTGACGTCATCCTGGCCGATAGGGGCGGGGCTTGTAGAGTGATTGGATCTAGTTGTTGCATTTTCATTCCTAATAACGCACCGTCAGTATACAAAGCCATCACAAGGCTTCATGAGATAGCTCACCAGATACACCAGAATCCAGGCACCTGGACTTGGTCCGGTTGGTTCTGGAGTGTAATATCAGCATGGTGATGGAAAGTACTGTCCTTCCTAGGAATCATATTCCTTATGATATTCAGTTGTTGTCTCTGTCTACAATGTGGGTCAGCGATTTGCGGCTTGTGTGCCACAGCTTGTATTCCCCGTCCACGTCCACGTTCCCGTGCTCGAATGAGAAAAGACGAGCAAATGATGTTATACGAACAGATAGATGGTCTCATGAGAATAGATATATCCTGAAGGGAACGTAGGGGACAAGGAAGGAATGAGGAAAATTGAATTTTATATGGCCAGGTATGTCCCCTATTGTGTACCCCAACGTTCCATGTATGTGCATGACCTCCATGCATTCTCCCTCCATGGCCGAAAATGAAGACGCATATGCATTTGCGTCCAACGTTAACATGTTATCTACCAAGTCCTCCATGAAAGCAACATTAGTTCGGTTCTTAGACCCATGTTGCCAATGTCTTTACATGGTGCACTTTTAAATAACGCGAAGCACACGTTTTCCACGTTTTTCTGGCTCAACCGAGCCAGGCCCTGAATTGAGGCTCCGAGTCTCTTCTGCCTCTGAAAGCTGCAGTTTAGGTATGCATCCCTGACCTCTGCCTTACTTCCTGCCCAGCGAAGCGGTGCCCGGCCCGGCCTGGCCTGCCTGCCTGCCAAGACAGTATTTTGCCTACAGTTATCTGCTCAGCCTCCTCGAAAACACATTCCAGTCTAGTGAAATAGGTAAACATATTCCCAGCTGCAAAGCAAAGGGCCTTGCCTTCCTGTCTTCTTGCAAGTAATTTACAGCTCCCGTTACCATGGTAGGCCTATGGCCCCCGCGCATTGCACCAAGACACGTATGCACCCCCTAGCATTCAGTGATGTATGGCCCCTGCCCGAGAGACCTTTTGCTTCAGATAATACATCCTCCAAACATGAGATACCAGATAGGCTATAGGTGCAGGTCGTTCTGACATCCCATACACCAAGACTCTTCTACTAGAGCTAAAGTCAAGCCCCCCAAGCTCTCCCCAGTTACACGTCAATACCACATCATGCCAGTTGCGCACGCACTCAGGGTAAAGGTTTCTGCTGACCCTGCAGACTCTTTCTATGCATCCACCCACCTATGACACTTTTTGTGACGTTTCTAGCACACACCTCCGTGTACGCCTATTACACGCCTACTTCTACGCCCATATGTTCTTATCTTTCTCCTTTCACTTGTCACGCCTACTGTATTCCATGCAATTATACTGTTTTACTATATATAATGTGTGATGTTAATAAAATGTTGAATATCCCTTTATGAACCTTAGTGGTGATGGAACTCGATGTCCCGCATTTCGAGATACTTAATTAAAGCCCGTATGACTCAGATACCACGGACTCTGCCTCTCATTTTATTGAGCTATCCTTATTGTCATTTAATGTATAGAAAAATAGTCCCGGTAATTTTATTTACCACAACCTATTCACAAGACCCCGACGACCAGTCGACTGCCGGAGAGCACCGGCCGGACCATTGACAACACCCACCTTTGGGATTGAGCGGAAGCCTGGATGGGGAGGGAGCTCAGATGTCCTGAAGAAGGAGAACTGACCAATCCACACCAGTCTGTAGAAATCCAGGGGGCAAAGGCCTCAGGGACTCCTGTGGCAGAGGGTCCCGATAAGAGAGATGGATCCGTCGCCGTCTACCCTGCACGTCCCAGAAAGAAAAGGCAGGAGTCAACAACTACCCTTCAGGTGGAGCTACGGACTTTGTGAGGTAGTACCCTCATCGTCTCCTCCATTCACACGCAGACTGTGGAGTGGAAGAACACCCAGCCCAGTGGAAACCTGATGAAAAGGGCCTCTGGGACATATTGTGGCAGGAGAACACCCGAGAGAGGGGCTTCCTAGTGAGAAGGATGTCCTTCAAACACTCCATCCTTTGTAGTGTAAAACCAAGCTGCCAACAGTGACGAAACCAGACGGACTAGTAAAAGACATTCATCCATCAAGTCTACAATCTGGTCATCCTGTTCGGCGTCACCCCAAAAGCAAGATCTCTGTGGACTAACCAACACACCTCCAGGGCGCAAGTCCAAAAGAGCACGCCCACCGAGCACCAGGACGTCGAGCCCAGGAGAACTAACATTTCAGCAGCAATTTCCACCGTCGTCATCAAGCAAGCGACTGAAGAGACTCATTGTAAATTTGTAATTATTGTATATTTATGTAGTTCCTCCTACAGGTTTGGACTTTTGTCTTTCCTTAATTTTTATCAAAGTTTGGGAGGAATGTTGTGTCCTGCTGGACACATTCTAGTTGTTCAACCTGCAATCCTACACTTAACACCCACCCACCACTGATGTCACGAGGCACGTGACATAGTTAATAAAAGGAACCAGTGTGTGTCTGCGTCCAGTCATTATCATCATGTGGGCCAAGGGCCCCCAACACAACCATATTCAGGTTCTTTTCAGATACAGATACTTGGTGGGGGTAAAGAAGAGAAACAGGATCCCTTATGGATCAAGATTAGGGCTTTTTCGAGTGTTATTTGGGGTGAGTGACACCACATAAAATAGTATTCTTGGGGGAGGCAATGTATGAAAAATATGACAAACAGTGGTATTCCGACTCTAAACAATTACAACCGCATAATGTATGCAGAAAATGAATCAGAGAAATAATGGTTGGGTTTTGGCTGTAGAGATTGTTACGAATATGAGCAAAAAGTATGGAATTCTTGAATTTCATGGCGGGTCCCAATGTTATGATATGGCGTTAAATATCAATCTAAATATTAGATTGTCAAATAAGCAGGATGGGGATGTGAATAATGTATAAACTTTTTAGAATGGTATATAGGCAGGCTTCTTGATTGTAAATGTTGGCATTGTTTCAATATATGTTGTTAGAATTGGATCGGTAACATTAGATATTGTACAGAGTAAACAATTGTTTATTGTACTTTTAATTTTTCCTTGCAGCCCTGATGATGTCCCGTGGGGGATGAAACGCGTAGGCTGTGGAATGTGCAGTGTGCATTTGATGGTTAATTTTATGATATGTTCATGGAAGAAATCCTCTGAATGAAAATAAATATATGAATAAAGGACTGAACTCAGTCAATGAAAAAAGAAGCTTGCGTTTGAACTGGATTATTCATGGACTACAATGTTTGATTGCTAATACTTAGATTATATTAGTACTCCTTCTGTATGCTATTGTTAATATTGCTAGTGGTTTAACAGTGAGCCACATGAAGTTGAGCGTAGTATTCACATATTTTTAGAACAACTGAATTGGTAGAACATTTCACGATCAACGCAGATGGCCTCTCTTAATATTTGTAGACCGAAACACTGTATTCTCCCTGGTCTATTTAGGGAAGCGCCACACCTTCAGGTTCTTCCTAAAACTCAGCAAGTTTCCAGTCACTCTTAGCGAGTTCGCTGCCTGTACTTGAAAGGCTCTCCCACCAAGTCTTGTCTTTTTAAACCTAGGCACACAGACAAGATTTGGTGATGACGACCTTAAGGATTATGAAGGTCGATAGTGGCAGAATTTCTTTTGAAATGACTTAAGTCCACTTCAAATTAAAACTTTATGAATTACGCTTTTGGCCTTAAAGATATATCTTTCCCTAACAGAAAGCCAGTGAAGTTCTTTTAAGGTGCCTAAAGGAGAATAAAATATTGTTTTCTTCAATGGTAATTTAGCAGCCATCACTTCTATCCTGTAGTGCCTTTTAAACATGCATTCAGGACATCCTAGCAAAAGAGAATTACAATGATCTATTCAGCTTAATACTGTAGATTGCAATACCAGTTTTCTGGCTGACTTTGGAAGACAAGGGTCAATTTTTTCAGGTTTCGCAAAAGTCCATGGCTGGTAGCTACAGGTACATTGACATGAGCTGCCACAAAAAGATTCTCATTAATCTGGACTGGTCAATTAGACTTACCGAGCTGGTATTAGGTCTGTGTCTTTTGTCCAAGGCCAAATATTGCTTGGAAAATGATACAGTACTTTGCCGGGGGAACAGCACGGAAATTCAGTCTTACTTCCATTAAATGTAAGTGTATTCCTGCTGAGCCAGTTAGCTATCTCGGTTAGGCATGCGTTACATTTTTCTAGCTGAGAAGTATCATTTTTACTTAAGGATAGTATTAGGTGGGTGGCATCTGCATATTTTATAAATGACATCCTAAAAGATGTAATCAAGATCAGCAGTAGACAATGAAAAACGTTAAAAAGAATGGGGCTTAAATTCTGATCCTTGTGGTACCCCATGTAAGATTGCTATGAGCTCCTACTTGAAAGGGGGTAAGGATATTGTTTGGCATTTCCCAGATATATAGGAATCAATCCAATTCAGGAAGGCACACACTGCTCCTAACTTTTTTAATCTGTTGAGTAAGATTTGATGGTTGATGGTGTCAAAAGCATGCAATAGATCCAATAAGATCAAGACCGCTACCTGACCACCACAGTTCATCCATTGCCAAGATTAATGCTTCCTCCATACCATGGGCTGGTCTAAAGCTCATTTGCTCAGATTTTAGAAAATCTGTATGTTCCAAAAAGCCTGCCAGTTTTTTACGGACCTACTTTTCTATAATCTTGACCAAGGATGGAAGCAGACATGTTGGGCTGTTCTTACTTGGGTCTTTTACATTGGACAGATGTTTTTTCAATAGAGGTGTAACAAGCTCTTTCTTCCAGGCAGACAATACCGTTCCAATAGCTAGGGACTGGTTACATATTTTTAGTAAGTCTGAGTAAAACTCAGTTGCTCTATCGTTCCATATTCTAGTGGGGATTCGATCTAGCGGGGAGCTGGGGATATTGATAAGATTAGAGTCCTGAACTCTTCATCTTTTAACAGTTCCACACTATCCAAAACACCAGGTGTCCCCTCACAATGCAGGTTATCATGAGTTATTATGGTATTATTCATTGGTGTGTCCTTCCTCTGTTCAGGATAACTATTCTTTTTTAGCTCATTTATAATCCAAACTATTTTATTGTGAAAAAAGTAGGCAAGATTATCGCAAAGTTCGTGTGATGGTTCAACTGTTTGTTTTAGACAGTCGGGGAGTGCTAACTCTTTTACTATGTCAAATACCTTCTTGGATATGTTGACTGATTGGGTGATGTTTCTCGTGTAATAACTTCCCTTAGCTCTCCTAATTTGCTTTTTATAGTCACAGCTTATCTTTACCTGAATAGAGTCTGCACCACTGCCTTTCCTGCTACTACAGTTCAGTTTCTTCTCCTTCAAGATTTCTGTGAACCCTGGTGCTGTTGGTTTAGATTTTGGCAACATTGATTTAACAGCAATTAATTCATCAAGATAATGACGGGTAACACGTAATCATGCTCCAGTCTCATACGATCATGTTTGCAAACACTTTCAAGTTCTGTCCACAGAATACATGGCAGAGCAAATAGTCCATATATGATTTAGATAAACCAGTTATTAACATTCAGTGTGCTGAAGAAGATGCTGCAATACAACAGAAACATGTGCAATAGTGCATATGGTGATTTAGCAAAAATAACACAACAAAAATCACACATATATTTTATACTTGAGACTGTATGATTTTGAAACAGATATGTAACTCAAATATGACTATTATCAGGAATATGGGCTTTTTGCACTAGTTCCAGCAGTGATATTGGAGAATATTGTATTCTATACATATCTCTTGACAAAATATGGCACGATATGGTGGGTATGTAGCAAGCTAATTGCATAAAGAAAGCTTCCAAAAATAATTCCCTGCCCAATCATCATTATCTCACTGTCATTGTGTGGCCAGAGTTAGAAGTCAGATACTAACGAGTAAATGTGTTTTTCTAGGTGACCCGGTATGACATTAAAGGGAAGAACCATCAAATAGACATATACCATCAACAAACCAGGGAGAGGGACAGCAAAACCATGCTATGCCACCTTCTGTACTTCTGAGTTTTGATGTGAAACAACTGCTAGCACCGTGAGTACCAACACAACTACAGGTTGAGCTGATTTCACTTCCTAATGTACAGCCCTGGAAGCAACCAGAGGCACAAGTTCCAGCCCTCCAGCCACTGATTATGTCACAACAATGGCTTTGACCAGGGTCGCTCTCACACCAGACACCGCTATTCCAACTTGCAGTACTTCTCTTACTAACACTGCTCCTCCACCATCATGCCCAGCCATCATCATCTCATAAACAAAACAGCTTAGCCTGGTACAAAGCCAGAGAGAAATATCAATATCCAGGTGGTAACAGAAGCGTCATCAGAGAAGGAGTAGCAGGGGCCAATGGATGAGGCAGGAGCAGATGCGAAGCCCTGCAGCAATGATCATGGAGACTGCTCCACATCCGCAAGAAGCAAGCGGAAATGCAACTGGAGTTTTCAGAGTGTCCAGAACCAGTGGAAGTAGAAGTGATGCTCTATAACCAAGGATCAGGACCTATCAAACAGAGACCTACCTGAAAGCATCATGCTTTAGTTTTAGAAGTAGGTCAGGCTAATGGATGAGCCATTTGCAACATCACCTGTGCTATTACTCACTGCACTAGATATGTGGTGGAAAGCCATGTTGCTATGATGTCTATAATGGAGGGCAACATTCATGCTGTTTAACCACTTTGATGCTGATGACGAGCTCAGCTCGTCATGAGGCTTACCTGCCGTGTGCTGATGACGAGCTGAGCTTGTCATGTAACGCGGTAATTTAAAAAATGCAGCACACAGCGGGAAAAGCCGCCGCAGCGATGCGGTTAATAGCTTAGTGCTGGTTGAGTTGCAGTAACACAATTTCTTGGATGTTGCCAAGGGAGCAGTAAAACCAGTTACTCGTCTTTCCACTTTTACTCAATTCTGCTTGTCCCATCAGGTCCCTTCATCAGACCTCATCAGAGGTTACAACGTGCTAGCAGCTGTGAACCTTGCAAGTAAGAGTAGTGGGGATTTTTACAGAGAGTAACGAGGGAAAATTAATTATTTACTTAATTTTCCCTCGTTATCGCCTGTTGAAATCAATTCCACCTCACCCCACGACCCCACCGGTCTTATCTGCATGGACCATGGCTGCATGCTAGACATTACACATATGCACGCCAAATTCTTTAGACACACACTTGAGAAATAGTTGGGCTGTTTTGGGGTTCATCAGCAATAAATAATAGGGATTAGAAGGAAATTGGGTGAGGTGTAGGATATACTAATTAGGGCATAATTTGATAAATTAGATGTTTCTTTTTGTGGTTAGTTGTCGAGTGTGTAGGTGTAGGATGGAATAGTTATGAAATATTAGCTTTATATACCTGTTTTTCCTTGGGTTTATTGGGGTAGGAGGATGGTTAAATGTGTTATACTGTAGGTATTTACTTCAACTTTATTAAAAAATTTAACAGGAACATCATGTGTACCTTCATAGTCCACTGGACATTTTCATGCTAAAGTCATGAAGAATAGATGTACTAATGTCATTGGCACAGGTATACAAGATTGGTGAATATGATTGTGCCCCTCTGGCAATCCTTTTCTACCGCCCCTCCTGCTACTAGAGATCGAAGGATGGTGGTGTATTGCAATGTGGAGTTGGACAAATGAATTAATGTTTAAGTATTGACACTCTAGATCTCTTGTAAGACTCTTCTAAGACTTTTGAACTAGTTCTCTTCATGAGGTAGCCAATGACTCTAGGTCGTTCATTGATCTTTCTAATGCGTTAAAATGCCCAGCTAACAAATGGTGTTAGTTGTATGGATAGCTGTCAGGGACAGAGGGCTGTGGATGGCTGCCACTGGTTATACTTTCGGAGCCAGTCTTTAACTAATCAGGATAGAAAAGATATGAACAATAACATATATTAGATACTTTGGACTTTCTTTGACTGATATTGAACTAATGAAAAATAATTAAATTGTTCTTATTATATGTCATTTCTCGATGATACACTTTTTGGCACATATGTGGCATCACTGCACAAAAAATATAGGAGGTTCTTTTCATGTGTCGTATAATTTCATGATAAATTTGGGTTTCTATGAAATCTTTTTTAAGTAGGATAAGACTCATCTTTTGATGCAAGCATCTGAAGTTAGTTTGGACACTTATCAATGAACATCGGGGCTGTAATTTTGCACAAACAATCAGTTCCAGTTCAGTACACCTTGACAGTCAGTTTGTGTAACACAATCCAGAGCCATCCTGAGCACTTAATAGTTATGCAGCAAATCTGTAGGTGCGACTGGACGGCATGACTATAAATAAACAAACAATTACATTAAGTGAGAGTAAACTACATATACTTGCTGAGTGGATAGCAAAGAAAACTAGTACAAAGGAATGCATACACATGTTTAGAAGGTGAATGCAGTTACATCAACATCTTGCCTATTTGAGGAGAGTGAAAAGTAATTGCAGAACCTCAAGCTTGGTGTGTGTGATATCAAATCCAAACATTGATGTGATGCTCTGGCTACTGGAGGAAAACATGCCTCAGTTATTGACCTGTACCTATGGGAGAAGACAGGCCAAAGCATCAGTGACATCTCCATTATTGAAGGGATTGAAAGGATAGAAGGAAGCGTGGAACCAGAGGTGTTGAGACCATAGGTAGGTGTCAGAAAATTGGATTGCTTTTTGCCTGGGTTGTGAGCCCTGGTCAAACAACAGCCACTATTCTTTACAGGGTAAACCACAAGAAGTCTCTAAATTGACCTGTGGTTAACCTTGTGTAGCTTGGCACAAAATGAGGTCAGCCAGCATACAAACAGTGATAAAGAGAAAACACAACTGAAGAAAAATACCACAACAAGTATATTTTAAAGAATTATTTGACACCTAAACCACAAAAATTCAACCAGTAAAACCGGAGTTAGGAATTTTTACATTTTCAGTAAAAACCGAATGCCTAAAAGATCAAAGCCCCAACCATGGCCATCTAGTCACACGAGACCAGGTCAAGGTTGAAGACTATAGGTAAATGCGATGGCACGCGGTTCGGATACAAGAAGTCGATTGGGCCCCATCAGCACTTACCATCGGACTTAGAAGAAATTCTGACAAAAAGTGTATGGTAAAGTTCACCAGGGCAAGGCTGCAGGAGGTGTCCAAGGAGGGTCTTTGTCACTTTTTTGGTAGTTGGAAATCTCCAGCAAGACAAGGCAGCGGGCTGTAGGTGAAGACAGTTTCAAGAGGCTGGATACCCCTATGGCGAACAACCGCTGAACAGGATTTGCTGCTGTAGAAAAGAAACATAACGGGAGACACTGCAAAGTCAATTTGAACAGAGATGCACCTCAGGTGGATAGGTGAACAGGTTGGTCCCAGTCTCCTCCTGGTTCTCGGAGCAGTTTTTGGCCAAACATATTTTAAGTCCCCAGTTTGGGGTTTTGGCCATCTGGACACCTTTAGAACTACAAGCATGGGTCCAGGACAGGTGGTTTAACTCTTGAGGAATTAGGACTCACTCAGGCTGGGTCCAGCTGCGTGTTCAAGATGGTGGAAGCCTTTTGTGTTCCTGTGGCTCTGAACCGGAGGCCAGCAAACTAGCCATTGCAGTCACTATGTAATTCTACGTTCAGGTGAAGATGCGAGGATAGGCAGGTGGATGGGCATCTGAGGGTTTAAAGCTGGCGGTAGGCAGCAAAGCAATCTTCTGAGATCCTCTGAGACTCCCTCCGTAGGTCCAGGAGTGAACTAATGAGTGGGTTTGAAGGTCGTATTTGTACACCCTGACGCCCTTTCTCTGGAAGATGGATGAACCATCAAAAAAGGTGATTTGAAGTGCATGGAATTTCCTGCCTGCCCTTCCTCCAAGCTGGCCACAGTTACACTGTGGAGGAGTGAGTTTGTTTGATAGAAGTTAGAACCCAACCTATTTAGTTGCAGGTGGGGCTATTCTCAGCTCCAGCACTCCATCCTACCAGCACATTGCCCAATCAAGCACATCTATTTTCTCTATTGTATGACTGCCTCGAGGAATTCATAAATGTAAACTGTTAGTTGCACCCAGTCATGTTACCCAATGCTGCAAGCACAAAGAGCAGAAAAATGCCAACTTTCTAAAAGTATACACAAAAATATACCTGGTATCCTTATCACTTAAACTTTTTTTACTTGAAAAAAAAAACCACATTATATTCCTTTCGTGATTTGGTTATTTAATCACCCTGTTTTTTTCAAATCATCATTTTTTCCAAGAAGGAATCTGTCCTTCACACAGTTAAACAACCAGTTTAAAGACATATATCAGATACATTTATATTATACAATTTACATTTATGCATACAACCAACATCAATTCAGACCAATGAGTAAGACAATAAATAAGGGGTTTAAGGCTTGGCCAGAGGGTTATTTTGGCAGGTCATATTGGCAGTTTAAAATTGCATTCAGGATGCAATGGCAGACCTGGGAAAGGTTATAAAGTGCTACTTTAGTGGGTAGCACAATAGTGCTGCCTACCCACTAGTAGCAGTTAATTTACTGGCCCTGTGTGTATAGTATATTAAGTATTCCAATCGGGTGTACACCAATCAAATCATTGAGTACAAGCACTTTGGCATTGATTAGCAGTGGTAAAGTGCAGAAAGTCCTAAGGCCAACAAAAATAAATGTTGCCAAAAATGGAGATAAGTAGGAAAAGGTTTTGCGGAACACTACCCTAGGTCTGACAGTAGGTGATTTTTATTATTATACATTTTGCATTGCCAAGACATCCTTGTGGGTCTCAGTGCAAGCTCCCTGTCTTTTGAAACATGGACATCTGGGGGACTACATAATGTTACGGTCCTGTATCCCTGCTGTAAAATTAAGTGCATGATTTGCCGAAAGTGAACAATAACACACAGAGCTGGAACATACCCATCCAATTGCCTATGTCTTATTCACATTCCCAAGAACAGAATGAGTCAGCTACCTGTATTAATTTCCCATCTGCCTCTTGTAGGTTTTATATTGATGCAGAGGCATATATTTGGGCCTTAGTGCGAGTAGAGGTAATGTGAATGGAGGTCATGGGGAGCTGAGCATTGAGCTTTAGTTGAGAAT
This sequence comes from Lissotriton vulgaris, assembly GCF_964263255.1. Lineage (NCBI taxonomy): Eukaryota > Metazoa > Chordata > Amphibia > Caudata > Salamandridae > Lissotriton > Lissotriton vulgaris. The sequence goes on along the minus strand of NC_141690.1, from coordinate 315,417,485 downwards.
TTACTGATGACTCATTCTGCAGTAGGAGGGTGGGTGGAGGCATGATCCAACAACTGTCTATAGGCACTATTACTATCATGTACATGACCAGGTGGAAAATGGTCTCAGAGTGATTGATTCAGGGCAGATTGCAGGGAGTATTGTGACTGTGCTAGCACAGGGAGGTGTTGCTTTGAGGCATTGAGCTCTAGGGCCACTTGCTGGAAAATTGATTATTAGTAGGGATGAGTATGGACATACCACTATAAAGAGGTCCACAATCTCAAAAAAAGGTCCAGTCAAGGTCTCAATATATTATTCACTCAACCAAGTGTACACATATTCTGGTGTGCCACTTGGGGCCTGGGGCTGCAACTCTCACAAAGCACCTGGTCAACTTATGGAGCTTTTTACAAACGTTGCTCCAAGCTTCTGGAACTTTTTCCTGAAGTTCCTCTAGTGGGTTCAACATGTCTAAAACACCCCACCAAGGGCCTAGAAGTGCAGAGATGGTTCTTGGGATGTTGGGACAACAATTCCCAAAATGCACCTGGCCAAATACTTAAAAATCCACTGGACACACTCCAGGATGGGAACTTTTTGGTGGAGTTGACGCAGTTGTACTCTGTTAACCTGTAGCTTTCAGGGAGTCCACTTCTTAAAGCTTGTGAAGCGCACAAATTCCTTAGGGCTATACAACCTGACTGTCCAGCAAGTTCAGTCTTTCAAAGTGCAGTACGTTAGGTGCAGATCAAGGTTCCAGTAGGGCAGCCCTTCTTCCCCATGTGGTTTCAAGCAGCAGATCTGAGTTGCTTGGAAACTCTCCCATATGTATTCAGCGTTTCCGGGTGTCAAGCAGGGGGCATCCATGACCATTGAAATGCAGGGTGCTACCCAGGAGCGTAGCAAGGGTTGTCTGGGGGGAGCGGACCGCCCCAGGCACCATTATTTTGGGGGCAGTGGTGGCCGGCGATTGGGGGACCCTCGTGGCACATGGCAGCAGCATGTATTGTCACAAACACTGACATACACGTCAACGACCCAGCCAGCTCCCCACCCACCCCACACGCCGGCGGAGTCTGAGGAAGCCTGTCTGCAGTGCACACGTGACAGGCAGTAACTGCCTGCAAGCGCACAGGCTGCATTGTACACATGTACCACCTAGCATAGTGGTGGTGGTGCGGTGCGCAGCGTAACCCTGTATGTGGTTCCCAGGGCCGTCAATCATGTAGCGTGCGCGAAAGTGCTACGAATGACGGTCCTGGGCAGCTGGGCATCATGTTTTGGACAGCCTCTGTGCAGTGCTTTTAAAATGAAGCAGTAACGCTTAAACCCCCATGAATTCCTGATATTCATTGAATTAATGTATTGCCCTCCCACGTGGACACACTGTGTTGGTTGGGCAGGAGCCGTGTCCGGTCACTCCGGTCGGCCCAGGCTATAGCAGGATGTTCAATTTTCTGCCCGCCAGCTGAGCCCCATGCACCCAGGAAAATTCTCGATGTTCTGCTGCCTGGCGAGAAAAGGAGGAAGCTGGTGTTTGAGAACCGATCACCTCCTGAACTCACCATGGGCTGTTGCTGTGCCCTGCCCAGGCAGAGCCTAACTTGTGCCCTGGTCGGACTCACCACTAACCGGATGAGTCTCATAGGAGCAGGTGGCACAGGCGGAGGCAGCGCAGCACGGCTCACTCTGACTTTGAAGAACAGACAGGCAAGCATTCTCCTGGGTCCCACAGCAGCTCCTCTCGGTGCATCATTCTATCAAGAGACTTGGTAAGTCACATTTTAATATCATTTACTCATGCCATTTAAAATATTTGTTACAAGAATGGGGAGGGGGCTCCAGCACAGCGCAGTGCTAATGGCACACTAAAGTTGTCTGTGCTGTAAATACAGGGCCATCTAAGGTGGGACTCGGACTTTTGTCTAATTAAACTAGCAGTTGTTTTGATGATTTATTAGTTCAAAGGGTTTAATATCTTTGCTTGACAGTACGAAGCAGCAGGTTTTATTTTTGCAACACTAAGTCACATATAAATCGGGTGATTAAAGTTCCCACTGGACAGAGGTCATACTGTTCTCTACTGATAGTTTTCACTCTCACCATAAAGTAGCACAGACAGTTAATATGCCTGCTATAAAGAAAGTGTACGAGCATATTACAGAACTGTATTGTATGTGGATAGTTCAGTGGGTTGCTGACTTTGTCACAGACTTCCCTTTGTTACTTGTGGTTCCGCCTCACCTGGACCTGAGGTTGGGGTGGAGGGTGCTGATTATTTAGAAATTAAAAATAGCTTTAAAAGCACCTGCTGCAGAGTGTGACTTTCATGTTGCACAAATGATTGTGTTTTCTGATATTTGTCTGTTTCCATGGACTTCATTGTTTGATTTTGGTTGCAAGAAAGTGTCACTTTAGGTGTCACGAATTTAGTCTCTGAATGTCTCTCATAAATCCACTGAATCTATGAAAATGTAACACATAAGCAATCTGATACATTAGCAGCTGTGCTTTAATGGGTGTAATTTCTGATATTTATATGTTTCCCTTGTCTTCATTGCTTGATTTGCTTGCGAGAAAGTGTCACTCATAGTCGTTGACATGTCACTCATAATTGCACTGAAATTATGAAAATGTCACACATAGCAATCTGAAGCCTTGGCGGCTATGCCAAATCCGGAGCGGGCCCCTCCGTGCATGATCGAGGTAACTATTAGCGGCAATATCACATGTCTCTAGGACCTCTTTCAAGTGCTCGCCGTTCTTTTTACCCTGCATCCTCTGCGCTACCTGCCATGGGCGGCAATCTGAGGGATAGCCCCGGGCACCAGAAGCTCTAGCTACGCCACTGGTGCTACCCTCAGGTATGAAAACTTCCTCCAAACTGTGGCATATTCTTGTCCCAGAAAGCACTATTCTTCCAAAAATTCAAAATAGAGAAACTCTCTTCTGGAGGCTTAGTTCTTGCTAAGCCAGCCCATTGGTGTGGCTAGGTTGTCCTAATGCTCCTGTTGCAGCCTCCACACTAATCAAATTCCCAGGGCTAATGTGTGGCTAGAGGTGCAGGATGTGGGGGTGAACCTATGCTGTCTTAAAGTTTTACTCTCTCTTTGAAGACCAGTTTGGCTACTCAACCCCATCCTGCATTTTGCTTCAAGAGCTGCATTTCTCCAACTGCAGGAAACCCATGTCTCTCTAGCAGACCTCGCCAATCAGGAGAAGGAAGCTGGAAGGCTGGATTTTGGCTTACAGAAAGCAAGTTATATAACCTCTGTGATAGGTGTAATACATCTAACAGTGGCAAGTTGTTGGATTTATTGTAACTATCATTTTGATACGTTGAAGTACGTTTTTAGCTTCTTTCTCTCAATAGGTATACGTTAATAATGTATTCCCATGTTAGCCTATGGAGCCAATTTGCTACAATGAGGACATACAAAATTGGCAAAGTTTCCCTTGCCAGGGCTGACAAAACATATTTTATAATGTCCCTGCCTATATTTACAAGGAACACTGCCATTGAGGCACCTAGGGGAGACCTTAGAGGTGATTTATATGTACAGACAAGGTAGTTTGAGAATTTCTAAGTTCCTTTAATCCCAAAGTCGAATTTGGATATAATTTCAATTTAAGGCAGCCTGCAAGGCAGGGTTGGCTTTCAAATTATGAGAGCAGGCACCACAGTAGTGCACACTTTAGGGCATTAAATCGACTGGGCCTATAGACCTACATACCCTACCATATACTAGGGACTTTCAGGTAGGTTGTAAGTGTCAATTGTAATTATACGTAATTAACATGTACTTATTATCCAGGAACAGGTCCTGGGTCTGGTTAGTTGAGTCCAGGGCACAGGCAGAGTCACAAAAACAGCACCTAGCAGTCAAAATATGGGTAAAAAGGTGGAGCGACGCTGTAAAAAGGTATTGATTTCTCACACAAGTGCATTGTCATGAAACAGAACAACTGCACTAAACTTTCATGTGACAATGCACAGATTGACCAAAGCATGCCCTCCACAAGCATACCGCCTCTGTCCACTGCAAGATTCAGCTACTGAAAAACAATCCAAAGTGACTGCTACCTTCAGCACACCAATGACAGCTGCACCAGCCACTGCCACTATTTCTGGTGGTACAGCCACACCACATGCCAACTCTGACAAGGTGCTGAATATATCCCTTCTTACCTGCAACTTGCTCTGTGACAACCGCTCCAGCAGTGCCAGTTGTAGGGATCACCAAATTGCAGTCACTTGCTACTGCTCAGATCATCAAAACTGCACCAAACACTTCACCCAGGTCTCAGGTTGCACAATTATTAGAATCTGTATGTGAGAAAAGTTGACATTGTTAACAACAAGATTCCCCTGGTACAGTTAGGTCAGGATGGAAGTATGGTCAGCCGGGGAAGTAATGGAAGAAAAAGCTGAGGGTTGTGCAGCTTAGTGAAAGCATGTTGCACTTTGAGCAGCTATCAAGGCAAACACCATCAATCCAGGATTGCCTTGCCACCTATATAGGATGACTCCAGGGCAACTGCAGTGGCTGTTATAGTTGTTTGTGACAGTATGGGAACAACACAATGAATATACCATAATCAAAAACAATAAGCTAGAACTGCTATTAGACAAGAAATACAACTTTGCTGAAACCTGAGGTTGATCCAATACCAATGTACGAGGGAGACAGCTGAGGCAAGAGCAAGTAGTAGGGCACAGCGATGCATATTATGTGATTTTGATGCACTACAAAATTGTATTTGATAATGTAATTCGCCTTATTAGAGAATATGTCATGATAATAGCAATAGTTTTGTGAAAAGCATTTGTATAATGCAATTGTAAACTTTCATGCGAATACAAGTGCCTCATGTTTAGAATTTCAGGGGGCAGGTAGGCCCACCTTGCATGCTTTGTATGATTTTCTTTCACTTAACAGAGTTTGTTTTTCACCCCATATAGAGCACCATATTTCTCCTATGTAGCACGTTAATTCAAGAACCTGCATTGCATTACTAACATTCATCTATTGAAATTTCTTTGGATTTTGCAGAACATATGTTGATGGCTGTAATTAACTTTTAACCTACAATTGCATTCACTAACGTTTTCCTTTGACTGTAGATAATTATCACACTGACTTCCTCAGAAGCAGGGTTACTTAGAAATCAAAACGATTATAAAGGGAAGGGGTGTACATTTTCTTAACAAGTGTAAATTTACATAATGACTTTCTTTTGTGTACTCACCAGAGTTGTAATTTTTCTTTGAATCTTTTTGATGTTGTCAGGAAAAAAACTCGAGTTCAAACATAATCTGATGACTCTGAAACACTTAAGTCAAGCACGTGTGTTTAAAGTAGAACTGTTGTGTTCATGCTGGACGAGAAACCTAAACCTTTATATGATGCATTGCAGTAAATATTCATAACTGTAAGCATCACATTATTGTAATACAGCTTTTCTGCACTCCATTATGGCATGGCCATGGTTCGGGGGTTTAATGCAGACCTAATTAAATCTGTGAGCTTCTCTCTGAAAACTGCAAATATAGTATCAATCATTGATGTCATCTGTGAAACTTTTGCCAGCAAGATGGTTCCCAGGAGACTGCAGATTGCTAAAGAGCTGCTTAATGAATTTGAAAAACAAGAAAAGTAAACAATTTTCCACTGCATACTGTGTAGTTCTTGTGATTAACGTGTGCAGTGTAGGTCATGCGAAACCATGCATTTTTGTTGTTCTTATTATGTGATCAAAGAACTCGATTTTAGATCTGTTCTCTCGAGAATAAAACCATGTAATTAAATGGCATCTCCACTTAGTTAATTATGTTTTATAAAGTTCTTTATTGTGTGCATTCACTATTTGCTTCGTTTTACACTCTCGGGAAATGTTTTTTGCAACTTCTATATATACATTTATATTTTAAATATATATTTATATTACTTGTTTCATATCTTGATAAGGGCTTCTGCATAGGAAGAAAGCTCAGGGGTCCTCCTTACACGAGCACAAAAGAGGAGGGGGCATGGCCTAGCTACATCACCTATTGACTGTCTGCCCATGTCCAACAGCAAGTGAATAAGGGAGACGTACGTGGGTGTCATGATCAGGTCTCTTAGGAATTTGTGTTCTGACCTGCAGAGCTCATCTAGTTTGTCGAATCCCTAGAATTCTACTCCATAGATGGCAGTGCTAACTGCTTTTGCATTGGATATTTGGAGGTCTGGGGTTATAACCCTGGTATGTGGAAGGCAATGTTCTTTACCTATAACTCAAGCCACAAGTTTATGTCCCATCAGCATTTCTGCTAAGACATTTTTTCGGAGTCTTACATCTAGATAAACAAAGGTGTCAACCCTTTCAAGGGGAGCCCCACCTAGCAAAAGGTCATTCCTACACAACCAGTGGCCTCTAAAGGCCATACATTTGGTTTTAGTGCTACTTATGACCAATCCGTGGTTATCGCAGAAAAGTTTAAATCTGTTAACGAGATGTTGTAGCCCTACCAACGTCTTGGAAATCAGCAGGGTGTCGTCCGCGAGCAATAAAGTAGGTATCTTGTTTCCCCCCAGGGTGGGCGAGTTTCCTTGCGCCTCTTGGAGAAATTCCACTACATCATTTACATATAGGGAGAACAGGGTTGGGGCCAATACACAGCCCTGTCGGAATCCTCTGTTGGTGGGAATGTGCTCTGTTAATTGTCCCTGTTCCCCCCACCTGACCTGAGCAAAGTTCCCCTTGTGGAGCCGGATCGATAATTTTATGACAAACGGGGGGATACCCATTTCACCGAGCGTTGCCCACAATTTGGATCTGGGAACCAGGTCAAAGTCAGTCTTCAAGTCGATAAATGCAAGATTAAGTTTGCTCTTGCCTAGCACCACAACTTTCCAATAAAGAAAGAGGAATCTGAACACTTGGCCCATTGTCCCTGTCTTTGATCTAAAACCGGCATGGAACCGGGAGAGGATGTCCTCTTCTTCAGACCATGACTGTATCCTACGCAGAAGCATCCTGCCAAAGACGTTATACATAGCAACAATCAGACTAATAGGTCTGTAGTTAGTGGGATCAACCCTAGCTCCCTTTTTACATATGGGGACTACTTCCGCGTACTTCCACGGACTTCCATGACATCGGAACCGGTGCTCCATCGACTATAGCATTTACTAATAAAAGGATGTAGTGTGCCCATTGACCAGGATCAGCTAAGAATATGTCGCCAGGCACAGCCATCTGGGCCTGCTGCTTTTGAAGGGTCAATTGTATTCATTGCAGCTTCTACCTCCAAAATGGTTAAGTGCTCCTCTACTGTCAAGTGCTCATTTAAGCCAATTGATTCCCCTTCCATATTAGCCTCTGCTGCTGAGTAAAGTCCTTTAAAGTGGTCGTGCCAAATCTGGCTGGAAATATGATCAGGGAGTGAGCGCGCACCTGTCCTACTTACCCAGGTGACCAGTTTTCAAAACAAATTATTATTCTTAGATGAACATGCATCTTTTAGTTGCTCCCAGTGTGATTCCTCCCCTTTTGCCTTTGTCTTTCGCTGGGCTGCTTTATAGGAATTTCTGGCAGATTTTATGTGTAGCTGGTTCTTCTCTTTAATAGCTTTCACCAGAATCGATCTTTTTCCCTACAGTTTTTATTATACCAAGAGTGAGGGTCCTTGGTAGAGTTGCTAGATTTTTTGCTCCGTTTTTGGCATTGAAGATATGCATTAATTTGGGCAACCCTGTGCATGTGGGCCCTAGGCACGTCTACTGAACTTGTTGCACTTTGTGCCACATCTTGGAGATTGGTCGTGCCTACACTTAATTTGTGTTTCTTTAATGTCAGCAATTTTTTCCTCACTCAAGGCTACCCTATTCCATTTCAAAAACAATTTACAGATCGATGGAACTATATCTCTGATGACTGACAGAGATTGGTTGTTCAGCTGGTAATAAGTTGCCTCCCATAAGGGTTTCACAGTTAGACACAGCGGAGTATGGTCGCTCTATGTGGTCGTTCCCACTAGCATATCGATCAAGTGACCCCACTGTGTAACATCTAGGAGGATATAATCGATCCTAGTTGGGCTGCTGACTCTGCTGTAGGTGCTGGCACCTTGCTTATCGTAAGGCAACCTACCATTAGTTGCTTTTAATCCATGCTCCATAATTATGGAATTCAATTGGAGTATCTGTTGTGTCCATTTTTTAACTAAGGGAGGTCAAGTTGGGGAACTGCCCATCTGCTGCCTTTATCTTCTATTCCGATTAGTTCCTCTTTGGCCAAGAGTTCATAGGTGCAATTCAAATCTCCTGTAACTATTATTCTTGAGAGGGGTGAGCATTTGTCTAGGCATTCATCTAGTACTGAAATGGTAGTTGAAGGTCTGCCTCCTTGCGTCCCTCTTGCGTAAACATTAAAACGTTCAATTAGGTCCCCTGAGGCTTAACCACAGGATGTCTAGACTTGAATGTGTTTGGATAGTAATTTGACAATTTAATAAAATGATAATCCATACAATTAAGCCCACAAACAGGCGCCTGCTTCCGACTGAAGTTGCGGGTGTGTAAAAGCACGTAAAACTAGCTTTGTGTAATCATACCGTGCTCCATGTCTCCTGAACCAAACAGATGTCAAAGTCTTCCACAAATTCATTTCAGTGGGAGAGTGGAAATTTGCTGTTTAAGCCAGCCACGTTCCATGACACGATCTTCAAGTGCTGGGTGAATGTGGAATCTGTGATAGTACTTTGCGTTGGTGTATGGGTGATAGTTTGCAAGAGATCTGGGGTTAGCCAGGCTAAGTGCTTAGGAGAATAGGAAACTAGTTCTATGTCGACAGGGATGGAGGATTCTCATGTGCTAGTTGGGCACAGGGAGCTTTGCATGATGTGTTTATGAGAACTAGAAGAAGTCAGGGTGGCATAGTCCTGTAGTCTTTCATTAGTCTCGAGAGAACAGGCGCCTACTAAGTGAGACAATGGCTGTGAGGTTAATTTTCTGCCCAGTTCATATGTAGGAGAATGCCTAAATTGGATTGATGACCGATCAGGGGGACAACAGTGAAATTCTAGAGCAAGGAGTTTTCCACCATCTCGATATTGTCCAGTTGGTTAATTGGGGAGGGGCACCTCCGGGCTCTTAGAATATTGTCTCTGATTACTGACATCCCACCATGCAACACAACGCATACCATCACAACACTAGGTCAAAAGTAAGGTAAAATTCAGCAGAAAAATCGTTATTACTTTAATTACATTTTGCTTCAGAAAAAGCATAGTCTAGAACAATTATTGTATTGAAATTATGGTTAACCCTTCAAAAACATAGAAATTACTGGCATCTACCATTTTGCAGTCAGTGGTATACTGCCTTGTGACGTGACCACACACACCAAAGCGTTGAAGAGTATCTATTAGAGACACATTGAAGCACTGTCATCTCCCAGTCAGAGTAAGGATAACTTACAGGATTTATTTGTATATAAATGCCAAAGTATATTATAAGAATAGAAAGTAATATTTTAAAATTACATAGGGCATGTATTGGGTACATTTTCAAAATCACACACCAGTTTTGACGTTTTTTCAAATAGATATTAATGGAAGTAAAAAAAGCATATTTTAATGTTTCGTCATTTTGTGATAATGCTTCCTTAACAGTGACAATATTCACTTTTAAAGAAAAAGAATGCTCTGCATTTACTCAGGGCAGGCACTGGACAGTGCTTAGAGCAGATTTACTTTCATAAGTTTTGCCTCAGGGAAGGTGCTGGACCTTGACTATGGGTACGATTTAGTATTCTAACTCGCCAAGTGTTATCTCAGGGACGATGCTGGACAGTGACTGGGAGGCAGAAATACTATTCTACCTCTGCCAAGTGTTATGTCAGGAAAGGTCCTGGGCATTAGCAGGTAGGTAGATCTACTCTAACTCTAACTCTGCAAAGAGTTACCCCAGGGAAGGTGTGGGACAGTGTCTGACATGCAAATGTTGACACATTTTTGATGTACAACATAGAAAACAGAAACAAACCTTAGAAAGCACAACACTTTCCTACAATCAAAGTCATGTATCCATACAAAGAGAAAAACAGCACAAGTAAGGTAAACAAATTTAAAGTATGAAGTAAACAAATACTTTTCAGAAATGCATACAAAAGTAGAAAATCATTTTGAGTTCCATACCAACTCTCACAACAACTGAACAAGGAACAAATACAATGGTAAATAGTGCTTATTAACTTTTTTTTTCAACCGACCCTATCAGATAACCTTAACATTTGTTTTATTTCTCCACAGGACCAATCGTAAAGAAGAAAATAGTATCATAACAGCATAATCATATATTTTTCTGTTTATTTTGCAGATAAATTAACAATTGAAAATGTAAAACAAGCCAGACATATTAAATTAAAACATGGTAATAGAGTCTTAAAATATGCTGGCTGTATTTATTGTAGGGAGAGATTAACTGTGTCATAACCACACTGCCTCTGCAATGGAGATTGAAGAGAGGAAAACTATCCATCAAATAAGGTCACTTTCAGCCAATTCCAGTGAACCCTGTGGCTCAATAGTTTACACAAAACAAGAAAGAATTGGCATATTTTCTAAACTATTTTGAAAACACTTCAATTGACAATCTAAGCAGGTCAAATCACAGAAGGAAGCCAAGGTTTCCTATTGTATGTTGGAACTGTCACTCAACCTACTTAGAGGGAGGTACTAAAAGCAATAACACCAAAGGGGGTTGGCCTAATTCTTTCAGCTACTCATTTGGAAAAAATCATCCCACCTTTTATCATTTCCTTGATAGTTTGAACAAACTTCCCAGGGAATTATAATGGTGTAATCATTGTCAGGTAGGCTGACCCCTTAGGTATCTAAAAAAGCTAAAGAAATGTCTGAAACACTAGTAGCAAAAATTACCAATTTTCATTTAATGGGAGTTTCAGACTACCTTGACAATACTGCCTTCATTTTACACTGTTAACCATAACAAACACTTTCTAAATTTACTCTCCTGTTTTGACTGCAAAAGCTAATTTAATCAGCATTTTGAAATAGTTTTTTTTCAGATTTGCAAACTTCTTTCACTTCCTACCTGTAATTGATTTTTTTTCTTCAACTCTTGTTGATATTTTATGCACACAATCACCATGAGTCTCACGTACGCAAACAATTCAGTCAGTTCCTATCAAATCCAAACATTCTATCCCATGGAGACAAAGGTGGGAAAAATCCATCTTTAATAGTGCATTCTGTAACATCCCAGAAGCGAAACAATCCAGTGACACCCAATAGATGAAAAAATTAATTTAAAAAAAAGCAATTGAATGACAAAACAAAATAGCAATCCCATGATCCAGATTTTTTTCTTCCACATTGTGCTCTTTATCTGCCAAACTTGATCAATGATTGTCCTTACCAATATGTTACAAAAAAGTAAAATACATTTTCTTACCTACCGCAGCTCCTGTTTGGATCTGATCTTGTACGCAACACATAACCAACTGTAAAAACAGATGCAAAACCATAAACTTAAACCTGGAAAAGTCAAATCTAAATTAGGACAATTTGTTCTATTGAAGTCAATGAAAAACAGTGGGAAAATACATTACATATATTAATTATATTAATAACTTTGTCAGTCTCTCAGTTTCTCAGTATGGATACAGGTAGAGGAATGTTTCCCTGTCTTGACAGATTTTTATTCACAATGTGAGGAATCATGAAGTGATTGGGGCTACTGCTTTAGTTTATGGCAGCAAGCTGTATCTGAGGGGCCAAATGCCTGACTTGCTAATGGCTCAGTTAGGGCTGGGGATATGGATTGATGCACTGCCTGATGCCCCACTTGTATGTTATGCACTGTTTGATGGTTTTACAACATCTGCAATCATATTATGTATACGTTGTTCGCAAGATACTCTAATAGTAACAGTGTTGAAATACTCTACAAAACTGCATTTTGTTCCTCTGTACAGCTTCTATAGGAGTATTTACTGGTTTTTTGGGCTGGTTTTTATCTAAACCACCTCTGTATTTTCACACAGTTTTGATCAATGTATGACATCAAAGAGTGGCCAGCTGAGCACAGGACTCGTTTTTTTACCAGCACTCTATAAGTTTGGATGAAAAGAATGAGATATATAAGCCCACCTGGGCAAGAGTACGTTTTGGCAGGGGTCACTTAGATTAGTCCTCACACTAACAGATGCGTAGGCATGCTGGTAGGAGCACAAGTTTTACTTCTCTTATCATGGCAGTATTTAATGTACCTTAAGAAGGTAGCAGCTCTTGGTATGTACCAGAATATGTGTATTTGCTCACTTGGGCAGGACAGCACCAGTAATTGCCACTCTTTAAACATTAGAACTGGTGTATGTACTCATGGGGTGGTATTTACCGTCTTTACGTATCACAATACACTGAGTTAACCTAGAGGCATATATTTTGTTTGACCTATCGATTTCAATGCATATTAACATATTAATTTGTATCTAATCAGAATCACCCTAGATTTTCAGTTCAAACCACAAAGATGCTGATGTATTTAAAATTCATGATACTTTGTTAGGTAAATGTATGTATAGCTAGAATGTGACACCGCTATTGGGATGTGTACATGAATTTCAATCTAAGATGGCCTCTGCTTTTCTGTGAAATTTTGCACTGTGAACAAGTAAGTCCTATCTTGATGTTAATGACCATGACATTGTAGATGGTCATGCCAGATCCTTCTTCATACCGTGGACAAGCTACAGCTGAAATACGTTTTGAGGCAGCAATGATTTAACAAAGAATACGATCATCCAGTAGTTGTCTTCGTGTTTCTTTATCGGCTGGGACAAAGGCGTTAACATTTTGGGCTTCCGGAGCCAGACCAGGACCGCCGTGTTATGCAGTCCCCAGATTTTATTAATATGGAGCATATTTATATCTATCTATCTATATATATCTATCCATATATATCTATATATATCTATATATATAAACAGCAACCTCCGTTTCCAACGCAAGCTCGTCCTCCCACAAACACGCACAGGAAGCAGACACGGACCAAAGGTATTTGGATGCTCGTTCCTTTATTCTGCTGTCTCCATAACGTTTCAGCTCCTTTATATATATATGTGTGTGCCAGTAGGTAGTTATAGTTAGGACCTACTTTCCATAGGAAATCCACAACATTCTATTTGGAATAACTTTGCCGCTGGGGACGAAAATTCGTGAATTTCTCCAAGAAAACAGCCTGCTCAGGTCTGCTCCTTCTCTAAAAGTTTCGGGGTGATTTGTCAAGTGGGGGCCGAGAAAAAAGGGGGGTCCGAAAACATGTTTTCCCCAAGCAATTTTCCATAGGGACGTTTAGGCAGGGCTACAGCCCAAACAGCTGAACAGAATTACACCAAATTTGGCAGAGAGGTAGAGTTCAGTTTGCAGATTGTGCTTTTTGTTAAATGGTGTAAATCCGTTCAGTAGTTCATAGCGATATCTTGAGACAGAGTACAGTACTTTGAACTGTACTCTGTACCTTCCTCAGCACGAGCTGCATGCTGATTGGCTGTCAACTGTCTGTCAACACTCCAAACCAGGAAGTGTTGGCAGCCATCTTGTGCTCGGTAGAACCGAGGCACAAGACAATAGAAAAAGAAACGCGTAAAACGCGAAAAGGGGGCAGGGTAGAAACACCCTTACACCCTAGGCCTGCTTAGGGGGTCCCACAAGGACCCCCAGAGCCCCAAATTATTATTATATTTTTTTAAATCACGGGGTACAAGTACCCTGCCGATCCCCCCCAAAAAATGAAGGCACCACTCTGCAAATGCGCCCACTGGAGCGTTTGCAGAAGGGGAAATAATTCCCCTTGAATACTGGGTTCCCTGGGGGCCGAGTAGCCCACCAGGAATCTCCAGTATGCGTCAGGGGGCTGCCTTGCAGAGACGTGTAAAGAGGCCACGCCCCTTTTTACACCTCTCTGCAATACAGCCCCCTGTTGCATTCTGGAGGTTCCTGGTGGACTAGTTAGCCCACAGGGACCCCCATTATTCAAGGGAAACTAGTTCCCCCTCTGCAAACGCACCAGGGGGTTGCCTTGCAGAGACGTGTAAATAGGCCACACCCCTTTTTACACCTCTCTGCAAGGCAGCCCCCTGGCGCATACTGGAGGTTCCTGATCCCCTAGGCCTGCTCAGGGGGTCCGACAAGGACCCCAAGGACCCCCCAATTTTTTTTGGGGGGGGAATTCTATTCTGGGATACGCTTAGGGTACGTGCACCCTGCCGATCCCCGAAAATTAATTAAGGCACCACTCTGCAAAAGCGCCCCCTGCCACGTTTGCAGTGGGGGAAATAAATAACCTTGAATACTAGGGGTCCCTGGGGGCCAAATAGCCCAGCAGGAACCTCCAGTATGTGCCAGGGGGCTGCCTTGCAGAGACGTGTAAAGAGGCCACGCTCCTTTTCACACCTCTCTGCAATGAAGCCCCCTGGCGCATAATGGAGGTTCATGGTGGGCTAGTTTGCCCCCAGGGACCCCCAATATGCAAGGGGAAATAGTTCCCCCTCTGCAAACGCACCAGGAGGCTGTGTTGCAAAGAGGTGTAAAAAGGGGCGTGGCCTCAGAACACCTCTCTGCAACGCAGCCCCCTGGCGCATACTGGAGGTTCCTGGTGGGCTAGTTGGCCCCCAGTAGCCCCCTGTATGCAAGGGGAATTAGTTCCCCCTCTGCAAATGCGCCAGGGGGCTGCCTTTGCAGAGAGGTGTAAAAAGGGTGTGACCTCATTACACCTCTCTGCAACGCAGCCCCCTGGCGCATACTGGTGGTTCCTTGTGGGCTAGTCGGCCCTTAGGGACCCCCTGTATGCAAGGTGAATTATTTTCCCCTCTACAAATGCGCAAGGGGGCTGTGTTGCAGAGAGGTGTATTGAGGCCATGCTCCTTTTGGCCCCCAGGGACCCCCAGTATGCAAGGGGACTTAATCCCCCAACTTAGAACGTGCTACGGGGCACATTTGCACAGTGGTGAAGGTAGGGGGCGGGGCTTGAGGTGATATGTGTGCAAACATGTCCTGTGGCGCGTTTTAAGTTGGGGAATTAATTTGTCTTCAATCCACAGGTCCCCTTGGGGCCAACTAGTCCAACATGTACCTCCAGTAAGCGCCACGGAGCTGCATTGCAGAGTGTTGTAAAAAGGGGGCGTGCCCTCTGAACACCTCTCTGCAAAGCAGCTCTCTTGGCGCATACTGGAGGTACCTGGTGGGCTAGTTTGCTCACAGGTGACCTCAGGATTGAAGAGGAATTAATTCCCCAACCTAAAACACACCACAGGGCGTGTTTACAGACATGTCACCTCAGGCCTGGACCCCTTCCTTCACTATTGAGCACAATATTCCTCTAAAATCAGCGGAACGGAAACTTGTATTTCCTTCCATAGGAATCTATTGTGTGGTTTTCACCAGAAAAGATTCTAAGTGTCTATTTTTGAAACGTACAAATATTCCTGTAAAATCTGCGAACTACGAATTCCGATTTACTCACCTGTTATCAGGAGAGACCTCATTGCTGAATATTTCAGCCCACTACTGATCCTGAAAAGTAATTCTAACAATACTTACAGTAACTTTACATTTCTTCTATAGGCTATCATTGACTTGTTTCACTTGGACATTTTTTTAAGTGTGGCGTTTTGGAACTTTAAAAAATTCCTCTAAAATCAGCCAAACTCTGAATTCGGATTTACTCGCCTGTTATCAGGAGAGACCTCAATGCTGCATCTTTCAGCCCAATACTGATCCTAATGCTAATCATAGTTACAGTAACTTGAATTTCTTTCCATAGGCTAACATTGACTGGTTTCACTTGGAAATTCTTTTAAGTGTGGAGTTTTGGAACTTTAAAAAATTCCACTAAAATCAGCCGAATTCTGAATTCCGATTATCAGTGCTGCATCTTTCAGCCCAATACTGATCCAGAAAAGTAATTATAATCGTAGTTAAAGTAACTTGAATTTCCTTCCCTAGGCTAACATTGACAGGTTTCACTTGGAAATGTTTCTAAGTGTGGAGTTTTGGAACTTTAAAAAATTCCTCAAAAATCAGCCGAACTACGAATTCCGATTTACTGACCTGTCTACCTGGAGAGACCTCAGTGCTGCATCTTTCAGCTCACTACTATTCCCGAAAAATAAATTTAACTGTACTTACCAGTAACTTGAATTTCCTTCCATAGGATATCATTGCCTGCTATATAAAATATATATAAATTAAAAAAATATAAAATAAAAAATAAAAATATTACAATTTCAATATTTTTAAAAACATTTTTTTTTCAATTGATATAAAAAATATGTAATGTAATTTAAATAAAATATCTAACAATAAATACTTTAAACAATGTAGTAAATTAGTATAAAAAATATAACAATGTATACATTTAAAAATGATACATTTATCAGTGATGTCATGAGTGATGTCACTGACCATGTCATGAGTGATGTAATATGTGACGTCATGAGCAGTGCATTGCGGGCGCGCGAGTTATAGTTAGCTGAACTAACTATAACGGGGGAATTTCAATGGTGTTGTATGAGTGAAATGTCCAGCTAACTATAACATGTGTGAAACCTATGTTTTTTTCAGTGAATGTTTAAGGTTTTTTAAATGCTAATTCCTAACTATAACGTGGGTGAAACCTATGGGTTTTTCTGTGAATATATATATATAGATATAAATATTACGGTTAAAGTCATTTATATGTCTATTGGCGCGGAGGATCCGCAGATTGTGCGAGGACTGGCCTCATAGGATAAGCGCACCATTTCTATTACGCGCTGAATTCTAATTGGCTGTCAAGCGGTTGTAAACATTCGAAACCAGGAACTGTTGGCAGCCATTTTGTGCCTTGGTAGAAGCAAGGATGAAAATGTCTGTGAAATGTGTTGGCAAAACGTGAACAGGGGCAGGTTAGACACACCCTGACCCCCTAGGCTTGCTCAGGGGTGACATAGGGATCCGTAGGGCAAAAAAAGTAAGACTTGGTTTACAAAAAAAGGTCACGAGATGCAGGTAGGATCCGCACATTTGGTCGCTGAAAAAAATGAAGCATGTATTTTTGAGATATATATCAAGCGTGTGTGTATAGATGTTGGGTGGTTCTACAAAGAGCCCTTGTGTTTATTGAGATGCTTTAGTAATTACAAGTAAGTACCGATGCAGAGTCTAAAGTTCATGAGGAAGACTTTGTTTCCTTCATCTGTAAAATGTACATTATCTCTTTAAACACAGATTGTTGTGGTATATGGACAATATTCGATAGACTCGTAGGAAAGTAGAAAGATTTATTCACATGTTTATTCACTCATCTGCACAGAACAGGTGTTCTAGTCTTCCGCTATCTCGACGACTGGTTGTTGAAGGCGGGCTCACCCCAGACAGTCGTCTCCCACCTCCAGACTATGGTCCACCTCTTGCACCTGCTGGGGTTGTCCATCAATGTGCCAAAGTCGCACCTGTGCCCCTTTAAGAAGCTCCTCTTCATCGGAGCGGTTCTAGACTCGGCACAGTTTTGGCTTTTTTCACTCCGAACAGCGGGTTTGGGATATTTAGGCTCTGATTCTGATCTTTCCTCTTTTATTCTGGCTCTCAGTCAGGTTGACACTGCAGCTCCTGGGGCTGAAGGCCTCCTGCATCCTAGTGGTGCATCATGCAAGGTGACATGTGAAGAAATATAAACTTAGGCCACGCAATTTGCCTCCCGTAATACACAAATTTCAGGGGGTGGTGTTTCCCGGGGCTTGAGGGGGGTCGTTGAAGCCCAGATACTTGTAATGTTGTGGGGGGGTTGGACGTGTAAGTGGTGCAAGGGGGTTATAAATCTGGTACATAGAGTTTTGTTTTACTTTCTGTGATGTAGAAGGGTAAATATAACGGTTTTTGTACAGCCAGTAACTTTTAACCCTACCCCCAAACGGCATTCTGCCTGTTACCATAGTAACAGTTCATGGAACACATACGTGAGCACAGAGGTTAAAAGTTCGCCACACTATGTTGCTAATGAGTTAGCCTCAGAATTATACTTCAAATTATAAATATAACTTCTATTGATGACTTATACCCCCACAAAAAAAACAGACGTATGTTCTTTTTTAATTAACTTTTATTAAAACAATAACTGGAACTATAACTAAAAGATAACAATACAATAAATAACTAGAACTAGAACTAACAAAACAATATAATAAACAACATATAATATGGACTCCAAAAGAAGTATTGTAGTTATTCTGCAAAACAAAACAGAAAATTTGTGTTTAAAATTAGATTGATGTGACAAAATGAGGTCAAACATTACAAGTCAAAGTAACACTTGACGATATTTATATTTTTTTAAATGTTTGCAGTGTGCCTGAAACGCTTCCACTGGCATTGTAGATGCAGACTTTGGTCTTTTTTCAGATTCTCTTATAAAGACCTTAACAACAATTAAAGGGAACATTTTCTGCATATTTTTAATAAAGCATTTGACAGAATGCATAGTGACACCGTATTTATTGAATATTTTTAAATTAATTTTCACAAGTCTTAAAAAAGGTGAATGCAAGAAAAGTTACTTGCCGCATATGCAAGACTGCTTTCAAGAGGAGGCCCCAATAAAGAGGACTGGTGTGGAACTGCAAGTATGTGGAAGCACTTGCAGACTAAGAATCCGGTCAACTTTGCAAGGGAAGAGTTAAGGAGATTGAGAGAGGCTCCTCCTGCTTCATGAGGAGGCCTAAGTACCAGTGGAGCAACACCGTCAACCTCTACTGCACAGTCTAATATTCGTCCCCAATTTGGAACACTTTAAGAAAAAAAGTAAGAATGTTGGGAGCTCTGTATACCATCCTAATACCTAATCATCCTTTAGTTATACAGAGATCTACCCTGTATCAGACCTATCTTTATAAGTGTGAATTGGAGATTATCTGTCACCGAAAACCCCTCAAGTACTTATATCAGTTACTTTTTAACTTTGTCGAGTAGTCGTATTGTGAGTATTTACCTTAAAGTTGTCCGTAAAAAATGTATGAATCTCTCTGGCTTCATACAACTAGTTCATGCCATATTTGAGACATCCGTGAAATTAACTGGAACACAAGGATATTCTTTCTTCATTGTGGGTAACTTGCTGGTGACTTATGTAACATTGTGGTTACTGAAAAAAGAGTAAAAAATGTATATGTTGTACATACGTCTAAGCTTAATATTAATGTTCATGAAAACAATTGTTCTCAATAGAATTGGGGATGAAAAGTAATCATCAGATGTTATATTTGGACAGCAAAATAGGAAATAGTATTCCATTATACAAATGTTAGGCCGAGATTGGTCACTCACTTCATTCACAAACTCCTGGGCTTGATCTGATAGAACCCTTTTTGGACTTCCATGATCTAGAAATTCTGAAGTAAATAGCAAGGAAAAATAAAAGACAAGTTAAAAAAAAAAGAAAAAAAACATGTTTTTACTTTGTATCTGAAGTACAGGCTGAAAACGTATAACAAGCATTTAAATGAGAAATGGGTTTTTAGAAAGAAACGTCTATACGACCCAGGGGGAACATGGCGGCTGGAAGCTAATGGCAATGACAGAGAGCTCCCGAGAAGTGTGGTATAAGGAAGCGTGAGGAGGCTGAGGAGGCGGACTGATCACTGTGGCAGCTGGTTACCGTTAACTCTGCCCTGGGACGCTGCTAAACATGAGGTTTTTCGGCACAATTTTAGCGTAACTTTTTTCTTCTTAGAGACACCTCTCTTCTGCTGATTTTTTCACCGTTTGCATTGTTTAACTGGCTTACCCGTACCCGTACTGAAACTACGCCAGTTCATGCTCACGCCCACACCCTCGCCCCCCCCACCTGCTACCGCTGCCCTGCCCGGTTACCTGCCGGTCTCTGCGCTTCTGCAGGTCGGTTGTGGCGTGCATGGAGGGCGGCTTTCCTTTGTCTCCAGCTTTGGTTTTATATGGCGTTTATGGGGCTGAGCTGAGCCGTGTTTTGCTTGCGCCCGCCGTGTTTTGTTCACACGCTTTCGCCTGCCTGTCTGTTTGCTCCTTCAGCCTGCCTGCTCTCCGCGTCTGCTTTGGATCATGAGACGACTCAGATGTGGAGCGGGCAGATGGTGCATGACAGCGGGGGCGGAGTGGCTTCAGAGCTTCCTAGCAGCCAAGCCAAGTTTTCTTGTTTCAACCCCGTCTGCCCCTGGGTGCGGTGCTGACCTCTTTTTTTCATCTATCTCGGAAAGCAGTGGAATTGTAGGATGTACAAGACTCACAAGACTCTAAGCCAATACGAAATGAGGTAGGAGCTGAGAGTGAGGCGGCGGGGTGCGTGAGTGAGCCAGGCAAGGTGATCATAAATAACACATGCTTTCTTCCAGTATCGAGGGGTTACATGGAGGGTACTACATTGCACACCTCAAAAAACCTTGTACACCAATTATTCTATTGTATGGAGAAGGATGTGGACAGTAACCCTGTTAGCAACTTGTATTTGGTTAAAGAAATATCCCCCCATGAGCCTACGGTTTGTCGATACACGTTGCATAACAGGCCCCCTAGCAGCCTTGCTGTAATCCCGAAACCAAATGTTGTTTCACCCCCCATAGTGGTAGTAAAGGCTATCACTAGGCAGGCGATAGGTACCTCTGTAGCGGAGGGAACGCCCCCAGGTAAGGGAAAAGATCGTAAGAAAAAACCCAGGGGAGGCACTAAAGTTAAAATTACGCACTCTCTGAAATCCTTTTATAAAGTTATTTCCACTAGTACTGTGATGTGTGGGCAGAATAATAGCACAAATATTAGCACAAAGAATAAGGATAAGGTGTTGCCTTTAAATATGGCAACCGTTTCTAACCCTGCTGACACTGCGACTTTAGTCATTACAACCTTAGCTGCCATTATTACTGCAGACTTAGTGAGCTAAGTACCCAGCTTTCCACTGATCCTTCCTTTACTGTGAAGAGTTTGTCCATGCAGGACCACATAGTTTCTATCCATCCGCCAGTGGAGCTGTCAAATAGCTTTACGGCGTTAGAAGGTCAGCGAAATGAGCAGGATGATGCCCTCACTACAATTTTAGTGAAAGGGGGTGGGTCTCACCCTGAACTTCAGACGCACTGAACTCCTGAGCTATTTAACCAATTTCCTTTTTTATCCTTACCATCTACCCAGTCTGTACTTGGTCTTGCGGATATGTCTGGGCCCCCCCTTTGGCCGATATCCTGTTAAGCTTGAAAGACGACATAAGTAGGAGGTTTACCATCTCAGAGGCCAATCAGACAGCTATCCAGGCCTCCTGCGAAGC
The DNA here is from genome assembly GCF_964263255.1 of Lissotriton vulgaris. Taxonomy (NCBI): domain Eukaryota; kingdom Metazoa; phylum Chordata; class Amphibia; order Caudata; family Salamandridae; genus Lissotriton; species Lissotriton vulgaris. Next base: position 315,396,168 of record NC_141690.1, on the reverse strand, counting down.
ACTTGCTCAGAAAGTAGAGGAGGTGTCACAAAGAACGGACGCTCTTGATGCAGAATTACGAAAAATAAAGGAAGCCCTGAGTGCATCATCTGCTTCAATGAGTAAAATGGTTAAGCAAAATCAGGATCTGAAAGATGATATGGAGCGGTTGGAAAATTATTCCATGAAGAACAACCTGAAAATTCTAAATGTCCCGGAAGATCTAGAAGGGAACGATATTAAGAAATTTGTTGTCTCCCTCCTGACGGCTACTATCCTGAAAGATACTGAGGATGTAGGCATGGACTTGAGTATGGATATTCAGAGGGTGCACCGCGATTTTTTCAGGAGGGTTCAAGGAAGAGAGTGCCCTAGGAACATTCTGGTGAACTTCCTAACGTATACCATTAAGGAGAGGATCCTGTCTCTCGCTCTGAAAGCTGGTCAGATAAAATGCAGTTCCTATTCTACTATTTTTTCTTTCTCTATCCGTTTGGACTTTTCCCCATATTACGGCTACTTAGCAGTGGGAACTGGAGAAGAGAATGATGATTTTGAATGCTCTGGGGGCAATTGAGATTCCCCACATTACTACGTATAATGTGGAATAATTGCATGTATAACATGCGTCATCTAGAAGAAGTTGATTCCCTAATAGAGAAATCAGAGAGGAAAGCAGGGGTGGAAGCAGCGGTGGAAGTGGAAGTGTTTAGTAAGGTGTGATTAGTGAGCATATTTAGTAAAGGCTATGCATGACATTGATCTCTTTTTTGGAAAACATAGGCAAAACTAAAATTAGGGCGAGATGTTCTGTTGAAATGGATGTATGTTTAAGCTGCACAGTTGAGAAGTTAGTCGACCAAATCAAGTAGTTACTGTCACACATCTATGGGGGGCTTCTGTTCGGGTTCCCCATGGGTGTAGAAGGTCGAGGGGGTCATGAGTGGGAGGCAGGGTGCGTGTCAGGGGGAGGACAGGTGGTGTTGCAGCGTGGGAAATTTTTTAAAAAGTCTTCTTTTTCACTATAGTTGCGAGTGTAAACAACTTTTTAGCCTGTTTAACATTGGGGGGAAACCTGGTATAGAATGACACCAAATGAAATAAAGTTCCTGTCATGGAACATCAACGGTGTCCGATGCCCCCGAAGACAGATGCTAATTATGAAATATTTGGAGCAATCCTCTGTACAGGTTATCCTCTTACAAGACACCCCCTTGGGTTATCTTGAAGCAAGAGTTATTTTTTAGTAAATATAATTGGGTGGAGAGCTTTTGTTGCTCTGAGCAAACAGTGCATAGTAAGGGAGTACCAATATTGTTTAGATCTAACTCAGATAGCTCCATTAAGGATACGTTAACTGACCAATATGGGAGGTGGATTTTGAGGCAGGTAGTGATGGGGGGTGGAACTTGCCAAAGTGTCTTACTATGGCCCTAATATCGACGGCCCGGCTTGTCTTCTTAAAATGCAGGCCAAACTTGCAGAAGTCACCACGCCAATAATAATGGGTGAGGACTTTAATGCCCTCCTCAATCCCTCCAAAGATAGATCTAACATTAGTCGCTTTGTGGCAGCTCAGTGCATGCATCGGACAATGACTAATCTGATGCATGAGCTTGGGTTAGTTGATTTATGGAGCTCAAAGAAGGAGGGTGAACCGGGTTGTACTCTTTTTGTAAAAAGTATGGCCACTCTTCTAGATTAGACTATATTCTTACAGATAGGTCATGTCTAGAGCTTTTAGCAGATATCTCCATTCTTCCATCCATTTTGTCCGATCATGCCCCAATAACTTTCCTTTATCGAAAGGGGAAATCGACAACTGCTCCTAGGTGGACATTGAAAAGGGGAATGTGGTCAAATGAGGAGTTAATAAGAACCATTAAAACATCCACTGTGAAGTATTTCGCAGAGAATGTGGGTTCAACATCATTGGGGTATGTTTGGGACACGTTTAAGGCCCATATTCGCGGTGTACTCCACAGCTGGATAAGCTCAAAAAATAGGGAAGAAAGGTCAGAACTTAAACGGGAGAAGGAGATATCTAGGCTGGAAACGGTTAGATCTAGCTGCACATTAGATCACTTGCCACACGTCACTAAGGACTTGGCGGATCACCGATTGGCTTATAGTGATAAATTAGATGAAAAGCTTAGAGCCCAATGGGCAGTTCATAATATGGAAAATTTTGAATACGGCGAAAAGGGAGGAGCCACAGTAGCACGGAAGATCAAAGGTGACAGAGTGAGGAACAATATCAATAAGTTAATAGTGAATGAGTCACCAGAAGGATATACAGAGGTGTCTCCTGTCTTTATTTTCTAAGGTCTATAAAGAAGACAGGGCTCCCTCCATCGCCTCAATCCAAGATTGGCTTAAAAGTAAATCTTTACCTAGTCTGTCAAGGGAGGGCCGAGAAATGTTAGAAGGTCCAATCTCTGATGAAGAAATAATGCGCTGTCTAAAGAAGATCGAAAATAATAAGGCGGCAGGAATATACGCACTTCTGAGGGAGGTATATAAAATCTTGGAAGAAGCTATAGTGCCCAGACTCAGAGAGCTGTTTAATTTTATCTTTAGCCCTGAAGGCAGGATCCCCCCGTCATGGAAGGAAACAATAATTGTTCTGATCCCGAGGCCCGGTAAAGACCCTCTTAGAGCTGACTCATACAGACTAATCTCCCTGCTGAATGCAGATTATAAGATCTTTACTAGCATTCTGGCAGGGAGGTTGGTGAGGGTAGCTCCGCAACAAATTAACGAGGACCAAAAGGGCTTCCTGCCGGGAAGATACAGCCAGGAGCAAACTCTACAACTATTTGGGTGTATTGACCTGGTGGTGGCACTGTCGGAACCCTTGGCAGTAGCCGCCTACGCCGCCGCCAAGGGGTTTGATCGTGTGAGTTGGTTGTACCTCTGGGAGACCCTAAAAGTAATGGGTTTTGGTCTACCGTTTATCAATACACTAACTAGATGCTATGAAGGGGCTTCTGCTGTTATTCTTCTTAACGGATTATTGACACAAAGTTTTAGTATCCAAAGGGGATCCCTGAGGTAATTTAAATTTTTATGGTCAAGTATGACCCCTAACGTGTACCCCAACGTCTCCATGTACGTGCTTAAAGTGCATGTAATTTCCCTCCATGACCGAATATGAAGACGCAAATGCATTTGCGTCCAACGTTAACATGTCCTCTTTCAGATCCACCATGAATGGATCGATAATTCAGTTTCTAAACATGCCATGCCAACGTCTTTACATGGTACACTTTTTGGTTTTCCTGGCTCTGCCGAGCTAGGCCCTGATTTCTGACTTCGAGTCACTTCTGCCTCTGCCTCTGAAAGCCGCAGCATGGAGATGCATCCCTGACCCCTGCCTTACTTCCTGCCAGCGCAGCGGTGCCCGGCTCAGGCTGGACTGCCTGCCAAATTCATGTTTTGCCTTCAAGTTATCTGCTCAGCCTCCTTGAAAACACATTCCAGTCTAGTGAAATAGTTAAACAAATCCCCGGCTGCAGAGCAAAGGGCCAAGCCTTCCTGTCTCCTTCATGTAATTCATTGCTCCCGTTACCATGGCCCGCGCATCACATGTAGGCACATATGCACGCACTTGCATTCAGTGTAGAATAGCCTCTGCCCGAGAGACCTTTTACTTCAGACACTACATCCTCCAAACATAAGATACTAGATATGCTATAGGTACAGGTTGCCCTGACACTCCAGACACCAGTCTCCTCCACTAGTGCTAAAGTCAAAGCCCCTCAGTTACACGTCATGCTAGTTGCGCGCGCATCCAGGTTAAGGGTTTCTGCTGATTCTGCAACTTTTCTCTATGCATCCACCCACATGTGACGTATCTTGTGACATTTCTCTGACATGTACAGTGCACGCCCATGTGTACGCCTCTTTTTCACGCCTCCTCTTACGCACATGTGTTCTTATCTCACTCTTTTCACCTGTTACGCCTACTGTATTGGATTCAATTGTGAAGTTTTACTATATATAATGTGTAATGTTAATAAAACGTTGACTGTCCCTTCCTGATCCTTAGAGGTGACGGAACTTGATGCTCCATCCTTAACCCCTTCCAAGCTGATGACGAGCTGGGCTCGTCATGGTGTAGCCTCCTCGTACACTGATGACGAGCCCAGCTCGTCATAAAATAAAGGAAAATAGCAATTCCCAGCACAGGAGGGGAATTGCCTTAGCAGCCATGGAGTTAAGGATAATGCCATTAAAGCCCGTATGACTCAGATACCACGGACTCTGCCTCTCATTTGAATGAGCTGTCTTGTAATGATAATTATGCGGAAAAATGTATAGGTAAATTTATTTACCACATAATTTGGCGCCCGAACAGGTACCCCCCCCCCCTTCCCCACTCGCCGGTGAAGTCACGCGGCTTTCGACCCCTTCTACAACCCCGACGGAAACCGTGCACGTTTGCGGAGTTTCCCGCTATCTTCCCTCGGGTCCACGAGGGAGACGGAGACTGCGGTCCGGCGTCCAGACGAGGCGGTGAGGAATGCGGAGGATCCCGACCAGAGCCCTAGTCGAGAAAGCAAGGTCCGAGGTGTCCGGAGGCCCACCTGTTCCGATGCGCATGTGTGGTAGCGTGATGCGTGCCAGTCCGATGTCGTAGCCGTCCAGTCCAGTCCAGTTTTCGAGGCCTTCAGTTTCTTGCTTCCCGGTGAGTTCCGTTATTGGGAACGCATTCAGACGGGTTCATTAATTTGTGCTCGGTAAAGACAGTTTTGGGTACACAATTCTGGTCCTGACGTGTTCACTTAGGTGGATACGGTCCGACGTGTCTCTTTATGAGACCGGTCTGTACTGTTCAGCAGTGCATCTAGTCATTCAGTTTTATCTCGAGGGTTTTTCTGTGTTTTCTGTGTTCTAGGTTATTTCAGCCCGACATGTTTTAATGTGTTTTGATGTTGTGGTATGAATGATTGTTTACTGTTTATTACTGTGTTTATTGTGTTCGCGTCCGAATCACTCCAGTCATGCCGTTGTTTTCAAAATTACGTCAGATAAGTACTAGGAAAGGGATACTTGAAGAAGCAGTTCCTGTCCCGCCTAGGGACACTCCCGGATATTTTATGTACCACAAACACGGCTTAGATGCTGTGTTGTATTTAGACTTATGGGTGGACTACACCAAACATCTGGAAGAGAAGTTTAGATGGCCTGTCTCAGGGACATGGGATGCCGAATGCATCATGAGAGTAGAAGAAGCGTTATGGAAAAAGAAAGCTAGACAGTCTCAGAAAGATGCCATAGAATTGTGGCGCAAAGAATCGCATAGAAGAACAGAAAAAGCAATCAGAAAAGCAGAGAAAAGTAGGGAAGAATCCGAAAAAGCTAAAGAAAAAGAGTTAATAGAAGAAGGAGAACAGGTCAGATCAGAACAATTAGACCGCCAAAGAAATGCACTCGTCACAGGCACGTATCCAGTTCTGACCGAGGGCCTGCCCAGGGCGACCCCGGAAATACCCCGTAACTTGCTACCACCATTGGTTCCGATTAAACTCCGCCCCACAAAGACCGCAGCAGACATTTTCCTTTCTTCCTATTTAGATGACGTAGCTCCAGCATATACCAATGTACCCGTACAACCCGCTAATAATGTACCACAGCATGTTCCGGCTGATCAAGCCACGACCCCTCCACGCCAAGATTCACTTCCCGCACCTGTTGTCACTTCCCCTTCTGCTACTGCTGTTACTGGTCTCCCTAATATTGGTCCTCACAATCCTTTTGCGACAGATCCAACCCGGAGTCAGTCTCCGTTACATGCACCACACGCCATGACGTCAGGTCATGCTCACGGTTCTGCTTCAGGAGGTGCCGCAGGAGGTCACCTCCACACCCCGCCACAGCTACATCGTGTGACAATGAGAGAATTAGCTACACAGCGTACTCCGAAAGCAATGACATATGAAAAGCTTAAACAGTATCTTACAGATTGTAGATATGATCTAGTACCTGGTAAGAGAGGAGACATGATGTTAGCCTCGTTACGTCTACGACGTGTTACCGATTATTTGATATTGTTACCAGAAATGCCAGAACATCTAGACAATATATATCATTTTATTAGAACAGGAGAAAGGCCAGAATGTATTCGTGAGGCCATGGCATATCAGAAAGTTGAGACACAAGGTTTACTATTACGATTCTTGATTAATTGTTTGATAAGGGAACAAGATCAGCCAGATTTTGTTCAGGAAGAGATGAATGTACTGATAAAATGGGGTCAAAATATTGCAGATGGTAAACATGACAAACAGACTTGTATAGATGCCATGTCCAGAAAGATCCGTAAAGAAATAGTAGCAATACATAACAGACGGAAGGCTGAAAAGGAAGCCGAGTCAGACAAGAACGACTCCTCGGAGGAGGAGGAGGAAGAAACTCCAGTAGAAACTCCAGTAGAGGTTGAGGATAAAATAGCGTACGTAGGTAGAGTGAAACTCCCTAAACAGTATTCTTTTGATAGACCTTTTGACAGACCCATTCGTCTAGAAAAGAAGAAACGTTTCCTTTCCCCGATACCAGAGCAATGTTCTCTTGAACATATATTCCAAGTTACTGATAAAATACTGAAAGATAGAATAGGTTATCATGAACTCACTACCTTACGTGATCAGGAATTAGCCCGGTCAGCAGTCCAATGGGCCGGGGATGACAGTATATATAAAGATGATTTAGTAGTACAAACATTTTTGAGTCTTACTCCAGAAGAACAGCGACTAGCTGGTATATACATGACCCAACATCTCATTTCACTGTATGAAAATCAGCAATCCGATCCAGGTCCCTTGTATAATTTATTGCAAGACTTACTCCTGAGAAGATGGAGAGGCCTAGGTACCGATTTAATTGATATCATTCTAGAACAACGTCATAAATATAGAACTTTCCTGACTCCACGTCTTGTTTCCGTTCCACCCACAGTAAGACAGCCATATCACCTAGATAGACAGAACCCCTTACGAGAAGTACATCCAATCCGAAAGCCAGATGATACGCTTGAACGCGTATTCGTGTACACTCCTTTGACTAAAATGGAATTATTGGAAATGAAGAAGATAATACCTTGTCACGATAAAGATCCTGCAGGTTTCCACCGTTAATTAAAAGACATGTTACTTATGGGCGATTACACGTATTCTGACATTCTTAAAATGTTAAAAGTATTATTGCCGGCAGGGATTTACGAAAAACTGAAAGAAAAGGAATGGGAGGTGGGAGATAAAAAGATTGTTTGGACTGAATTAGAGGACGAGGAAAAGGGACGTACCCCAGGTTTAGGTCTTGGGGACAAAACTAAAGCATTGCCAGGATTATTAGTACAGGTCCTGCCTAGATTACTGACAGCCAAAAAGGAGGACTGGGATGCGATCTCAGCCTGCAAACAGAAACAAGACAAAGACACTAGTGATTTTTATTCAAGATTCGAGAAATGTTTCATTATTAATAGTGGCCTAAAGACAAGTAGCGAGTCATTTCCACACCTTTTCGTGACCAAACTAGTCGAGAATTCATTACCACAGGTTAAAAACAGGGTTTTGAAAGTTGAAAGTACATGGCAAGCTAATACGCCTTCCCAAATGTTACAGATGTTACAGTACCACCAGAATAGAATCAGAGAAGAACACGATCATGAACAGAGATGTATGAAAGACACGAAAATGAAAGTACTAGTTGCCCAGTCTGTTCCAGCTGATGGTCAGAAAAGGCAGAACACACAGAACACCCAGACTAGTCAGTCTGCAGCTCCTGTTAAAGGGAATTGCAATTATTGCAAACAGCCAGGTCACTTTATAAGTGAATGTGCCGTTCTGAAATACAATATAGCTACAGGCAAAACGAAAGAAAGACCACGTCCGCCTAGAACAGAACATGCTCAACAGAATGTACAACAGAATCCGCAACGTCCACAGAATGTACAGCCACAGACGGTAGCTGTACCCCAGCCTCAACCCATTGCCGCAACACAACATGTCACACAACAGATGTACCAGTATGCACAGTCAGATTACCCCGATTATCAGCAGTATACATGAAACAGCCTAGAGAGGGAGGTTGGCTTGCCTCTTATAGAGGTTCCTGTAGATCAAGAGGGTCCTTATGTACATAGTCAGGTTTTAGGTAAGGACAGAAAGTTTTTGATTGACACAGGGGTAAGCAGAACGACCATTAGTCATGACGAGGTTCCAGGGGCACCCCTCTCGGGCTCACAGAATGTTTCCCTTGGATTTTCAGGAAAGCCTATTGTTAATGAAGTATCCCAGCCAGTTCCCCTTGCAGTTGGTCCATTGTCCCGTACTACAGATTTGTTGCTTACGAAATCATGTCCTGAAAACTTACTTGGTATCAAAACACTGAAAGCTCTAGGAGCAGTTATATGTTGTTCCCCCGAAGGAGTGAGGTTATTCCTTCGTGACTTTAAGGGTCATTATGTGTTGAGAGATTTTGATCCCAGGTTACAGAGTGTTCCTGCACATTTGTGGCACAAGGCCCGACTGATGTAGGTTGTATGCACATTAAACCATACCGTGTTACACTCAAGCCAGGAGTTGTACTACCCCGAATCCGACAATACAAGTTACCCCCTGATGCTATAGTGGCTTTACTGAAAATCATTGACAAGCTCATTGCACATGGAGTGGTTGTCGAAACCGACTCGAATGTTTGTAATTCCCCTATCATTCAGATCCTTAAACGAACCGATCCGAATGCTCCACCAGTCTATCGATTGGTGATCGATCTTCGAGAATTAGATAAATGTATCGTACCACAATACCCAGTGGTCCCAGACATTTCGTCTCTATTGACAGCTATTGATTCAGAAGCAACGTTCTTTACTGTAATCGATCTCAAGAACGCCTTCTTTAGTGTCCCCATTGATCCGGAAAGCCAGTACCTTTTCGGATTCTGTTTGAATGGCCGTAGCTTCAAATTTGCACGCGCCCCTCAAGGATTCACAGAAAGCCCTAGCATCTATAGTCAAGCATTGAAAAGACAACTACACAGTATTCACATGCCTACTAACACTGCCCTGCTCCAGTACGTCGATGATCTATTGATCACCGCCCGAAGTGAGCAGGAGTGTGAACAT